>NC_138788.1:0-1200000 GCF_965178545.1 Coloeus monedula | reverse complement strand
AGTCTGTGATTCGCCACGGACCCCAAATAAAGGATTCCCATCCTAATGGTGCTCCTCTCTGCCTGCTCCATCGGGAGAAAAGCTCCTGTGGGAATGGTTGGCTGGCTGCAACCAACCAGCTGGGAAGTGTGTGGGGGAACAGGGTGAGCTCTTAGGTGGGACTGACACCGCTCCCCCCAACCCCCTGAGCCTCAGTCAGCCTCGGGTCACACCAGAATGGTGGTGACCGACCCCCAACAGTCACAACTGGAGAAGACCAGAACCAAAATCATCAGGAAGACAGAGGAAATATCAGCCCAAAACGGGAACAGCATCTCCCTTCAGCCAAAGGAGGGAGAAAGTCATCAAGTAAGGAAAAGACCATGCAGGGGTGATTCCCCTCGGGAGCAAGCACAGCTGGGTCCTGAGGAGGGATCTCTGCCTGTCTCCTCTAAACCCGGTACCATGGAACCTGTCACAAGGACAGGAACTCAGCCTGGAAGGACATTCCTGGGTTCCTCTTGTCAAAGTGCCTCGGATGAGTAGGAGAAAAGCATCAGTACTGAAAATTAATGTCTAGCAAAGCAGCTAGGTGGAAGGAGAAAGGCCCAGGGTGGAAAACACCTGGATGGAGAAGGTGTGGCCTCGGGTAGAGACAGGAAATGCAGGAACCACCCTGGATCCTCACCTGGACCTTCTGGTGCCTCTGCTCAGCCTCAGGAGGAGGAAAACGAGGATCCCTCACACCTGGCTGGGAATAAAGCAGAGCAGATTCAGCTGTCTCTGAGGAAGGTGAAGGTGGGCAAATCCCTTGGGGAAAGGAAACCTTCATTCCACTTAGGTACAGTTACTCATCCCAGTATGTTGTGCCATTAAGGCTTTAATGAAGCTTCTAATTAAGTTAAATAAATACTGGTGGTTCAAGGCAATCAGGCTTTGGAGTTACAGAATAGTCGGAGTTGTAACTACTTCCCCCACACTGGAGAGCTCACGGCAGAGTGGCAACTCCCTAATCTCTTTTTTAAGGCAAACGAAGATTTTGGAGGTGGGGGTCTTTTTAACCTCTTTGGTAGGGAAGGAAGAAAAATTCTCTTATCAACACAGTTCCTTATTTTCTATTTGTGTATGTAGTTATGGCCTTGAGAACTCTTTGCTCCACAGAAAGGAGCAGCTTTAGGTAGTTTGTTCATTTTAAAGGTGGAACGATCACTTCCTGCTGTGTTTTAATTCTGAAATGCTTCAAAGCTTCATTTTGGGGTTTTTACTTTCATTGGGCAAGTTCTCAGGGTTTTCTTGGTCCTTTGTGTGTGTGTAGGGGAGTGGGTTGGTTGTTTTCCATCACTTATTTTACAGACTTCATGTTTTTCCTAGAAGAACATTAACTTGTGTAGAAACAAAGTTAGGGTGAAGAATACCTTTGTCTGGGGATAAAAATACTACCCTGGGAATGAGACAGGACGAGACTGTATTATTTATTTAACAATTTCAGGTGCACAACCATCACTTTCATCCAGGTTTTTTAAATGATAAAGGAACCCTTTTCTCAAAGCATGGTCACCTGAGGCAGTTCTGTGTTCTCTTATCAATGAATTTCCCTATTTTCTGTTTATAGATGTAATTATGGGTGGGAGAGTCCTCTGTCTGTTTAAATATAAACACTTGTGGCCTTTCTGCTAGGATACCCAGTCAGGAAAGGAGGATCCCCTTTTCTCAAAATCTGAGGCAGTTTCAAATCCCTAGGGACACTTGTGCTGCTGCCATTCCCAAACCTCTGTCCTTCCTGAACAAGGAAAGTAGAGGAATCTCCATCAAGCAGCAGCCCCCTGACTGCTCCAAAATGCAATTTTTGTCCTACAAGAATCCCATGTGCATCAGAAGGAGGATGCAACTTTCCCCAAAGAGGTTTTTAAAAACCGTCTGAACGCCTCTTTGAATTGGGACTGTGTAGTTCCACGTTTTGACCCCAGGAACATCACTTCTGGTTGGAGTTGTTTCATAGCCCCAGGGCCCAGCAGCACAGAGAGGAAACTCCAAGGATGCCGTGAGTTAAGGATAATTATGTATTTTCTGTGAATTAAACCAACAGCTACACCCTTGCCCTCAGCCCCACATTCTGACAGTCTCTCCCAGCCCTCACCACGTTACTGAACCCCAGCTCTGTGCTGTGACTCTCTTTTGGGAAGAGCATTCACTTAAAGAAAAATCTAATTTCTGGAGCAGCAGGACAGCAGGAACAGGCCCCAAGTTGCCTCCCCACCCTGGCACTCTGGGGTTGAAGAGTGGGAGCAGTCCAGCACGTGGCCATTATTAATATCCCAGCTGGTTTGGGCTGCTTGGGATGCACAGGAGGGAAAACACACTCAGGAAAACACACTCACTAATCTACTTTGGGTCTACATTAATGGCTCCATCGATGTATTTTTATAGATAATATGGAGATAGCACTAAGAACAGCTGGGGACTCGACTCCGTGAGTTCACTGACAGCCTCAGCAAGTCACCAAGGAGCGTCACCACTTCACAACAGCAACTGCTGCAGCTCCAGGGTCAGCTCCTGGGAGGCCAAAATCACAGAGCAAGAGGCCCTGGAAGCCTGTGGGGTCACAGCCTCCCTGTGGCCCTACACCGAGCCGAAGCCACGCTCCGCATCCATCGGCCCTTCCCGGAACGCTCCCAGCGCAGGGGCTGGGTTCAGCCCGAAGCAACTGCGATAAGCACAGAGATAAAACAGCGGGCAACGAAGCGCCAGCACGGCACTAAGAAGCCTTTGCGAGGAGACCGAGAGAGCCAGGAGCGGCACGGGACAGGGGGATGAAGCTCCGCGGCCCCGCTGTGCCCCGCATCCCTGTCCCGGCTGGGAGCCTGCACATGTCCCGCTGTCCTCCCAGGCTGGCACAGCGGGCCCACGGGCAGCGCCCCAGGGATGCCCAGAGCCAGCAGGAGGAGCGGCTGGAAGCAGAGGGACAGGGACCCTGCGCACCCCCGAGGCAGGGCAGCAGTGACATCCCGCTCCTCTCTGTGCCCACCAGGATGCCCGGAGAGCCCGGCCACGAGCAGGGGAACTCAGCAGCTCCTCAAGGCACGGAGCGGGAGATGCAGAATGAGAGCAGGGCAGGAGAGCAGGAGAAATTTTGTGTCCCGCTCTCCCTGGATCAAGAGGCACAGAGGCAGGTCCTGGAGCTGGCCCCAGCCCCGACTCCGCCCCGCCCCAGCACCGCCGCCCGGGCTGAGCTCTGGACAGCCGTGTTTTAAGAGATAAACCCACCCCAACCCTCCCGGTATTAACACCGCGCTGTTAATTTAGGGACGGTCGCAGTTTTTGGCGAGGATGCGATGGTTGTAGCCCGGGCAGCTCCTACAAGCGCTGGGGAAGAGCTTTCCGACCCCCTCATCATTGGTGCCTTTTATTAGTGCACGTTTTTAGCTTTTAAGCCTGCCCAGTGAGACCCCCGTGAGTTTATCCAAGGAAAGGGCACGATCCCATCCATAAGGAAGGGGTCCCAGAATGTCCTGAAGGATCGAGCGCTGCCTTCCCACAACTCGCTCCCAACGGAGGGTGAACATCCGCACGTTCAGAGGAGGCAAAACACAAAATGCTGCTGGAAGTAACCCCTCGGCTCCGGCCAGCGCTGCCAGAGCTCGTTCTCCGGGCTCCCTCGGCTGCTCTGTTACGAGGCACTGCAGAGAACAGTTTACAGCCAGCAGATATGGAAAATACGCCAGCTATTGAACCCAGGAAGGCTCAGCGCCTTCATTTCTCATCCCTGCTCGCTCTAATAAAGGCAGCTCGCTCTGCAAGCCCGAAGCACGCAGACATTACTCAGGCTGGGGCCGTAATTATCCCTCTGGAAGCCGTGCCAGCTCTGCCTTGGTGTAACTTTAACAGAGTATCAAAGGTGATGCTGGATTTTTATAAAATCAATACCCTGCCTTTTACTCCACCTCTGCAACCCCCACCATTCTCCCTTTCAAACTGGCTTTTGCAAGCAAAGAGCCTCTGCAGCAGCAGGGTGGACTCGAGGTCACAGCCCTGCGTGATTTGGAGGAGCTGGATGGAGGCAGTAATCCCCACCACGTTAAAAAAGAAAATATCCCGTTATTTATGACTTGCTTAAATACTGCCAAAAGTCTGAACCTATTTTTCGCCCCCATCTCTTAATATCAGCTGTTTCATGGCAGCTTCCTAAGAGATGGAGCTGCCTTATGGACACAGGAGATTTCAATGGGAGGGCATTTTAAGACCACAAAAAGGAAGGATTAATTTTGTGCTGTTTCCTTCTTTGGTGATCATTTTAGTCCCTATTTCACTGGGTAATTTAATAAACTGTGTCACCTCCTCAGTGTCTAATTTACTGACAGATATGAGCCTTTTCACCACGGAGTAATTCCCGAAATGGGAACAACGATGTTTATATTAAAAAATCAGCATTCCCAATCCCTTTGGAGATGATGCCATGGAGCAGCCAGTGTGCTGAGTTCCTTCTTAGCTTGTCACAGGATTTCTTGCTGCCTGACACCTTCGAAAAGTGCCTTTGAGTTGGCTTGGGGCACGAGCAGTGTGGGGATGTGCTGTGTGTCCTACAACATCCCAGCCCCGCAGCTACTGAAGTGTGCAAGAAATCCACCACTCCTTGGGGTCATAGAAAGCTCCTGGTGATGCTGCTCGGGCATTTCCATGGAATCCCAGAATAGCTTGGCTTGGAAAGGAGATCTTAAAGATCATCTGGTTCTAACCCCACTGCCACTGGGGAGACTGGGTTGAATTCATTCTCTGCTGTCAATTATAATTCATCAAACCTTCCAGCACAATGACACTGCACGTGCAGTAGGTCAGGGGAAATTATTCCAATCACCCAAATCTAGGATTTTTTCTTGTGAAATTTCATGAATTCACAGAGCCCCTCTGCTCTGGAGCCAGCCTGGGAGAGCTGGGGCTGCTCACCTGGAGAGGAGAAGGCTCCAGGGAGAGCTCAGAGCCCCTGGCAGGGCCTAAAGGGGCTCCAGGAGAGCTGGAGAGGGACTGGGGACAAGGGATGGAGGGACAGGACACAGGGAATGGCTTCCCAGTGCCAGAGGGCAGGGCTGGATGGGAGATTGGGAAGGAATTGTTCCCTGGGAGGGTGGGCAGGCCCTGGCACAGGGTGCCCAGAGCAGCTGGGGCTGCCCCTGGATCCCTGGCAGTGTCCAAGGCCAGGCTGGACATTGGGGCTTGGAGCAGCCTGGGACAGTGGGAGGTGTCCCTGCCCATGGCATGGAATGAGCTTTAAGGTTCCTTCCAACCCAAACCATCCTAAGATTATATAAAATACTGTGATATCCCCCATTAAATATTTTTCTTGCAGCAATAAGCTGGAAAGACTGCCTTGTATCCTCCTCTTTCTTTCTGGCATTTTTTCTCACTGCTGCTGATGACACTGCTCTGGAAATGGTCCCACAGCTTCAACTTCTTCCCCTATTAATATAAATTAAAATAATCCTGCAAATGTTGCAAGCAGGATGTCATTTTCCTTAAGGAAAAAGAGGAAGCTAAAAATATTCCTTTGGCTACAAGGGTATCATCACATCCATGCTCTCACCACAACTGCTCCACAGCATCAGAGGCTGGTGGGAAAAAAAATAAAAGCCCCTCCAGCGATTCCCAGGATAGCAGGGATTTCATTCTGGTTTTATCCAGCCCAATCCCCCAGACTCCACATGGGCTCCGGTATGTTTTAGATAAATATTATTAACCCCCCTTTGGAGGCACTTCTACAACTGGACACTCCAACCACGGACTGCAAAGAGTTTTCTTTTTAATAAAGAGGGGGGAAAAAAATAAACTGCACAAGTGGGACCTGTTGGGGCTGCAAAAATCCAGCAGCCAAATTTAGACGCTCTCAACATCTACGCCTGAATTCCTGCTGGGTTTTTTTCCCCCTCTCTGCTATCCCAGAAGAATTTCCCGCTCTGCATTTGTGGTTCTTAAGGCTGTATCCTCCCTCCCACTCAGCACGGGGTGATTTTTGAAAAATGGTGAACGTGAACAAAAACTGAGAGTTTTGTCATAACTCCATTAAAAAAAAAAAAATCACTTTCTGCCAGCCTTTTAAAGAGATGATTGCAACGTAAAAACTTCCTTTTTTGTCATCTCCCTTCACTTGACCTTATTACAAATTTAAGCAAAGACTTTTCTGAACTGTCTATATACTTTTAAAATATGCAATTTTACTGTATATATTATTATACATTTTTAAAAATAGATATCAAAAATTTTAGGCAGCTGTAAATCAATAATAAAAATGGTTCCACCTTTCAGGAAAAACTCATCCCCCAGAGCATTTCCCCTCTGCAGCCATGGAACAAAGCCCTGCCACCCCTCCTGCCCCTGAGGGCAGCGGTGGCAGGGGTGACATCCAGCAGCACAGCACAGCTGTGGCAGCCACCTGGCCGGCCACAAATCCACTCAGCCTCCCACTGTCTATTCCCAGACAGAAATGCTCCAGGAAAATGCTCAGCATCTCATCTAGGACCGATCTAAAAAGCTTCCTGCTCCTCGCAGTCGTGTCCAGTGCCAAAATTGGGTGACAACTGATGGATATCTTGGGAAGGCGATGCCACTAAAGACTGCTCCTCCTTAGCACCCTCCACATTTACTTTGGATCAGCTCCAGGAACAGCCTGGCTGTGGCTGGGGGTGTTTGGGGCAGCAGGATTTGAGGTACAGCGCAGCTTTTCCCTCCTCAGGCCTGCTCGTGTCCTGCCTTTGGATGCAGAGCTTGGAGGTGACAACAAGAGCATCAGGAAGAAACTCTGACATGTCCAAAGCGGCTCTGGAAAATCAGGAGGGTGACAAAGCAGTTGCAAAAGGCCCATGGAAAAGGCCCCCATTCTGTTTTGCTGTGAAGGGAACGTTGAGCAGGAGTAACTCCGAGCGTGAGCTGGGCTCGGGCCGGGAGCGGCTCCGTGGGCTCCGTATGGAAATGCCAGCCCTGACCGACGGCGGGGAAAGCAGCGACCTCCCCGCACAGCCGTGAACTCCAGGGAGATTTTCCCACAAGGGGCTCTTGCCCTGCGCTGCTCTGACCTAGAAACCCCCTCAGGAGCCGCTTTCCTGAAGTGACAGCACGTGCAGTCGCTCTGCTCTGGCGTCTCCCAGCAATCCCAGCAGGCTCCCGCTGGAAGCACTGGGAAAGGGGCCCTGGCATGGTCTGGGAGTACCAGGGCTGTCCCCGAGGATGGGGATCCCCCACTGCTCAGGGCTGCTCTCCCAGGGGACTTTTCACCCACCAGCGAGGCTATTTTTAAACCCCATTCCTTCCTGTGCTGCTGCAGCCCAACTCCTGCTCAACCCAGTCACTGACTCCGTTATTTTGGTTGCTATTCCTTTATTCCTTGGCTCACATCCTGCTTTTCTAGGACACCACATGAACTCCAACTGCTTCACAGGCACACTGAGAATATTTGGCTTTCCAGGCCTGCCCAGTGCCCTGGGACATCCCTGTCACGTGCTGGTCTGTGAAGCCTCCTCAACTTTTACATCTTTATATCAATATTTAGGTGTTGGAGCTGAACTGTTTATTTCATTTTCTTCCAGCAAAGCTTGCATCCTCCGAGAACATCCTGTAGCTTCCCAGCCTTTATTTGGATTTCCACAGAATTTTAACAATAATAATGTAATTTCCCAGCAGAGCCGTTAACGTCAGGCTCCGTGAGAAATGAATATACTGAATATCAATGTTCTTTTCCTCTTCAATTTTGCCTTGTTTGGCAGCTCTTTTTACCTTGATTACCTCAAGGACTCTTTGCTTTCTAAATACATTTTCAGTTTAAAATCCCAAGCAACGTTCGGCTTCCGTGACTTTTGCTTTTGGAAGCGACTGAGCAGAGAAACCATTCCAAGATGACCCTCAGCTCCTGCAGACTCTCCTAACACAGGTGTTCAGGTTTAGGTTCCTTAAAAACAGAATTTTCATTATTAAATCCTTTTTTACTAAGGAATGACACCCTGTTCTGCTCACCACCTCTTCATAACTGTTGGGGGGGGGTGGGAATAATGAAGTGAAAACCCCACAGATCTTCAAAGACACCATGAAAGCTACAGAAAAAGTTCAGTCAACACTGACTGTGGCAGTAAAACCTGATCTGTTTCAGGTGGAACAGGTGAAAAATAATGGAATTCATCTCAGGAGGTACAAATCCATCGGGGATACACACAGCTGGGGAATTGTTTGGGTTTTTTCTTTACTCTAGGAAACATTTACAGTGAAAAACAATGAATTTTTGATGCTACAGAACTATTACTGAAACCTCTTGCATATAGAGAGTATGAAATTGCTGCAAACTGGGTTTAGAAGCAGTTTTGTCTGTCTTTTGGGGGGATTTTATTACTTTTTACCTGAAGTCAAAGCTGTATTTATGATCTTTTTTATACCTTCTGCCACAGCTGAAAGCACCAGCTCAGTCAGAGATCCCTGACACCAAGGGAGCATCTGCATAATCCAGTGAGCAAAACCAACAAAACCAGCTGCCTTTTGGAAAAACCTCAATTAATATTTCTCCTCTGCTTGGTTTGTTCTGTGTTTGAGCATTTTCTGCATCACCTGCTCCCCACGCTGGAGCCTGGGAACAGCCAGCTCAGCACGCTCCGCTCCCAGGAGCCACCACCTTACCCAACAGCTAAGGGACAATTCCAACCACTTTGGAAAGGGAAAGGAGGGAGGATTGCTCTTCAGAGTCGCTCTCAGAGTCACTTCAGAGTCACTGCACCCAGGTAAAGTTGTGCTGATGCAGAAAGGAACACCGAGGTGACAGAGCCAGCTGTATTATTTTCAAAGCCTTGTTTTCCTGCCTTCCCAAGCTCATTCCCACAGGCAGAGCTGGTCCCAAGCCTGGTGTCCCTGGAAAAGCTGCTGGCAGCTCACCCTGGAGGGGTTTTACAGCCAGCCTTGCGTGACTGCTCAAGGCTGGGGACAAAACCCCTCCATGCCCCTCTCAGCTGAAGTCAGGACCAGTGAAAAGCAATTTCCAAGATGCACAAAGCAGATCCCAGCCTGTGGATTCGGGTCTGTGGGAGGCATTTTTCCTATCCTAACTGGATTCTTGCCATTTTTAATATATATTTTTATTTTCCTACAGCACGAGGAGCTCTGCCACATCTCAGTTTGAAGCCTGGGAAGCAACACAGGGTGCATCCACATTCAGTGTTTTTAAAGAGTTATTTGAGCAATCCCACAGGTGCCAACCATCCTCCTTGGGAACACAGCATGCCTGTCCAGAGGCCCAGAGCTTGGGCAGCAGGAATTCTCTGGCAAGGCTGGAGAAGCAGCTCTGAGTCATCTGTGACCTTCTCACAACAAAATTGGCTCTTGCAGGCCATGAATGGGACAAAACCTTGACTCTTGTCCCCTCCAGAGGTCCCTTTGGATGCTCTTAGGTCGCAATTTTCATGGACACCAACATTAGGAGAGGCCTGCCCAGCTCAGGGAGCCCCATCCCACACCAAAATCCCAGAGCCACTCTGATTGCTTTCTACTCCAGCTGAATGTATTCCCATTTAAACCTCACTGCTTGATAAACTGCCAAAAAAATCGGAGGTCCCAGGGAGGATATTTATTTACAGTTCAGAATTTATATATGCATTGCACGGCATCTGAAGGGCTTTTTCCTCCCAAACACACAAATCAGGAATTAAAATATTTGCAACGTGCCATTTCTAGCCAATGCCCAGGGCTGTGTGTTATCTCACAGCTGTAATTTGTTGCTGGGTGCTGGAGAGGCCTCAACAAATTCCCAGGTGCACCAAGCTTTGGGAGAAGTCTGGCTGCTTTCAGAGCAGGGGAAATAAAAACAGAATATGACCCAAGTGTTGCTAGCAAGGTTTGCCAGGAAGGGTGGCCCTGTCCTTTCCAACAGCTCCAGCAGAAAGCAGGGCTGGAGCTGCCTGTGAAGCCACTTTTCCCAGTGGGAAAATGACACCTTGCTAGAGCTGAAACTCTCTTGAAGAAATGACAGAACTTCAGGATAAGTCGAGTCCAGGATGGTGGCACTGCTCTCAGCGAGAGAGGCCAGGAGATCTTGGAGGGTGGACGGCATTTTTGTATATTTTAGTTTTTGCACCAAGACCATGCCAAGCCACCCCATCCACAGCAGGAATCTGATGTGATGGGAAGAGCGAGGATCACTCAGAAAGGAAAAGGTGCCACCAACACCCCCCACACCAGAGCTTACCTAAAAGATTGGGAAGGAATTGTTCCCTGGCAGGGTGGGCAGGCCCTGGCACAGGGTGCCCAGAGCAGCTGGGGCTGCCCCTGGATCCCTGGCAGTGCCCAAGGCCAGGCTGGACATTGGGGCTTGGGGCAGCCTGGGACAGTGGGAGGTGTCCCTACCCATGGCAGGGGTTTGGAACTGGGTGGGCTTTAATCTCCCTTCCCACCCAAACCAGTCTGGGATTCTGCTCTGGAGTGGTGGTGTCAGTTTTTATTTAAAGAAGCCCCATTTTCACCAGGCATGGAAACACTTGAGGGTTCAAGTCTGGCCACAGCTGAAAAGGGTTTGTTTAAAAACATTCACTGCAAAATGAGTGTATTTCCCATCCCTCATTCTGCAGGACAGCTGGGAGGAGGGTGCTGGCAGAGCTCCTTTGGAGCAGCAAACCCCAACACCCCAGAAGCTGCCGGGGTCCAAGATACATTTAAAAAATAATAAAAATAAAATAAACACAACTATGCTATGTTGAAGTGACACAGGTCTGCTTAAACTACTATTTTTACTATTTTTCCATTCTTTTCTATTAAATATTGACTCTGTTTGTGGTTAGGAGTCACACATCCCAAGCTAAACACCTCTGCCCTGCACCACAGACCCTTTTTTGTTCACAGTTGGCCTCATGAGGGGAGATCCAGCCCTGCCACCCACCTGAATTTAGGACAGCTTGGCAGCCCCCCTGAACTCCAACAGCAGGACTTTGCTGGCTGGATCCAAACCCAAACCCTCAGGGAAGTTCACGTTTAGCCCAGGCAGAGGGGCCAAGCCTCACGATTTGAGCCTGAACCACTTTCTGCAGCCTGCTGAAGGAGCAATGAGCCCCCCCTGCCTCTGAGCCGGGGTCCAGCAGGGTCCCCTACCCCAGAGCCCAGCTCTGCACCAGCCCCTGCCACAACAGCCCCGAACCTCCAGCTCAAGGCCACCCGTGACCAACCCCAAAGCCAGCAAACAGACCACCCACCAACCCGCTGCGGAAAGGAGAGAGGGAAAAGAACAAGGCTTAGGGAAATATTTTAAGAAATCCAGCCCTTGGCCAGCACTAATTTGGGTTCTGAGCACTTGGAGGCTGCTGGAGCAGAGGTGAGGAAGTCTCCGCCATGAGATGTCTGTATGTAGGGGGGCAGTGGGGCATTAACACCCACTTTGGCACCTCTGCAGTTTGTGTAGGTGAGTAATTCTTCCTGTACCTATAAGCTGGAGGAGCTGAGTGCCCATTCCCAGCTTGGGACTTTCCTTTCCCAGGAATGCTCAGCACCCACTGGTTGTTTCTCAGGTTCTTCAGGTCACAGGAGCCTTTTCAAATTCCTTTTGCAGTTTCCCATACCCACCCTCCCACACTTCATCCCTAAGGTGATTTGGGACAGGCCACACACTCCTGATCCTCTTCACGGCACCTCTGCCTGAGCAAGAACAAAGTTAACCCTGACTTGCTTTTCCTGCCGTGGGAAGGTCAGGGACAGGGACTTCTGACAAGGGCATGGAGTGACAGGACAAGAAATTGCTTTAAAGTGCCAGAGGGCAAGTTTAGATCAGATATTGGGAAGGAATTGTTCCCTGGGAGGGTGGGCAGGCCCTGGCACAGGGTGCCCAGAGCAGCTGGGGCTGCCCCTGGATCCCTGGCAGTGTCCAAGGCCAGGCTGGACATTGGGGCTTGGAGCAGCCTGGGACAGTGGGAGGTGTCCCTGCCATGGCAGGGGTGGCACTGGGTGGGCTTTAAGGTTCCTTCCAACCCAAACCATTCTGTGATCCAATTTCTCGATGAATTCATAAACCTGGGACTTAAAAAGCCCACTCAGGGTATCAAAGCCTATCCCAGCCATTATTTCGTCCCTGCATCCCTCGTAAAGGTTCTGGACCAGTTTTATAAACTTCTGTACTCGATGCCTTAATGACACCAGGATGTCCCACGTGCTTTTCTGCCATCCCACAAGATGATAAAACACACTTGAACTCAGTGTGCTGCAGAACCACTTTTCAGAAGAAAGTTATTACAGGTTAGAGAGGCACAATGAGTCACGAGCACATAAGCACCCCTTTAGGAGTGAAGTGGGAAATATTCCACAAATGCCTGCATCCACCAGGCTGACACAGGAGTTCTGAAATGGGCTTTGATGAAAGACACAAGTGGAAAAAAGCAAAAGCCACATGGAAGGAAACAACTCATAAGCTATTTGCTCTTGCCTGCCCAGGTGGCCATAGCTCAGAGCAGGCAAAAGGCTCAGCTTAGTGGTTAGGCCTGGCTTACAAGTGCCAACCTGTTGCTTGGAAAAGTTTTGTTTCCCTTCCTGCTGTCCCAGCAGAGGAAAAATCTCCAAGGCACAACACCACCTTCTAAACTTTTAAGAAGCACATTTATATCTAAAGCTAAAGCCTCGTTCCTCTCTACCTCTCCTGCCCAGACTTGCCCAGCTGTTCATGCAAATTGTTCCCATTTCTCTTATCAGTGCCCTTATATCCCTGGATCAATACCACTTTTCCTACCTCCCCCATTTGCCCTCACCAACAAACTGGAGCAGTGGCCTTGACCCCGTTTTCTTTACACCTGCACCCAACCACTGGGGTGTTCCCTTCTCCCCAGCAGCTTTCCCTTTCCAGGTAGGACATACTAAATATATCTCTTAGGGTATATTGGGATTTATGCTGTAGGCACCCAGGCAGGCTGGGGCACACTGAGTTCATGCCACCCTTGTGCAGGGTGTCCTTCCAAAACAAACAAAGACCTGTGCAAGTCCTTGTCTTTCCCATCCCACTTATTTGTCCTGAAACAGAAAGAAAAAGGAAAAAAGCTCAAGGCCTTTCTCCTGCACACACAGCAGCCACAAAAAGGTGCTGCAAAACAGTCACATCTGGCCTTTAAGTGTAATTATTTGCCTTGGGAGCTTTGGTTTCAGCTGGGAGAGAGGTTTAAGTCTATTATTTTAAAGAGTCCTAACAGCATTAGAGGACTTACTGTCAGTGATTTGTACAGTAAATGTAATCACTGCTTTTCACTTCTGTTCAGTGTAAACCATTACTATCACAACATCCTATTTTCTTGAATGCATTTAAATGAGAAATAAGAGCTGGAAGTGCCCAAGGCCAGGCTGGACAGGGCTTGGAGCAGCCTGGGAGAGGGGAAGGTGTCCCTGCCCGTGGAACAAGATGAGCTTTGGGGTTCTTTCCAACCCAAACCTGTCTGGGTTTCTGTAACATTTTGCAAAAAATATTTTCTTTTTTGAGCTGCATTAAATTAATCTTAACACCTGTGACTTCAAGGTTTGCCTTCTTACTTCATGGGAGGATGTTGTTTGATAACTTGACAACATTTCTAAAGTACCTGGTATTTTCAGGCCCAGGATCCCCTTGCCTTTTCCTAAGACCAGGGGGAGGTCACACTCTCAGCATCAAGAAACTGCCTGGGCAGAAGTTGGGAAGCAGGTTGGGAAACTGTCAGCAGAGCTAAAAACAGGGGAATGTAACCTCCAACTAAACTTCCCAAGCATTTGGGTCTGCTGACGCCCTTTGAAGGATTCTTTGCCCAAGGGGAGGACAGGCCAGCAGGGACAGGATTCAAACACTTCTCGTGTCAAACACATTTGCAGGAGCGCTGTTGCCACCAGCTCCAGTTTGAAATCATTTCTTTGCAATTAATTTTGGACAAGGATTTTAGGAGCCGATCTTGAGCAGAGAAGTGGGGAACGAGGGCATTTCCTGAGCTTGCTGGCTCCCAGTTTCCTGTGTGCAGGTGCAGGACCCTGTTCCTATGCTGTGGTTATTCAGGCTGGCATTGCACACCCACTATTTATACTTTTGTTATCCAGAGGCACTGGAGAAACACCTGAGACTGAAGAAGTTGTAACCACAGCTTTACAGAAGTCATTGGGCTCACAGCAGAACCTTTCTGGAGCAGCACAGTGTCAGTATTTGGTCCGTATCCCAACATCAGCCTTCCACAAACACAGGTCGTATCAAACTATCCTAAATCCAAAATCTTGTGGCCACAGATTTATCGTGAAGCCACACAAAACTTTTATAATTAATTCTATTGTCTTTGGCAGCAGCACAATCCAGCCCCCTTTGGGCACAACTGCTGCTTCTCCGTGGCACAAACAAACCTAAAACGTCTCAGCCACAGCAAGGAAAAAGTGGCACCGCAAGAGTCTGGAGGCTCCCAAGCCTGAGGCAAAGGCATGCAGAAACCTCATTTGCGCCCATTTTTAAAAGGAATTATTTTTTTCCTCACCTAATATCAGTTTTGGAATTAGAACCAAGCGGTTTTCATATCTATAAATACAAATAGACACAGGCTGTTTGCTCCACTATAAATTCCTTTTCAGCCTAGCAGCAGCTCTCCAGCAGGGTGTGAGTCAGGCTGCTGAAGCACAGGATCGTTTTTTGAAAGCATCGAGACTTCAGTTGAATTGTTCCTAATTACAGGGCACAATGGCACTGCAGCACGCAGATTTATTCAGAGGAAAGGGAGAAGGGTGATGTTTAGAGAGCTGTAATGAGCTGCAATGGCGTTTAACAATCTTTAGCACCCTCCCCAGAAACTGAAACACGTCCCTCAAAATCTGTAGCTGACTTGGGAAAATTCCAGGTTTTTCGGCAACGTCCCATTTCTTCCCCAGTTTCCAGTGGTCCCTGCAGTGGGAATGTCACCACCCAGAGCATCCCCACGGCTGGAGCACAGCAGGGTCTGTCTGGCCAGGGTGTCTCCACCAAGCACAGCAAACACCGCACTCAGGAGATGCTCCCAACATCACCATTTCCATGTTTTTCAAAGGCTGGGCTCTGATCCTGCTCCTCCTGACACCAAGGATATTTTTATTGGCTTTACTGCCGTGTTAAAGGACAGCTGCTGATCCCCAGCAGGGCTTGGCACAGCCAGGGATTTGCCATAAACCCTTTGCTGGACGTCCTGGGAAACTTCGTGCAGCACTTCCAGGGAAAGGCAGAGCATCAGACCCCCTTAGGGGGTTTGTGGCAGTAAATAAATAACACAAGGGGGTGACATCCACTCAAGTGTCGTTTTTCCTGAGCTGTAAGTACTTTTCCCTGATCCCACCTGGCAGGCTGAGGCTGGGACGAGGCAGCCCACTGCTGCTGTGATTGTGGAGAAGGAAACAATTACGTCCTGCTGCTCTTGGGGCTGCTCCACTCTGCCTCTCGAGAGGCTTTCAAGGAAACACGAGCACAAAGCACATCTTCTCTGTTGATCACTTTTCCCCTTCTGAGCAAAATCTGTGGCAGAGAGAGGAAGACACGGAAGAAAAGTACCCCAGCTGCCCTTTCCTGCACAACCTCAAAAAATTACGCTGAAATTCCAGCCCCTCTGCCATCGGAATGGCTTTCCACATCCACGTGTGTTGTCATGCTTCCCTCACACCTGTGGCTCAATCCACAGCTGGTGTCTACCCCAAAACGGGGCTTTCCATCCCAAACTGCCCTATTTCCATGCCATGGCCACCTGCGCGTCATCCCCCCTTGCTCACAGGCCATCAGAGTCCTGTTACCTGCACGCAGGTCACACCTCACATTTCTCCCAGAGAGGCTTTTTCATTGCTCTTTTTAGTGCTGGGCCCATGAAGGTGTGTGGCACTTGATTTTAGGGACCTGGCTTGCTCCTCCCACTGTCACAGTTCCAGGGCAGAGGCATTCAATTGGGCACAGAATGATTTCAGCTCCTTTTCCTGTGCAGTCTGAAGTGCTCGGTGGCACACTGGGGCCTGCAGTCTGAAATCCAGTGTCACCAGTGATTGAATCCCACCAATCCCTTCGGACAGGAAGGGATGGCGTGCTAAAGACAGAAAAATCCCTTTGACAGGGAAAAAATCCATTGTGACATCTGCCCATCACTCCCAAGCTCTGCCTGGAGATCAGGAGAAGCAGCAGATCCCAACCTGTGCTCATAACTGGCAGGGAAGGGCTCGTTTGGGGGTTTTATCTCCTTTGAATATGTTCCCAAACCTGCATTTGAACCCCTAAATTCTGCAGAAAGGTGGATACCAGAGGGCAGGCATTTCCTCGGGAGCAATCCCATGTTTGGGCCGGGCAGTGGGAGCAGCCCCCCATGAGACAGCCGATGCAGGGAGGAAGGAGCAGGATGCTGCTCCCCGTGAGGGATCCAGGCCCTGTCACCTGCCCCCCTCAGGGATACCTCATGCTTTTAAAGCTGAGCAAACACAGGGATGGCAATTTTCCAAAGCTGAAGCGTCAGCAACACCTAATTATGAATGCTTCATTTCACAGGGCTGCAAACGAAGCCCAGGACTGCATCACTGTGGTGGGGGTCAGCTCTGGGCTGGCAAACTGCGCCCCAGCCCGGTTGTGGTCCAGCTCCGAGGTCAGCAGGATGCAATTCCAGGGATGGATCCCGATGCTGGGATCCTAAACTTGCACATCAAACAAGAAAAATGGTTTCGTGGTGAGCACGGTGGTGGTGCTGGTTTGACTTGATGGATCATAAAGGTCTTTTCCAAATAAACGATTTTGTAAATCCATGAAATCACTCTGCTACAGTCCTGTGGTGCCCATTCCATTCCATGAGGGTTCAGAAGGATTTTGGAAAGAGCCAAACATTGAATTCACCTGTTGCATCACCAGATGTGGCACAAGGACCACAGACTCAGGGTGCTCAGAGGTTGCCCCAGCTGGAAGCCGCCCCGTGGAGTTTTGTGGCTGCTGGATTTATTCGCAGCCTTTCCCGGGTGCAACAAACCCTCCCCAAAGCCTCACTGTGAGTCTTTGCTTGGATGAGGTTTTTGTAGCAGTTCCTGCAAACCCACAGCTTTGCTTAGGCCACCAGGAGGAATTTCTCCACCAGGACGAATTTCTCACTCCTGCCACCGTCCTCCAGCAAACCCAAACCTCCTGTGGAGCCCAGGGGTGGAACAAGGCTGTGTCCCTTCTCCCAGCGTCTCTGCTGGGGAGAGCTGCAGCACCAGGGATGGATCAGGTGCGGAAGGCCCCGGCACGGAGCAAACCGGTGTCGGAATGGTCCCAGTCCTCCAACTGGGATCTGCCTGTGGTGCCCTGCGTTTATTTCGGGAAAGCTGGGCCCGGTGGGTGCTGTCTGAGGCAGCTATCTGGTCAAAGGCCTGCGGGGAGCCAGCAGATAGGGCGGGTTAATGTTTAACCCGCGGGACTGTAAAGCAGCCGGGGCTGCTGAACCTTTGGAGTTTGATATGATGATTAGGGAATAACCGCAGTGACACGTCGCAAACTCCCCACAATCAAGGAGACCTCTTTCCCGGGGGGTGATCTCCAAAATTGCTCAGGTAGGCGGCTGCTCGTGGCTCTGGGGTTTGGGGGAGTGGGACTGGCGGTGTGAAACGGGGCTGCTGGTGGGGTTGGGGAGGGGCAGCTCCATCGGGAGCTCCCACCCCAACAGTGCCCCAGCATCAGACTCTCACCCCGGAGCTGCCCCACACCAGGGCACCAGGCTGGACTGAGGGGCCGGGACCCCCTGGTGGGCCCCACACAGCCCCACACCCCTGGCTCTGAGTTTGGGATGAGCAGAGTGGGCACAGAAGGGCTCCCTGGGGGCCTCGGCGCGGTTTCTGCCTGGCAAAGCCATGGAAAGAGGGGGTTTTCTGCTTTTCCTCCTCGCCTGGAAAGCCAAGCCAGACAAAGCAGAGGGGGAGGAGGGATTTTCCCTGCCATAATTCGACCTGGATTTGTTAAAGCGCAACTTTCTGGGGCTTAATCATTAGAGATCTTTCCAGCCGACTCGGGATCCCTCCTTCTCTTTGCCAGAGACCGGTCTCCCTAGCAAAGGCAATCGCTGCTCCTAAAAACCCCTCTGTTTTCCCCAGTCCCTTCCAACTAGCAGGGACAGTTTCTGCCCAGCACAGGATGCTCCTCCCAGACTCTTTCCCTCGGTGCAATAGGAGTTTTGGGTGGCAGCAGGCAGGGGAGGAAGGATGGTTTCAAAGTGTCCTGCACATGGGGATGCAGATTAAGAAGGAGGGAAGGAGGCTGGGCTCAGCATCACAGAGGGGGTTTCCGGAGGCATTTGTGTGCATTTGGGGACAGAGCTGCAAAAGCTGTGCCCAAGAGGAAAGGGATTCCAAAGGGAGAAGCTGATTCCCAAGCAAAAGGGGCTGAGCAAAAAATGTTTGCAACAGGCTCATGTGTTGCAGTGCTTTCACACTGCTCCGAATTCCTCCTGCTTTCCTGCTAATGCCTGTGAGTTCCCACTTCGTGTGGAGCCACCTGAGCTGGAGAACAGCCCCCCACCCTGGGAAGCCCAGGGACGAAAGCCTCGTGCTGCGTTGCTCAATCGGACTCCGTCCCTCAGCGTGTCACCTCAGCAAGGAGCTGGGGCAGCTCACAAGGCTTCCAGTTTTGGGGAAGAGAATGAAGAATGCTTGGTGTTTATGGATGTGTAGATAAGAATATATATTGCTTGGAGCCTGGAGGGAGGAAAAAAATCCCCAAAATGTTGGTAAGCTAGAGGAAAATGGTTTCTCTAGTGACCGATTTGGGTTATTAGGGGAAAGAGTGAATATCATTATCCAGTCTTTCCAGAGGTGGTTTTTCTTCAGGAGAAGCAGTTGATCTGAAGGGGCACTCAAAACAGCCTCAGTTAGATGTGTCCAAGTGGCTCAGCACAGTCAGGTGTGCACTGATCCCGTGGGATAAACGGGGGTTCATTATGTCCTTCCTGGAACCAGGAACCAGCTTTCCCCAAAAAGGCTGCACAGGGGCAGGCTCTGTCCTCAAACACCACCTGTGCTCCCCTCAGCAAAAATCCTGCCATGGGAGACAACCCTTGGCTGAGGAAAGAGACTCTTCCTTTTCCAAACAACCCCAAAGTGAAGCAAAATTTTCCACATTTTGGGGGGTAAAAGCTTCTGGATTCATCTCGCTCCTGGATGGATGGAGCAAAGTCAGTGGATGTGCTGTAGGTAGGTGTGAGGAAGCCATGTAGAAGTGGTCATGGAGAGGTGAAGTGGTGGCATAATAGGTTTGTTTCTTGTTGACGTGGGCTTGCAAGGCATAAAAGGACCTTTTCTTACCTTGGCACTTCCGAATTTTAGCAGAAACCTAACATAAATGAGAGTGGAGAGAGGAAAAGCAGACCCAGGGAAACTCTGATTTCAGCTACAAGCAGAACCTTCCTTTTCTTGATGCTGTGACCATGATACCTTGGTGGTATTGTCAAAATTTCATCACAAATGGGGATGAAATAGGAAATACGGATAGTTTGCATCTCCAAAGGTGTAATTTCAATTTAAACTTCTGAACAAAATGCAACTTCTCCCCCTTTTTTTTTTTTCCACATGGTGGCCCTTGTTAGCGATAATCCATTTTAAGGGCAAATCCCCGAAATTGGTTGAATTCCAGAACCATTATTTCTATGAAGCGTGGCTGGGTTGATCCTTTTTTTTTAAAGCACTGCTGAAGGCGCTGCCTGAATTTGCTGCAGTCATTCACATTTTCCATCAGCAGCCACGGAAGGGGGGTTTTCCCCCTGTGAGGGCGGATTTGCTAATTGATTCCTGGCTCGGGGAACAAAGAAGGAGAGAAAGTAATCGTGTTTCCTCTGGGTGACAGGAATTCTCCCCCCTTAAGGTAAAAAAAATCTCCCAGCACACTGGCACTGCTGCAAGGACCGGGGCTGGTGCCTGGAATAAAGGGGAAAGGGCTGGAATGCCACCGGTTTCAGAAATAAAACATCCCCCCGTGATTTGTATCGTGGAAATAGTCCGGGTGCGCTGATGGACACCAGGATGTGGCACCCGGGGACGTGGTTTGGTGATGGGCCTGGCAGTGTTGGGTTAAATCATTGGACTCGATGATCTGAGAGAGCTTTTCCAACGTAAATGATTCTGTGATTCCATGATCTGGACCCTTGGGTGGCAGAGGTGGGAAAAGCTCCCTGTCCGAAAAAGTGTTTAGATGTCCTTGGGCCGAGGGAGGCAGGAGAGAAGGAGGGAGAGAAGAAGAGCTTGGAAAATTGCAGGGTGGAAAGCCTGTTTTCCTGGGCTTGGGATTTGTTGTGTTGGGATTCATGCCTCTTAAAAAAAGAGAAGTGTTGGCTGTCTCCAGGCCGGAGAAACCCCACTGATAGGGGAAAGCTCTTCAGCTCATAAATGAGCTGTGAATGACGCTGGGCTGGTAATTAGTAGGTGTGAATTAACTGCTCAGAGTGGGGCGACCAAACCTGGGCGGTGCCTGGGGCTGCCCACGCGTGTGTCCAGTCCTGGCGTCCTCTGGAATCAGGAGTGGGGGCTTGCAGGGGCTGGAGCTACCCTGGGGTGGGGGTCTCCAGCTGGACCCCACTTCCAGCAGGACCAGCTCCACAGCTCCAGGTGAGTCGGGGCATCCCTGAGGATGGGCATCCTGCAGCTCTTCCATGCGAGGGGCTGTCTCCTTGGGTCAGGCCGGGCCTTCTCCGAAGGCAGGGATGTGTGGAAGCACCGGGCACGGATTAAAGCCAGATCCTCGTTAACAAACCCCCCCAGAGTCCGGCTTTTGCAGCAGGCTGTGTTTAGGACTTCATCGCAACCTTGAACGCTCCCTAATTCCAAGCGGATCGCTTCAGCATATCCTGGAGTGCAGCAGTGTCTAGACATGCTGGTCTGGAGCCTGCAGTCTTTGCAGGATGCCTTACGAGAAGAGCCCAGAGGAGCTCGGCTGTCTTATCTAATAAAGCAGTAGGCAGAGAGGGATATTGCTCCTGCTGGAAAAGCACCAGCCACGGAGATGCTCTGTTCCCATCCATCCGCCAGCCCCGAGGCGTGAAAGCATCCCCGGGAGGGAGGGAGACCTTCCTGGAAATCCCTCCTCCCTGCAGGAGAGGATGCGTGGCCTTAAAGGATCCCCGAGCAAGTGCATCCAGAGCAGCAGCCGAGCAGGCATCCAGCCTGGCAGTGCTCAAGTCCAGCTCGAAGGGCTCAGAGAGACGCCCCCGCCCACCCACCGAGAGCTGCAATTCCCGATGGAGCCAGGATGCTCCAAAAGCAGAATATAAGGGGCCACACGTGCAGTGCGACAGAGCTTTCCCCTATAGGGTGGATATAGGGTGTATCTGCCCAGGCAGGGGAGGGTGCAAAACCAATCTGGATTTTAACCGGGGTTGTTTGGAACGCTCACTTTCTCCTTCTGAAGCAGGCTGGGAAAGGCTCCAAGTGGTTTCTGCACTATTAGCAGTGTGCTAATCCTGCCCCGTGCCTGCTGAACGCCAGCTCCGGAGGAGGCAGCAGGCGCAGACACAGACACACACACCACAAACATCGACAGGCTTTTGTTGCTGCCCTCAGAAGGGCGAAACAAACCAATAACTGGGCTCCAGCTGCTGCAGAAAACACTCGTTTGGGAATTAGAGACGGCAGGGAGCTGTGGCATTGGATAATCCATGTCCCAGCCCCTGCACGTTGGTACTAATTACAACACTGGAGAAGGGGAGAGCATGGGAAAAAAAAATAAATAAAATCAGAAGAGCCTCACCAACCCCTGCATTAAACAGCCCCAAACCCTGGCATTGCAGAGGTGCCTCTATTTCCAAGTATTTGAGTCACAGTCTCTGGATCTCGGTGTGGCAGAGCCCGAGCGACACGAGGCTGAGATCCCCCAAACAGCCGGGCTCGGGCCCGTTTTTGGTGCTGGGAATAATCCTTTTTAAATTGAAAGCAGCTGTTTAAGTCTTCCAGGGCACAAAGGCAGAGGAGCTCAGGGCAGGTAATGTCCAAAGGTACAGTGGGCTGCCCCAAGCCTTGGCTCCTCCCTCAGTGAACCTCAAAAGCAGCATGTGCTGCTGAAAGGGGTTGGTGTTCAAAGCTGGGTACTGGAAAAGGCTTTTCCTGTTACTTGCACAGAATCGTGACTCAGAAAATCAGCTGTAACCAGACTGCACTTCCCTGCCTGCATTTCCTTACCTGCAGTGCTCACCTTATGTGCAGGGGGATTGTTCAGGGCCTCCTCCCCAAAATCCGGCAGCAGCTCAGGGTGCAGGCAATCCACCTTCCTTCCACCTTCCCAGTCCTCTGGATTTCCCTTCTGCCCAGCATCCCTCCCAGCACCCCATCCCTCTGTGCTCCCAGGGTGCCCCATCCCCCTCTCCCCCAGGCCGCCCCTCCCAGCCCCTTTTGGCCCTGTTTGCTCTCCAGGCAGGCCTGGGAGTTCCCACCTTTCCTTACCTCCACCTTCCCACAAAAAAAAAGCGATTTTAGGCAATAACAACCATGTTGGATGACCGAATTTAGCGTTTCCCTGCATGAAGTCCTTGGTCCCACTGGCCTCCAGCTCTGGCTGCAAGGAGCTGAGGAGGGGCCTGGGTTTGCTCTGGCTGCTGTTCAGCATCAGCCTGAGGCTTCAAGCTCAGCCTTGCACCTAACAGACCCTGTTTGTCTGCCTGGAGCACACAGATGGATTTTGGACAAGCTTGGAGCTCAGCATTCAGGAAAAACAGGGAATCACCAGTAGTGAATCCATCTTATAAAAGTCCCTTTCCCAGTGTGTAGCCCAAGTCAGATTCAGATTTCAGTTTTATGATGTTTTCAGCCCAAACCCAAACCAAAGCAAACAATCTTGAATCAGCCATGACCTGAAACTGCAGCTCTGATTCAAAATGTGTGAACCCAAGGTTGTTCCAGCCCTGAGCTGAGCTAAGATCTGAAGTTCTCCCATGTTCTTTATTTCCGAAAGTAAAAATAGGCCAAATTTGGAGCTAGGTCCTGCTTCTCACAGAGTGCTGGACATGGCTGGTACAAGGTTCCAGTGCCAGCATCACACGAGGCCTGAAGGACTCGTTGTTGTGTACTTAGTGCAGGATTAGGCATAATAATAATTATGTATTTTTTCCTCCTGAGACACCACCAAAAGGCTACAAATTCCCTCTGCACCTCCCCAGCATCTGACTGTGGGTTTAAATGCTGTTTATTTCCATTCAGCAAGGGGGATATTTCTGCTTTTTCCATGGTCTCTGCTGTTCTGTTTTGGGTTTATCTCCAAAATAACTGATTTAGGAAAAGCGACCCTGTAAACTTTCTTGGGAGGGTGGACTTTCTCCTCCCAGCCGTATTAATTGATTTAATTTATCTTAAATTTGATTGCAGTGAGCACCCCTAATTAACCTGATTTTTTGCTGATAATCACTCCCAATGGAATCAAATCACAAATCCGGGGATGGATTGACCGGCACACAGAAAGAAGCCGCCCTCCGTGCATTAATTCAGCGAACGGGATATAATTTGATCCAGGTAGGAATTCACGGTCCCATCCTTTTGTGCAGTGCCCAGCTTCATCCTGAAGCTCCACCGGGGGCGTGAGCAGCGAATCCATGCTCCTGAATCACTCCTTGCTCGTTCCTTTTCCCTCTGTTTGTCTCTCACGCCCGTGCTGACCATCGCTGCGTTGTCTTTCACGGAGCAGGATCCTATTCCTCCAGGAATTTGTTGTTTGATGGGAAATTATGATAAAGGTGGGGGAAGAGCAACCCTGAGCACTGCTAAATTTTGGGAAAGGTCGGGCTTGGTGTCTCAAAGCCAAAGAGAACTCACTGAGCAAAGTTTCAGAGGAGGGATGAGGCGGGAAGTCCGGGCACGTCACCTCATGCGCAGAGCCTTGCGCAGGTACGTGGGAGGCAGGTGCCTCACCTGCCCCAAGGTTTGCTCCCAGTTTGGGCTCCAAGGTCCCCAGGATCCAAACCACCCATGGTTAGGGCAGGTGGAGCCTGGGCGTGACCTTCAACCCCACCTGAGAAAGCCTTTCTTGGCTGACACGACCGAAAGGAGCTCAGCCTTGGAGAGCACAGGGCACTGCCATGCCTGGCCTTGCATCCTGGAAAAAAGAACTGGAAACTCGGGATTTTAGGCAGGTGCAGGCCGTGAACTTTGCCTTGCTTTGCATAGCACTAGAGGGCACAACAGCCCCAAGCAAAACCTGAGATTCCTGGGAAAAAGCACATTCCAGGAGCAGGCCAGCAGCTGCGTTTGGTGCCCTTGAGGAGCCTTTCTGCTGTACCTGACCCATAGGATAAGGGACTTCTCTGTGTCTTGGATTTACTGGGGCTTTCTTAGAGTCACAGGGGTTGGGAGGCTCCTTAAAGCCCTGCTCATTCCAGCCCCATGCCATGGGCAGGGACACCTTCCACTGGCCCAGGTTAATCCAAGCCCTGTCCAAGCTGGCCTTGGAATTATCCTGGTGTTCCGTTTTTCCTCCTGTCACATCTGGCTATAGCTCACTCCTGAACCACAGATTTCAGCCCCCAATCCCCCACAGGCTTCAACAGCTTTCTCTTCTCTTTCTCCTCTTCTTTGACTCCTCTCTCTTCTTCTTTCCTTCTCCATTCCAACCTTGCTATTTTATCTTTTTCTCTTCCCCCCCTCCTAATTTCCCTGTACCTTAGGGATCTTTCTTCCAACCTGTCTATGGGTGCCACCAAACATCTTCTTCCTCAGTGCACACCTGGCTCGTTCATCTTTGGGAAGTGGCTGATGTCCACTTGCCCTCCAGGCACCTTGTCAAGAAGGGTTTGTTGGGGTGCTGCCTTCCAGCCACTGCAACTTGAGGGAAGGCTTTATTTCTTGCTGTGCTCCCTCACACACCAGCTCAGACATAAATTCAAGTGTCCCCAGGACTCCATCACTGCTGAAAACATTGGAAAACCAGGAATGAGCGTGGATAATTCAGGGTGTGTTCTAGGCTCAAGAAAACTAAAAGGGTTTCTGGTATATTCCTATTTTCCCATAAGGATCCCTGTTTGTTTACGTTCCTCTTAAATCAGCTGTACAAGGCATTCGCTTGCCTGGAATAATCCCAGAGTAGGAAGTGACTAAAGAAATGGTCAGGGAGCCAAAAATGGAAAAATTAATGGAGCCACGGCTCCTCTGGGAGCAGGGAATCACTGTAGGGAGAGGGAAGGAGAGATAAGGGAGGGAGGGAAGGAAGGCAGGAAGGCAGGAAGGAAGGAAGGAAGGAAGGAAGGAAACCAAGAAATACAGGAAATAGGATTAAAAATAGGAGAGGAGAACAGAGAGACATACTGAAGAGGAAATACTGACTGGTCTTCACATCTTTGGCTATTATTTGGGGCCAAGATTTGCTCTGTGCCAGAAGGAACTCCTGTGTGGGCCCGTGTCATCCTTGGACTGGATGAAAATCAAGACAAATGATCGATTTGGCAAACATTCCATTACCCAGCCTACAGCTGACACACAGCCCACAGAGATTCCCCTCCCAGAACCAGGAGGATTTCAATTTTCCAGGGAGTTACCTGTCTGCACTTGGACTTTGGAAGTATGCCAGCCTTGGCAGCGGGACACTGCGTTATCCTGGTGAATCCCTGAGGAGCTGATGGGAAGGAGGGTGTCTGCCTCAAGGGTCATTACCAGAGAAGGGGTTGGTTTGATCTACGTTTAAAAACCGACGGCTGAACCTTTCTTTTCTCTTCCTCCATGGCAGGAAAATGGGCAGAGGAAATACGGGGGACCACCACCAGGCTGGGATGGCCCTCCACCGGAGAGGGGCTGTGAGATCTTCATCGGGAAGCTGCCCCGAGACCTCTTTGAGGATGAGCTTATCCCTCTCTGTGAAAAGGTGGGACTTGGTGGCAGCTGCTGAGTTAGTGATGGTCAGAGCTGCATTTCAGGGCTGACCTGAGCTGATTCCAGGGCCAGGCTGGGCAGGGCTTGGAGCAATCTGGTCAGTGGAAGGCGTCCCTGCTCATGCAACTGGAACTGGGTGTGCTTTAGGATCCCAGTCCTCTCTAACCACTGCCACCTTGCTGACAAATCGCTCTCACTTGGCAGATTGGCAAAATCTATGAGATGAGGATGATGATGGACTTCAATGGCAACAACAGGGGCTACGCCTTTGTGACCTTCTCCAGTAAACAGGAGGCCAAGAATGCAATAAAGACACTCAATAATTACGAAATCAGGTAAGCATGGCAAACACCCTCACAGCAGCTTTAAATCGCATGTATCTCTCTGTTTTGGCATGTAAGGGTATTTTTCCTGGCAGCCCAGAGCAAGGTTATTGAGATCCTTGAGGGGAAGTCTCCTCCAGTCTCCCTGTGCAGGGACTGCTCAATAAAGTCAACATCCTTCACAGGAAATTTCTTCCTCACAAGAAAACAGCAAAAAAAATCTATCAGAACATTGGGAAAAAATATTCTGCTTTGGATCAAATTAACTTTCCCCTAACCAGTGCTGTTTATTATGTTCCCCCCAGGTTGTTTGTTGTTGATTTATTCTATTCACAGTCTCCCTCGTGACAGATTCTGTAGATATGTTCTGGGAGATGGAGCAATTGCAAAAGATGGTGAAATAGGATGGAAACCAACTGGCAAAACAGAGCCATTTCCTAATAGAAAGGAACAGAAAAAGCCCTCATGTTAGTGACTAAAAATTGGGAACAAAACACCCAGCAATCAACAACAGATGGGCCCATCAGTATGTGTTGGTTGGATTTCAACCACACGAAATGTTTTTTGCCAGTTCAAAGTGGGATGAGTTGATGCCTTTGGTTTATCCCAAAAGGTTTTTAAGCATTCTGGCAATTGCACAGCTTACATTTTTGCTTTTAAGAAAAATAGATGGGTGGTGAACTGCTTTGAGCAGCTCACAGGGCACACAGAGGGCTTGGAGATGTCATTTGCAGCAGAGGTTGGAAGGTCTTAGGGATCAGGCTTCATCCACCTCCAGCTCCTCCACTTCCTTCCCTGGTTCCAAAGACTCCTCTAAAGAAGTTTTGCACTTCTCCAGACCTGTAAGAGATAGTGTGACCCCATAGTGGTGAATAAAGGAAGTTTTTGCTTTGGGGTCTTCACAACAGCTGCCATCAGCAAGTCCCCAGATGGTGCCTCTCCATGACAAGGGGTTTTCTTTCCCCAGAACCTCAGTAAGGAGGTGAGTGGGAAACCACAAGCCGCTGGTGAACACAAGAAGTCCTGGCTTACACTGGTGACAACACAGGGACCTGGGGTGGTGGGTGCAGTTGCCTGGTGGCAGCAAAAGGGAGAATCCCTGGAAGGAAAAGCAAAACTGGGCTTTGGTTTCTCCCTCAAACCCTTCATTTCAGCTGTGCTGCCTGGCTTTGATACCAGATTTAGCAGAGTGGCAGCTTTTGCGCCGAGCAAGGGCACTGGAATATCCCAAAGAACGGCTGGCACCGAAGCCTTGTGTTTGGCCTTGTGTTTTGGGCCAGAAGAGGGGCTTTGCTTTAACCTTCCCCTCTCTTGGCTCCCGACAAAGCAGCTCTGTTGTTCCAGGAACGGGAGGCTCCTGGGGGTGTGTGCCAGCGTGGACAACTGCCGCCTGTTCGTGGGGGGCATCCCCAAAACCAAGAAGAGGGAGGAAATCCTGGCAGAGATGAAGAAGGTCACGGACGGCGTCGTGGACGTCATCGTCTACCCCAGCGCAGCCGACAAAAGCAAGAACAGGGGGTTTGCTTTCGTGGAGTACGAGAGCCACCGGGCAGCAGCCATGGCCAGGAGGAAGCTGCTCCCAGGTCAGCAGATGTGGGGAGGGGTGGCTTCAACGCAGGGGTCACCTCGTGCTGTGGTGACAACGTCTCCAGGGGAGCCAGGAATCCAAGGAAGTGAACGTGGCTGAGTTTTCTGCCCTCAGAGAGCAGTCTTCTGCCAGAGACACCCAGAGCCAGGAGGTTCCCCAACACAGCATGGGGTGCAGGGGGTGGGATTCGCTGCAGCTCCTGCTGCAGCACCACGCTGATGATCCATGCTCGTCATCAGGAGAGCTTTTTATAAATTTTTTTGTTGAAAATCCAGCCAGATGGATTTAGCTGCGTGTATCCATTCAGCTCTGCTGTGGGGAGTGCTTTGTCCTGTGCTTGTCTTGGGTTAAACACAAAACACAGCCTCAGTTATGGCCCCTCAGGGAGAATCACTCAGGAAGGCATCCGAGAGCCAATTCAGGCTGGAGAATGGACTGAAAATGGATATTTTGGCAAAAAAAGCTTGGAGTGAGGAATTGCTTTAGAGGAAATCTCTGAAATTCAGCACTGGGGGACGGCCAAAGAGCGTTGTGAAGGAGAGAGGGGTTTAGCCGGTATTAGGTGAGGAAGTCACTTAACTTGAAGTGCATTTGCAGGGATTTCACCAATTTTCTCTTGTTTTCTTATGCTCCTGCACTGCCTTGTTGAGCACAGCTCACTTGCTGGTGAAAGCACCCAGCAAACCTCAGGGTTTGAGATTTGTTCATAACCACCAACCTTCTTTCGCCTGTTTTCTACAACAGCCCATGAAATATCCTGCACAACTGAAATGCTTTTTTTTCTTTTTTCTCACGGTGAAAAAAAGGAAACATGATTTTGAGCAATGAATTCGCTTTGCTATTGGGAGATCTCTCATGCTGACAACTTTTCCTTTTATTCTGCATTTTCTGCTTCAGTTTAAGCATCTCCCTGATGGTGGGAGCACATTCTGTGCTTCAGCACGACTTTTCCATGGATTTTATGAGGAAAAGGAAGGCGGGAACAGGCAGAGCACTTAAAATCCTGAGCAAAGACAGCGAGACAGATGGAAGGAACTCAGAGTCCTGAGCAGACGTGTAATGCGTGAGGGACTTCCAAGTTAGGGACATCTCAGTAAACAATTTAGGGAATTTCAAAGGTGTGAGCAGGAGCCAGGGTCTTCTGATGTCTCAAGCATATGGCAGGAACCGGAAAAAATTTCCAAGGCAGAGCCAAATGTGTCTCCAGCTGATGAGAGATTGAATATCATTATCAAGATACTTCCTTTAAACTGAACCTCGCTGCTCTTCGACGGAGCTCTGTAGAGGAAATGCTCAAAAATGGAGAGTTTTTATAAAAAATTCAATTTTGTCCTGTCTCCTGGCTAAACAACAGGGTGGAGATAGCCTGGGTCTCAGCAAGAGGCACCAAGCTTAGCTCTTTGCTGCAGGTCAGCCAGGTAATTATGTACACCCTTGGAATGAGAACAGCAATTGAGAAAGGGGCACAGACCCGTGAGCAGCCCTGCCTTTATCTCTGTCACTGACAGCTCAGATCTGTGCAGTGCTGAGAGCTGAACAGCAGCTCAGCCTCACTCCACAAATCCCAGCTCATTCACGAGGGATTCCGAGGGAACAGCACCTTTCCATTTAGTTTGACCATTTACACTTCCAGTAAGCCTCCAAATTCTATCCTCACCCTCTTGTTTTGGAGCTCGACCCCTTCTTGAATGGGTTGTCCAAGCTGAGATGCCTTTTTAGATGTTTTGCAGGATTTTCTTTGTCTCCTCAGCTGCAAATGAGTGGTTTAGGTCACTTAAAGAATCACCAGCAAGGCCTGAGCAAAAGCAGGTTTAATATAAATTTGTGAGGGCACAAAAGGGTTTGATGGCAAGGGTCACTCTAATACCCACTATACAGATAAAGCAGACAAAGAAAAATCAGATTAAAGCAATTTTGAATGATTCACATGGAGGCCAGGGAGGCAAAAGGGTGAGGAGGGAAAAAATAAGGGACTCAAAGGGTTGAGTCCCGACAGAATAAATCCCCTTGCCAAACTCAGCCTCAGACTGGCTCAACAGTTTAGGTCTAAATAGTTTATTATTCCTAACAATATCTAATCATGCTTTATCATTCATAACAATATCTAATCAACTCAACACTAGCAGCTCTTAATAAACTGACTAATTTGACACCTCTAAAGCGATTCAGTAGAATTTTCTATAAGCGCAACAGAACCATAAATCTGACTTAACCAAAATTTGGCTCCATGACACGTCTAAAATGGCAGCCTCGGTAATACACACACCTGCAGACAGGAGGAAATATGGACCTGTGAAAATTCCCCTGGAGTTCAGGGAAAGTCTCCCATCAGGTGCCTTTGAATCTGGAGCTGAGCCTCGAGGAGTGGGGGCACCAGCCCAACTCCATCACCAGCATTCAGCAATGTGATTTACTTGCTCTTTTCCTTCCCTGCCCCTCAGCAGCTCAGGCCAGTGCACACACAGCCCCTGGGTTTACCCTCCACACCCACACCCTGGTTTATGCCCCAGGACTTTTTGTGTCCCTCCTTTCTCCTGCTGCAGCTTCAGCCGAACGACTTCAAGCACACACAGAGACATCCTTGCTTTTGCTACTTTATTTCATCCCGCTGGCACTTCAGGATCCCTGTTCTGGTATCGAGGGAATGAAACTTTGGGGGCCAGAAGGGATTTTTACGAGTGCATTAAAACAGCTCCTTTAGGGAGCACTCCAGGGAATGCAGGCTTTAAGTGAATTATTCCATATTTTCACTTCTTTCAGTTCTGGAGGCTCCCCAGGTATTTGCAGGAGGACATTCCGAGTGTGACCATCTGCTTTTGGGAGGGAGCTGATGCAGCAGCAGTGCTTTGGGCTGGGAAGGCTTTTTATTTTGGTCTCATTTGTAGAATTGGGCCTGTTGTGCTGTGCAATAGAGCATGAGCAGGAGGAGAGGAAGCAGAGCCCCCAGCACTGACCCTGCCCGTTCCCTTGCAGGAAGGATCCAGCTGTGGGGACACCCCATCGCCGTGGACTGGGCAGAGCCGGAGGTGGAGGTGGATGAGGACACCATGTCCTCAGTGAAAATCCTCTACGTGAGGAACCTCATGCTCTCCACCACCGAGGAGACCATAGAGAAGGAGTTCAACAACATCAAACCAGGTAGGAGCCCACGGGTGCCGTGCCTCCGAAATAGGTGCTGCAAATGGAAATATTTCTGCATTCCTGAAATGCCAAAAGAGATGAAAATAGCTGTTTGTCTGCTGTGAAATGCCACAAAAACTGTCATCAGGCTGAAGGCTCCCACCCAAAATGCCATCCCCTTAAGGGCTGCTTAATTCCCAGCTACAGCCACTATGAAGGAGGATGGCTGGCAGCTGGAAGAGACCCAAAGTGCTGCATGGGGATGCCCTGTGCCATCCAAATGCTTTGGACTCATTCAGTCTTTCTTAAAAAGAGTTGGTGAAGCAGCTGGGTGACTTCAGCATTCTTCTGTGGCAAGGGATGGTGATAAAAGTGGAGTGCTTTAGCACAAATCCTTTTTATCTGATCTATCTAAATTCTGAATGCATTTTCATACATCCCCCCCAGTCCTCGTGTAAATCAGTGAATAATTAGTGCTTTACATTTAATTCAATATTCCTTTGTGGCATATCTTACATGCACTTAGGGTGAGATTTTTCAAAAAAAGCAAGGGGATTAGTTGGGAATAAAAATCCTGCTGGCTTTCAAAGGAGATTTTACTTCTGAGTTGCTCCAGCTTTAGGAAATTCCACCCAAAACCAACAAAGTAAAAATAACCCGTTTCTGCAGCTCTGCAAGCCACGCAGTCCATTAGGCATTAGGGACTGATGCTTGGCAATGTGAAATCTCCTTTCATCTCATTCCTGTTAACTTCCTTCTATTAATTTTTTAAAATACACTGTAGAGCTTCATTTTTCTTCCACTAACTTCTCATTTCTGCCCTGCACGTGCCTTTTTCTGGACTAGGCTGCAATGCAAAGGTCTTCACGAGGTTTCCTTGTGTCCTTCCAGCGTTTCTGGCTCATACTATTAGCCACCATCGAGTTGTTGCAAACCCCATTTTACCCCTGAGTTAAATTTATGTTATCCCACTCTCTGAACTGTTTCCTTCTTTTATTTACCCAGTTTTGCTCCCGAGCTTTGAACAAGCTCACACTCCCCAGAAACACATTTGCAGCCTTTTGACACTTTGGTAACAGTCATCTGTTTTGCTCCTGAGAAGTTTTCCACTACAACAACAGAAGTTCTGCATCATCTTTTGTTTTCCCTTTATCATTTCAGTGTTCCTGTTGGAATTTTTTTTTTTTTTAATGGACAGCTTTTATTTTGGTGGCTGAAATCAGGAATGGGTGCATTAGAGCAGCAAAAACTTTCAGCTTTGGGGAGAGAGAATGCAGTTAAAGTTCCAGTGAGACCAAAAAAGGCAGCAAGGATCTGAAATTATTTATTGCCCTGTCTTGGTTCTCTGCCTCACTCATCGAGCCACATTTCAGCGCCACTTTCCTGAGATTACCTTGGATCCAGGGCATTAAGAAGCTGTTTTGACATCAACAAGTCATCCAATAAAAAATGATCCAGAGGTCTCCATGCCACAGCAATTGCCACATCCCTGAGTGTTCCACAGACAGGACCAGGAATGCTGCTTGGGCTCCTCAAGCTGGGCTCTTGTACGAGTATCAGCCCTTAAATCTGTGCCAAATTCCCAGCCTGATGACTTCTGTAGAGCTGTCTCACTGGAAAGCCCTGCCCTTGCTCCCTGGGGATCCCAACAAAATTCCTCCTGCCTGGTAGAGCTCCCTGCAGGAAGACTGTGCTCTCCTGGTGTGCTGGAGGGACAGTGCTCCCTCTGGGATATCCCATGGATGGGCTCTCCTTGGAGCCGACCCACGGCTGGGTACCACATTGCTTTGCCCAGCAGAGGCAGAAGCAGGGAAGAGAAGAATTTTTGGCTCAGGATTGGTGTCCTGGAATGCTCTCCAGGAGGCAGAAGCGCAGCAAGTTCGTTAAAGCTTCCACAAAGCATCAGCATGTAACTCCCAGAACTTCAGGCTTGGAAAATCACCCTCTGTCCCTGAAGGACACAAAGTGCTGCTTTACCATCCCTGTGTCATTCCAAGACGTGCAGCCTGCTCGGGTTATAGGCTGGGACAGGCTAATTTCGCCCTCTGCAGCTCCTAATGACTCCCCCCGAACACCAAAGAAATTCATTTTCTTCTGCATTTTTCCTAAGTAAGTGCTTTTTGTGGCAACATGACATTTCCCTGTGCACCTGTTCAGCTTTAGGAGGTAAGAAGCCAACAGAAGGGTTGTTCAGCATCCCTTAGCCGCACTTCCAAAGGATATTTTGGGGATTTTACAGGAGGCTGGGCTGGCTGATGTTGTGCTTCCCAAGCCACAGGAGCAGAGAAGATGAAGAATTAAAGAAATGGTTGAAGGCTGGGCCATGGGGAACAGGACTGGTGGGGTTATTCTGGGGACAGACTCCTCAGTGCAGAGTTCCTGGCAGCAGAGCAGCTGGCAAGGGAGAGGGAAAACCGTGGAGGATGGACTTAGAAAAGAAGAACAAGAAGCCATTTACATTTGAATTTCTTCGGGTAAATTTGGTGTAGGAAAGATTCAGGCTGGAAGAAAGATTCTCCAGCCCAAGCCTGCTCCCAGCAGGGCCAACCCTCAGGTGCAGAGTCTGACTGGGGCCATTTCCAGGTGAATTGGGGCATCCAGGGAAGCCCTGCTGACACAGGAAAGGCTGTTTCCTAGGGAGAGCCTGTTTCTTGGGGAGAGAGCTGCTGCCCCATCAGTCCCAGCCCATCCCAGTGCCCTGGGCTGCTCTGTCCTGGGCAGGGCTGGCTGTTCATTCCTCCTGAGCATCCTGAGCTGGTGTTTAGGATAAAAGCCTCCTCATGGTATGGCAGAAGCATTAGCGTCCCTGCAGCTGCCTCCAATGCATGTACAAAAGCAGGGAGATGGGGATCACATGGGGATGTTCCCACAGCTGGTGCATGGTCTGTCACAGAACGGAGATGCAAGACCAAAAGAAAGGTTTGGACAGGAGAAAACCTCTCCACTTTAATGGGAAACTTACTGGTGTCTGATCCCAAAACCTTCTAGTTTGCCTTGAAATGCTACAACCTCTCTCTATTGATTTTCCTGTGGAATATACATCCAAAGAGGTAAGGGGACACTGACCTCTTTTTCTTCTACTCTTGCTCAGCCTTTGCTCTCCAGGGGCTCACAGCCTGACGGAACTGCTCTTTCAGGTCTCTGTTTTCTGACTAATCCCCATTTCCCACTAATATTCCAATGTTTTCCACAGGTGCAGTGGAGAGAGTAAAGAAAATTAGAGATTACGCCTTTGTGCACTTTAATAAAAGAGAACACGCAGTGGAGGCCATGAAAGCCTTGAATGGGAAGGTAACGCTGCTGTAAATGTTAATTTCTGGGGCTTGGGTGCAGTATTTTATACAAAGCCACCTGCTTTATTAGCTCCATACCCTCCCAGAGGTGTTATCCCGGTTTTCTCTTTGCTGGTTGCTTTTATGCTCCTGAATTTGTTTTTCATCAGCTCTGTTGTACACAAACGATTCATTTTGGCTCCTTGTATTTGTGCTAAGTGTTTGCCTGGCTCTAGCTCACTGCTCAGACAGAAAAAAAGCAGGAAAAGCTGAAAGAAGAGCTAGGAAAGGAGGGGTTGCCATCCCCCCTGGCTCACACTCACATCCTTGTTCCAGACTGCCAACAAAAACACTGGCAGGGCAGCGTGTGAATAGCAAACTGGGACAAACGAGGTCAGCCCAAACATCTGCTCCAAACTGAGATGAGGATTTGCGAGGAGGCTGCTGTATTTAGCCCTTCTCGCACTGCATGTAATTCACTGTAGAGCCAGAGCTGTTCCCAAAGAGGTGTTAACCCCACTCCTATTTTTAGTGCCGCTGCTGTTCTTGGGAGCACGCGGAATCTCGCCGGCTTACGAGCTGCTTTGCGGGGAAGCGAAGCCTTTTGAAGGCTTTGCTGAAGGAGCCTCTCCCAGCTGGGGCCAGGGCTGGGCGCTCTCAGGTTAAACTTTCACCCAGCCAGTGCCGCCTTCCACCCGTGTGAGGGAGATTTGGGGCTTTCTTGGGGTGGGTTCCTCCATCTTCCCATCCCATTAGGGCGCGGGGGCAGTTGCTCCACAGGTGGGATTTCCATGGAGCGCTTTGCCCACTTAACCCCTGTGCTTGTGCCGTGCTCTCTCCCCGCCGCGAAGGTGCTGGACGGGTCCCCGATCGAGGTGACGCTGGCCAAGCCGGTGGACAAGGACAGCTACGTGAGGTACACGCGCGGCACGGGCGGCAGGGCGCCGGTGCTGCAGGGGGACTACACCTACACCCTGGGCCACCTGTACGACCCCGCCGCCGCCTACCTGGGCGCCCCGGTCTTCTACGCACCCCAGGCCTACGCGGCCATCCCCAACCTGCACTTCCCCACCGCCAAGGGGCTCGGCACCAGGAGCATCCTCCGGCCCCCCTCCATCCGAGGTAATTCCCCTCGCGCCCACGCTCGGCCAAGCATCCCCTCCCGGGAGCCAGCGGCTGCTCCCAGGCGTGTGCCGGTGACATTGGCTTTGCCCCAGCTCCTGGATCCCTCTCAGAAAGGGATGGAAAACACGGGGTTTAGGCTCTGTCTTTCCCAAAGGCAATATTCCAGCTGAAAAAAAATAACCATTGTCCTGGAGAGACCTTCCAGGTTGCTCTCAGTCCAGTGTAAATAACCCACGAATCCTCCTGGTTTTGCCCCAGCAGGGAAGACCAAATAAAACACTTTTCCTTTCTCCCCTTCAGAGCCAGCTCCCACAACCAGCTGTCACCACCACCACTCTGTTTCCTCTTTGCTTTGAAGGTTGCAGGGAAAATTTTACCAGTCCTGGTGTTTTCTGACCCAAAGCTATGGAGTTTCCCAAGGAGGGCACGTTGACCTGCTGCGGTGTAGGGAAGCAGCGCTGAAACCAAGCAAACCATTGTGTGCTCTGGGAGGTGGAGGCCTGTTTTGGGGGATTGTTAACTTTAATAATAATTAATTCAATTAATCCAATCTATGAATAAAAGAGTATTTCTGGAAACTCTTGGGTCACCGTGCCTGGGGCCAAATCAAATCCCCACACTCAGGCCCCCCCAAATTAAACGTCAATGCAGACATCATTTGGTACATACAGACATAAGTTTGGGGCTAGCAAAGAAATAACTTTGTCATATGATCTTCCTTACAAAGATGATGCCTTGTGTCCCCAGGCCCAGTCCCACAGCAGGCTGGGACCCTGCGTGGCACCCTGGTAGGCCTGGCAAGGATCATGGTGGCCAATTTTTCTCCCTTCACCAGGAAGGAGACAAGGCAGCAGGAATATCCCTTGTTGCTCAAGTTTTTCCCCACACAAGTGAACCAGCTCTTCTGAAGGTTGCATTAGGAAAGGAGAGGATGTGATAACCCCCCACCCGTCTCTTGCCTCATTTTCTCCCCCAGACTCCCAAGTAGGGTTCCCTGAGGAAAAAATGGAAGAGAAATGGGGGACAACCAAAAAGGATTTTTGTTCATATAAGGATGAAATTGTGTAAGCCACAAATTCAAAAAGGTGAAATTACACTGGTGGGTAACAAAAGATGCCAGCTGTCCCCTCTCTGCCTTCCAGCTACAAAGCTGGGTAAAAAGCTGTCCTGAAATCAAAACTGCCCAGAGAAGATGGAAAATGGGCAGAAAGAAGCAGTTTCTCCCCAAAACCCCTCACCTATCCAAGAACGGGTGTCAGTGTCGAACCTGTGTTATTCCACCACCAGGCTGTGGGGCCTCCTGCCCACCTGCTTCCCAATCCCAGCAAGCGGGGCTAACTTTTCCATTTCAGCAAGAATCAGGGTCCTTTTTCCCGTGATTTGATTCAGTTTAATGCCTTCTTACATTCCTAGAAATTTACATGAATGTACCTGTAGGGGCTGCGGGCGTCCGAGGCCTGGGAGGCCGCGGCTACCTGGCGTACCCGGGCCTGGGGCGCGGATACCACCTCAAGGGAGACAAGAGGGGAGAGGAAAAGCTCTACGACCTCCTGCCAGGGATGGAGCTCACCCCCATGAACCACGTCACGCTAAAGCCCCAAGGGATCAAACTGGCCCCTCAGGTATGTGCCCCAGAAAGAGCGTCCATGGCCCAAGGGTTGTGTTGGGAAAACGGGCCCCTCGTTGAATCTGCGCCAGGGCCTGGTAAATAAATCCATCCTTGTGTCTCAAAGGACATGAAAAAATGGGCACTAGCGGTTGCATCTTGCAATATCCAGCTGCCTTGCCCACTCTCATGGAATCAGGGAACGGTTGGGGTCGGAGGAGACCTTTAGGGTCATCACTGGCCTTTGAGGAGAGTTGTCATAAACGCCTTAATCCAGTTCTGGCTGTTGCGCCATAAAAGCACCGCGGGTAAAGGAATTCCCACCCATGATGGGTTTGATACAAAAAATGCATCACCTGGGGCTTCACCAAGGGACAGTGCACATGTATAGAAAAATAATGCACATTTGCAAATCGTTTATGGGGAAAGAGGTGTTGACATAACCCAGCCTAGCGCAGAGACTCTGCTGGCTCAGGGGGGCCTTGCATTTGGTTGTGCATGTTGATGCAGATGGATGGATGAGGGCTGAGGGGAAATCCAGAATAAATTCCCTGAGTTTCTGAATGTCCAGCTCTGACAGTAGCTCTTTTCCCCTTACATTGTCCAGAGCAACACAAGAAACCAGCTCCACACTGACTTTTGGAGCCTTTTAACATTTCAATTTCCACAGCATCCAGTTTGCCAAAGTTTATGAAAACATCCATGTTTTCTCCCAGAAAACTGGATAGTGGGATTTTTTTCCCTCCTGCAGAAGTCCCCTTACTCTATTTTGTCAGAGAATCACAGAATCACAGAATGGTTTGGGTTGGAAGGGACCTTAAAGCTCACCCAGTTCCAGCTCATGCCATGGGCTGGGACACCTTCCACTAGAGGTGTGAAATCCCTGGAATGGTTCTGCAGGGCCTTAGGGCAGGTGAAATTCATTTTTATAAAACCGAGCTATAAAGGAGTCGGGGCAGCGGGGAACGAGTGTTGGCACAGTGAGAAAATGAACTATCGTAATTGAGAACTGAACTACATGATGAAGCATTTCACACTGCAAGACACTGAGCTGCAGCTGCAGCTGTGGTGGCAAAATTAAAAGCAGCACTGAGGTTTCGATTTTACATTTTAATTTTAAATCCATTGAAGCCTAAGCTGTAAATGAGGTAGACCACAGCAAGACTTCAGGGTGACCTCATTGTGGCCTTCCAGTGCCTGAAGGGGCTGCAAGAAAGATGGAGAGAGACTTATGGAGAGAGACTTTGCAAGGGCCTGGAGTGACAGGACACAGGGAATGGCTTCCCAGTGCCAGAGGGCAGGGACGGATGGGATACTGGGAAGGAATTCTTGACTGTGAGGGTGGGAAGGCCCTGGCATGGGTTTTTCAGAGAAGCTGTGGCTGCCCCTGGATCCCTGGAAGTGTCCCAGGCCAGGTCAGAGCAACCTGGTTTAATGGAAGGTGTCCAAACCCAGCTGGGACAGCACAAAGGCAGTGGGTTAAAAACCCTGGGATCCAAAGCCAAAGCAGGAGTGTTTCTGGACAGCAATTCCCAATTACCAGAGGATCAGCTGTGCTGAGGGCAACGTGGTTCAGCCTTTCAAAAGCTGCAATCGCCTGTTGAAGCCCGTGGAATTAATTGGATGGAAACACACCCTTTTTTCTTCTTCAAAAGAAGCCTCTTTGGACTTGTAGTGCTCTGTAACCCACTAAGCCAGGGAGGCAGCAGAGCAGAGAAGATGAATGCAACCCAAGTTTCTTTAGTCCTCTGAAACAGAAGTCCGTGAGACAGAGTTCCTGAGGAGGATTCAAAGAAAACCACACTGAAATAATCCAGCCAGCAAAAGGACACAGATGCCCAATTAAACAGGGAATAATTCCAGGAATTAGATGGATCTTGAAGTATAAAGCGTTTAGATGAGTCTTACACTTCAAGGTGGATGCAGTATCCTGTCCACCACTCATTTTGTATTTTTTGCTAAGCTTTGAGGAACCTGCCAGGACTCCCTGAAAGCCCTCTGAGGGAAGGCAGCTGCTCAGCACAGGAGCTGGAGCTGGGTGAGGAGGCTTCTGCACAGCAATTAACCCCAGCACAAATCCGTTTTTTTTTTTTTCCCCTTCTAGATCTTAGAAGAAATCTGCCAGAAAAACAACTGGGGACAGCCCGTGTACCAGCTGCACTCTGCCATCGGCCAGGATCAAAGACAGCTCTTCCTCTACAAAATCACCATCCCTGCCCTCGCCAGCCAGAACCCCACCATGTACGTCATTTTTGGAAGGTTTCTGAGGCTTAGGCTTTATTTTTTTAAATTCTCTTTTAGCTAACAGCTGTCCTCAAAGTCACAATTGCACAGATCTCCATTTCCTTTTATTTTAAGAAATATTTATTAAATATACTTTAGAATATTGATTAAATGGGCAGATTTATATATTACATATGTTTGTATAATTATATATATAAATACTTCTTAAAAAAAGTATAGGGAGAAAAACCTCCACAAACCATAATTAACTGCTGACTGCTGTGCTTGGTGCTCTCTCTGCTGGTGCAAACACTACAGAAAGCCAGACACAATCAGGCAAAAGGGTGCTTTTTTTGTACAAAACGAAAGCAAATGATAGCCCTTGTGGGGAAATTAAGGAACATGCTGATATTTCAGCTCCAAATATGATCCTAAACACTTCTGACCTAAACCACTGTTTGCTGGGTATTGTAAAGAAAAAACCCAGCCTGGGTATTGTAAAGAAAAAGCGCAGCAGGGGTTGTTTTTGGATTGCAAAAGCACAACAAACTCTGCAAGGACGTCGTGTCCAAACCGAGAGCCGGGGTCGATAACCTCGGCGAGGAACCAGAGTGCTCGGGGACGAGCAGCCCTGTTAATGCACGGGCACAGGGAAGCAATGCTTCCATTTGCTGAGCGGGATGATGCCAGCTCTGAGTGGATCACAGCATCTCGCAGGAAAGCCCTGGGGAAAGCAAAGCCAGCTCACTTTGTGCTGTCCTCACAGACACCCCTTCACGCCGCCCAAGCTCAGCGCCTACATCGATGAGGCCAAGACCTACGCGGCAGAGTACACCCTGCAGACCCTGGGCATCCCCGTGGAGGGGGCAGAGGTGCCACCTGCAGCGCCACCTTTTCCAGGTATGGGCAGGTCTGTACAGCAAAGGGATCCTGCAATGTCGTTTTGCCTGCTGCTTCCTTGTGGGTGTGAAGAATGAAGCAGGTTTTGGCCACCGAGGGCCGGCCTGGTTGTGCTCCCACAGAGTGGCTCGTGTTACTTGTGTGTCTGACATCTTTATCGGAGAATTCCAGACTGGTTTGGATCGGAAGAGACCCTAAAAGTCACATAATTCCACCCCCTGCCATGGGCAGGGACACCTTCCACTCTCCCAGGGTGCTCCAAGCCCCATCCAAGCCCCTGGCACTTCCAGGGATCCAGGGGCAGCCACAGCTTCTCTGGGCACCCTGTGCCAGTTTATGGCCTATAAGGGATTTTATCTCTATCCCAGGACTGCCCAGATTTTTGTGTCCATGCCCCAGAGCAACTCAAGCTGGGAGCACTGGGTTGCGGGGCTCTGCTCCAACCCCAACCCCTCAGGTCAGTGCCCCAGGTGGGACTGTGTCCAGGGGAGTTGGAGCAGTGTCCAAGGGCAGGGAATGCCGACATCGAGAGGCCCATCCCGGCTCCACACCTCCCCTCCCCTCCTCCCAGTTTGTGAATGCCTCCTTCAACTGGGAGCCCCAGAAACTACACAGGATGCAAAGCTGGCGTCCCCAGTGCCACATCTGGGGTGAGTCCCCTCCCTGGCCCTGATGCCACCGGGGTGGAGGAGATCCTCGTCCCTGCAAGGACACAAGGCTGATGAATTCACGGGCCCTCCGTCCTCCCCCAGCACCCCCAGCTCCTCCTGAACCAACACATACGGTTTCATCTGCCAAAAAAATGACACAGCCATGAAAGTTTGGATGTGATCCCAGCTCTCACACCCCCGTGGAAGGTTTTTCTCCCACTTTGAGAATTCATACTCACGAGCTCTTGCAACAGCCCGAAACTGCTTGGGAAGTCATGGAAAACACAGGAATTACATTTGCTGTGCTTTCCAGCATGACGGTAGCTCCGATGGAGAGGCAGCACCACGTGCCAAGCTGCACATGAGAAACGCATTAGTCAGTACTACTGAGTTGTTTGGAGTGTCTCAAGGATGGATTAAAAAAATAAAAAATAAAAAATAAAAAATCTATCCGGCTTCCTGCCACAGGAGTCCGCAAAAGCCACAGAAAAATCAATTTGTCTGGGCTTGTGCAGCTTCCGCAGCGTGGAAACCAAATGGGCTCTTTATTGAATCCAGCCCTCACTTACTGCTTAATTAGCATCTCTCCTTTTCTTTCATCCACCCTTATTTATTTGTCTCGGGAGCTTGGCAAATGGACACGCACTGAAGTTGCTGCTTGCAGCACGCACTGGTCCTCGGTCAGGGCTTGCTAAAGCTCAGCTCAGGCCGTGCCCAGGTCGCAGCTCATTTCTCTCCTGATGGTGGCAGATGTGCCTTAAGTCCCAGCTTTCTCAACTCCTGCTTGAAACGTTGCATCTGGCTTTGCTGATGCAAAGAAAATACTCTGGACAGCCACAATATTCCAATTGTAAGGAATTCCTCATGTTTTTCCCCAAAGTGACACCTCTGGTGAGGCAACGTGTGCTCCCTGTCGCCCGGTATTTCCATTCCCCCACCAAGAGGACCTTGGCTCTGGCTGACGTTGAGTTGATCCCATTGCCCACCTGGTCAGACAGGATCCTGGGAGATGCAGTTTGGCAGCAGAGCCTGGTCCAGCAGATCCGATGGATAGCCCAGCTGCTCTTCCCAAATTTAGGCTTTGTCTTGACTCTCGATTCTTTTACAACAAAACACTGCGGTCTGGTTGACGAGCTGCTATGGCCCGCCTTCAGAGGAGCCAGCCCCAAATGATGCTGCTTTCCCAGTGATTCATTCTCAAACAGCAACATTTACATCTTCCCATGGAAAATCTGGAAGTGTTGAAACCACATTTTCCATTAGAAACCGATGGGAAAAAACCAAAAAATCCTGTCTACTAAATATTTTCTCCCTGCTGTTGCCTTGAGGGGGTTTCCCTACCATGGCTGTCCTAAACTGTCTGTATGTTGGCTGTGAAGGGATCAGAGCTATATTTTCTCCATGAATCCTGCCCAAATCTCCCCTATTTTAGGTTGTTTCCTTGCCCTCCTCCTGCCATACAGGGGGGGATATGTCCAGAGCACCATTAGCTCAGAAATAACCAAAACCTGAGGAAAAAATATTCAGCAGAGAGGGGCGTGTTTCCAGCACCGCGCTTAACAAATCAGGGGTGAGGAAATGCTTCCATTTTCCTGTGAATCATTTCATTTCTTTACATTATTCCCACTAACAAACTCACTGCTGCCTGAGTCATTCCCATCAAAAGTTGTCCCATCAAAACTTTCCAGGCCATGGTGAGCTTGGAACGGATTTTCACTGGGAATGGACAAGTCACTGATCCGTGGGTTTTCCTTCCCTTTTTTCCTTCAGGATACACCATTGCTAATGCAGCTGCCACTGTCACAGCCACTCAGCTCAAGCAGGCAGTGACAATGGGACAAGATTTGGCCACGTACGCCACCTATGAAGCCTATCCTGCCTTCGCTGTCGCCACACGGAGCGACGGCTACGGAGCCTTTTAACCAAATTCCCTAAAACCCAGCACAGGAAGAAAGGAAAAGCAAACCAATCTGAGTCTGGTAATTCTTACACCCTCACGATTTTAAGCTAATCTGTGGCCTAAGGTTAATTTTAGTCGGAGTTTCAGTCTTGTATGTCTTTAGGTTTGTTAACGGGATTGTTAAGCGGGGGGGTGGGGGGGAGGAGAAATTAGAAAAAATCATGCAAAAATCAGATTTTCACACTGGAAAGCAAAAGCTCAGCCCAGGAAATGAGAGGTTCTCAGGTGTATATGTATATTTATATATCTATATATTTATACACCTATTGTGTGTGTGTTTACAAGCAACAACCTGTGCTGAAAACGGCTGGTCCCGTGGCTGTTGTGGTCCTGTGACAGGACTGGGGAAGATGGGGTGGCCCAGCAAACCCCTCCGTGCATCAGGAATTCTCCTCCATCCATCCAGCCCAAAGTTTCCCTGGCCAGGCAGAGCAGAGGTACCCCTTGGCCACTCAGGTTTGCTTCTCCCTGCCCTTGATCCCCCTGTGCCACCAGCACGGGGCATCTCAAGGCTCTTTGAAATTCCTCCTGGCACAGCCAAGGCAAAAAAACATTTATCCTAAACATTTCTGCTCAGCCTCAGAGGCTAATTTTTAACAGGTTTCCATGCTAATTTTATTTTTAAAGCAGGGCACAAGAATTCAGCAGAGTTTTCCCTCTTACTTTGCTCCCTCCCAGCCATATCCAGAAATCAGCCAATCCCGGTGTATTTCTGTGCATTTCCCATCGAATGGCACATTCGCTGAAAAATAGGGAAACTTTTACGCCTGAGGAGCAGAAAAGTGCAATTCATTAAGGCCAATTCTCTACTTAATTAGAACACGAGAGCTCACAGCCATGGCCCAGTACTAGCAGGCACCTTGAATAAAATTCTATCCAAAGAACATTTTCCCGGGTTGGAAAGAGCCCTGCACATTAAATCAAGGCTGCTGCCTGCTCTGATTCCAGCAAAAATTAATTTAGTGGACAAGGGTTCACACCAGCAGAAAAGGTACCTCTTCTCTTGGAGAGCAGCAGAGTTGGTGTTGTGTTTGAACCCTGTGGGGATGCTGGGAGCACCCTTTGGTGTGCAGCAGGGGGGCATTACCCATTTATTTTTACCACAGGATCGAGGCAGGGGTAATGATGGAGATACAGGAGGAATCCAGTGCTGGATAACTACAGCATTAATCCTGTGTCATAAATCCTCTGCAGTGATGCACACTAAGGAAACCTGCCTTTTGGGAGGAAGAATTTGCAGCTGGGTCGACGACACCCAGCAGATCCAGCCCCAGATTTTTCACCTGGTCTAGATGCTGTGATGTGGCAGAGCAAAAGCCATTGCCAGGGGAGCTTTTCCTGTGCATGGCCTGAGCTGTGCAAAGCACGAGGGTCTGTGCCAAGGCGGTGGCTGCAGGAGCCCAGTGTTTCCTCTCCTGACTCAATTTCCCCCGGAGTGGAACAAACCCCATAAGCTGTACAGTCTGAGGTCCCATTAGACCCCTCCTATTTATGAAGTAGCTCGTTAGGGTGACCCTAAAGGTATTACAAGCCCTCTGTGGCTGCTGCTGGCCATGTTTGGCTTCGCAGCAAAGGACAAACCCGGTCCCAGAGGGCCAAATAACCAAGAGTGTTACGGATTTCGTGGCTTTGGTTTTTTTTCTCTTCTGTCTCTGTCTTTAAGTGGTGTTTGCCAACGAGGAACGTAGCCAGGAGTGTCTCTCAAACCGTTGGCAGGAAGTGTTTCTCACTTTCCACGTTCAGTAAGTTTAGTCTGCTTTTTCAGCTATTTATATAAGTTCAGAAAGATGTCAAAGCAAAGGGCAAGAAGCAGTATTAAAAATGTGTGCATGAAGCACTTATTTTTGTACGAGTAGTACAAGGTTTGTATAGAGTTTTAACACTGTGAAGTGTAACGAAAAATCACAATTTCCATTTACTGGAGGACAATCGTGTGTGTTTAAAGGGAATGAAGGGGAAAATGGCATCTCAATCATCCGTTACAAATTAGAACCAGGACTAAATTCTGTGAAGCAACTCTGTGATTTTAGAGTAATCCAAGGACATTCACTGGACTTTGAAATACCATTAAAACTTTTTAAACACAAGCCTAAGTCCTTTTATACATCTGTGGTAAACAGGAGCATGCTTTGCTCCGGAGGGATCGATCCAGGGCACCCAGGCAGGGTCACAAGCTGTTCAGGAGCGTTTTCCATGTGCACTTTGGTGACCCTCGCCAAGCACACGCAGCAGAAAATCAGCGGTTTTGTACTTTTGCACTTCCAAGCGAAAAATCAAGGGATTGGCCTCTTTTCCCAGCACCTCTTCGGTCAGTAATTCTTCACCCGTCAGTGCTGCAGGAACTGGGTTTGCTGTGAATTGCTTACAGTGTTCCTTACCTGATCCCAGTGGAGGTTTTTTGGGGGTTGTTTCGATAGTGAGACAACACCGTGCAAAAATAAAGGGTAAATGGGGAGATCCGTGATTTAGGGCTGTGAGGGGTTGGCCCCACCTTGAGAAGAGCCTGTTGCCAGGTCACCAACAGGTACATTTTTTTAAGATGGGGCCCTGCTCCTTGGAAGACCATCACAGTTAAATGACTGAGAAACAGCAATTCCTGGGATGAGGGGCTCTGGGTTTGCACCTTTCCAGAGAGATCCTGAGCCCAGGAAATGGGGGGAAGCTCTGGTACCTTGCTACTGATGACCCGACGCCTCCCTGCCACTCCAAAAGAGGTTTTGCCAAAATAGCTCGACATTGTTCTTCCAAAGAGGTCAGCTGTACTCTGGGCTCCAGCAGCTCTGCCAACTCTATTATTTTCCCTCATTAGCTCTTCCCGCTGTCCTGCTTTCATTTCCTCTGAAACCAGGGCAATGGAGAATTTGCTTTTGTGCTGTAACGTTTCCCCCCATCGCACAACCGAGATCCCCTCTTTGCTCGGCAGCAGCTGGCTGGTCAGTTTTGGAGAGCAAGGATGATCTTCCAAGGAATCTCAAACCCACAGCCCAACTCAAAGAGAACATTATTTCCCGTTTGTAAGGATGTGGGCTCCCAGCGGAGAGCAAAACAAAGCCAAAAACCATGTCCACCCTCCACCAACAAGTCTAAGACGAGTTTGAAGTGTAAGTGATGAGATCAATGCCCAGAAAAATCAGCAGATGGCCTCATCTTTGGCTGCTGGCAAGGCAAGAGGTACAAAAACTGCATTTTTCATCTCCCTCCTTCCAGCCAGCGCTTTCCTGGAGGTCTCTACGACACAGGGCCTCTCATCTGAGGTGCAGAGCAAGAATGAAACATCTCTGAGGGTGACACAGCTCTGTGGTTGGAGCTGGCCAGACCCTGGAACATCCAACAGGGAAGCTCCCATGGTCCCACTCAAACCCTGCCAGTCCATGGGACAGTGTGACTTTCCAAGGGATCTGCTTTACCTTGGAGCTTTCATGGCTCCATTTTTCCAGTTTATCTCCCAGGGACCATCTCATTTAAACTCATCTCTCCATCCACATACCTACCTGGATTTCCCTTTTTTGGGAAAAAAAAAAAAACCAAACCAAACGACCTTTGAAGGTGACACCCTGGTTAGAGGTCACCAGTCCCTGCTGGTCACTGACTGGGGGTCAGCCTGGTCATGGTGCTCTGATGGGATGTTCCTTTCTTCCAAGGGCTGGAAATTGCTGTGTCCCCCAAAATCTCAGTCTTGGCTAAAATTCCAGTTCTCAGCTGTGCTTTTTTAAGTGCTGGTGGGGGCTGAGACAACCCAACCCCTGTCTTTTGGGGATGCTTGGGGTGGGCTGCTCTCTCCCTGGACACCTCAAACTCCTCTGCGTGCCTGAAAATTCATCCTGGCTTGGCTCCAGCTCTCCACAGGTTTGTGCCCATCCAGATTTGGGGTTGTTTAAGGAATAAACTTTGGAAGAGTGCCATTCCTTGGTCCCCAGCCCCACCTCATGTATATACGACCCTGGCTGTGGAGACATTAAAAACCAGAGAGCTGCAGATAGGCTGCACACAAATACCCTCTGTGGGATGCTGGAAAAAGCCCCAGACAACCACAGGGTCCAAGAAACCCCAAATCCTGCATCAAAGCCTGGAGACAGCAGAGGATTCTCCCCTTTCCCCGCAGCACCTCGGGTCAGATCCCAGTTTAGCACTTCTAGTACTGCTGGTAAATCGGGAAGGGACAGGATGTGCAGGAGGGAGGCTGTGGCGTGCTCGAGTCCTGCACAGGAGCTCAGCCTGTGCACACGAGTTTCCCGAGTTCGCGGCAGTTTATATCCCACGACAGCAAAAATAAAACAGAGGTGGAATTCTGCCCCTCTCCCCAGCACGTAGCAGGGCACAAATGGCTCCAAGTCGAGGGAGAGCAGCCCGGGAGAGGGACGAGCAACTGTGGGGAGTAGTGAGTGCTATATTTAACAGCTGGCGAGGTGCCCAAATTCCTGAAAAATTCTCTTTTCCCTAGGCTTTGGCTCGAGCTCGTTCTCGTGTAAAACAGCACTGGCACCTAGTGGCTGCTGGATCCAGGCACAGCCTCCCAAAAAAGCGTGCAGGGACCAGGGAAGGGCTGCTGGCCGCTGCCTGCCGACAGCCACGCTGCTGTCAAAGGGCAATGAAAATCAAGGGCGTGTCTCCTAGAGAATTTTCTAGACACAAAGTATTATGAAAAGTCACCCCCAAAAAGGCCCCAAAACGTCAAAATCCTGTTCCCACTGGTGCCAACCCAATAAACACGAGGTGTTTCACGAGGGGACCTGCTCTGGGCCACGGGGGGCTCTCCAGACACCCTCATTCTGGTTTTCGACATTTCCTCTCCCGTGGGACCCCCCAGCTTCCTAAAAACTCTCTTTTGGGGTCAGACGTTCATGGTTTTAGAGGGTAAATCATTAACTGTGCAATTCCACTTGGCTTGCTTAAACGTGTCCTGTACTGCTGAAGACCCCCACTGTCAGTGGGGTGGCTGGGGGAGTTTTTAGGACAGGACATCAGGGCCATCTCCAGGGAGTTGATTCTTTCAAAGCTCTCTCTTTTTCCTGACTCAATAGTGCAACTGCTTTGAGCTCCTCCGGATGGAGATCTCTGAGACTGATTGCAGCTGGTTGGAAATGAATAATTCATCCTCTCCTGCTGATTTTAAAGAGAGGCAAAATTATCTGATTGATGATTCTCTGAAGAATTAAGGAGATTGCATACAAAACTGGTACACATTATTGCAGCTTATTAAACATTTACAGTTGTTTAGCTGTCAGGCCCTACAAGAACTCTAAATCCAGACCTGAAGTATGTTTTCTTCTCCCCGCGGCCCCCAGCTTTACCACTTGCAGGGGTCAGAAGAGATTTAGGGACTCTGGAGCTGTCCCTACTTATGGCAGCCCATGGCAGTGCTGGTGGAAGGCAGCTCAGGAGGCACCTGCCACCAAGACTGGGTCAGGGTGGTAATGGTTTTGTCCAGGCAGCTCTGAAACCCTCCTGGAAAGATCCTCTGCATTCCTGGGGACTTTTCTGTGGTGAAACCCTTTCAGCCAACAGGTTTGGGCACCGTCCTTGTACCCTACAATGGTGCCTTCATTCTGTGCTTGGAGGAACTCGCGTGTGGGTTGAAGAGGGATCACAAACCCTTCTGGTGACCCACCTGTAGGTGACTCTGGGTGGCCCTTCATCCATCCTGCTGGCCTTGGCCCCTTCCTGATGCTCCAACAAAGCAGGCTGGGACCTGTTCAGAGCTGCCTCACCTACAGCTTTAACTCATAAATTCAATTCTTACTGATTTCCATCTGGTTCCCTCTGGGAGAGCCTATTCACCATCAATAGGCACCGGTTTAGCGACTAAAGAAGAAATTACATTATTTATTACAATAAGAATCAGCTGCAACCAGCTCTGGCCAGGACAGGACCCACTTGACTGAGGAGGACACCTGAGGAGACTGAATTGCAGGGAAAAGCCAGAATTTTCCAGAAAGCTGAGCTTTGCACAGCAAAGGCTGACCAGCAGCACTCGAGGGGCAGCAGTGATGTCCAGAGCCACAAAAAGCCCTCCCAGAACACCGCGGAATCACCTGGAGTTGGAGGGGACCCACAGGAACCATCCAAGCCCAACCCCTGCACAGCCCAGCTATCAAATCTACTGCTCAAGGAGACCATTCCTTTAGGGAATGGCATCAGCTATGGGGCTGTGATTTGAAATGCTGAGGATGAGCCTTCAAATGGCACCGTGACGGTGCGAAAGAGGGACACCTTCTTCTTGTAGTGCCCGAAGTAGCGCAGCCGGTACGCGCCCGGCTCCGTGCCAGCCGGGATGTGCCACTCAATGGTCACGTTGCTCTGGCCACGGGATCCTTTGCTCCAGTAAAACCTGGAAAACAGGCCCAAAACTGCAGTCAGCAAGGAAATCCACTTTGCACTGGAGCTCACTATGTGCCATGAGATGAGGGGACTGCAGGTGAGGGTAGTTTAAGAGCTTCTTTTAACCTCTCCTTTCTTTTAACCTCTCCTTTCTTTTAACCTTCAATTTCTTTTAACCTTCCCTCATACATTTAGGCTATCAGGGCAGCAGCCAAGCAAACCAAACTAGGCAGGGCTGAAAAGTATCTGGGAACACAGGGAAAAAAGTCACTGGTCCCGTTTGTAGACGGAGAATATTTGTACCAATGTGTTCTTACATTTACAGCTCCCTAGAGCACCACCTTTGAGAGCAACATTTGCCAGCTCAGTGCTCCCTGTGCAGGGGCAGAGCTAAACCAAGAGGGTGAATATTCACTAAAATCACCAAGTCTGTAATTACTGAGCTCAGGACTTCTGGCACCCATTTCCACTTCAAAAGCCTGTTTCCTTTTACAGACTCCATGTGCAAAAGCCTTTCTGCTCAACCCCAGATCTCCACAGAGAATGCTCAGCCTCCCAACTCCACACATCATCTGGGCATGAGGGGTTTTTCAGCTGGCTCTGAGGGAGATGATGAAGATTAGCCTACAGCTCTGAGAGGTGACACCAGCCTTGCTGCTCCAAGGATATTTTTCCTGAAGTCTGACATCTGTACCCTTAACTTTTCTTTCTTCCAAACAGTTTAAAATTGTTGTCTGTTTATGCTGCATGATAAATCTGGCCAGTTTTTCCCTGGGAGTCTCTCCTGGTTTCTGTTTGGCTTCCTCTTCATCCTCACAGTGTGACAGATGGGTGGATATGGGCTAGGAGCAAACTGGACCACAAACCTTCCGTAATTCTTGTCTTTCCCAAATTTACAAGTCTCCATTCCAGATTCTGGAGCCAAGGAAAACACCAGCTTTGCCAGATTAACCCCCCAAACATAGGCTGATCCTTGCCTAGAGAGCATCACCTGCAGGGCCAAGACCAGCCTGGGGTTGGGAGCTCTGGAATGAAGCCCTTCAGGTTAGACTGCAATGACTCTCTGGAGTCTGTGGGACGGGGAAATTGCTCAGGGTACTCACCTGGTGTCCCAGGAGGCGTCGTTCAGCACCACACGCCAGCTGCTGGAAATGTTGGAGTATCTCTCCACCGTCAGGAAATTATGCTCAGTCTGGAATAAAAACACCAGAGCTGGGCATACACTGAAGGAGCAGGCACGTCCCCACCTTCTGTGGCACTTCAAACCAGGGAAGGGACTGTGCTTCCTCATGCTTTACTGGCAAATGTGGGAATTACTGGCAAAAATGTTATCTTTTACTGCCAAATTTAGGCTGGTAAATGGTGCGAAGGATTTATCTGTAATAAGAGAGTGGGCAGCGACAATGTCTGTGCAAGGTGAGTGATAGGATGAATTAAGAGCTTTTCTAATTTCCTTTGTTTTGTTAAAATGAAGCAGCAGGCTGATAGGATGGAAATTAAAGACCAGCTTTGCCCTGGACACCGACAAACAGTGCCTGGCTCAACACACAACATGGCCCAACTTCAATAACATAAGCAGATCATAAACAGTCCAAATTCACTTCTTTGCCCCAAAAGCTTTCTGGTGGTGTGAATTCCCAAAGCACACATCTGCCTCTGGTCTCCCAGCAAAGTGAGGAAACCCTGCCCAAACATCCATTAATCCCAACCACCCCAACTCCAGCATCATTCCATCAGGTTTACCGCGTTCTCTGCAGAGTTCCTGGGGTTTGCACCCACAAAAGTCACTTCAGCAACTTCTCTCTGGGAGTGGAAATTGAGATTTGTATTAAAGGCTGAGCAGCACATTAAAAACATCCTTTGAAGAGGCAGTTTGATGTTTTTAGGGGGTGGGTTGGTTTTGTGGTGTTTTGTTGTGTTTGGGTGGTTGTTGCTGTTTTAAATTATTTATGATTTCACTTGTTGCAAGAGCAGTGGACAGTTTATGCTTTGAACTGGTGTCCTGGGCCTTGCCATTCCACTCGTCCTGCTTGCTGCACAAGCTCCACCACTGCACGTAGAAAAGGGACGAAATAAGGGAGATTTTTCAGAATGCCTCCCTGTGCCTCACTGCTGGAGACAGCAGAGGAAAGCCCTTGCTCTGAACATCTTATCTAAATGCTGAGCATAGAAAACAGAACCATTTCTGACATTTTGATTTCATTTCATCTATGTTCCACAGCAGAGGCATCAAAGGTGACCTGATTGCTGCTTGTAAAGAATCGCTGTACAACATTTGCCTACTTAATCAACTGCTATTTCCTTTTGAAGCAGAAGGGGAAACCTGCTTTGTACTGAACGAAGGGGTTTTATTTTTCCCTTTATTTATCTGTTTTGTTCCCATTCAGCACAGCACCGTTGGAATGGGAATGCTCTGTCCCTGCCTTCTCCACCGTGCCCACCAGAGAGACGAGACCTGTTTGTTCTGAGGGCACCACGACCCACAGACCTGTGGGGTGAGGGGTAGGAGTTTAAAGGTGATTTTCCAAACAGGTTTTAGTGACTCCCTGGAGCCCTCACCTCTTGATACTCTGGTCTCACTTCTTCCAGCACATCCCCAAAAGTTTTACCGGCCGGCGCATTCTCGGCGCTGAGGGAAGGCAGCAGGGTCACGCTGGTTACGTTGAAAAGTGGGGGCTCTGGACCACGGGGCAAATCCTGAGTGGCATTCTGGGAGAGGAAAGATGAGCCCATTAAACAGCCACAGGGATAACCAGGATTCCCTGAGGAAGCACAGCACCGCTCCGGCCCCGCCTCCCAGCCCTGCTTGCACAGATTGTAGGAATAATAAAGTGAGAGGGAAAGCGAAGCTCAGGATCTCCATCTGTGCTCTGCCTGCAGGAGCAATCCCTGCAGGACACCTGCTGCCCTGTTGCTGGGCTCTCCTAAATCCAGCCCCTAGAACATGCCGGGATATTCCTGCCCACAGCTCCTGCCTGTTCACATGGCCACAGTGACAATGAGCACAGCCAGGTACAGCAAAAACGTAGCAGATTTTTGTTTTCCTTTGGTAGAAAAGCAGCAACTTCGGGCCATGCTGGAAGGTTGGAGGTACTGATTTCCTCCACTCTGAGCTGCAAAACGCCCAGAATTTCTCAAGTGGTGTCAGACCCCTGTTACAGGAGTTATTTTCATACCATGTAGTGTTTCTCAAAGTGGTTTCTGAAGAGAACGGAGAGGACAGCACCTGTGTGGCCTCACTGAGGAGCAGCCACGGCCACTGACAGGGTTTAGGGGTCCCCAGCAGCCTGTGGCATGTAGAAAATGCTGCTTACCAGAGCAATAGCCTTGGCCAGACCCCTGAAGAGCTGGATGTAAGCAGAAAGGGTGTGCGGCCCATAAATGGTGGAGGCAGCCTCGTACCGCTGAACCTGGGAAGGACAGATTCCGGAAAGGAGGGTTGGGAGGGCTCCTGAGGGGTGTGTACTCCCAACCTTGCCCAGCTGAGGATCAGCAGCGGGGTTATTTACTCCCTTTCTGATAAGGACTCAGCCCCAACCACTTGCCAAAGTATTTCTGCTGTGATTTCAGGTTACTCCTTGTTCTCCAGCCTGTTGCAAACAGGGAGGGCCTGTTTGCTCTTCCAGTTATCACAGTTTTTACCCTCTTTGCTCTTCCAATTACCACAGTTTTTACCCTCTTTTAAAGGATCATGATGCAGCTTGCCTCCCCCTCCAACTTTTTGGAGTGGGATTCTTCCAACCTTCCCTCCCAGTTCTCCCGGCCCATTTTCGTGGCAAAGAACTCCAAACACAACATAATTTCACATGAACTATCAGCCTGTGTAGCCCAAAGCTGAACTCAGTCAGACAGATTCAATCCACAACTTTAACACTTACCTGGTACTCCTCATAGGTGGTGATGTAGTGGGTGTAGACGTTGCACAGGCCTGCAATCACAATGTTCATCCCTGGTGTCCCATGGGAATCAAATTCCTAAGGAAGGAAAACCCTTACCTTGAAACAACTGCTTAATGCATGGCTATACTGTTATTGTTAATATTAATATTAATATTATAGCAATATTGTTATTATTGTTATGGTCATTGGCATGATTATTATTGCTGTTGTTTTTTGTGGTTTTGTTTTTGTTTTTGTTTTTTTTTAATATATATTTTTATTTGCCAGGACAGGATACAAAGTTATAGTGAGAAGGGATGCTCAGGAATGCAAACCTACAAGTGCAATTTGCCTTTCTTAACGTCTCATGTTCACTCCCCAAAGAAAAACGAGGACAAATGACCTCACATTCCAGTAAATCTAGGGGTTTTCTGGAAGCTGATGTCTGTATACTCCTAAAAATCAGGGACATAAGCATGAGAAAGGCTCAGTGAATTGTGGAGACAGCATCTGGGACTGGGATTTTATTCAGGCTGCAGCCAGGATGTGTCAATCAAATGGAAAAAATACTTTTGCCTCTTTTTTTTTCGCAATTGTTCTCATGTTGTGAACTCCTGGTAGGGATTAAGGAGCTGAACCCCTCTATCCCAGAGCCAAACTCCTGCTGGCATCGGTTGTGCCTGGATCCCTGGGAAATTGGCTTAATGGATTGAAACCTGATCAGGTGGGGGTTTTGGGAGGATATTCATTTCTCCTGCCTGCCAGCAAGCACGTGGAAAATCTGTCTGAAGCAAGTGGGAGAAGGAAACATCTGTGGGACACAAGCCCCGGTGAGCCCAGCTGGGAGGGGACGAGGGAAACCCGGGAGGCTCAAGAAAGGAGAAGTTCCAGAGGTGAAGGACGCTGGGGAAACCTCAGCAACTCACACTTTTAACAGCTTCCCGCAGCCTGCGTCCAGACATGGTCCTAGGGCATGGAGGGAACAACGTCAGGCTCCAGAAATCATGGAATCCCAGGATCCCTGAGGCTGGAAAAGCCCTCCCAGCCCACGGAATCCAAGCTGTGCCCGATGCCCACCTTGTCCCCAGCCCAGAGCACTGAGTGCCACCTCCAGCCCTTCCTTGGACACCTCCAGGCATGGGCACTCCAAAGCTCCCTGGGCAGCCCCTGCCAAGGCCTGAGCACCCTTTCCATGGGGAAATTCCTGCTGCTGTCCAAGCTGAGCCTCCCCTGGCCCAGCCTGAGGCCGTTTCCCCTTGTCCTGTCCCTGTTCCCTGGCAGCAGAGCCCGACCCTCTCCAGAGTTGTGGAGAGCAGGGATCTAAAGCAGGAATTGCTGGCTGGACTTGCAGCACCCACCAGAAATTCCCACAGCACCTCCAGCACTGCCCAACATCCCTTAAGGCTTCTGCACAAGTTCAACCAAAACACCTCAAAACATTTCACAGCCATCACCACAGCCAGGGAGGGGCTGGATGCACCCCAGGGCTGGGTAGGAACTAAAAAGTAACAGAGATAAATCATTATCCTATTTAAATTTGTATCATTGTACCATCAACTGCCAGTGAAATTCTCCATTATGGTGTTTGTGGTACCAAAACCAGCATCAAAGTTAACAAATTCCTTTGGTTTCCTGAAAACTGCATTTTGTAGCAAAGGATTCAGGAAGCCTGTGTGCATCTCAATCATTCCCAGGGTGAGTTTGGGGGCAATTTTGAGCCTACCCAACTTTCTACCTGTAGGCAGATCTGTTTCAGGAGGTTTGAATGAAATTCGGCTGCAATAAGTAGAGCAAGACCCAAGGAATACACACGTGAACTCCCCGGGAACAGCAAGGATTGCCAGGGATCCGATGGCAGCGACCTGCACGTCCACGATGTCCGGGTGCCAGGGGTGGGGCCAGGTCATCTGAGGGGGAGGAAAAAGTGCATAGAAATACTCTGGTTTAGTAGGAAAAATACAGCTGAGGTGTTTTCCTTCCTACAGTCATCAAGCAGGCAAATAAATTCAGTTTGTGAAGTTTATTTGTAGATGCAATTGAATTGATTTGTGAGAAGGTGTTTTACCTTCATGTGATGTCTGACCGTAGGAGTCACATAAGGTACATGTAAATACAACGGGTAAGGCAAAAAAAAAAAAAAAACAAACAAAAAAACCCCACCTAAATAAGGTATTGCCAGAGGGACAGCTTTAGGCAAAATGGGTAAAGAAGGTCAGAGCAGCACCTAGAAACCCCTCACCTACATGGAAAAAGGATAGAAGTGGGATTGACAGGGAGAGGAAAAATCCCACTCCAGCGAGCCAAAAAAAGGGGTTTTTTTCTGGGGAGCAATTTCCTGGGGGCAAAACATGAATGACAAAAGCTTGTGAAGCTCATCAGGAGCAGGAGGCCTGCCAGAGCGTCCCTAAAATGTGCTAAAGTGTAAGAATGAAGTGTCATTTCCTCTCAGTAGCACCATCCTGCGCGGAGGAGGAGGCTGGGAGGAGCTGGGGGCTCTTGTGGGGAGAGCTGAGGTGAGGAGCTGATCGAACACCAAGCGACAGCAGGGAAGCTTTTAAGGAGGCTGGTGAAAGGAGTAACCATGAATTTCCTTCTCCAGATGGCCTCACCTGAGTGCTCTAAAGAGCCCTGGACATGATCCCTCTGCACGGCGGCGCGTTTGCCTCAGGGCCAAGGGAGCATCAGGAGCAGGGGAAAGGGGCAGCAATTCCCATCTGGAGTTGGGGAGAGCTCGGGAAGAGCAAAGGCCGAGGCACGTCCCGAGCATGGGGATGGGCTGAGATCGATGGAGCAGCAGCTCTGCAGGGCGCTGGGGAACAGCCCTTCCCTGGATGAGCAGGACATCCCTGGCACAGGCGTCCCCATCCCTGCTGGCTGCCCCTGCTCCTCGGGACATGCCCTGAGCAGCTGCTGGTCCTGCTGGGAGCGGGATCTGCTGGAGGCCCTCACCCCAGGGCACATACAGCAAATCCCTGCTGTTGTGACAAGAAGAGTTTCCAAAAGACCCCAAAATGAATCCCTGCATTTTGTGGGACCTGTCTGTCCTGCAGAAAGAGGGAAGGTCCTTTCCTGGATTAAGGTAGGAACCGAATGGAAAATGCACGCAGAGCTATAAAGATCTGAGCAGCAGCAGAGCGGAATCAGAGGCTGCTGGGAGGCTACGCCGAGCTCCACACACTGGCAGCCACCCCTCACCCCCTGCATTTTCCCTGTGCCTCCACTCAGGGCTGCTTCACAGGTAGAGACTTAGGCCAGGATGGATTTCAGTGGGGCTTTTCTGGCCCTAGTGAGAGCAGCGGGTGTGGTTTCTCCTCCTGGAGAGAGACGGTAACTCCCACCTCTCTCGTTCTGATGGGAGCTAATGACAACACTTAATCCTTGCTTTCTCTTACCGTCCCTTCAGAGCCCGTGCAGCCTGTGCTCCCTCCTTGTTCGTCACCTGACACCGCCTGTAGCTCCCCAACAACCCCGTGAGGGATGGGATCTGTGAGGATTGCTGATGCCAGCCCAGATCAGTGATCCCTGCACTCCCCAGGGCACACGCAGCTGTGTCCTTACCTCTCCCGTGCTGAAGAGGATGGGCTTGGGTTTGTGGCAGGCTTTGGTTTCATTCGATGGCTCTCCCAGCAGCTGGTCCCGGATTTGATCCCAAAACGGGTCCCCTTCTACTGAGCCTGGAGGGGGAAACCTCTTTCAACCCTGTTCCTCAGCTGCCCCAGCAGCTCTCAGACAGACGCTCCCAGCTCCCAGGGGTGGGATATTTCCCAGTGGACTCCGACCACCTCCCTTTCCTGGGGTGGTTTGAAAGGCTGAGCTTCAGCCCAGCTCAGCTCCATCCTGGCAGCCTTTGGGTAACAGGAACAAATGAGCAGGAGAGTCCCAAACCAGCTCTTTCTTCTCCCTACTCCCCATCCATCCCCTTGCTCTCCTTCCTCCAGGGCATGGCCATATCCTTTTCCCAAAGCTCTCTGATGGACACAGACAAACCTGCGAAGGGGTTTCCTCCACCTTCCTAAAAACCATCCCTTTGGGTGCTGTTCCAGTCTGTCTGGGGGATGCCCAGTGCCTGCCCTGTTCGTACAAAGCCACGTTGAGATCTGCCCCCACATTACCTTGGGTGAAGTTGAAAGCCCCCACTCCGTCAATAGTCCCCGCAGCAAAGCTGTGCCCCAAGGCTGGCTTACAGGTTTTAACCTAGATCAGAAGCAGGGAGGAAAGGGAAGAAGAGAGAAAACCCAGTTCCCCTGGGTGTGGCAGGGCTGCTGTGGGATTAGGGCATTTCCTCCTGCTCTCACCGTGTGGGTGACGTTGAGCTCCACGGACACGTCGCTCATGTTCACCCACTGGTGGGCTGAGCTCAGGGGTCCTGTCACCTCCTGGGAGGCCTTTTCATACAGCTCCTGAGGGACACACCAGGTGGGAAAAAATCCTTGAGGGACAAGTGATCAGGAACCCAGCTGTGCTGAGGAACAGCCATATGGATCATCTCCTCATTCCACCTTCCCAGAGCCTCTTCCAGGTGTTGAAGCAGATCTGTACTTCCCAAGTCCCTTTGTTTCTGTCACCCCGAGTTCTGCAAGCTCTCCCTGTCCCACAGAGGGAGGACACTTTTCTTTCACAGCTGAAACATGCCCCTATTTCAGCAGAATGGCAACTTCCTTCTCCTGGTTGCCACCTCTTGGCATTTCTCACACCTTGGACTGAGCAGAAAAAATGTTTTCTGTGAGAAAGGAGTGCTTGGCTGTACTCACTGCAGGTGTTGGGACTCTACCATGGATTTACTACACCCCTGACAGCTGAGGGTATTTACTACACACACTCAGCCCTTCAGGGAACAGTTTTCCATGCTCAGGTTGGTACACGGGAAGTGCTGCCAGAAGCTTTGCAGGTTTAATGACACTCCTGGAAGGAACTGAGGGCACAGCCTTTGAAGGCCAGGAGTCTGAGGTGTTAGAGACAACAGCAGTGCTTGATGCACACACCAGGACATTTGGACAGGGGACAGAGGCACGATCAGCCTGGAGTGACTTGAGGGCAGAGCCTCTGAAACGGTGACGAAGGGAAATGCCACCAGCAGGCCTCCTGCTCTTCCTCCTCTGCTGGACACGCTCCGGTTCCTGCAAGCTGCTGCCCCTGAAACGCTGCCAGAAGCTCTCCTTGCACTCACTGCTCTCACACCGTGCTGGAGGGCAACCAGCAAATCCATCCCCGGCTGGCTTAGAGCCCACAGGTGATAAAAGGGAGCCCGTAGGGCCAAGGGAATGCAGGGCCCAGCAGAGCAAGGGGAGCAGCCTCTGCGGGGGTTTCGGCCGCGCATTTTACCTCCCATTTGTGCCAGTTTGGGAATGGGATGCCAAATAGGCTCACAAGTGGTGTGTGGTGGTGCCTCTGAGCTCTTCCAGGAGGATTTTTCCCATCATGATGCCTTTGAGATGAATGGGAGGGAGGGGGAGAGGGTAAGGTGGGGACATCCTCTTTATATCCCAGAGAGGAATATTGGGATTAAAACCCCAAACCAATGTTTTCATACCACGACAGCTTCAGTGATGGATCTAAATAAAAGTATGTGTTGTCCAGGCTAAATTCAGGTGTCTAATCAGATCTGTTACACCAGAGGAGATTTTTCACTACCCGAAGGATTTCCTACACTGTCCTAAGCCTAACAAATTCCAGGCTCCGAGGTGCTCTTGACTGCAGTAGATAGAGACATCAACAGCTGCTTGCAGAGCTCATTTACCCATTAAAAACAAAACTAAGAGACTTGAGAGTAATTTAAATCTACAGACATTCACCAAAACAGGTACAAGATAGTGAGAATATAGAATATGAAATACAAAACATAGAATATAAAATATAGAATATGGAATATAGACTATAGGGTACAGAATATAGAATAGAAAATATAGAATATAGAGTATAGAATATAGAATATAAAATATGGAATATAGAATATAGAATGAAGAATATAGAATCTAGATTATAGATTATAGAATATAGGATATAGAATATAGAATACAGAATGTAGAATACAGAATATAGAATATAGAATATAGAATATAGAGTATAGAATGTAGAACATAGAATATCGAATATAAAATATAGAATATGGAATATAGAATATAGAGTGCAGAATATAGAATATTGAATATAGAACATAGAATATAGAGTATAGAATGTAGAATATGGAATATAGAATATTGAATATAGAATACAGAATATAGAGTATAGAGTATAGAATATAGAATGTAGAATATAGAATATAGTATATAAAATACAGAATATAGAATATAGAATATAGAGTATAGAATATAGAATGTAGAATATAGAATACAGAGTATAGAATGTAGAATGTAGAATATAGAATGTAGAATATAGAATACAGAATATGGAATATCCTGAGGGAAGGGACCCACAAGGCTCACCAAGCTGCTTAAACGAGCAGGAATTCCTGTGGCATCAGCACCCCCATGCACTCCAAAAGCGGAATATCCCTTACCTTTGCTTTCAGGAAGATGTTCTGCCCTATAATCCTGGTGCTCTCAAACATGTCACTCCCGGGCCCCTTGGCCATGCACATCGCTGCCTGTGGGGAAATCCGTCGGGTGGTCAGCGAGTACGGAGAGCAGGTGGCACTGCCAGGTGGCTACCAGACTGGCAACTGAGGGCTTCTTGCAGGCCACATCAAAATCAGCCATGGGGTTACTACACCCAAGACAAATTGGGGGTGAATAACCGGAAAACTGAGGGTGTGAGGGAAAAAGGTCAGCAAGTTCCTGGAAGGGGCACCCAGAAGCGCCCGAAAAGAGGGGATTCTTTAGTGTCAGTGCCCTCCCCATGCACAGCGGTCAACCCCAGGGCCCCGTGGAAGGCGGGACAGGCGGGTCACACTCACCCCTCCGATGGGACAGGTGCTCTGGGGGTTGTCACACGACTCGCCCGTGTTGACGCAGAACGGGCCCCGCGTGTTGGGGGACACATCCCCCAGGTTGGATGAGGCAAAGGCGGCCACAAAGGAGCCCTGCCGAGGCCAGAGGAGCATTTCAGCGCCTTGCAGGGGCAGCTGCAAAGCTCCCGTGCAGCTCTCCCTGCAGCTGCTGTCACCCTGCGCCATGCTGCCTTATTCCCGGAGTCACCGAGGGCACTGCAGCGGGGCTTTAGGCACATCCCAAGGGCTGGGCAGGAAGAGCAAGGGAGAACTGGATGCACATGATGCCATTTCAGGGAGAGCTTCACAGCACTCTGGTGTGCAGACCGTGTTTCCTCCTCCCCCTCTTCCACCTCAGCTCCTCCCGGCTCAGTGTCCCCAGCTTCGAACGTTGCTGACCAGATGTGAATGGGTCACACTGTAGCACCTTGCACAGGATTTGGTTTTCCTTCCAGGCTTTCACCATGACTGATTTACAAGGTGAGAGCTATTGGAGCTGACTGCAGGGACGCTTTCCAGGTTGTTCAAGGCTTGAACGCTTCCAGGGATGGGGCAACCCCGACCTCCCCAGTTTTTAACAGTTGAATTTAAAAAAACGGGAGTTATTCTTAAAGTCTGAATAACTGCCACTGACTACTAGTTTGGGAAGTCAAGAATACACCTTCCCATTTCCCTTCTGTAGAGGAAGAGAGGAAATAAACCAAAGCATTGCCCTCAGTGCTTGTGTTTGTGTGTTTGCCCTGCTGTCCCACCTCACCCCTCCCTGTCCCAGCCCGGCTTCACCCGTTCCTGGGAGCACTCCCACCTCTCCAGGGAGCGCTCCCTTGTTCTTCTCCTGCTCGAACAGGTAGGAGGCGTAGCCCACGTTGTCGCTGTTCACCAGGTGGTTGGAGTTGTTCATGCTCACCGGGTGCACGGCAAACCAGCTGCGGAGGGGTCACAAGGCACACACAGAAAAGGCTTTCCTCACTCTGTGCAGTGGCAATTGGCTCGTTCAATCTTATGTGCTTGTGGGAATTTTCTTTGGGAGAATGCAGCTGGAGACCCGTGGTGCTGAGGGATGGATTAGCAAGGGCAGAGTGCTCCCATCCTCTCCCGTCCTAACCAGGAGGGCTCATGGCTGTAACAATCCAGGCCTTGAGGCCACAAGAATTTGTCACTGTCCTTATCAGGGCTGCCAAGAGCTCCTTCAGACCTGGACTGGCTCTTTCACTAACCCAGAGAATTATATTTTTCAGGGATTTTTATATTCAAGGGAACAAGGAGGAGTCAGTGAGGTAAAAAAGGGGGAAAAATGGAACACCTCCATTCTGACAAAAAATAATGAAGGTGTGGAGGAAAACCTGCTGCAGTGGTGGTCAGTACCTGATAAGGCCTAGCTCGTGTCCATCCTCATCTGTCATCTTCAGCACCACCATTTCTTTATCCGTGTTGGATGAATACCTGCATGGGAACAAAGCAGAGAAATCCCATCAGAGCCAGGGCTGTGGTCATGCTCTGCATTGCTCCACCAGCTTAAATCCCCACTAAGCTGAGCAAGGATATGAAAAGGTCATTCCAGGTGTTACCCAAGCACAGCGAGGGCTTAGAGAAGCACCTGACACCAGCTGGGAAGGTGAGGGAGGAGCTGTGGCTGTCACCGTGCTCAGGCACTGCTCCTCCAGGGAATGGACATAGCACAGATTCATGCACCAAGGATGGCACTTTGGTGCCCTCTGACTCTTGGTTTTCTAAATAAAGCACAAGGTCACTTCCTTGACCAGTTCCTCATGCCTGGAGAGGGCAGCCACAGCTTTCAAGGCCTGTCTTTGCAGTTAGTTTTTGGGGAGGCGCACACCCAAGTGCCCTCGGTGGCCACAGCACCATTCATTCTGCCACAGTCCTGGCTCCAAGTTTTTGGCACTCCTGGGGTGACCAGAAGCAGCAGCTGTGAGATGGCTGGGATGTGGAGGGGTTCTCTACAGGGCTCTGTTTCCCCCCTGCCTGGGGAGGTTTTACCTGCTCCGCTCAGACGCTGGGTTCTCAAGGTAGGAGAAGGGGCTGCGGTTGATCTGGCTGTTTTCTACGGTGCCTCTGTTTATAAAGAGCCTTCCTTTCCTCATGCTGTTGTGGGCAATCTCTATGCTCTGCAAGCAGCAAGACACAGAGTATCAGGCTGCCAGGCACATGTGAGGTTATCTAGAAAAACCCTTTCTTTCCCTTGCTGTCCATCCCCAACCCTTTTTTGGAATTTGGGGGTGCTTGTCTGTTCATTTGTTTGGGATTTTTTCTTAACCCAGCTAAAATTCCGGAAAATGCTGATCACCTTTTTAAAGTACCCATGGCTGTCTCTGAAGAAAGGATCCAAAGCTCCTGCTGTTTGAGCTGCTGTCACCAGCAAACACAAGCCCACCTCCACGCGTGTGTCGGGCTGTGCCGTGCGGATGTGCCACCCCAAACACCACAGCCAGAGCTGTGTTAGGCGCCCACACGCTGGGCTGGGTGACACTGACCTTCACAATGCCATTGACCATGGAGCTGAGGGCTGGCCTGACGAGCCCCTTGCTGGTGATCCAGAACAGGGTGTACTGGAAGTAGCCTCCGGGCCCCGAGTGCGTGTGGGTGCCGCTGAGGATGACGTTGTCCTGCCGGTACAGCTCCCCGTACTTGCTCTGCAGCTGCTTCAGCACCTGGGAGGAAGGGGGTGCTCCTGAAAAACCCCTTCTCCTGCCCAAAGGCTGCAGAGACTTGTACCAGCCCTTGCAAAAACCCCAACCATCCATCCCCCTCCTCACACTCCTCTTTCTGCCTGGCACAACAAGGAGGCTGTGGCTGTTGGCCTGGCAGGAGCCTCAAAGTAGGAATATCTGGGAGAAGACCTCTATATCCAACTTGAAGGGAATCCCAGACCATCCCAGGAGCCCCCAGTTCTCCAGCATGCCCCTCCCTCCTCTGCTGCACTTTAGACAACATATTAGTGATTCCAATGAACTCCTGGTAATTTTTCTGCTAAGAGAAGCGTGAGCAAAGCCCAGCCTCATGTGCTGAGGAGTCCAAAGCTCTTCCACAGCAGAGACACAGCACCTCCCCAAGGAAATCCCAAAGGAAGCAGCCAACATGCTGCCACGCTCCATAGGGATCACTGCAAGCACCCAGCCCCTCCTTTCCAGCCCCGTACCTCCAGCCTCAGTCTCTGGGACACCATTCCGATGTCGGCGCTGACGAACACGACCCGTTTGGAGTCCTTGAGGTCTGCCACGATGAAGGCTCGGCTGTAGAGGCGCGAGAGGAGCCCCCCACCCACCTGGTCGGAGTTGGCATATCCCATCTGCAAGAGAGGAGCTCCACCATAAATACTGAGCCTTTTATCCCCCTGCGTGCATTTTCCTGAGTAGGTTTCCCTGGGGGCCAGAGGACTCATTCGACAACTCCGAGCTGCAGCTCTGTCTTGCCCCGCAATTCCGACAATCATGGAATGGTTGGGGCTGGAGGGCCCTTAAACCCATCTTGTTCCAACCCCCTGCCACGGGCAGGGACACCTCCCACTGTCTCAGGTTGCTCCAAACCTCAAAGAAACTTCACCTAAGGTTTGAAGGTGGCACACGTTTGGCAAGGCAGAGGCTCTGAACCAAAAATCCTGCAAAAAATACTCACAGAGGATGAAAAATCAGTATCTCCCCAACCCCAGGAGGAATTCCCCCAACTCACCAGAGGGACTTGTGCCACAGGGCCCGTGCAGTCAGCTCTGCCAACACCCACCAAGTACCGTGCTGCTTCTACGACGTCATTGTTGGAATCTGCAGGAACCATAAAGGGCGGATCAGCGGCACAGCAGCGAGCAGAATCGGGGGCAGGAGAGGCCAGAGAGCTCTGGCCGAGTGCTCTGCGTGGATCTCCAGCTGGCCATCAGCGTGCTGAGGCTGTGAAGGCCCCTGGGGTGGCAAAGGGTGGGGCAGGCATGAAGAACCAGGCAGGGAGCTCTCCAGAGGGGTGGCTGGGCTGTGCCACATGGGGGTGATGCACAGCGAGGGGGAGACCAGCCCAGCGCTCCCAGTTAGACTCTCCAAGCCCACCAGCACCACGCAGGAACCAGCTCCAAGGGCTGTTTCACACAGACAATTCAGCTCAGCAGGGGTAAGAATGAGGGGATGGCGTGTCAGGAGCTACTGGGGAGGGACTGGGGGAGAGAGGAGGGCACATCCAGCACGTCCTGTGTCCAGTGCTGGTGCCCTGGTCCTCCCCAAAAAAATCCCAGCAGAGCCAGCTGAAGGTCAGAGGAGGGAAAGCAGCTCTGGGGAGTGATTTCCAGGCAAATGGTGAGGAAAAGTTCTCCCAAAGGAGGTCACGTCTCACCCTACCCACCAGGAAGGTACAGAAATCCTTCCAGGATGGACAAAGCCGTGGAAGAAAAGCCATCGAGGGCTACCAAACCATAATAAATCAGAAGGATTGTCTGCATCTCAGGAAATCCCAGAGCCAGAAATCACTGGGGCCTAAGATAACACTGTGGGAAAATATTAAATATTTCTGTGTGCTCGCTGTGTTCCCACAGCCCTCCCCAGGCAGCTGCTGCGGCCCAAGGCAGGGCTTTGGGATCTGGGGATGCTCCGTCTTCCCACCAGCCTGGCCTTTCCTGGGCTCTCACTCGAAACAGAGGAGAAGGGAAACACTCACACTGACATTATTTAAAGTGGCGCCAGTCAACTGAGCCGCCCTCCTCCTCCTCCTCCTCCTCCTCCTCCTCCTCCTCCTGCCCCAAGAGTTCCAACACAGGGGAGAATCACTCTTGACGTGTTATAGCCTAAGCACATGAAGCTTTTAGTCCCAAATGTGAACTCCTCCAGTCTGAGCCCGAACTTCAGAGGCCGGGAGGTGCCACTGCTGGGACGTGGAGTCCAGCTCCTGACCCCCTCCCACCCTGGGCCTGGGATGGGCTTGGAGGCATCAGTGGGCTGTGATGGGGCTGTGAAACCCCTGGGTAGAGCCCCGGGAGCGAGGGGCTGCCAGGGCCCTTTGTAGCAGGCAGAGAGAGGGAGGGGAGGATGGGAGGAGAGGATGGATCCCTGCAGCCACCCTCGCCCCATGCCCGGGCCATGCATCCACACCCCAAGTGCTGCTGGTGGGACGCCCTGCTCCTGCTGCTCTGGCTGGGCAAAGGACAATGGGCAGAGTGCTGGTGGCAGCTCAGCAGCGGCCTGGGGACCTCAGCCTGTCCCCTTTCATCTCAATCCTGCCCTGGGCACCCCCTGGGACAGGGGGAGGGAGGCTGGGGTGGCTCCACTTGCCATCGGTGTCTTTGGTGAGGAAGTGCAGGACCAGCAGCACCACGGTCAGGGCGATCATCAGCACCAGGCACACGATCAGGATCACCTCCAGCCGGGAGAAGGAGCACTTGGACCTCTTTCCACACATGGTGGGGGCTCTGTGGGTGCAGGACGGAGCCTCTGTGGGTGCAGGTACATCCCAGTGTGGGGCACAGCCCAGCCAGAGCACACACCCCACCCTCAGAGAGCTGCTTGTGGGCCCAGCCTGCTGTCAGAGACAGCAGCAGCCCAGAGAGGGATGGGAAGCAGAGATTTATTTTTCATCTTAAGACAGCAAAAACGTGTCTCCTGCTGGCAGCAACCACTCCCCATCACCAGGCCTGACAGGACAGGGAGAGCGCCCGAATTCCCGACCCCGCGCTTCCCAGGGCACTTTGCTCGCCCTTCTGAAGAGATCCTGGAATAAACCCCACAGTATTCCACCAAATGCTGTGCTCTGTGAGTGGCTGAAGGAGATGCTGCAGCTCAGAGCACGCCAGAAGAGAATGCTGTCACCATAATAAACATCAATCCAGGAAACTCGGCTTCAAGGTCCCTCCCAACCCACCCCACTCTGTGAGTCTGGGATTATTCTGGGATTATTCTGGGATTATTCTGGGGTTAGAAAGTGAAGAATGAGGCAGAGCCTCTGGTTGTCCTGGCAGTTACATTGGCCAGCTCTGGTGAAGCTCCTGGCTCCAGGCTATTCCTCACAGGGAATGCGCCCTGGAAACAATGAACCCGCAGGAAACAGCTGCTGCAATGAGCACTTACGGTCCTGGAAAGGTGGCAGTGAGAAACAGCAGCAGCAGAGAGCCAGGTGGTCACTTAGACCTGCTCTAGGTGACCTCTCTTATCAGCTCCTTTTGCTACAGCACTCATGGACAGGGCTGAATTTCACAGAGCAAAGATTTTATTGGCAGCAAATCCTTCCTGCCCCTTTCATTCCCTGAGCGTGGCATTGGCTGCCAGGCACCCTGAGCTGTGCAGATGACCCCAGCAGCAGCCTGAAACACATCAGCACCACACACACACACACTTCTCATCCTCCAGCTGATTAAACTGCCCTGATAACACGGGGAGATACAAACCCCGATCCTATGGCACCCCAGGGGGATCTCCAGCGGCCTTACCTGAGTTCCCTCACCTGTCCCAGCGGCTCCCAGCTCGAGACCTGCTCCAGGCTGGAAAGTTCAGCTGGAAAGTTGTTGCTGAGTAACCCCATGAGTCAAGCGTGGCACAAGATAAGGAGAAACCAATCAATAGTTTTAATCCCTCAGGGAGGCAAGGGAAGGTTTTTCCCTGGTGTGTTTATGTTAAGCTGCAGACAGCATCTCCCTCTCCCAAAGTAACCTGTCCAGGACTGCCCTGCTCAGCTCTGGTGCCCGAGGAATTCAGGAAGGGACTCTTTTTCCTCCCCTTTGCCTCATCACAGCTTGACCAGCCTGTGGAAGGGTGGCTGCCCCCCATCTGGATGTGACTCCTAATGCTCATGGAAGTTCAGTCCTCAGGGTTTCCACGCTCTGCTAGAAGAATTTGAGAGCAGGATTGTATTTTAAGTGTAAAATACTTTTTATTAATGTATTTCTATTTATTTAAAACTTTATTTGTTAAACCCCAGCTGGTTTTTTCCATCTGTTTGCCTTTCAAGTCCCAGATAGCTCTGGATAAATTCCCCAGCTGCTCCAACATGCTTTATCCAAAGGGTTTTGGCAATTTGCTCCTCCCCAAAATAACCAGACCCGCCACACCCTCAGATGCTGGTGCAGCGGGGAGGGAAGATTCCAGCAGCCACAGCCCTTTCTCCCTCCAGCATTGTGGTGGGAGTTAAAAGCTGGGAGCACCTCTGGCATTTTCCCTCCCCTCTCGGGAGGTTCAGTTTTCCATCCCCTTTTCCCCGGCGCATCCCTGGTCCAAGGGTGAGCATTCTCTCTGCGTCAGCACTCCAAGGTCACGTTCAGCGTCGCCCTTTGGCTCCGTGGTTTTTGGACTGGCTGGTGGGGAGAAGCAAGATTTACTGATACCTTATCTCCTGTGATTCCCAAGGAACCTGCTGGGCCTGGACACAGCCTGCTCGGCCGTGTGGGCTGGCAGATATTCCCGGACACCGCCGTGCTCCTGGGCATGGCCGGGTCCCACAGGGTGCGCTGGCCTTGGAGGAGACAAAACCGTGGAGCAGCTGCTCTGCTGGCATGGGAGAGGTGCTGGGACAGGGACGAGCCAGGAAGGGGCTGTGCAAGAGCAAGAGCTCTTCCTGCAGGTGATGCATTTGCTGGAGCAAATACAGTAAAAGTGAAGAAATGGAGTTTTAAGGAATTGTTACCGTGCCCGAGGGCCCTGCCAGCCTCACCCCACAAAATGGAAAGAGCCGAGGAAAAGTGGCTCTGGAACCCCAGAAAGGACAAACCACCTGTTGCTGGGGCTGGAGGAGGAAAACGGAGATTGGTGACAGCTCAAAACCTACTTTGGGGAATATTTTAAGTTGTTTTCCTGTTGAGGTTCTGGGGTCCCACAGCTCCCCATGCCCCCCAGGTGATGCGACCGTGTCCAGGCCCAGGACTGCAGAAGCAAGGAGCTTTTCAGTGCAGAAAAGGCACTTTCTGGACTGCAGAGCCCTCAGCTGGAGTGCAGAGGACTTGGTAAATGCCTCTGAATGCCTTCCTGCCTGTGGAGATGTGAGGAAGGTGAAAGGCTCCCACAGACCACCCTCCTTCCCGAGACCAGGAGTCCTCCAGCTTCCTCCCGGTGCCCTTTTGTGCCAAATGACACTACAGACACTGGTGTTTACAGTGTTTATCCTCCCGAAAAAAGGCTCCTCCCCATCAATGCCACCCCCAGGCTGCACTCTGTGACCTCCCTGGGGAACATCCAGTGGCTGCAAACAGCACAGGGGTTTCATCCTCAGCACAAAAAGTGTTCGAACCCACTCGGGATTGATGGATCCACCAAAGGAATCAGGCACAGCTGACAAAAGGGAAACCACCCCACACCGATGGCCAAACGTGCATTTCTTTATTCAGTGAATGCTGAGCTCCCAAACCATTGAGAAAGAGGATTCAAAGCACCTCTGGACAGGAAAAAAAGAAATAAATTAAGAAAATGGGCTTTGAGATGTAAACCCACAAAGCATTTGCTTCCCTTTCCTCATTTTTCAGTTCCTCATCCCTCCTGAGCAAGACCAGATCATTTCAGAGAAGTGGCCCTTCCCTACAGCATCCAAATTTCACTTCAAAACCAGCATTTCCTGGCCTCTTGGAGAGCTCCCTTTCTGCAAACCATCCAAGCTGGGGCTGGGTAGAACTAAACTCTCCTAAAAATGCACAGGAGGCCTCGATCTTCTCTGTAAACCTTCTGAAAGAAAAACTCTTCTGACGGGCAATGAAGAGACAGAAAATCCCTTTTTTTTTTTAAATGAGAAGGCCTGGGCGGATGCCTGAAACTGCCTGCATCAACCCTTCAGTGTTCTGGGGGTGAAAATCCCTTCATTCCTGAGAGGCCACCTGGAATGATGGCAATTCCCCAGTGCCCCTGCCTCGCAGGACAGAAACCTCGATTCCAGCCTGTTTGCCAAGCCCTGGCCAGGTCCTGAGCAGAAAACTGGAACAACCATCACCTCAGCATGAGCAGGTGGCTGGTACGGAGCCGAGATGTCCCCCAAAGCTTGGGATCCTGGGTGAGAGGGGCCTCAGAGCCCTCACAGCCCCCAGAGCCTGCACAGCAATTAAGAGGCCTCTTACATAAGGTTGTTTATTTACCAAAGAACAGCCAAAGTCCGTTCAGCTGGGCTCAGGATGGCAGGAGATAAAGTGTTTGCACAGAGCTATCAGCAAGAACTCTGCCAGGCTTTGGCAAGGGCACACCAGGGCTGCTTTAGGCAGCACCACATGGATTTTCTTCCCCACCTTTCCTGGTCAAAACACACACCCTTACTCCAAGCAGCAGCTGCAAGTGGGAGCAGACTTACTTGTGGTGGCAAAAGGTGAGTTTTCCTGCTGGAAAACACAGCTGGGAGCACACATGGAGAGTTTAGGAAGGGCAGGTTGAATGGAAAGGTAAGAAAACGGGAGCAATTGCCAATTTCTGAGCTCAAAAGCCCTGCACAGATCACCAAGTGGCAGCTGAACTGAAGGGACACCCAGAAAATATAATTAAAATGTTGTCCTGGGGTGGCTGGCCTTTCCTTCCCCACCCTCCCTTGCCTTGCCTCACGAGCAAGAACCCTCCTGCCCTCCTGCACAACCAAGTCACGGTGACTTTTTGCTGCCAGTAATTGATGTCCAGACACGTGCACAGCCCAGAACTCCCCAGGTGACGTGCTTTACATGTACCCAGAGGTTAAGGACAAAGGGGTTAAAGCTTCACCACAAATGGAGAATATTTTGCCATCCCCTCATCTGAAGCAGCAGCAGCCCCAGGGCCAGGGCACTTCCCTGGGATGTGGGAGAGTGCAGGGAAGCATCGCTCCCAGGAAGAGCCAAGCAGCTCGTGCCAAGCTCAAGAGCTTTGCCACAAAACCGGGAAAACCTTCTCAAGACCTAAAAACAGCAACACAGAACTGGACAGAGCCAGATTTAATCCCACTGGGGTTTTTTGGGAGGGGGAAAATGGTCAGAAAATGAACAAGGTGGGCTGCTCTGTGCCCACCTGTGCCGGCAGGGGCTGAGCTGCTGCCACTGCTGCCAAAAACCAAGTTATGGGAGCCCTGCCTGCTCCCAAACCTTGAAAAACCTGCTTCTTTCATCATCTTGGAATCACAGAATATCCTGACCCACAGGGACCCATCAAAATCCAACGCCTGGTCCTGCACAGGACACTCCCAATAATCCCATCATGTGCCTGAGAGCGGTGTCCAAATGTTTATTTATTTAAACAAGGGATGTGCAAAGGGTGTCATGCCCAAATCCCACGGACAGCCGGGGCAGGAGAGGCACTCAGAGGATGCAGAAAGAAACCACAGATCCTTCTGGCAAATATTTGTGGCCAACATCTGCTGAGCTGGATGGGGAAAGTTGCCAAAGCAGGATCTTGAGGCTGTTCTTTGGGCAGCGCTCTGGTCCACTGGCACCAGGGACAGAATGAGGCTGAGCACTGAGCTGTGTCCTGAGGAAAAGCAGGAGGGGGAAGGTGATGGGATGGCTCTTTCCAGAGTATGGGAAAGCGAAGGGATGGCTGCCCTTGCTTGGCTCACGCTCCTCAACCACCTCCCATCCCTGTATTTTATGGGTTTAAAACCTTCCCCATGTGGCAGCGCCAAAGGCTAAATCCAGATGGGTCTCGGCAGCATCAGTGCCCACCCTCCGGGCAAGATCCTGGTTTGCCCACGTCTTTCTCCACCTTGAACTGTCCTTTTCCAGCCTTTTCTGGTGGAGACCCCTGCTCCCAATTCCAGCCTCCTGGCACCTGCTCTGGAATGTCTGGGTTCGCCCCTCCACACACAAACCAGGCTCCCGCCTGTCCTCCACAGACACCCTCAACCTCAGCTGGAGGCCACAGAGGATGGCTTTACTGGCACAGCGTGGGGAGATCCACGAGTTCTGCTGGACTGAGGCAGCACAACACGGGATTCCAGCTTTTACAGACTCACAGTTTGCTGTGCTCACCTCTCTGACAGGCACCAAGCAAAGCAGGAGCAGCAAGAGCTTCCCTACCCAAGGGAGAGGCAACAACGCACCAGTGTCCACGGCAAAGGAATCACTTCAGTGGTGGTTCAGCCTCTAACTGGGACAGGATTGTCCCTGGAAGTCACCCGAGGATCTCAGCCCAGGAACACAGAGCTCACAGGCCAGTGTGGTGTCCAGGGATGGCAGAGGAGCCCCAGCACCCCCCGGCTGCGCTCTCTGGACAGCAGAGGCTGAGGGATGGCTGTAGACGGATCCTACCTGAGGTCTGAGGGGGATGCGGGGGGAAATGTGGGATTCTGGCCATCAGCACAGTGCTGAAGGTCACCCTGACCCCAGGCCATGTCCCACCCCAGCCAGCCAGAGCTGCCGGGCAGATGCTCCCTGGGAAGGAGGAGAACAAGGCAGCACAAACTCCACGGCCTGGATTGAGCCAAGGCACAGCAGTTCTGTCCCAACCCATCCCCGGGCCCCTCCGCCGGAGCCAGCAGCCCTGAGCCCTGTGCCCCATTCCCAGGCTCCCTTCCCGAGGCAGCAGCCCCGCTGTGGCACAGGTGGGGCCGTGTGGAGCCAGAGCCGTGCAGGAAGTCAGACACCACAAGGCAGGATTCAGCAGATTCCATTTAATGTCATGTGCATATATATCCATACATTTACTTATGTCAATGGTTCGGATGTGCGTGATGCCAGGTCTTGAAAAATCTACTCCTCGGCTTACTCTGGGAGCGTGAACTCTCTCAAAAATCAGCTCAAAAGTCAGCTCGGGGTGAGGCTGGGCTGTTTAAAAACCGACTTTTAACCCCGAAGTTGCCAAGGCAAAGCCGTGAACTGAAGGCAGAGCTGAGCCCTGAATTCCCACCCGGCTCTGCAAACGCTGTTGCAAAGGGTTTGGCCAGGAGCCCCCTCCCTCCTCACGTCCCTCCCTCCCTCCCTCCCTCCCCGGGAGACAGAGAGCTGATAAGGAACAGGCTGCTCTTGGTTCAGCATCCCAAGCAACACCCTGCCAGCTCTCCGAGGCAGGTTTGGCCCAGGCTGAGGAACAGGGAAGAGAAGTGGAGACAAAGCATCCCCAAAAATCAGAAAAGAAGGAAGAAATGACACTTTCACCACCACGGACGCACAGAAATTAGCTTCTCTTTCCTCTTCTGCTGTCCAGGGGCCAGGAGTGGCAGTTCCCGGGGGAAGGGATGCCCACCCTGCCCTGTGCTGCATCCCAGCAGTTCGGGGTAGATTTTTCAAGGCCTGGAGATGGCTCCCAGGAAGGCTCCTCCCGCCCGCTCGCGCTCATCGATTGCATAGCATTTATTTCAGATAAGGCACTGTTTTGCCCAACAGCAATTCCACATCAATGCAGTTTCCATACAGTCCACATCGGATGGCCTACAGTGCAATAACATCAACTTAAAGGCAAGGTTTGCAAGAATAAACCCAGCTTTAAATTTCAACTGAATATTAAGAAGATAAAGGAAACTACATTTTTCAAAAGCCTTTTTTATTTTCCTTCACCATTGCTGTTTTACAATACAAATATCACCTTGTGAATACACGAAAAACCTACAGAAGATAACTCTGCTTCACGTAAAATACAGAATGGATATATATATATTTTTATATATATTTTTCTCTTCTTCATTCTTTTTTAAAAAAACTATTTTTTGTTCTGCACATTGGCAAGTTTAGGATAGGAGACTTCCCCAAACATACAGTATGTATGGTAGGAGTGAAAACTTAGAATTACATGCAGTTTCTGCACAAATATTTTAAAGAAATAGATTATCTTTGTTGTTTTTCAACAACACTTCGATAGGGGATGGAGAAACCATTTGTAGTTCACTCAGTGATCATTTGTAAAATTCTTAAAAAACAGGAATTCATGGCTGTTTTGCTTTTTAAAATCCAGCTACGAAGTAGACAATAAAGAGATACTTTTTTAGCTTGACCTGCCCGCAATGTGTGAGCAAGGTCGGACCCTTTTTATTTGGTGGGGTGGGAGGTTTTTCCCTACACGTGGCAATTTCAACATTATAAGTAAATTTCCAGTTTAATTTAGCTATAAATGCAAAAATTAGTAATTATACAGTATATATAATTCTGCTTTCATGGAATACTTTATTTTAAATAAAAACATTTAAGACTGCCTACTGACCATACAATCAAGACAAGAAAGGCACTAGAAACATAGACAAATCTCTCTCTCTCCCAAGAAGCATTTTCTTTAAATTTTTTAACTCTCTGTTCTCTGACATGTAAAAATCTTTTTTAAATTTAATTTTTTCTTCATACACATTTTGAAAAATAAAGTTAGGAAATACTTAGAAAATCACTTTACATTTTTTTCTCTCTTTTTTTTTGTGGTTTTTTTTTTTTTGTTTGCTTGTTTTCTTTTCTTTTTTTTTTGCACTTCTTTGACACAGTCAGTCACTGCAGATTCTACAAAATCAGGATTTACCAAACCTTTCTGTGTCTATCATCTTATTCGTAGCGCGGTGCAACAGGTAGAAAGATTTCTTGATTTCACCCAAGGCAGGTATTTAGAAACCTTCATATAGTCATTTGCTAGAAAATGGCTTACAGCCCAATCTTTGGGGCAAGAGATATGAAAAGTATGTTTTCCCAAGAAAATAATATGCTTTGTTCCCAGACGTGACTGGAAAGACCAGAACTTATGATATAAAAGCTTTTCATTTATGTTGTCGCATCATATACAAAGGAACATGGTGATGGGCAAATGCAAATCCCAACTCTATCAACAAGAAATGTGTAACAGTGCGTGATAAGTTAAATTCTCTTTATTGTTGTCCAACGCAGATCCTTTGGAGAGAAAAAAAGATCACAGTGCTTACCAGGTAACTGAACAGGTCAGGTCCAGGGAGCTGCTAAAGAAAGGGATAGGGAGCGGTGGATTTTTGTTTATGGCATCTTCTCTTGGAGTTGTGAGCACTTGGGACAGGTCCTTTCCCGGGCTGGGGTGACGCTGTTACGTGTCACTCACCAGGCGGCTGTACTTGACCTGCCGGCCCCGCGCCAGCGCCGGACACCGCAGGGGCCAGTGGTAGGAGCGAGGTACAATTCCTTGGACATTCTTCTCGAAGTACTGGAAGGGCTTGTACCACCAGACCCTTGCAAGGAGGTTAGTTTGGGAAGCTTCTTTTAGCACCTGCAGGGAGACAAGGACAGAAAAGAGGATTACCCAAGGGCAGCTCATTTATTCGCTCGCAGCCGTTCATCGCTGCTGTTCTGCTTCCTGCTGCTCCCAAAATCTCACTTCCCAAACGGCTCCCAGCCTCCCCACACACACCAAACGTTGCTCACCCCTGTCTACAGGACCTCAGTTGTTTGGTGGGCCCACAGGAAAGGAAGGAGTGGCCCAAAGACCGGTGTCTCCTCTCCCTTGGGAATGAAAATGCCATCCCAAAGCACGGCTATTCCATAAGCGCCTCTGCAATTCCAGGTAGCTTGGGAATCACTTTGTGGAGCCTGGCTGTGTGCCTGTGGAGCCATGAGCAGGGCACATCCCAACCCATCTGGAGGAGGTCAGAACCCTGCCCTGCCCTCCACACACTCCCAGACTGCTCTCGCCCACCCTCTGCTTCTCTCAGCCATGAGCAAGGCCCAGCTCAGACACAAGCAGTGGGCAGGCCCCAATGGAATTATCCAACACCCCTGCTGCCTATTTTCCATGCCAGAGCCAGGGATCCCTGTATCCACCCACCCAAAGGGAATACACAAGCACAGGGCTTGTACACTGAGCTTAATCTCCATGTCAAGCTCACGTGTCACATAAATCCACTGTTGCTTTTAATTTTAAGGCTGGGCACAAGCCCCAGCACGAGGAAGGAGAGAGCAGCACAGCAATGTGTGCTCAGGAAGGATCCAGGCACTGGCCTTTCCCAACATCCTGGCAGCTCAGGGAAGCAGTGTTGAGCCACCTCCTGAGTCACATCAGGCAGCAGAACAGGAACGTTTCCACACCGAGGGCTCTGCTGAAGCAAGTCCTCAGCAGGACTCAGGGCCACCCTGACTCCAGCTCTTCCAGCCTGGAAGCACAGCCACTCAGCAGACATGTTCTGAGCGCCCAGGAATCCTCTGGGGCTGTGGGACACGAGCTGCAGAGTGTGGGCACAGACTCCTGTGAAACACAGTGCCTCCCAAGCTGACTGACCACCAAAGGGCACCTCATTTGCAATTGGGCATTTGGGGTGGAAATGCACCACAGGGCTTGGCTGTGCCCTATTGCTTCAAGCAGCACCAAACCACTGCAAAAACGAGCTGGCAGCTACAGGGCCTTCAGGGGGCTGGAGCCTGATAATCTTTAAGGCCCCTTCCAGCCCAGGCCATTCTGTGACAGTTCTGTGACAGGAGCTACAAATCTGCACTGTCACAATATTAACTCGTCTCCTACCATCGCAGTGGGTCTTTGTTAAACACAACTAACAGCATATGCCACAGATGAGCAAAAGATCTTTGGCCACGAGCACAGAAAATATTTGGACACCAATATGCTGTCAGGGACCTAAAAATGTCTCCTAACTCCCTTGTCTGCTATCACCAGGAAAGACTTGTGCATTTTGTCTCACAGAATCATGGAACACCCACAGATGGAAGAGATCCACAGGGATCGTGGATCCAGCCCCTGGCCCTGCCCAGACACCCCAACAACCCCAGCCTGGGCATCCCTGGCAGCGCTGCCCAAACGCTCCTGGAGCTCTGGCAGCCTCGGGGCCGTGCCCATTCCCTGGGGAGCCTGGGCAGTGCCCAGCACCCTCTGGGGGAAGCACCTTTCCCTCATCTCTGGCCTGACCCTGCCCTGGCCCAGCAGGGGAGGTTTCACTTCCTCAGCATTGTCAGCTCCTCCCTGACTGCTCCAGTTCACCAGCCAGAAGAACTTGCCACCCCTTGGAAACACTTTCAAAAACTTTCCATTTTTAGCGAGGCCTCCTACTATTCCTCGAGAGACCTGTGGCACAAGCCACAGAACATAAGAAAACCCCCGCTGGCCTCAACAACCACACAAAAAAAACCCAAGGCAAAAGAATCTCAGTGGTTTGCTGTTCTATCACAAATGTGGCCACCTGGCCCCAGTTCAGAAGGACTTCAAAGACTGAGGTTACCCAGGGGAAGCAGAGCCCTGCCTGCCTTTGGGAAGACCTTCCCATATTTTTGTGGTCAAGACACAAGAAGAACCCAAATAAGGATGCCTCTTTCTCCCCTACAGACCCAACGGCGAGGGGAAGAGAGGGACTCTCCACAGGACACGGGTGAGCCTGGATATTCCCCCCCCCCCCAAACCAGACTACAGCAGGAGCATCCAAGGAGTGGGAGGCACTCACTTGCTGGTTGGCCATTGTGTGGTACCACCAGAATAGCCTTGTAGTGATGTAGTAAGCCACCACCACGTCCACAGTGTAGTGGTCATGAGCGAGGAGGATGCAGAACATCCCCACCATGCTGAGCGCCCAGCAGAGCCAGTGGTACCACCAGAGTCGCCGTGGGGAATCTGCAAAGAAGCACAGGCAGGGGTTACTTCCAAGTGGAACCTTATCAGGACTGCTGCTGTGATTAGCAGAGGTCATGGACTGCAATCCTGGCTGACACAGAGATGCCTGTGCTGAGATTAAGGGCAGGAATGCTGAGATCACAAAACAAGTATCACCCTCTTAAGGTGTAACTTAAAATTGTACTCAGGGTAATGAGATCCTTGGAAATCAGAAAGGTTATGAAATCTTTCTTATAAGAAAGATATAATATACCCTGGCCAGTCAAATTAACCTGTTTGTGTTTAGATGGGGTATTGGGGAGGAATTGTTCCCTGGCAGGGTGGGCAGGCCCTGGCACAGGGTGCCCAGAGCAGCTGGGGCTGCCCCTGGATCCCTGGCAGTGCCCAAGGCCAGGCTGGACATTGGGGCTTGGAGCAGCCTGGGACAGTGGGAGGTGTCCCTGCCCATGGCAGGGGTGGGATGACATGGGCTTTAAGGTGCCTTCCAACCCAAACCATTACAACCCCTCCAGTGAAGAATTTTTCCCTGGTATCCAACTTTTGGTGCAGCCTGAGGCCATTTCCTGTCGTGGTGGAAAATGCAGGTATTTTAACTCGAACTGTGTTCACCAGTGAGCAAAGAGAAACTCCTCAGTCAGGAAGGAATTACACAGCAGGAGAACAGCAGGGCACTCACACTCTTTGATGAACAGGTAGGTGAGGGTGAGGATGACGGTGTGGCCACTGTACAGGTAGTCCCCACACATGTTGTGGGAGCCCGTGATGGACAAGCCTCCGCCAGCAATCAACTTCATTATCCTTCGCAGGTGAGATTCCCAGTCTCCAAAGAGCTGGTGGAAGAGCAAAACACAAAAGCACACTAAAATACCACAGCTCAGAGCAATGGTTTCAAGCAGCAATTTGGCGTTTCAGCTCTTCTACCTTTCTGCTTTGATCCACAAGATCAATCACCAGGTAAATCCACAGCCTTTCCCAAGAGCTGGAAGCACATTTCTAGCAGGAAAAAGACTGGAAATGAGACACGAGTGTTTTGATGCTTTGCACCTCTTGTAGCTGGTGCTCAGGTGAGATTTTCCTCCTGTTCAAGAGGCAGCACACTCTAAAGTAAATGAGGTTTAACTTGGTTCACATTGTTGGTAACGGCGCAGGCCCTCCTGGTGATCGTCCAACAGAAACCAGGAGGAACTGCCCGGGCTCTATAGCCAGCTGCCAAAACAGGATCTGATGAACAGAAGAGCATCTCACTCCAAACCCTAAGGCCTTGGAAAAGTCTGCAAGATTATTTCTTTCCACTTCCCATTCCAACAGAAACATCTGCGGTGTCTGTCAGAGCACGGTGCCAGACTTGTGCTGTGAATCCACAGCAGCCCAAAGAGGGATCTCCCTCCACACCCACTGGATCTGCTCTGACCCACCCCCAACCCATGGCACTGGCTCACGGATCATTCCTGAAAGAATTCCAGTTTGCCCAAGGAAAGCCAAATCCAAGCAAACCAAGTCCCTCCCATGAGGACACTCTGCTCCCTCTCCTGAGTGACCGAGGGCAGCTGGCACTGCCCAAGACTTTTGCTGCTCCCAGCTCTAAGCCAAGCCCAAATATTAAACAAATCTACAAAAAATGCATGGCATGGGACAACCAGGATGTGTGCAGGACCTCTGGGACCCATCGGGAAGCAGGGACCAGTGCAGGACTAATGGATCAACGCACACGTGCTGCATCCTCACCTCATTTTATGGTGTTTGAAAATCCATGGACACCATTGAACTGTCAGAAGGAAATACAGATCCCCCAGGCTGGCCATTATGCTTTTATTTTAAAGCTTGGCCTTGCTTTAAGAAGTGGAAATTGATAATTTCTGACAGACTTGAGCAAGTTCTTTGCAGGAATTAAACATTTCCTGCTAACAGTTGCTCACAAACACTAAACTGCTCCCCAAAGCCCACTTTTCACAATCACACAGAACTCAGTAAGGTGTTGAGAGGTTATTCTTTTCCCACCAGCACATTTAGAGCTTTCAAGAAAACCCAGCTTTATCCTTAATCTTATCAGGGCCCTCAGCTTGTCTCTGCTTGAGTAATGAGAAGGATTTGCCAACGCTGTAAATTCCCAAAACCAGCAGATTTATTCACTTCAGCCCATAAATACCTGTGTTCTTTCTGGTTTCATTTCCTAGCAGCAGACTGCTCAAACACAGTGTTGACTCCTCTCCCACTCACTTCTCTTTCCAAAATCCCTCCAAACGCCACAAAGGCTCTGCCTTGGCAAACCCTGGCTGGACTTCCCTGAGGAACCAAAGCATTTTGGATGTGCCAATCCTCACCTAAACAGCGACAGCACGTGGATCAAGTCTGAGCAGGATTTTACTGCCTGTACATAAGGGGTTCTACAACCTGACACCTGATTTATGGCTGTGCTTCTGCCCTTTCTCCTGCTTCAACTGAGTCACAGCACAGCCAGCCCCAGGAACTGCAGTGAGGACCAGGGTTCCAGCAATGCTGGGGTGACCAGAGATGGATTCAACAGCACCAGCCCTGTCCCATCTCCACCCTGAGCACGTGAATCACCCTTCCAGGCTGACCACAAGGGTCTTGCCCAAGCACCTCTGTCCCAGCAGCCTGGTTTCAGCCACGGCTTTCACAAGCCCAATTTATCTCTCAGAGGCAGTGCTAGATTGGGGAGGAGGTAAGAAGTCCTTCTGCTAACAGAATTGCAAAAATATGGGCAGGAGACAGCCTTAGGAAAGTCTTTTTGGGCCATTTTCAACCATGAACCACATCTGCATTTGACACACTGAGGTGTGTGTTTCTCTAGAAATCAGTGACTCACACCTGGCACAGGTTGCACACCTTCAACTCCTTCAGTGGGGACAGGAACACGCTGATCATGCAAATGAGTTGAAAACGCCACAGAAATTGGGTAACTCGGTGCTTTGAAAAGGGTGGGAATTCCTGCACTGCCCCACGGCACTTGTCAACACCTCCACTGAGAGGGCAGCCAGAGAGCAGCAGAAGGGTGTCCCTGTCACACCAAACCAGCATTCTCAAATTAAAATCATCAAATGGTTTGGGCTGGTTTGGGCTTAAAGCTCATCCCATTCCACTCCTGCCATGGGCAGGGACACCTCCCACTGTCCCAGGCTGCTCCAAGCCCCAATGTCCAGCCTGGCCTTGGGCACTGCCAGGGATCCAGGGGCAGCCCCAGCTGCTCTGGGCACCCTGTGCCAGGGCCTGCCCACCCTGCCAGGGAACAATTCCTTCATAACACCCAATCTAATCCTGCCCTCTGGCACTCTGAACCCATTCCCTGTGTCCTGGCCCTCCAGTTCCTGCTGCAGGGTCCCTCTCCAGTTTCCCTGTATCCCTTCAGACCCTGGAAGGAGCTGTGAGCTCTCCACACAACCTTCTCCTCTCCCGGCTGAGCAGCCCCAGCTCTCCCAGCCTGGCTCCAGAGGGGAGGTGCTCCAGTCCCCTCAGCAACTCAGTGGCCTCCTCTGGACCTGCTCCAACAGTTCCATGTCCTTCTTGTGTTGGAGGCACCAGAACTGTGCACAGAATTCCAGGGGTGTCTCATGAGGGCAGAGCAGAGGGGCAGAATCCCCTCCCTCAGAAACACTTCTTGAGAAAGCAGTTTTGGGAACAGCAGGGCGAGGGGGAAACACACAGGTTAGAGCACAGCAAGGCAGCCAGAAGGAGTTTACCTTTGGAGAACACTTGAAATGCATTCCAGGTACTGGGAGTGTAGTCACATACATGGTAATACACCGGTACAGGTATAGTGTGCCAACTATACAGAAAAATCTTCTGCTAATTATAGACCTGGCAGCGAGAAAAAACAGGCAAAAATAAGGAGGTCACTCAAGGCAATCAGAATCCACAAAGGTAAATAAAACAATCCAGCAGCTGTTTTCTCCTGATGCTTTGGAAACTCGTGACACTATCGGCTTACACCTGGGAATGCTGAACTACTCCACAAGTATTCCCACGCCTTCCAGGCCAGGAACACAGGAGCAACTCAACTCACACTGCAAATCCATGGAAGTGATTACAGGAAATCTGAGGATTAGGACGCAAAAGCCTGCGCAGATTGGGTGCTGAGGACATTAAAGGGGATTTATGCCCCACACCCCTCCGTTAGCTGTGGCTGTCACTAATTTCCTATTTGAGGCAGGGCATGAAGTTACAGAATTTTCATTCTAAGATGAAAAGGAGGAGGTTTATTTCAGCTGACACACAGTTCAGTGATTACAAAGGGTCTCCTGTACAACCCAGAGGAGTGGGAGAACACATCTTTCCTGAGCAGCATTATAAAGGAAGCAATTCACATGGGCAAGGAAAGCTCCCAAATAAAAATGCAGAGCTGCTGTGGCTGCAGGACAGGCTGTTTGCAGGGAAGCCACTCAGCAGCCACAGCTGCAGAGATATTTATTAGTGAGGGCTGATGTTCACAGAGAGGGCAGATGCAGATTTGGTGTACTGTGAGGTGCTTCTGCAGAACCAGAAAGAGCACCCGGGGTATAGGATGGGCTCAGGCGGGACAGCCAGCCCCAAACCTGCCCCACCAGGGTAACAGGTAAAAACACCTCAAAGAAAGACAATTAAACCAGGACAGGAGCAACCTCTGGAGAGATCCTGAGGAGAGATCACTGCCAGGGTCACAAAAATCAGGGGTAAATCCAATTACAGCAGTTAATCACCCTTTGTGTCCCACTGGTTACAGACACTGTGGGTTTGGGTTCATTTTAAATCATTGTTTTTTGCAGTTACAGCCATTTCAAGCTGCAGGTTCTGGCATTCACAGAATCCAAGGACAGACTGGATCGGAAGGGTCCTCAAAGCCCATCCAGTGCCACCCCTGCCATGGGCAGGGACACCTTCCACTGTCCCAGGCTGCTCCAAGCCCCAATGTCCAACCTGGCCTTGGACACTGCCAGGGATCCAGGGGCAGCCCCAGCTGCTCTGGGCACCCTGTGCCAGGGCCTGCCCACCCTGCCAGGGAACAATTCCTTCCCAATCTCCCATCCATCCCTGCCCTCTGGCACTGGGAAGCCATTCCCTGTGTCCTCTCACTCCAGGCCCTTCTAAAGAGTCTCTCTCCTTCTTTCTTGGAGGTTCCCCTTTCAGGCACTGGAATTCATTTGTTGCTGTTCTGCTCACTTTTAAAAAAATAATATTCCTATCAAGCTGAGCTCTTTTGAAACTCAAAATTGGCCATCTCTGAAATTTTTCAGCACTTTTGGCAGAGTTATTAAAGTGGAGTGCTCTGCTCTTGGAGGACTGTGACTCTGCAGTGCCAGGCCAGTAGCACCTCCAGTGTCTTTGATTTATCAGGAAAGCTTCAACTCTTGCAGGGCAAACACATTTTGCACTGGAGTGCCCACTGCTGTAGCACAGTATTCCAGATTTTTCTCTTCCCTCTCCTCGTGTAAACATGGACAAAGCTGTGAGTCAAGAATTATAATTATTAATGTTGCTCCGTGGACTGAAATTTAAGTGTGGAGGGCACCATTCCAGTGGGGCAGGGGTTTTCTTGTGCAGAGATTTTCCTCTCAGATCTCACCCTTGTGGCTTTTAGAACCAGACATGAACCTGCTTTTTTCCTTATAACATAAAGGCAAATGGAGGAGTAGGGATTAAAGACTGAGCAGCATAGTATTTTGAGAGACCAAAGAAGTGGCAGCATTTTATAGAGCACTGAACTTTTTAAAATTAAAATTACCATTTGATTTAGCTGGATTTGGCATATTTTACCTTAGGAAAAGTCTGAGAGAGCTCTGCACTGTAATATAAAGAAAGAATAATTTTTTTTTATATTTCCCCTTCTCCAGAGGAGTTGTGTGCATGTGAGATTCAGAGCCAGCCAGCGAGCACAAGCTCCACCCTTATTCCTGGCCCAGAGAACTCCATTCCAGCTCTGCAGACCTCAGCAGGGAGTACGCTGCTCCTTCAGTCCCACGAGGGACCCTCAGGGCCAATCCCGGTGTTGTACTTCTCCCACAGCACCTGGGAATGCTTCCCAGAGAAGTTAACCTGCCTCAGCAGCTTCCTCGAGCTCCCTGTGGAAACTCCAGAGTGCCCAGCCCAGACCTGCTCCTGCCTCCTGGAGAGACACCAGCCCAGCCCCACGCCATGGACAGTGTTAGAATTATGGAATCACAGAATGTTTGGATTGGAAGGGACCTCAAAGCCCATCCAGCGCCACCTCTGCCATGGGCAGGGACACCTTCCACTGTCCCAGGCTGCTCCAAGCCCCAGTGTCCAGCCTGGCCTTGGGCACTGCCAGGGATGGGGAAGCTGAAGTGAGGAAGGTCCACCTGGCCCAGTGCCCTGGCCCTTTATTCCTGAAAGAAGTTTCAAAGGGAGGGCATAACCCACACCACACCACAAAAGAGATTCAGCTCTTTCTGTAGCAGTCACCACCCCTTGGGTGTGCACCATCCAAAGCCACAAGAACGAGGTCCTCCAGATAAAGCCACCTCGCTGGGCTCCTGCTCCTGCCAGCACCTCTCCTGCTCTTCCCTTTCTGCTGCTCAGCCACAGCTTGGGCCTCTCGGACTTTGATCCCTCTGCTCATGGATAGAAGAGAGGGATTTTGGTCTTTGAAGAATTCAGTGATCAGTGCATACACCGACCAAGCTCAGTGACATCTTCCCCTAACACCAGAAAAGGCCCTTCTAAAGGGGACTTCCCATGGCAGGGGGTTGGAATGGGATGATCTTTAGGGTCCCTTCCAACCCCAAACATTCTGTGATTCTGTAACATAAATAAAAATGAACACACCAAAGCAAATGGGGACAGGGTAGCGGGGGGGGACCCTCCCATCTGCCAGTGACACCAACACATGGAGGTTATCATCAACCCACATCTCACTGCTTCAACATCTCCAAGGGTTCTGCTGCTCTTCACCTACAGGCTCTGCTCAGCTCCACCACAGGGTGTTTGATCCCTGGCATGGTCCTGTTAACCTGCACTTCCTTCTTGAGGGCAATCCCACACCCCCTCCTCTAGCTGTTTGGGTTTAAAATCACGGAATGTGCTGAGCTGGAAGGGTCTCACAGGGATCATCCAGCCCAGACCCTGGCCCTGCCCAGACCCCCCAACAACCCCAGCCTGGGCATCCCTGGCAGCGCTGTCCAAACGCTCCTGGAGCTCTGGCAGCCTCGGGGCCGTGCCCATTCCCTGGGGAGCCTGGGCAGTGCCCAGCAGCCTCTGGGGGAAGAACCTTTCCCTGATCTCCAGCCTGAGCCTGCCCTGACCCAGCTCCAGCCATTCCCTTGGATCCTGGTTCACAGCTGCCCTCACAACAGCATGAGCTGGGCTCCCTCTGAACAAACAGTGAGTTAAGAACATCATTTCACCCAATCCATGGCTTCTCACACATGAAGAAGTTTCAAGTTAACCATGCAGGGAAACACAAGAGGGGCACTGCTTAGTTTCTTAGGGAACATTTGGATTTCTGCCTTCTGCACAGCAGCTCACACTGGGTGATATCTATTTCGGCTTTGAAAACCGAGATAAGAAGATCAAAAGGAGCTTCATTTTGTTTGGATGCAAACCAGCATCACAGAATCACGCAATCACCAGGGTGGAAGAGACCTTCAAGATCACCGAGTCCAACCCATGCCCTAACACCATCTCAACTAAACCATGGCACTGAGGGCCACATCCAATCTTTTTTTAGACACATCCAGGGATGGTGACTCCATCACCTCCCCGGGCAGACAATTCCAGATCTTTATCACTCTTTCAGTAAAGAACTTTTTCCTGACATCCAACCTATATTTCCCTTGGTGCAGCTTGAGACTGTGTCCAAAAGCTGCCCTCCCCAAAGCTGTCAGAAGCACTCAGGTTTTGAAAAGGTTTTACTTACTTGTATTTTAAGAGCAGCCACTGAACAAACCACAGTCCTACAAGGATCATGCCGTTGATTTCACAAATAGAAAAAGCCCATTGCACCCGATCAAAGCGATCAAAAAATGCATCTGGGAGGGGAGGCTGCACCTCCTTGGGAGGCACTCGTTCATGAACCACCGAGATAGTCACCGTGGTGAAGACAAAACAAAGAAGTGCATAAATAAAAGCCAAGAAAGTCTTGCCCCACTCCATGGGATACTGCGAGCGCTCCGGCTCTGGCATGGGGATCTTGATCATCTCCTTCTTGAACCCGTTGGGGACCCCGTTGAGCTTGAGCGCGGCGCCGAAGCCGTTCTGGCGCGCCGAGTCGCCGGCGCGGATGTGCCCGTTGGCGTGGCCGTTCTTGTGAGCCTCCATGTGGTGAGCCATCTTCAGCCCCTCGATCATGTTCAGCAGCCGCTGGCCGCTGTCGGAAGACACCCGGGACAGAGGGGATTTCTTGAAATCCTCCTCCGTCAGGTTGATGAGGTCCCGCCCGGTGAAGCTCTTCAGGGGCTCACAGTACTCCGGCACGGCATTGTCCATCAGCCAGCTGGCCACCTCCTCGGGTGACCACAGCACCACTTCTTTCATCTCGCCAGGGACGGTGGCACATGGGCTTTAAAGCGGGCAGCAGTCACTGCGGCTCCAGCACAGCGGCGGGAAGCTCCTCCTTGGCTTCATCTTGTCCTGGGAATGGGTTTGGCCAGAGGTGAGAGCCGTCCCCACCCAGCCGACACCAGCGTGCGGGCGCCGCGGCCAGCATAGGAGATGCTCTACTTCATCTCCGTGTTGGCATTCTTCTTCCTGGGGAGGGGGAGAAAAACCCAAAACCAGGCGTTAGGACGGCGTTTAGCCTGCAGTTCATGGCCAAAGCCAAAATTCCTGCACAAAACCAGCTGTGCCCAGGATGGACAACAGACTCCGGAGGGAAAAGAGCAGCAGATTTGAGCTCCAGCCTCACACACACAGCACTGTCCTTCCCCAGCTCGCTGCTGATTTCTTAAAAGATTTAACACCACCTTGCAGCTGTGGGAAGCTTCCTTCTTGCTCTGTATTTGTTGTATTTTCTACTTCTATGCTCTAGTCCATGAGCAGCACCCAAAGTCCTCTTACAATCATCACGCTCATGGATTTAAGGAGCTACAGAGCAAATCTTTGGTATTATTTGTGGCAGAAACCCTTTCTGTCCCTTACAGACTGGCATCTTAATGCAATGTGAGGCACTAGTGATTGAATACAAAACCTGGTTTTCATTCTGGAAGGCAAAAATCGTAAGACAAAATCCCAGAGTGATTTGGGTTGGAAAGGACCTTAAAGCTCATCCCATTCCCCCCCCTGCCATGGGCAGGGACACCTTCCATTAGATCAGGTTGCTCCAAGACCCATCCAACCCACCCTACAACTCCTCCAGGTGCCATATATAGTCATCAACACCAAAAAATGGGTGTAGATAAGCAAGGATCTACTCTCTGGGCCAAAACACCAGCAGGAAAATCAATTATCAAACAGATTAGCCTGAAAAGAAACCAAAGCACTTAGGTCTGCAGGTATTAGCAGCTCTGTGAGGTATATTTGACTGTTTCCAGGGTATAGTGCTCCAATTCAAAGAAATGTTTTCTACCAGCTAAAAAAAAAGGAACCAGGAGAAAAATGATTTTTTTTTAAAACAAAAAAGAGGAACTAGGTAAGAAACTTCTCCACCCAATGAATTACAGAAATAGCTTAGAAAAGCTGACTGCTTCCAGCACAAAGGTTACAAGAACATGGAAGTTACTTGCTTGGAATCTCTTCCTACATTTTTGACACACAAGCAGCAAAGAAGGCAGCAATGGCAGTGACCACCACCAGCAAATGCCCAGGTCTGAGGTATTTATTCAACCAACCAACAAAAACTGCTCCTGTCCAGAGCAAGGAGATGAAAGCAGTGGAAGCCCCACCATCCCACGGCCCACGTGCTCTGCTGCAGCATCATAAACACGAAGTGAGAAGGTAAGAGCACAGGGGAAAAAAACCACTTTGTATTTTCAGAAGTCAGACCAAGCCTTTATCAGCTGTAAGAATATTTTTAGCCTCTTACAGGCTCCCAAGTGTTTGTGTTTCATCGAAGGGAGCAAAGTTGTGACTGAGGAAAACCAAAATAATTTACCCTACTGGCACGACTTGAGTTGAAGTGGCTCAGAACAGATACAGAGCTTTACTCCTATGCAAACGTGAGCACACTGCACATGTGTTTGTTTTTTGACCTGTTACCTCTAAGCTCAGCAAGAAACACGAGGTGCAGTTTTTAATCTGTTTTTCCATGGAATGAACCGTGATGGTTGAGGAAAGAAAAAGCTCTGGATGGAAGGACTGGGAGTATTTTGGACAGCCCACCTCTCACTTACTGGGCACCCCAGGAATGTGCACATATTTAAACCCACGGAGCAAGCAGGAATGAAGATGTCTCTTCTACCTTGTGAGTATCTGTGTTCTTTTAAAGCAGGAGTGAGGATACAGCTCCGTTTGCTCCCTTTTCTTTCAGTACTGAGGAAGGCTTTCAAGCCACAGATTGCTTCATTATTCAAGTTGTGTTCAGCAAATCAGTATTTAGTTACAGAGCTCTGAACATGGAAAAGGGATGGCCTGAATTATGCATGGTAGCCCACATTAGAAGCTCAGCAAGGCCGGACTGAGGAGCAGCTCAGCTCCACCCGCCTGTCTCCGTGTGCTCATCTCAAACCCTGGCTCTGGCAGCACAAATTCCCAGCAGACAATGCTAACAGACTTCTCTGTGGGCTTGTTGCTTCCCAGGACGGTGCCTCATGATGTTGATAAAGCCAAAGTGTTTTATTTTTAATGCTGTTCCTCCAGCTGGCCTCTGGGCCTGCAGCAGGGCCCAGCTCCCCATGCTGTTTCCCAGCCTGGCTTTGGGGCTCTCAGAGCACTCTGCAGGCACCACGAGGTGGGGCAATATTAAACCTTGTCAGTCTTCAACACTGGAATGCCTGAATCCCAGTTTCCCAAATCCCTGAACTGTTATTCTCCTGACAGAGCAACTTCCTGACAACATTTTTAAGGATTCAGGACCCCAAAGACACCATTCGGGAGCCTGCAGCCAACCTTCAAATTACATCTCCACTGCCAGGGAAGGATTAGATCGGATACTGGGAAAAACTCCTCCACGGAAAAGGCTGTCCATCCCTAGAACAGGCTGCCCAGGGCAGTGGCAGAGTCACCATCCCTGCCTGGAGGCTTTTGTAACATTTGTAGATGTGGCACCTGGGGACATGGTCAGTAGTGGCCTGGGCGGAGCTGGGGAATGATTGAACTCAATGAGCTTAGAGGGCTTTTCCAACCTAAACCATTCCCTGATTACACTCCATGCAAAGTTGCCAGCAGGTTCTAAGATGAGCTCCAGATGGAAAAATCTGTTGCCAGCTGCAAATAGCACTCAGATACTGGCACAAGAGTCCCAAAATGCTGGTGTGAACCCAGAATACCTGGCCTGGCAGCCTGACAAAAACCAACAAATGCGTGTCTCGCAGCAAAACTGCAGGTTTGGGCAACACTGCTGAAAACTTCAATCAGTTCCAAAATGTGCAACCCTAGCCCACTGCTCTCACACCACCAGAGTAAACCACTATCAAGCACCTTTCGTAAAAGCAGAGTAAGTGATACTCACAGGAGCAAGGCTCAGAGGAAAGGTAATCCTCTGCCAAGGACACAGGCCATGGAGACGAGTCGTTTTCACTGAGAGTTAAAATGGGGGAAACCAACTAAAATTTTTAACACCACTTATCATCCAAGCCTGTTTTTCACAGCCTAATGGGGGAGGAATAAGCAAAAAAGCTTCTTTACTCACACCTTCCAGCTTGTCACATTAAAAATTCCTCATTCCCTATGGTGTATCCACGAAAGCTTGATGGGGTGAGCTTTGCAGAAACTCCAGGGGACTAACAGCCCTCACTGACTCCTTCCCTTCCACAAAAGATCTCCTCCTCTCCACACAAGCTGAAGACAGAAGGTGGGTACCAGTGTGAGCTGCAGCCAGGCCACATCCCCAGGCTCAGCATGGTCCCACGAGGATGGGGCACACACAAAGCTCCCCAGCTCTGACAAAGGTTCTTTAGGCTGGGTGACTAAAAATTCCCTCCTTCCGCAGCAGAGCTGCCTCACTGAGGAGCCTGAACCCCACAAGGAATTATAAATAACAATGTGATTATCATAACAATGCTGTTATGATAATGATGCTGTGGAAAACCAGTACCTCAAAATACCCACACGAGAGCGAGCAGGATGACACAACCTCATCATGGGCTCCAGGTCGCACCTCCTCATGTTTGAAGGACCCTTCTTCCCCCGTTCCCAGCTAACACTGAAGTGCTAACTCAAAACATGGGGAGTAATTCCCACCACCGCTTCCATCTGCACCTTGGCCACAGCCACCCCAGAGGGTTAAACGAGTATTTGGGGGTGCACTGTTACAACCCTGCCTGTCAAGGCCTGTTCTCTTCTCCTGAGGTGCAGCTGGGCACAAGGAGCATCCATGGTTTTGGTTAAAGAATAAGATAATCAGCCAGGAAATCATCAGCTGATTACTCCTCCACACTTAGAATCAAAGAATTATGGAATGATCTGGCTTGGGAGGGACCTCAAAGCCCATCCAGTGCCACCCCTGCCATGGGCAGGGACACTTCCCACTGTCCCAGGCTGCTCCAAGCCCCAATGTCCAGCCTGGCCTTGGACACTGCCAGGGATCCAGGGGCAGCCCCAGCTGCTCTGGGCACCCTGTGCCAGGGCCTGCCCACCCTGCCAGGGAACAATTCCTTCCCAATATCCCATCCAGCCCTGCCCTCTGGCACTGGGAAGCCATTCCCTGTGTCCTGTCCCTCCAGGCCTTGTCCCCAGTCCCTCTCCAGCTCTCCTGGAGCCCCTTTAGGCCCTGCCAGGGGCTCTGAGCTCTCCCTAGAGCCTTCTCCTCTCCAGGGGAGCACCCCCAGCTCTCCCAGCCTGGCTCCAGAGCAGAGGGGCTCCAGCCCTGGGAGCAGCTCCGTGGCCTCCTCTGGACCTGCTCTAACAGCTCCATGTGTTTCCCATGCTGAGGCCCCGGTCTGGGGGCTCCCTGCAAGCAGAAACTGCTAAGTGTCATAATTAACACTGATGAGACAAAACCACATCCACCTCAACCAGCAAAAAAACACCTCCCAAACCAGTTTGTTCATCTCCAAACTCCTCCTAAAGCACTTCAAAACCCAATCAAAGCAAAGCAAACCTAAGCCTTCCCAAATCGAATCATGCCCTCCTAGTGTTTGTGCTTTTACTCTCCCAGCTTTGCTGCCAAGGCAACAGTCACTATAGAAATCAGTCAAATAATCAGCTATTTCAGCAACTCCTCACCAAGAGCCAGGAAATCCTTTCAGAGGCAGTGGGTGTGTTCCACTTGCAACCCTTGGCATCCTTCTTGAACAGCCCAGAAAAGCTGGGATGACCCCTCGGTGAAAAGTTGAGTTTAAACGAGAGAGGTTTGTAAGCACAGCTGGAAGATACCATAACAGTGTTCTGTCACTTGGAAAACTCTGACACACCGATAATGTGTGCACACAAATAAGCAGGAGAAACCCAGCTGCTGTCAGGATTGAAGATTTAATGCTTTATAACCCAGCCCACCAGTGAATTCCCCAAGCTCCCTGACGAGCAGGGCTCACACAGAGACTGAGTGCTCCGGATAAAAGCTGGGAGCTCTCATCCTGTGTTTTTAGAGCACAAAACAAAACTGTTCACAGCCTGAGTCACTGCTACAGTCACCTCCTCTCCAGGCACTTTATCATGGCTAACAATAACGCTCTGACACCTCAATAACTGCACATCCTGTACTTGACAAGCACCTCTGCACACCAATTTGCAAGGAAAGAGCACTGCCTGCCACAAATAATGTGCTGGATAGCCCTAACAAGCTCTCAAGCAGTGTTTCCCTCCCTCCAGGACAGCCCTGCCTCCAAACCAGCATCACCCCTTCAGTACCACAAACAAGCAAGAAGCTGCTGGCAGCGTAAAACGGGCCAGTAAAGCTGGGTTTGTGCTGGAAATACAAATATACACAAATAAAAAATAGCTGTAAGTATAACTATGAGGCACAGGTGGGCTCACAAGCTGCACAGAGCTCCAAGATAGGTTTCCAAGGTCAGCCCCAGATGGAAAACACTGGCCTGTGGACAGAAGGAGCAAGTGGAGTTACTGCTATAAAAAGTGAGAGGGGACGAAAATGCAAAGCAACACCCACATCCCCTGAACAGCTACTCACACAGCTTCAGAGAGAGGAAAAGCCCTGCCTGAATACTACATATCCCTGAGCAGCCTGGTTTTTTCTAAATTACTTGATGCCAAGAAGAAAAAATAAACCCTCACCATATATTTTCTATACTAACTGAATTAAAAAAAAACCAACAAACAAACACCCAGAAATGAAAATCCACTCACGGGCTTAGATCTGGGTGTAACAGCTCAGAACACAAGCCCAAAGTTGAGCGGGGAGGATTTAAAGCCCAAAGTACTTGGAGCACATTTGGATAACCAAACAGATCCCACCTCCAGATGGGAACACCACCAGTGAGTATTTTCCTCCACGAGACTCCACCAGAGCTTGGAGCACCCTGGCCTAGTGGAAGGCGTCCCTGCCCATGGCAGAAGCTGAAACTGGATAGTCTTGAAGGCCCCTTCCAACCTAAACCATTCCATAATTCGGTGATTTAAAGCCCTGCATCTCAGCTTTCTTCCTGTCCCACCTCCCTGGTGCAGGGCAGTAGTTATGGAAACCTGTGCACCCTGCCGAGGAGGCCTCTCCTGCCCCACGGGCTCACCCTGTGAGCAGTTGCTAAGCAGGGCTTTTGTTTTCCCACGAGGGAAATGCTGCTTCCAGCGATCTGGGGATGGGAAGGATGGAGCGGGGACGAGGGCAGGGCAGGTTTAAGTTGCAATTATTTCAGGCTGGGAAGTCACCCCAAGTCAGGGAGGCAGAGCCAGGCACCAGGCCCAGAGCCTCTCTGCCCATTCCAGGGGTAACCCAAGCACCCATCCCATTTTGTACTCCATTCCACAATCCTAACATCTCAATCCTGAAGTAATTCAACACCTGCAACAAAAGTGGGGCTAATATTGGCTTATTATTGAACATCCATGTTTCAGCTCCCCACCCCAAATGCAAAGGTGGGTGTGAAAATACCAACAGAACATCACAAATCTTCAGACATGAGTTTAGATTGGGTATTGGGAAAAATTCTCCCCTGTGAGGGTGAGGAGGCCCTGGCACAGGCTGCCCAGAGAAGCTGCCCAGTGGCTGCCCCTGGGTCCCTGGCAGTGTCCCTGGCCAGGCTGAACTTGGAGCACCTGTGGAAGTCGCTGCCCATGGCAGGAGGTGGAACAAGATGAGCTTTAAGATCTTCCAACCCAAACCATTCTGTGCTTTTATGAATAATCTGCTTAGAAACCAGGATCTTCAATGCTTCAGCAGCTTCCTACAGCAGAACCAACCCAACCAGCACCCCCAAACCAACCCACCCCCTTCGGGCACCGTGCCATGCTCAAACCTTGCCCACGTGGGATCTGGACAGGAGCAGCGCTGAGTGTCTGTGGGCTCTGTGCTCAAGCAGCAGCAAGCTCTGGCCGCTGTCCCCAGCACAGCTGAACACACATCCCTGTGCTGCCTCGGGATCTGGGTCAGCCAGAGATAGGGCAGGGCTGGAAACAGAGCCCCGTGTCCCCGTGCAACCCCGCAGACAACTCCGGTACTGAAGAGCGCGGAGCGATGCTCGCCATCCCCCTGAGACTATCCAAACCTCCTCAGACTGATACACAAGCAACAAAGGGCCATCAAAGGAAAACAGATGAAACACTGGAAAGGCAGAAAAAATGTGGGTTTTTTCCCTACAAGGCAGGGCAGAAGGATGGAAGCAGGAAAGTAAGGGGACACTAAATGTGTTCACACATTGTTTGTGTTATGATCTGTATTTTAACTCAGTGCAGGTGTTTTGGGAGGTTTTTTTACCTCCAGTGACTACCTAAAAGCCATTTGTTATCAGAAAGTTAGATTTGTGGGAAACCTCTGGGAATCTAAGTGGCAGCACGAATTTAAAATTTAAAAAATCATGGGAACAGAAAGGGAAGTTGTGCCCAAGGAAACCGAGAGCAGTCTTGTGACTGATGGTAACGCGGCTCTGAAATGCAGACTCCAGTATAATCTGCCAAACCAGCCATGCAGATTAGGAAAAGGAAGCCTGGCAGAAACCACAGAGAAAACAGATCCTCACTGAAGACTTAAATCAGTTATTTGACATATTTTTTTTAATATTAGGGTTTGTTACTGGCCATGCATGAGACAGTAGCCAGACCACAACAGTTGCTTCCTCCCAACTGCCTTTGCCAGGGTTGTAACTAAAGCAAAAGAAAACTAAGTTTACGTGCTAGGATTCCCAGTCTAGAATAATATTTCCATATTTCATTAGCAATATAAATATTTTATTTCAAATATCCTACTTTTGAAGTCCCAACACATCAGAGCCACATCAAAAAGACTCCGAGCCTCCAGAGCTGAAATGTAAATATCTATAGATATTCATCCACGGTGCTGTTCTCTGCATTTCAGCTGTTACTTTTCATAAGCCCACCCAAAAGACACACCATCAACATCATTCATTTTCAATGCCCTTCCTCTTGGAAAACAAAACAATCCCTGGGTTTGCCTTTATTAATTTAGTTTCATGTGACACAGAGTGTCCCTTGGTCTGAAAGACAAAACACCACAGATATTCAGGATTACTTCTGGTATAAACAGCCTGGCTTTTTGAACACAGAACCCTTCTCTTTCCAGCAATACCTGCTCAGAGTTGCACTACAAATCAAGTAAGTCTCTTCAAGACATGTATCTGCAGGATGGAGAGGAAGGCTCTTATTGCATAGTTGCTCTAGAAAAATCAGAAACACAGGAAAGGGAAGAAAAAGGAAAAAAATCCCAAACCATCTTGATTGCCAACGAGTTATGGGTGTACAGCCTGCATGGTGGGAATGTGTCTGGCTAGAGCCAGATCTCCTGACAATGCAGATGAACTGTCCTGGCATCTTCCTTTTCGTGGTTATGCCACAAGCAGGAAAAACCCTCTCGGTTTATTTGCCGAATTCCAGTCCCTTTCTTTCCTCTCCATCACAGGAAGCCAAATCCCTCTGTTTGCACAGAGTTCTGCCACTGCTGGCCTTGGCCTTGATGGCAAAAACAGGCTCCAGCAAACCCAGTGTGGCTGGGGACACAAATCCTCCCCTTCCCAGTCCAGCCATCCAGCACCTCCTCCTCCTCCAGCAGCCACAAGGAGGGTGCCAAACAGCTTCAGAGCAGCTCTGGACCCTGCTCCAAGGGTCCTGCGTTTGCATCTCACAGGTGATTTCATCATTGTTGCTCGGTGTTTCGGGCACTGAATGCGACACTTTGATGCTTCAACAAAATTCGAATTTCAGAATTTGGTCTCCAGAAACCCAATCCAATTCCTCCCTCAGTGCTGCAAAGTAGCTTTATCTGTGTGTCAGACTATTCCTACTCATTCCATCGACTGTTCCTACTCAGCTGCTCCCAATCCATGTCAGTGACACTGCTCCCATCGATGATCCTGTGACACCAGCAAATCCTGCTTAAATCTTGCTGCTGACAACAAGTGGGCACTGAACCCAAAGAGCAGGAATACACAAACATCCTCCCTGAAACATGAAGCATTCCTTACAATTTGAACTGATAGATGATTTAAGATTACAAAGTAACACTGAAAATGCTCTTCCTTCCACACTGAGTGATGGTGACAGTGCGTGTACCACCAGGTACACATCAAACAACTTCCCAGACCACAAACAGAGTCACTTCAAGTCAGTAAGGTGTGTTCAAAGGCTGCAAAATATGTTTTACATATTCCCCTCAGCACAAAAGTTATGATCAATTAGGTTCACAAAGAAGGTGAAATAAGGAAAGGCAGAAACTCAGATCTTGCCATCTTACTGCTCTGGAAATTATGAATATTTCAACAACCACCTGAAAGCCTCAGAAGTAAGTTCCTCCTGCAGACACATCCAATTACCTCTAAATTCCTTTTCTAGTGGCACACTTGAGGCACAGGAAATGTGCCTGTGCCACGTTGTCCAACATCTGTATGGAAGTGTCCATCAGCCGCCTGGTTACGGACAGTGCCAAGGAATATTTCTGGAATAGTGGCTCTCAGCCATCCTTTCTCCTGCAGGCAGCCACTCCACGACCTGGCACACCGAACAGGAATGACTGGAGGGCTGGGTAACAGATCCACAGGCTGAACTGGTAGGATTTGAACACATCAATTAGATCCATTCCAAAAGTAACCTGCAATTCCAGCCAAACAAGGGAATCTCAGCCGGAGGTGCCGGCTAAGTGCGACCAGCCTGTGTTCATGCCATGGAAATTAAGCTATGTTTAAAAATAGAATCCCAGAATGGTTTGGGTTGGAAGGGATCTTGAAGTTCAGCCAGTGCCACCCCTGCCAGGGGCAGGGACACCTCCCACTGTCCCAGGCTGCTCCATGCCCCAATGTCCAGCCTGGCCTTGGACACTGCCAGGGATCCAGGGGCAGCCCCAGCTGCTCTGGGCACCCTGTGCCAGGGCCTGCCCACCCTCCCAGGGAACAATTCCTTCCTAATATCCAATCTAACCCTACTCTCTGTCAGTTTAAAATGGAACAATATTTCACCTTCCAAACCCCCCCACCTGGGGAATGCTGTTGTCCACCACTCACCCACAGCCCATAAAACTGTTGCAAAGCAACCCAAAACAGACTGCAAAGCTCAGCCAGCACTTTGTCCACCCTTCACAGCCAGAAATAACTAAAAGTACTTCAAATCAGATGCCTCCTGAGATGGAGGGGCATGTGATCCCTCTTGTCAGAAGGGACCGAGGGGTGTCCAGCTGCCAGCACAAGCAAACTTTCCTTACCAGTCTAAACACTTCCTTTTAACTAAAAGAAGGCAACCCAAAACTTGCACTGCGAGACACCCTCCTGCAGATGGGTTTCCTCTCGTGAGGCTTTAGGCAGGAGGGGCTAAGAGCTGATCCCATTCCCTCCATCCACCCCAGCACGAGCACCCGCTTTATGAGCGCACCACAAGCGTGGCTCCCTGCGGGGCACCCGCCACACGCTGCTCCCAGCAAACACAGCCAATTGCTGAGATAATCTCCGTTGGTTCAGGCACTCAAAAGCCACATCCACCCTTGGAAAAACAATGAATAAAAGTCAGCATTCTGTCCCGGGAAGTGGCCACGGGAAGTAACCATTTAATGGACGAAGGGACGCCTGTCGCTTCGGAAGGATCGCTGCGAAACCAAGCGTGGGTTTCACAGCTGCTGCTACATGAACAGTTAACGTGCAACAAGGAGCAGCCCTGCTCTTACGGCAGCCAGAACTGCAGGAACCCAGCGGCTCTGTTCTCCTTCCAGAAAGAGGAACCCAAACAAATCAACCTCCGTCCCTTCCGTGGCCAAGTACCGCATGACCCGTCAGCTCCAGAGGCATCTGGCTTAAGGATCTTGAATTATTTGTTGTTGTTAAGTGTCAGCAGAGGAGAGGGAGGGAGAGGAGGAAGGATTTCAATCTGCAGTCATGTGCACGCCACAGCTCTCTGCAAGCAGATGGGTGAAGCTCAGATTAGCAAGGTATTAAGGAGAGCAAGGCAGGGACACCGATGAGGTGCTGCTTGAAAATAGCCCCACTCTGACCTATCTCCTCTCCCAGATGGATCAGGAGATCCACAGCCAGCGAGCCATGGCTCTGTGACTGCTGGGGAAGGATAGGAGATGGCAAGAGTACTGGAAAAAGCTGCTGAGGTTGAAGATAAAAGGGGAATGACCAAGTAGATAACGAAGCAGCAGCTATGCAGGGCAGTGTGATACTCCTTTCCATCTCCCTGCAGCAGAGCCACGCAAGAGCTAGCTGGGAATAAGCACTTCCCTTAGGTAAATTCTCAGGAGACACATTCCCTAGGGACGTCCAGCAGGATCCAATATCCCTGCTGTGTGCCTGAGTAAGCAAACAAAAAAAGGGGAATGACAATTCTGCTGCTGCTTCTGATGTGCAGGGGCTCCTCCTGTCCCTGGGGTAGCAGGAGCAGGAGGGGTGAGGTAGGATGTTCTGGTACTGCAGCAGTTCATCTGGGGGTTTGGACTGGATGTGGGGAAGGAATTGTTCCCTGTGAGGGTGGGAAGGCCCTGGCTCAGGCTGCAGCAAGCTGGGATAGTGGAAGGTGTCCCTGCCCATGGCAGGGCTTGGAACGAGAGGATCTTTAAGGTCCCTTCCAACCCAAACCATGCTGGGATTGTGTGATCTGACAAGGAGCCCGTGAGGCAGGACACTGGGAAAAGCCCATGCAGGCACCTCCTGACAGGCTCCATGGCTCCCCAGCACTCCCTCCAGGCCTGGGAAATGCATATGGGCCTCCTGAACACATCAGCAACCAGAATATTTTAGGAGTACAAAACAAATAAGGGCCAGCTTGCCACAGCTGCTGCTTTACCCACCCAGCCCATGGTCAGACTTGCTCTACAGGGCTGCCCTTGAGCTGTGCTCTGACACGCAACTTTTAGAGAAATCTCCAAGATCTCCTAAACCTGATAAAATACAACATTTTGGTAAGAGGCTATTAAAAAAATAATAAAATCTTCCGTGTAGAAAGATCATGAAAATTGATTGTGAGTCCTCCAGGAATGCCAGAGCTCCTCCCACAAGCAACGCAGAGCTGTTGTGCATTGTAAATGTTGAAATGACTAATGGTGGGAAAAATAAAAGTGGTATTCTGGAAACAAGACCAAGTGCTATGAGTGTTCACACCAAAAGATATTAAACAGTCACAGAAGTTCAAGTTTGGGGTTTGATTAGGTTTTTTGTTTTGCTTGTGTGGTTTTTAGAGATAAGGGTGGGGCTACCAGAGATAGCACAGGATATAAATACACATGAGATTCTCTTTTAAGAGTAAATATATTATTATCTGTCCTCAGGCATTGCAAAAGCTTTTCACTGGGTCTGAAAATAACCTAAATTCACAAGTATTTCATGTGGGTGAGGGGATAAAAGTACTGTAGCAAATATCCTGATGAAATATGCAGCTCACCCTGCGTGGCACCACAACAGCGCTGACAACGAGGGTCTAACTCTAGGTTTGATTTCACATCAGCAGTGAAACAATGTGGGGACTGGAATTTATCTGATCCTGAAACAAACTTCTGCTGGTCTGGATCGGTCTGAAATGTAAGACATGCCACATATGGCACCACATAAATTCAGATTTGATGGGGACACAGTTGAGCTCAGCCCAGAAAAGCCAGCATCTCCTGGACAGCACAAGGAGACCATGTTCCTATGTGGTTTTGGGATTTCTTGCCCTCCCCAAACATCATCTGCAGGAGACAGGTTGGCAGCAGCAGGGCTGCAGGCTCTCCTCCCTTTCTGGAGGAGCAGGGAGGAAGGAACAATATTCAGAAAGCTCTCGAGAAGCAGTGGAACAGCCCCTGGGGTATGGAGCGGACACAGTGCCAGCCCAAAAATCAGGAAACCTGGAGCTCCTTAGCCCACTAAAAGCCAGGTTTTGCCAAGTAACCAATTTCCTTACACTCCCCATTAAATAAAACATGAAGGGCAGGCAGAGACATAAAATATGAATGCACACACATCCGAAAGCAACAGGCCCTGCTACTGTAGGTGCTGCATAAATCTTTGAGGACAAAGGGACTTGTGTCCCCTAACGGAGGGCACAGAATTTGGGGTCAGTCAGCAGGCAAGGGAGTCTGATATTAAAAAGTGTTGCATTTATATTTGCCTTTGTGAGCTACACTGCCTAAAAGTAGCAGAAACCACTTTAGTTCATGTATTATTTAGTCAGGCCAGATGGGTGAAAGGCAGAACCAAGCCTCGAGACAAACATCAGATGATTTCGGTGTGGGTCTCCACCAAACACAGCACTTGGAATGGGATGGCATGCACAGAATCCCAGAATGTTCTGGAAGGGATCTCACCTCCAGTTCCACTCCTGCCACGGGCAGGGACACCTTCCACTGTCCCAGGCTGCTCCAAGCCCCAGTGTCCAGCCTGGCCTTGGACACTGCCAGGGATCCAGGGGCAGCCACAGCTTCTCTGGGTAGTCCCTGGGGACACTCACTGGAAATTCAGACCAAAATGCTCCTTTCTGTCTGATTTCCCTGCCTGGGGCCACGACAGCAGTTCTGAAGTGCACTGCTGAAACTCACTGCTGTTACCTGTTTTCCAGAGCTGTGCCACGCAAACACAACGTCTTCACAATTTCAAGTGTTAGCAGTTACAAGTATTGCTTTGGCAAATTTCTCTAGGGAAGAGTAATAGCTACTTATGGAAAACTTGCCCCCAGTCACTGCCATCTCCTTTGTCTTGAGATTTTTTATTTCAGGCAGCTGACTGACAAATAACACTGCTGTTTACAATGCACAACATCTTGCCTCTTCTGTGTTGGTACAATTTGCTTCGAAAGGCACAGCAGCTTTCAGACAACTGGTGGCAGACAACAACCTCCAAGTTCAGTCATGACAACTCTGTATCTAGTTGAAAAACCACCCTCCACCTTGAAGAGTAGGCCCAAAGTATTTCTGGCCTACCTTTTTACTACTCTGTATTTACGAAGTAGACTTGAGGTGACTTTGCAGCCAGATGGATGAGCTCAGGATGAAGCCTGTGCTCAGCTGTGTAAGTGAATTCTCTAGGACAGGACACGCAAAGCTCCAAGCCAGTGGTGCTCAGGTCTTCCAGGGACTTCACACTGCTCTTTCCTACCTCACAGGACTACAAAGCTCAACAGGTCCCCACTGAAGACCCAGAAATAGACACATCTGCCCTAACGCAACTTGTGGCTGCCTCCTCCTCTGATTAGCCAGAGGTTCAACAGAACTGAACGTCATCTTCATGCCCAAAGTTATTTCTGAGTATAAAATCACTTCACAGACTCCCAGAATGGTTTGGGTTGGGAGGGACCTTAAAGCCCAACCAGTCCTACCCCCTGCCATGGGCAGGGATACCTTCCACTATCCCAGGGTGCTCCAACCTGGCCTTAGACGGATGGAGCAGCCACAGCTTCTCTTTGCAGCTTCTGCTCACCGGTTTTCAAAGGTACTTTTTAGACAGGACTCCATCCCTGCTTCAAAGTTTGGCGTAAAACTGGATTTATTGATGCAGCCCCGTGACTCATCAGCAGAGCATGGAGACAAACTGTATTGTGCAGGAATCTCACAAAATCAGGAAGAAATAAAGAAACTGGGAAGAAAAATCAGGAGCATTCACCTGAAGCTGAGACCTAGACAAGAACCAGCAGGAGTGTTTGTGCTCTTTGGCTTTTTTCCTCCTGATTCTCCTTTCCATCCCGGTAGAGTCTGCTCTTCCCTCTCTGCTTTGCTCCGTGAGGCCCCTCCCAGCCCCACGTGTCACACCCTTCCCAGCCCAGTGGCACAATCCAGATGAAAAGCCACCAGCATCAGGAGAAAGCGGAGAGGCTCTAAAACCAGGGAAGTGCCAAATCACCACCAGAAAGAGAGGACAGAGTATTTTCAATAACTTTGTGGTGTCTGCTCATCCTCCTCCCTGCCCAAAAGGAGAATCAGTGTGAAAGGATCCCAAGAACTGTAAATAAATGATGACCCTGTTCATCAATGAGCTCAGACTGCAGTGAAATGAAAGCCACAGCATGCTGGCTCTGTAATCACTCAGAATAAACCCTTCCAACGGGATCACTCCTGTGCTGATGGCTCAATTATGCCTGGGCAGAACGTTACACAACATTAAACATTAACAAAAGTCTGAGCCTGGGTCACTTTTCTCCCACATAAATCCAAACCAGTAACCCAGTGCTCTTAGCTTAAGTAACCCCAAATTACCAGATCAATTCTTTTCCCACCTCTCCCTTCACATCTGGTAAAAGCCAAGCCATCACACACAGGGAAAAATGTCTGCAAACAGTCCCTTTGCTGCACCTTTGTACTGTTATCATTTAAAATACACATGGTTTGGGAGAGGGTTGTGATGTAAATTTAGTAGCTCAGAAATCAAACCGGGGCAAACTGTTCTGGGCTATCAGAGTTCACCCTCACCTCCCCTTCTTCACTCAAAAATCCTATTCCCAGCAAACAGCTGCACCACTTCTGTTTCCTGAAGCAGCAAGGAGATCCGTAAAGGCAAACACAGCAGAAAGTTGCTTTCATTTCTCATTCAGCTTTTGCAGTATCATTTTCCGTAATTTCACCAGGACTAGAGATCCCCTCACCACCTGAAAAATCTGTCCACTCTCTCTCTGCAACTGTATCAACACAAACTAAAGTTTCTCAAGGTTTGCCCAGGTCAGATCACAGGATCCCAGGATGTCTCAGGCTGCAGGGAGCACAGAGGGCAGCTGGTGGCACCTCCCTGCTCCAGCAGGGCCATCCCGGAGCACAGGCACAGCACTGTGTGCACACAGCTCTGCAACAGCCCCAGCGAGGAGAGCCCAGAGCCTGTGTGGCCAATGTGCTCAGGGCTGGGCACTGCCCAGGGCAGCAGTTCTGCCTCCTGGGCAGGGCAATTGCTGGGCTCAGGCCCTGCCCGGTGCTCTGGTGCCATTGCTGGGCCCCGGAGCAGAGCCTGGGCCCTGCTCGGAGCCCTCCCTGCAGCCAGGGACAGCCAGGGCTGAGGGCCCCTCTCAGCTGGGGCTCCTCTCGAGCCTGAGCAGCCCCAGCTCCCTCAGCCTGTGCTGGGCACGGAGATGCTCCAGGCCCTTCCTCAGCTGCGCAGCCTCCGCCGGCCCCGCTCCAGGAGCTCCCTGGCCCTGCTGTGCTGAGCAGCCAGGGCTGGACACAGCACTCCAGAGGTGCCTCCAGGGCTGCCCAGAGGGGCAGGATCCCTCCCTGCCCTGCTGGCAATGCTCTTCTGTCCTGCTGCCCCCAGGATCCCATTGGCCTCCTTGGCCCCAGGACACTCTGCTGGCTCAGGGACAGCTCGGTGTACCCCAGGTCCTTCCCCTCAGAGCTGCCCCAGCAGGGACCCCCCAGCCTGTGCTGGTGCCTGGGGTTGTTCTTTGTTGCTTTAACCTAAGTACAACATCCAAACACACTGAGAGAGCTGAACAATGCCAGGATTTAGGTGGGGTGTGACCAGTTTAGAACAGACAAACCAATGTCCCCAGAGCAAAGCAGGTGGCCGAGATCAAAAGAGAAAATTTCAAAACACCAAAGGAGTTAGAAATAATATGGAAAAAAACCCAGAGAGCTGGGAAGATGAAAAAACTGAAATCAAAGTTGCACCAGAACTCATTAGCTGGTGGTCTTCCAAATAAATCCTTCTCTTTAAGCATCTCCTTGATGCTTAATACCCAACAATCCCAAAGCATCAGCTTCTCCAACACAAATAAATTGGAATTAAATGTGTTCAGCTTCATTGTTTAAAAAAATAAATCAAGTATTACAACATCCATATTCTTAGTGGTGAAAAATCTGCTTGACTGCTATCTTTTAAATTTACAAGAAAACAGTGTTATATCTATCACTGGGAACAATGAATTTTTACTCCTGCTTATGAAAAGCAGCCCAGTAATTCATGAGAAATCATGCTGAAGTGTTTGAAACATAACTGAGTAAAAATACCTGCTTGTCTTCAGGATTCTTTTTCAGAGGTTGAAGTGTAACTTCAATTCTTAAATTCACTTTTAAAAGGTAGAATAATTCCAGATAAAGGTAAACTCTGACTTGATACTGAATTCCACCTTGTATCCACAGCTCCTTGAAAAGAATAAATGCTGTTTGTCTTCCAATCATTTGCCCAGGAGATGTGTTATGTTTTCTGTACTACATATTAGATAAACATTCTTTAGCTATGATGAATAACTGCTGTAGTCCCTTCACCACGCCCTGTGCAGGGAGTGCTTGGTACAGGACGCATCCTGGGTTTTAGCATCCATCTAGGATGGATTTCCAGGATATCTGAAATGCCCCTGGATATTTCTGAACGCTGAACAGGATGGGTCACTGTTTATCAGTGTGTGGCTGGGAGTGCTATAACAACAGGAGCTGTACTAGGGAGCAGCAGGAGAACTCAAAACTGTTCTCAAGGCTGATAAAGAGTTAAAAAACATTAAAGAAAGCAAGTAAAAATAAACTCAAATCCCAAAAACCAAAGACAAAAAAAGCAGCAGGAAACAAACTTTTCAGCAAAAATAATGCTTTTCCTAAGTGGATTTTAGAAATTCAGTTGATTTAGAAAAGGCAACAGAAAATATATCAAAAGGATCAGTGATAACCAGAAGGAACAGTGAGAAACACTGAAGATTGGTGACAAAATCAACCCACTTCCTAAAAGCAACACTCCAAAAGACCACTGTTTCCAAAGCACAAGTTATTTACCCTTGGCTTGTCTGTTGACTCTTTCTCCTGACACTTCACACATTTATTGCAAAATAAAGTCTCTTCTGAGAGTGTCATATTACACATTCACATTCAGGGAAATCACGCCCCCAGCACTTTTTGGTTTTGGTTTTTTTTTCCAAGCAGAACTCTCCCCATAAAACAGCAGAATAAGAATAATTCAAACAGCAGAGTAAATCTCCTTAAATCTTTGTCCTTAACTTGGGCAGACTAACCCAGATGAGCTTGGCTGCAGCTGGAAGTTTAAACCCAACCTTTCCAAAGGGAGCATTCCTGAATTCCAGTCCCTGCACACCTGGACTTGTGTCACCTGTGCCAGCAGAGCTCAACAAGCTTTTCTCAGAGGCATCCTCCTCCTCCTCTCCTGTGCCTGGGTGATTCCACGGTTTGTCTTTTCCTGGTTTTCTGCAGGCACACAAGCACAAGCAAGTCCTTCCCCTTTCGGTGGCAGCAGCGAGTTGTGAGAGCATCCCGGCTGGATGTTGAAACCATACCTCACATTTCCTAATCCGCCTTTCTATTTTTAACCAGAGTCATTTCCCCCACCTCCTTTGCCATGCAGACAGCTGCAGAAAGCAGCTGGAGACAACAGAGTGCTCCATCAGGGCAATTTTCCAGGCGAAAAACCATCCTCAGGCCAGAGGCAAGTGCACAAGGGGCAGCAGAGACACTCCCAAGGTGTGTTCCTTCTCCTTGTCCCTTGTGGCCACAACAGCTCTGACTGCACACAGAGTGTGGCAACCTGGTTGCCCAAGGGACCATGGCTCACCTAAACTGGCTGAGATCCCAGTCAGCACCTTTTGTCCCTAAAAACTCAAAGGAGAGAGGCTTAAGTGAGGATCCACAGTGTGGATCTGCTCCTGTGCTGGGCTGCCCCGGACAGGGAGGAGGGACCACCCTGCCCTCTGCAATCCAGTGCCACCACCTGATACAGCACTTGGGAGCACCTGCTGGGGTGTCCCCAGTACAGAGACCTCCTCCCACAAGCTCACACCTCCTGGGAAAAGGGCTGGAGTCACCTTCTCCTCCAGGTCTGGATATCTCCCCCCTCAGCCACTCAGTCTCAGGTGTAACCCAGACGCACAGCAACCCCTGAATTCTCTCCTCACATGAAGAGCAGCTTTAAAAAACTCAGCTTTAAAAAGCTAATGTGCAGCCAGGCTGTAAAGTTAACCAAGCAAAAAGGGCACTTTCCTGAGCAGCAGGAGCAGTTTGGAGCTCTCAGAGGCGGCTGGAAAGCCGGGCAGGCAGAGCACAGGCTGTGCAGGGCACTGAGCCGTGCCGAATGGCACACAGTACTTTGGGCACGGGCTCTCACTGGAACTGAGCTCCAGGTTTCTGAGCTGTGCCCTCCAAGGAATTGTTTGGACCCCTTTCCTCCCCGGAGATGCCTGAAAATCCCCTTGTAGGACCAGGCAGACCTTTGGCAGAAGACAGCCAGGCTGAGAGCTTGGCACCTAAAACACACCCAGCTTAGGGGGGAAAGGCACAACTCCAACACTCAGGGAGCTTAGAGGAGTTTAGCTGGAAGTTCTGAGTCATGCTCTTGGACATGGGCAACTAGAATAGCTTAAGCCCTTCTTGAGCCCGTTTTCTTTTGTTCAGGCAACAGCTGCAAACGTCACAAATGAAGCTCCTGCTGTTGTCCATGTGCTATAGATTTGCCATACTTTAGGTTACTCGCACAAAACAGACTCGTTGCCAACGCGATCGATCAAAACGTAAAGCAAATGCAGACAGGACTGCACAGATTCTATGTATTAAATGCCTCAGAGAAACCCATCTCTTACATGGCTACAGAAACAAAAGTCATCTGAAGCAGAAGTCTGGTGTGGAATTAAGTGCAGCAAGACCCACAGCAAATCTTCCCAGCTCAAACGGATTTGAATCACAGGATGCCAGGAAATGAAGCTGCTGAGCAAAACACACCATCAGCCATGAGCCCAAGTGAACTTACATTTCATTAATGAATGACAGTGTTTACAGGTAAGTAAATGCTGTGTTTCCCCTCTGCCTTACCTGGAGCTGCTCTCTTAGGAAAAAGACCGCAGGGAGCAGGCCCTCTCCCCTCATTAATCCACTGGACTACAGCACTTTGTTAACAGGCACAGAAACCACGGCAGCAGCAAACACCCACACGTGAAACCAAGATCAGCAAGTAATTTCACTTCCTACCTTCTGGAAAACGGGAGTTTCAGGGGCAGGAAACCTCTTCAGCAGCTTTTACAAGCACTGGGCCCGTGGGTTAATGATTTACCTGACAGCACTGGAAGCAGATTAGCTTAGATAAGAGTGGTTTTGCTATGGTCTGTTTTCCTGCCTTTGTCTGCATAACCAAATCAACTGGCAAATGAAGGAGGCAGGGTATTACTTGACAGAGCAGGAAGAAATTCATGCTCTTCTAAGTTTGCTCACACCATCCTGCTTTAAAAAAACATTTTTTATATAGACATACATGCCCATCTGTACACACACAGCCCAAAAACCAACGCCTGGAGTAGCTGTTCTCTGTGTGTACACTTGTGTGCGCACATACACAAATATATGTATAAAAAATACACACAGATGAACTACTACTGCAGGCAGTTTGGTTTAGTTTCTTCCCCAGAAGTAAAAAAAACCCTTGACTCATCGCTCTAAATCTATTAGAAAGCTTCCAGATTAAAGCATTGAGTTCCAAAGAGGTTTAGGATGAGAAGAAAAGGCGGCTATGCCCGAAACGCACAAATAGGATCACAGCCCCTGGAAAGACTCCACAGCGGATCCCGGGCGCAGCTCACGGATAAAGTTCTGTTCCCCTGCTGCAGCGCCTGCAGCTCTCCGAGAGGATTTCTGCGCTCTGCCTGTGACTCACGGGCTCTGCTCCACACCCAGGGCCAGCCTGCTGTACAGCCGCAGCACTCACGCTGTGGGGCAGCGGTGACACCGTGACACACACGGAGCACGCACGGGCACACGGCACTGCCCAGGCACAGCCTCTCTGCAGCCTCACAGAAAGTCTGAAACACCTTCTTGCTCTTGCTGTTTCATACAAACACTGCAACCGCCCTGGGGATACCTGGCAGCACTCAATGGGGAGGTCAGGCGTGGGGAGAGCTGCCCGGGGTGGCAGAAGGGACAGCAGATTGTCCCTGGCTTTCAGTCTGTGCAGGCAACGCCGTTGCCACGCTGTGTAATTCTGGTTATCTCCCGCAGGTGTATTGCAAACAAACCTCCAAACCCAGAAACCACAGGGAGATTCCGTGCCCCAGCAGGAGATGAAGCTGCCTGATGGAAACACACCCCTGACACAATCTGGGGGACAAGCCAGGGGGACTCACGGGCACCTCACTGCTGTCCCACGTGCTGGCAGCCTGGCTGGCTTCTAGGAAAAAAGACCCCAAGCTAAACTAAAAGCTAAGATTAAAACCAAAAGCAGCAAACAAGAAAGTAAGCACAGGCTTAAGCGCCACTTCAAAAAAAGTCACCCGAGCAAAAAGACAACCAACTCCCCAGAGCTGTGCTGTAGATCTGACTGTATCCAAGTCCCTCTGTCGCTTCCCAAATGCAGCCCCCGGCCCACCAGCAGCAGCCAAACACGCCTTTACTCTCAAACGGGACCATCCGGAGAGGAGAGCTACTCACTCCTGGAAATCAGGCGGCAGACAGCAGCAGGTAACACGGCTTTTCCCCTTCAGCTGCAGGCAGACGCGCCGCTCCCGGCAGCAGGACGGGGACACGGCGGCGGCGCGGCCACTCCCGGCCCCGCGTCTGCTTCGCCAGCCCCGACTTCCTTCGCCTTCAAAGTTGCCTTTCAACTTCCCCCGGGCTGGGCTTCGTCAGTGCTCCTTTCCCAGCCGCTCGCCAGCCCCGCGGGAAGCGCCTGCGGAGGGAAATCGGGAGAGGTGAGCGGAGAGATCCAGAGGGGATGGAGCGACCGCGCTCCCGCCGCTCCTTCCCCGGGCGCGCCCGTGCGTCAGCACCGGCAGAGGAGGGGACGGAGCGCCCGCGGCAGGAGGAACAGCGCGAGGAGGAGGAGGAGGAGGCCGGGAGTGCCAGCCCGGCCGCGGGTGGTGCAACAGCTCCGGGCAGGGCTGTTCTGCCGGCAAACAGCGCCTAAAACACGGGGAAGTGGGTTTATCACCGAAGTTCAGTCTGTTCATTCCTACTGTATGCACGTAACGCTTTCATTTAAGTGTCGCTTTTGGAAGCTGAAAAAGTCACTGCAGGGAGGGAAGATTAATTTTTCCAATATACACGAGTACCAGATGTTAAGTCCTACCCTAAAAAGAAAAAAAAACCTCCACCGAAAAGTCGTGTTCCACCACACTAACACAAAGCAAAACAACCAATTCCCCAAGCTTTCCATGAATTTTTTGGCTCCATCCCACTGCTGCCACCAGCAGCAGAGTCCCTGGCCGGGCAGCATCTCCCGTCCCCGAGGGCTGGCATCCAGCCTCTCTCCCGAAAGTCACAGCAAGGACTGGAAGTACACAGGACCTCCGGGCACACAGATCCGCGGGAAAGGCTGGTGAAAGCATCCCAGGTGAGACGGAGCAGAGGATGTCTGCTGGCCGCTGCCTTGGGACAGCAGGGAGCTGCTGTAATTCAGTACAAAACCACAACACAAAGCAGGCTGAGTCACATGTTGGGAAGACTGACGGGATGAGCAGCGCTGGCAGTGTTTTCCAGCAGAGCACGGACTCTCCCGAGTCTGCTGGCTGCTGGATCCAACAGAGACACTGTCCAGGAGTGAAGTCAGAGGCGTAGGAAGCAAGCCTGCTTCCACTCCACAGATGAAATAATGTGGAAATTAAAAACTAGGCAGCGGCATTAACAAATAGCAGCATCAGGTTTTCTGAGCTCCATCCAGAGAGAGGGAGCCTGTTGCCAGGAATACCGAGGAATCTGCAGAGCCACATCGAAGAAGCACAGGGTGGAAAAAAGTATTTTCAGAAGCTGCACACAGAAATCCTTCCACACTCATTCTGTCATACAGAAAAAGAGTATTTTAAAGGAGTAGCTGCTTCGGGGTTTTTTAATAGATCCATGCCCCTGGACACGGCCCAGCAGTGCTTGTTCCTAACACATGGAAACAGCCAAGTATCCAGTGGAACAATGTGCTCACCATCAGCTCCTCCACAAAGTTTAGACACCTAAAAATGGCCCATGGTCAAATTCAACTCAGCCCATTTTATTTAAAATCTGAGGAGTGACGGGAAGTGTGGATGAGCCACCAGAGAGCTCCTTTTTTTTTTTTTTTTTTCCAGCAGTCTTTTAGTAACTGGGCTCTGTAATACTCAACAGATATCATCTGCCCAAGCTGGCCCTGCTTTCCAGGGGAGCTTCTGGAGTGAAACTGGTAACTGCTCAGTACCTAAAGATTTCTGAGACATTATTCAATCGGTACCAACCCTGTAAATCCCTCCCACTGAGAATATATATAAGGAACCTACAGCCTAATTAGAAGACACGGCACAGGCCAAGGACTCCGTGTTATGCTGACAACACTCGTGTCTATTTCGGGCCCTCACACACCTCTCAGGGCAGCAGAAGTCACCTGGTGAGGCCAGAGACCAACTCAGTAACTCCCTCCTGACAAGAAATGGGTTCCTATCTGACAGAAATGCTCTTGTGTTACTCCAGCAGATCTTGGCAGTACTTTTCCCCCATGATCCAGGCCTGTGTGAGTTCAGTGACCTCAAGGCACATAACAAAGCCAGCTCTGTTCTCCCACGAGTCAGGTGGGGCCAGAAGGGAGAAGAGAAGACAGTTTGACGAGTATTACAGGTAATTAAAAGGGAGCTTTGGGAACACCTTTCCAACAGTGGTGCATTTAAATACTTCATGTGTCCAGACAGATACAACGTAACACCCTCTAAAGCCCCACACAAATAAAAAGAAACACAATGAATTCTTCCACAGGACGTGCAAAGGAGGGTTTTTTTTCTCCTACACAATCCAGCCAGGACATATTTAGCCTAAGGGCTGCGAGAGAGGACAGCCTGAGCTGATGACATAATTTTCTTTCTATAGGACTGAATATCTGGGAGTACTGCTCACAGTTCAGTGACTGCTGCTGTTTCACCTCCATCCTGCTTCAACAGGAAGAGCGACAAGGACCCAAAAAACGCCTGAAGAACAGAGATTGCCACAGAGATGTTGCTTCTTTCCCCACCAGAACATGAGCAGTGTGACACAAAAACTAGATCTGAGGTTGTTTGATGGCACTGAGGAGAAAGAGCTGCTACCAAGCTCCAGTGCTGATGTGTCTTGATCATTCAAGCACCACGTGCATTTGGAATGTCCTTCCAAAGGCCTGGGGAAAGGCTTTCCTTGCCTTGAATCCAGCTTAAATCTGCCTAAATATAAAAAACAGTCAGATTATGTTGAGCCCCCTTTTCCCCCACCCATCAGAAAAGAATTATGTATTGGCAGATGAAATCCAGCACTGAAGGTGGGAACTAAACTCTAGTACAAGTAAGGAAAAAGCTAAGCTGCTCAGAATCCCAGGATCCCTGAGGCTGGAAAAGCCCTCCCAGCCCACGGAGTCCAACCTCTGCCTGATGCCCACCTTGTCCCCAGCCCAGAGCACTGAGTGCCACCTCCAGCCCTTCCTTGGACACCTCCAGGCATGGGCACTCCAAAGCTCCCTGGGCAGCCCCTGCCAAGGCCTGAGCACCCTTTCCATGGGGAAATTCCTGCTGATGTCCAAGCTGAGCCTCCCCTGGCCCAGCCTGAGGCCGTTTCCCCTTGTCCTGTCCCTGTTCCCTGGCAGCAGAGCCCGACCCCCCCGGCTGCCCCCTCCTGTCAGGGACTTGTGCAGAGCCACAAGGTCCCCCCTGAGCCTCCTTTGCTCCAGGCTCAGCCCCTTTCCCAGCTCCCTCAGCCGCTCCTGGGGCTCCAGCCCCTTCCCAGCTCCGTTCCCTGCCCTGGACACGCTCCAGCCCCTCCAGGGCTCTCTGGCCGGGAGGGCCCAGAACTGGACACAGCCCTGAGGTCCCTCAGCAGGGCCAGCCCAGCACTGGGACTGTGTGCTGTGTTCATATGGCTTCACACGAGCAATATAGATCTATACATCCACCCCACGTATCCCAAAAGACCTTCAAAGCTTTTTTTTTGGTCTGTCCGTTCAAGTAACCTGTCCTGGTCACTGATACGTCAGAAAAAATGTGCTACAGGAGCATTATAAAGCTACTCTGACCTTTGTTTGCATAAAATCACTTAGAGATGTAATGTGAAACTTTATTATTACACATGTAATAAAATAATTATTATTTCATCTGTGTTACAGCATTAACAGCCATTACAACGTCTTCTGTGCAAGGCTGTTAATGGCCAGTTGCTTTTGAAACTAAAAATATTTACATAATGGGGTTCTGATAGAAACTGAAAAACATGAAACAACCGAGTTTAAAATCTCTAAAGTGCTATCAGAACAACTTCCAGAAGCGCCAGGCGAAGTGTTCAGGTGTGTTTGCTAACACAAGGGGAGCTTCCCGAGCACTGATGTGCTCATCGGTTCCAGCAATTAAGTTTCCCGGGAGGAATGCTGTGTCATGTAACGTGTGACTCACAAAGCAACGTCCACAGGAAACCACTCTTCTTCTGCCTCTCTCCCTATAAAAAGCTCAGCCTGCTTGCAAGTTGAACTGAGTTCCCTGAGCAGAATTCCTCCAGTTTCAGCATCATGTGCTCGAGCACATGTGCAAGAGCGAAGGTGTATTTTAAACCCTGGCAGAAAACCGGAATCCTCTGGAAAATCAGCTGGAAACTTGCCCTGCTCCTCGCTCAGCAGGGATCAGCTAAGAAACACCTCGTGTCGCTGTGTTTGGACACGTGGCTGGACTCTGCCCTCGCAGCAGTTTTACAGTCCGGGATGCTCTGGATCCCAGGCACTCCCAGCCCACTCCCATTCCCGGACACGGGGCTGCACCCTCTGGGACAGTTCTGAGGGATCACACACATTCCTTGTGCACACACTGGAACTGGAACCTCGAAAAGGGATGGCAGGAGCAGCAGTGGGATCCCAAACCCCTGGAGGTCCACCAGGATACAGGACCTCACGGCGAAGCGTCTTCACTCCGTGCCACTCGTCATCCAAGCAGCTCCTGGAGTTCTCATCTAATCTAAATGGATAAAATCCTCCCTCTGCTCATCATGTGTGCTTCCCTGGGCTGCAGGGTGTGCTGAGCCTTCTGTTCCTCCTGGTTCAAGGCCGTGGCTGACCTTTAGATCCTTGGAGAAACACATGGATCTTCCCAGGGGTGGCTCTGCAGAGCTGAACACCCAGCACCTCTCCAGGAAAAACACTCTGGAATGGCAATTCCATCCAGGGCACGTGCAATCACATACCCAGGCCAAAGCAAGAGTTTAATACCACTGAGGTCTCTTTTGAGCCTGGAAGAGTGAAGGTTTCCATAAAAGAGAAAAACAGAAACAAGACACCCTTTTCAAACTCCCCCACTCAAGAATAAGGACCTTTTTCACAGGGCAGGGCATCATTCCCACATGACTGCATCCCACATCCAGCTACAGCACTCCCAGCTTGGGAAATGCCACTCCTATTCCCCTGATCCACTTATTCTGCCCTCCCAGAAGTCTCATCACCCAGGTGTGTTAAAAACCTCTGCTTAAAAAAAGTCACCGCCTCAAAACTCCAGTTTGCTTCTATCTCTTCCAAGCCCAAAATTGCAACCCAAAGGCTTCTATTACAGATTGTTTCCTCACCAAATCCTATAATGGGACACAGACTGGTGTCCCACTGATTTTTCCATCAAAAGAGTTAATTCCTTTGCTGTTTGCCCCACACCTTGGGACAAGGCTGCTGGCTTTGTACACCAGCAGTTTGGCACTAACAGGTGCTCTGGCTTCTTTGAGACCTTAGAGACATTGAGTAAAATAAACATTTCAAAACAACAAACCCCAACAAACCAAAAATAAACCCAGCCACAATCCCAAAACCAAAACAAGAGTTAATACAGGATTATGTTTGCTGCTAGAGGTCAGCACCGGGGCTCCTGGGTGTGGAGGGGGCTTTTTCCTGTCAAAGATAAACCAACCTTGTCTCCACATCCTGAGTGTTTGTTTGCACGCCACAGCCACAGTGAGCACAAAGCAGTGAGAAATCCACTCCTTGGGGCTCCTCAGCAGGAGGTTTATTTGTTGTCCCAAACACCTGCTGCTCCTGCCAGGAGCATCTCCCTCACAGCCAGGCAGCAGACCCAGAGCCACAGACACCCCACTCAAAGAGTCTGAAGATAAAACACCAGTTATCAATTCATCCCGGCCTCCAGCTCCCCTTTTCTCCCTGTGGAGCTGGCAGTCAATACCCACAGGTTAAACGGCCCTGACATCCCCATCTATCCAATACCTTTCTCATTAATAAGCATGATGTGGATTAACACGCAAATATCCACTTCCTCTGCCCCAAGGGCAAAGGGAACAGCGCGATAGGAGCGATAAGGAGCTGTTGGTGAGGGCTGCAGGGTGTTGTATTCCCAGTATCCTGTGTCGGGGCTTTACACACGGGTGAGCCTTGCAATTCCATCATTCCAACTCTCATCCTCCTCCTTGTGACTTCCCCGGCCACAAGTTCACCTGGGTTCTAACGATGACCTTAATCAAGAGCTGGAAAGAAGAAATTATGCTCAGGAAGCCAGAGCTATTAATCCCAAAGGCTTAAAGGGTTTACTGGGGAAGTGTGGTTATTTGTCACCTTATCCCATCCTCCAAAAAAGGGAACAGGCAGCAACGCCACCACAAGCAAAGGCTGCTTTTGGTGTCACTTAGATAAAATCTAACTGTACTTTTATCTCTACCAATGATCAAAGTGCAATAAAAACTTGGCCTGCTAGACCTTGTTTTTACAACCTTGACCTCCAGTCCAGTTTATACTTAAAAGATGTTCAAGCACAAGCTCGGCGTAAGCATGAAAAATAAAAGCCTGGTTCTTCCACCAGGACCATTAAAATTCTGCTTTCTGGCTCACATATCCCCTAAAAAAATCAGCATTCAATGAAATCCCAACTCATATTGCTCACAGGGACACTTTTCTACAAGCACCTGAATTATGTGTCTCTCACTACAATTCCAAGCAGGAACTTGAACAGGGGCCTGAAGGAACATCATCCTGCTCCCACCAAAGCCAAGCCTCAGCAGCTTTGACCACAAAAGGTATAAAATCATGGAATGGTTTGGATTGCAAGGGACTTTAGAGATCATCTCGCTCCACCCCTGCCATGGGCAGGGACACCTTCCACTGTCCCAGGCTGCTCCAAAGCCCTGTCCAACCCCATCTTTGGACACCTCCAAGGATCCAGGGGCAGCCACAGCTCCTCTGGGCAACCTGCTCTGTCTGGGCTTCATCACACACTAATAAACTAAACTTGTATTTACAACACAAATATATTATGCTGTAGCATACACAGAGCAGCTGGATCAAGCCATGGCCAAACACCTTTCTTCTGGCATTCACCACACATATTCTGGCTGGCACTTACTGTGCTGGCACCTGCATTTCTGTTCTTGACACCAGTCACAACACACATTACTTTTGTGGTTTCAAACCCCTACACGTCAAAAACCCCTCTCCAGGAGCACAGAAAAGGGGAGTCACTCTGCTTGATACCCACAGCAGAAGGACATGGAGCTGCTGCAGAGTCCAGAGGAGGCCACGGAGCTGCTCCCAGGGCTGGAGCCCCTCTGCTCTGCAGCCAGGCTGGGAGAGCTGGGGGTGCTCCCCTGGAGAGGAGAAGGCTCCAGGGAGAGCTCAGAGCCCCTTGCAGGGCCCAAAGGGGCTCCAGGAGAGCTGGAGAGGGACTGGGGACAAGGCATGGAGGGACAGGACACAGGGAATGGCTTCCCAGTGCCAGAGGGCAGGGCTGGATGGGATATTGGGAAGGAATTGTTCCCTGGGAGGGTGGGCAGGCCCTGGCACAGGGTGCCCAGAGCAGCTGGGGCTGCCCCTGGATCCCTGGCAGTGCCCAAAGCCAGGCTGGACACTGGGGCTTGGAGCAGCCTGGGACAGTGGGAGGTGTCCCTGCCCATGGCAGGGGAGGCACTGGATGGGCTTTAAGGTCCCTTCCCACCCAAACCACTCTGTGGTTCCGTGATTCTGTGATACCCTGCTGCCTCCTGGGTATGCTGTCTGGGTATTCCCAGTGGATCATCCAAGGTTATCACAGAGCTGATTCCATGGGATTTAAGTGGACACCCCCGTCCCTCCCATGCTCTCAATCAAAGAAACCCCTGTTACTTTTTAAGGTCCTGTAACTGCTCCCACATGTTGACCTACTTGGGTACCACTGTGCTGCACCCACTATTTCCTCAAGCAAGAATAGCTCCGTTTCTTCCCCATCCACACCAAAGAGCTCCAATCCAGAACATTTCCATGGAACTTCCAGTGTCTGCTGTGTTTCCTAAAAATCACTGTCAGAGGTTTTACCCCTGCAATTACAGGTCACAAAAATGCAGTTTGGTTAGGAGTTAAAAATATCCAACAGGGAGTAAAATGCTGAAAGTAAATACTTAAACTTTCTAGAGAGGTAGACTTGTTTTCTTGGCTGTTTATTTATGCTGGACTGTTATGTTTGCTCAGGGATTGGTGCCTCTGCAAAAAACCAGGGCTCAAACATGCTCAGCTTCATACTGAGCACTTCAAAACCTTCAAGTGCTGCTTTCTGTCTTCTACAGCTCACAAGCAGCAAAAAGTAGCAAATGCAGCTTCAGACGTCAGAAAACCGGCCTTAACCAAAAGTAAATGCCCTTATTTTGCAAACTACCCTAGAAACACAATACAGGCTATTCAGTTTACACCTTTACAAAACTATCATCCAAATTTCTTATTTCAGATTCAGACCGAGCACAATAAAAATAGAAAGGCTTGGGGAGTTTCAGAGCCAGGGCTCTGAAGGGCTTAGAAAGCTACAGATGAGCTGAAATTCAGTTTTACTGTAATGAAATCACTTCCACAGAGCAATCACAGTATTTGGGGAGTAGGGGGAGAAGGAAAAGCCCCTGTGCATCACCTGATGAGGAGGGACAGCAATCCCTGAGCTGTGATGCTGTGCATGCAAGCAGCTGATGAGACCAGTCTTGCTGGGTTATTAAAGAGCCATTGTCCTCAGCCTGGAGGCTTTCAGCAACTCATTTCACAGCTCCTCTCTAAAAACCACCCCAGAGTTTCACGCCTCCACCCCCCAGAATAAGTTCATGGGGTTTTTTGGGGGGGGTGTTTGTCACTGGATCAGTCAAACAGAAAAAGGCCTTTACCTTCCCAGGCTTCCCGTCCTTCCCAGGTGATCATTTCCTATGACTCTTCAGGCCTCCCTTCTCCCCAGGAGCAGAAGAAAGGAATGCTTTCTCCTGCAGGTTTGCTTTCGGTTTGGCTCAGACGGAGAGATTTCTTCCAAAGCAAACACTCCTGCAACGTCACCGCGGATATAAATAGGCAGAGGAGAAGGAGGGAGAAGCACAGCCCTTCTGGAGAGACTGGGTACATTAGGAAACACGCAGCTAGGGGAGAATATCAAACAGAAATGAAGCTTTTATTTTCCTAAAGCTACACGCACAGCCTCGACTCGGACACCACAGCCGGGCTGAATGATCCAAGAGAAATATGGCATCCATCCACTAAGAGGGAGGCTCTCCCATATCCCGGGGTTTTGCCAGGAGCTGTGCTGCTTCTGCTGCCATCCTGGCAGCTCTCACACACGGCTGCACATCCCAATAAACGCCAGGAAAGCCACCTGCACCCACACACCAAGGTGGGCATGCAGGCATGGAAGGGCCTGCAGGGCTGCAAGGGCCTTTGTCCAGAGCAGCTGTGGCTGTCCCTGGATCCCTGGCAGTGTCCAAGGCCAGGCTGGACATTGGGGCTTGGAGCAGCCTGGGATAGTGGGAGGTGTCCCTACCCATGGGAGTGGATCTCATCCTCACAGACAGGCAAGAACTGGTCAGGGATGCGAAGGTCTGGGCACCTCTGGCTGCACTGACCATGGAGCTCAGAACCCTCAAAAGAAGGAGCTGAGGGAAAAAGCTGCATCACAGCCCTGGACTTGAGGAGAAGAGACTTTGGCATTGTTTTCAGGCGTGTGCCTGAAGAATCCCATGGGCTTGGAGAGAAAAGGGACCCAAAAGCTGGCTGATAAAAAGGATCACCTCCTCCAGACTGAAGGACAGCCCATCCCAACAAAAGGCTGATCAAGCTGAGGGCCAGGAGGCCTCCATGGAGGAACACGGAGCGCCTGCTCAGAGCCAAGCACAAAGCGCAGGGCAGGGGCAGGTGATTCAGGAGGAATCTGGGAACACTGATCCTATCCTGCAGGGGCAGGTGATCCAGGAGGAATCTGGGAACACTGATCCTGCAGGGGCAGGTGATCCAGGAGGAATCTGGGAACACTGATGGTGCAGGGATGGGGCTAAGAGAGCCAAAACACACCTGGAATTGAGTCTGACAAGGGATGTGAAGGGTGCGAGCGAGGCCAGCCTTCGGGAACTGCAGGTCCCTGAGGCTGCAGGGGAAATCCAGACAAGGAGGACTTTTCCTTAGTAGAAGAGGATCAGGTATGGGGGACAGTAGGCTGGACACACTTCATCCCATGGGACCAGATGGGATGGACTCACAAGTGCTGAGGGAGCTGGCTGCTGTCACTGTGAGGCCACACTTGATGAACTTTGGAAACCATTTCCAGTCACTGGAAAGACCAGAGGGGTGATCAGGAATAGTCAGCATGGATTCATGAAGGGAAAAATCCTGCTTCACCAGCCTGACCTCCTCCTGGGATGAAACAATCTCGGTGGATGGAAGAGGATGTTGTCTGTCTTGGCTTTGGCAAGACTTTCAACTCTGGCTCTCCCCACACCCTCAGATGAGCTGGCAAAGTATGGAGCAGCCAGGAGGGCAGGGAGGTGGGTAGAAAACTGGCCAAATGGCCAGGCCCAGCGGGTGGTAGTCAGTGGCAGAAAGTCCAGTCGGAGGACAGACACTTCCCAGGGGTTGATATGAGAGCCAAAATCATTTAAGCTCTTTGTTGAAGCCCTGGAGGATGCACAGAGTGTGCCCTCAGCACTTTGCTGGTGACACAAACCGGGGGGAATGGCCAGTACACCAGAGGGTCTCACTGCCACCTGGATGAACTCGGACAGGCTGGAGCAAGGGGCAGGCAGGAGCCTCACGGTGTTCTAATAAAGCAAAGGCAGAGTCCTTCTTTCACCTGGGGGAGAGGGACCCCAGGAGCCAGCACAGGCTGGGAGCTGACGGACTGGGAACAGCTCTGCAAGCAGAACCTGCGCCTCTGGATGACAACAAAGGAGCCAGCAAAGAAGGCCACCAGCATCCTGGGCTGCATCACAAGAGGGACCCTTCCACTCTCCTGAGCACTGGTGAGACCACTCCTGAAGTGCCAGGTCCAGTTCTGCACTCCCCGGTGGGAAAGAGACACGGACACACCAGAGAGAGTCTGGCAAATGGCCCTGGACAAGCAGCTCTGGGTGACCCCAGCGTGACAAGGTGACTTTCCAGAGGTCCCTGCCAAGCTCAGCCAGGCTGTGATCCTGGGGTCCTTCTGCCAGTTCACTCTCACACCCCGGATATCACTTATGATACCCACAGGAATTCCAAAGCAGCACCTGGGCCCTGTCTAAGGCGCAGTCCCACAGTGTCACAGCGCTGACAGGTCACACCCAGCTCAGCAGGAACAACTGACACGTGCCCTCTCTCACTCCTGAGGTGGAGATTCAGCTCCCAGCCCTTGCTAACTCACCCTGGCTGTGGTTTGACTCCAGTTCTGCTTTCTCAATGTGACACAGGGGTCAGAGACAGGCAATGTGAACCGACCAGCCAGGAGGTGTTTCATCACCCACATTCCATAAAGCTCCCCCACAGTCTCCATCTCCCTTGAGCTTTGCTGTCCTTTTGCCTTTTTTTTTTTTTTCTCAAACATCACCTTTGGGATGAATGCTTTAAAAAGCCCTCAGCCCCACAAATGCTCTGTTACACCTTTAAAAACCAGAGGATGGTTATCCTCTCCTATAACAAAGCAAGAAGAGTCAGACATGGATATCATTTAGGTTTACAAGCTAAAATCTTCATTAACTTAGCAGATAACTACTTCTTGCTGGTGTAAAATAACAGAAACACTAAAGTTTTTTATTTTAAGACCAAGAGATAAATTGAAGTTGCAATTTCTTTAAATCTCCAACATTCCTCGTTCCCACAGCTGGAGGTGGTCCAGCAAAAAGAGGTCAAGTCCAAGTCATCAGCAACAGAGGGAAGCACAAAAGTGATCCAATCTGTCAGTATTTCACCCTAAAAAGGAGGGACAGGGAAAACTGTGCAAAATTCAGGTCTGTGTCCAAAAGCTACTGATAAAACATGTTTCTGTGTAACTGTCAGCGCATTTGCCTTGCCTGGTTCTCAGTTTAGCACACCTCCTCCTCCTTCTCCTCTCTTTGCAAATACACTGAGCACACTGGGGGCTGAGCAGGCACAGGGAGAGCCCAGCTGGGCTCTGCTGTGGTGGCAGCTGGCACAGCTGGGGCCAGGGCACTCGAGGTCTCTTCACACAGCAAAAAAAGGGCACCACTACAGTTCTAATCTGACTCTCTGCAAGCCTTGGTTCACAGGGATTTAAGGCCATCCATGGTCCTGGCTTCTTGCCATGGGTGTTTTCCCAATGTCAGCCTGGTGTCACCAAGTGAGGATGCCCCTGGTGACAAGGGACTGATGGGGTCAGCTGGCCCAATCCCTGCCCCAGGCAGGTGCATTTTCTGCAGGATCTCTTGCTCTAAGCCATACCATGTTCCATCCTGGAGCTTGGGAAGGGGTTTAGGGACTGTTCCACTTGTAGCTACCAAGCTGGATTTTAGTGTAACGCAAAAAGGTGGGCAGAGAAGTGTCTGAGAGCAGCCCTGGAGAAGGACCTGGGGGTGCTGTGGGCGAGAGCTGGGACCCAGAACCCCCCCCGTGCCCCGGGCTGAGCCCCCAGCATGGGCAGCAGGGGAGGGGGGGATTCTGCTCCTGTGCTCAGGTGAGACCCCACCTGGAATTCTGTGCACAGTTCTGGTGCCTCCAACACAAGAAGGACATGGAACTGTTGGAGCAGGTCCAGAGGAGGCCACTGAGTTGCTGAGGGGACGGGAGCACCTCCCCTCTGGAGCCAGGCTGGGAGAGCTGGGGCTGCTCAGCCGGGAGAGGAGAAGGTTGTGTGGAGAGCTCACAGCTCCTTCCAGGGTCTGAAGGGATACAGGGAAACTGGAGAGGGACCCTGCAGCAGGAACTGGAGGGCCAGGACACAGGGAATGGGTTCACAGTGCCAGAGGGGGCAGGATTAGATTGGGTGTTATGAAGGAATTGTTCCCTGGCAGGGTGGGCAGGCCCTGGCACAGGGTGCCCAGAGCAGCTGGGGCTGCCCCTGGATCCCTGGCAGTGTCCAAGGCCAGGTTGGACATTGGGGCTTGGAGCAGCCTGGGACAGTGGGAGGTGTCCCTGCCCATGGCAGAGGTGGGAACTGGATGAGCTTTAAGGTCCTTTCCAACCCCAGCTGTTCTGGGACTCCCTGAGTAGGTGCACAAAGAGGCAGCCCCAAACCAACAGACATTCCCTGCAGAGATCTGCACAGGAGCTCAGATTCTCAGCTCACAGTTTTGTCTTTAGAATTCCTGCAGCTGTGAGCACAAAGATTAGAGCAGCATCTCCACACATCAAAGCAGCTCCTCCTGGGGAGGCTGAGCACTTGCCTTACGCTTGCAGCACTCTCAGCACACAACAAACCCCATTCATACGGGACTTTTCTCCTGGGCAGCAGAAGTTACTGTTTCATACTGAACTAAACCCCACAAAGCAGAACCAGCTGAACACAGAAAGGAGTGCAGAATCCTCTCTGGACTCAAAAGGGAAAAGAAAGGCTGCTAATTACAGCCCAGCTCAGCTCCTCACTGCCAGCAAAGCACCACCAGCCCTGTCTCCGTGTTACCCTGCTGGAGGAGGGTGGCTCCTCTACGAGAGTCAAAGCTGGAAGGTGCCAGCACGGTGTACCTGGCATTGAGGCCCAGACCAAACCAAACAAACGGGGAAGCAGGGATGCTGCACGTCCAGCACTCTGCTGTGAGATCCAGCCCAAGGAGCCTGGGATGCTGCTGCAGAACAAGGAACAGTTGGCTCGAGTTTCAGGGAACTGGAGAAATAAAAACACAGATGCACACACACACGAAGAGAAATAATTCTATATGGAAATAGCATATCAGTCCAGAGGCAGCCAGGGCTCCATCCTGCCCCAAAGCAGCAGATCTGCAGCCTGGCTATCACCTGAGGCAGCTACAACCTGGCACCCAAGATGAATTTTTGGAGTGGTCCTGAATCAAAAAAGCAAGAACTGAGGCACAGGGAACATCCCTACACCCACACTGAGGGTGTGAATGATGACCAGCTATAAAACCAGCACAGGACAGCCAGGGTTCTCACAACAGACTCACACAACAGGAACCCCAAAAGAATTTAGGATCGTTCATCTGGTGACAAAAAGAACAGGGTTCCTTCCCCAAATACACCGTGTAACAGGACAGGGTGACAGAGACAGACACAGCAGCTCTCTCCTGCCTAAGAAAGGCTGCAGGACTTTGTGTGATCACTGTGTTACAAATTCAGGAAGATTTTGGCACAAAAGACCTGCATTAGTCATTAAATGCTTGCAATACCAAGATATTCCCCCTCTAAGTCCCTGCCCTTGCTTAGCTGCTCTTCCTGTTATGAATGTGACTCTTTGTTAATACAGTGAAAGACTGGTTTTGCTACACCACTAAATAAAGGAAAATTCAAGCTTCCACATCCATCATGCAGCTCTAAAATAAAACAGGAAAAAACTCACTTTGTCTCCAGCATCCCAAAATGGACCAGGCTTTCCAGGGCTTTCAGTGCTAAATGAAAGCTGACCGTAGAAAATTCCCTTGTAAATGTTTATTATTCTAATTTTAACCTCTGAACATTTTTAGGGCCAAAAAAACCCCCAAAACAAACCAAGATCAAAACCCAAGAGAGCAAATAATCCACACAAGGATTCTCTCCTGCCTGTGCTGGTTCAAAAGTCATTCTGAGATTTGGGGGTGAGGGGATATTTTTATTTTTAAACCTCTGTTTAACTTCTTGTATGGGAAGCATGAAATCCCACCATGATGCGGGATGAAAACAAACCTCTTAGAAAGGAAGGGACATGGATTCCCATGGGAAACAACACTGCCCAATACAAGTACCTCCCCAGTACCCACTGGGCAGCAGAAACCCCTTTTTAATTGGCCTTCTCATGGTGAAAGGAACTCAAGGACCACAGGAATACCTCGTGCCAATACACTCTGTGTAAGCACTTCCCCAGGCTCTGTTGGATCCTGCAGAGCTCTTTCATCCATCCACACTCTCCAGAAGTGTTCACAACACTTCGCTCAAGCCTTAATTGCGCCTTTATGCATCCAAACCAGACCTGTTATCGCGGTTCCACAATAATTTTCGTGCCCAGATCCCCTCCTTTGGCTTCTACCAAGGTGGGGAACAGACCAGGAAATCGTTGTGGCCAAGAGTCAGAGCAGCAGCTCAGGCCAGACTGTGCAGTTCCTGTCACCTGCAGATGACCATCACAGTGGCACAGGGACAACAACTAGCCCAAAACCTCCGGGCAGAGGCACAAATGCAGATCTCCAGGACAGCAGCTGCATTCTTCTTTATTCTCCTACCCACAAAGGTAATCGCTCAGGTGAAACCAGACACCCTGCAGAGAGTTTTGGAGAGTTACTAAGAGAAGAAAAAACAAACAACCAAACAACAAAAGCCAAAATTGGCCAGTCCCTGGGGCGAGCAGCTGCCTGCAGAGATAAACTTCACTTGCAGACAGCACCGTGCTGGTGCTGAAAGGCCTTCCCCAGTTATTCTGACCTTTAGTCCTTGGCCAGCCTGGTCCAAAAAAAGCAGTGAGCAGCAGTATTCCCATGTCTCACAATTCTGGCACTCTTGGCTGTATCATAGCCTACAGTCCTCTTCCAGATTATCATCACTCCAAGTAACAAACCCGTCATTTAGCTATTTAGCTTCCCTGTCCACCCCACAAGCTCACCGCACTCTGATGGGACTCCCATAAGCTGGACAATGCATCTTCTGTGGTCAGCGGCCTTTCACTTCATCTGCTGATTGTTTTGTTCCACCTGCCATGGGACCTGGCATTTCCTTGCCAAATAAAAGCTGAATTCCCTTAGTCCAAGTCTATTCCAGAGTGCACACGAAGGCAAAGTGGAGCCCGGAGATGCCCCTGCCCTTGGCCTACAGCTCGGAAAAGACACTGTTCTCTGGGGATATCAGCCCTCCTGCCTGTCCAAAGATATCCTCTGGAGACCTCACTTGGTATCTGTGCTCCCCATAACCCTTGTCCTCCCTCTGGGTCAGAGCTGCAGTGTGATTACTGAGATCGCAGTTGGGCTTTGTTTGGAGGGTTCTCGCCCCCCTTGTTTTTTTTAATCCATAAACCTACACACCCACAGCTCCAAACATAAGAAGTCACAGCAGAAAAAGGCCTCCAACACAAAAAAAAAAAAAAAACAAACAACTTAAGCACATCATCAACACAAAAGCAGTTTCAAACAGAAATTCAAAGCCTCAACAATACCAATCAAGTGCAATAATGAAATCTTTAAATGAGCCCAGGTCCATAGACATGACACCAGTGAAGTGACCTGTGTGACAAGTTACAGCTGTTTGTCGGGGGAAAAAGTGTCACACCCTGCTCACGACACTTCAGTTCTTCCCTTTCATTTCAAATCCCTGGATTAACTGAGCTGGCCACATACCACAGTTCTCTCCCATCTCCAGCTTTTCTGTCGTGGCAACCTCCGTCCCAGACAACAGGTCCAAGACTTCAGCAGTGTCACAGTAGCATGTTGCACATGGTAACACAGAGGAAATAGCTTCTTGTTAACCATTCCAAGAACCAGCTGGAAAAGGCCATTGCAGGCAGCTTATGAAACACGGATAACAGGAGCAGCAGGGAATCCTGGAGGTGAAAGGCACCAGCCAGCCAGGCTTTTGTTGGGAAAAGGCAGAAACTGGACAGCAAGGCAGCACAAAGTTTTAAAATCTTATCCAGACGAAGGTAGGCATCCAATTATCTCCTTATTAAATATTCCACACTTACTTACAGTGGTTACAATTGCAAATCTCTGGTTACAGGGTAACCATCCTCTGACACCCACCCAAACTGCAGAACCATGCAGAATGCTTTGCGTTGGAAGGGACCTTGACCACCACCTTCCAACCCCCTGCCATGCAGGCAATTGGTAACTAAAAGACAGGCCAAGGACTTTTCCTAAGCGATTTATGCTTAAATCATCACAGACTGTGCAGAAGATGCAGGGGAAAAAAATTAAAAGTATGACTTAATAGAGTCTTGCTGCTTCCTGCTGCACACAGGCTTGTTTTTTTTCCTGCAGTTACAGAAGAGGGATTTTTTCCCAGCACCACTTTCAGCTGCCACAAGCAGGCTATTGTTTGGATTTACCCGGGCAGCAGCACTCCCCATGCAAGCCCAGGGCAGTACGATGGACTGCCTGGAACTGAAACGGAACAGAAAGGGAATTCAGTCCCGTTAGGACGAGAACAGAGATTTGTACTAAATACCTGCTTGGAGCAAAGCCAGAGGAAGCACATCAGAGGAGTCCTGGGACACTTCCCAACATCCAGGTGCCCGCAGGGACGTTGTTCGTCAGGTGACAGCTCAGCAGCCTGTTCCCAGCACGCATCACCCAGCCCAAATCCAGGCAGCCCCAAACTGCTCAGGCTACATCTCCTGCCTCCTCCCCCGCACACCTCGGCATCCTCTCCCATTCAAGAAGTGATTCCCCAGCCCTTGGACACACCAGGATGAGTCATCTCGGTGCACTGGTGCCTTCACTCTGAAAACTCCTGCTCGTCCCTAGGCGAGGGACCGAAATGCTGTGAGCTCACTTGTAGCTGTGGCAACAGCAAATGCAAATCCTGCCACGCTGAAAAACTTCACCGCAGACTCCTCCAGTACACGGGCACTACGTGTGAGCAAAACTGATTTTTTTTCTTCCTCTCTGAGGATAAATTGGGTTTGTGAAAGCTCTGCCCTAAAGCAAAAATCCAAGCGGCAGGGCAGAGCTAAAGCAGACACACAGAGTTAAAGCTTCAGCACACACAGGAAACGGGCACGGAAGAGTTTGCAAACAGGATGCAAGAACAGGTTTGGGGTCTTTCACTGCAGGCTCTACTCACTGTCTATACCTGGTGAGGAGCTACTCCATTTGCAGCCTCGAGTTTTAGGCTGAGCGAGTCATACCACGGCTGGTTTAATACAATAAAGTCACAGTGGATATAGAGGAGAAAATATAGAGGAGAAACAAACCTAGAGGAGAAAGTGGGTTTCAATTAGTTGCTCCCTGGGAGGATGGGCAGGCCCTGGCACAGGGTGCCCAGAGCAGCTGGGGCTGCCCCTGGATCCCTGGCAGTGCCCAAGGCCAGGCTGGACATTGGGGCTTGGAGCAGCCTGGGACAGTGGGAGGTGTCCCTGCCCACGGCAGGGGTGGCACTGGATGGGCTTTAAGGCCCCTTCCAGCCCAAGCCATTTTATGGTTCTATAAGTAAATGATCCATTTTTCAAAAAATAATCAGAATTCTAAAAAATATCAACATATCTGAATGCAAGCCATGAGCTTTTCTTGGGGAATAAGTAGGATATTTCTAACGAAAATGCAGGCAGTAACTGTATATAGCAACCAGAGGTTAAAAACAACTGATGGGGTGGTGAAGAAAGGGGGGGGAAAAAAGCAAGCCTCACCAAACAAGTTTCCAGCAGCAAAACCTGTGTGAACCTCAAGACCTCAAGACAAATTTAGCTTTGGTGAGAATTGTACCTCCGCTCGTGGGGTATCTACCTGTGGTTTGCAGAAACTTCTCGGACGAGCTTCAATACCCTGAATGGCAAACTAAGAGTGAACTCCCACCGATGCTTCCTGCGTGTTGAGAAGTTTGGGTGGGGAACTGGGAGATTTCTGGGCTTGGTGGGGGCTGGTGTTGGTTTGGAGCGGGGGTTGCTGCCCTGTGCTTTGTTGTGCTCTTTGGTTCCCTTTCAAAGGGCAATTTGGGTTACCGAGGTCAAACGGTTTTCAGGAGTGCAAACCCTGGCAACCTCAGCTTCACCCGTGTGTGAGTGGAGCACATCTAATCCCACAGGCGGGTTGTTCTATCTGGGAGCAAAGCAAACGAGCTAAAAACGAAGGAAAGGGAGAGTTACCATGGGATACCGGGATGCGTCACTTCTCTTGGCTCTCCTGGCGCCACGTGACGCCTCAGCCACCAGTGAAGAACTCAGCAGATGGGATAGGGAAAAAAAATGTAAAAAGGTCCCTAGATTATAGCAAAGTTTAGGCTTTAAAATCTACTGCTTATGGCTACAGAAATAGAGGCAACAATATTTACCCATAAACCAAGCTATCTGTCTATAAATCTATTGCCACCGAGCAGTAAATACACGCTTTCCCTTCCAGCAGTCGTCACCATCTACACTTTCCAGTTCCCTATCGTAAATTTAGTCCAAGCACATGCAGAAATACTGTCCTTGCCATCTCAGAGAGAACTAACACTTGCCTTTCAGAGGAGGCAAAGCAGGTCAGTAGTTTCCACCTCGCTCATAAATAGAGAAGCAGCCACTTGACAGCAACAGACACGAGCACTTGGAGTTCAAGAGAGATCAGAAGAGGGATAAATCATTTCGAATTTACTCTCCAAGTTATCACACAGGTCACCAAACCCATGCCTTGGGCTGGAGCTCACTGAACCAAGAGTCTCTTTCCATTTTCAAGGTCTGGCTGTTGAGCATGTGCATGCAGCATGTTGCTGACCCCACACGTGCTCACTCACACTTGGGCTTCCACCCCACTCAGACCAGGATCAATTCTTAAACATCTCCTGCTCCAAGTCTTCCTTCTCTGCACAAAATCCTAGAGTAGTCCAATGTTTGAGGATTTCTCCCCTCCTTTTACAGCAGCCAGTTTCTTTCTAGCAGATCAGAACAGCTCTGATTCAAAGGACATTATTCCAACTCCATCCTCCTCCACCTCCCAAAGCCTCCTAACACCCACACACTGCTGAACGTCAAAATCTCCAGGGAAATTCAGTCCTTCCATATGGCAGCCAAGCAAACCCCCCCAAGTGTAGTAAAAAGCGCCGTGCAGCGTAAGGAACCTTTGCCCTCCCTGGGTGAAGGTGCAATCCCAGCGTTCCAGCTCTACCCAAACATTGTGTCAGGCTGGAAATCGAGTGTGCAGGGAAATGCTGGGGCCCATCTGTCTGCAGCACACCAGGGTAACCTGATCATCACCCAGCACCAGCTGGCACACTGCCACCCCAACCCACCCGGCTCCCAGCACGCTCCAGACTGCAGAATTGTGGGAAAGGAACACAGCCCAATCAGCCACGACAACTGCTGCTGTCATCTGCTCCTAAACACCAGCTTTTTATCACCTGAATCACTTGCTATTCCTTGCCTGTTTCCCATTACCTACCAAAAGTCGGAAATAGCATGGAAGCCAAGAAACCCACATTTCATCTGCTACTCCAGGTTGTAGCCCCTGTGTTACACAGCTACACAACAGCTGGGTGTTATTTAGGACCTGCTTACAGACAGAAGTTCCACGTTTCTACACAAAGTTTAACACAGTGTTACCTTCTTCAGCAAGGGGAATGCAGGTCCTGCACCTGGGCAGGAACAGCCCTGGGCACCAGCACAGGCTGGGGGGTCCCTGCTGGAGCAGCTCTGAGGGAAAGGACCTGGGGAACACCGAGCTGTCCCTGAGCCTGCAGAGTGTCCTGGGGCCAAGGAGGCCAATGGGATCCTGGGGGCAGCAGGACAGAAGAGCATTGCCAGCAGGGCAGGGAGGGATCCTGCCCCTCTGGGCAGCCCTGGAGGCACCTCTGGAGTGCTGTGTCCAGCCCTGGCTGCTCAGCACAGCAGGGCCAGGGAGCTCCTGGAGCGGGGCCGGCGGAGGCTGCGCAGCTGAGGAAGGGCCTGGAGCATCTCCGTGCCCAGCACAGGCTGAGGGAGCTGGGGCTGCTCAGGCTCGAGAGGAGCCCCAGCTGAGAGGGGCCCTCAGCCCTGGCTGTCCCTGGCTGCAGGGAGGGCTCCGAGCAGGGCCCAGGCTCTGCTCCGGGGCCCAGCAATGGCACCAGAGCACCGGGCAGGGCCTGAGCCCAGCAATTGCCCTGCCCAGGAGGCAGAACTGCTGCCCTGGGCAGTGCCCAGCCCTGAGCACATTGGCCACACAGGCTCTGGGCTCTCCTCGCTGGGGCTGTTGCAGAGCTGTGTGCACACAGTGCTGTGCCTGTGCTCCGGGATGGCCCTGCTGGAGCAGGGAGGAGAGAGCAGATGCCCACTGTGCTCCCTGCAGCCTGAGCCATCCTGGGATTCCTCCAAACACTGCTTTAATAACTCTTCCCTGAGCCAGGAGACGCTGTCTTTAATAACTTTTAATAAGCTGGGTTTTATCCAGCCTCCTTTGAACCTCTCACCTTCTGGCAACATCCTGGCTGCCAGGAATACCACAGCATAACTGTGCACCACCGAAAGAAAAACTTTCCCTTGTTATAAGCTCATTACTTCCTTGATTTTTTGAGTGAGGAAGGCCTGGGTGCAGTCATCCTCTTTGGAGGATGCAAAGCTCCCAATCTGCATAACATTTCTCTCCTCACTTCTCCCCCTCACCATTATTTCTGCTCCACACTAAAGAGACAAAGTTTATTTATGTCCTTTTATACAACAGCTGTTCCATGCCTTAGATCGCCTTCATCATCCTTTGCTGAACCTTTTTCCTTTTGGAGATGGAGGATTCAGGACACAGAGAATCGTGGAGAAAAAGGTAGTTTTTTAAATTATGATTTTTTTACAGTAGCTTTTTCTGTTCTCTACTCCTTCATTAATAATATTTATTCATTTAGTATTTTGACTTCACAGCTATTTGCAGTGAAAGGACCTCCAAATTCAGAGAAAAGCCCCCCTAGAGCAGAATAAAACCTAAAACTAATGAAGTTTTTGCGTTCTGCCAGTGTTGCAGGAACAAGCACTAGGCTTCAGAGACAGGAAAGAGCCTGGAAAATACAGTAACCTCTCAATATCTCAAAACAGCTGCTTCCAAAACTTTTCTTAAACCAGAACAGCAGAGCAAGGAATTAACCACATCCCTGGCTGTTCATGTGCCTTCCTCCACTCTATCTCAAACTGGTTTTTGGTAAAAAACATCAAATAAATACATATACACACACTTTGGTCACCTGTATTTATTATTTCCTCATGCAGCACCAGCAAAGTGACCCCCAAGGAGGCACACAGGAAATAACCTGGTTTTTTATTAGTAACCAGCTGCTGCTCTCCAGCCTCACTGACCTTGCAGCACACATCTGATTCCTGCTCAACACTCCTGGGTTTCCTCTTCTTCTCACGTGCAAACAGTCCTCACAGGTCTGTGTCATCAATATTCACAGTACACCCAGGGGCAGAGCTGCAGCCTCCAACTCCTGCTGGGACACAGATTTGGTTTTTTTTCCTGTTTTCAGCATCTCGAACTCACAGGATGACAACACAGGATTGCTTTGAAGTGTCCATTTTCATTCCACCTCAAATTACCACAGAGAAGCAGACCTTGGCTGAGTGTCAGAATTGCCCCAATAAAACTAAACAATCAGTGCATCTACATGGAAAAAAAGGGAGGTTTTTTTGTCATTTTCCAGACAAACAGAGAACGAGCTTCAGATTTAGCGTGACTTTTGCAAGGATGGTGCCTCCTGCACAAGCGAGAAGCAGAAGGAGGCAAACAAAACCGTGCTGTTTTATTAAGCTCACTTATAGAGATGATCTAAGTTTTCAGACTTGCTTTTTGCAAGGCTGTAGTGTAAAAATAAAGCTGTTCCTTGGGGCCATTTGTCAGGAACTCCTACTGCACAGTTTTGGATGCTGGATGGAACAGACAGGAAGGACTTGTGATGAGAAGTGGGCTTTCACTGAAACGAGCATCTAGAACCCCACCTTGAGAAGAAAGAGAATGAACAGGTCCATAAAAACCAGACTTTCTTCGATATTCCACATGGAATTTCTGGAGGAATTTCTGCATGGAAAGGGTGCTCAGGCCTTGGCAGGGGCTGCCCAGGGAGCTTTGGAGTGCCCATGCCTGGAGGTGTCCAAGGAAGGGCTGGAGGTGGCACTCAGGGCTGGGGACAAGGTGGGGACTGGACACAGCTGTGACTCGGTGGTCCCAGAGGCCTTTCCAACCCCAATGACTTTATGAGTCTATGAATTTCAGGTGTCAAAGGAGTTCTGCCCTGTAAAATCCAAACCACATGTCCGTGGGCTGTGGAACAGCATTCCTCTGCTGGGGGCCACCCTTTAGGCACTCAGGTTATTGGGTGCTCTGTCCCGTTCTTTTTCCAGGAAGTCACCTCTCTCTAGACCATTTCTCCCCCCAGTTTTCCCAGTGTACAGGGACACCCTCCTGCCCTGCCCATGTCCTCAGGGCTTCTGAGCAGAGAGCTCACCTGCTGGCTTTGAGCAATCCTCACAAAGCACCAACACAACCTCGTGCTGAATATTACCGGAGTATGAGAAAAATCATTTAGAGAGACAGCAGCTACAAGAGAGCTCCTTGCTTTATCTCCTTTGTAAACAGCTTTTAAACTCCCAGCTACAGCTACAAAGGAGCTGGAGACAGAAGAGACATCCCTACAGCTGCTGACAGGTAAGTTTATTTGAGCTTCAGCGCAAGCATTTCAAGATGAAAGAGCACTACGAGGGTGCTGAAAGACAACTGACAGCTTGAGGAGTATGCACTGGTTTTCAAATAGTTTCTGTGATGTAGAGTAATGTTTATGATCACAGCATTCACTGGGAATTAGATCATCCATTTAGCAGCAAGTTTGCCTGATCAACTGTTTGGGGACTTCAAACAGATCAGCAGAGCTGGAGACAGTGTCTTGGTACTCAGCTGCCTTCCCTGAGAAGCTGCACAGAGACCCAAACTCAGGCAGGGAAACCATAACAAAACATCGAGAACAAGCTGAGTGCTGCCCCTGAATTTGGGAACCGGCACTAGGGCAGGGCACTCCTGCTGGCACAGACCACCAGTACCCTCAGCTACTCTGGATCAGCACCAGCACTCACAAAACACCTGAAGCCACCCTGTTAACTTAGCCTAATAATGACACAGCCCTTGTGCAAAGCCTGTTCCTCGCCTTTCTACATGAAAGGAATGAGAGACTTGTCTTTAGAAACAAGCTCTGGGCCTGCTGGTTGATGAAAGTAGCACTGAGAGATAAAAGAAAGAATGAGAAGGGGTCCACTGGTTGAGGAATGGAAAGAGATTTGTCTCTACAAACAAACTGTAGGTCTGCTGATAAATGAAATTGGATACTGAGAGATATAAGAAACAATGGGAAAACCATAAAATTCAGTAAGAACTAAAAATAAAGGGGGGGAGGTTTATACATTAGAAGAGAGTCTTAGGTATTAGGCATTCTGGGAAGTCTGTACCTCTCGAGTACCTCAGCCAACGGGGAAAGAGAGAGGGAAGTGTGATCAGGAAATTGGGATAAAAGGAGGGCTGCACCCTCCAAAAATTTGAGAGACCCCAGGGGAATGCCCCATGGCCTCTCACTTTATTCAAATAAAGTAACGGGACTCCTCTGTCTCCTCTTTGGACACAAACCTCTGGTGTTGGTGGGGTAATTTTCCTGACATGCATGTGCCACACACGGCTCAGGGAGCTCCTCAGGCTGCATTTGCATCAACTGTCCAAGAAACTCTTGGCAAAGCTGGGGGAGTTCAGTGATGTGTCTGGAGGTGGCTGCGAGGATGCTCCACAATGCAGGGAAGGGCGGGGAGGAACCTGGAGGTGGGAGCACGCTCTGGCCAGGAGGATATTTAAGCCTGGCGGGATGCAGCTGGGATGCACACACGCTTTGAACAGCTGGGACTGCCACACAGGACTCTGGTGACAGAGCAGACATCCTGTGCTGGGACTACAAAATCCCCCAGCATGTCAGTACCAAATATTTCACCCACCCTTTGCTGTGTATTTATCCCTGCACAGCAAAATATGTGAGATGTAACTTTTTGTCTTCCTAAGCAGTACAGGAAAATCTGTCAAAACAGCTGCTGACAGCCTTTCAACTGCTCATTGGGAATGGGACAGCAGAGAAAGGGCAGTGCAGGCCGGGAAAAAAACCCTTTTTGTTTTCATGCCTCTTGCAAACACAGAGAGAAACATTTAAGGAGTGAACTGAAACAAAACATCTTGTGCAAGAATCCCAATAACCCTATTATCTGCTGAACAATAAAACTGCAAAACCGTGGAGCCATTTTAAACAAGTGCATCTGTCATTAAAATAACGAATGAATGAGTCAGTACTCAGCCAGAAGGAGATTTTTAACAGAATCCCAGACTGGTTTGGGTGGGAAGGGTCCTCAAAGCTCATCCAGTGCCCCCCCTGCCATGGGCAGGGACACCTCCCACTGTCCCAGGCTGCTCCAAGCCCCAGTGTCCAGCCTGGCCTTGGGCACTGCCAGGGATCCAGGGGCAGCCCCAGCTGCTCTGGGCACCCTGTGCCAGGGCCTGCCCACCCTCCCAGGGAACAATTCCTTCCCAATATCCCATCCAGCCCTGCCCTCTGGCACTGGGAAGCCATTCCCTGTGTCCTGTCCATCCCTTGTAAAGAGTCTCTCTCCATGTTTCCTGCAGCTCCTTCAGGTCCTGGAAGGCCCCAGTGAGGTCACCCCAGAGCTTCTCCTCTCCAGGCTGAACAATCCCAGCTCTCCCAGCCTTTCCTCCCAGCAGAGCTGCTCCATCCCTCTGCTCATCCTGGAGCCTCCTCTGGACTCTCTCCAGCAGCTCCAAGTCCTCCCTGTGCTGGGGCCCAGGGCTGGGGCAGCTCTGCAGGTGGGGTCTCACCTGAGCACAGGGGCACAGGGTTTAATTCAACATGGGAAAAGAGCCTGTTCCATCCACCTAAGGACTGAGGCTGGGGGAAAACAACTGATTAATAACCCAGCTTCCCAAAAGGCACAAACCCAGGGGTGCTGCCCTCAGCCTGTGGCTCCTGGGCTGCAGACCAAGAGGCACCTTAAATCTCTCAGCATGGTTTGAACACAGCTCTGCTGATTGCAAAGAAAGTGGAGAGCAAAACAAGATTAGAGCTCAGCGAGACAGCGTGCCCCTCGTGAATCCAAACAAACAAGACGTTTTGAACTATTTCCAGCATGACTTCAGCACAAAATAGCATTTGCACGTCAGTGTAATAGCTGATGGTTTAACTGCTTGCTAAGGGAGCAGTCACGCACTGCAGCCCCGAGTTCAGCGGCGGCTGCTTGGCCTTCAGAGGAAGCAAACAGAGCTGCAGAAGAGCAGTGCTGCACTTGAAAGCCTTCCAGAGAAGCACTAAATGTATTTAAGCCCACTCCTGAACCCAAGGAGAACACGACCTGCCCCGGCCCCAGATGCCTTGGGTGGATGATGAGACCCTTGAAAGGAGCTGGGATGGCAGCAGCCATCAAATCCCAGCTGGAAGCTCGAAGGTACCAGAGTCAGGGAGAAAAACGAGCCAAGGGGCTCAAGTCCAGAGGATGAAACACAGGCGGGGAAACCCATTTTCCCTTTGAACCTGTGCAAGGACTGGTGACACACCCTCACAGGAAATCCTATTACTGGGGGCCCTAAGCCATGAATCAATCCCGGAGTCATTCACAGCCAGCCTGAGGACAAAGGAACAGTCAGATGCTAATTCAGGCCACAAAGGTGCAGAAGGAACGTTCCCTCTTTGGATTAAGGATTAATCATCAGCAAGTACAGTCTATTTTCATTAACTGCAGCCATTTCCTGCTAGCACATCCTTTCCATTTTCCAGGAAACACGGGAGCAGCTACACATCTGAAGGCAAATAAATTAGGAGACAAGAAGAAAATTACCCACAGCACCCAGAACAAGCCAAGCCATTGAGTAAGCAGCTAGAAAATCTACCAAAACCCAATTTGATTGATCCAACAAATTGAACACAGGGAACATAAAATTTCTGCTCCAAAATTCCATTAAACCTTTAGTTTTGGGTAAGTGCCAAAGATGTCATTGCCCAGAGAGGTTGTGGGTTCCTGGAAGTGTCCCAGGCCAGGCTGCACGGGGCTTGCAGCAGCCTGGGACAGTGAAGATGTCCCTGCCCATGGCAGGGGGTGGGATGGGATGGGCTTTGAGGTCCCTTCCAGCCCAAACCATTCCATGATTCTACATTACTCTCCTTGGACTCTTCTCTCTCCTCTCAGTGCACTATCACTCCATTACCATGGGAGGAGGCAGCAGCACATCAGACTGGATTCAGGCTCTCTTGGGGGATTGCATGGATTCACCCTTCACTCTCCTTTGCATTTAAAACACAGCCTGTGGGCTCAGTGTTTGTACCAAAAGCACCCAGGCAGATCCTGCAGCACCCACTTAACATCCCCACTTCTGCGGGATAGTTTCAATGCACGCACCTGGAAAAAGCTGGGAGGAATCATAAAACCATTTAGGTTGGAAAAGACCTCCAAGACCACTGAGTCCAACCTCCTCAGTCAGCAGCAGCTTCAAGCCCAGGCTTGCAGCAAAACAAACCAAAGGTATCACTTAAAAAGCCAATGTAACAAAGAATGTGTGGCCTACAGAGGACACAGAAAAGCTCTACAGTCACATCCAGTCCTGTAGGTGATTCGTGAACTCCTCCCAAGGTGCTTTTATGTGCACAAGACAACACCCAGAAACCAGACACCACTTTTACCAAAGATTATTTGACATTCACAGAGTGGTGGGGCTTTGGGGTTGATGGGGTTTTGAGTTTGTGGGGGGGGTTTTTGGTGGTGATTTTTTGTTCATTTCCTATTTAAACATCTGCTCTAGCCAACTGTTGCCCACTTACCTGGGGGATGTCACTACTGAATGTTCTGCACTGGAATTTACTGTTAACCATTCCAAGCCTTTGCTGTATTCATACACAATTCCATTCCTGAGCAAACAACTTGAGCATGAATGTTTTCAAAAGGCTGCACATATGCTCTGTTCCCATGGAGCTAAATTTGGTAGGTTTGAGCACACCTGGCTGTAACAATCTGAAACAAAAATCACTGAGACACAGAAACTGAGTTCCAGGCATAAACCCCTGCTTTCCACTGCTTTAAATAGTCCCTGTTACACTGTGATTACACAGCAATCAATGCTTGGTTTGCTCTCTGAGCCCAGGGTTTCTCCTTCATAGCCACTGAAATTCAAGTTTAAAACAGAATTCAGCAAGCAGCTCTGTCAAGCACATTCCGTGCCAAGCTGGAGGATGAGTATATTTATAAAACAAAAGGCTTCCTGGATTATTTTAAGGCTCAAGTTCTGCAAAGGGAACAATTGACGAAAGGGATGTTTTTCCTTTGTTTAATAAAATAATACTCGTACCAAGAAGGAAAAAAAAGCCATTGAAGAGACAGCAGTGCCTTGATATTCCACAGTGTGAGATCCCTGGATGTCAGCAGAGTCATCCATGTGCTCTGTGACCCCATAGGTACAGAATGAGTCTTGTCACAGACTGAGATAAATACGGGGAAAACCACAGAGGTCCCAGACACCAAGGCACCTGCAAGTGAATACCTGCACATAAAGGACAAGTTGTGCCACAGAACCATGGAATCATGGAATCATTTGGGTCAGAAAAGCCCTCCCAGCCCATGGAGTCCAACCTCTGCCCGATGCCCACCTTGTCCCCAGCCCAGAGCACTGAGTGCCACCTCCAGCCCTTCCTTGGACATCTCCAGGCATGGGCACTCCAAAGCTCCCTGGGCAGCCCCTGCCAAGGCCTGAGCACCCTTTCCATGGGGAAATTCCTGCTGCTGTCCAAGCTGAGCCTCCCCTGGCCCAGCCTGAGGCCGTTTCCCCTTGTCCTGTCCCTGTTCCCTGGCAGCAGAGCCCGACCCCCCCGGCTGCCCCCTCCTGTCAGGGACTTGTGCAGAGCCACAAGGTCCCCCCTGAGCCTCCTTTGCTCCAGGCTCAGCCCCTTTCCCAGCTCCCTCAGCCCCTCCTGGGGCTCCAGCCCCTTCCCAGCTCCCTTCCCTGCCCTGGACACGCTCCAGCCCCTCAATGTCCTTCCTGGATTGGCAGCCCCAGAACTGGACACAGCCCTGAGGTCCCTCAGCAGGGCCAGCACAGGGGACAGGCCCTGGCTTGGGCAAAGAGAACAACCCAACAACACAAACCCAACAACCCCTGCTTTGAATCTTTTCCCTTTAGCACAGAGCAGAGCAGCCTCTTGCACTGCACTTGTAGATGTTCAACCCCGATTAAAGCTGCATTAAACTTTAAGTAATAGATTCCTGCATTATGCATCACAGCTCTGTGTTGGATGCAGAGCAAACAGAAGCTGAATCAATACAGTGCCAGGAGCTTCAGGTGCCTGCTCAAAGTATCTCCTGCTCTCAGTATTCAGGTAGTTGAAGAAGGTTGGGCAAAGTAGGAATTTTTCCTGACTGCTGTAAACTGGTATCACAGTTTGTCCAGAACAGCTGTGACACAGAGGCAGCTTCCAGAGAGCAACAACTGCAAAAACCTGCTCACAATTCACCTGATCTGCGACATGCAAAAAAAAAAAAAAATCAGTTCCCTCAATTTCAGGAGCCTTAATATTTAGTCACAGCACTTTTCTCATGATTTCTGGTGGTATTTCTTACAGATTCTGTAGAAAAGCCCCTGAACATCTTAATTATACAACCTTTGAGATCCAGACAGATGCAGTACTGGAACAGCCACAGGAGAAGGGCTAAACCCAAATTTTCCAAAGACAAATACGCTCAGGGCACCTGCAGCTGGATTAGGAAGAATCACAACTGAAAGCTGCTTTTCTGCTCTGTCTCCCACCACAGCCTCTCAGAATCAGCCAGCTAAGGCTCACTAATATTCCAGAACATTTGGGGCAAAAAGGCAAAAGGTTTCCCAACTAGGAATGGGAGGCACAAAGGACTTGGTTCACTCCCAGTGCTGGATACTGGGGCTGCACACAAACAAGTAACAGCTTTTAGAACACGCTCTTTCTCAACATCTTTACACCCAAAAGCTCCACTTTTATTTCCTGCTTCTCACTACACCTCCCCTCTAGCTCTTCAATCAGTCACGGAGCTTTCCAGCACGCATCAAACCCAAGAAAACCACGACAGATCTTATGAGATGCCTTTCAGCAAATCCTCACACAGCTTCAAAGCATTACTGGAAGACAAAAACACAACTACAAGCAGCAAGAAAGGCCCCTACACCCCATTTATTCTCTCTGTGCAGGTCATCTATCTATGTCAAAGCCAGAGCTGAGAACAGAACACAGGTATTCCAGCCCCCACTCTGGCTGTCTTCCCAATATATCACTGCAGTTTCCACAGCCAGAGGGGCAAAGATTTCCTTACAAGCAGGGTTTTGAGAGCATTTATCCACAATCTACATCTTCCAGCTTTGCTCTTAGTCATCCTTCCCTGGAAGCAGGCAGAAGGAACTGATCTAAGGGATCTTTCAGCTGTCTTTCCCCAAGATTTTACAATGTAACACCGGAGTTAGACAGTCTGCGAAACATCCCAAGCGTCCAAAACAAGAACTTGCCCGAACCCAGGTCACAATAAACAAGGCACTGAATGCATACAGCACTCCAAAGCACATGTGCTTGAAAACACAAAGTGAGAGATGCCCTGACCTACCTGAAACTGCTTTTCTAGCCAGAGCCCTCGATGCATCAGCTCAGAAGCTCATTTGGAACAGGAGGGTCGAAGCTCAGACCACGCAGCCGTGAGAGTCCCTGTTAACAAAGCACCAAACAAATCAAAGTAAGGGCATTTAAGAGGCAGAGCTAACAGCAAGCCTTCACTGAAGCATCAGGAGTTGTTACAGTGCAAAGATGACCTCAAGGTCTAACAAGAGTGGGGATACACGGGAAAGGCCATGCTAACACGGAATCATGGAATGGTTTGGGTGGGAAGGGGTCTCAAAGCCCACCTCATTCCACCCCCTGCCATGGCAGGGACACCTTCCACTATCCCAGGCTGCTCCAAGCCCTGTCCAACCTGGCCTTGGACACTACCAGGGATACAGGGGCAGCTGCATCTTAAAAAGAGTATTTCCCAAAGGACTCAGGGAGAGAGAATATCCTTGTGTCCAAACGGGCCTAGATTGGGACAACCACTCCCAGAACAATATGGGAAACAGAACTGTCAGAAATGGGCTGCTGACCACCCTCCCACACCCAGAGCACCTTTCCTTAACTACAAGAGCAATCCAGAAAACTCTTGGGATACACAAGACCCTGGCTCTGAACCGTGCATCACACAAGGTGTGATGAGGGGCAGCAAAGGAGGAAGGCTGGAAGCCTTTCCTGATAGTCTCCAAGATAACCAGGACCATTTAGGAGAGAGGAAGCACTTGCACAGAAGCAAACCCAAAATCCTCAGGTGGCAGCAACCCAGGGACCAGGTTTCACCCCATCTCTTCCCCACTTCTTGCACAGTCAAACAGAGCCAGCAGCAGCATGCAAACCACTCATCCCACCCAGAGAAGCAAACCCACTCTTCATCCAACCCCTCCAGCCTCCAAGGGAGACAAAACCAGGGTGGAGATTCAGAATAGAACCAGCCTCCTGTGCTCTGCAGGGCTCTTCCAACTCAGCTTTCACTCTCAGATAAAGGAAAACCAGACATCTCCCTGCTCCATTCCCATTAGTTAGAAAACTGCAATTCATACGTTTCCACTTCAATACAAGCCGGGGAGGAGGTGGGGATAAATAAATCCAATTCTGCTTGTTGAAGCAGCACCAAACCCAAGGAGCTGTCTGCCAGGAAGCAGGCAGCTGGAAGCCTGGTAACTCTGCTTTCTTGGGACTCCTTTTTAGCTGCGTTTAGGATTGCTTGAAAATTCACTTCTGGGTTTTCACACTGCCTCACCTTCAGGAGTAAGCCACCTGAGTGCTGCGGGGAGGGGGACACCAGGCACCTCCACCTCCAGGCCAGGAGATTCCTCTGTGCCACAGGCTGGAAGTCAAACAGCTTTTGTCCATCCGGAGGGAGCCATGGAAAAGCCAGGGAAAGCCTTGCCAGCCTCCTGCCCTGCCTGCTGTAGGATTATGAGAGGTGTCACCCACCCCAGGAAGGAGCTGTTTGCATGAGTAACTGGCCCTTATCTCGGAAGAGCAGCCCTCCCCAACTTACCACGCTCGCTTATCTGCAGTTTCCTGAGCCCCCAGAAGCCGCCCATGTGCCGAGAGCCTGACCCACAGGAGGAAGCCAGCCTGGGAAAGCTCCACGGCCTGTGTGCCCCCTCCTCCAGGAAGGATAGTCCCCATGGATCCTGGAGCACAAACCGGTGCTCAGACGTTTTGATGAGCGAGCTGTGAACCAGCAGCATTTGCTGTGAGCACCACGAGAACCCCGAGAAGCTCCCTCGCACTGCAGCCTCTCCCTCTCCAGTACAGAGCCTGCAGGGATGCGTTTCCTGCCACATCCACAATTATTTCTGGGCTGCTGCAAAGACAGGAGGAGCAACTCCAGCGACAGTCTGGGTACCAGCAGCTCTGCTGACAGCGGGACTGCGTGGCAAGGTTTGGTTAGAGCTCTTTCCTGTCTGTCCTGTGGCACACACAGCACTTCTTGTGTTATTTGCCAAACTCCAGCATCGGTGGCACACTTTTCAGAAAACAGAAGGTCCATCTGCCCCGAACCAACGAGCCTGCGTGCCAAACTCCTCCCTGCCCTGCTCCTTCCCCTGAGGAAGGCCCTGGTGTTTGCAGAGCACTGGCTGCTGCTGTGCTGGGGACGAGCTGCCGGCTCAGGGCCCTGTTTCCCTGGACTCAGCATCCCTGTGGAAACGGCTCAGCTCCTGGAGTTGCTAAGCGATGCCGAGCCGCGGCGGCACGGCACGGGACCAGCCCACTGCTATTTTAGCACCTAACGGGACCACACTCAGCTCTGGCTGGGCCACCCCTTGCTCTGACAGCCACAGGGTTCCCTTCGTGCAGGAGCACCAGCTGAGAAGAAACCCAGGAGGTTTTGATGCCGTGAAGATTAATGAGAGAAGTTACTGCCAGCCTTGTTCTCCGCGTCACAACACGGCTGACAACCGCCAGGCAACAGGACCCCAACACCTCCAGAGCTCTGCTGGCTTGTTCCCAGAATATTCCCCATTTTCCAGCACCTGAGCTCACACTGACCCCAGCACAGCCTGCAGCAGGCTCAGAGTGGGAGCTGCATCTCTGACTAATGCATCTGGAGATGTTCCAGCCAGTGGAGACCTGCAGGATTCCCAGAGAGAGCATGGGATTCCTCGTATTAATATTTAGATGTTTTCCAGGTGAATGCTGCCATCCTTACCACCCATGGGGAATTACAGCAAACCAGGATTTAGGAGACTTAAACAGCCACATCTGAGTGCCAAGAGCCACTCTTGGAGACTTTACAGAACTCCTCGTGCTGTTCACCAGCGAAGCTTTGGAGTTGAGGGTTCTCCTCTGTCTTTTCCTTCCCACTTCACACAACCACACAAGCAGCACCGTGGCAAAAGGAGCAAGAGCAGGCTCTGGTCTTATTTTCTTATTCCCTATAACCAGCAAGGATCAGGAATGTCTGTGAAGGCTGGATTAAGCAGCTGAAGACTGCTTCTTGGAGAACGCACCCCCATGACTAGAGCAGCATCTTTGTTTCACACCCTAGCACAGGGTATTTCCACATTTCACTCCTTTGTTTTCACCATTTCACCATTACTGAAGTACTCCTTAAAATACTCTGGAGAAGTTCAGCCTAAACACATCCCCCACACAAGTTCACCAATCCGGTTTGCTTGTGGATTAAAGAAATCAAGTTAATTGATTTAGAGACAACGTAAGGGATTTTGAGAGGACGTTCAGCTGATGTCTAAGATGTCATTTTAATCCTCCTCACAGTTAATTCTTCGAGCACAGGGAGCCAGTAAAATTTGTGGTGCAGTCCTTACACAGAAAAACATCTCCACAGGCGTGCTAATCACTGAACTATTTTGCAAATTGTTCCTAATCTACAGTTGCTTGTCTCTGCTCTCTTCCTGCAGAGACAATAAAATCATCCAGCTAATGGCAATGTGAAAGGGAAGGAATGAGCCTCATTTGGTTTAAGTAGACAGATCTGCACTAGGGAACCAATAAATAGTGCAGTGATGAACTCAGGGAGGCAGCCCAGAAACAAACCCTTCCATATTCTGGGCATGGAAAGCTGGTAGGAGACCTGCCAGCACGCTGCAAACTCCTTCCTAGTGTCCCAGAAAGTGAAAAAAAATTGTTGTTACCATGATCCACAGCAACATAATTATGTGAATTAGCAGGATTTGTTCATGGGATTCCTGTTCAGTTCTTGCAGTGGTGACCTGAACACACCCGACCTCTGCAGCAGGAGACCCCCTCCCTGTTGCCAAAATAATCACTCCTGTTTTCAGACCTCCTCCCCACCTCGTTGTTGCTCATCCTTCCAAAGAACACCTTCCAGGGCACACTCCTCTCCACAAATCTGGCCCCAGTGTTGCTTGGAGTCTTCTCACCCCTCAGGGAGCCAAGTGCCCCAGAGACACGTGGAAACCTTGGCCCTACATGGATGCCTGGGCACTAGGAAGTGACTCGGCACACGCTGGTATTTTCAACTCTCCCCAAAGCGTGAGATGCTCGGAATTCCCCAGACCCACTCGAAAATACTTTGAAGAGAAAAAGCGAAGATTGGTTAATTCTAAGAAAGCAGGTTATGACTAGGTTAGAAAACATTAGTAACATGAAACACACTGCAACTACTCACAGCTGGGGCCTTGTCAGGGTGTTCACAGCCAGACCCATCTAGATGAAAACCCAGGGTCTGATCATTCAGACCTGTTGGGGATAAGGAATTCAGGGAATGACCAGAATTATGCACTGCAATGACACCAGTGAAGTTTCCTGTTTTCCATCACCAACAGGAACTGCTTCAAATTGCTTATTACACTGCTTAATTTTACCAATCAAACTGGTGTTTGGCATCTCATGAACCATCTTCCAGTGACTGGGACCTATTCTGGTTTTGCAGGAGAATGGGGATGGAAGCTCAGGACTCCATGACAGGCATGGTCCACACGCTTCTGCTAAAGGGATGGAGACAGAAATGGTTCACCTTGACCTGTAGATAACGTCAGAATTCCCAGTATGTCTGAATCCGTGACTTCACAGCCAAAAGCCTCCCTGTCAAGTTACCCACTGATTCGGAATTGAGCCACAGCAGCTTAAACTTAGCACTTCCCATTTTGCAAGTGCTTGAAACAACAGGACCTCAGACATATCCCACCTTTTAACAGGTAATAGCTGGGACTCAGCCATTGCAAAGACAGAAATCGCAATAACTGCTTTGGAAAAAAGGTCTTGGTGGATCAGAGAGCTGAGAAACCGTAAGATTCCTAAGTTTTTAACATCAGAACAATTCCTGCGAGGATGAGACTTTGCTAAGTGGAACATGATTGCTGCAGAGCAGTGGTGTGATGGCCTGGGAAGGAGAAGGGAGAGAGGGACGGCTGCTGGTGCTTCCCTGCGGATCCCAAAGGGATCCCTGCAGATCCCAAAGGGAGGACGGGCAGAGCAGAGAGACAGAGCCATTTCCAGCCTGCAGAGATTACAGGAAACGAGCAGGGCACCAGCCCAGGCCTGCTGGCTGTTCTTCCAGCCCCAGCAGGGTTAAGAGCATTAGTCCAGGCTCAGAGGGAACACGATCCTGCGCTGGTGACTGAATGTCTCTTTTGTCGGCTGCCCTGCGTCACGGAGCTCGCTCCAAGGACACGTGGAGCACGGCCAATTCCACAAGGATGCCCTGGTTCTCCTGGGCAGGGAATACTTCTCAGGACAGCTAAAAACAACCTGCTCCATGAAGCACCCTGAGAGCTCCACTGAAGCATAAAAAGCCACACCTCACAATGTGCCCAAGCAGTTCTCCCCAAGTTACTGCCGCAGTTAAAAGATCTTCTGAGTATAAAAAAATGTGCTGCTGGCACTTAAATTTATAAAGGAGGCTTCTCTGAGCTCTTAAAATATCATTCCATCCATATGTGTGTCTCATCTGAAGTAAAGATTTGCACAGTAATTGTACTGGTATCAGACCAGCAAACTTCCAGGCACGCAGTGCGTGGGCAGCTATCCCATTTCAACCTTTGCAATTCACCTTCCTGCCCAGGGAAACTCCACCAAAGAAAGGCTGAAAAATGGGAAAAGGGAAAGGATCACCCCCACAGCACCTCTGGGCAGGAGTCAGCACACCCAAGACCAGGGACTACTTTTTGCAGCTTCCTTTTGGTGCTGCCAACACTCAGCGAAAAGTCGGGTGTTTGCCTCCACTATTGCAACCCTCAAAGTCAGTCACCCCAAGCTTTAGGGGTTTTATTTCCATTATAGCCTCATACAATAAAAAACCCTCAAACAAGCAAAAATACAGGAAACAAGCAAAAAACCCACTGCGCAAAGCCCAGCCCTCAAAGCTGCTCAGCTGTACCAGTTAAATCAACGTTTAAGATCAGCTAAATTGCCCTGTACCAGACAAGGCTCTGCCTGAGGTTTTGGCTACTTCCAGCTCCAGGAGCTTCCTGAGCATGGATTTAGTAACCCTTTGGGAATCTCTCATCCCACCCAGTAGCTGCTCAGCTCCCCCTCACTCCCTGCAACTTGATCCCACTGAAACTCTTTGGATACACAACATTATCTGGCAAGGAGTCGGATGCATCCCTACAGAGAGGAGTCCATGTGCCACTGCCCACTCCTTGGGATGCCACTTCCTGCCGCATCCCACCTTTCCCAGTCAGAGGGGGTGCAAAGAAATCCTTGCTGCTGGCTCCCAGGCCGTGCAGGTGGACATGTGCATGTGGGAGAGACTTTAGAAATTCTTTACCGTAAAGTAACAAATACCAGAAATGTGTTTCTCCTCTGGAAGCAGGGCAGGCTTTATCTCAGTAGGTTCCTCCATGATTCCTAAGAAGACATACCACAATTTTCCAGCACATTTCTAGCTGCTCCTACTTACTCACCCAGCAACATCCAGTGGAAATTTGGGGGAGAAAAACCTACTGCAGACTGTTCCATAAACCAAAAATTATCTGGTTATGGATGCCAGCAATTTCTCATACAATAAATGGCTTGGAATGTGATATGCCAATCAAAATTAACATTTAGATACGACACGTTGCCCCACTCCATCCCACTCCTGGCCATCAACTCTGTTAGAGGTCCTTGTTCCCACTGCACTTTTCCCAATGGCTGCATTCCACTCCGGGGGTAAAGGTTGCCTGCAAGCACTTTAAACAGTATGTGAAATGCTTTGTTTATCCACAAATATTTCAGCTCTGAGAAACATTAAAGCAAGATGTAGATTTCAGCATTTGCACAGCAAAGAGTTGCAACTCCTACAGATATTGCCAGAAAGTTTTTTCCTTAAGGCTTTCCAGCTATGAAAGACTATTTTGCTAAAGCAAAGCTACTAACAAAAAGTGTAATCTCTTAGTAACAGGCTGCAAAGGGTTCTTACAGCCAGGCTGAGGATGAAGCAAGGGTGTCATTTCTGTCTTGCTTTTTTCAGAGCAGACCATTGATTAAGCAGCAGGAAAAACCTGACCGTGCCGCAGGGAAACCCGAAACTTACGGGGTCTTCCCAGGCAACCAGGCTCCAGAAAACCACTATCAAAATAAAGGGAATTTCCCTGCAGCCTGGCCCCCAATTTCCCTTGCAGGAGTGAAATCCAGCCAGCCTGCAGATCACCTGCCGTCCTCTGGTCTCAAAATAGTCAGGCCCACCTTAAAATCCAACTTTGCCCCTGTTGTTCAGGACAAGAGGAATCAATCACAGCACAGACAGAAGCACGACAGTCACACATCAGTCACAGTTCAGCTCGTCCCAGGGGCACAGGGCTGGAAGACAGGAATATTAAGAATGTTTTTGCCTAAAAGCAGCAAAGCAGCCGCTCGTTCTCCAGCTCAAAGCTCTTCTCATTCAAAGGCTGCTGCAGACACGATCCCTGTTCCAGCTGAGGAAATAAAATGTGCTGGACCCTCTTGCCAAGGCCAGGCTACTGAGCCTGGGGAATGTTCCTGGAGAGGGCAGGGGACAGTTATCTCCCACTCTACTCTTCTGGAGCATTCTCCTGTGCTGTCTCCTCATCTGCCTCTGGAGGCTTGCCATCCCAGAGCTCCAGGTCCATGTTTTTCTTGGGATATGGCTTCATTGTTTTCCCCCTGCCAGGGAATTCCCAACCACAAGCTGGTTCTGCACCAGTTCCTCACATCCATAAACTGCTCAATTAATCAATGGACTTACCTCTTTCTACTGCAAAAGCAGAACTAACCAAGTATAAACAGAAAAAAAACCCACATGGACCTTCACTTACTCCTACTGCCTTCCAAGCTGGGATTTGCCCGGTGTGATTTTAAACCAAAAAGACTTTATTTCCTATTTTTTACTTACACCTGGGAGAAAAGTAGTTACACCAGGCACAATAAGTGCCAAAATCAGCTGGTTTGCCGAAATGCAGCAAACCAACCCAACTGCAGCACTTCCTGAGGTACAGACCACAAAACCAGCAGGTCAAATAAGATTCTCAAGGCTTAGTTTAAGAGAAATTTTTTAAAAAGAGGGGAAAGAACTGCTCTGCACCTCTGAAAGCACCGGAGGGGCAGAAAGGCAGGCCTGTTGTACACCAAAAGGCTCACACAGCACCGCCAGGTTTCACAGGGCCCCTGCACCTTCAAAAAGGAGCTCTGAAGACACACTTTCCAAACCTGTGCCCAGCTCTGAAACACACAGAAGTCATCCTGCAAGAGGCACCAGAGCTGGGGCAAGTTTCCAGCCTAAACAAAGATTTCAGCCCTTGCTGCCAAAGCACAAAGAGCAACAGGCAAAGCTGCCCTGTACCGATGGATTCAATGTCAACACTGAAGGAGACAAAGAGGTTGGAATACAAAAGTGACCTTCAGCCTCACTGTCCACTCCATTTCTTCTCCAAACACCAGTGAAATGACACAGCTGCCCCAGGTAGCCCAATGAAGTCATCAGTCTACCCCAGGCAGAGCAAGCCCCACTGCAGTGCCCTTTGGTTTCAACTGGTGACAGAGCAGTTTATGGCCACCTCACCAGAGACCTTTCCAAGCCACTGCAGAGCATGGCAGCACAGCGAATAAATATGTTCCCTTCCCTTTCAGAGATTTACAAGGGTTATCCTCACCTCAGAGAAACCTTAACAACCCTTTTTGCCTTCTTCAGACCCCTGGGTTATTTTAATTTGGGGCCTGGCTGAACAGCAGGCCAGAGAGCAGGGGAGCATTAGCTCAGTCCCAGCTGGGTGATGCCAGCCTGCACTGCTCAGTCCCAGCTGGAGTTCCCTGACCAGCAGAACCCTCTCAGCACAGGGCACACACACAGCAGTGAAACCTGGACTCAGTGCTGCTGTCTCATTTCCCACTCCTCTGCACAACACAGTTTATTTTTAGGTCGTAACTCCTGATGCAGGACAGAAAGGAAGGACGGGCACAGGCACAACAGCTGCGTGCAAACTTGGAAACACCAAGAATGAGACATTTCCACTTAATGTTTTGTTAAAACAGCTACACCCTCACCTCACACTGAGTATTTCTGGAGTCAAGATTTGTACTGGCACATGGATGTCACCTTCTCACGTGGCTTCCCCGCGGGCACAAGCTGCTTACAGAGCTTGTCACCATCCTGAAAGCTGTGCCAGGGGAGGCTCAGGTTGGACAGCAGCAGGAATTTCTTCCTGGAAAGGGTGGGCAGGGAGGTCACCCAGTGCTCTGGGCTGGGGACAAGGTGGGCATCGGGCACAGCTTGGACTCCGTGGGCTGGGAGGGTTTTTCCTGCCTAAATGAATCTGTGATCCTTGTGAACTCGAGCAGATGCTACTTTCTTGCCTCTTGCTTCATAGGGAAAGAACAGGATTGAACAAGCTGGGTCAGGTATGGAGGAGGAATATTGAGCAGGTGATTCCTGAGTGGTGGCTCAGCAAGGAAACCTCTAGTATGAGAACCCAGAAGTCAGTGAAACTCCTTTACACGTTATGCAAACCAAAGGCAGCAACCAAACTCAGTGCACCACAGGTGCATCACAGCAAGAGAGTTCCACAGCGAGACCTGGGCAGCAAGTCCTGCACAAGGCAGGAAAGAAAAGCTAAGGAAAAATCAGCAAACTGGCCATTATCAAGCACACCTCCTGCCTGAAGCAGCTCCTCTAGCTGGAGAGCCCATTTTGCACCTCAGACAGCAAGCAAGGACAGGATGCACACCTGGAAGTGCCTTCACCAGCCTGAAGCTCTGCTGCAGCTCCTTCCTCCCCTCTCTCACAGCGAGGCTTTTCATTTCTTAAGCATATCAAGCACACCTCACAAATCTCTCATAGCCACTTAAAGCCAGGGGTTAAGTGCAGCTGAAGTGAGGCAGCGTTTCTCCTATTACACTAAAATTGTCTTACATGTTGCTTTTTTCCATTCTGCTGGTGCCACAGCCGTCAGAGGGAAGCAGGAGGGAGCTGGAAGGCGGCACACGCAGGAATAGCACAGGAATTCAATCCATACTCGCCCTTGGGGAGCTCTCAATTCCAGGGTGGGCTGCAGAGGAGCTTGGTGACTCGGCTGGGGTGCAGCCCGCTCCCAAATTCCACACACAGAGCCTGTTCCCTGGGTGTCCAGAGGCAGAGGATCTGCTCTCCGTGTGCTGGGAGTGTTTTGTTCCCTCGTGGCTGTAAAACACAGCGGGTGAGCAGCAAAGCTCCTGCCAGGACATCGTGCTCAGGGAGGGACCACAGACCTCAAACTCCCAGTGGGGCTTTGCCCTCAGCTGCCCCACACACCAAATTCAGCAGGGGCATTCCTCTCCTGACACTGACTCCTGGGAAAAGAGATTCTTCTGGCCACTGCAAGGAAAGAATAAACGAGCCACCTGCACACAAAGGCACTGAGGGCAAGGAGCTCAAGCTGGGCTTGCATTTGACTCATTTGTTGCACGTAAAGTTACAGGATGACACCCATGACAATCAGGTGCATGTTTAAATAGTCTAGAAACCAGCTACAAGAGTGGCGATTGCTCTGTGTTAACCACCCCTTACACTACCAGTCTGATGCAGACAACCTCTTAAATCTCACTAAAAGATTTTAAACAGGCTTAGCACCAACATTAACAAGTGGCAGATGACTTGCTGCAGTTGAGGGCTCATCCCTGTGGGAGAACAGCACAATGTGTCCATAAATAAACTAACTCAACAAAACAAGTACAGCCGAGCCCTAAGGAAGCAAAATAAATTAAATAAATTGAAACTTCCAGCTACAAAAGTTATTTCAACTTTCAGAGGTTCTCAGAGTTTGCAGCAGAAATTTGTTTCATGTGCTGGAAGTTTTCTACCCTGTCTTGGCCTAAAAGCCATCAGCTTGAAAAAGGAATTTAACTTGGAAAAGGTTTCTGGACAACACACCCCTGCCAGGCTACAGTAATTGCATTTTAATCTTTCTTCTTCCAGGCATTGCTGCAACAACCTTCCTGTGCAGGTAAACAAATGGTACAGGATGGTAATTTCCCAGGCTTTGATGGGTATAGGGGTAAAAATTCCATATAAAACAAGATACCCTTTCAGAGTCAGCTTTGCAGAACGCTCTATTAGCCAAGTCTCTGCCTTCTTCACGGAAAAAGCCCTTTGGGACAGGCAAACCCGGCCTGATACACTCTCAGCCTGAGATCCGGCACCTGGCACAGTTCTGCTGGCTATGCTGCAGAGGGCATTTGCCCGAATTCCACGGCTTTCCCGGAATTCCATGGCTTTCCCGGAATTCCACAGCTTTCCCCCGCCTCCCCCGGGAGCAACAGGTCAGTCCTGAGAGCTGCAACCGGGGAACACACACAGCTTCCTTCGAACAGAACCGACTGTGATCCCATGCTGGCCCCCGCAGCCCCTCTGCCCCCGCCCCATCTCAACGCTCTCACAACTCTGCTTTTGCAGTGCCTTTGGTATTTCAGCAGGAGCTGCCTTCCCCTTTCACTCCCGACAGTTTCTGTGGCAAACTTTGACAGCCAGTTACCAAACTGTGGTTTTTGAGAGACTCACGAGTTCCCTGAAGAAACCAAAATACTGGATTGGAGCGGGGTGGGGGGCGGATTCACCGCTGTGGTCTGCTCCTGTTAAAAATACTGAGCTGGGAGTCTGCAGGCTGCACCTGGGCAGATGTGAGGGATTCATAATCTCTTCCTAAGCAGTCTGTGAACAAGGAAAACATCCCTGGCTTTTGCACTACTTCCCTTTCCGAGAGGCCATTTCCTGTACAGCATCCCTTACTCAAGGTTTCCATGAGCTTTGAAAATGCCAAACAGCCTCTTCCAGCTTCAACAGTTCATCAAACGATCCATGAAAGGTGCAAAAGCACTAAATTGGCAGGAAAGAGAAAAACTGAGCTCCACCGATGTATTTGCAAATTTGACCTGAACAAAGCAACATATTTTCTCTAAAAATTAACAGATAATAAGGTGGGAAATTGAGCTAAGTCTTCCATAAAATGGAGAAGTGCTGCTGGGGCTTCAGAGGAATCCTGTGCTCAGAAGCAAGGAGCCACTATCAGTGGAAAAGACCTTCCCTGGAATGCACAGACGCCCTGTTCAAAAGGGATAATGGGAACATAACACCAAGAGGAGCACTGCATAAAAACAGCAAAGTCATGACAATAAACAAACCCATCTGAAAATGGTTGGTTGTGCCCATTTCTGTGGAACGGCCCAGAACAGGGATTGTCTGCTTCCAGTTCCCAATCTAAGCAAGAAATTTAAGCTCCCTCGTCCTTAGGAATATCAGTAGTACAAGATATTCCACTTCTCAGCAAAAGAAACTTTTCCATGGCAGATTCAACAAGCCAGTTGGCCTCGGATCTGCCAAAAATGTGCTTTCTGGATCCACCTCCCCCCAGCCACAGGCCCCAAAACTGGACACACCTCAGGGTCAGGAATCTGTTCCATCCCTCTAAGAGCCATCTGTAACGTCTTGGGGCTCTGGCCAAGCAATTAATTCCTCCTAATTGCTGGAATGGGACCACCCCCAGCTGGAATTGCAGCCAGCTCTCCCTCCCTGCCCTGCCCTGCCCGTGGGGGATGCCGATTCCTGACTCCAGCCTCACATTCCTGCTGGGAAAAGCAGACCTTGGAACTGGGATCCCAGCGGCACGTGTGGATGTAAAGATGCAGGGGGATGTCCTGCAGGGCAGGCAGGTCACACTGACCCGGCACAGTGACACCTGTGACTGGGGCGGGAGCAGCACCGGGATGCCTCCAGTTTGGTGCTGGCTCCTCACAGCCAGCTTGGGGAGAAGTCAGACACGTCCCCCAGCAACCAGCAGGATGGGGATCCTCCCTCCTCGCCCTCGCAGCTCTGCTCGGTGTTTTGGGTCTTAAAGGAAGGGGAAGGAAGTGTGGCAAGACATCCTCCCAATCCCCACAATCCCACACTTGGAGGGGTGTCCCAATCCCCACAATCCACACTTGGAGGGGTGTCCCAATCCCCACAATCCACACTTGGAAGGGTGTCCCAATCCCCACAACCTCACACTTGGAAATTTGCTCAACAGCCTGACTGGGGAAAGGATGAAAAACAACCTGGATGGCACAACCCAGCTGCAGAAATGGGATCTGAAGTCCCAAAAGCAGGAGAAGGTTCTGCCCTCAACAGATGCAGCCACGGGTCTTCCCACACAGGATTTAAGATGGACTGACACATGTTGCAAGAGCAGCTTAATTAAGGGAAAAGTAAAATATTCTCCATAAACTCTAATACAAAAGAAAAACCAACACAGCCTCTAAATTTCTGATGCTGACCTTACCAAGCCAGGCTTTGTTTCCTTCTTCAGCACACTAAAAATCCAGTTTATGCTTCAACGACTGAATCACCAGTTGTTAAAACCTATCCCCATAGCTTTCATCCACTCCCCGAAGTTTCTAGGAAATTCACTGCATCTGCACATGAGAACCCAAGTCTGACAACCTTGTCAGAACAACATTCCCGGATTTTGAGCACAGGAACAGCACATACAAACAGGGTGGCAGACCTGGCAAAGGCTGGTGCTGAAATGGCAAATTCCCCTCCCCTCTCACCGTACCAAAAACCCCAAATGCAGCGCAGGGCTCTCAAAGCCGGGCAGGACTTGGGGGCTCACGGGATGGGACAGGGCCCCGAGGAGCTGGGAGTGGACAGGAGGAGGCGGGAGTGGACATGAGGAGCTGGGAGTGGACACGAGGAGGCGGGAGTGGACAGAGAGGAACAGCGAGCAGACCAGTCCAGAAGGCCACAAGGACGCGCCGACGGGTGATTTCAAAGTGTCTGATTTTCGCTGCATTTCTGAGCCTTGCACAATCCTCCCTCACTCCAGTGACAAGAGGCAGCACCAGAGGCAGCAAGCTGAACTTGGGAATATTTGCAAAGTCACGCTGAGAATACTTCTAGTAAATGCTGTGCTTAAAACCGTGTCGCCTTGCTGCACATCGACACTTACATGGAGGAATTATTTAAGTACACAACTCTGTAGGCATCTAAGGAAGTGTCCAGATAAGGAACAGCTCTGCTCCTTCTCCTTCTCTTCCCACTTGTGTGAGGCACTGGAGGAACGGTGCTGCCCTCACCCTGCCACTGTAAATCATAGCAATAAAAACCCCAATTAAAACCAAAAAGGTACTTTGCTCCAGACAATCGTGCAGGACAATCTGTCTTCTAAGGGCCTGACTTAAGCCCTTCATTTTTAAAAAGTACAGCCCAAATAAAAGAAGTAGGTTATTAAGCACCCAGCAGTCCCTTCACGTAAATGTCCATGGAGTAATTCACTGCTTTTATGAAAAAGGAAAAGTTTTTAAAGCAGACCGGGAAAGGAAACAAATCCTCAGAACCAGAAGAAGATAATACTGCCTCCAGAGAAGCCACTACAGAAACCACTCCTCATTTTATGTATTTTAATTCTTCACCCATTTTTAAGGCTATAAAGACAGCAGCATCAGCATGTTCAGCTCTCCAAATTCTCCACGTTTCACTCTGCAGTGACTGTGGAAACAAATGGACTTCCCCTCCCTTCCAGCTGAAGTTTGTGGGGCCTCTTTCATGACCATCAGCAACATGAAGACAAAAGGATGCAAGAACTCTACACCACCATTCTGCACTCAAGCATTGCTCCAGCAGCCCCAAATCCAGCAATCCCAGGCAGAGACTCCACGGTGCCCGAGTACTTCTGTCCGACAGCGAGCAGCACCAACCGATCAGGGAGCAGTCTGGTGTGCAAGTGTTACACTGGAATACACCCCACAGGCTGCACTGGGCTCTGTCCCAGCTATCCTAATTCAGGACAGTACTGGAAGCAAGCAAGTGTGAGCACTTCCAGCTGTCTGCACACATCCTGTCCCTGCACTGGCTGTTCACCAGCAGCAAGTCTCCTCCAGTTATTTCCAAGAGCAACACCCACCTCAGCTCAGTCTCCTGCAGACCCTCAGCTGCCTCTCATCTTTAAATAAAAATGAAGGTAACCAACACATCAGTCCCAAACACAGAGTTTGTTGACACAGCTGACAGAGTTGCTGCAGAAGTTAGTCCACTTCAGGGGTGCAGAAAATGTCATTCATGCTTTGCATGACACAGACCTGGAGGAAGCTCCCTGTGCTGCTGTTCCCCTTTGTGTTATTATTTCCCTCTTGATAAGGCCCTACCCTGCCAGGCAAACCACTGAGCATGTCTCCAAAACCTCATGGAGCAGCCTTTAACGCTGGAAACTGGGAATACAAGGAGAAGGTGAGGGAAGAAAAGACGGCTCTTTGACAGCCATGAATGAAACCAGCCCAGAAAGCTCACTTTGAACACATGTACCCCAACCTTGGCTTTCTCTGGGAATGAAATCTGAACCTGAAAGCGGGCATTCAGTGATAGGGATCAGAGGTTACAGCTCTGAGGTGTTCACTCCTCCCCTGGGTGCCAGGGTGGGAAGCCTCTGCCTACCACAAGCCACCCTGCCACCACAACCTCTCTCAGAGAGGAACACACCAGTGACAACCAGGCCGGGAAACACACCAAGCTCTTCTCCAGTGAACAAAGAATCATGGAATGGTTCCCTCCTGGGTTGGAAGGGACCTTAAAGCTCATCTCTGGTGAGTTCTGCACACGCAGTGAGCCCAGCATTTGGAACCTGCACCTCGCAGAGGTTGGGAGCTCAGTGTCCCCACAGCTCCCGTGTTAGGAACACACATCCAAGCCCCCTCCCCAGGTGTCAGGGTGTCTCTGTGGGAGTACAAAGCTCCCACCCCATAACACTCGTGCCGAAAAACGCAGCGAGACAGAGGCAGGCAAAGCTTTATCCACGTCACAGTTTCTATGAAGCTCAGAGCAGAAGGGCCAAGTGCTCCCTGGTTATTATCCCATGCCTGGGTTATTATCCAATCTTCAAATAAACACAAGTCATTAATTTATTAGCATGACATCACATCCTGCAGGCTGAATTTCAACACACAGCCATATAGTGGAACCACGTGGACAAATACAGCATTCATTCCCCAGGATTTCCAGTCTGCTTTCCAACCTTTTACCTCGGAAAGGCCTAAATGGATGTCCTGGACATGGAAACAAGATCCCTACGGAGTTAACGAACAAAAGACAAAACAATCTGTGAAGTCAACCAACATTTTGTAGAGTGGACAATTATTTTAAATATTTGCTCATATCCAATTACAAATGGGCAGCATTAAAGCACAATTACAGTGTGAGGGGGGATTACAAAGTTAAGAGGTTAAAGGAGATTGTTTGCATTAAGCACAATATTGGCAAAGGAGAAGTCTAACAGGAAGAATCATAAAAGGATTTTAGACTGGCAGCCACTCAATAAAGTGGCCAAGCAAAGTTCCCTACAGACAGTTAAAAACGACGCTGCTCAATTCACTCCTGCCCTGGTGGACACGAGTTAAGGAGCAGCAGTCAGAAGTTAAGATATTTAAGGAGCAGTTCATTAAGGACATCAACTCAGCCGGCCAGGCACAGAGAAGAAAGCAGCTAATGGCCTTTATTGCATCAATCTGGTGCACCTGTATCCAGTATCAGCTGGGGCTCAGGCTCCTCCCTCTCAGCCATTGGCACTGAATCAAGCTTGCAGCATCTCTCTCCACGCGAGGTGGGAACCCCTCTCCTTCCTTGGATGTCTCCAAACCCCAAGAGGACCCTGAGACACCTGACATTTCTTTGGGGTTAGTCTTGCTCAGAGGAGGAGGAGGTAACAAAGATTTGCCCGTGATTGTCATGTCCGCAAGTATTCTCCCAGCCACTTACCCTTCCTGAACCCATGGCTGAACTCTGGCACTCCCTCTCAAAAACATTACAATTATTGGATACAAGACACGTGGCTGGATGGGTCTGTGTCTTCTCAGCACAGACACTCGTTTTCTTGCAAGCAAAGAAATTCTGAACAAACCGTCAGAACTCAAATAATCCCCTTTGATAAATGCGCTTAGGGCCCTGTTTTTGTTTTTAAAACGTCCTTTGATAACACATCTATTCATGTTTTGAAAGGGAGAAAAACTGAATTAGGAAATTGCACAGGCACAAAAACAAAGGCAATTATCTGACAAGGGGTTTTGTTAATTTGTGGGTAATTGCTCATTACTGCAAAATAAGGTTTTTGCAGTGTTTCACGGAGAGTAGACAAGAGCCCCCAGCCCATTACTGAGAGTATTGCTTTTGGCAAAGACGAGCTTCTTCCAGGGTGGAGAGCCTCCATAAAACCATGATTCCATTAAATGCGGATCCCAAAGGTACCGGTGGGAAGGGAACAATGTGTTCTGTCGAGTCATTCAGCAGGGATCCTCACAGGCTTGCACTCCCCCTCGTCTGTCCACTCTTGCCTTGTTCACAGCTCTGCTTTGGACATCACCTCCCCTCCACTGCCTCTGCTGAGCACCCCCAAACTTCAGCACTTTGGAACATTTGTGTTCCTCTCCCTTCCTCTGAGTCCGGGTCACTTAATTATTCCATTAAAAACGTGTTCCCCAGAAACTCACCATCCACAGGCCACTGGCACCCCCTGTAAGGGGCAAAGCTCGCCCTGAGCTCCCCAATGGCCCACAAGGGCTGGATTTTCCCTCCCAGTTAAAGCAAGTGGGTTTTGAGCTCTGATGCATCACAGAATCCCAGGATGGTCTGGATTGGAAAGGACCTTAAAGCCCATCCAGTGCCACCCCTGCCAGGGGCAGGGACACCTTCCACTGTCCCAGGCTGCTCCAAGCCCCAGTGTCCAGCCTGGCCTTGGACACTGCCAGGGATGGAGCAGCCACCGTTTTTGTGGCTGCCAGCACTGAAGGAGGACACCCTGGAGTGCTCCCTTGGAGAAGGGCTCTGGGAGCAGCTCACCTGCTGGTATTTCCAGGTATTCCAGCAGCAATTGCTCTCAAGGCGCTTTCAAGGTCTTTTGCATCATCCTAACAGCAGAGCCATTTTTAAGCCTTTCAAAAGAGCTTTAAATTAACTTCCCTGACAAAGTTTTCCAGAGCAATATAACCTGACTAGGTAGAACTCCAGGCAGGGACACAGGGAAGACAAAGTGCAGACCTGAGAGCGGAGGAGACGCTCGGTGTAGATGGAGCTCCTTCATTACTATGTAGATTCAAAGCCATTCCTGCGGTCACTGAAGCACTACCCCAGCCCTCCTAGCAAGCAAAAATCCATTTTGTGTACAAATAGGGCTTTTACAGCTTTGGCACGGTGCTCGACTGCAGAGTCAAACTTTTCAATGCCTGATAAGATTTTACTTGAAAGTGGCAGGAGAGCTCATGCCAGGAGCCCGTATGGAATGCCAGCTCCGTGGCAGAAGGTCAAAGCCTGGTATCAGGAGATTTAATGGAAGCCTTTCAAGACAAACTTCTTAAAAGCACTGTGCTATCTAGGGAGGCACAGATTTACACCGCTTGGAAAGCCAAGGACCAACCTCTACGACTCTTTTCCCATCAAGGGTAATTTCTTGCACACTTTACCTCACGAAAAGCACAGCAGTAGTCTCCTTTTCTGTGTCTATCCAATCCTTGCATATTTGGCTGAAGTTAAGAATAAAGAAGTGTTTCATGCCAGAGGTTTTGTACAGACTGTCCTCTCCAAAAAATAAAAAAAACAAACTAAAAAAAAAACAACAAAAAAAACCCCACAGAAAACATCAACTGAACAAAAAACACCCTGAACAACCACATCCCCCAACCCCTCCTGAAACAACAAACCCTCAGGTGCAAAAGTTACTAATGTCCCGAACAAAAACCCCAGCAGACAGACACAGACAACTGAGTTTAAAGACCAACAGCCCAAACAGTCAACCTTTCCCCAGCAGTGCCCAAAACTATGGCTGGAGAAGCAGAAATTTCAATCAAACTGAAAGGCTCTATTGTCTTCACCATTTTTACCGAAGTATTTAGGGTTAAGTTGGTGTCAGCAATGACCCTGAGCAGATGTCAAGCATTAAGACTTTCAACACAGTGGATTTTGCCAGCTGTCACCACATGGTAATGTAAAAAGGGACAGCAAAACCCCATCAAACCCGGATCTGTCTGCTCAGGGTCTCCCCTTCCATCTACACAAATGCAGATCTGCCAAGTGCTCCTCCACTCTCCCATTAAAGCATTTCGATTGTCTGACTCTGCCATTTTAACAAATTCAAGTATAAGACTTCAAATTCAATTAGCACAAATGTCCCTGCTCCCAACATTGAATTTGCAAGTGACATTTAGTGGCATTCAACACACACGGAGCTAAGCTAATACACTAATGGACCAGCAAGGGAAATTGTAAAACACTCCCAATTGCAACGTTCTTTTTTAGTCCAAGAAATTAAAGGAGTAGGCTGCAGTGGACAGGAGATGACAGCTATTAAAAATTCTTCTTAAGCCAAGGCTGCAAAAGCTCTCCTCTCCAGATCCACCTCTTCAGAAAGGGGGAATTTCAAGGCTGTTTCAGTGCTTAAGACAGGATTTACAGCCTTTTCTGCTGGGTTTGCTTCTGTTTCTTCCTCCTTCTTTTTCTAATGAAGGTTTATACAAAGCAGCCCCACTGTGTTTTGTTCCCCAGACACGGAGAGCAGGGATGAAATTCCCAAGCCTTGCCCCAGCTAATAAGAATGTGACAGTGCCCACAGCACCCCAAAAAGCCAGTCCAGCAAACCCACCTGAGGAATTCTGCTACCACACCTGTTGGTAAGGAAGCTGCCAGTTTTCCTGCACTAGAAAAACGCAAAGCTTCAGAGATTCCTTGAAGTCTTTTTCTTTTTTTTCCAAGTGGCAATATGCTTTGCCTTAATTACATTTAAAGAGAAAAAGCTACCTCCAAGCAGCTTCAAAATCAGGGAGACAGAAGGCAGACCCGGCTGGGAAGTCAGGGAGAAAAAAAGCTTTTAGAGTCATGGCTAAGCAGAGGGAGATTTATTTTGCTGTGCATTTAAATCTAAGCAAATTAGCAGAGGCAAAACCTACGGAAGATGCCTTCCCAATAAAGATTTATTAGTGGTTTTCTTTGATTACGGATGTGTAATTGGACAGCAGAGCAGGACTGCAGCAGCACACAAAGGAAACATCAGCAGGACATCTTCTGTCCCACTCTGGATTTGCTCCCCTGAGCTGGATGACTGAACTGTGAAGCCCAGCAACAGCAGTAACTGCATTTCTTTAGGAAACATGTTATAGTCTCCAAAATTAAACTTTCTTTTCTCTTTCCAGCTCTCGATTGAGGACTATCAGAACAAAGCTTGTGTGGTACTTTCAAGAATTCAGCAGAGGTTGTTTCTCCCCTCAGCTTTCCCATGTTTGATAAGACCAGAAACAATACAGATAAATATTTTAGAGATGTTTAAGTCACAGAATCCCAGAATTTCCTTTGAGGAAGGCACCTCAAAGACCATCTCTTTCCACCCCACTGCCATGGGCAGGGACACCTCCCACCAAGCCCCACTGCACAGTTACACCTGGCAGCTTATTAGGATGGGTGTTCTTCTGACCCCTGAAAAGCCCAGGTAACCTGCACCAAACACTGCCTCTGCCGAGCAGATTCTCAAAATAATAAATTATGGCTGAGATGAAAGCATCCCAAAAAGCTGGTAGGTTTCACACATTCCTCAGTCTTCTGCATTTCCCCCAGCATTTTGGGGAAGGAGGGGGACAGGACTGTAATTATTAACTGAATGATGTCACACCACACGCTTTGGGAATTCAAGCTGTATTACAAGCTGGAGTTTCCATGCAGAACACCAGCCCTCCAAAGGGCTCCTGCCCCTCTCTGTGCCTTGGTGCCCTGGGCCCAAAAAGCCTCCAATGACACCAAAGTCCTTTGGAAAGCACTGACAGTACCTGGGAGCTCAGTTCATGACCATGAGATCCAAGAAACCTCTAAAAAACTCAGGTTCTCGAGCTCATTTTAAGCTCACCTCGACTTCAGAGCGCTTTCTCCCCGTACAGTTGGGTTTGATGTGCTGCACTTGAATCACAACTGAAATAGCATTGGGGTGCTCTGCTCCACTTCAGCAAAGAACAGCCTGGCCCTACCTGGCTGGGCAGCCTCAGAAATCCTGCCTGCCCTGCACACGCCCCTGCAAGCCGCCCCGGGAAACAGGGACCTCGTGCCATGGCCCACAAAAGCAGCCTTCAGGCCCGTGTGCAACGCTCCTTTGCTTTCTGATGGTGCTCTGTGGGTTTATTCTGCTCCTCAAACAGGCCCTTTCCCGAACCAGGGTCTGGATTATTTTTGAGCAATTTATTTTATTTTTTTTTTTTCCACGGGATGTCCTGCTGCCCCAATTAAAAAGCCTTTAATTCCGCAACCATTCCTTGCGGCCAGGCTGAAATTGCTTTTAAATCTGAGTAAGTCCCAGGCCACCCATATTTAGTGCACCAATTAACCAATGCTGAGCGATGCAGAGAGGCAGCAGCCAGAAGAAGGAAGAATTTTTAAATCCCCATCACCCACTGTGCATGGGTTCTCCCTCCACATGTTCAGTTCAAGAGAACTCAAGAATTATCCAATTAAAAGCAGCACCTATTCAAGCTTGATGAGTGTTGAGAGAAGCAACGAAAAACAATACATCACTGCCTTCTAACCATTAACTCTGAGCAGTCAAATAATATCCATAATACCTCCAAGTCCTGAAAATGATCCACCTACTTGGATTTATTCAATTTATAAGTGTCACATTAAAAGCTAGTTAACGTGCGAGATGCTGTCCCCAGGTTGAGAATGTGGAAGGAGAAAGAAGTGTGATAATTTGGGAATCACCATTTGGTGCACAGATCCCCAGCACAGTTTAAAGGCATCTGAGCTGAATTTGGTTCTGCTCCATGTGCCCGAAAACTCAGAAAAATCACAGCAATCTCTCTGGATTTAGAGGGGTTTATTACCCATGTTGTAAAAGCAGCCTTTACCTTCTGTCTGCCACCAACAACAGGGACTCTTTGCAAGCTCCAAACAATTTCACAAAGCCAGAGCAACTTTAACACCCATAAAATACTACGCAAAACAAACCAGAATGCAACTCCAGTGCAACGTCCGCTCCCCAAAAAACACACAGCCAAGCCCAAATCCACCCAGATGCACAGCAGTGTTTCCACTGCCTCCAGCTGCCAGGTGTTTTGTCCTGGTTCTGTGTTTTGTACTGGTTCACAGCTGGGCATGGAAGCCAACAAGAAAGCGTTTTCAGCCATGTGGACCTGGGAGAAGGGAGTCTGAAGGCATCACTACAAAACCTGCTGTCACACCAGGCTGCACCATCAGCCAAAGTGACACGAGGATGTTCATCGACAACCCAGAGCTGCTCTGCTAAGAGAGGCTGCCTGCATCAGCAAGCTTCAGCAGCACCATGTCAATATGGCAGAGCTCCCATTTTTTACAAATAATAATCTTTTTCTCTCTCTTCCCATCCTCTCTGCGTGTATTTATGGTGCCTGAAGGCACCAAGGCACTCTTTAATGAGGTTTTCACACAAGACAGAATAAATTAGAAACCTTGATCAAAACAGGCCCTCCAGGAGGAACACAGCACAAAGACAGCCACATGCCTTATACACCCTGAAAAATCCAAATACTGCAGCGGGGCAATCAGTGAGCCATTCCTCGAGCAAACAGGGAGCACACCCTCCTGCCAGGGTACCTGTGATGGCAAGGTCTCCCCTTCTCAACCCTGCTCTGCACCCCAGCACATTCATCCCCAAGAGGGGGACGAAGCCATTGCCCCCTTGCCACTCCATGAACCTCAGCCCCAGGGAGGCAGCGCAGCCCCAACGTCACTGCCATGGCCCGGGATGGGATGGGATGGGATGGGATGGGATGGGATGGGATGGGATGGGATGGGACGGGATGGGACGGGATGGATCTGCTTCCACTCACACCAGATGCCTCCAGCTTCCTTTGGAGCAGGGTGCATCCTGCCTTTGCACCCCAGTGAGCAGAGGGACTGGAATCCCCAAGGTGAGGGGACCGGCCTCACCCCCATGCTCCCACCTGAGCTGAGGGGACCAGATGTTCCCCCAGAGCCTCTGGGGCAGGGAGGACCAGACCTGCCACTCCAACACGCTGGGGAGGAGGGGACAGACCCGGCCAGGCTGAGGAGAACAGAGCCTCTCCTGGGTCCTGGGCTGCAGCCCCCGAGCTGGGGATGCCAGAGCTGCCCCGGTACCACCTGCAGCCCCCCGAGCTGGGGATGCCAGAGCTGCCCCGGTACCACCTGCAGCCCCCCGAGCTGGGGATGCCAGAGCTGCCCCGGTACCACCTGCAGCCCCCCGAGCTGGGGATGCCAGAGCTGCCCCGGTACCACCTGCAGCCCCCCGAGCTGGGGATGCCAGAGCTGCCCCGGTACCACCTGCAGCCCCCCGAGCTGGGGATGCCAGAGCTGCCCCGGTACCACCTGCAGCCCCCCGAGCTGGGGATGCCAGAGCTGCCCCGGTACCAACCTGCAGCCCCCCGAGCTGGGGGTGCCAGACCTCCCCCGGTACCACCTGCAGCCCCCCGAGCTGGGGATGCCAGAGCTGCCCCGGGACCAGCCGCAGCCCCCGAGCTCGGGGGACCACAGCTGCCCCGGTACGCCAGGGCCGTATCCCCGAACGGGGATGCAGCGCTCCCCCGGGTAGAGCACAGAGCTCCCGCGGGCTCCCGCGGCCGCAGCCCCCGAGCTGGGGGTGCCAGAGCTCCCCCGGGCTGAGCAGACCGCACCTCCCCGGTGCCCCCCGGGGCCGTGGGGCCCAGATCCCGCCGTGCTGCGGGACCGAAGCTCCCCGAGCTGAGCAGCCCGAAGCCCCCCCCGAGCCTCCGGTGCTGCGGGGGCCGGAGCTCTCCTCGCGTCCCCCGTGGCTGCGGGGGCCGCCGCCGGGATGAGGAGCCGGAACCCCCCAGGACACGTCCCCTGCAGGGGCGGCGGCGGCCGCGTCCCCGCTGTCACGGCCGGTGTCCCGTCCCGCCGCCACCCCCGGGCCTGCGCCGAGCCGGAGGCCGCTGGGTCGCCGCTCACTCACCGTGCGGAGCCGCGGCTCGGTGCGGGCGGGTGGGTGCGGCCGCCGGGCGGGTCCCCGGGCGCTGCGGCGGCTCCAGCCCGCTCCCCGTGTCCCGTTTGCAGTGCCCCGCTCCCGTGTCCCGTTTCCAGTGCCCCGCTCCCGTGTCCCGTGTCCCGTGCGGCGGCCGCGGGCGGGGCGGGGGCACCGCGCGCCACGTGACCGCCGTGTCATCCCGGCCGCCATCTTGTGCCCGTCCCTCCTGCCGGGAGCGCCGCGCTCGGACATCCCCATCCCTGCTTCCATTCCTATCCCCATCCCCATCCCCATCCCTGCTTCCATTCCTATCCCCATCCCCATCCCCATCCCTGCTTCCATTCCTATCCCCATCCCCATCCCCATCCCTGCTTCCATTCCTATCCCCATCCCCATCCCTGCTTCCATTCCTATTCCCATCCCCATCCCTGCTTCCATTCCTATCCCCATCCCCATCCCTGCTTCCATTCCTATTCCCATCCCCATCCCCATCCCCATCCCCATCCCTGCTTCCATTCCTATCCCCATCCCCATCCCTGCTTCCATTCCTATTCCCATCCCCATCCCCATCCCCATCCCTGCTTCCATTCCTATCCCCATCCCCATCCCTGCTCCCATTCCTATCCCCATCCCCATCCCCATCCCCATCCCTGCTCCCATTCCTATTCCCATCCCCATCCCCGCTCCCATCCCCATCCCAGTTCCCATTCCTATTCCCATCCCCACTCCTACTCCCATTCCCACTCCTATTCCCACAGGGATCTGCAGCCCCTCGCTGCCCAGCACAGCCTGGGGCTCACAGGGGCAGCCCGCTGCTCGCTGTGTTCTACAGAATCCCAGGATCCCTGAGGCTGGAAAAGCCCTCCCAGCCCATGGAGTCCAAGCTGTGTCTGATGCCCACCTTGTCCCCAGCCCAGAGCACTGAGTGCCACCTCCAGCCCTTCCTTGGACACCTCCAGGCATGGGCACTCCAAAGCTCCCTGGGCAGCCCCTGCCAAGGCCTGAGCACCCTTTCCATGGGGAAATTCCTGCTGCTGTCCAAGCTGAGCCTCCCCTGGCCCAGCCTGAGGCCGTTTCCCCTTGTCCTGTCCCTGTTCCCTGGCAGCAGAGCCCGACCCCCCCGGCTGCCCCCTCCTGTCAGGGACTTGTGCAGAGCCACAAGGTCCCCCCTGAGCCTCCTTTGCTCCAGGCTCAGCCCCTTTCCCAGCTCCCTCAGCCGCTCCTGGGGCTCCAGCCCCTTCCCAGCTCCCTTCCCTGCCCTGGACACGCTCCAGCCCCTCCAGGGCTCTCTGGCCGGGAGGGCCCAGAACTGGACACAGCCCTCGAGGTGTGGCCTCAAAGAAGCCATCCGAAACGCTTCTGAGCATATGTAGTGCCCCCAAAATATTAAATTCTGGTATCAGCATGGCTTGCTCGGAGCAGGTGAGGGGTAGCAGGGTGTGAGTTCTCCTCCTAAATCCATCTGGCAGCTTTCCAGTACCTAAAGGAAATCTACAAGAAAGATGGAGAGGGACATTTTAGAAGAGCACAGTGACGGGAGAAGAGGGAATGGCTTCCCACTGCCAGAGGGCAGGGTTAGATGGGATATTGGGGAGAATTCCCTTGTGATCCTGGACTGGGATGAACATGTCCTGTCTCAAGATCCCCAAAACCAGAGTGTACAGTGTTGGAGCAAACTCTGATATCTGCCTCTATTTCACTCTGCAGGAGCTCTGCTGGCCGTTGGGCTCCAGTTCTGTGTCAGCTCTGGAGATGTGAGACATCAGTCATCATTAATAAAATCTCAGTTAAAATAAAGTCACAGGGCAATTTAGCTTGGGAGCAACCCTTGGGTGTCACCATCTCCAGGCAGAAAGAGGCTCCAATTTTGTTCTGTGACAGCTAACACCTATTTCAAACCTTGCACTTCACAAATTGTGACTTCTAATACAAAACCTGGGTTTTTTCCATGGCAAAAGGTCAAAATAATTTCGTGCTGCCCACAGAGGGGTTCCTGCGTGTGCTGAGCCTGGCTCCCTGCAGGGCCGTTCCCCAGCGTGGGAAGATCCGCAAGGTCTGATTAAAACTTTTCCCGTATTTCAGGCGTTTGTTATCTCGCCAGCGTGGTTGCCAGCCAGGAGATTGTGGAGATAGCAGAGCCACACATCCAGCTCCCCCTCTCCCAGGCATGGGAGGATGACAACACACATGGGAGGGACTGGATGTGCCGGTGTGTCTCAGGAGCACTGAGCAAGAGACGTGTTTTACTGATCTTTGCACATAAACAAAACAAAATCTGAAAAAGCCCTCGTGACTTATCCCGATCAACAAGTGATTGCAGACATTACCCAAGCAAAATTAAGAATTAAGCTTGAATAAATAGTAATTTATGCACGGGGACAGGTGAAACACAATGGTGTCCTGGGCCTCTGTAAAGAGCTATCAGATCCTGCGCTTTCTAAAAACGGAGTTGAACCATTCTGAGTGAAAATTCTCTGTGTAATAAAACTCGAATTTACAGCCAGCTTGGAAGTGATTTAAAGGTCTGCTGTGACCTGCAGCTCCTCACAGATTTTCATCAGCACTGGTGAAGAAAGGACAAGTTTTGCTTGACCTCAAGATCCAGGCAACAGCTTTCACCCTGTGCAAACTGTTTCATAGTTAGGAAGGGAAATGCAGATGGAAGAGGATGGCTTTGGAGAAGGGTTCTGGAGAAATCCAGGAGAGGGGTGCTGGGGACAGCCCAGACATTGACAGTTTTGATTCTCTCATCCCTTAAAAGGAATTTATTTGTGAGTAGATCTAATACCGGCAGCTCGATTCTGGATTTTCCCAGGTTGACCGGGCTGGCTTGCATGAGCCTGGTTGCCCCAGGAAGAGTTTAGGAATACTGAAGGCTTGTGGGGGTGCTGGTGCATCTCCCTTGAGGCAGTGGAGCCTTTGGAGGGTTTGGCAATCCCAATCCCAATTTATCTTTCCATTTGCTCCCCAATCCCAATCCCAATCCCAATGTATCTTTCCATTTGCTCCCCTTGTGCGCTGCCATCCAGACGGGGCCATTCCTTATGGGGGTTCCTGCTTTTTGGCAGGGCGCTGTTTCCTTCCTGACTATCGTTTCTTGCCATGCCATCTCACTAATGCTCTAATAGGATTAATGTTGTCAACACTTCCCTCGGGGTAGCTGTACAATAAATCCCCCCCTGTCCAGGGTTGTTCCCCCAGGATGGGCATTTTCTCGCAGATAATATGAACCTGAAGCCTGTGCAAATTGGTTCCCTGGGAGCCTGACCTCCCTGTTGGGAATGACAAAGGGCCATCCAAGAGGCTTAGGAATAGCTGTCCCGGGCTGCTGCCTGGGCTTAATCCTGCTGAGCCATGTCTGTTCCTGAAAACAGCCTTTCCTGCCTGGGTACAACCAATCCCCAAGTGTGGGAGAGATTCCAAGAGTGTGCCGGCACCAAGGCTGGGTTGGACATTGGGGCTTGGAGCAACCTGGGACAGCGGAAGGTGTCCCTGCCCATGGCAGGGGTGGAACTGGATGAGCTCAGCTGGGGGTTTCTCCTGCTGGAGCTTTGAATAAATTGATGAATCAGAATCAATGTGAACGGATCAACAGTGAATTGCTAATAGGTCGCAATCATTAGGCATTGACCAATAATCCATAAATTAATGATGTTCCACTTGAAGAGATATTTCTGTTTAGAAAGGTACGTTGACTATTAGCATGCTGATACTTTACTAATGAACTAATATTAAACTAACTTCAGTAAAATGTCAGTTACCTTCATCTTACCTCACTTACTGTGGGTCCTTCTTGCAGTGCAGCAAAGACCCTGTACCATCATTTATGCCATCACCTGATGACATCATTTCCTTACTGATGGCATTTATGTCATCATTTCTGTGGGTTGCATCATTTATTTAGTGCTTTTACCCATTATACCATTTACACCAAACAGCATCATCAACTCAATGTCTTTGTGATGTCATTTTGGAACGATTTGGACCCCATATGACATCATTGATTCAGTGTCTTTACAGCAAACCCTGATGTTTGATGGGGTTGTACTGACTGTGATGGTTTCAAAAGCCTTAGAAATAGAAACAGCCAGAGAGGTCATTGCTCCAAATGTGTAGAGTCCCACAGAGCTTTGTCCCTGTCCCCTGATGGCGGCAAGGGCTGTTAAGAACAAGGCAGCAGAGCAAAAAATCAGAATTAAATACGTGGTGAATTGAGTCAAGCAAAGAGCACAGTGAATCCACATGCTGTGGCTTTTAGGAACCGCAGGGCAGGGCTGCTAGCTGCAGTATAAATGGGAAAAGAGACCAAAATCCCTGTTTCCACAGGATGCAGGAGATTCCAATTCAGCTACTTTGTTATTCAAGCAGTGATTAATGGTGAGGTGGCGTCATCCTCTCTGATCAGTGGTATTAAGCAGTGATGTGTTGCAGACAAATAGCATTATAAATGCAAGATTGTTTCAGATCATTAGGAAAATACGCAAACTCATTTCTTTAATTAATCTTGTTTTAATGGCTGATTGCTTCTGATTAAAATAGCACGTGTCTTTGGGGGAAATGCGTCAAAACTGGAAGTAAAAGGAGAAACTCTTAATGGGGGGAGGGCAAAAACATTTCCCCACTTAAGGAGAAGAAGAGATAAGAATGACAACGAAGTGTGGAAGACGGTAAAAGAAGGAAGACAATTCCAAGGAGAAAACAAGCCAGCAGTTCTCCAGATGGGACTGGTGGGTTTCCCAGAGGCACAGGCTGTCACTGCCTTTGCCAGAGCATCCCTCTGGAAGCGGAGTGTCCTGACTGGGCTGGGCACTGCTGCCCCCAAGGTCCTGGGGACTGGACATGTCCCTGGGCTTCAGGACCAGAGACAGGACAGCCCAGGGCACCACCATTGCATGCCTTCAGTGGATCCAGCATCTCCTTTAGCGCCATGCCAGGCATTTCCCATGGGACACTGAAAGGGGTGACAGAGGATCCCGAAAAACGGCTGTGGGATAGAAGCTGCAGCTCAGACTGGGCTGGAGATGTTGAGTAGCCATGGGGCCGGGAGCAGGATGGAGCTGATGGTCCCAGGTGTCCCACTGCAGATATCCCCGCTCCCGGCCCCTTCGGCGAGCGACACGCTTCTCCAGCATCCCGGCAAGTTTTCTCCTCCCTCTTTCCCTTGCTGCTAACGGGGTTTGCTGCTCCTCTTAGGGAAAAAAAAAAGCTGTTTCCAGAAAGTGCTGTATTTCCTGAGAATGGCGACTCCCAGGCTCTTCAAATCCCTCACCCCCTTTCCTCCTCCACGTCTGGCTCTGGCGCTGCCTCCTCTCCCAAGGAGCGAGCGCCTGCTCCTGACCAAGCTCCTCAAAACCCGCCAGGCGTTCCCGGGCTGGCGCCGCTCCTCAGCACCCGTTCACCCGGGAGCGGGGTGTTTTTAACAACCCCTTTAACACCAGCATGTGCTTTGCAGCCCTCCTGCTGAGTCAAGGAGGGGCCTGGCAGTGGAGGGCACGGTGCCAGCCTCTCCGTGTCCGAGGGTCACGGGTGGTACGAGGTGACAGGGACAGCAGCGTTACAGCAGCAGCTCCGCGGGGCCATTAGCTCTGTGCTCGTGCTGTGGCAGGAGTTTGGATCAGATTTGCTCTGAATTCCTACCGAAATGGCACCTCACGTGCTGCAGCCCTTGGTTTTTCCCACGATGCCAGTGCGGCTCGTTCCAAAAGCTTTTACTCCGCCCCGACATGAACAGAGAATAAATAAACGTTGAAGTGGATGTGGATCGCTGCTGTGCTGCATGTCTCGGCGTGCCTGTTTCCGTGGAAAACCTGTGCTTATCCCCAAAAGGGTTTTGCAGACACACCAGCAGGGCTCAGCTGAGCCTGGACCAGAGCCGGCGCTGCTGCATCCTCCCTGCAGACGGAGCCTGCGTGCTCGGGCAGGTCCAGCAGCCCAAAAGACATTAATTATGGAGTCATTAAAACTCAGTTACCTCTCCAGGCAGGAGTTAGGAGAAGAAAAGCTTGCTCTGGGAAATCAGCAGCAGCAAGGTGGGATTTTAGCAGTGCTGTGTCTCTGCAGTGACTCAGGGAGCCCTGATTAGCTCCAGGCTTTCGAGAGAGAAGATTACCTTGCAGATGCTCCCTGTATTCACTTTGCCAGCAGGTTTATTCTGCAAGCAACATGCTGAAATCCTGGGAGAACAGGAGGGAATGGCTTTGCTAGTGCTCAGGGCTGAGCTTGCAGCATGGCAGAGGCTGGGAAGAGGCAGATTTCTTGGGGCAAAGGGCCTAACAGTGAATTTGTAGGAATAAGGATTGTTTCCTTGGGACTGGCTGGGGCTTCCCGTGGTGCAGCTGTGCCCCTCCAAGCAGAGTCCATCCCAAATGTCTCCAAGATGTCTCTGAGCAGAAGGAGAGGCCACTGGACCCCACTTTGCCTCCTTCTCTCTGGCTGTGGAAGCCCAGCTCTCACAGCCTCTGCTTTCCCTGGCTGCCACCCACCCCTGCCTGGGTGTCCCCAGGCTCGCTTTGCTTTGGAGATGCCTTGGAGCCCCAAACTGGTCCCAGTGCCCAGCCATGGCCTCCCCAGTGCAGAACAGGAGGAAATGCCCCCCCCTTAACCTGATGTCAAGTTGACAAACAGGATGATGCCTCCAGATCATCTTCAAGTCACCTCCTTTTGGAGACCTGGGAAAACCTGGCTGTCCCCCTGTGTCAGGCCACTGAGCTCTAGACCCTGTCACTTCCACGGTGCCCAAGGGGCAGGAGCAAAAGGATACCTGGAGGCTCCCAGTGGAGCTCTGTGTGGCTTTCTGCTGAGCCCAGAGATGTTGCAGTCACCAGTGGCAGCTCTCCTTCCTGCTCAGTCCCGGGATCCCATCCTGGAGGCTTTTTCATATCACACCCTCTATTTGTCCTTCACATCGCTTGGTTTTAGGAGCTGCCATTGCCAAAACAGCGGTTTGGGGACTCTGTGCTCCTGTCGTGCTGGCACCCGGAGAGGGCACGAGTTTCATTCCCAAGCTGGATTTTCTCGGTTTTCCCTGTAGGGGCAGCAGTTGCCTTTCAAGCCAGCCTAAAGGAAGAAAAAAAGATCTGTGTTTCAAAATCGAACTCCTGTTCCCAATGACTGCAGCTGTGATAACAGGGCTAACGCCAGCATCAGCCTCTGCTAAGTGGGTTTAGCAGTTACCATGCTGGACTCAGTGCCTAAAGCTGCCTAGTGATTTGTGACCTGTGTCCCCAAGCCAGCTCCATTCCTCAAATTAGCACAAAGTCTATAAATCAAGCTTCTTTTTATGATAATAATGATAATAATAATAATAAAGATATTATGGTTGTCCTGATGGAGTGCAGGCAATAGTCTTGCCCTGGAGTGGAGATCTCCAGAGCTCCCTTCCCAACACTGCTGCTGTCATGCAGCAGGTGAGGGAAATGAAGGATAGGTTATTAGGGAAAGGTTCTTCCCCCAGAGGGTGGTGGGCACTGAACAGGATCCCCAGGGAATGGTCACAACCCCAAGGCTGCCAGAGCTCCAGGAGCATGTGGACAACACTCTCAGGGACAGGGTGGAATCGTAGGGGTGTCTGTGCAGGGTCAGGAGCTGGATTTGATGATCCCTGTGGGTCCCTTCCAACTCTGGCTATTCTGATTTTGTCCTTAAAACAGAATAAATCTCTGTCTGGATCCCCTCATCCCTTCAGGGAACCATCACGTAAAACAGGTGTATATCCTCTTACCAGCTTGATAAATATATAGAATCAAATACATTTTTAAGGCTTAATGTTCTTCATGTGAGGACGAGCATCAAACATTTTCCAAGCTTCAGGGCTTTCACAGTTTTCCCTGTAACAGCCTCTGGATACAATAATCTGATGCTGCTTTTAGGAAGAAAGGAAACAAGGGGAGAAGCTGATGATAAGGTTCTCATTTTGATGGCAAATGTTGGTAACTCAAAGATTTAACACCAAAGTCCAAGTGGAGCTAGAGTACATTACTTGAGTGGGATTGCAAAATAGCATAAACCATAGAAAACTCGGAATGGTACAACCTCCTCACTCCTGCCGAGCCTGGACCCCTTCAGCTTGGCCACACAATTTGTAAGTGTAAAAAAATGTCATTTCCACCTCTGCTAAAGAAAGAAAAGGCAGCTCAAAGCACCTTGGTGGCTCAGGCACTGCTGGGGCTCAGACCTCCCCCCGCCCCAGGCCGCGAGTTCCTTTCAAAGGAGAGGATGGCAGAGGGCGTGTGGGAAGAAGGCAGGAGGTGGAGCGGCTCCCATCAAATCCAGCAGGAGTTTTGTGTGGAGCACAATCCTATTAGCAGTGTTATTCACGGGTCACGGCCTGAGGGCCGAGGGTTGAATGTGTTTGTTCTGCAAACTGGGCTAATATTGTGAGGACCATAAAAGAGGATGTGTAACGTGTGTCTGGCCTCTTGCTGGTATCAGAGATCACAGCAGAGAATATTTCCTTGAAATTGTATTAGCTCCTATCCAATTTTAGAGTAACTTACAGCTAGGAAAGGCTTCCATGTCATTAATAACAAACACCATCTTTTTAATGTTTAATACATCAGAAATCAGAGCAAAACTTTTTGCTCTTGATTTGGAATGAGACAGCTGGAACAAAATGAAATCTGAAGCCCTCGAGTCGGCCGAGGTATGGGCTTTGTCCTGGAGGGTGCTGTGACACCCAGGTGACCTGGCAGCCAGCAAAGGGAGAGGCTGCGCTGAGCTTTTTGGATAAAAAATGCAGGTTGTGGAGATGGCATCGTGAGAGGTCACCCAAAGCTCAGGTTAACACAGCAGCCTCGCCCTAACACAAGCTGTAAGTGGCTGAAATGCCTCTCGCTAGATGGGCTGTGCTGGGGTCTAGATTTGGAGCAGGGGATTGTCACAGGACTGTACCAAATGCCACTGCCAGTGTGGTGGCTTCACTGTCTGACCTCCTGGCCATCATTCCCCTTGTTGCTCTCGCTTTTCTGGTGACATTGCTGTTGTCTGTAGCCTCTGTCCTGTCTGGAAACAATTCTTTGTGCAGCAGCAATTTGATTTCCATGCTCAACCATCACTGGGTGTGGTATCACCACTGTAGGAGCACCCTTGGTGCAAGGAGGGTTTATTAGACATGATTAATAAGCACAAATAGTTCATCCAGTGTCACCCAGTGTCCCATGTCCCTCAGAGCTCAGCCTTGTGCACCAAGAGTTGCAAATGTCCTTCAATGCCTGTTTAAATACACAGCAGTAGTAACCCAGGGCTGATAATAATAGTCCTGAGCCAAGCACTAAACCAGGGGAAAGCTGGTTCCAGCTGAGCGTGGCATGGTATTTTTGATGCAGGAAGGGAGAATAATTCCTGTTTGGTATGTACGTGAATGCAGATGTGATTTGGATGGCAGGCACAAGACATTTAGAAATGGAAATCTCATTATCCTGACAGTAATTCGGGACTATTACAGGGAAGCTCAGGGTCTTTAATCAGTAACACTGTATTAGCATAACAGAGTTCATGGTGATAAAGTAAAAGATACCGATTAAAGAACATTTTTCTCCACCTAAGATCTGCCACCTACTGTATCCAAACACATCCGTGGCCTTTGATTTGCTGAACCCTTCTCCCCAAGCCAAGGGGAGCACAGGTGGGTTTGCCTCCTGCCCTGATTTGCTTGGCAGCAGCAAACAAAGTCATATACATGTATATAAATATGGTGTCTGTTATCTTAGAAAGGTTCTTCTCTGGCTTATTTCAAACCCTGCTGATCCTGAGGTGACAGCTTTATTATCTCCATGACCTGGGGGTTGTTGTGCAAGCGTTCCTGTAGGAATGGGCATGGGAAGTCAGATGTGGAGGCCCATATGGAGCACAGAGTTGCTGCAGCAGGACTCTCCCGGTGCCACAGAGCTTCTCACAGCTTCTCTGGGTGTTTAACAGCCCATGGTTATCTTCAGCTAAAAATAACCTGCTCTGAGGCCTTGGAAGAATTAGCTGGCTTCCCTGAGCCGGGAGAAGCGGTGACTTTCTGTGTCAGTTCAAAGTTATTCCCAGGAATGAGTTAGCCCTTGTTCTGACCACACGGCTGGAATGGGCTCCCTGACTCTGCTGCTGCCTCGGCCAACCTGCATCAGGAGTCAGAAAGCCTCCAGGAGGACATCTCCGACCCTGGCTGTTGCAAAGTGTGTTTTCCTGCTGCAAAATATCTAGGGGCTTAAAATCATAATGTTGTGATAGCTTCAAATGCAATTGAAGCATTCAAATTCAAATGTGTGATAGCATTTCTCCTGGTTAAATAAACTCTGAGGAACACCCTTGTTTATTAGCAGGAAGATTTATAATGGCTACAGAAGCTGCAAAAGGATATTCGGGCTGCCATCAGCAGCTTTGGTAGGACCAGAAAAGGCAGGGCAGGATCTTTAAACACACAGCCCATTAAACACACAGACCACAAGTATTTTGTTCTGTGTCTATTTAAATCGGAGTAAAAATACAACGACAACAGAGGGAACAGATTGGCTTTTAAAATATTCCATGAGATAAACAACAGCTTTGGCTAAGTCCAACCAAATGAATTTTACCTTATGAGAAGTTTAAGTAGTCTTGGAGCTCAGGGGAAATGTTAAGGGTGCCACAAGCTCAGCTGCTTTGTAAACTTGCTCTGCAAAGATAAGCAACAGCAGTTCCATAGAATCCTGGAATGTTCTGGGTTGGAAGGGGCCTTAAAGCTCATCTCATTCCACCCCTGCCATGGGCAGGGACACCTTCCACTGTCCCAGGCTGCTCCAAGCCCCAATGTCCAGCCTGGCCTTGGACACTGCCAGGGATCCAGGGGCAGCCACAGCTACTCTGGCACGCCTGCCCACCCTCCCAGGGAAGGATTTCTTCCCAATACCTGATCCAAACCTACTCCCCCTGTCCTGTCACTTCACTGTTTGTAGTCAGAGGGTCTGTTTAAACCCTGAAGTTTCTCTCAGGCTGAAATTATAGAGGGACTAAACCAGAGGCTTTATGAAAGGAACAAGCTGCAACCTCTTAGTGGAAAAGGGAATATTTTACAGTTAGTTAGAAGAACCAAGTGTCACCTCTTTTTTATTGTAATCTTATTCCAACCCTGTGATTTCCCAAAAATAGACTCACTCACCAGGAACGTCACATTCATCTTGGTTCAGCTAATGATATTTATACTTTTATATTGGATAGGATTAATTTTCCTATCCCGTTAATGCAGCATGTGATCATTAAATACCTTTACCACACGCACAGACATATATTTTCTGTGTCAGAAAGGAAAGCAACTGGCATTTTAAATTACTGACTGATAATTGTAGGTGGCTGTTTTCCATAGTGCTTAAGGAATTCCTTTCATTATGATAAACGGGTATAAGACTCCCTTTTTACACAGAATCAGTTCACAAGTGAATTTATTCGACAGTCGCAGGTTGTGGGTCTGCTGAAGAACATTTTCCACAAAGGTGCCTGTGTTAATGTAGTGAACATGTGTAACAGCACCTTATGGAGGAGAGGCACTGAAACTTCCCAAATGATGGGTTTGGGTACTGACACCTTGTACAACTAATGCTGCAGCTCACATCCTGCCAAATTTCTCTGAGCCTTATTTCACATCCACAGCTCAAGAAGTGCAGGGAGTGCCTAAGCAAAAAGAGATCCAGTGACAAGCACAATTATTATCCTGGCATTTTAAGTAAAAGGTTTTACAAAATCAATACGCAGCCATGCGCCATTAAAGTATCAACTGCAAAAGTGAATTCCAGCATGGGAAATCTGCCAGAAAGAAGAGATTTTATCCTGACAGGAGTGAAACAAACAGACATTCAATCAGGGTAGATGTCAGGAAAGCCAAGAGAAATAACAACTCCATTCTACACAGCAGTGTTTCCCCAGACATAAAAACAGTGATTAAAAAGAGACCCTGCTGCTTGTGAAACTCTGAAGCCTCCTGAATGGACCAGCACCACCACAGCCCCTGTAACCTCCCACAGAGAGCAAGAAGAAAACTGCTGGGGTTGGACCGTGTTATCAGGCAGCACCACCCACGTGGAGCTTGTTTCTGTGCACAGAGGTTTGTTTCCTCAGCCACAACAACACAGAAAACTTGCCTGGGTCACGATTTTTCTTGTCAAGCAGGAATTTGAGTAATATCTTCCCCTGTTTTGCTTCAAAGGAAGACTTCCCATCTCTTCCATTCAGTGTTGTACTGGTCCTTCATTCATGGGCTATTTCAAGAAGGTTCCTAAACCCTCCTAAACCCTCCTGGTGTCTGTCCCAGGGCTGCTGGCTTACTGGGCATGATGGTGGTCCATCAAAGGCTGGAGACCCTGGAGGCCTTTTCCAACCCTAATGACTCTGTGATTGTGTGATTCCATGGAAGGTGTGTTGCTCCACATCCACCCTGAGGCCCCGGCTGCAGTCTGGGGTCAGGGGCTCTATCCCTGTCACCACCAGGAAAGGTTTGGCTTTGGCCTCTCTGTAACCAAACTGACCCTGCAAACACCGAGGATCCTGAAGAGGGGCAAAACATCCTATTCATTGTTTAATTTTGAGTTTGAGTGGATTCTCCATACACACATAAAGAAAGTAAGATGATTTTGCTAGCTTTCTGCTTTCAGCACAGGACTCAAAGTCATTCCCAAAGCAGGACATGGCAGCGCCATTCCTCCACCCTCCCTGTCTCCAGATCTGTGCCCCAAGCACTGTTGCACTGGGCAGCACTTTTCAACCCTGTGCAAAGAAGAGTAAATGACTTTCCCTTAATGAATGGTAAATCCAGCCTACAACTCCCTCTTCCTTTATCCACGCTCACAGGGTTACTGACACGCACTGATTCGGAGGGGCAAGCAGACAAAAGTTTGTAATTTGTTACCCCAGTCCTCAATGGGGAAGTGAAGGATTTTCCAGACAAAAGACTAAGACTCAGCTAGCCCCAGCTGAATGCCTCTTTCTGTTCATTTGCCTTTTGTCTGTAACTGCTAACGGTGCTAAAAGAAAGAGCCTGATGACTGACATGCTGCTTCATTCCCGTTAGTGGAATCTGTGCTCTGAAACACAGGATCAGCTGAGTCCTGGGCAGAGCTGGGAGCAAAACAACATCTTTCCTCTGCAAAGCTCTCTTTGCCACTAGCCTCAGCCTGCCTTTGGGTGGGGCAAAACTTTTCCAGAAGTATGAATGGATTTTATAAAGCATATAAATATGCTTTGTTAGCAACCCACACTGCCTGGGCAACATAAAAACAGGAGCCCAGGGGTGCCCAGGGGGGCACGAGGCCAATGGCCGCTGGGCTGGGCCAGCCATGGGGTGGCCACAGGCCCAGGGCAGGGCCCAACCCCCTGTGCTGGCCCTGCTGAGGGACCTCAGGGCTGTGTCCAGTTCTGGGCCCTCCCGGCCAGAGAGCCCTGGAGGGGCTGGAGCGTGTCCAGGGCAGGGAACGGAGCTGGGAAGGGGCTGGAGCTCCAGGAGGGGCTGAGGGAGCTGGGAAAGGGGCTGAGCCTGGAGCAAAGGAGGCTCAGGGGGGACCTTGTGGCTCTGCACAAGTCCCTGACAGGAGGGGGCAGCCGGGGGGGTCGGGCTCTGCTGCCAGGGAACAGGGCCAGGACAAGGGGAAACGGCCTCAGGCTGGGCCAGGGGAGGCTCAGCTTGGACAGCAGCAGGAATTTCCCCATGGAAAGGGTGCTCAGGCCTTGGCAGGGGCTGCCCAGGGAGCTTTGGAGTGCCCATGCCTGGAGGTGTCCAAGGAAGGGCCGGAGGTGGCACTCAGTGCTCTGGGCTGGGGACAAGGTGGGCATCGGGCACAGCTTGGACTCCATGGGCTGGGAGGGCTTTTTCAGCCTCAGGGATCCAGGGATTTTGGGATTCTATGACTGTATGACAACTGGTATGGACTGCCCTTGCTTCCATATCCGTGATGTACCTTTGGCATGGCTGCAGACTTTGGGGAGGACAGAACAAGCACCTGTCTTCATTTTAGCACTAAAGGGATTGGGAGTTCACTTTCAGTATTTGCTTCTCCTCTTGTGTGAGTGTATTGGCAAGTACAATAATTTCCTTGGCTTCCTAATGCCTCACCATCTCTCGTCTAGAGGAGATCAAAGCTAAGCTTCATAAAACAGGGCACTGAAGAGCATGCAGAGAAGCAAAGTGAGTAGCAGTGAGTTGTTAATGCCTGTGAAAAAAAAGTGACAAAAGTCCAGATAAGAAGGAAAATTTGAACAGTACTTAAATTGCCTCCAAACTTCTTGAAATAATTCCCTAAAAACAAGCCTTTTACAACTAGATAGACATTAACATGGCCTTGGCTCTTCTAAGGGTAAATGAGGCTGATCAACATTTTTTTGAAGAAAATCAAAATTCTGAACGGGAATAGAAAATGTAGAAGGACTTGAAAAGCAGTACCACAAGGATAATTTACTGCCTTAGAATTAGGAGAAATGTTACCAGACAACATTTTGTTTACTGAATCTATTAAAAAGCTGTCTCAGTCATGAAGAAAATCTGTCTTAGATGACTGTGGTAATTTTAGAAAGCTGCTGACCAGCCGTGACTGTACATCTGCTGAATAACTTGGCAAACTGCCCCTATTTCCAGTCCTTCGTCTGAATGATTTAACAAGATGTGGCTTTGAATGCAGTGTGATACAGTTGGATTCGTTTCATGCCAACTCCTGACACAGAATTTTTCTGAAGCTCTTTCAGAGCTTTTCCACCCGTGTTTTCCTGTGGGGATGGATGGCACTGGTCAGGGGAAGTCACATTATTGTTGTTCCTATAACATCCCTGTTGTCTTGGGCAAGAGCTGCGTTGTAAAAGAGTGCTGCATGCTGGAGCCTCTGCTTGGAAGCAGAGTAGAAGAACAGCGAACAGGATGGAAACGTCCCATCTCACCAAGCCCAGTGTCTGCCATCAGAGGCCGGCAAAGCACCTCCTTCCTCTCACCGAGATTGCTAAATTCATCTTGAGGTCAGCTGGGTCATTCACTGCTGGAAGGCTTCTCCCAAAGAGTCCCTTTCCAGCTGAGAATCCTCCCGATGTCCGGTCCATGTTCACGTCTGTCTGAGTGCCCTCTCAGAAGCTGTGCACCACCCAGCAGTGCTCCCTGGCAATCCTGCCCGTGGGTGGCTGTGGCCACCCACAGTGGGGAGTGTTAATCTCTCCCTGTCTCTTGATAATGTCACTTCTGACCTGCCTCAAACTCCTGTTTGCTGTTACGTGGCCATGCCACAGTGAGGGCTCACAGCTGCCTGGAGATATGCTGGTCTGTTCAAGCCTTTCCCTTCCTTTGTCTTTCTGAGCTGATGAGTTTGCAGCAGAAATCCCTGCTTGCTGCAAGAATTTCTCACTGTTCAACTTCATCCTGTCTCTGACTTGTTCTCTGTACTGGGGTATTGTCAAGCTTTGTGCTGTCAGCAAACTTCCTTACCATGGGCTTCTTTGACCATCCAAGCCCAAACCCCATCTGACAGAACCATACTAAAAAGAATGGCACTGGATTAATTAATTAATTGCTCTTGCCGGTTCACAGAATCCCAGGATCCCTGAGGCTGGAAAAGCCCTCCCAGCCCACGGAGTCCAAGCTGTGCCCGATGCCCACCTTGTCCCCAGCCCAGAGCACTGAGTGCCACCTCCAGCCCTTCCTTGGACACCTCCAGGCATGGGCACTCCAAAGCTCCCTGGGCAGCCCCTGCCAAGGCCTGAGCACCCTTTCCATGGGGAAATTCCTGCTGCTGTCCAAGCTGAGCCTCCCCTGGCCCAGCCTGAGGCCGTTTCCCCTTGTCCTCTCCAGTTCTTTCAAGATTCACTATTTTGAATAGTCCCTTGCCTTTAGCATGCTTGAATCTTTGAGCTTTCTTTGTGCCTGTATTTTGGTGAAAAAACAACCCAGAAATTTACTTTTCCATGTATAAAGCACAGGTCCACACAGTTTCTGTAGTTTCTGTCCTCCTCTTACTTATGTGGAAAAAGAAACTCTTAATTTAAATTTACTTTTACCCTTGGAAAATCAGTTCGGCTGGATTTCAAGGCTTTCTGAATTTGTCTCTGGGTTTTTGAATCTCCAAGCCATTCCACAGCCTGACTGTTTTGCTGCATGGGGTCATGCTGCTCCAGAACTGGAAGGGCCTACCACGTTCCAGAAAGGCAACCACATAATTATGGGGTGGCCACGCTGACGATGTTGCCCACACAGGGTGAAGCCACACTGCAAGACCAGAAACTCTGCTTGAAAAGAGGTCAAACCACTTAGGATCCCCAGAGGTTCCTGTGTTTTCTGGCAGAACAGGCAATGTCACACATGTTTAAACGTTGACGTGCCGAAGGGAAGCATGTGGAGCACTGAGGGTTCCCGAGAGCGCCGTGTCCCCCACATGTGAGCAAACAGGACTGATATCCCAAGTGCTAACTGGGAAAGCAGAGTGGTGAAAGCCACAAGTACAGAGGTGTGAGCACAATTTTGGAGATGTAGTTGTGCTTAGGGTTAATTGAGAATGGGCTTTCCCATCAGCAGTCGGGCAGTGGCTCTACCCTGATTACAAGCCATTTAAACAAACAAGCCAGGTAGGAAAGCAGGCCTGGGAAAGACTTTGACCCCATCCTCAAGGGGGTCACACTGAGCAGCTCCAAACAGCCACCTCTCACAGTGGGAGGGAGAGACCAGCAGGGTGATCTCCACACCAAGAAGCCACCATAGACCTCCCAGTGACGACTGTTGGCCTGCCCCAAATTGGAATGACCTGCAAGTCAGATAGGAACCAAAAATATTAGGAGATGGTCTTTCTCTCTCCATTAGGACAGCATGGGTGAGATCTGAATTCAGCCCTTTCTGCAGAAAGCAATAATTGTATGTGTCATTCCTTTTCCAGTTCTTCGATTGCTAACCAAAATGTGGCATCAGCTACAGAAAAACCCATCACTTTCCTTGTGACAATAAACTGCTCCCTGCTCACATGCACAGAAGGCAAAGGACTGCCCAGAAGAGCAGAAAGTGCCTCTGAAGAGCCCATACTTCAAAAGGGGCAGCAGGGATGTGGCAGTGCCCCCAGACTAAAGAGGTTTGGCACCCAGGGTACAAAAGTGTGGCCCTGAATCAAGCATCACTCTGCTGACATGGCTTTGCACTGGTGAGCTGAGATGTGATGCCAACTGACAGAGGATCAAGAGCCCAGGGTTCTGGATGCCTCCATCCCACCCAACAGCAGAACAACACAGTTTTGCCTGCTCAGCACAAGCACCAGCTGCTGCATGTGAACCAGGGAAGTTCAGGGGGAAGAGGGTCACCCTTCTTGTGGGAGGCAAGGTGCACAAGGAACTCCCAAAGGTAATGTGCTGGCACATCACCTCCCAGAGTGAAGGCATGACCCAAAAGCAGGCTGAGTTGCTCCAAGCTCACACTCTCCACCTCCTCTGAGGCTCCACCACACCCTTTCACCTTCCTGCCTCTCTTTATGCCAGACCAGACTCCCATCAGCTTGTGTCTACCCAGCCCCACTCCTTGTGCCCAGGGCCAGGACAGGGACACACTCATGGGGATCCACTCACCTGGGCTGCTGTGTGTGCCTTGGCTGAGCTGAGCCACTGCCAGATTGTTCTTGGCTGTGGGGCTCATCCACTTGAGAACAATGAAGTTGGGGTGTCTGGAGGATGCAGTGTCTTGGGATCTTGTAGGGTTTGCTTTCTGCCCTCATGCTGGAATTCACTTGTTTAGGGAGAATAACTAAAACCAAATGAATTAAGGACATTCAGCTCTGGGCCACCTGGGTCAGTGCAGAGCTTGGTTGGGAGGTGACACCAGCGTGAGGCCAGGGTGTCCCCACAGCAGCACTCCCGTGTGCCTGACTTCCCTGCTGCTTCGGGTCTGTGGGGCTCAAAGGCTGACAGCAACTAACCAGGCCAGGTGCTGCTGCTGCACCCAGATCAGGGCAACTCCCGGGATCAGTCCAGGGGATGAGCAGCTGGAGCAGCCCTGGAGAAGGACCTGGGGGTGCTGTGGGCGAGAGCTGGGACCCAGAACCCCCCCATGCCCTGGGCTGAGCCCCCAGCATGGGCAGCAGGGGAGGGGGGATTCTGCCCCTGTGCCCCTGTGCTCAGGTGAGACCCCACCTGCAGAGCTGCCCCAGCCCTGGGGCCCAGCACAGGGAGGGCCTGGAGCTGCTGGAGAGAGTCCAGAGGAGGCTCCAGGATGAGCAGAGGGATGGAGCAGCTCTGCTGGGAGAAAAGGCTGGGAGAGCTGGGGGTGTTCAGCCTTGAGAGGAGAAGCTCTGGGGTGACCTCACTGGGGCCTTCCAATGCCTGAAGAGAGCCTGAAAGAAAGATGAAGAGAGATTCTTTACAAGGGATGGAGGAACAGGACACAGGGAATGGCTTCCCAGTGCCAGAGGGCAGGGCTGGATGGGATATTGGGAAGGAATTGTTCCCTGGCAGGGTGGGCAGGCCCTGGCACAGGGTGCCCAGAGCAGCTGGGGCTGCCCCTGGATCCCTGGCAGTGTCCAAGGCCAGGCTGGACATTGGGGCTGGGAGCAGCCTGGGACAGTGGAAGGTGTCCCTGCCCGTGGCAGGGGTTTGGAACTGGGTAATCTTTAAGGTCCCTTCCAACCCAAACCTTTCTGTAATTCTATGATTATTTGCTCTCCTAAAATCATGGCTACTCATCACGTAATAAGAAATGGCTGCCAGCCAGCCAGAAAAGATCCTTGCTTAGAGATCTGTTCCTTGACAGTGAAGGAATGAGGCTGCATGAGAAGGAAAGCAGAACACAAAATTAGGGGCTGACACCTTTCCTCCCTGGACCATGTAATTAATATCATTGGGTTTTAAAGCATTACAGAGAGAGCTGAAACCAGCCCTCACTTGTACAGATGCAGGCAGTGAGTTCTGTACTATGGGAATCACCCCGATGCTCAGACTGGCAATGGGAGCATTTTCTTCATTCTTGGAAAGACCAGCTAATGGCATACACTCAGCTGGGGACACAGGAAGATTTGTTTTCTCTGCTCTTTTGCTGCTGAAGAAATATACTGCCATTAATTTGGTGGCAATTACAGGCTACCAAAGCACTGAGGAGCAGGGAGGGTTTATAAGGAAAAAGCTGTTTTCAGAAGAGGTTGGTGCATTCGCCTTCTCAGTTGCATTTTGATATAGCTTGGTTTGGAAATTGATGCACCTCTACGGAAAATCCATACATGAAGCAGAAACAAGGAAATTATTCAGGACAGGACTATTTGATTGCACTGCAAGAGAACAAGTAAGCGCTGCTGAATGGAAATGTGAGTCATGAACAAACCACCCTGAGCATCGCCAGGCCTGACGATGTCAAAAAACAAAAACAATAAAAGAGAACAGAAGAAAAGAACAATCTCATATCATTGCATCTGGAACAGGCATGTTTGTAAATGGTTTTCACTTCTAATTTAGATATAAAGGACCAGAAAAAAGAACATCACAATACTTGTGGAGGGTGAAAATGGCAATGTAGCTGTTGTGTAAATGCTGTGTCCAGAGTTTTGGGATATGAACTGGAGGTGTTGTGACTCCCCATAGAATGATATATTACTGATAAGGTTTTCCCTGTCATAATAGAAAATATCCAGTGAAACCATTCAAAATACAATCTGAACAATTTCATGGGGTGCAATAGGATGTGATGGTTTAATGTGACGTGGTAGGAGCAAGGAAGGATCCTGTGTGGGATAACTGTCTGCCCTTGACAACTCAGAACACAGACATCCCTTTCTGGAATGGAAAACGGGATCACAAACCAGTTTTTAATTAATTACCTTTTACCTTCACATTTACAATCTCTAACAAAAAACTCGTTTGAGTTCTCTTTTTCTCCCTCATGCACAGCAGCACACATGCATGCTGCTGTAATATGCAAAATCCTTTTCCTACTAAAACCACCTACAGAGGTTCCTCACAGCAAACAATTGTGCAGATGATGGAATGGGTATTTTCCTTGGTATTTTTAAAATACCCTCAATAGGTTTCAAAGCAACACTGCAGGCAGTCTCATGCTGGTTTGCTATAAAAGATATGCTCAAAGTGATTTGTGGTAGATATGTCTAATGTAAACTAAATGAGCCACAGGAAATGGGCCAAGTAGCCCTGGACAGAGTCACTGGGAGGCAGCTGAGTCACACTGCCTTGTTCTAACAGAGAGTCCATAACTTTGCCCAGAAGCTTTAAACCACTTACTTATCCCCATATTTTCTTTCCCCTTTCTCTTTCAGCATTACAGGCTTTGCCTACCCTGTTTGAGCCTTAGCACACTCTTGCATTAACACTTTCTTTTGGATATTGAGGAGGTAGGAGACAGGTGAGGTACACACTTTCCAACAGAATTTCAGTAGTGGACTAAATAAATAATGAAAATTTACTTGTTCACTGAAAATTCTCAGCTCCAGAAGCAATAGACTGACTGTGGAGGCAGGGAGTAAAGTCTGACTCTGTATAAAACACAGGTCTCCCCAGGATGTGCTGTGGGCCAAAAGCTCAGCCTTCCTGCTGAGACTGGAGGTGTTTCTGTTAACCACAAGCCTTGCTTCTCCTACAGATAACTCTGTTTCCTTAGCTACAGTCTGGTATCTATTCAGTAGTGAGGGTTTAACTGAAAATGGGTATAATCAGCATGGGGATGTTTTGCTTACGCTTTTGCCCAAACTGTTTTATAACCCAATGTGTCACCACTGTGCTGCTCAGGCTTTTCCACAGGATGCCTCTTTTTATTCTTTGCTTTTCTAAGCCTCTCTAAGCTTTTCTGGATAGGTCATTACAATGCCATCATTCCATGCCATCAGTGCCAGTGGGATGTGATTGAGTGTCTGAAGGGAGGGCTCCGAGCAGGGCCCAGGCTCTGCTCCGGGGCCCAGCAATGGCACCAGAGCACCGGGCAGGGCCTGAGCCCAGCAATTGCCCTGCCCAGGAGGCAGAACTGCTGCCCTGGGCAGTGCCCAGCCCTGAGCACATTGGCCACACAGGCTCTGGGCTCTCCTCGCTGGGGCTGTTGCAGAGCTGTGTGCACACAGTGCTGTGCCTGTGCTCCGGGATGGCCCTGCTGGAGCAGGGAGGTGCCACCAGGTGCCCTCTGTGCTCCCTGCAGCCTGAGCCATCCTGGGATTCCTGTGATGATAATCCATACTGGTGGTTCTCTGGACACAGCTCCCAGCTGGATGCATCCTTGGCTGCAAACTTCACGCTCCCACTTGTTTTTTACACAGCTGCTTATTTCTACCTGGTCTTGCTGGTAGAGTGTTAAAAGCAGTTGGACTCTGAGGAGGCTCAGGGTGTCTTTATCACTCCACAACTCCCTGACAGGAGGGGGCAGCCGGAGGGGTCGGGCTCTGCTGCCAGGGAACAGGGACAGGACAAGGGGAAACGGCCTCAGGCTGGGCCAGGGGAGGCTCAGCTTGGACAGCAGCAGGAATTTCCCCATGGAAAGGGTGCTCAGGCCTTGGCAGGGGCTGCCCAGGGAGCTTTGGAGTGCCCATGCCTGGAGGTGTCCAAGGAAGGGCTGGAGGTGGCACTCAGTGCTCTGGGCTGGGGACAAGGTGGGCATCGGGCACAGCCTCAACTCCATGGGCTGGGAGGGCTTTTCCAGCCTCAGGGATCCTGGGATTCTGTGGTTCAATGATCTATGTGTGTCCCTTCCAACTCAAGAGATTCTATGATTCTACGAAAAACCCACACACTCCACGCTGCCAACCCCTGCAGTGCCACCTGCAATCCCTTCTCAACATCACTACCTTACTTTGAGTGCAATCCAACTGCTTTTAGCAAAAAAAGGAGCAAAAAACAGCTGTGAAAGACCCTTCTTGGCTTTGGTCACCCATGTTGGAGGACAAAGGAAGTTCTGAGGGGAGCTGTGGCTCCCAGTAGTGTTCCTGGTTGGGGATGAATTTCTGCCATGAAGAAGCAACAAGGAAGAGAGTGTACTGACTTTTTACAAATCTAACTAAGACAGAGCTTCTCTAATGATGGAGATACGCACATCATAGCTGACGTTTTCACAGAGCTCTGAGAAACAGATAGCTTTAATGTTTACTTCCACATCCCACTTGCCCTGTTCCCAGCACGGCCTAGGTCCAGGATTTTGGTTGAAGTGGTCTTAATATCTAGCTAATATAAATGCTAATTAGATTAATTTGATGAATAAACCATGATAGGGATTTGTTAGCAAGTTTCTACTATTGCTTTATGTCAACAGGTAGCTTTTCTACAACACAACTCCAAGGGACAGAAGCACATTCTGTTTCCAATTGAACACGGTGCACTTTTGGTAATAGTAAACCTTAGAGTTGATAATACATTGCACAACTGCAGAGAAAAAAAGAAGAGCAATTTTAAATTTTTCAGATCTAGCACATCTTGGACACGGACCACCAAGAAAAAGGTTAGGTTGTCCTGAGCCCATCTGCTTCACGGGGTTTATATACAGAGAAAGACAACGTACCTTGTCTCTGCCTCTCTTTCCCTACTGCAGTCGATCCAGTTATTCTGCCTATACAGAGGAATTAAACTCCTGTCTGAGTGTGTATTGACTTTTTTGTTTTCACTGAGCTCCGTGAAGCCAGTGAGGCTCCACAGAAGCAAAGCAGATGCAAAAATAGGTCAGACAGCTCATGGCTCCCCTCAGGGCTCCCGCCAGCGCCTCGCCTGGACACGAGTGACTGGAGAAGCCGAGAGGGGTCGGGTGAAGCTGTGATGGAGCGGGTGAAGCCGTGAGGGGGACTGGAGAAGCCGACAGGGGTCGGGTGAAGCTGTGATGGAGCGGGTGAAGCAGTGAGGAGACTAGACAAACCAGGAGAAGCCGTGCTGAGGCGGTCAAAGCCGTGAAGGGGCGGGCGAAGCCGTGAGGGGACGGGCGGAGCCGGGCTGGGGCGGTCCCTGGGGCTGTCGAAGCCGTGAAGAGGCGGCCACGCTCCACCTCTTCCTGCGGTAGCCGCGCAGTGGCAGCCATGGCGGCTCGCGGGGGAAGCGCTCTCCTCGTGCTGCTCCTCGTCCTGCCGCCGGCGAGTGCGGGGCTGAGCGGCTACTTCGGCACCAAGTCCCGCTACGAGGAGGTGAACCCGTACCTGGTGCGCGACCCGCTGTCGCTGGGTCCCGAGGCGGGCGGGTCGCTGCCCGCCTCCTGCGCCCCGCTGCAGCTCCGCGCCGTGCTCCGGCACGGCACCCGCTACCCCACGGCCGGGCAGGTCCGCCGGCTGGGCGAGCTGCACGCCCGGCTGCTCCGCCGGCCCGCGGGGACCGCCGCCTGCCCCACCGCCGCCGCCCTGGCCGCCTGGCCCATGTGGTACGAGGAGAGCCTGGACGGGCGGCTGGCGCCGCAGGGCCGGCGCGACATGGAGCAGCTGGCCCGGCGCATGGCCGCCCGCTTCCCCGCGCTCTTCGCCGCCCGCCGCCGCCTGGCGCTGGCCAGCAGCTCCAAGCACCGCTGTCTGCAGAGCGCGGCCGCCTTCCGCCGCGGGCTCGGGCCCACCCTCGACTTCGGCGGCGACGGTGAGTGCGCGACACCCCCCCCCCCCGTTCCCTGGGGGACCCCCGGCTGGGCCTGAGGGGCTGGGGGAGTCCCAGCTCTCCCAAGACGATGGGGGATTCCCGTGCCCTCCCTGAGGGAGCGCCCAGTGCTCGCTGGGAGGCTGGGGGAGTCCCACAGCCTACCTGAGGGATTCGAGTTCCTTCCCTGCAGGTCCTGCACCCTCCGGGTGGGAGCCTCATGATCTCTCTGAGGGGACTGGGAGAGTCTCACACCTGCCCTGAGAAAGCCCCCTTTGTTTGCTTAGGGGCTGCAGAAGCCCCGTGAGGTGTTCCACACCCTCCCTGAGGGACTCCTGTGTCCTCCCTGAGGGACTGGGGCAGCCCCTGGCCTTCCCCTGAGGGATTCCCGGCTCTCTTAAAGGGGATGGGGGTGCCTGAGGGATTCCTCTGCCCTCAAAGAGGGGCTGGCAGAGTCCCGCGCCCACTCTCCGCGAGCTCTATTCCTCCCTGAGGGCCTGGGAGAGCCTTGATCTCCCCCAGGGGCTGGGGTACTCCTATGCCCTTCGTGAGTGGCTGGGGGAGTCCCGTATCCCCATATCCTCCCTGAGGGAGCTCCTGATGCTCCCAGAGGGGCTGGGGGTGCCTGCTGCCCTCCCTGTGGCTGAGAGAAGCCATGAGAGCAGTCCCACATCCCCCATGCCCAGGTTGAGGGGGACCCTGCATCCCTGTGGGAGCACAGCTGTACAGCTGTAGGCAGACTGTCTCTTGGAGGGTGTTGTGGTGGCCACATGCTGGTACCCCTGGGGATGGTGGTGCTCCCCCTGATGCTCACGTTTGCTTTCAGAGGTGGAGGTTGAAGTGAACGACTCCCTGATGCGGTTCTTTGATCACTGCGCCAAGTTTGTGGCCCTGGTGGAGGAGAATGACGCGGCCATGTGCCAGGTGAACGCCTTCAAAGAGGGGCCTGAGATGAAGAAAGTCCTGGAGAAGGTCGCCAGTGCCTTGTGTTTGCCAGTGGAGGAGCTAAATGCAGGTAAGGAATTCCTCTTACAGGTGGCTTTGGCTCCAGGCCTGGCCAAGAACAACTTCCAAGACATGTAGTTATGCAGAGTAGGTAATTTAAAGTGGCTGTGAATTGGAGTTGCAGTCTCTAATTAAGCACATGGGACTGTAAGTCTGTGTTGGTGTTGCAGTAATGAATGATTGTTGGTTAGTGGTCAGAAGAAAAAGATGTTTGAAAACATCTTTCCTGTAGATGAAATCAGCTTTACCTGGTTTTGGAGGGATTTGGGTGTTTTAATTTTGCTTTCTGGAGCAGGTGTAGCTTTTGTGGAACCTGTTACAGCTCAAGCAAATAAATGACCTCAGGAGAAGCAGTCCTGTATGTCTGTGTTGTAACTCACTTGCCCAGAAGTGCTGGGGTTCCCTCTGTGGTCAAGTGGTGGGGAAACCCCCCCAAAATAAGTGCTGCTGTTGGGATTGCAGCTCATGCTCAGCTGCTGATGTGGAGGGGGAGTTATCCAAGACCTCACACCTTCCCTGTGTTGACTCTTCTGTCCTGTGTGGCTGCACCAGCAGCTGACACCTATAACACATCAGAAGATGGGCAGCATTTAATGTGAAGTGCTCTTGTTTTCCCCTTGTAATGATTAACGTGAAGAGCTTGCAGCCCAAAATCGGATTTTGTGCAATAATTCTGTTAAACTGCATATTTTTGGTGCTTGGCCTTTGTCCTGCCAATTACCTATTGGATTTCGTTGTTTGCATTGCCAAACAGTAATTGCAGTCCATTTTAGAGGTAAATTGAGAGGAAGTTGCTGCTTGTGTAGCAGTGGTTTATCTCTTGCTTGTTTGTTGGATTAATTGCAGATCTTGTTCAAGTGGCTTTTCTCACCTGCTCATACGAGCTGGCCATAAAAAATGTGACCTCCCCATGGTGTTCACTCTTCAGTGAAGAAGATGCCAAGGTACGTGGGACTTGGAGCAGCCTGGTCTGGTGGAAAGTGTCCCTGCCTGTGGCAGGGGGTTTGGAATGAGATGATCTTAAGTGGCCTTCCAACCCAAACCATTCTGTAACGTGTGTTTTTCACATGATAGAATCACATGATAAAACCCATTCCAGGGTACATCAAATGAGGTCTTCTAGGGCCTCTGAGACTCTGTTTGGTTTTGAGGACTATCAGATCTCTAAACCAGATAAATGCCTGTTAATAAAACCCAGTAGAACCCAGATTAATGAGAGAAATGTTTGTTCATCTTCTTTCAAAATTGTTTGGTGTAACTTTTGATGTTCAGTAAGGCTCCTCCAAGGCTCGTAAGGAAATTTGCAGCCCTGGGAAAAGAGGAGACCTTTGCCTAGGTAGGTGTTTGGCTAAAGGGTGGGCAGTTGGGAGTAAGTGGTGTCCTCTCTATAAGAGAATCAGGATCACCATGGGCATCTGCTGAGACCTGCCCTGTTCAGTGTCCTTATAAATAACTCAGCAGGGAGGTGGGAAAAGACTTTGATGCCAGGAATTGTCAGGAAAGGAACAAAGAACAAGGAGAGCACCATGTGCTCTTGAATAATTCCAAGGCACAGTTCTGTCTGAGATGTGTGCACTTCTCTGGAACGTGAAACCAGACAAGCTCAGCTAAAGATGTGGGATGGAGTCTATGGGAAGAATGATGAGCCAAAGACAAAATCAGAAGTGGTAAAAAAGCAGTGGATAATGGTTGTCTTGTGATGTGCAGCACTTCACCTGACCGTGAGCATAGCCAGATGCTGAATTTGGTGGCTCTTTGGTCTGAGCTGTTGTCTGGTTTTAGGCTGAAGTGGTTTCGACTGGAGCCTTGATGCTTGGGGTTGTTTTTGTCATTGCTTCAGGCTGTGGGCTTTTTGTTTTCCCTTGGTGCAATAATAAAAACCTGTGAGCTCTGACTTTAGGTGCTGGAATACCTGAATGACCTGAAGCAATACTGGAAGAGAGGATATGGCTATGACATCAACAGTCGCTCCAGCTGCATTTTATTCCAAGATATCTTCCAGCATTTGGACAAAGCAGTGGAAGAGAGCAAAAGGTAAATCAAAAGGCTTCAGTGCTTTGGTACGAGCTTTCTGTGATCAATCCTGAGCTGGATTTCATGTGAATAGGAGTTCAGTACTTAACTTCCAAACCTGGCAACATTAGGAGAGCTGGAGCTTGAATTTTAACAGGGAGAAATACAATTTTTACTGGAGCAGTGTTACTTTAAAGAGTATATTTTGTTACTTTCATTGATGCTTTTGTGCTCAGCTGGAGTATTTCCATCTTTTAACTTGCTAATCCACACAGGCCTTCGGGGGACAGCCAGCCACTGTTTGATAGTGGTGTTCTCTTCCTGCACAGTTTGAGAGGAGACATTGAGTTAAAACAATGAGCTTTTTTTGTTTAAAATGTTGTTGTTAAACGTTTTTTGCTTAAATGTTGATTTACAACCTGCATGCACTTCCCGTATGTGAAGTGAGCAGTTACAAATTTGTAGTTAATAATCAGTCACATTAATTAATAACTTAGCAGATGAGCATGGGAATTTTATAGAAGTACAGGATATGAAGGATAGGGCCATAAGATTGTATAATGGAATGGAGTGATCCATTTTGTTCCCTTTTAATGTCGTTTCCTCTTTGAGCAGTGACAGCCTTGCAGTCCTTACATTACATGCACTAGTAGCCAGCTGTGTGTCTCAACTGTGTATAAAACATCCCTGTAAGTTTAATAATAACAGTTAAAAAAACCTGAAAGCTCTAAGTGGAAGAAGGAGGTACAGATGGAGGTTTCTGGTTTATTTGGAGCTGAATCAGCAGTTGCTAAATTGAGAGGTGGGAAGAGCAGGTGTCAGAGGCAGAGCTCCCAAAAACTGTGGTAACTTTGTGTCTTTCAGCATTGGCTGTGGAAGTTCAGTTGCAATCCCTGGGGCTCTCGTGTTGTTTTGCCATCACAGAGGGAAGCAGGCACTGAGTGTAAAGGATCAGGACCCTAAATCTTGCAAAATTCCAAGCTGGATGCAAGCAGTGTTCAGGATGAGCGTCATCCTAAACAGGAACCAGAGAGCTGAGGTAGCAGAGTGCCACAGGAATGTGTTACTCCCTTCCACAACGGAAGGTGGCAGTCGTAAAGCACTGGAGACCTGGGAATAAACTGGGTTGGGTAACCTCGAGAGGATGTGGGAATCTAGCAGGGCCACTGTCTTGGAACAGCTTGTCCCTCTTGGAATCTAGGGAGCGGAGGTGCAGCTAATCCTGTTTCATCTAGGGAGAGAGATTTATCTCTTTCATCTATGGAGAGAGACATCCTGTGGCCATGTACGAGTACAAGTGAAAACAAGAAAACATACAGATAAAAAGATATGCCAGTCTCTTCTTTCTTTGTATGGTGATGGTCAACTTCAAGGCAACAGGTTAAATATTTTTGCAGCATTTTCAGAAAATGACCTTTCGTGACGGTGAAATGTCTTTCAGTGGAATGTTGTTTCAATTTAATGGTGTTTAGCATTGATTTATAACTGACTGCTTGCTCTAAAAACTCTAAAAAGAGCAAGAAATTTACTTCCAGGGCATTACCTTTGCTCCATGATCTCTTTTCTTTTTGGAAAGCTTAGATCGGGCTATCCAGAATTAGAAAGGGAAGCACTTCTGTTCTGGGAAGAAGCTGAAGGATCTGGATTCTGTTCTGCTCCAGACTTGGCAGTGGAGAGCAGTGTTGGCAAAGCTGTGTTTTTGTAGCACACTTTATGCATATTTGTTCAATAGCTTTGTTCTGTTTTCATTCCCAGTTACAGTGAAATTAAAAAGAGAAAACCTGTTTCTTCCCATGAGGTGGTTGTTGCCCTTGCAATCTGCCCACCAAACTTAGTTGCCTTATAAAAGCTTGTTTTATTTCTTTGGTGGAAAACCCCTCCTGCTGATTAGTCTATCCTTAAGAATATGATGAAGGTGGTAATAAATACCTCTTGCTAATTAGTCCCACCTTCAACTTGCAGTGCAGAATTTCAGATGTTTTAGGATCTTTCATCATGTGAATTCCAGTATAACTCTGTGGTTTAAACTAGCAATAGTCTCCTCTGGGTAGGTCTTGCTGTACAGCAAGATGGTGTTAAAAGCTGTAAAAGGGATTTTCACTCTGTGATTGCTTTTGGCAACTGCCCCATCCAGAGAGCTGGTGGAAAGGTGGAATTTCTATTCAGGAACTTGGGTCTGATGTAGGATTTGCCAGTAGTTGTACTAATGACCACCTCCTGTTAGCACAGTGCATGGGCCCTGTTCTTCTGCAGCCCAGTAGCAATAAAGTATCAATGTCTAATAAAGGTTAATTCTTTAGTAGAAACCAGCCCAGTGGACCTTTCAGGGTCACCACATTCCTCCATACCTCTTTTCCAGTCTGGAAGGAAGTGTCATGATCACATTTCTAGGGAGAGGCTGGGGGCTGGGACTCTTTCTTCCATACAAATTTTCTTAGTTACAAAAATATAATGAAATGTATCACAAAAGATGTATATGAAATGAAAGCATTTTCGCTTAGGAGAAACTTTGGTTAAAAGTTTCACTTGTTCCACATCAAACCCATATGATTTGCTGTGCTGAAATGGCATAGTTGGGCAGTTGTCTTATGTCTTCAAAATTATAAAGTGCTTTATGGACTAAGAATTGTGTGTTTTCCAAGTCTGCCTGCTAGGGACAGAAAATAGCCAGAGAAGCTAGTGGAGAATTACTTTTCACTGCTGATTTTCCCAGCAGTTTAATGAACAGTATTCTGCCCACAGAAACTCGGTGTGTTGATGAGAAATCCAGGCCTTTTGGAACTTAATGCAATATGAAGCTGCTCATCTGATTTTAAAAACCTTTGCAGCTGCACACTTGGGCACACTTTAAGCATGTTCACTAAAGCTGTCTTAGACTCTTCATTTTTTTCCTTCTAGCTTCAAGTATTTAACATTAATATTTCCTGCTGGTGAAAGAATATGAAATACCTGTTACTGCTTGTACTGTCCAAATGGGTTACCATAAGGCTCTGGCAACTGGGAGGGTGCTTTGTGCAGCCATCTCAGTATTTACAGTGTGTATGGATAATACCAGCCTAGCTGCCCTTATGCATTGTGGAATATTTGGTGGTGGCTTCCTCTGAGAGGGTAAATGGATCCAAGGTATTAAAAAAAAAAAAAGATTTATTTGAATATGGTTCCAGATGAAGTGAAGGTGATCTTTGTGAGTTATACCACAAAGCTGTACAGTAAACAGACTAATTTGGCAGTGACCAATACTAGTTTATTGGTAGCTTTTATTGTTCCATATAATTTGCCTTCATTTTGCAGGTCACTTCCCAACACAATTGGTAACCTTTCGGGAGTCATTTACCACTGTGCCCTAATTGCTCCTTCCAAATCTATGACTCAGTACAAAGGAATATAATGGGTGATCTAAAACCACTCTGCAGTTCAAAACTCTTTTTATTGTATGTACAAAGGGAACTAAGCAAAAAGCTTCTATGCATGCAGTAGCAATTAAATAATTAGATTGAAAATCCCCTTTTGCTCAGGTTCAAAATGTTCAGTCAGTTTGTCTATTAAAACCCCTTCACTGCTGCTGGGGTGACTTTGATTAATAAACAGCCAATGTCTCAGTCAGCAGCTCTGTATCATAGTATATGGTTGGCTTTGATTGCTCCATCTTTCAAAGGTAGGACGTCTGACAAGATTGAAGGGAGCTTCTGGGGAAGCCAGAGGTGTGAAGTTCTCCACAGATCCTTGTGGCACACTCAGCAGCATCTCTGTGTCTGCTTTTCTGAAGTGTGTGTATTTGCTGACTTCTCTCAGAGAGCTGGGCAGCCCAGGGGATCTCCCCGGGGAATGTGGCTGTTCATCTGTCTGCCCAGAACTAGAGATTTAAAGTTTCTTGTGCCTTTCAGACTCCCCAGCATGTCCTTAATCTCACATTAATTAGTTACTACATGCTTGCTCAGGATTGATCTGAAAAAGGATCTCAGCAACTTTTATAGAGTCATACCCTTTTATGTGAGAGTGAAAAACCCAAATGAAACAGTACCTAGGTAAGTAACAGGCAAATGAACTGGTCTGACCAGTGTCCACCTTGGGCAGGAAGTGTTTGACAAGTGGCATGGCCCTCTTGGTTTGGTTTTGGCTTGTTGTGATGGATCAACATTGAGCATCAGCCTGGTGCTCCTGCAAATCTCGGCGGTTTGAAACAATGGGAGAGGTGGGATCAGCCAGGAAAGAGCCTTTGAAAAGTGCAGCAGCTCTGCAGTGAAACACAAGGAAGCCTAATTAGCTCTGAGTGATTAAGTGTTGCAGGACTAGATAAGAGCCTTTTAATCAGGCTTTTTAATGAGTTTTGTGTAGTCCAGTCAGCTTTTCAAGTCTGCTTTTGTCATGAGTGAGCTTGTTCCTTGTTGCAACAGAAGAAAAATTTTATCTTGTCAGTATTAGTGGTGGCGTTTTGTTGTGTTGGCGCTGATTCTGGGAATAATTGGCTGTCTTCTCCTCTACTATTCATGGTGAAAATTTTGACATGAGGACTTAATACTATTTGACAGATTTTTTTTTTTAACTTTTTTTATTCTTCTTCCCACTGGTGATAATCCTCTGAGCATCACCACTGTTAAATATTTCTGTGCCCTGAGTCCCACCACTGCTGCTCACCACTCCCTGATCTCTACTGCTTCCTGGTATGTTTAGGATTTGTCCAGCTTTTTTTTTTTTTTTTCCCCCAATAAATCACAGAGGGAAGTGAGAAGGATGAAGAATTCATCCCATAGTTGAAAACAGGTTTTGGAGTCCTGTGACCTGGCTTTTTTATTAGGGAGGAAAGGGATAGCATGTAGTCTAAGCATGCTTGTTAAACAGGTGTTAAAGCTTACCTTCTTTGCAGTTGTTGGAGGGATTTTTACATGAGGTTTGAAGGTTGGCCAGTTGAGCTTTGCAGCAGGAAATGTTTCTTCTTATCCCACTATTTCCTGGGGTTTGGGTTATTTCTAACTGAAAGACCAATCAGTGCTTAGGAAATAAATTTTGGTTGAAAGAAAGTTCGCTTTTTCCATATGGAGAACGAACTGTCAGTAGTCCTGGGAAGAGTAGGAATGATCTGCTCATGAGGATGGGTGAGCTGATGCAGAAGATTGAGTTAAACCCAAATCTTCTGAGATGCAGGAGAACTAGAATTTGCCTGGATAATAAATCCCATATCTGTGCTTCTCCACAATGGTTTTTTTTTTCCCCATGGTGAAACTTGGCTTCTGGCTTGTGCTACTGAATTGTTCAATGCTTTCTTCATTTTCATCTGTAGGAAGATTTATTTAAAAGGTAAAAAAAAAAAAAAATCTGTAAAACCCCAGTGTGGGCAGTTCAGGAGCTGGCACATCTCTACAAGGATCCCTGCTTGTGCTCTGCCTACTGAGAGCCCCTTCAGCTCATTTGAAAGTGCCCCATGAGATGAATATGAAACCAATCCCTTCCGAACAAGCTCCTCATATTTTATGGCAGAGTTTTATGCGCAGTCCCTTCATTTCCCTTCAAAGATGGGAATGAGGTTTACTCAGTGGGCCTTCCCAAGCCATATACTAGTAAATAAAAGGGAGGGGGAAAAGTGGATTGAAATATCATTAGCAATTGCCAGAGTACGATGTTGAGAACTTTGATGCTTCCAACAAGATGCTGAGTCATTGATCAACTGTGAGGCAAATTGAGTGGCAACATCAAGCCTGCCACTTAATATTTTATTAGCCTGTGCTACTGTTTATCAGTGTTTTGTTGCTTGTTCTGGCTTTATCAGAAATGCAGGGGCAGTGGTAACCTTTGCCTGTGTGTATTCTCTGAAGAGCTAATTTGTCATCATTTTCCCCACAATCAAAAATATTGCTGTTGAACCTTGATGGCCATTTTGATTGTCACTGCTGGATGATAGGAAACCACATCTGAGCTGGAGTCCTGACCCTGGAGACTGAACAGGGCGTGCTGGAGCAGTCTGGGAAATCACCAGGCATGCTGTGTTAAAAAGGCTGTGGAGAACTCAGGATTGTGTCGTATCAGGAAACAGTTTTAATCCTCATTAAACTAATCCAGTGGGATAGCTCTGAGTGGGAGAGGTTTGTTTTGCTTCCCAAGGCTGTTTGGCCTGTTGGCATGAGGACCTCATGAGAATAAAGCAGGTGAAGGAAAAACTCAATTCAGACTGAGAATGAGTATCTTGTTTAGTCCTTTTCTCACTTCTTCCCTTGTTCTTAAAAACTTGCCTATGCTGTAATTTGTTTCCTGCTTTGCAAACATATGCCTCACTGGTTTTTTTATGATTTAGTTTTTGCTATATCTTTTGTGATTTCCTTGTTTCAACATTCCTACTTAGCATCAGCTGAAAAGTAAAGCCAAACTTTGCTTAAAGCCAGCATTGATAGCCAGAATGTTAATTTTTTTTTTTTTTGTCTTAGCGTTTCTGAGGCCTTTTTGGAGTGGTGGGATGTGAAATCCATTCCCTGTGGAGTCAGTAGAGCCTGTGTAGGGTTGTTTTGGAGATTCTAGGAGCATATTTCCATTTCCAGCTTCCTTCTTACTTAACAAAACACAGACCACCATGCAGCTGGGACGGCATGAAAGTACAAATAATTAAATAAGGGAAGAATTTAAAAAGTAGCTCTGGGAGAGAATCAGAATTCCAGGCCAGTCTTGTAGAAATAATGCTCCAGACTAGTACTGCTGAACACCTTGATACACCTGGGAAGTGTTAGGATGGCCCTTGGAAAGGAAAGCATTCCTCTTGGAGATCTTGGCAGGGATCAGCAAATACTAAATAAGGTGATCTGGTAGCCACAGTCATGATTTCCAAACATCTTTCTCAACAGGTTTCCTTATCTAAAGAAGTCAAGCAGATGGGGTTAAGGCGGAATGTCCTTACACAGGGAAAAAAAATGATGAAATTACAAGAAATGGAGGGTAGGGACAACAGATCAATTTTCCCTAGCAGAGATAGAGCTGGAGCAATCTGACCTGCTCAGAATGTTGTAAATGACGCAGGAAAAAGAGGTGACAAGTTCAGTGGCATTGCAAATGTGGTGGTTCTAATCAAGATAAATAAGATGAAGTGTTTCTACTGGGAAGATTGTAAAAGGGCCTGGTGAGACTGGGCTGGAAAACTGCAGAGCTGTCAAGTAATCCACATGAGGGAAAAACGATCTTCTTATCACCTGTTGGATTGAATCTGGGAGAGCTCAAACTCAGGAGCTGAGTTACGAGGCTGTTGTAGCTGACTGGAGATATCTCAGACTTCAGATGTATGGGGCTTGGAGCAGCCTGATCCATGGAAGGTGTCCCTGACATGGCAGGGGGTTGGAATGAGATGATCTTTAAGGTTCCTTCCAATCCAGACCATTCTGTGATTCCATGTTGGATATCAGGAATTAAGCAAAGAGTTCACGGGTATAGTATGGATTTATGATGTAGCTTATGGTTCTTGAGTATTGTGCATTCTAACACTCTGATCTAAAGGGATATAGCTCATGTGAAAAATTGTGGAAGGACTAAGGTAGGATTTCTCAGCTTGGGAAGAACACTGCTGCAAAGCTGTGAGTAGAACAAAGAGGATTAAATGGGACTTGGCATCTACAAATAGAAAAAAATGAAGATCAGTGCACGAAGCTGTGCAACTCCTTGCTGCAGGATGTTGTGTGTGTTGGAAACTCACGTGGATTTAAGGAGGGATTTGGCAAAGGATGATTCATTACTTAGGAGCCACCTCTGACCCAGCAGACTTCTGAGCTACAGATTGCAGGAGATCAAAGGAACGGCCTTCTGTCTCCTTCCATAGACATCTGTGTCTTGCTGCTCTGACAGGAGGGATGTGAATGTGTCCTAAAACCTAAAAATACTTCCCTGCAGGTGTGTCTGGACAGGAAGGATACACATCAACTGCTCAAATGGACAAGAGAGGGAAGGGAAGAGAAAGGGATTCAAGGATCCAAAAGCTTTACGATTTTAAAATGAGTGGAGGGGTCATAAATAGCAAGGGGAGAACATGGGCAGGAACACTGATTTTGGAGGAGCTGGAAGAGTGTGGTGAATGTAAAGCTCTTGGTGCAGCAAAGGCATAGGTGGAAAAAAAAAATACACTGTCCTCCATAGAGAACCTTTCTGTGGTTTGAGTGCTGCTTCTTTTGAACGGAAAACAGAGGCAGGGTTTGGATATATTTTTCAAGGGATGTTTTGCCTAAGGGGAGAGTCTGAGGAGTGGAGTCAGAAGGGCTCAGGTTCACCAGGAGCACGGTACAAGGTGTGTGTCAGACTCCAAAAACACCATGGCTACACTGAGCTGGTAGGGCCCATCCTGGCCCAGCACTGAATTCCTGCTGAGCTGATCAAAGTTCCAGTCCGCAGGCAAGTCTCCCAGTTAACCATATTTTCCATTGCTTTGGATTGGAGGGGGGGAAATGCCTCCTTTTGAGACCAATCAAGATGTGCCTCCTGAAAGCTAAACCTGTATTTACCTGTGCTAGATCAAGTGCCCTGGGCCACTTGGAAATGGTCCCCAAAAGCCATCATCCTTCTCTGGAGCAAGGGTCAGATTTTCCTTTTGGCTGGTGCTTCCTGGCACAGCAAGCCAGTTCTTATCTCCCCTTTGGCTGAGCAGTGTGTAACCTTTTGTTACATAAAACCTTTTGTTACATAAACTGTCCTCCTTCATGCTACGAGTCAGTGGCTTGATTTACTGACCTGTTACTGAGGGAGCATCATCTCCTTCTGGACTGCTTGGTGTCCTCAGGAATTAGCAATAGCAGTATTCCTGCTGGTCACTTGGACTGGTAAACTGGGGAGGGACAACTGTTCTCCTGCATCACTGGATCACTGTCTTCAGACTAAATTTGGTAAATGCTGCTGATGATTTGAAGGAGACTCTCTCACATCCAGTGAGGGGCTTGAGCTCTGTTCCCTGCCCTGGACACGCTCCAGCCCCTCCAGGGCTCTCTGGCCAGGAGGGCCCAGAACTGGACACAGCCCTGAGGTCCCTCAGCAGGGCCAGCACAGGGGATGGGCCCTGCCCTGGGCCTGTGGCCACCCCATGGCTGGCACAGCCCAGCAGCCATTGGCCTTGCACTCCCCTGGGCTCCCCCTCGTGCCCCTCTGGCACAGCACCCCCAGGGCCTTTCCTGATGGGCCCTTTCCAGCCCCTCTGCCCCAGCCTGGAGCTGCAGGGCTTGGGATGACCCCAGGGCAGGACCCCGCACTTGGCCTTGCTGAATCTCACTGCATTGGCCTGGGATCGATACCTGGACAAAGTTCAGGAAGCTCCATTTAAAATGTCTGTACCAGACTGAAATTCCCAAAGAGGTTTTACTCGGGAGTAACACAAGTTCAAGGTGTCCTTTGGCCGTGGCCGCTGTGCAATGTGTTGCTGTTTTGTTTTAAAGCACAGGCTCTTGCTCATCCCTTCGCTTTCTTTTCTTTTGTAGCTCCAAACCCATTTCTTCACCTTTGATTGTCCAAGTTGGGCACGCAGAGACCCTCCAGCCCCTGCTTGCCCTGATGGGTTACTTCAAAGATGATGAGCCTCTCCTGGCCAACAACTACGCCCGGCACACGCAGCGGAAATTCCGCAGCGGCCGCATCGTGCCTTACGCAGCCAACCTGGTGTTCGTGCTCTACCACTGCGACCACGTGAACGCCTCCCAGGAGGAGTACCAGGTGCAGCTGCTGCTCAATGAGAAACTGCTGTCCTTCCATCATTCCAATGAGACCATCTCCACCTACGCGGACCTCAAGGACTACTACAAGGACATCCTGGAAAACTGCCACTTCAAAGAGGAGTGCGAATTGCCCAAAGTCAACATCACTGCCGTGGATGAGCTGTGAGGGAGCGAACAGAGCGGGCCTTCTTCAAGTTGGTCTGGGTTCAGTTCCACAGGCGTTGGGAACAAGCACTTTGGATGATTTGCTGCTGCTGTGTTGACTTTCTAACCTTGCAAATTTGGGAGGCTGTCTCAGCTCAGTGCACGGGTTCTCTGTTGCATAAGCAGAGCTGCAAAAACAACTGCTGTCACAGGGAAGTTGTAACGAATGCGTGATGCAAGACACAAGTACCTGTGGGTTTATATGTACTAATAAGCTGATTTCATTGGCCAGTGCTGTTATGAATGGGCCATAGATGGATTTAAGAGCTGGGGCAGCTTCTATTTTATTGGATCTGAAGGTGGTTGGATTGATTCAGTACTGCTTTGTGCTGCCTGTGTTTCTAGCTGCTGTTTTCCTGTGCCACGCATGAAATACTTCAAACCTTTTTTTGATCCTTTTCCCAAGCTTCTAGAAGGGAGAGGGTACATAGCTCTTCTCTACAGCTGCACAACTTCTGCCTGGACAGCACCATTTCTATTCTGGGTATTTTAAAGCAGGAGGAGTTCCTGCATGCATCACCTGCTTCAAAAGGGGCAAGGAATTAAAAGTCTTACAGTCATCATCAACCCATCCTGCATAACATGTTAGTCTCCAGGGTAAGTAAATTATCTTTCAAAAGAAGTAGGAGAAAAAGAGAAAATAGTGAGGGTGTGGAAAGTCACCACTCTTCTTTAAGGTGCTTTGGGACATGCAGCAGTTGTTCTCTAAGTGCTCTGGGGTATCCTTTCACTAACACCATCCATTTCTGGTGTTATTTGGGCCGGGGCATTCAGGTTAGTCTGTGCCATGGCTCTGATAGTTTTCCTACCAGCTCTGGCTGGAAAGCACCTCTGATGTCTCCAGCCTCCTGCTTGCAATGGAATTGTTGCTGACTCTAAATCCAGGTTTTTGAACTGTATAAAGATTGGGCTGAGACTTGACCTTTGCTAACTTTAAGGTACCAAACAAGCTGCTCCTTATGTAGGCCTTACACATTTGATGTGCCACCTTGCTTTTGAAATGCAGCTGGTTTTAAAGAGGTGAATGGCATAGAAGGGCTGGTGATCTTTTAAAGCAACTGCACTTTAAGTAGGTTCCCTTATTCCTGAAAGCTGCAAAGTATTTTAGAGCTCTGCAGTGTGACAGGAAAAGGAAAACTGCAGATAACTGACAAGAAATGTCTGAATTAAGTGAGATTAAAAATTCCTTCATCACCTGCAAGGGAATGGCTGTTTGACCAAGTTGCCCCAAAGCAGATTAGGGTATGGATTTATGGTGCTGGTAGCTCTTGAAGTGTGCACTCTCACCCTCTAATGAGTGTTCAGAGCTCACCCTGTAAAGTGGGGTCTAATTTGCTGTGTTTTCTGGGCAGGAGGTGGAGGGTTGGAATAAGTGATTACCACAGCATAGCCCACAGCAGTTGAGGGTATAAATGTCTATAGTGCACCTGGTAAGTCCTTTTTGTAGGCTCACCCCCAGAAATGGGAACTTCACTGCTACAAAAACAGGAGAAAGCAAGCCAAACTCCAAGTTGAGGAGTTACACTTAGTGTATGATTTTTTTAAAAAGAATTCTTCTGGGGACTCAGCCTTTTGTCACTTTTTTCTTCTTAATATGCCTTGTATAAAAGCACTTCAGGTTTACATACCTGTAAGTTAAGGAGCAACTGATCACCTGCTTTTTGCTGTTGTTCTCTGAGTTAAGGGAATTCCCTGCCTGTGGTTGTGGAGCTGTGTTTCATTAGCGCACTCCTTGCTGCAGGGACCAAGAGATCACTGAAGATACCGACTCAAATGTTTCCGCACTTGCCTGTGTTAAATCTGCAGTTCCTTCTGAAGCTGGGGAAATGGTTAGGGAGGAGTTCAGTGCTGCAACGACCAGAGGAATATAGGTCAGGATAATTGTCAGCCCCTGCATATGACTACTGCTCAATCACCTTTACATGTCTCCTTTTTCACATGATCCTGCCTTCAGACTAAGTCAACTGATGGTGATGATTGTGACAGATCCCAGTTAGGAACTTTATTGCAACATTTGAGTCAGGCTACAGAGAAATGAGCCTTTGTTCAAAGGCAGTCAAGTTTGAAAATAGCAGATACAAGAGTGAGAAAATCCACCTTTGAACAAATATTTTTTTTCTGTGAGTCAGTAATGATTCATGAGAAGGGATGAAAGCCTGACTATGGGAGATTAATGGAGGATTCTGTTGTCAGTTCAGCAAGACTGATTTTAAGACATCGTATTTGTTAAAAGATACATCCTTCTTCCTTATGGAGGGACGAAGCACTTGACTGCTTATTTGATTGTGTGCCAGATGAGGTGCAGGAACCAAAAAATTCCTTGTATTGTGGAGTATCCTTTGTTTGTGTATTAGCAGGTTGATTGTATGTTTAAATTCTGTGGGGGATTCCTCAGAGCCTGTTCCCTCATACCCCCAGTGTAACAGATCTCTCTTCAGTGGCTGTCAGCAATTAACTGGAAAGGAAAATGTGCTGTTGGGGCTCTGATCTGTGTTTAGAGGATGCTCTGACTCACTCCTTTGGCAGAGTTAGAGGCTCAGTGTGGAAACTTTGCACCATTGTAGCACTACAGAAGTGTTGGGACGTGTAAGTACTCCAGGCACTTACTCTGGTTCTGAGCACTGGGGAGGTGACTTCACTTTTATCCTTTTATCTAATAAACATAGACATTTGTTTAGATACTTAAAAAAAGGAACCTAAAATGGATCAAAATACTTCTCCAAAGTTGGGCACTAGCTCAGTATGCTGTGTTTCACCAGGCTGCCACATTCCCACATCCTGCAAAAGTCCTGCAAGACAAATAATGCTTTCTCCTCCTTCCTGTGGCTCTGGAGGCCTCATCTCAGCCGCCTGTCAAGGACTCTCTTTGCAACCTTTCTGAAACTGGAAGCTTTCACTGATGGAAAATACCAACAGTGCTCTCAGATGCTGGCCTTCAATACATGTGAAGTACATTTTAATTTGTTAAATGGTTAATCTTTCTGGCAAGTGAATTTTTTCTGTCTAGTAAGAGCTGCTGCTGTTCTGGTTAGTGTGGAGCTGTCAAATACAGATTTGTAATGATCTGGTACTAACTGGATGAATTTGGAGAACTTGTGGATTTTTAGTGCTCTGAAATAAAACTGCACACTTTGTTCGTCTCTGTTTTCTGAGCAGCAATAAGGACATGGTCTTTGGTATCATGGTTGTGTTTTGCTTCAAAATACACTTGGGAAGTTGCTGTTACTTGTGGTGGTGTCTGATTATTTTAAGGCATCAGATTTCTCAGTGGGTAATAGAAAATGCCTTAATTAGATTTTTACTCTCACATTTTGAGGGGACTAAAGGTTTGCTCTTGTTTCCAGGAACCGTGCTATAAAAAGCAGCAACAATTTTCTGACAAGGTTTTTGTAGATGCAGAAAGGGTGTGATGGTGGGGATGGTGTCTTCGATTAAGGGCTGTTTTTGCATTTTCTGTGAAGATGTATTAGTCTGTAAGACAGCTGGAAATGGAAAACAATAAAGGATGTTTTGTCTGAAATGGGGGAAAAGCCCCCCAGACTGTACAGTCACAGGCAAAGGAGTGAAATTAAGTCACCACATAGAGGCTTTGAGGGAGGAACATGATCACCACCATCCATCTCCTCCTCTCCCTGTTTTTTGGGTCTATAATACATTAAAGAGTTTTTTCTTGTCCAACTTTTCAAAAGGAAGTTAGTATTAACAGGTGCTGCTGAGGCAGGACTAATGGCTTATCTTTAAATTGTTAAATTCTTGCTCTCCTGGGCCTTAAATGACAGCTTCTCTTCTGACCTGACCGGCCTGGAGTGAAGGTCTCGTGTCCTGCAGAGGGTGGTCAGGCAGGACCCTGAGCAGAAGCGTCACAGCCGAGTGCCAGTGCCTCGGTGTGCCCACCGTGTCCCCAGGGAGCGGCCGAACGCCCTTTCCTGCCCCCCTTCCCGCTGTCCCGGGGCCAGCTGCCCGTGCATCGCCGCAGTGTCAGGAGCTGGCGAGGCTGCCCTTGGCCCTGTGTGCAGGGCCTTGCTTTGTTTCAGAGTCCTGCCTGTGCTTTCTGTTGCTTTTGCCTGCTGGGGGTGTGGGTTGCATTTTGGCTTTGACACGCTGCCACCTTCAAATTAATCTTCATGAAGCCTCGGCAGCTCCTTTGTATCCAGTTCAGCTGCTGAGTGCTGGTTTTCTGCTTGATTTCTCAGGATTTGTGGTCCGGTAAGTAGAAAACTATTTCTAAATTGCTCTGTTTCTGATGTTGATAATGTTTTTGAAGAGGGTTTTCGTTGGCTCTGGAATACATGCCAGGCCAGAGCTGGGTTCTGCTTCCAGATCTGATACAGGGAGATGTCTGTAAAGGCCGTGTGACTTTATTCCCTCCCTTGTTTGCTTCCAAAAGTGAGAAATGAAGATTATATATAGATAATTGTGTTTACAGCTTTTTTTTTTCTCCAGCTTCTTTCAATATGTAAAATCAGGACTGAGGAGGTTCAGGCTAACAGCATGTGGGGTTTTTGGTGGTGGATTCACTTACTTGTTTAATTACAATTCCTTTGAGAAAGGGTTTAAAGGGAGCATTGTTTTTCTGCCATTTTGCTGAAAGGTTAGAGCACTCCTCTTACTGTGTTCAGTTAACAGAAGCAAATCCCTTGTCTACAGGGAAGGGATTATTGTGGAAGGAGTAGTATGGAAGGAACGAGGTGAATTTTGTATTTATTTATTTGAGTCAGAAAAGCTCTGCAGGCTTGTCCACATTAGTGACCTGTGGCTCTCAAATGCTTCCCTGGCTGTGGTAACAAATCCTGAACCTCTTAGAGAAATAGAAGGTGCCCAGGTGATCCTGGGGACCACTCCAAAAAGAGGATCCAGGTGGGATCAGGCTGAAGGTCCTTCAGCCTGGTGCCCTCTGGCTTTCGGTGGGACATGGTGCCTTGAACATTGGGCCAGAGCAAACATTCCCCATCAACTCCTGATTGTGGCTACAGGATTTTTTTTGAGCTAAGGAAAGTGGATTTGTGTTTAGCTTCATATATTTTTCTTCCGGAATTTCTCTTCTACACAGCTCTCCTGGTGCTTTCCTAACCCAAAGGCAGGATTCTGCCCTGCTCAGGTGGGACCCCACCTGCAGAGCTGCCCCAGCCCTGGGGCCCAGCACAGGAGCTGCTGGAGAGAGTCCAGAGGAGGCTCCAGGATGAGCAGAGGGATGGAGCAGCTCTGCTGGGAGGAAAGGCTGGGAGAGCTGGGATTGTTCAGCCTGGAGAGGAGAAGCTCTGGGGTGACCTCACTGGGGCCTCGCAGTGCCTGAAGGAGCTACAGGAGAGCTGGAGAGAGACTCTTTACGAGGGCTGGAGGGCCAGGACACAGGGAATGGCTTCCCAGCGCCAGAGGGCAGGGCTGGATGGGATATTGGGAAGGAATTGTTCCCTGGCAGGGTGGGCAGGCCCTGGCACAGGGTGCCCAGAGCAGCTGGGGCTGCCCCTGGATCCCTGGCAGTGCCCAAGGCCAGGCTGGACATTAGGGCTTGGAGCAGCCTGGGACAGTGGAAGGTGTCCCTGTCCATGGCAGGGGTGGCACTGGATGGGCTTTGGGGTCCTTCCAACCCAACCCAGCCCCTTCTGTGATTCTGTGATTTGCTTGGCAGTGGGATGTGGTGGATGCTGGAGCTCAGCTGGAGCCTTGGGAAGATCCAGCTGCTCTCATTTGAGTCGCCTGCTAGACTGGAATTTCAGCCACGTTTCCAGGAGCTGTGATTTGAAAACAGTGGGAGCTTCCAACATTCTCAATTAGCGGAGTTAGTTACCATATGCAAATGGTGAGGCTTGGCATGTGTTCTGGAGCTGTTCTTGTGATACAGATCTCATTTTCAGTGTTGTGTTCCTCAACACCAGCAATTCATCCCATTCCTTAGAGCACTTTTATTGGGAAAGGGGTTCAACGCTTGACCTCTTTGCATCCCACTTGTGCTACTTGTAACTATTTCCCCACATGGGAGGGGCTTATCTTGCTTATTTATTCCTTGTGCCGAAGTTATTCTGTTCTTCTCATTGCTACTTTGATTTTTGGCGTGGTTTTACCCTGTGCCTATAAATACATTTCCTGGGCCACACTTGCATACACTGTTCAAGGTGAGGCTGTGTGGTTAACTTGAAAAAGAGTGAAATGATAATTCTTGTGAACTTTTCTAGGTTTTTATTTCACACTTCCCACACACAAAATAGCATCCCAAAGATGTCCTCTGTGTATGATGTACTGCTCCTTCTTGCTGTTAGTGCTATTTGCTGCTCTCTGAGGGTTTTGGTTGCCTAAAAGTACTTCTGAAAATTGGGAACAACTTTTCTTCCTAATATTTATGAATGTGAAATATCCTGGTTTTTTAATGATGGTAGTTTGAAATGAATAATTGATTTGTTAGAATAAACATACAAGGGTTTGAGGTAGAGGGAATATTTTCAAACAATCAGATAGTTCTGTCTGAAGCACAGGGAGATGGCTCTTAATCCTCTGTGATCCCACCTTTGTGCTGGATCAGCCAGGACAGAGTTGGCTTTCTGGGCTGCCAGCACACACAGCCAGGTCGTGTCCAGCCTCTCACCCACCTATCAATGTAAAAAACTCAACCCCCTAAGTTCCAGTTCCTGGTTTATGTGCCAGAAGAGGGATTTGAAGTCCTCTGGGGTTTGATTTTCAGCCTGTAACATTATACTCACCCTTTGTCTCCCTGCTCTGTGTCCTGGCACAGTCATTGACTTGCCTGATCCCTCTGGAGATGCCACTTGCATCTCATTTCAGCCTTTGCTTTGCCAGATCTGGTAAGTTGGTCCCTCTTCGTCTCTCCTCCTCACCTGACTTCTTTCTGGTGTGTGCTGGCTTGTTCCACTTCAGTTCTTTTGAACTTAAACAACCACAATTGTACTTGGTTTTGCAGATGTGGCCTAACAAACATCTCGCTGCTGGCAGGGAGACCTCCCCACCTCTTCTCTTGGGAAGGTTAATCATTAGGCCAGGGAGGTTTTTATTTTTATTTGGTTGGTCAGGGGCTGTTTTCTGTGGCCCGATGGAGTTTTTGTGCTCTGGTTCCCATCTTCTGCTACAGAACTTTCTCACTGGGTGCCACAGGTCAATCCTTGCATGTGGATTTGCACAGAACAAATTTGGGTTTTTGCAATATAGAGTGTTACTAACAATATCCCACACTTCTCTATTTGCCTGCATGCCTGCTGCTTTTATTATCCAGGACCTGCTTCCCCAGGGCCTCGTGCTCCCAGCCCTCTCAAGCATGAAGTATATGCAAAGTCCTGCTGAGACTTGGCTTTGCAGGAAAGCCTGTGGGGTGCAGATTTCATCTCACATAACCCAGAATTACCAGACTGTTCTTCAGCCCTCGTGGGCCTTGGTGTGGCCAAGAACAGCACATCTTTCCTCTGTAGGGAATGCAGGCTCTGCCCTGAACTCACCAGCGAGGATGTTTGGGTTTACAGCAGTTGATTATCCCTGGGGATAAACAGGAGGTTCCCCCTTTGCCTTTCTTCTCCTGGGTTTGAGGGCAGGTGAGATGGATTCTCCAGTGTTGCCATGGAGCAGATCTCCCCTGTCTCCATCTCCATCCTTTCCAGGCAGAATTGGGAGCAAATGCCACTCCCAGCATGCCATGGCCTGACTGTCCTGTGCCCCTGTGCTCCGTGTCCCTGCTCAGGCAGGAAGGTGGTGACTCAAAAGGGTTCTTGATAGGTTCAGGTTCTTTTCTTTCTTTTCTTTTTCTTTTCCCCCAGGAGGTGCTGCATGTGTTGATCACCCAGCTTTGGGCACGGGGATGGAGTTGGGCATCAAAGCCAAATCCGGGGGTGTGCTTGGAGCTTCCAGCTGGATGAGGCAAGACAAGGAATTGCAGAGGCTCATGTGACCTACTTCTCAGCTCCCACACGCAGCCTGCAGAGCAGAGACCTAAGCTGGAGCAGACAGCTCTGCTGGGAAATGAGGAATTGTTTCCAGCCTGTACAGCAATGGAGAGCTTTCAGGAGTTTTGAACTCCATCGTGGTTATTGGGCCACTTTGCCCAGAGGAACTGTGGCTGCCCCTGGATCCCTGGCAGTGCCCAAGGCCAAGCTCGACATTGGGGCTTGGAGCAGCCTGGGACAGTGGAAGGTGTCCCTGCCCATGGCAGGGGGTGGCACTGGATGGGCTTTAAGGTCCTTCCAACCCAGGCTGTTCTATGAGTGTTTGAATAAAGCACCCAACACATGTCACAACTAGGAAATGACACCCAGTTTTGTTAAAGCTTATCACCTCTACCCAAGAGTCTCTTTTCTATGAGAGTGGTAAAAAGGCTTCTCTGGATTATTCTAAAAATAGCAAAATTGAGATTGAGTTTACCAAACCAGAAAAAGTTTCCCTTCACATGGCTTCCTGTGAGAACAGTAAATCTTCTTAGATGGTGGCAGCACACATCTGTCACAGTCAACAGCTTGTCTGGAAATCTGTGTGACAAATCCCACTAGGACATGGCACAGGGGGAAACATGCTGAAATCCAGTAGTGTATTGCAGATCCTAAATCTGTTGCTGCACGGGAGTGAAGACAGGTGAAAACAGGTGGGGACTGTGGGGTTTTCCCTGTGCTGGCTGAAAAAGTGCTTGCTGCTCCTGCTCACAGGTGCCTGGAGTCTGGAGATGGAGGGAGCGACAGGTAGGAGCTGCTGTCACACACAGCTGGCTGCTTTGTAAAAGGATCAGGATGAAATTAGATTTCAAAATGTGATAGGAGCTGACTGCCTTACCTGCCTGTGCTTGTCCAGTTCTAACACTGCCTGGCCCTGAAAAGGTTGGATTTTAAGTGGGCTCTTCCTTAACTGATTCTCCTTCAATCATGACTGTCCTGGTGGCAGTTTTAGCCAGCCTGGTATCTTTGGCCTTTTTTTTTGCCAGCCTGCTTTTGGAAGAAGACGTATGTGGCTTCTAATCTGACTTCCTGGGTTTCCAGATTACTGTAGGGAAAGTGAGTCTGAAAAAATTTCAGGAGCTGAGATCTTTATTCTGCTATTGTAAAAGGAACAAGGTAAGGATATGGGTCAAAGTCTGTGATAGGGATAAGAAATTGCATAGGGCAAAGGCAATGGACCTGTAGTAGATAATTGCACTCAATAAATAAATATCTTTACTGCAATATGACACGCCACAAAAGGATAAGAATCCTTGTTTTGCTTCCAAAGAAAGATATTTGTAAAATCAACATTCCTTTCCTTGAAGAGTGTTGTCCATGCCCTGCTAGGGATATATATTTTGTATGTTATAGATTTCATATCTTGCAGCCGTGGTGTGCAAACAGAAGGAGAGCATGAGCTCTTGTCTCCAAGTGGGAGCTGGGATTGCTCTGGGCTCTGCAGGGCTGGCAGGGAAACCTCAAAGGCACTGCAAGTTTATAAAAACAGGCAAAGGGAAAAAGAGAAATAAGAGTAAAGAGGTGAGTGAGAAAAACCAAGGACCCCTGTGAGAACTTAGTTTACAGATCTGGTGGGCAGAAGCTGATGCCCAGGAAGTTGCACCTGAACTTCTTCACTGGGCAGTGCCCACTCCTGAACACATTGTCCAGAGAGGCTCTGGGGTCTCCTCCCTGGGGCTATTCCAGAGCTGTGTGCACACAGTCCTATGCCCTGGGATGAGTGGCACCAGGTTCCCACTGTGGCTCTTTCCAGCCTGACCCATCCTGGGATCCTGTGTTGAGCAGTGCTCAGAGGACAGGACACGTTTGTACTCACTCTAAAAAAGAGAATGACAGAAGCAGTTGTGGGATTATGGTTTTTTAAATTATTTTTACCATTTCCATAATGATTATGGGGGTTTGCTGCATAAAGGTGCTGCCTGTGTGGGATGCCATCCCCATGGCTGGACCAGTTGCACTGGGAACCTTCAGAACTGTCAGTGCAGCCTGGAGGGGATGTGGGAAAGCAGGATCCTGATGGGGGAGCAGGAGTGGTCGTGTCACTGGAGCACTAAAAACCCGGCCTGGCAATCCCAGCTCTGGGTTGTTTAAAGTGAGCTCTGCGGCACTATGAGAAGACCCAAGTAGGTGCAGAGCTTGTTCCTGGCTTGGGCTCCTCTGTCCCATTGTGAAATCCTGGCAAACTGGTTTTGAATTTGGTTTCTGGCTGGCTGTGGCAGTCCCCAACAGCAGCGGGTGTTGCCAGTGCTGGAGGCTTCAGTGGCTGCTTGCTTGTCACTTCTGGAGCTCTTGCTCCCTCAAACAGCTTTCTGAAAGTTGGGGATGATCCTGTGTGTTTGAATTATAGAAAAAGGAGAGGAAGAAACACTTCCTGTTCTCATTAAAGTCCTAATTGCCGACTCCAGGAGGTAATGCCCTACCCTGTATCTCTGGTGCTTCCAGCAATCTGTGCTTTGCTTTCATAGCTTATTTCTGATTTGACAGAAAGTGAGGCTTTAGGGCTGCAGAGCCACCCTTGACTTACACACAGAATTCAAGCCCCTTTGTGCAAAGGGTGAAAGGTGAGGTGGAGAAGCTGGAAGTGCTTGTTGGGGCAGTTCGGTGTCTCTGGTATCTCTGCGGGCTGATGCCAGAGGTGTTACCGTGTTCAGCTGGGGGATATTCAGATTTCAAAGGTACTGATCCTAATGCATTGGGGACAGGATGAGCACAATTTGTCACACTCCCAGTGACTGAAGGATGCTCCATTAATTGGGGTGACAGCCTCCCCTGGCCCTTTGGAAAAACAAAGCCAGAGAATCTGAGAAGAAATGGTGCTAAAGATGACAGCTGTGTCTCCATGGATTGGAAAACCTAAGCACAGCACTGAACCTTCATCTGCAGGTTCCCCAGTGCTAGGAAAGTGAATAAACAAGAGCAGAGGCAGCAGTAGTGGAGTAGTTTTGAGTGCAGGGAGTAGTGGAGTGCTTTTCCACCTAGCAGTCCTCGAATGAGGGAATTCCTGCGAGGGTTTAAGAGCGTAGCTGTGCAAAGTCAGAGACAGTGACCCCACCCCTTTACCTTCCATGTGGGCCAGCACTGCAGGGCACAGCCCTCTCCTTCCATGGCACTCGCCGTGAGGCTGCAGCACTACTGAGGCTGATGTCTCAGAGCTGAAAGGATGTGGCCTCTTCATTTCCACCTCTGCCCGCTTGCAAGTGGCAGAAGGTGGTGGTGAGCTTATCACATCACGGCCAGCTTGTGAGCATTGACCTGAGTGTTGGTGCTTTGGGGTAATTCCTTGGGTGATGCTGGGATAGGAATTTTGACTAAGAAGGTTATTTGGAATGGGGAAGATGGATGTAGCATATGCCTCACAAGCAGCTGCTTGCTGGGCCTGTTTGGGGGAGTTATGTGTAGATTTTACTCTGTTAGTGTAACAGGTTGCACAATGGGCTCCTAAAAGAGCTTTTTCTCTAGGGAATTATTGTCTCTTTGAGATTGGGGTGTCAGGGTGTTACAGACTTTGCAGGAAAATGCTGAATCCAAGTGCACAAGGGCAAGTCACAGGGGCATAACTTCCTTTTGTCCTTCCCAGTAAGGAGAGGAACAACAGTCTCCTGTAAGCAGACTGAGAATCCCCACAAATAAAAAATATTCCCTGTAATCATAAAATCACAGAATGGTTTGAGTAGAACGGGACCCCAAAGCCCATCCAGTGCCACCCCTGCCATGGGCAGGGACACCTCCCACTGTCCCAGGCTGCTCCAAGCCCCAATGTCCAGCCTGGCCTTGGGCACTGCCAGGGATCCAGGGGCAGCTTTGCTGGGATGCTGCTGCTTTCCCCGGCTGCATGAGGCTGAAGCTCTTGTTCAATAGCCCAAGGAGTTCTTCAGTGAAAATTGAGTGTCACTAATTTGTGTGTCTCTTGAGGTAAGCAACTAGATTTTTTTCTTTCTTGCTTTATTTCTGATTCTGTTTCATCAGTTACTTCCTTGAAAAGCCCCAAACAAATTAAAACTTGTGGCAATAACCAAATGCATTTAGTTATTGTAGCTTAATGTAACAAAAGTTAGTACTGTTCTTTGCATTGTGCTTGGGAAAAATAGGTGGAAAACCCTTGGATCTCTTATACACCAAATATTATTTGCTCAAATTCTCAGGCAGGTTTTGAGCAGTCAGTTTAATTCCTAGAAGGGAAATAACTTTGATGAAGTTAGAAGTGAGGAATGATGCAACAAATGGAGATAATGTTGACTCATTTCTGCCTCACTGATAGGTATCTAGGGGAAACATGGAGGTGTTACATGCTCTGGATGCTGATTTTTCTGTTATATTGTAACACTAGTTTTCTGTCTTCCCCCTTTCCTTTCCACAGCTCACTTTTAATGAAAAAAAGTTGTTTTCCTTCAAAAATGCCCCCTCTAGGACTAGTTGTGTCAGGCCAGGATGGTTCAGAGTGGTCTGTTGTTACAGGAGCCCCTCTTTGTGCCTTTTCTTCTTCACAAATCCCTTCGTGCTGCTCCTCGTTCTTCAGTAAATGTGTTTCCCTGCTTGCCTTGGTCTCCTGGGCACTTTTTCCACCCTTCTTCTTTACTGAAGGTACAAAAAGGCAGGGTAACATGGAAAGGGTGTAAAGATGGGAATTTGAATGTACCAGGATGGACTTTTCCAGTGGATATGGTGTTCAGGCTTCTTTCCCTGTTCTTCCAACCTTGCCAGGTTGTTTCTGTGGCAGAAATTTAATCTGCTCTTAATTGAGGAAAACAATATGAAAAAAAGCACAGAATGAGCGATGCGAAAAGGCGACCCTGGCATTATTTAGCTGAGTTAATCCCGAGTGTAATGCCATGGGTTTAACTGGAATTACACTGGGGATTAGTTCAGCTGATAGCTGATCACACTCTAATAGCTGCCTGGCTTCAGGAGTTGGTTGAGCAGGTGCTGTTGCCTCCTTCCAGCCCCATTCCTTCACCTCCTTGTTTTCCCACAGTGGGCCCTGTTCTTCCTTTAGCAAGACTTCATTTGAGGAGCCCCATTTATCTTTCGCTGCTCTCATGGGGTTTCCCATTTTCTGTTTTAACAGTTCATCAGGAGAATGAACCTTGGGGAGCTTTGCAAAGTCCAAACACCTTTTTCCTTTTCCATCGAGGGGCTTTCCTCAGGGCATAAATGATTTTATACCGTGCTGGAATGAAGGGCAGAGATGAAACAGGAGTATTTTTATGGACTGCTGGTGATCATGTGCTGAGCAGGTCCCAGGAGCTGCCCACAGTAGGCTCAGCATGTTGGACCTGGAGGGAGCACTTGCTCTTCTGGGCACGATGAGAAGTGAGGTATCTCCTCCTAGAGGAGAGGCAGCAGAGTTGGCACAGCCATCCTTGTAGCCGTGGGATGGATCCATGGGTGGATGGGGATAGAGCAGGAGGCAGTGGGCCAGGAGGATGGGTGCCATGCCGGATGGGACCACACGCCCTCGGGTGTAAAATTACCCACCCACCAGGATCGCCCTTCCTCCGTCCCTGGCTCACGGGCCATCCCAAGGTTGTACGGGGGCTTCCCTCCACCAGGACATTGCCTGTCCTTTCCTCTGTTTCAGCAGCGTTCTGGGATCCGAGCTTTTCCAGCAATGGAAAACTGAGGATTTGGGGCAAAGCTGTCAGTCAGGGGGTTTCTCTTCCCCTCACCTGCTGTGCTTTGTTTGCCGGGAGGCTCCTCTGTGTTTCTTTTCAACTTTTTTGGTATTTTGGCCAAACCCTCAGGGATCAGCCTCCAGCATTGCTTGGTTTTAAACATCATTTTTATCATCATCCTCTGGAGGTGCTTCTTCGCCCAGTGGTGTTGTGTGGGCTGCTGTTCCTCCTCCCTCTCCTGGAGCCCGGCCGCGGCAGGAGAAGCCCCAAGCGCTTCATTTTGGGGCACTTTCCTGCGGTCGGCTCTGCCGGGGCGCGCCGTGCCCGCGCTGCCCGCTCCTTCGGGGCTGGGGGCCGCACCCCCGGCCCGGAGCGCCCTGCCCGGTTCCCCCGGGGGCCGGGCCGGAGGAGGCGGCGGCGGGGGCGGGCGCAGGGCGAGAGGGGCCGGCCCAGGGCCGCGCTACGTGTCCCGCAGCCCTTATAGCCCCGGCCCGCCGGGCCCGCCGCCGCAGCACCATGTCGAGCCGCGAGCACACGGTAGGGACGCGCCGGGGCGCGGCGGGCGGGCGGGCGGGCGGTCCCCGCGGATCCCTCTCCGAGCCCCCGGCACTCCGCCCGGCGCCGGGATCCCCGGCAGCGGCAGCGGGGCGTTCTGCTGGGGCGCGCTCGGAGCTCGCCAGCCCATCCATCACTCGGGGAGACGGGGATGGACGCGCTGGCCGGGCGCTCCGCGCATCCTCCGCGGGCATTCGGCCGCAGCCCGCACCTGTCCCCCTGTGCCGGCTTCGGTCCCCGCTGATCCCCTCCAGATCAGCGGGGCCGGAGGTCGGGGCAGCGCCTGCCTCGCTCGTGGCTTTCTGGGGGTCCTGTGTCCCGGCGGCACCCGGAGAAGGAGTTGGTGAGCCGGTCACCACCTCCGTCAGGCTCTCAGCATCGCTGCGCAGCCAGCGCTTTAGAACACACACAGCAAGGAGAAGTAACCATAGCCAGGACACAGTTCAGTTAGAAATTAAAATTGCAAATCCCGGCCGCAGCCAGACATCGCGTTCCGCTTGCCAGCCGCCCTCCCTCACTCCCGGGATCTGGGATGGGAGCTCTGGGTCCCTCTGGCTGCGCGTACGTTTTCCAGGTTTTAAATCAGAACCAGAAGAAATCTTGACGCAGGTCTTTGGGGCTGCTTTTTGCTGGTTGGTTTGATTTCTTTTTTAGTTTGCCATAAACTTTTCCGATGGATTTGATGCATTTTGGACACAGTGGTAATCTGTCCGGGGAGGAATGCACCCAAAACCACGCGGAACAAAGCGCGCTTGTGAGGCAGGATGTTCTTGGAAACGCAAAAACCTGTGGTTTAGGGATTATTTCAGGCAGGGGAGGTGCAAGTCGTGAGCTGTGTATGGGAGTTCTGTTCATTGCTGTGACAGGAGAGAGGCATTACTGAACTTCCAGAATAATCCCTCTCCTTTGCCTCCACCCTGGGCTGGAAAAATGACCTTTATAAGCAAGTTTGTGGCTGACCTTTGTGCCGTGGCTGTCAAAACAGATGCTATCAGCTTGACAGCTGTAGGCGGATTTTTGTGTGCTTATCTGCCAGGTATCTGATGGAGTGAGAAAAGGCGTGATTTTGCCAATTACAAGAGGTTTGGGGAGTGATGGTGAAATGGTGATGTCCCATTTGTGATCTTCCTGTCCCTTGTCAGAAAGATGTGGTTGCACAGAGTGCAAAGGAAGTTCTCTCTCCCAATTGCAACCTCAGCACCTTGGTTTCAACCATCTCCAGTTTATATCAAAGGCACGGGATAAGGAACTTCACTTTGTTCAGGGTCCTTTGACCTTTTTTTTTTTTTGTGCACACAGACGATTTTTTGTGACACCTTTTGTAGCTGCAACAGCCAAAGGCGTTCAATCTTAAAATGAAGATACAGTAATTTATCCTATTGAGATCCCTATTGATACAGCAGTAGGATCATCCTTCTGTTGCCCCTTTCTTAATCCCCATTCTTTGTTCTCCCAGTAACACGAATCCTTATTACTCCTAAAAATCCTTGTTGCTAATAAAACCTCAGTCTTACCACAGTTTCGTCGTGTGGGTGGTGTATTAATCTTTGTCCCACAGACGTGGTTTTGAGAGGCTCCGTGTTACCAGCTTAATTCACTGGCTGAGGGGATGTCAGAGCTGCGTTTCGCAGGTGATGTTGGTCAGCTGTCAATTTTGGAAAGGCACAGCAGTGCCAGCTGTTGTGAGATGGACCACTGTGTTATTTGACAGTGCTCCTCATTTTGGAAACTGAATATCTAGAAGCCCAGGATTTAAATCCTAAATTCAGCCTGAGTGCTCTCTGGAGTTTGAGGCCGGTTTGAGGATGCTTTAATTGCACACACATTTATTTCTCAAAGCTTATGGCAAAGTACAAAGAAGAAAACTTAATGGGGTTGGTTTTGTTTGTTTTTTTTTTTTTTTTTTTGCTCTACACGTGATGTCCTTAAAAATGAACATGGTACCTTAATTCTGCCTTGTGTGAAGGAAGACCAGAGTCGTGGTGTGCAGGAATCTCTCTTTGGCTGGTTAATGTGGAAATGCTCTGTGCTCTCTTCATTTCTGCTCATGACACTGCAAGAGTTATGAAGTCCTCTACGTGCCAGGCAGTGTCCTACTGTTCCCAGCCCTCACTGACAGAAAGCATTCATTTCTGGCCAGTTTCGGGACTGACTTTTCAGGGAGAAGAACGGTCTGTAATGATGACCTTAAAGCCTTTAATGTTCCTCACACAGCCCTCCTGTGTGCCTCAGTGGCAAACCCTGCTCTCAGGAGCAAGCACAGCATGAAGGGGTTGCAGTGAGCGAGGTGGAGCTGTGGGCCTGCCCTTGTTTATTGTGTGGGCTCTTGCACAGCGTGGCTTTCAGGGCTGAGGGGTTCTTTGAGCTCTGTCGAGAGAGCAGCTCGTTCTCCCCACACCTGCGGCCCCGCCGCCGGTATTTCCGCCGCTCGCTGCCTCTGCCCGCCGAGCGGCGTTTCCCGGACGGGCAGGAGGACACAGATGGTGCAGTGTGCTCCAGGGCAGCCTGCCACGGAGCCCAGAGCCACGGGCACGGCCCTGCCCTGGCAGGGTGACTGCCTGCGTGGCTTTGTGTCCCCGGGGCTGCGTGGAAAGTGCAGCTCAGCGCATCCCATGGGATGGAGGCGCTGGGAGTCCTGCCCCCGGCGAGTGGGGCTTCTCTTTGGGTGCCCTTGCAGGTGCTTAGGGAGAATGAGAGCCGAGTGCTGAAACTGCCCTTCTCAGGGGAAGTGTTTCAGCTTTGTCCCCTGCCTGGCCTCGCAGCAGCATCTCCAGGAATCAGACTGGTGTGGCACCCCCGGCTTGCAGCGGGATGTGCCTCCGCAGCCCAGCTCCGTCACAGAGCTGGAACTTCTGCTGGCTCACTTGTGTTTGTGTAGGGCTTACGTGCAAATGATGTGGGCTTATTTAAATTTATTTAAACAGGAGCAACAAACCCACAAGATCAGGCATCAACCCTGAGGAAAGAGGCATAATTTCTTTGCCTAAAAACTACTCTCATGTTGAAAAAAAAACTGGAGCTGCAGGGCAGAGTTCAGATGGACTGAGTGATATCCCAGGCAGAGCAGGAACATATGTACATCTCCATCAGTTTAATTGCAAAGCAACATGAAAGAAAAAGCTTATTAAAACACCCAAACCATGCATTCATCTCCTCTCACTCGTAACTGTTGCCTTCAACGTAAAGAGCAAAACATCTTGAAAGCTGTTTATTTTCAAAGCAGCTCTGAGTAGCTCATCGCAGTGACACTGCCCAGGGGACAGGGCAGCAGAGCCCTGATTTCAGGGAATTAGCGTGGCTTGCTCTGGGCTGAGTCACTCAAGAAAGCGAGTTTTATAAAACTCGTGTTTGATCCAGCGAGTCCCAAGCCTTGTTCTTACAGCATGATTGATTTTGTGGAACACGGTGCCCAACTCATTGCACCGTGACATCCAAAGGTGATTGTTTTCCAGCTGCTCATCACATGCTTGGGATTTCTTGGTTTATTTTCTATTGCTTTGTTTGCTTTATCTCTCTTTTCTTTGAAGACCATGGAAAGGTGAGGTGATTAACTTTTGTCGCTGTGTTAATTATAACTCTCTTCCCTCTTCTCCCAGTTTTCTGAAGCCCTTCGCTATTATTTAGAAAGTTCCCTTTCCAGTCTCTTGCCCCCACCTTGCTGTTTCATTCACTTGGGCTGCCAGTGTGCCAGGCCAGTGTTTAATAACCACACTCTGCCCTGTAAGAGCAGGCAGGTTCAATTTGGGGAATTTCAGGGAAGAAAAGCCAGGAAAAGTTGCAGGTTCCTAAATATGAATGCCTTCTCCTTTCCATGCTTGAGCCCTCCAGGCGTTGGGGAATTAAAAAACCATTGTGGTGGGGTGCAGCCCCAGAAGCTGTGAGTTGGGGGCTGTGGGGGACAGTCCCCGAGTGCAGGAGGGCTTGGCTGGTGTCCCCTGGCAGTGCCACGGCAGCAGGAGCAGCAAGGGGCTGTGTTCCAGGGGGCTGTGTGGGGACAGAGCAGCTGCCAGGACCGTGCACACGGAGAAAGGGAAGGGTTTTTCTGCTGGGATGGATATTTCCTGCCTGAACAGCCCTTCCCTGTGAGGAGAGAGCAGGTAGGGCAGGCCTGACCCCTGCAGCTGAGCTCCGAGGTTCATCTTCTGCTTTCCCAACAGGACTAGTGGCTCTTTGGGATCTCTCTGTCTCCCAGGGCTCACCAGCTGAGCACCTCTGCTGCTGCTGGAGGAGGTTGGTGTGGGGGTGGCTAGCCACCAGGGGGTGGCCAGGGCCTCGAAACCCACCTGTAGCTCCTGCAGCTCTGAGTGGAAGCACTTTGAGTCAGCGCCTTCCTTCCTGTCCCGCTGCTGGACTCCGGGATAAATACAGACTCCAGCCTCCTCTGGTTTCTCTGCACAGATCAAGTCACAGCCACTTACAAATCCATGCCAAAATCCAGGGGTGTAGGGTTCCATCCATGCCCTCCTTGGGCAGCCCCTGCAAGAGCTTTTAGTCAATCAGCAGCTGATGCTGAAGCCCCCACACTACCCAGACATGTGCACTGCAGCTGCAGCTTAGATTTAGGCCATGGAGATTTTGTTTTTCTGGAGGGTTTTCAAGACAAACACTGGCATATTTGCCTTTTTTTTTTTTTTTTTTTTGATTTTAGCTGGGCTGATGTTGATCCTGGAGGGTGCCTTTAGAAATGAAAAGGTGTTTTAGATAAACTTACAGCTGTACAGGCCCCCAAGAGATAAGTGGCGTGCAGGGCCTGTGTGAATGCCTGAGCCTGTACCTTGGTCACGCTGCTTGTGCACTTTGCTTCTCAAAGATCCATTAAGAGAAAGGCTGTGTAATTCAGGTTGCCATTTATGAATTTGCTGTTATCGTGAGCAGGGTGTCACAGCTGAAGGGAGTGAGAAATAGCTCCTTAATGGTTTCACAGCTTAATCATTTCCAAGAGAAAATGTACACGGAGTGGATCATTAACAAAAGGAGGGATGCAAAAAAGCCCTGGCTATGCGTCATGCCGTGGGATGCTGGGAAGTCGGGATTTGCCTGTGGGGCTGGTAGTTCCTCACTAGCACTGCCTCACATCCCTCCCAGAGTGGTCTTTGCTCCTTTGCTCACAGCTTGGCTCAGTTACAACTCCATGTGTCAAAAGCTTTGTCTGCTGAGTGGGTGCCAAAATGTGTTGGGAGAGCAGAGCTTGAGGAAGGAGTTGGTTTACATAGATTTGATTTTATTTTCTGTTAGCTGCAGCACTTTGTGGGTTGTTGAGATGAGCTTTTTCTGTGCATTGCTGGAAAACAACCGTTTGCACCTACATTTCCAAGACTTTCTGACCTGCGGGTCTTTGCGGCCTCTCTGGCAGAACAAAATGTTTTCTTCAATATCAAACTGTTTTTTAGCTTCCCATTGTGGTGCAAAAAATGTGATTGGGCGGGAGGTCATTTTTCAGGCAGGCCCAGCCCTTCTGATGGGAAGATCATCAGGTTGTGTTGCCAGTGAGCGTGGGAAGAGAGGGGGAAAAGTCATTTTAGAGGAGGGTATTTTTTTAGAGGGCTGCTGTGGGGGTCTGAGCTGGGCACCTGCCCCTGGGCTGATGAGTCCCCCACCAGCCATGGCTGGGGCAGCTCACTGCATCTCTGGAAAGCTGATCTGAGCCCCTGGGGATGGATGTGAGGAGTGTCGAGCTCTCAGAGGTGCAGCCTGAAGTCCGGGGGAGCTGCTCTTCAAACATGGGGCATTTTTCTGTCTTAAATATTGTGGAAGCTGAAGTCTTCATCTGCTGTTGGTCTTATTCTCCACTACCCTTCTGTGGCTGTAAAACTGGGGGCTGTGCCACCCTCTGAGAGATGCTGGGAGTTTACATGAATATTTGAGGGGCCAACTAACAATAATCTCCGAGGAAAATGTTGAACTGTCCTTGGACCAGCCTTTGAGCAGCATGGAATGACTCAGAGCTGTGCCTCCGCCTGCTTTAGGGAGGGAGGGGAAATGCTGAGCAGGCACTCGTTCAGGAAGAGTACGACATCCTCGGTGCTGACTTGGGCCAGGCTCTAGGTAACCCTGGGTGCACTCACACATTAAAAGCCCATCTTGCAGCTTGTGGGGCTCAGATGCACAGGGAGATGGGGCAGGAAAATTTCATCCTCCTTTAGTCCTCAACTTGGCCTTGCCTCCTGCAGCTGGTTTTGTAGGGTGGCACAGTCAGTGGTACAGCAGTGAAAACAGCCCTGTCTTCATCCAGCAGAAATTCCCAGGGCACTGAGGAGGTGCTGAGTGAGAGGAAGGTCTCTTTGGCCCCATCTGTCGTTTCCAGCAGCAGCCGAGAGTGGGAGCCAGGAAAGAGTTTATGGCTGGGACATCAGTGCATTGTCCCCCTTTCCACTGATTTACGAGCTGAGATACCAGAGGCTGTGCCTTTCCTCCTGATAGTCCCTCATGAACTTTCCTTCCATGAATTCATTGTAATGATTTTTTCCAGCCAAGTGAACTTTTGGCCCGCCAGGCAAAATTCCCCCATTTAACCGTGTCCTGCGTGGTGCTCCTGGCCAAGTTCCCCTACGTTCCTTCCTGCTGCTGCTGCTTTTGCAGTTTGAAAACCCTGAAAAAGATGCTGAGGTGGAGAGAGGTATCCTGTGGCCTGCTGCTGACCACTGCAAAGTCAGGCACATGGGGCACAAGACACCAGGTTCAAGGCTGGACATCCAACCTGAGGCAGGGAGAGGTACCCTGTGGCCACGGCACTGAGACCCCACCAGCCTGGGCTGCAGTCCAGCTTTTCCCTTTCATCAGGCTGCCACTGGGCCCTGGAGAGGAGAAGCCTCACAGGAGGATGAGTTCTTTTACAGAATCCCAGGATCCCTGAGGCTGGAAAAGCCCTCCCAGCCCACGGAGTCCAAGCTGTGCCCGATGCCCACCTTGTCCCCAGCCCAGAGCACTGAGTGCCACCTCCAGCCCTTCCTTGGGCACCTCCAGGCATGGGCACTCCAAAGCTCCCTGGGCAGCCCCTGCCAAGGCCTGAGCACCCTTTCCATGGGGAAATTCCTGCTGCTGTCCAAGCTGAGCCTCCCCTGGCCCAGCCTGAGGCCGTTTCCCCTTGTCCTGTCCCTGTTCCCTGGCAGCAGAGCCCGACCCCCCCGGCTGCCCCCTCCTGTCAGGGACTTGTGCAGAGCCACAAGGTCCCCCCTGAGCCTCCTTTGCTCCAGGCTCAGCCCCTTTCCCAGCTCCCTCAGCCGCTCCTGGGGCTCCAGCTCCGTTCCCAGCTCTGTTCCCTGCCCTGGGCTCAGAAATAGATGTATTTCACACAGCTGATGAAGCTGCTTGGAACACAGATCCTCTGTAGCTCCCACTGCTCATGAAACCACTGGAGCTGCTCTAAAGACAGAGGATTTCTTTCCTGAGAGGGATATCCTGGGCATGTTCAGAGGGGGTATCTTACCCCCATACCATCGAGAGCTGAGGTGGGCTCAGTTTGCAGAACCAGTTTTTGGAGCTGTCCCAGGGATGGCGTTGGTGGAGTGGGACGTGGCTCGGTCAGTGACCAGAGGACTCTGTGGCTCGGCTGCACTCCCGAGGTGTCCCTGCCCAGCACAGCCTGTGTGTGTGTGCCTGTGTCCCGCAGTTGAGCTCAGCTGGCGGTGTCCTGGCCTGGTTCTCCTTTGCAGGGTGCTCGGAGCAGGAATCCCGGCATGTTTTCAGGGATAGGGTGCCTGTCCTGCCGCGGCAGGAGGCGGGGCATGTACAGTGCCGTATGTACCACAGAGAACCACAGCCCACTGATTAAATTCCCGAATCTCATATTCGGGGGGGGGGAAATTATTTACATGTGGATACACTTCCTGCCTGGAAACTTTTTTTGATACTGAGGTTAATGTGTAGTCAGAATCTGTACCTTTGCCCCCTTTTCCTCTTGTCCCTGCAATCTGAGGGACTGACACTCAGTTTCCCATTTCTGTAACGCGATCTTTTTCTCCAGAAGAAGGTAGAGAAGCAGGGCTGTGTGTTCTGGGTGGTTTTCCTGGCAAGCATCAAACCAAGGCATTTCTTCTGCAATTGACATTGCAAACCCATTGTTTGCAAAAGGAACAGGGGCCCAACTGCTCAGGCGGGTTCATCTGCAGGAGATCATTTAGCAGAGCTGCTCTGAATATTAAAAACTGGGCAACCATGGAGGGGTTTCGTGCTTAAATTGTTATTTTTGTCAGTGCCTGACGAAATGCTTTGTTTGTTAAATATTTGTTGCCCCTGCAGCTGTCCCTTCAGATTTCAGGAATGAAGACGGGGAGATTGTTTTTATAACATCTGTCCTGGCCTTGCAAGTTTATCCCAAAAATGTAGGAGCGCAGGATGAGTCACTGGCTTTTCTGCATCGAGGAAATGAGAGTAGTGACATCATCTCATTCCGAGATAAGGAAACGCCTGAGCTGGGAGCCCTCAGAGAGGCAGATTTCAGTCCCCAACTGCTGATTTGGACTCACAGTGTAGAAATAAGCATCTGATTTGTGAAGTTACTGGAACGTGAGCCTGGTTTTGTTGATTTTCTTCTCCTTTTTTTTTGCGCCAGTGTTGTATAAAACTTGATTGTGACAACCCAAGCCGTGCGAATTTATGCCAAGAGGAAAATATCTGAGCTGCCATCAGCAAATAAGGTCTTGCTAAGAGCTCAGAAATTCTTGTGGCTTAAGAAAACACCACTTCAGCTTAACAGCAGCTTGAAAATCCCGTGTGTTTGCGGGGTTTGGCATCTCCAGCTGTCTGTCTGCAGGCTGAAAGGCTGCTTGTTTCGGGGCACTGGGATGGCTCAGAAAACCTTAAGCTTCTCTGTGTTACGTTCCTGGCAGGGCCCCGGGGGCGATGCCAAAAGGAACAGGCAGCGGGTGCCAAGGAGAGACTGCGTCTGCTGGCGTTTATTCAGAGCACGGGGCGGAGAAAGGGATCCCAGCCCAGCATCCTGGCCGGCACAGGGAATGCTGGCAGCGCCTCCGCCTCGGCAGGGGGCTGGGGACACACACGGCACTGTCACTGCTCTGCTCAGTCTGCAGAGAAAGCACAGCGCTGCTCCTGCCCACCTCCGGGCGCTGGGAAAGGAGACTCCGCATCCCTGTGCAGGGAACAGGGGCACAGCAGCATGGGCACCAGGGAGGCAGGGGCACAGCGGGGACAGCAGGGTGGCAGGGGCACAGCAGGGACAGCAGGGTGGCAGGGGCACAGCAGGGACAGCAGAGAGGCGGTGGCACAGCAGGGTGGCAGGGGCACAGCAGGGACAGCAGAGAGGCGGTGGCACAGCAGGGACAGCAGGGTGGCAGGGGCACAGCAGGGAGACGGTGGCACAGCAGGGACAGCAGCATGGGAGCAGGGAGCTGGGCGGTACAAGAGGTGCTTGCGAGCTCCCCCTTCCCCGTGTGGGCCTGCGTCCTGAGAGGTTAAACAGGCAAAATTCCCAGGGTAACTCCGCCTTGCTGGGGTTTTCCCTTGGGAAAGAATGGGGGTTGGTTTTGAAGACTTTCTGCCTTAGTCCATTAAGTGATTATTTGGGGAAAGTCCACAGGTTTTGGGTTACAGGAGCAAAGCTGGGATGTAAGAGATGCCAAGGTTTCTCCATTGTGCTTCAATATGATTGTGATCAAATCTTTGCTTCCACAGACAAAACCCCCCTTTTTCCTCTCTTCCTCCTTTTCTCTGGAGTATCAGGTTTGGTCTTCTTCAGCAAATGACTCTTTCACAGGAGGTTTTTTCCCCCTGGTTGCTCATGGAGACAGTATCACTCTTTTGCCAGAGCAGTCCTGGAAGAAGAAAATAGTTTTTTAAGGAAAATTTTGATAAACATAATTTTTATACATCAAATGCAACCGGTAGGAACAAATAATTTTAATTTTTTTTTTCAGTATGCTGGCAGGAGTTGGGAGGGTTTTTTTAATGATTGGTTAGCTCACTCTCCCGAGGCTTAGGCAAGTGTTTGACTTCGAACTCAGAATCACAGAATCTCCTGAGCTCGAAGGCACCCACAAGGATCATCAGGTCTGGTTCCTGACCCTGCACAGACACCCCAATAATCCCTCCATGTGCTCGATCCCACTGCTTGCCTGTGCAAGCAAAGGTTTTTGTGATCATTCCATCATTTTAAAAGCCCATTCTACCATTTGTACATAGGATCAGCTGAAAACATTTCGAAAGCCTCTATTTTTATTTTGGTCTAATTTTTCCTTCCTGAGACGTGTCCAGGCTGCGGTACCGAAATAGGGTGTGTGAAACGCTTGACTGGAAAAAAATGAATCATACTCCTGGTGCTGTGAGCTTGCCCTATAAATAAAAAGGCAGCTGGGGGAGTCCTGACCCTGCCCTGGCTGTTGGGTCAGGGTTTCCCCGGGGCCCTGAGCGCTGCCAGCTGGATGCTGGTGCCGGTGCTGAGTGAGCCGGACGTGTGAGTAACGTGCCCTTCGCAGCTCCGTGCTGCACAGCCTGGCTCTGCTGGCGTGAGCCGTGCTCCCAGGAGCGAGTCCCTCACCCAGAGCGGGATGCTGCCGCAGCCTGCCGTGCGCTGTGGCTCCTGGACAGCGTCCAGGTCCGTGCCTGTGCCAGCTGCAGCAGGCAGGGGTGAATTGAGGGCACGATGAGGACACGGGCTTGGGCCTGCTCGGCCACCGCGATGGCCAGCGCGGCTTCCTGGTGCCACATCTCCTTCTGCAGCGGCACAGAGCTCTGCCTGCTCTGGGTGCCTGAGGGTCTTGTGTGCGCTCAGAGATCTCCTGGGTGTCCTGCTCAGCTCCCATCTGTCCTTCATTTTCACCCCTCAGCTGTGGGATGTGGCACTCGCAGTTGGTTCTTGCCATGCTCCCATTCTTGATGCAGCCATGGAGGCGCTGGTTAAAGAACTGGGGATGTGGAGGCAGGAGGAGCTGCTGCCTCAAGAACCAGAGTTTATACTTGAATTCCTAGTGGAAGATGGCAAAACATCCATGCAATTTGTTGGGAGAACCCTAAACCCAAAAGGGCAGCTGAGCTGGGGAGGGGTTCTGATGAGGAGCAGCTCAGGGAGCTGGGAAAGGGGCTGAGCCTGGAGCAAAGGAGGCTCAGGGGGGACCTTGTGGCTCTGCACAAGTCCCTGACGGGAGGGGGCAGCCGGGGGGGTCAGGCTCTGCTCCCAGGGAACAGGGACGGGAGGAGAGGAAACATCTTCAAGTTGCGCCAGGGGAGGCTCAGCTTGGATATTAGGAAATTTTTTTCATGGAAAGGGTTGTAGAGCATTGGAATGGGCTGCTCAGGAAAGTGGGGAAATCACCATCCCTGGAAGTGTTCAAAAACCACGTGGTGTGGCCCTTGAGGACATGGTTCAGTGGTGAACACGAGGGGGGTGCTGGGTTGATGGCTGGACTTGATGATCTTAAAGGTCTTTTCCAACCTTACACACCTCTATCCTTCTATGATTATAAATGGGTTTTGTCTGGTGCATTCCCTATTAGATGTGCAGCGGTTCTGCTCCCAATAACGTCAGCGACGTCTGGGAGAGGCCCCACAGACCTCATGCTTTTAGCTGTCAGATGCGAGGAGAAGATGCTCCCTGATAAGATCTCCTTGAGTAGTCACACATCATTTATGTGGGCAAGCACAGCTATTCCCTTCCAGGGCCAATTACTTCAGGAGGAGCTGAGGTCACTTCTTGGGATGCTGTGAGTTGAGCAGTGGTGGCTCTCGGAGCAGAGGACACCGATGGTTCCTGATTTCCGGCAAAGACTCTCCTATCTCAGAGGCCCCATCCCTTTATTCAGGAGGATCGCTCAGGAAAAACCTCCTGCCTCTGGCTGCAGCCTGCTTTCACACAGAGGGAAGCATCTTGTCCCACCAGCTGGTTGATGGAAAGCTTGTTCCCTTTGGAAACTAAGCCAGGAGACCCCTGCCAGGCAGCTCGGCCAAGCCTGATCCTCAAGACCGCCAAGGTCTTGGTGCTTCCCTGCTTGCCAGCCTCATGGACAGGTTCAGTAGAAGACCAAAAGCAGAGTTAGGATTGGGTTTCTTGGTCTGCTGCAGCCTCAGTCCGAGGTTTGGAGCAGTGTGTTTGTTTTTTTCTCATTTCCTGGATGAGGTAAGGCAGGGTGGGCTGAGCACTGAGCTCATCCAGACAGGGCCAAACAGCAGATTTCCAAGGAACGGGGAGAGCGTGGCAGTGTCGTCTTTAACCATCTGTCTGGCAGGGGATGCCTCCCTTCTTTGGAGATGCTGCTGGGACATTTATTGCCTTGTTTGGAGCCTTCTTTGGGGCTGAATTATAAGTCAGAAGTTCCTCTCCCAAACCTCATTTCCTTGACCCAGACTATTCCAAGACATGCTTACCAGTGTCCTAAATTGTCCCTGCTTTAGGGCCTGATGCCCAGGTGTAGATGTTGTGATGATGATTGGATTACCTACTTCAGTATGTTTGATTTGCAGTGACAGGGTTAATACCCCAAGAATCAAAGCAGTAGGACAGCCCTGCATCTGATTAAACCCCATCCACTGCCTCCTTCTGCCTTCCAACCATCCTGCAAGGATATGCTCTTCCTAGGCAAAAATCTCTCCAGGATTTGTTCTCAGGCCATTAATGATCAGATTTCCTGCTGCCTTCACTCCCTTCTGCCACACTTCAGCTCTGGCTTCCCAAGCCATGTCCCAGCTGATGGATGATGAGGTGGAAAGTTGGTCTTTCCCACTGAAGGGCCTGTTCCCAGCCAAGCAAGCTCCCAGCCCAGCTCAGGGTTAGGAAGAGTTTCCCAGGAAATTTATTAACAGAGCAGAAAAATCTGAGGGATTTGGTACCGTCTGGAGCTCCTGGCAGGTGGGAGAGGTGTGACAGTGTTGCTGAATTGCAAAAATGCCCTCAGTGGTGCTTTCCCAAGCTCCCAAAGGTGCCAGCGTGCAAACTAAGAGCTCTGAGAGGCTCACACAGCGCAGATTTATGGCACAGCAACCTGTACTTAGAACAATCTCCTTACATCAGCCACGCAGGAATGTGCCAGATCTTGCATATTCTCCAGGCATGGACGTTATCATGGCTCATCTCCTGTGGGACACAGCCTGAACTCCTGGGGGTGGGAGAAAATTAATCTCTGGTGGTGCTGTCTCACCTTTGCGAGCTCAAAACGTTCAAACTTTTGACAACCCCCTGCAAAAAAAGCCCACAAAAAGCAACAAAAGGGAGCAAACCACAGAAAGCAAGTCTTGAGCTATTTATCTTTTATTCTCTGAGTCACGGGATACGTAGCGCTCACTCACCTTTTCAGGGGCAGGTCTAGAGATGTTTTGGGTTTTTTATAGAAGCACAGAGTGGTTTGGGTTGGAAGGGACCCCAAAGCCCATCCAGTGCCACCCCTGCCATGGGCAGGGACACCTTCCACTGTCCCAGCCTGCTCCAAGCCCCAATGTCCAGCCTGGCCTTGGACACTGCCAGGGATCCAGGGGCAGCCCCAGCTGCTCTGGGCACCCTGTGCCAGGGCCTGCCCACCCTCCCAGGGAACAATTCCTTCCATCTAAGTAACCTAAATTTCCCCTCTTTCAGCCTGAACCCATTGCCTGTGTCCTGTTGCTCTGATGAACAGTCCCTTTCCAGCTTCCCCATAAGCCCCTTCAGGTCCTGGAAGGTCCTGTGAGGTCTCCATGCAACCTTCTCTTCTCTCTCTCCCTACATGAATATCCAGGATATATTTATATCTTTGTTCCCTCCTTGTTCTTTGCTTTGGATGCCTCTATTGGGAACATCATCCTCACAATTAGCAGGGTCTTGTAGATACTCCATGTGGAAAATTCCTTGTGGAGGTGCCGTTGCTGGAGCTGCAGGGCGTGTCCAGGCTGCTTCACCTGCAGCCAGCCCTGCGCAGAGTCTGGGGTCAGCAACGTTGGGAACTGCCAGAATTAGGAAGCACCAAAATTCAGGCCTCTGGCCCAGCGTTGTGCTGGTGCCTTGTTTGCTTGGGAATGCACATGGACACATCAGGGGTTGTCTCCTCTGCCTCCCATCCCACCGCGTGCCCAGCTCGGCACTGCTCCTGCCCCAGCTGCAGCTCTCTGTGTTACACAGCCAGTAAATTAGCACCTGAAGTTGCTCTTGTTTTGCAAGCCTGATTAAAATAATAGGTGAGTCTGTCTGCATTTGAAACCGTCGAGAAGGCAGGGAGGGTGTCTCTGCCCAGACTCCACGTCCTGCCCGCCCGCGGGGGGATCAGTCACCTGGCAGTGCTCCCGCAGCAAAGCCAGTCACCTTCTCCCTGCTCCCTGCTGGCGTGAAGGCATTGCCACCAGAAACACCCAGGGCAGAGGCAAAGAGCCTCCAAAAAATCCGTCTGTGCTGCTGAGACAGAAATCCACCTCACACCAAAGCCCCGGAGTTCACCGCACTGGCTCGTTAATGAATTTGCATTTCTCTGCAAATCTATTTGTCCCAGCAGAGATTTCCCTTTGCACGGAGAGCAGCAAAGGTAACAGAAGTGCTTTGTTCTGCTTTGTTTCCTCAGGGATCCACCAACGTGGTTTACCAAGCCCATCATGTCAGCAGGAGTAAGAGAGGCCAAGTTGTCGGCACCAGGGGAGGATTCCGAGGCTGCACGGTTTGGCTCACAGGTATTTTTGTCTGGGTGTGAAAGCGTGGCCTCACCTGTGAAACTCCATGAGTATGGCTGGGAGGTGGGGATTTGGGATCTGCAGGAAACGTCAGTGTTCCCTGGGAGCTGGGAATTGCAAAACATCCCCACGTGGGAAAGGCAGACACGCGGTGCTGGCGCAGCAAGATGTTCTCCCTGGCAGCTGCTGCCCATAACTGATGTTTTTTTGGATTTCCCAGCTGCTATCAGACTCCTTTGAACATGTCAGAGGCCCTCGGGGGTAGCACTCGTTGTTCCCAAGTGTGTAGCTGAGGAAGCCTTGGCTCAAATCCTTTGGCAGTGGAACGTACACAGGGTTGTCCAAAGCACGGATGTTTTCATTCAGGAGCGGTGGGAAGTTTATTGGGACATGTAGGTGTGCTGTGCTTGAGGCAGCACGAGGCAGTCACCTTGTGTGGAGAATAAACACTCCCAGCCACAGAGTCAGGCTGGGAGCAATCCCTTCCACTTGTTTTGTTGCCCTTCTCTTCTGCCTTGGAATATAAACTCATTGCTTGGGGATTAGGGGCTGCCAGAAATGACAGTTGCATTTCTCATTTCTAATATTTAGACAACTCTGTCTTTTGCCAGCTGTCCAGTTGTTCCTTTGCTTGTTAAATATTGGCATTTTCTTTGGCTGCTGGAGGGTGTCGAAGGACGTGCTTGGAAGGATTTGTAAAGCCATTCTGATTTGCCTTCCTGTCACCTTAGGTGGTAGATGCTGGGTTAAAGCACATTAGGGTTTTGTTCTCCTCCTCAATTTTGAAGTCCCCAATCTGCTTTTATGTAATTTCTGAAGCCAAAAGCCCTACCCAAGGCAATTTCCTTCCTTTTTTGAATATTACTCAAGGATCTTGTGTCTGAAAGGTTTGAGCTTGCCTGGCTGATTATTCTTTGAAATATGCACCTGGAGAAGGAGGCGATGAGGGGCCGTTGCTGCTGGAGCCTGTCCCACCTCATGTGGTTGCAGCAGGAGCCTCTCCTTGGGTTCAGCATGGGAGAGCAGTTGGCTCTGCACAGTGGGAGCAAGGGGAGGAAGAGGAAGGTGCTGAGAGACTTGGAACATCCTTTCACACCTCTCCTGCTTCCTGGCACCTGTGTGTCCCAGCACAGCCCAGCAAGAGGCACTGCTGGGTTGGACCTCTCCAGATGCTGGGCTGTAGATGCTTTTCTCACAGCATTAATGCCACCCCTTCAATAAGAAGGGTTGAAAAGGGCTCTGTGAAAGATGAAACCAACCTCCTTGAGGGAGGAATGAGGTAGGGAACTTCAGACAGAAGGAGTTTTGCTACCGGTGTCCCAGTTGCGCTCTCGTTTTCACTCTCTTGACCTCACACCTGACCCCTCACTTCCCTGCCTCTGCCAGGCCTTTCTGGAGCTGGCAAGACAACCATTGGCTTTGCTCTGGAGGAGTACCTGGTGGCTCATGGCATCCCGTGCTACTCCCTGGATGGCGACAACGTCCGGCACGGCTTGAACAAGAACCTGGGCTTCTCGGCAGAGGACCGCGAGGAGAACATCCGGCGCATCGCCGAGGTGGCGCGGCTCTTCGCCGACGCGGGGCTCGTCTGCATCACCAGCTTCATCTCCCCCTTCACAAAGGTAAACCCCCCCCACCACAGCCTGCTCTCTTCTCAGCTTCAGCTCAGACGGTGAAGGTGGGTTATGGAGAGGGTTTCCTAAATCCACCATCGGGTGCTTGGTAGAACACCGCTGACGCACAGCCTGTTTGGAGGGCAGTGACCTCGCTGAGTAAACCCGGTGTTGCAAACTGATGAAAAGCTAAGAGGAGTTCAAGGTCTCCCTGCTATTAACTCGTCAGAGGCAGAAAAGAGTCACAGAAGCAGCAGCCTGTCCTAGAGCTGTCACTGCTCTTTTGGAAGAAGATTTGACTGCGATTTTCACTTCCGTAGCTGCTGTTATCAGGCTGATGCAAGCAGTTCCTTTTCTCGTAGAATCACAGAATCATTAAGGTTGGAAAAGACCTCTAAGATCATCAAGTCTGACCGTTTTGACACAGGGCAGATAATGATCCACAATCTAAAGTTCTGCTGTCCTGCCTAACCAAAAGCTGAAAACAGATCAAAACTGTAGATTTGCACGATTTTTTTTTAAGTGTCTTTAAAGAAAAGGAGGGAAGTGAGATGAAAAAACCTTATTAGAACGAGTGTACATTTAATAAATCTATAAGAGTAATTCATTTACCTGTGTCAAAATCCAGGTTGTTGGGTTTTTTTTTTTTTGCTGCAATTCAGATTTTTCCCATCTTTCTTCTACCAGGATCGTCGAAACGCACGGAAAATTCACGAGGCAGCTGGACTTCCTTTCTTTGAAATCTTTGTAGACGCCCCTCTAAATATTTGTGAAAGCAGAGATGTGAAGGGCCTGTACAAAAAGGCAAGAGCTGGAGAGATCAAAGGTATGGAGGAGTGAGATCTTACTTTGCCTTTTGCTTTCCCGAGCTTTGGATGCCTTGTCCTGGCAGTGCCGCACGTAGGGGTGGGTTTCTAAAGGCCCTTTGTAGTGCACAAGAGGATCCTGTTCCCCTAATCTTACTGTCACAAGTGTCACTTGTTGTACCCAGCATGCTTGAATGCCCCCTGGTTGTTTGTACAGCGTTGCTGGCTCCAAGGCACTGATTATTCTATTAAACACATTTAATTTGGGGGTTAATTGTCCGTAGGATTCACGGGGATTGACTCGGAGTATGAGAAACCCGAAGCTCCTGAACTGGTGCTGAAAACAAACATTGCGTCGGTGTCTGAGTGTATCCAGCAGGTTGTGGAGCTGCTCCAAGCACAAGTAGGTCACTTTTATGTCCCCACCACTGGCAGCTTTGGAACCCTGCATTGGGACATTGCCTGTTTGGCGTGCCTGTAAAAACCAGCGTGTTACAAGTGCTGCCTGGCTCTGTCTTTCAGAACATTGTGCCCCAAGGCTCAGTCAAGGATGTTCTGGAGCTGTTTGTGCCCGAGGATAAACTCAGCAGTGTCCGGGCTGAGGCAGAGACCCTGCCAGCAGTGGAGATCACTAAGGTATTGCCACACACAGGTTCTGGCATTATTGAGCTGCTCCAAGGGCAGAAGCTTCCAGGAGGATGTTGCCAGAGGGGCCTGTGTTCCTCTGATGGCCCTGACTTTTTGTGGCTGTGGTTTATGGTGAGCTGAGGTGGGATCCTGATCCTCAGCCATTTTCTGCCACGCCTCCACCCTGTGCTGGGGGAGGCCAGGGCTGCCAGTCTCCTCTGCTGTGTTCATGCAGCCCCACAAGTTCAAACTGCCAGAGGGCAGGGCTGGATGGGATATTGGGAAGGAATTGTTCCCTGGGAGGGTGGGCAGGCCCTGGCACAGGGTGCCCAGAGCAGCTGGGGCTGCCCCTGGATCCCTGGCAGTGTCCAAGGCCAGGCTGGACACTGGGGCTGGGAGCAGCCTGGGACAGTGGAAGGTGTCCCTGCCCACGGCAGGGGTGGCACTGGAAGGGAGTGTACACTCCCTTCTAGCCCAGACCATTCTGAGATTCTAAGTAGTGCTATGAACACGTGTGAGTCTGGCTTAGAAAGCCCCAAGCTACATCCGCCATGTCTTTCTCCCCCTTATGAATGTCCTGTATTTGAAACAAAACAGAATGAAAATGCTGTTGCAGCAGAAGGGGAGGAAAAGCAACTTCTGAGTGTGACATGGTGACAGGAGTGTGACCCCTGTGGGTTTGTTTTGCAGCTGGATCTGCAGTGGGTGCAGGTGCTGAGCGAAGGCTGGGCCACCCCTCTGACAGGATTCATGCGGGAGGCAGAGTACCTGCAAGTGCTGCACTTCGGCACCCTGCTCAACGGTAGGGATCCCCCGTGTCCTCCTGTCCTCCCTCGGGCCACGCCCCCGGGCTCCTGAAGGGGACCAAGGTCACCGTGCCGTGGGCACGGCCCTGGCACCTTGCGCGGGGCTGCTCAAACCCTCCGGCAGTCGTCGTGTGGCTCTTTTGGTGCTTGGCTGTAGCAGGGTAAACAGAGATGCAAACCCAAAGCCAGGGAAGCAGAGAGGCTGCCAGGATGAGGTAGAAGTGGGAGGAGAAGGCAGCTGCTCCTTGGAAACAGGAGCAGAGCCTGGTTTTGCCCCCCCACCCCATTTCCCTGCCTATCCAACGTGGTAACTTGACCTAAATTAGATTTCTCTATGCAGTAGCAGGCTCTGTTAGAGGTGCTTCATCCCTGGAAAAGGCAAAAAGGGCTCAGGTGATGGCCATCCACAGCTGAGACAGGGGCACAGATGTTTCCACTCTGCTGCTCAGCTGTGGATGCTGTTGCTGTGACTTCACCTGCACGGGGGGTGCTCACATTGGGGTTTGCAGACCTGGCAGTGATCTCTGCCCTCAGGGATCTGAGTGAGCAAGTCCCTTTGAGCCTTGCCTGCCTTCTAGGAGATCCCATGGTCACACAGGGCAGTGATTTGCTGCTGATGCTCAGATTTGGGCACCGTGCAGCAGAGGCAAAGCTCAGGACTGCTCACTTTGCACTGTGGGAACGTCTGTGGGGGGGCTCTGCTCCCAGACACGTCGTAGCCTTTCACCTCCTGCCCAGTGTGCAAACAGTGTTCAGAAGCACGTCCCTGTTATCAGAGCCTCCTCTGTGGTCTTTGAGCTGCCTGTTGTGCCTGCCGAGGTCGCAGAGCACCCTGGGATGGCCACGTTGCTCCAGAGCCCCGTACTTTGCGCCAGAGGCTCGTCCCAGAGAGCATCTAGTTTTGGGGTGCCCCCCCAAAGCTGCCAACATCCCTGAGCACAGCTCCTCTGAGCTCTGTGGGCAGATGTTCAGGGTTTGTAGAGCTCTGTGGGGAGCAGGGACAAAGGCCAGGAGAGCAGCTTTGCAGAGCTCTCTGGAGCAAGGTCTGCGTAGCAGAGGGCAGCAGCATCAGTCCCTGGTGCACCCTGTGGGCTCAGGCCCTCAGGGGGACATCTGAGTGGGAAAGAGAACACCAGGTGCTCTTGGATGAGCTTTGGGAAGTGGTGGAGGGTTCCATGCCGTGGTGCTGAGGCTGGGGTGTGGCACTGCCAAGGAGAGGCTCGAGCCTGCTCTACCCAGAGGCATCGGCACAGCCCCTGTGCCCTGGGGCGGGCGATGGCTTGGGCAGCCCCCGTGGTGTTCGGGGTGCACTTGTGCAAGCCAGGGCTCTGCAGCAAACCCCTCCTGACGCCCCAGCAGGTGGGTGAAGTGCTCTGTGTAGGGCCAGCAGGAAGGGGGGTGGATCTGCAGGAATGCCCCAGTGGCTCCGTCGGGAGCGGTGACAGCGACAGTGTCAGCGTGAGGCTGTGGGGGCACCGTGGAGGACCATGGCCACGCCAGCAGGAGCCCTGCCCGTGGTCAGGCAGTGCTTGGCCGAGCTTTTAAATGCTTTGAGTCTTGAAATGGTTTCTGTAACGTGCCCCTGAGTGTCAATTATCTTACTGTGTTTGTGTTCTCCCAGGAAAGAGGCGCTCGGTAGCTGGTATGTATGGAACTGTTCTCAGGCTCTACACAAATTACTGCAATTGAGATTCTTTTGGGGTATAATTCTTTGAGATTTACAAAAAAAAAACAAACCAAAAAGGGGGAATTATTACAGCCATGGCCTGCTTATGATCCGGGCAGTCATGACGTGGCCCGACACACTCTGTGTCCTACGGACCAGTCTGCACAAAAATCCCAGCTGTGTAATTTCATAACTACCTGCACTGGAGTGATCTTTTGTTGCCTCTCCATCCTGCATTTGCAAATGGAGCCTGAAGATCCTCACTTTCAGCAGCATTTGTTGGTTTCATAATCCAGCTTTTTTTTTATTTTTCCCCTGTGCTGGCTTCATTGACTGATCATTATCAATATGATTCAAATGTACAAAGCTGATATTGATTGGATCCCATGTGAATATAATTATGATTATTCATGAAAATTTCTGCCTGGCAGACAAATGATGCCCAGTTGTGAATTTAAAGTTAATGCAAATATTTTAATAAAAAATTAAAGTAAAAATCTATATCATAGTGAAAATCCTCAAATTAAGACTCTCAAGGGCCCAAACTGATTTTGGTCAGATCAAAACAAATTGAATCAGTGATTTGTTTGTGACTGGAAACCCATGGAAGAGACCAGTTCTTCTGTATTAACATCAGGATATCCAAGGAGAAATAGGAGGACCTTAGTGGAATACTGGGAAATTGGGAGAGTGGGGATAAAACCAACAGGATTTCAAGCTATTTAGGGACAACACTGAAATTAGAAACTGCGTGTGCACTTACAGACTGACACAGAAAACAGATTAAACACGGGCAGTGCAGAGATGTAAAGGAGGAGGAGTAGCAGCCTAGAGATAGCCAGAGAAAAAAAACCAAACAAAACCTGAGTGTGGTGGTGGCATTCTCCCTGTTGGAGGAGGCAGCCCAGGAGGAGTGCAGGGAATGGGTGCTCCAGGGAACAGCAGACCGGAGCCGTCTCCATAGAGGTGGTTCTCCTGGAGGAGAAGGCATTTTCCAAGCACATTTAAATTTTTCAGTTATCCAGGGCTGCGTTTTCCAAGCACATTTAAATTTTTCAACTTCACAAGCAGCTAACAGAGAAGAACCAGGGAGAGTGCAGGAACTAGTGAGATGCTCCGGCTGTCTTGGAGACACCTCTGACCCTAAGAGAAGCAGCTTTTATATTCCACTAACGTCACCATTTATTAGCAGCGCAGAGCAAACTGCTGCGATGACTGAATTTCCATGAACACCTCTGCTTGCTGCGCTCCCGGTGCCCGGCGCCGGTTAAAATTCCTGTGCGCGCAGGACGAGCGGCGGCTGGAGGGTGTTCAGCTCCTCTGTGTCTCCCGGCAGACGGTGTGGTGAACCTGAGCATCCCGATCGTGCTGCCGGTGTCGGCGGAGGACAAGCAGCGGCTGGAGGGCAGCGCGGCGCTGGCGCTCAGCTTCCAGGGCCGCCGGGTCGCGGTGCTGCGCAGCCCCGAGTTCTTCGCGCACAGGAAGGAGGAGCGCTGCGCCCGCGTCTGGGGCACCTCCTGCCCCCGCCACCCGCACATCCAGGTGGGCTCGGCCCCTTCCTGCAACGGGAGCTCGGCCCGGGAGGGGGGAATGCGGGCAGCGGCTGGAGAAGCGAACCTTTGCAAGGTTTTGAGGGCGATGGGTTTCCTGTCTGCGCTTCCAGCCCAGCTGCTTGCCGGGAGCCATCCCATCCCGAGCAGGCAGGACTGGATTTTTTGGCTCTTCCTTCCAGGCAGCCGACAGGGTTGTTAGATTTTTTTACAGCTCCTCTCTTCCCACTTAGTCTGTGGCAGCACAAGGAGCATCATCCCTCGGAGAGTTCCACACAACGGCTTGAGCTTGCTGCTTAAAAAGCCTACAGCTGTGTTAGTTCTTTCCCTGCCTTAAAATGCCTCCTTTAATTAATCAGCAGCAGGTGGTCACCTTGCAACAGGCTCACTCCTCCTGCGTATTCCCAGGAGGAAGGAGCAGAGCGGGAGGTGGAGGAAGGTCTGCTGCCTTCCTGTAGGCTCCCGGCTGCTCGAGGGGAGTCCAGCACGGAGCTGGGCGGGGACTGCGTGGCTGCTGCCCCCCTTGGCGAGGCTTTGCTGCCCAGGACATTCAGTTCACGTGGTCACTGTAATGACATTTTCCACCTGCAAGAAGGGAAGGCTGTCCTACAGTGGGGTTGAGCCTCACACTTTTGAAAGGAGACTGGGAGAGGGAGGAGGAGGAGCTTGCTGTCCCCTTTGCACTGAAGGTGCATGTAATTCCCAGATGGTGATGGAGAGTGGAGACTGGCTGGTTGGTGGAGACCTCCAGGTCCTGGAGAAGATCAAATGGAATGACGGCCTGGATCAGTACCGCCTGACCCCGCTGGCCCTGAAGCAGAAGTTCAGGGAAATGAATGCTGGTGAGTGCCTGGGTCACACCAGTGACAGGGCCCTTCCTGCCCCACCTGCACCAGGAGCTTGCTGCGATCCACGACTCGCTCTCAAGCTCACAGCACTTCCAGGTCGCCTCTGGATGCTCCAGGGCTGTTTGGGGGGGTGAGCAGTAAGGGGGACCCGGGGCACATCACAAAAAGTGGCGCAGAATCTCCTTGGTTAGGGCAGTGCTTGTGATGGGCTGTGTCCTCAGTGGGCTGCTCTGAGGGCTGGGAAGGGCTGAGCATCCTGCTTGTGTCCCCCTGGCAGGTCAGAGCCTCTCTGCACTGACATTCTTGGCCTTCACACCTGGGGGACAGCTCAGGTGTCTTCTCCCATCTCTCTGTCCCATGGAATCCCAGCATGGTTTGGGTTGGAAGGGACCTTAAAGCCCATCCAGTGCCACCCCTGCCATGGGCAGGGACACCTCCCACTGTCCCAGGCTGCTCCAAGCCCCATCCAGCATGGTCCCAGCAGGCTGGCAAGAGTCAGACACCCACTCTTGATTTGGGAAAAGAGCATTGGCCCTGCTGAAGGTGCCATTGAGCTTGGGGAGGTGACAGATCACTTAAAACATCGAGGAACTCGGGGAAGGTGTCCAGTGCTGTGCACAAACATTGTAGGAGAGCTGGTAAGGCTGAAATCAGCCCCAAAAGAAGGATGTGCAATGAAAACAACCGTGGCAGGGTGATGTATGTGTGTGAAACACTCACCTGAGGTGTTCAGGGCCCCACTCATGCGGAGACAGGACACACACGGGTCTCTCATGTGGAGACAGGGCATACACAGGTCTCTCATGACAGACAGGACACACCCAGGTCTCTCGTGGCTGTGTGGAAGCTCAGAGTGTGGATACGAGCCTGTGACCCCCCCGATCGTTCCCTTCCAGATGCCGTCTTCGCGTTCCAGCTGCGCAACCCCGTGCACAACGGGCACGCCCTGCTCATGCAGGACACGCGGCGCCAGCTCCTGGAGAGGGGCTACAAGAACCCCGTGCTCCTGCTGCACCCCCTGGGGGGCTGGACCAAGGACGACGACGTCCCTCTGGAGTGGCGCATGAAGCAGCACGCGGCCGTGCTGGAGGAGCAAGTCCTGGACCCCAAGTCCACCATCGTGGCCATCTTCCCCTCTCCCATGCTCTACGCTGGCCCCACGGAGGTAACGCAGCCTGTGGCTGCTCAGCAGGGCAAGGCAGGAAGCCTGTCCCTGGGGGTTGTGTTCCAGCCTGCCTGTGCAGCTCTGGAAAACCCCGGGAAGGGGGCTGGAGCCACGTCCTCGCTCTCAGCCCCCCTGCACGGTTTGCCTGCGCTTGGCTGCTGCAGCATCTCCCCACAGAGCTCGGCTCCATGGGCTCCCATCCTCCCATGGGCTGGGGAGAAGGGATGGAAACAGGCTTCACCACCTTCTGCCAGGCAGGGATGTTCACGTGTTCCCCCCAGGGGTTTCCCTTCTGTCCCTAAAGCCGTGGGGTGAGAGGGGCAGAGCTGAACCTCCCCGTGCGTGTCCTGGGGGGCCTTGGCACATTCAGAATTCAAACCGCAGCCCAATTCCCCTGTCCTGCCTGTGGATCCCCAGGGCCCCCCTTCCCCCACCCTCAGTGCCTGTGTCCCTCCCTGCAGGTGCAGTGGCACTGCCGAGCCCGGATGGTTGCGGGGGCCAACTTCTACATCGTGGGGCGCGATCCCGCAGGAATGCCGCACCCCGACACCAAGCAGGACCTGTACGAGCCCACGCACGGCGGGAAGGTGCTGAGCATGGCCCCCGGCCTCACCTCCGTGGAGATCATCCCCTTCCGGGTGGCTGCCTACAACAAGCTCAAAAGAGCCATGGATTTCTATGACAACAAAAGGTAACGTGGTTTCTTCAGAACTTGGGGTTTGTGGTCGCCTCGGGCTCGCAGCTTTCCAGGGGAGGGGGAAAAGCCACGTTCCTCCTAAGGAGAGGAATGGGGGAAGAACCTGGGAAAGCCACCCGTGTTCCCCTCCAAGAGCTGTCCCCAGGGGTCACGTGAAACTAAAGATGCCACCAGGGAGGAAAAGCAGCACAGGCTGGGGACTGAGTGGCAGTAGAAACACAGCCTCCCATAGCTGGGAAGTGTTAGGGACACTCCAGCTCCTCTGGGACGAGGAATCTTCGGGGGTGGCTTGGGCCAGCTGTGCTGATGTCACCTGTCTCTGTTCTGCACAGGCACAACGATTTTGACTTCATCTCAGGAACGCGCATGAGGAAGCTTGCTCGGGAAGGGGAGAACCCCCCGGACGGCTTCATGGCCCCCAAGGCCTGGAAAGTCCTCACCACGTACTACCAGTCACTGGAAAAAAAGAATTAACTCCTCTCCTCCTCCCTAGAAATAGCTGTATTCAGAGTGAGCAATGGTTGATTGATTCCCTATGACACAGATCACTTGGCATTTCCAGTGCTCTGACCCTGGGATTTTCCTACCTGGGTCAGAGTGGATTTTACCAATCAGAAATACTTTGAGCCTGATCCTTCTCCCCCTAAAGCTGCTGGGAGTGTCCCCCTGGAGCTCGAAGGGATGGGAGCAGGCCCTTCGTTCCCGGCTGGTGCCGGGATGGGCCCTGGGATCGTTGTGGTGCTGCCAGGGCCACGCAGCAGCTCCCAGCACAGAGGGGGGACCTCGGACCAGGATAAACCCTGCCTGGAGCAGAAATTAAGAAAGTGCCTTTCCACGTTGTGCCTTAGACAGTTTTTGCTAATAAACAGCAGAATCTTTTTAATGCCCTTTTTTAAAAGGATTTTTTAAAATCAGCTGTGACCACTGCCAGTTCCCTGTGGCTGAGCCAATTCCTTGCTGCTTCCTTGCTTCCTTCCTCCTGCTTGACCTCTCTGGTCAAACAAGTCCCAGGCTGAGCATTCCTGGTGCTCCAAGTCCAGCTCTCCGTGGGGACTGTGCCATGGTGAATCCCTGAGCTCACAGCCCGGCAGGGGAGTCTGTCCTGGGAGGCACCAGAAAGCCCTGAGATCCCTGAGGAAGCTCTGGACAGCAAGGAAAAGGCAGGGGTGCTGTCACCGTGCTTTCAGGTGTCCTCCCAGCTGGCAGGATGGGATCCCCTTTCCCTCTGCCCACACTCCTCCCATCCCAAAGGCAAATCCAAGGCAGAACAGCAAAGACACGGCGCGAGGTGGGTCTGGAGAAGCAGCCGAGAGGAGGCTGAAGCTCCTGCCCTCATCCACCCCTGTGCAGGTACAGGTGACCTGATTTACCCCATACCTGCGGGATGGGGCCGCTGGGGACAGCCAGAGGATGACAGGAAAGCCCCTTGCCCCCCCAGCCCTGTGGGGTGCTGCTCCCAGCTCTGGCTGTGGAAATTTACCCCAGACTTTATCTCCTTCCCCACCCTCATCCTCAACACGGACTTTGCCGCCGTGCCCGAGGCTTTTCCGCTGACTCGCGGCTCCTGCGGTGGCCTCCGAGGGGACGGAGCAGTGACACAACAGCGGAGCTTCCCGAGGCCCTCCGGGAGCCCAGGGCCACCCGCCCGCGCCTCGGGCTCTGCCCGTGGCCAGCGGAGCCCTCAGGGACAGGGCTGGTCCCGGCTCGGAGGTGCCAGCAGAGGAGAACAGCCGAGCACTCGTGAATTACAGCAACGGCCCCACGCCGTGATTTTTGCCTTCTTTAGCAGCTGCCCCAGGAGCCGCCGGGATGTGTTCCCAAGAACAGGAATCAGCGCTCCTCTCTGTTGTGCTCCAGTCGGAATTGCAGGCGGATCCGCGCTCAGCCAAACCAGCCAGCCGCATGCTCTGAGCCACGCCTTGCTCTGCTGGGCCCGGGCCCAGCATCCGAGCCTTCGTCTGTGACTGGAAAATATCCTTGCAAAAAGTCTTTCTGGCTGTTGTATTAAGTCATTTTTTTAAAGTACTTGGAGCACAGCTGTGTTTTACCCCAAGGCAAACGCTGCAGCCTCCGTGGGAGCTGACAGCGCACCGGCCTCAGCCATGCCAGGCCCTCTGGCAGGGCCCTGGAAGCCAAAGGCAATATTCCCATTTAGGATTCTAAAGGAGTGAAACAGCCCTGTTGCTGCTCGTCGTAAAATACTCCAGTGTCGAACCCCTTCCCTCGCCCCCAGTAAACCCAAGTGGTCACAGCAAAGCACAGATGTTGTGTTATCCTTTTAAACCAGCGTAGGGTCCTGATTACCTCTGATTAAAATACGTGGACTGGGGGTTTTATAGTCTATTTATTAAAGACATGAGACTGGAATTTGTACCTCAACGGATGCATCTCATGATTTAATATATTCTGAGCTCGATACTCTGCCATGAAACACTCACCTTTAGTACAAATAAATATTTATACGTGGAAGTAGTTCTCACTTGTGATTTTGGGGTGGAACTTTGCTGGAGACTCGCTCAGCCTCGGCAATGCCGGGTTTGAGCAGCTGGCTCTGGAGCTGTGGGAGAGGGATCAGGCTCTTCCCCCCTTCGGAGAGGCAGGATCAGATGCTGAGGGCTGGACCAAGCCGCTGGAGCCATGGAATTAAAGCAGCCACGTTCCAGAGCACGCCGCTTCCCCAGGCTTTCGAGGAAGCTGCCGGAGGGTTTGTGCTTTGACAAGGACACCCGCAGCAGCAGCAGCAGCAAGAGCGGACAAGCGGGGAAGAGTTCTTGGAGAAGTGGAAATTGCACTGCAGCTGCAGTCACGGCCCCAGGAGCAATCAGAAATAAGTCCTTGAGCCTCTTCGATCAGCCCCTGATGAGTTATGGGCAGCAGGGAAAGGCGGCTCCGGCCAGCAGTGCCCAGAGCCGGGATTTTGGGAACACAGGCAGGAGATCAGAGCCCAGGCAGTGACCAGAGGCTGCCCCCGGCTGTGTTCCTGCTCTCTCTCGGTGTGACATTAAAACCCCCTGAGGCCACACTTCACACTCAATTAAAGCCAATTAAGAGCTGCCTGCGCTGGGGCTTTACCAAGCAGGAAGCAGTCTGGAAAGAGGCAAGAGGTGCAGGAGGAACTCCCAGCCTGGAATTTCTGAGGTGGAACAACCCCTGAGAGGGGCGGGGAGAGCAGCAGGGGCAGAGCAGGTGCTGAGCACACGGAGCAGCCTGCCCAGGGGTTCCAGGAAGCAGCACTAATGGCAGGCTTAAGGTTACTCATGGAATCACAGGATGGTTTGGGTGGGAAGGGACCCCAAAGCCCATCCAGTGCCACCCCTGCCATGGGCAGGGACACCTCCCACCATCCCAGGCTGCTCCAAGCCCCAGTGTCCAGCCTGGCCTTGGACACTGCCAGGGATCCAGGGGCAGCCCCAGCTGCTCTGGGCACCCTGTGCCAGGGCCTGCCCACCCTGCCAGGGAACAATTCCTTCCCAATATCCCATCCAGCCCTGCCCTCTGGCACTGGGAAGCCATTCCCTGTGTCCTGGCCCTGCAGCCCTTGTCAAGAGTCTCTCTCCATCTTTCCTGCAGCTCCTTCAGGCCCTGGAAGGCCACAGTGAGGTCACCCCAGAACTTCTCCTCTCCAGGCTGAACAATCCCAGCTCTCCCAACCTTTCCTCCCAGCAGAGCTGCTCCATCCCTCTGCTCATCCTGGAGCATCCTCTGGACTCATTCCTGGATCCCAGGCTCACCCAGAGCCAGAACTGGGCACTCAGCACTGCCCCCAGCACTGAAGTGCCTTGTGGGGTTGACATCCCGTATCTTGCACTCTCCCTAGCCCAGCATTGCTGCTGTGCCTGAATCCCTGCACCCTTGTGTCAGACCACTGTTCATCTCCTGCTGCTTTGTGATACAGGGAAGAAGTCCAAGCAGTTCTTCAACTGTTTTTAACCTCCCCCTCCCATTTGGTTTTAAGATTAAATTGAGACAAACTCAGCCCTGTGGCAGCACCCAGCCAGCATTCCAGAGAGCAGGACAGCAGGGAGCTGGCTGAGCTTGAGGGACACTGTCACCAGCCCCTGACACCGTGTCACGGCAGGGCTCCAGCCCTCCTTATTTCACTTTATTTTCCTTTGCAGTGCATTTGGTTTTACACTGTTCTCTGCCTCCAGTGCTTCCCTCCCCTCACAGGCAGCAGAGCTGTGAACAGTGTCCCACCCCTGGGCTTTGAACAATTCCCTTTACAGATCTGGGGTCAATTAGTGCACAATTCATAGCATTACATGAAAAAACCTCAAGCTCTTGACTATCTCTGACAATAACTTCACCACAAAAAGCCATTTTTGCCACTCACATTTGTAACCCTTGGCCTTTATCGTGACAGAACGTTACAAGAATTCACCAGAACTGGTACCAGCAAGGACAGCACGTTGCTAAACCACATTAATAAGCCCAAAACCCATTCCCTCCTCTTTAAATTCACAGATCTGAGCATGGGATAGAGTCAAACATCACACAATGTGCCCCCCGTGCCTCAGGGCTGTGACACTTCAGGGGACGGTGCCACAGTGGGGCATCCAGAGACTGAGGGAGCAGCAAGTCCTCAGGACAGTGCACAGGAGCTCAGAAAGCCATGGCTTCAGAGAGCTCAGAGGATGTGGGGCTTTAGGAAAGAGCAGGTGGGATTCTACTCTGCTCACAGCAAGGGAAAACCAAAAATAAAACCAGCCTTCATTTAAAAAGCCTCCAAAAGCAGAATTCATAAAAAATTAAAAGTATTCAAACGTTTTTACAGAGTAGTTTACTATCTTGACTAAATGGCACCAGATTTCCAGTGGTCATGTGGAAGAAAAATCAGTAGCATTTCAAATGTTGCTTTGTTCTAGAAGCAGTTTCTATCCTGGCATTTGCTGCTAAAAGGTAGAAGTGAACTGAGTATCGAGGAATCTTTCACCTCTACAGCTTCTGATTTGGTTTGCTTCAGGAAGTAGAAAAGATTTTCCATACTCAAGTTATCTACAGATAATGTCTACATATAAAAAAAAGTGTGGCTATGTACAGGTCCTGCACTCACACACCCACTGTACACACACAGCCCGTGCCGGGTCCTGCCCCCGCCCCAGGACCCCCCGCTCCTGCTGGGAGGCTCCGAGGGCTCCCTGGGGACAGCACACAGGCACTGGCTCTTGGTCTGGGCTGAATTGCTGCACTCATGATCTGTGCTTCCACTTCCAGTCGGAGTTGCAATAACTTAGAGGTTGTTGTATAAAAACGATTGCAGAACAGAACTCCCTCTGCCACCCCCGCTCCCGCCCCCTGACATTGGTTTTGCTAACTGATTACAGAAGTCACACTAAATCCCATCAGGAACTGCAAACACACTCTTTTCTCTTAATCAAACACGATCTCCATGGCCAGGTTCTGCATGGAGACATCCTTGGATTTCCTCATCTTCTCGATGGCCCTGTGGAGATCCTGCTGCTGCACGGGCCGGATCTCATCCTCGTCGTGGCTGGGGAAGAGAGGAACAGCCAGGTGAGGGTCCAGGGGCTGTGTGAGGGCTGTGCCAACAGCCAGCAGCCATCCCTGGAAACAGCAGCTCTGACATGGAGCCAGCATCACACTGGAATCCCAGAACCACGGAGGCTGGAAAAGCCCTCCCAGCCCATGGAGTCCAAGCTGTGCCCGATGCCCACCTTGTCCCCAGCCCAGAGCACTGAGTGCCACCTCCAGCCCTTCCTTGGACACCTCCAGGCATGGGCACTCCAAAGCTCCCTGGGCAGCCCCTGCCAAGGCCTGAGCACCCTTTCCATGGGGAAATTCCTGCTGCTGTCCAAGCTGAGCCTCCCCTGGCCCAGCCTGAGGCCGTTTCCCCTTGTCCTGTCCCTGTTCCCTGGCAGCAGAGCCCGACCCCCCCGGCTGCCCCCTCCTGTCAGGGACTTGTGCAGAGCCACAAGGTCCCCCCTGAGCCTCCTTTGCTCCAGGCTCAGCCCCTTTCCCAGCTCCCTCAGCCGCTCCTGGGGCTCCAGACCCTTCCCAGCTCCCTTCCCTGCCCTGGACACGCTCCAGCCCCTCCATACACCCAGGGATGGCTGCAGGCGTGGCAGACACCAGAGGGATATCCCAGCACCGTGTCACCCACACTGCAGCCTGGCACTAAGCAGAGCAGCAGCAGCACTTGCTGGCTCAGGCCACCTCCAGCTTGGGCACCTTGGGACAACCACTCGTATTTTCAGGCCAAAAGGAATGGCAGTAACTGTGAGGGGTTTCTGTGTACAGTGGCAGTGGGGCTCTGTGTGACCCTGTGCCCGTTCCCAGTTCCCCGGGGGCAGCAGCCGCACATACACGTCCTCCTCGCAGGCGTTGTTGACGTACTCCCGCACGCAGAGCAGCGCCGCGTCGCGGCACATCTCCTTCAGGTCGCTGCCCGAGAAGCCGTCGGTCTCCTTGGCCACCTGCAGCAGGTCCACGTGGCTGTCCACCTGGGGAAACCTCGAGGTCAGGCCACGGACACTCCAAAGCCACCGGCTTCGGTCACCACGACAAGCGACAGTCACCTCCACGAGTTTTCACCCGCTCTGAGAGCATCTTCCTTTGGCATTTTTGGGGAGCTGAATTATTCCCTTACTCACACCATTAAAGGAAACTGATGTTTCAGCTCATCAAACTCTGCCATTGGTTCAAAACCCCACCAAAACCCCACCCCAACCCCAGCCATCACACTGGTATATCCTGTACTAACCCCGCTCCCACACGGATCTGCCTGGCAAAAGCTGGGTCCCCGGAATAGTGACCCACTTTCCCAGGAGCCCACACAAGCTGCTCAGAACTCTGTTGTCTGGACACCTGTTCCTGCTATACACAGCCCCAGACTGGGGGATTTAGAGGCAAAATAATGTGTCTAACTCGGTGCACTGGGTCAGGCTGAACCCTTGCTAGCCAAGACCCCACATTCGTTCCATCTCTTTATGGAATTTCTGATTCCCTTCCCACCACGTGCATCAGTATTTCCTTCTCAAAAAGTTAAAGGCAAGCCTGTCCAATGAAAGGATGAAATTCTGGGGTGACTTCTTCCAAGAGGGAAACTATTCCATGGTTTAAGGCAGGCAAGGATAAGGGAGGGCAGGACTCCCCCTGCCATGTGAAGTCTGGGCTTGAGAGATCCAATTCCTCTGCTGTGGGATAACCAATACAGGCTGGTTTTTTTATCTCCCTGAAAAACTTATTTGTGTGGCTGTGGTTCCCTGCTGGTGAGCTGCCATTTTTAGGCCTCTTCAAAAAAATTTAAGTTGGTTTTACTAATAAATAATATTGATTAGGTTGGAGCTCAGCCTAGAGACACTTTGCAACATGAACTTGAAGGCAATTAGTGCTGCCAACTAAATTTGGGAGGAAGTTCTGATGACAGGGATCCCATATCCCACCACAGACACTTCCAGGTGTGCTCACACCTACTCCTTCCCCTCTCCTCTGAAGGAAACTTGAATTATGGATCAAAAGCAGTGCTGTCAAAGGAAGTCATTCCTCCTTTCTTGACTTGTGCTAAGGAAGAGTTAAAGAGCAGCATCTGCTCCCTGCTTCATGAGGGCTTGAAATTTCCTTCCCTGATCTGAACATGATTCACCTCCACCTTTTTTAGAGAGAGAAGTCTCTTCTCAAACAAGCAAATGACTCCAGAGAAATGGAGTCACTGCTCAGAGGGGGTGATTCACCACACAAGCCAAGGCTGCTGCTCTGACGAGGCTCCTGCTTACAAAGGAGCCAACTGCAGGGCTTTCATGTGAGGCCACACCTAAACCCACAAAAGATCCCCAAGTTCTCACCAGAAATGCCCTGGCAGATCATCTCAGCCTCCCTGCAAGGCAGGCAATTCTAAAGCTCACGTTCTGCAAGGCCAGAGCTGCGCTGGGGGCAGCAAGGCAGCCATGAGCCGCTCATGGGGGCTACTCACATTTTCGTTCTTCAGAATCAGCTTCAAGATCGCCTCTCTTTGCTTCAGAGCCTGAAACAGAAGAGACTGAAGTTACCAGAGGACAAAAATAAGCACTTGTGGCATGCCAGGGCTTTGAGTGCCTTCGGTTCAGCCACACGAGCTGCTCCCTCGCCCAGGACACGGGACACACGCTGAGGAAACCTCTCTGGTGGCAAATTCAGTTCCACAGGTGATGCTTGGGAAATTCTGAACCAGAGAAGCCACCCACTGTGCGTGACGAGGTTACTGAAGAAGCAGCTGAGTCCTGAGCAGATCCCTCCTAGGAAGGTCAAACATAGGCAACAAAGGCTGGGGTTTGTGCCTGCCAAGCCTCCCTGAAATCATTAAAAGGGGAAAAATTCCCCCACAGATAATCTGACAGCTGAACAGTTGCTACTCTGTCCCAAACCCCACTTCTTCCATTTCCCTCTGCTTTGCAGGTAATTTTTTATGAGTAATTTGGGGCATTTTCATCTCAAACTCAGTTATAAAATCTGCAAGGCTTTCACTCCTGCCTGTGCCTGTTCCCAATCCACAGCACACCGATTATTCCACCTTCAGCAAGAGCCATGGCCAATCTGGGCTGATCACAAAACATAAAAACAAGAGAGAAGCAGGAAGTTCATGGCAGGGCTGTAGTGGGGTGAGGAAAATCTCTTCCTTAAATGAGACCTCCTGTGGTTACTCTGATCCTGGGAGAGGGAGCCAATCCCTGTGATGTCCCAAGGCACATAACTCATCCTTCTAACAATGGGGCTGGATAGAATGACACAACAAAGAACTCAAATCCACATCCTTGCCCCCCACTAACTCAAGGAATAGCTGGAGACGGAGTGTGTGGAACAGGTATGGAAGCACAGCAGTTCCCAGGTTATAAATGCTGTTTCCAAAGGGATCTACCCCCATGGAGTGAAAGGCAGTTCCAGCAACACAGGCCTGAGAACACAACTCCTCTCTTGCACAATCAATGAGAGTTTTTCTCCTCCACTTTGGTCTCTGAGTTTCAGCAAAAAATGGGTAATAATTTCTGTAGCCACAGGGAATTCCAACAGCCACGGCTGAACCCCCGAGAACAGTGACATCACCAGGTGTTCAAAGGCGACTTAAATTCCTGGAGAAGGATGGCAAGAGCAACATCTGGAGTAAGGACAACCTTGTGACAGCTGCCTAACTGATAAAGAACCTAATAACTGGGGCATAAATCACATGAATGGATCATGGAATGGTTTGGGTCCTTAAAGACCATCTCATTCCAAGCCCATCACAGGCAGAACAAACCTGGGTTTCCACACTGTCTGCTGTGGAAAGGCCTGAGCAGGACACAGTTACCAACAAGCCCTTCCCAGTGTGCAGCATCCAAACAGCTCCATTCCCAAAGGACAAGGGCAGGGCTGGGAAAGTCACGGTGTTGTTTCAGATAAAAGACCCAAGAGATCAAAACTTCACCTTAAAAAGCCGAGTTATGGACGTGCTTCAAAAATCCCTAAAAGCAGCTCAGCAGAATGCAGCATTTCCTGGAAGAAAGCCCCCAGAGCTGTGGATTTCCCTGCTGGGCAGGCAGCACTTACAGGCTGGTTGATGTGGAAGCGGGTGGGCATCCTCCTCATGATGGCAGAGTCCAGGTCCTGGGGCCGGTTGGTGGCTCCCATCACAATCACCTGTGTGACACCAAGGGACACCATTGAAACCAGTGCTGGGAAACGTCCACAGACTGGGAATTTCAACACCAGCCATGGGATCTCCCCCACTTTATCAACAGCATCGACGTTTAAAGAAGTTCCATAAAGGTTTCCTGGCAGTGATCTCAGCAAGGGCAGCTGGAGAGAGCCCTGGTGCCACAAACACCGCCTGGGGGGAGATTTCTACACGAGTCCAACTTCAAAGTTCAAACCCTAAGGAGGAACTTAAAACTTCTGCTTGTGCTGTCACTTTTAGTTCCTGGTGGAATTTGAAAGGAGATGTTTCGGGAAGGTATTTAAAAACGTGGTGGTTTTGTGCTGTGCTGAAAAAAGAATCACAGAAGGTTTGGCTGGGAAAAGACCTTAAAGGCCATCTTGTTCCAAGCCCTCCATGGGCAGGGACACCTTCCAGGAGACCAGCAAGGCAAGGGGTTCACCTGGCAGCTTTCATGTGCACTCATGTCTTTATTGCTTTAAGCATTAAAGAAAGCATTCAGTGACCTACAGGTGCCCTGGGCAGCAGTGGGTTAAAGGTGTCCAAGCCAAGCCCAACACCAGCACAGTGTTTACCTGGCTGGAGCACTCCAGTTCTTAATTCCAGAACAAATTTGCTCCCCATTCACAGCAGCCTGGTTTCCCCATTTGTTACTCTGAGCTGTGTACACGGCAAACACCCGGCCAGGAGAGTGAAGAACGTCAGGGTGATTAATCTGGGCTCCGGGGCTTTCCTGCCTCGCTCCTCCGGCCCTCGGGCCAGGCACAGCAGCTCCAGGAGCGCTGGCCAGCGGGGCTGCCGGCCCGGCAACCCCACCCTGCCACCTAGAGGCACTGCCATTGCTGGCTCGGGGATCATCCACACTTCTCTGGGCGGTATTTTCAGCCAAAAGGCACATTTTTCACCCTCCCGGAGTTCCTGCCAGACTCCGGATCCATCCTCAGCAGGTTTAGCCCACAGCTGATCATGGCCTCCCGGTGGAATCAACACATCCACCTCAACACTTGCAATTTCCTCCAAGCATTTGGGATTCTTGTGTTTCTTACAAAAGCCAAATTCTGCTGAACTTGAGGGACCCCAAATTGTCTTACTGCAGGGAATGAATAATGTCATTTGCTCCAAGGAGTTGTCAGTGTATTGGGAAAAACGGTGCTTGGTAGAGGATACTGGTTTCCAGTGACGGGTTCATACCAGTGGCTCTTTACTAATGGGAAGCTTTAAACCTCCTCAGTTTATATATATTCACTGTCTCACGCTCATTTTTGGGAAAAATCAGCTGAAAAACACCTTTAGCACTAGCTTGGGAGAGGAGGAAAAGCAGATTTTACACAGCAAAAACTACTGGATGTCAGTGCATTGGAAGTTTATGGAAAAATACACAGTAAAAAGGCTGAAAATGTTCAACTTGGAGAATAAACATCCTTTCTAAAGGCTTTAAAAAGATCATCCCAGGTGACAGTTCAGAACCATGCCATGGAGGCTTTTGGCTACATTCAAGTCATTCAGAATTCCAGAATGGTTCGGGATGGAAAGAACCTTAAAGCCCATCCCACCTCATCTAAAAATGCCACTTTGTGATTAAAACCAGAATAAGCACAAAGCCAATCTCGTCAGGAAGAACGGTGATCTGTGGACACACCTCCCCTCATTCCCATCACTGGCAGGTGACGCCCTTTGGCAATCCCTGCTCCACGTGCTCTGCCGCTGCTCCCAGGCGGCTCCCTGCACGGTGTCCCAGCAGAGGGAAGCACATCCCTGCTCCCAGCACCCTGAGCACTCACCTGGCAGTTGTAGTCGGTGTCCAGCCCGTCCCACAGGCTCATGAACTGGGCTTTCATCATGGCTGTGGCCTCGTGGTCGGTGCTGGATCGGTTCCGCAGGAAGGAATCTGTGCCAGAGGAGGGAAGCGGTCACTGCCAGTCCAGTTCCTCATGGCTCACCTGGGCTGCTCTCTTATCTTATAAATGCATTTTCAGTCACCAGTGTCAGCAAACAAAGAGTGCTGCTAAGGGTGAGAGCAGCCAAGTGGAATCGCCCCCATTCCCAAGCCCCCTTTTAAAGGACACTGCACAAGTGTGCCCACCACAGGAGACTGCCCCACGTCTCGTGCTCCAAATTTTCACCTTCCTGGATTCATGGACAGCAGCCTCCCCTCCTACTCTTCAGCCTTATGAAACTACTATTCCAGAGCTCTCCTAAACCCGTATTTTATCTCCCAGGATGTGCCCTGACAGCAGAAGCACTGAAGTGTATTTGCTGCTGGGTTTCCTCGTGAACCAAAAATAAGTAGGAACTCGTTTTACTTGTAAATTCCTCCACTGCCACCAGGAGAAAAGACATTGCTCTTCCTAATGTGCCACCATTACTTTACAGTCCTGTTTCTATAACTTTTCTCCTTTCTCCAATCCTATTTCTCTTACTGAGCCCTCACTCTTTTTAAGGAGATGACAGCGGATCCATACATCACTGAACCTACAGTTAAATGTCACTCTGCTATAGCTACTGATAAAAAAAGAGATTTTTACCTATTTCATCGATAAAAATGATGGATGGCTGGAGCTTTATGGCCAGGGAGAAGACAGCAGCAGCCAGTTTTTGGGATTCTCCATACCATTTATCGGTCAGCGTGGAGGGCTGGAGGTTGATGAACCTACACCCGGCTTCCTTGGCCGTAGCTTTGGCAATCAGGGTTTTTCCACATCCAGGGGGGCCGTAGAGAAGGACTCCTGGAAAATTCACAGTGTTAATGCTCTGGTAGGACAGGCCTGGGGGTGTCCAGGCTCGTGTTTGATCCAGGTCTTAAAAGGTAAGAAACCAAACCAAGGAAACACAGTCCCATCAAACCAGAGGTTTTAAGACAATCCCTATGAAATCACAGCTCAGAATATCCAAAGAGAGGAATGGTGAAGCAGAGAGGAGACATTTGAAAGATGAGTGGTTTATTGTCCCTGCCCATGGCAGGGGGTGGAACATCATCTTTAAGGTCCCTTCCAACCCAAACCATTCCATGATTCCATTTTATTCCATTTTATTCCATTCCCAGGACTAGAAAGGTTACATAAAATTAACCCCTATTCATTTCCTGTCAGCATCTGACAGGCCTTGTTTATAGCTACCCTCAGTCCTTCTAATAAAACTTAGCACAGAGGAGTGAGAAAAAGAAAAATCCAGGCCAAAACAGACCCCACAGACGTTTTAAACAAATTACCCACTATTAAACATGACATCTTGTATTATTTTTAAAGTTGCCACAGTGCAAGAATTGACAGGAGTGTTTTTCTAACAGAGTTGTAAGGAAAACAATTTAAAGAGCAACATTCAGTCAAAAGAGCCCAAAACACGGGGAATTATTAAGGTTTTTCTCTCGGTTTATGTGAGTGATGACCACAAACATCGTTACTCTGAAGCAGTGACTTCCTATTAACACACAGCGCTGCCCGAGCTGGAAAGTCTGCTTTAAAAAGATAAAATAAAAAATCATTTTTTCCTTCAGCTTATTAGATCATGGCATTCATGTAATTTTCCAGACAGCTTCGGTTTGTGACTTACACAGAAAGTAGCCTGGAAAAACTAAACCAGCTACCAAAGTGCTGCATTTTCCATCCCTTGGGACAGAGGACTGAGGTGGTCACAGATCCAGGCAGTCATTAAGAGCTCCAGAAATCAATATTCCAGGGAACAAAGCAGTGAAGATGAACTTGGGTGTTTTGTCCAACATTTTAGGTTTAAATTCTGCTTTTTTTCCTTTTTTTCTTTTTTTTTTTGCAGTAACATACAGCAGACATGGCTGTAAGGAGTTCAGCAGATCCAACTTCTGCTTTCCTGTGGAAAAATTCATCTGCCACCTGCCAGTTTCCTCCCTGCCTCAACACTGTGTAACCCAGCTCCAGAGAGAATCAAGGGATCTCCAGAGGAAAAGTGGGATGTCTGTCTTGTTGAATGATAGGAATTTCTACGAGTGTCAAAGCTGTAGAGCAGAGTTAGAGCTCAACTCTGCCAAAGGACAACATGGGGTGTAAAGAGAATAAAAATGACAATTTAGGCAGTTAAAAATGCAGGATACGTGGATTACAATGGCCTGGAGTGACAGGACAAGGGGAAATGGCTTCATGCTGACAGAGAGGAGGTTTGGATGGGACACTGGGATTGTTCCCTGGGAGGGAGGGCAGGCCCTGGCACAGGGTGCCCAGAGCAGCTGGGGCTGCCCCTGGATCCCTGGCAGTGCCCAAGGCCAGGCTGGACATTGGGGCTTGGAGCAGCCTGGGACAGTGGGAGGTGTCCCTGCCACGGCAGGACTGGAACAGCATCAGCCTTAAGGTCCCTTCCAAGCCAAATGATTCCATGATTCTGTGATTAGTGCACCAAAACGGACCATCAATAACCAAAATCCAGTTACTGCTTCATTACTAAGACGAAACTTCTTCACCAGAGCAGGAGAAGAGGGAAAACCTGAGGGTTTTCCCTGGCAACATCCTAATGGTGCACTTCAGCCTAGCCACCCACTTCCTCTTCCCTTTCTGAGGAACTGCACCTTCTGTTTTTTAAAGAGCAAGGTATAAATCCATCACATTCCCTTCCTACCTTTTGGGGGCTGTAAGAGCCTGGAATTCTCAAACAAGTATTTCTTCTTGATGGGCAAAATGACAGTGTCCTTCAAATCTGTGATAACATCATCTAAGCCTGCAATATCACTCCAGGTGACCTGAAAGGGAAAAACAGTGTTGGCAACAACCAGCACTGATCCTGCCAAGGAAGAACGCCCACCAGCTTCAAAGTAGTGCCTTGAAAATAAAAGGGAAAAGGGGTTAAAAACCTCAGCTCTCAACGATGCAGTTTGAGTTTCCAATCACAGGCATATTTGCTGCGTGTTTCCACAGATGTGTCAATAATGTAACCCAGAGTCCAAGGGAAATTTTCCAGGTCTGAGGAGCAGGAGGAGCAGGGGAGTTGCTTACGTGCATGCTGAGCGGGTCCACCAGGTGGGCAGCAATGCTCATCTCGTACTCAGTCAGCTTGACATTCTTCACTCCTATTTGCTTCATCAGCTTTTCAGCCTGGGGGAAACCACACACCAAGAAAACCAAGGGAAAGAAATGGAATGCTGCACTCAAAAATCAGCTTTTTTAAAGAACTGCTATTTGTGGTTTGAAAAGCTTCTCCCTAAGAGGTTAAATCTTGTTCTAAGCAGAAGGTTCTGCTGTTTCCTAATGACTTTGTTGTCACTTGAGTGAAACCAAGTCAGATGTCTCAGTTCCCACCAAACAAGTGTTGGGGCCCTCACGTGCCCAAATCCACAACTCCTGTTATGACCTAAGAACCAGCCAAAACAAACCTTAAAACACAGAGTGTGGCCCCCAAGTCTCCACAGCACTGGGAGAGATTCCTGTATTTTCACATGAATCCAGGAGAGATGAATGTCTTTTTAAACTCTCAGAAGCCAGTCAATTTCTAATATGTATTTGGTGGGTTTTCCCTAATTTACAAGGAAAACTCATCCACTGTGTCAACACACTTCCACATTTCAGTTTCTACTCAAACTTGTGGTAAATCCAGCGAGGCTTTGGGACAGTGCAGCCTCTTAGGTAACAGCTGGCACTGGCACCCATTGGGAAAGCTGGCTTTCAACTAAAAAGGTCATTACAGAAGGAAAACCACCCAACACAGATTTAGGTTGCTCAAAACCTGTGAAATTCTTGTCAGTCAGAAACCAAACAAAAAAAGCTGCCACATTTCCAAAGCAAACCTTTAACTTTTGGTTCTGGACTCCTCTAAAGCTTTTCCAGGGCACAAATCGTTCTAGTTCAAGATAAGGAACGAGACTTTTCACTTTTTCCCTCCCCTTTCCAGGGCATTCTGACTGCTGATGGAGGTCTCTGCCACTAAGTTGCCAGAAATGCAGAGCTTTTAAGTTCAGAATTAAGTTCTCTCTGCTCAAGGTTTTCAACCAAGAGACTGATGATTTAAGGCCACTGCTGCTCAGCAAAGTTGTCAGAAGCAGAAACGGCACCAGGCCCACAGACTGGGTGAAAATCAGAGCCAACAGCAGCCTCCAGACCAAGTTTTGCCACAACTTCAAGCTAGAAATTGTCATTTGTTATAAAATTGACATTTGTTACAAATTGTAATTTGTTATAAAACACAAGCCCTGAAAGGACCAACAGCCTAAGCCCTGACACTGACTAAAAAACTTCAGCTTCCCATCAGCCCACTCCTCCATCCCCCTGGAAACACCGCAGAATGGACTCCTACCTGCTTCTGAGCTTCCACTTTCTGCTTCCTGGTGGGGTCAATGGCATCCACCATCCATTTGATGGTGAAATAGGTCACGGCCCCGAAGATGGTCAGCCGGAAGATCAACCCCACCACCTCGTTCCGGCTCAGGGGCCGCGAGAACGCCTCAGCGTGGACCATCCTCCTTCCCAGCTCTGAGGGGCACAAGGGAAGCACAGGGAGGCACAGAAAGGAGAAAAATCAGAGCTGAGAAAACATCTGCCTGGTGTTTAAATGTTGTTTGGTAAAAGCTGCTTCCCAAGGACTTCGGACAAGGGCATGGAGTGGCAGGACACAGGGAATGGCTTCCCAGTGCCAGAGGGGGCAGGATTAGATTGGGTGTTATGAAGGAATTGTTCCCTGGCAGGGTGGGCAGGCCCTGGCACAGGGTGCCCAGAGCAGCTGGGGCTGCCCCTGGATCCCTGGCAGTGTCCAAGGCCAGGCTGGAGTACCCTGGGATAGTGGAAGGTGTCCCTGCCCTGGCAGCGGGGCGAACTTTAAGGTCCCTTCCAACCCAAACCATCCTGGGATTCTGTGTTCACAGCGGGCACGAAGGTGACATTCCCGTTAAGAGTGACATTTTGGGACTGCTGCTGACCCAGGAATGCTGAATCCTGGAGGCAGGGAACTCCATTCTTTAACCAGCGAGGTCTTTTCCCTAAGAGGAAGTTTACAGGAAAGGCACCCGACTGCCACATTAAGGAGCAATCAACAACTTGCATTTGATTAAAACGAGGTTAAGAGCTGGAGCCTGCACCTGGGCAGGATGTACGGGGAGTTATTAATATCCCTGGAAACCTGAAAATGCTGGATGTGGCACGCAGCTATCCAGGGAAAAGCCTGACTGCTGCATGAGCCAAGCCCAGAGAGCACAGCACCCTCAATCTTGGGAACAAAAGGCACAGAGGAAAGAACTTTCCTAAGACACTGGACAAATGACTGGTAAAATCAGGGTCCACTTCCTCCTCAGCTGGCAGGGGGGATCTGCTTGAGAATCCCCAAATGACTCCTTGTGCACTGCCCCATTTTCCTGCTGCAAGGGCAAAACCAGCAGCAATTCCTTTGGCAGCTCCCCACACACACTGGCCACTCTCCAAACCAAGCTGGCAGCCAGGGCAGCCCCGGAGCACCCACAGCCAAATTCTCCCTGCATCCCCCTCCCCAGGGCAGCCCCGGAGCACCCACAGCCAAATTATCCCTGAATTGCCCCTTCCTGTGTTATGTTCAACTCAAGGCCCTGCCACACCACTGATTCTGGAATGTGGAACCCCGCTGAGGCTGGGATCAGGAGAAGCAGCACTTCACGCTGACCAACAGCCATCAACACCTCTCTGCTGTATCCCAGTTCGGAGCACTGAAACCACTGGGTCTGGAGGGCTTTTAACTCTTTGTTCCCTGCTTAGGCAGGTAAAAATCCAGTTTGTCACTGTGTCCATCTGCCTGGAAACCAAATTACATTTGCCTGCTTAGGCATCTAAGCAAGTACTCCAGAGCTGGAGGATTCCGTGTGTTCTCGTCAGCCTGACTTATTGAAATAAAAGGGCTCTGTAGTCACTGAAAACCTCCCCAAAAACCCAGCGCAGAAACCTCCTTCTTATGCAACCCATGCCCTGAGCGCCAACCGCAAGGAAAAGCTTGAACAAGAGAGAAATTGAAGCGTAACCTCATTGAGCAGTCCCTGATAACACACAAACGCTAAATCCAGTAGGAACTCAGCGTTTCTTTTCCCTGAGGCGAGGACACCTCACTCCCGGCCCGCTGCGGCTCCGCTCTGCCCGTACAGGCGCAAAAGGGAAACCAAAAGCGGCAGCGGCGCCGCTTTCTGTTCCGCTCCGAGAGAAACTGAGGCACTGCCGGGAAACCCTGGCCTGCCCCGGGCCCGGGGAGCCCCGCAGGGCCCGCCCCAGCGCGGGGATCCCCGCCGGTGCCGGGCAGGCCCGTCGCGGCTGCCCCGGACAGAGCCGGGCCGGGCCGGGCCGCGCCGCCCGTGACCTTCCCGCCGCCCGGCAGGTGCGGCGCGCCGGGGCCGCCCTGCCGCTGTCCCGCCGGGTCACTCACCGTGCGGCGGCTCTCCGGGACGCGGGGCGGGGCGGGACGAGCAGCAGGAGGAGGAGGAGGAAGGAGAGGAGGAGAAAAAGAAGGAGGAGAAGGAAGAAGCGGAGGAAAAGCCGGCGGCAGCACGGAGGGCCCGGCAGCGGCGCGTCCGGCGCTTCCTCCGTCCGTGCGGCGCCCGCTGCCCCGCCCGAAGGTTCCGGCCGGCGGCGCCCCGCGCGGAGGTTCCGCCCACCGGATAGTGGGCAGCGCCAGCCTGGAAAGGGCTGGGATGAGCCGGGATCGGCCGGAACGAGCGTCAGCGGCGCGGCACGGCACGGCACGGCACGGCACGGCGCGGCGCGGCACGGCACGGCACGGCACGGCACGGCACGGCACGGCACGGCACGGCATTGCACGGCCTCACCGGCACACGCCGCGAGCACGGGCTCCCGCTTACAGCGTGTAGTGACAGCGGGAGCTCCACTCTCTCCCCACTAACACCTAAAATTCACATAATATTATATATACACACGTATACAGCATGTTAACAGAAATACAAAATAACACATATAATATAGAAAACGTGCGTATATACCCACATTTTATATAGATGGATATATAATTTATGGATACATAACCCATGTAAAACATACCTAACATATTTCAAACCTATCCATACTGAAAGAAGAATGTCCAGGAAAAAGGCTAAAATGACAGGATCTCTCCAACAGCTGCAATTCACCCAAAGTTCGGGCAATTGCTCTTCAGCCCTTCTGCTTTTGCGCCAAGGTTTTCCAGCGACAAGAGGAAACGGCCTCAGGCCGTGCCAGGGGAGGTTCAGGTGGGACATCAGCAGGAATTTCTTCATGGAAGGAACAATTTAGATTTGATCAGGCAAGTCCTCCATTTCATGCTGCTCTGCCAGCCTTTGATGGTCAAAAAGACTATAATCTTCTGGAGGTTTTTGTTTTTCAGTTCACGTGGACCACTGTGTTCTTTCATTCCCGGAGGAAAATATTGAGGACCCTTCTGGTTTTCTTCCCACTCCTGAAAAAAGTGACATCTGTTTTGCTGCAATTAAGGAGAGATGCAAACACACACACACGAGGAAAAGCAGCTCGGAACCTACGTTTTGTCACTGCTGTGGTGGCAACCTCTGAAAAAAATCCCATTGAAAAATACTTTTAAAAGATGTGGAGAGTGCAATTTTTCAGAAGCCAGCCGGGGTTGTGGTGATGCAGAAGGTGGGGATTGGACTGGGCTCCAATTTCTCAAAACATTGAGGGATTGTGATCAGGATTATGACCGACTCTTCCTTTCCAGAGTTCATGTGGGGTTTCAATTCATAGCCCCAGTGAAACGTCTGAGAAAGAAGCGTGCTGGGAATCATGGGGTTAATCCTAGGGGGAAAAGGTGTTGGTGGCAGCTCCATCCCCAGGCGTTCGGCATGCCTTGGATCATGGGATGGATCCAGAAACTGGGAACACAAGTTAAAACTCGGACATAGAATGAGTCTGGATGAGTGGGAACCTCAATCCATCTCATTCCAACCTCCACACCTTCCTCTACATCCCAGGTTGCTCCAAGCCCTATCCAGTCTGGCCTTGGACACTTCCAGGGATCCAGGGGCAGCCACAATTTTCTCAGCTTTGGGTTTGCAGCTGGGGGAGAGGGGGAGTGTGGAAATTGAGGGGAGCTGGGCGCAGTCAGGCGGGGCCCAAGAGGGACCTTTGTGCCTGGGAGAGCACAAAGTGCTGCTTGAGGCCAGTGCTGGCCCAAGGATGAGTGGACGCAGAGCAGTCCCAAATATATTTTGCCTGAAAACCAGGAGAAGGTTCTGGGAACAGCTTCCCAGTGAGAATAATGGTGACAAAACATCTTAAGATGCAACCTGATACGTTTCTGAAAGGAATTATATAACACAGCATTTGCAAGGGCTGGAGGCCGCAGCAGCCCAGGAAATCCCTCCAGCACCTCTCAGAAGTGTTTAAGGATCGAGCAGGACACTGGAATATTTATTTATTTATTTATTATTTACGTTCATTATTCATACACAAAGTGCCTTCAGCAAGATGTCTTTCCCTGACAGCCCCAAAAACGTTTGAGGTGGATTTATGGATAAACCCCAGGATCTGTTTTTTAGGGGGATACCTGCCTGGTTTACATCACCTGCTTTTCATGGAGAGAAGGGGAGAAGGTGCACGGGGATTCCCCTCGCGCTCTCAGGCTCTCTTCCACGGTGTCTCTCTTCCAGGTGTACAGCAGATGCTGACCTCCAACAGAGTCCATTCCTGAAGCTTTACAGAAGTCCTACATTCCAAGCTGCCTTAAAATTCTAGGTTTTGTTACCTCTCTAACCTAATATCTCACCTCTCTGCACAAGAAAGAGGGGGGAAAAAATCACGCAAAAGATCCCAAAAAACTTACCAAATAACGAGGAAGATGGAAACTGATAGCACTGTTCATATCCAGGAGCTCAGGCTGCACCAAGCTACCTGATGGTCATCTTCCTGCAAAACATTACCGCTGCTAATTCTCAAAAAGTTACAGGAGTTCTCAGCTTAGAGTGTGAAGAGCCTTGTACAATAGGGGTTATCCCCTAACGTTTTAAAGCGTTATAAAGACCGATTTAGAGATTTATAGACAGCGCTTTCTCCCTGCCAGGGTAACTGTGAGCAGTGTGGGAAGGAGAATGGAGTGGCACAGAACACTCCATGGAAATACCACGGGCTGCTGAGCCAGCCGGCCGGACCTGGGGGAGCTGTCATGTCCCTGTCTCTGAGCTTGGTCACCCCGAAGACATCAGCAGGAATTTCTGCATGGAAAGGGTGCTCAGGCCTTGGCAGGGGCTGCCCAGGGAGCTTTGGAGTGCCCATGCCTGGAGATGTCCAAGGAAGGGCTGGAGGTGGCACTCAGTGCTCTGGGCTGGGGACAAGGTGGGCATCGGGCACAGCCTGGACTCCGTGGGCTGGGAGGGCTTTTCCAGCCTCAGGCACTCTGTGATTACGAGGGCAGCAGGTGGCCCAAACCCCCCCTTCCTTCGGTGCCCGGTGGCTGCAGGGGGCGACAGGCGCTCGCTCACCGCGGCTTCTCCGCTTCACGCCAACCCCGGGGGACGTGAGGGGAAGACGACGAACCCTTGAAGACGCCGGGCTGACCCCCCCCGTTCCCTTTCCCCGCAGGGCCGCACCGAGCCCGTTCTTCCCCTTGCCTTCCTCCAGCCCAGCTCGGCTCAGGAAGGAGGAGAGGCGAGCGAGCGGCACTCCCGGGGGCTCTGAGGGGCTCGGGCGGCTCTGGGAGGCTCGGGTGGCTCTGGGAGGCTCGGTGAACTCTGAGGGGCTCGGGGGCCCCAAATCGCCCCGGCCCCTCACGGCCCCTCACGGCCACTTCCGCCCGCGGGGGAGGTGCCGCCGCGAGTGCCCACGTGACCGAACCGCAGCACCGCGGCCGCCTCACTATACCGCCCGTATCCCTCCGCCCGTCGCCCCCTTCCCCCCACCCCTACGGGGGACGAGGGGGGACCGGCGGGAGAAGGGGTACGGGCGGCGCGCGCAGTGAGATCCGGTGCCCCAGTCCCCCCGGTCCGCCGCTTCACCGCTTCTCTGCTGGCGGGGTGGGAGGGACTACTTTGTGTGTTGGCGGATGCGTCGCGTGGGCGTGGCGGCGCCGCCCGCCGTTCCTCTCGGAAACCGCGGCCATGATGGGCGCCCCGCGCCGGCGAGCGCTGCGGGCCGGGGGATGAGCGCGGCCGTGCCGCCCTGAGGAGCCGCCGTTGGGAAGAGCCGAGGGAGCGACCGCCCGGCCCCCGGGGCGGGGAGCGGAGCGGGGCCGGGCCGGGGGCGCGCCCCGCGCCGCTGTCACCATTGCCGGGGCCCGGAGCGCCGCAGAGCTGCTCCCCCCGCCGCCGCCGCGCTCGCCCCAAACACGGCGGCGGCGGCGGCACCGCCCGCAGGGGCTCGGCGCGGCTCCCGACGCGCTCGGAGGAGGCGGAGGAGAAGGAGGAGGAGGAGGGAGCAGCAGCCGGTGCCGCCGCCGGGAGCCGGGCCCGCCCGGGGCTGAGCCGCCGGAGCATCAGCGCCCGGGGCCGCCCGGTGGTGCCTCGCGGCCGCCGCCCGGGCCCTGCGCGCTGCCCCGGAGCGGCCCCCGGCTGCCAGACATGACCGCCATCATCAAAGAGATCGTCAGCAGGAACAAAAGGCGATACCAGGAGGATGGCTTCGACCTGGACCTGACCTGTATCCTCCTCCCGCTCCTGCTCCCGCACGTCCCGCGATTGCATCAGACCCGCGCGGCGTTACCTAACGCGCTGCCCCCGGCCGCTCCGCCGCCGGGGCTCGCCCGGGCCGCCGCGCCCTCCCCCGCCGCCGCCTCGGCCGCCTTTTGTCCGGGCCCGGCAGATTAACGGGAGCTCCAGGATTAACGCCAGCGCTCCTTGCCGGCCGGCCCGCGGCCCCCCCGAGCCGCCGAGGGGCTGCCCCCCCTCTCCCACCCCCGGCCACGGAGCCCCTGCCCGCTCCGGAGCAGCCGCTTATCTCCGGCTGTGTTGGTTTTTGGGCTCACGCAGCAAATGCGCCCGACCCGCCGTGATTTGCGTCCACAGCGCTTTATTTTTTTATTATTTTTTTAAATTTAGTAACTCGTCTTGAATTGCGAATATAATCATGCCGGGCCTGTGGCTTTCCCCGGGTTGCTTCAGTCGAAGCCTGTGTCCTCTGCCCTGATTTCCAGCCCTCCGCTAAGGCAGAGCTGTACCTTAGGATGCAGCAAGGCTCTCCATGACAAGAGGCGGCAATCGCTCCTTCCAAATTAAAAAAAAAAAAAAAAACCAAACAAAACCAAAACCCACCATTTTTCCCGGTGAACTGCACGAGGATGTGTCACAAACGAGATCGCATCGGGTGTCATCGAGGAGGATTGTATAGAATACTTATTCTGGAATAAGTAATTAGCGTGCAGTTACGGCTAACGAGGCAAAAGCCGGTGTGTAGTTTTGGTGGCCTTTGGAACAGATGTGCTGGAGCGGCGTCAGGCAGATGTTTAGCTTGGAATGCCCTGCAGGGTTCATGGTGGGTAGGGGCTCTGCTGTGGGCAGGATCTTGCACCGTGGTGGGGAAAGATTGGTGCTGTGGGAGAGATTTTGGGGCAAGAACTTCGCTTAGAAGTTGGAAAAATGAATATTGACAGTAGTGCTCGGAGCTGGGCTTCTCCCTGTGGAGAGACGTTTCTGTTCTGCAACAGGATTAGGTGGAAATCTATTGGGTTTTGGAGCAATTACATTTATGTCCGAGCAAGTGCTCCAGGTAAATCCAGTTTTTGAGCAGGATCAAAGCTGATAAAAGCTGTAGCTAGTACAGAGCTCTTGCTTTTGCATTGAGATTTGGCCTAAAATTTTGGTGGCTTTAAAACAACCTGAAAGGTTCTGGACTTTACCAAGCAGCTGCTTAGGTTTTAGTTTTTAACTAGCAGCTCTGGTTCATTATTCTTGTGTTATGTTTGTGATACAAACTCTTTTAGGCCTGGATTTTTAAGTGTTTGCACTTGGTTATTTCGTTGGCTGTTCGGGTTATGGAAAGAGTTAAGTGGTCACAAAACCAAAAGGTTTTTTACTTCACAGTTGAAGAGTTTGGTGTTTCAGGTATCTTTGCCCAGATGTGCCCTTGGTAGGGAGAGATATTTTGACCCAAACAGATCTTTTTAACTGGTCATATGCTCCCAGCAAGAAAATTAGTGAATGCTGAACCTCGACTTTCTTGCTCAAGATTGCCTGATGATGTGCCAAATGGAATTAATGGCTTATTTTTAATTTTTATTCTTAGAATTTTGTGTTAAAAACCAGGCCGTTGCACTGGGCTTAGGCTGGCTTTTCTAAAAGGAGCAGCTGGCTGCAGTTCTGCCATGGAATTTTTGGAAAAAATGGTTTGATTTCTTTAATGCTAGAAAAAATAACATAGGAAGAAGCAGGGGGGTTTGTAGCTGCACATTTTGAACAGATAATGAATGAAGACTTCTGCCTGCGCAGTGCCATGGCTTTGCTTGAAGGCTGATGTTGCTGCAGAAGTGAAAGTTGAATTGTTGTAATCACTTTGTGCAGGCTTCTTTTTGCAGGGCTCCGACTGAATTGTTGCTCACCATTGCTGGTAGCTGGGAAATAACCTATTTATTCCTTACACGCATGACCATGGATTTAGCTCTCCAACCATGTGATGTTAAGGGGAAAAAAGAGAAAACTTGAAGCCCAAGTGAGCTGTTCAGCAAGGCATGGCCGGAGGACCAGGTGTTAGAGATGCCAGGTTAGTTCAGGGTAGCTGCCTCTGTCCAGCTAAAAGGGAGAGAGGCAGCCAGGAGCTGGACAGCCCAGTGATTTGGGCATTTGGCTGGGAAATGGGAAATGGAGGTCTGGGTTCCTCCTGCAGCTCCAGAACACTCGGGAGCTGGTGCTTCACTGGGCTTTGGGAGCTGGAGAGTGAAAGGCATTGCAGTGAATCCAGATGAGGTGCCTGTGTTCTGTGCTCTGCCCTTTCTCCTGCCCTGCTCTGAGGGAAGCTTCCTGTCCTGGAGTCCTGTGTGGACAGAGACTTTGGGTCCTGAATATTATCCCAAGGCCTTGCAGGAGCTCCTGGGTGCCTAAGGCGGGCTGGGTGAGGTGCTGGAGTGCCAAAATCCTTGAATGGGCTGCGTCAGATCCTTTTAAAAGTGATCTTGATGTATGTATGGTGCAGGACATTGTGCTTGGAACTCTGAGTTCCTGAGGAATTGGTTAAGAATTCTTGTGTGTGTAATGTGGGATTTCAGCAAAGGGAGACAGCATCTTCCCAAAATCAGTGCAGAGTGTGAAAATAAGCCTGTGTGTCTTCAAAAACCACACTGACACTACTTTTCATCTGATCGGATGTTCTCTGTGAGCAGTCTTTATGCACATCTTGGAAAAAAGTATTTTGAACTTAGAAGAAGAAAGGGTTTTAAAGGTGGAGACATTAAATCAGGTGTTTAATACTTCAGATATTTATTTCTGGTTCTTTTGGGTTTCTAATTAATTTCTGCAATACTGGATACTTTTTGGTGCACACGGGTGAGAAGGAAAGTTTGGATTAATGGCTTTCTTCTCCTGTGGTTGCATTTCTTGATGCTGCAAGCACCAGAATGTTTTCTGAAGCACTCTGTGTGTTACTTCTGATATTGTGCAGCTTGGTGGTGCCCCCCTTAGTGCAGGGAACAGCAGAGAGAAAACACTTCTGTGCAGCAGTGCATGGATTGCTTGTGTCTTAAGAGCTCTGTGTGCAACTGAGTTCAGCAAGTGGCTTCACTATTTGGGACTGAAGTGGGAAGAAATCGTGTGACTGCTTCTTGTGCCCATCCTAGGTTGGGTTAAACTTTGTCTCGTGTTCCCAGGCCTTCTGGTAGGGGTGAGAATGGGCAGCTAGGCTGAGCCCAGGGCTTGACTGAAGCATGTGGAGCTCGTGACCTACATAGTGGTACAAACTGCAGCAATATTCAGGCGAGATGAGATGTTGGGTGCAGTTTACACGTCTCACACGTCGTTTGTCTCGTGGAATGAAAGGCAGAGAATGCTGAAATTGCGGGAGGAAGCTGCTTAGAATCTCTCACTGCTTTATACTATTTGCAGTCCTAAAGCTCTTTGCATTTTTAATGAAATTTTAAATTATGGGACTTGACTCAAAATGGCTCAGCTTCCAGGAAAACAAAAAAAAGAATTAGTGGCATGAGGTCCATACCATGTTTAAAAATAGAGCCCGAGCTGGAAATGCCATTTTTTAAAAAGGCTTAGTCTCATTTTAAGATTGAAGTTTGTTAGAGGTTTTGTAACAAGTTTGTCTTGCACACAAGCACAGGGAGCGTTTAGAAGAAACGAGAAGAGACCAACTGGCAGTGCATTTTATTGGTGGGAAAGTATTTCTTTGTTCTGAAGTAAACCATGTTACTTAGCAGTGTTCAGAGCCCGACAGACTCATTTTGCATCTGGAGCCTGGGATGATGTTGGGTTTTGGACAAGATTAATGCCAATTTTGCTCTGAATTCATCTCAGAAGTCTGTTTGCATAGACAGCACTCCAGCGGCCCTGCTGGCTGGGGACTCAGCAGAGTTTCAGTTCCCTGCTTGTTACAGGATGTGTTTGATCCCAGGAAAATTGTTCTTTCGGCACTTAGCAAGGATAAGGGTTCTGAATTGTCCACGTGGAGAAAGCAAGGTGGTGGCTGCTGCAAATGAGTTCCTGCATTTTCTCTCTGGGGTTAGACATGGGCTAGGTCATTTACTGTTCCTCACAACCCAAAAAACCCCAGACCCTGTGACATACTGCTGTAGTTGTGTGGATAGGGGTGTTTGACAGCTGAAACCTTCAAACCCCAGCACAGCAGGTGCTGTGTGGTGCAACCCCATGCAGAGTCACCCAGCCCCTTCCTGCCCTGCTTTTTCACTGCTGAAAGGATTGTTCAGAAAGGGACTTAGAAGAAGCTCTCACAAATACAGCTCGTCTCTTTGCATTTGTTTAAATGTAGTGCAGGATTCTTAGGGAACTGCTTCAGCTTGGATCATCAGAAATTTTCAGTGTATGCGGAGACTGTTTGCACAAGCTAAACTCCAAATGAAAAAATACCTGTCTGTGCACACTTTTAAATGAACAGAAGCTGCTGAAGTAGTGGCTGTGTGTTCTTCTCGAGGTGGGCAGAGAAATGAGTGGACCCTGCATAGCATTTCTTACAGGGTGACCTCTTGGAAAAAGCCCAGCCAAAGTGATAAATGATTGGAGCCTGGTTTTAAGTTCAGTTAAGGGTGTGAAATCTTCAGAACATCCAGAGCTTTGCTGTTAAACATGGAGAGGGTAATGCTGAAATAAGTGCCAGCTTTGCTAGGACCAGTACTAGGTTTGAGTATTCTTTTCTTAAGGAAAAATCCAGGTTTCCTCTTGCTTACACCAAGACTGATGAGGTGTTGGCACTTGAGGAGTTACTTGGTGGGGTTTGCTCGGTGAGGACAGTTCTGTCACTGTTGAGGACTCCTGAAAATCCCACCCATTTACTCTGTGTGGTTGGCTGCCCAGCATCAACACTGGGTCCAGCTGGAGCCTTGAAGGGTGGTGAATTTTGGAAATGCATCTTTCTAGGAATTTGTGCTAGTCAGGGAGACCTTTCTGTCCACGGGATCATTCCATCTGCCTTGCACTGACCTGGGAGCGGATGTAGCCTTGAGTGGGGAGCTTATCCAACACTGGAACTGCTGTTCCTGCTGCAGTGGCTCTTGATGGCTGCTAGGCTGGGGCCAGCAGATTTCCTTGGGACAAAATTCCTATTGCTATCCAGTGCTAGACATCTCTAGAAGAACTTGCTTGTATTACCAGAGTGTTCTGGAGCACGGTGACTGCTGTAGAGACAGTGAGTATTTGCTAAATGATGTCTTAAAACTGTTCAGAGGAGTACAGAATTGTCTTCATTTTCTCCCAGAAGAGAGGTGACTGTCTTTTCCATTTTTCTTCCTTGGAGATTGGTTTGGACACCTAAGTACTCTCGCATTGTGGAAGCAATTGATATAATTTGTTCAGTAATAATACGGCTGGAAGAATGTTGTGTTAAAACCCCCCTGTGCTAAAAAGCAGAAAGACAAAGCTAAACTTTAGGGAGTAGCAAGTACAAAGTTGAAATTTTATGTGTGAAGCTTCTGTTTACCAAGTTTTTGCTGGTTGTGAATTGCTGAACAGTTCCTTAAATGAAATTATATTTTTAATGGATTAATGTTGTTGCCATATTAATGCTGCGTAAACTGACAAATTATACCCTGGTACCTTAGCCAGAGTCTTCCCCTACAACAGGTTTAAACATGAAAATGGTTGTTGTATAATGATTTAAAGGACAATTGTTGTGCTCTGACAAACTGGAAGAGAAGGGAGGGAATAGGCAGCTGAGCTGTCAAATCCCTTAATTACATTAGAGACCAAAGATACTGTCATTACTCATAACTAACTCCCTTTCAAAGCCCAGCTCCTTTCTAGTTTGGAGCAACTCAGAGCTCTGTGTGATTTTTATTCATTTACTGTGCCTGATACGGGGTGGATGTTGAAGGGGAATTTATTGCATGGCTTTTTCGGGGGGGAAAATGGGATATAGCCTGGAGTTGTGCATAGTAATTCCTGGATGTGCCCTGTGCCTCATCTTAAACCCTAGGGGAGGTGTGGGCTCCTTTGATTGGGCACTTTGGTGAAGGTTTTTTGGGATTAAAGCTGCGCAAGTCTGTGCATTCCCGTGAGTTACTGGAATGGTGATTTCTGGGCTGTAAGAAGGGAATTTATTTGGAAATGTGTAGCCCTGTAGAGCAGGATGTCTTCTGAAACATGGATTATTTGTGGGTGGTTGACTCTGCTTTGGCTTCTGTTCGTTTTTGGATGTGTCTTAGGCCCAGGTTGATATTTCAGATGTAAACAAATCCTTGTTCCAGTTTCTAATTCAAGCCAGCATCCTCTTTGCTCCTGTTGTCATCTGCCTCGTTTGCTGTCTCGCCTGTGGGGCCCTGGAAAAAAAAAAGGCATTTTTGTAGAATGGAAGTAAATAATTGTGCAATTAGGCCCTGTATCATGCTGCATAAATCTAGGTTATCTTAATAACGATTTTTAGGCAATGTAGCTCAAGTAGTGGCTCTGTGATTCAAATGGTAATTGACTGTGCAGCTAAAAAAATTAAACCCAACTGCTCTGTGTTTGGGATGATGACTATTGCAAAAGCTGGCATTGTTCCCTTTAAAGATGAACTCCCAGCTCCACAGCCCCAGCGTGCAGCAGTGCAGAAAAACTGCTTAATATCCAGTTTTTTGTAGGGAAGTGCTTAAGAAATATCTTTATAAACTTAATTCTGCCTTTGTGGGGCTGTAGTATAATAGCTTTTAATTGCATGATTAATTTTCTTAGAGGCCTCTGCTTAATTCATTGCATTGCCTGGGTATATATCAGGCTACAACTGAAGAGTTGTGTATTTTCTGTTCTCTAATTTCTTGTGTGGGTGAGTTCGAGAAGGAATGTCCTTTTCTTATGCTAACATTTAGAGGAGGGAGACACTAGATCTCAGTGGGATAAAATTATCTGCTTGAGGGTTATTGGTTGAGGAATGGTTTATTAGAATGGCCTTCTGTCTTGCCACTCACCTTTATCTTCTTTTGATCCACCCCCCCCCCAAATGAAGGTTTGATTTCCATAAACCCCCTACTTTTTGCAGTTCCTGATTTGTGAAAGTTTTTTGTGTGCTGTATTTGTCCTCCAACCCAATAGCTATTTTAAATTCTCTTGTCTGTGAAAGTTTTGGATGTTCTTTCAGGCTTGCAAAAAGTTGAGTCTGAGCCATTTTTCACTTCCTGTCAGTAAATATCAAAGTAGTGACTCTTCTGTGCTGACTTCTCTTTACTGAATAAAATTCTTGTATTTTTCTGGGGGTGTTTGAGGTTAGGACATGCTTAAGTACACAGTGGTGCTTGGTTCAGGGAGATCCTGCAAAGTGGGGTGGTGTGCTGGGAACACACACGGTGACATCTCATAGCTCTGCTTGAAAGAGCTCATGTTGAGTTGGGTTGGTGGTTAAAACAGGTCAGTTTGGCACTTAAAAACTCAAATTGAGATGTGACAGTCAGGCTTCTCAGAGCGTGGGGTCCTCTGGAGAGCATCTGCTCAGTCCCTGTCTTGCCTTGTGTGCACGCCTGGGTGCGGCACCTGGTGCTGTGGTTTGGGTGCCAGCGTGGGGATCAGTCACAGGTTGGCTGTGATGATCCCAGAGGTGCTTTCCAGCCTCAGTGATCCTGGGATGCTGCACCATTGTCCTTGGGCCACCGTGTGTTGCTGCAGCTTGTTGGGATGCCGGGCTGGCTATGGAAAGATGGGATGTGGCCTCTTCCAACATGTCAGCAGAAACAAAAGAACTCTCTGAACTGGACCGTGGCATCTTTCCCTCAGAAAATTTGTTGGGATTGTAGGCAGTGCTGTAGGTCTGGACTTGGGGCTGAGTTAGGGAGTTGAAGCCCAGTCTCTGCCTTCACAGCTGAAGCTGTCAGATTCGGTATCAGTAATACAGAGTCTGATGCATCATTTTTTTTTGTTTGCTCTTAGCTCTTTCTGAATGGGGAGGGCAGCTTTTCTGTGTCCTTTAATATTGTCAGCTATTTTAGAGGGGTTTCATGAGTTGGAAGGGATTCACAAGGATCATCAAAATCCAGCTCCTGGCCTTGCACAAGACACCCCAGCAATCCCACCCTGTGCCTGAGAGCATTGTCCAAACACTCCTTGCAGCTCTACACAAGAGCTCATGTTTCCTTTACTCTCTGCATGCTTTTGTGTCTTTATTTATGATTCCAAACCATTTTGAAATGGAAATGTAAGGTGCCTTTTTGTCAGCCTTTGTCAGAACAAGCTGTTCTCTAGAGCAGCCATCATCTTTCATGCTTTTGTTACCATTTTTTCTATTTATGCTGCAAGGCCTGTAGTTTTTTTCCCCCAATCTTAACGTGACCCCATTAGCTCTTCAGCAAAGCTTCCATATGGCTGAGAGCTCCTGGACACATTTCCTACACCTCACAGATGAAGGGAGAGACCCTTGCTCTGGGATTACTTCTCAAATGCAGTATAATAAGCAGGTCCAGAAGTGAGTTGTGGATGTAGACAACCTGGCATATCCACTTGAGGCATCTTCTTCTTTATTTCTTTGTGCTGTGGGAATTTGAGTTCCCCTCCAGACCTATTGTCAGCACCATGACCTGATGTGGATAGGGTTTCCTCCTGGATACGAAGGAGTTGCAGTTATTCCTTATCTAAATTGCAGGCTGAAAGCTTAAAAAACTAAAAAATGGGGGGAAAAAAGAGTCCTTGTTAGAACATGGAGCATCAAGGGGTTAAATGCATTTCTTCTAAACGATAAAATGTTTCAGCCACATCTGAGTTGGTCCCTTTGCTTGTTCTTCAAGGCGCAGATGGTAGAGTTGACAAGTGCAGCTGGCTGGCTACAAGGAATCCTCCTTTGCTCTGAAGAACTTTCTTCCTGTTCATTTCCTCTATATTTCCATCACTTCCTGATGATCCAGGCTCACAGAAAAATACTGAACTTATTTTGCATTTCATGCTGGCTAGTGGAAATGCTGCCTGTTAAACAAAAAAGGCACTCATGGGTATGGCTTAAACAGCATGTACGTTAGGAAAGTCTTCTAGATTTCTCTGGGTTTATTTTCCTGTCATTTTCTTTTGTGTTGTTGGGATGCTGTCAAGAAAATGGCACTAATAGGAGCTTGGCCATTTGTCAGGGCTCTTAAGTCTGTTTGAGGATGGAGTGTGGACACTTCTTGTAACACTCCCCCCGTAGCTCCAGGCTGTCAAGCTGTTGAACAGTAAGAACAGTGCTGGGTTTTTTTTTCCCTTGCTGTTGCTCTGTGGACTCATTTGAGCTGGAGTTAAAGGGCTGGAGGTCACCAGGCGAACGTTTCGTCGCTGGCAGGCCCAGCTGCGCCGCCAGACCACCTCACACGGGTCCTGCAGCCAGAGTTCCTGAAAACTGCAGGCAAATTCAGACAACAAAGCAACTTTGGGAGACTTCAAAGCCCCGCTGTGCCTCTGCTCCTGGGCGTCGCTGTCAAATGGGACTCGGCAGTGACAGCTTGGCCACCCCGCACTCGAGGCTGGGTCCCCTGGCAGGCAGGAGGGTGAGGGGTGACACGGAGCAGAGCTGGCAGCAGATGAGGAGTGGGCTGGTGGGGAGCAGATTAAAGCAAGGACAAGCCTCCCCTGCCTGAACTGGAAGTGAAAAGTAGCATTCCCGGCAGTGGCGAAGCTTTTTTCAGGCTGTAGATTCCCTGATTTAAGTGTGTTCTTTGTTAAATGAAACTCCTGTTTGGGAGCTGGAAGCTGAGGGTCGGAAAAATGGGCTGCTGTTGTTTTATTTGCAGGTGTCAGGTTCAGGGTGTACAGTAAATTTTTAGCTCCAAAGCACAACTTGAACAGCTCCATCATTCACAGCTTCAGAACACTCAGCTTGTTTGAAATTTCCTTTCTGAAGAAAGGTGAAATCGTATTGAAGCCTTTGATTCACAGAATCCCAGAGTGGTTTGGGCTGGAAGGAACCCGAAAGCCCACCCAGTGCCACCCCTGCCATGGGCAGGGACACCTTCCACTGTCCCAGGCTGCTCCCAGCCCCAATGTCCAGCCTGGCCTTGGACACTGCCAGGGATCCAGGGGCAGCCCCAGCTGCTCTGGGCACCCTGTGCCAGGGCCTGCCCAGCCTCCCAGGGAAGGATTATATCCCAATATCTAATATAAACCTACTCACTGTCAGTGGGAAGCCAGTCCCCCTTCTCCTGTTGTTCCAGGTCCTTGTAAACAGTAAATATTTGTAAAATTGCGAAGGGCTATGAGTTCCAAGGTTCTTTTTCATTTGTGTTTTGATGTAAAACCTGTCTCAGTGTTGGGTCTAAAAAGTAAAGCTGTGTGTAAATTCTGAAGCACTGCATGCTCCGGCCTACTTATAAAAGAGGAGATGAGGTCATTTGCTCTTTGTTTTCCTGTTAGAGCCACCTTAATGAGTGGAGTGAGAATCAGGGGTTAAATACTTGGAAATACAGAACTTCATAAAATCGCTCAGACATTCTAATGATGTTCTAGTTACTAATTGACAATGTTGATCATTGCAGGAAAGGCTGCAGCTGTCGGTTTTTGCAGCTTCCTTGTGACTGTTTAAGAATTAAGAATTGGTAAATATTTTGCTATGCTTTTTTGGCCACCTTCCATTATTAGGAAAAAGTCTGAATTTGTGAGCAAAATCAGTTACAGGACCAACATGAGTAATTTACTTTTATATCTCCATGTATGTAAAAAATTGCAAGTGTATACTGCATATTCTTTAATTTGGTCTTGGCATAATGTGAATATATAGACAGCTATTTTTGAAAGTGATTATAACAGCTGATTTGCATAATGATCCAGGATTTTTCTCATAGCAACTGCAAAGACTGTCATCTTCAGCAACGTGGGAATGATTTCAGGCTTTAAGGAGAGTGTTTTGTTCAATCTGTGAGCAGCATTAGAGCAAAGGCATTTCTGAAGTGGCACATGGATTATTGGCATTGGTCTGGTTTCAGTATTGACGAAGCACCATTGGGGCATTGGGGGATTTAGCAGATAATTGGGTATTGTGATTTTAAGGTTCCTGGGGCACAGCACGGTGATGTCTTGGCTCCTTTGGAAGTAGAGTTCTGTAGGTGATGATAAGAACTTGAGTAGAGGATGGTGTTCTGCTGGCATGTGTCGTGGGGCACCACAGTACAGAGAAGATCTAAAGCTGTCAGAGAATGTCCAAAGGAGGGACACGGGGATGGGGAAGGGTCTGGAGGAGCAGCTGGGGGCACTGGGTTTGTTCAGCTGGAGCACACCGAGGTCAGACCTCACCGGGGCTGCAGCTCCCATCTCTGCTCCCTGGGACAGGGACAGCACCCAGGGAGCGGCTGGAGCTGGGCCAGGGCAGGCTCAGGCTGGAGATCAGGGAAAGGTGCTTCCCCCAGAGGGTGCTGGGCACTGCCCAGGCTCCCCAGGGAATGGGCACGGCCCCGAGGCTGCCAGAGCTCCAGGAGCGTTTGGACAGCGCTGCCAGGGATGCCCAGGCTGGGGTTGTTGGGGTGTCTGGGCAGGGCCAGGCTGGGACTGGGTGATCCTTGGGGATCTCTTCCAGCTCAGGATATTTCGGTTTCTATGATCATGAGTCTGTCCATGGCAATTGTTTTTTATTATCAGTGCTAACTAAAATCCCAGCCTCCATGTTTACAAGACTGAGAAAGGAATGAGTACTTTAAAAACTATTAGAACCATTTTTGGGAATGAGTATCATAGCAAGGAGCTACTTTGGCAAAATGTGGTGGGGTTTATTTTATGCTGTTTAGAAAGCCCATTTCAAATCCTTGCGGGTTCCTTCCAACTCAGCATATCCTATGATTGTATGAAATTTTGGTAGTTACACTGCTTTGGTTGACTTTGTTTTTGCATGTGCTGAACAGCCTCAGTAAATGACTGAGGCTTTTTCCATTTTTGTTTTCCTGTCTTTAAAAAAAAAAAAAAAAGAGCTTGGAATTGATAATGAACTTGTTGCATGTTTTAAATGATCAGTTCTCCCAGATTTCTAAAATTAACATTGTGATTACCAATTTCATGATGACTCAGAGTTTTCCTTTGAATGGAAGCCCAGCTTCCCAAGCTCCTGTGTAAGAAATCTTATCTTAGTAGTGAATATCCTAATTTCAGTTTTGGAAATCGGTGTTAAGTGAAGTGAGGTGTGAAAAGGGGTGTCTGAATTGTTGAGCGAGGCTGGTGAGAGCAGAGCTTGCTGAAGGCAATGCTCAGTGGATGGTTGCTCCTGAACTGGTCCTTGCAGTGATCAGGGGCTCTCGCTGTCGCTGAAGAGGAGGTTCATTCTCCAGCATGGGGATGAAAACAAGCTGGGAGGGATACAGGAACAGCTATCCCCTTCACTTGCTGCAGATCTTAGGGTATCTTTTCACAGGATGGGTGTAAGAAGTTGGCTTTTATGACAGCTTTTCCATTTAAGTTATAAAACTTCTATTTCTGCTCTGAGATTTAATTCATCTGCAGCACCACTTCCATTCTGTTCTTCCATCTTAGTGCTCCCTAATGCAAAAGCATTCTTTAGTTGTGTGAACCACCACAAGAGCTTCAAAGCAGTACATCAAGGCTGCCAGAGCTCCAGGAGCGTTTGGACAATGGTCTTGGGGATGGGCTGGAGTTGTTGGGGTGTCTGTGCAGGGCCAGGAGCTGGACTGGGTGATCCTGTGGGTCCTTCCAGATCGGGATATTGATGGTTCTGTGTCTCTTCACTGCGCTGTCAGGAGCACGTATTGAAAAGGCACAGAATTCTCTGTCCTAGCAGTAAGAATGGGTCTGTCATTGCTGCTGCAGGCTTTCCTTGGGAGCAGATGGAGCCTGGTGCCTGGAAGGGCGTCGCTGGGGCCGTGTCCTTTGGCACCAGCCCTGTGCAGACACCAGGGTGAGTCAGCAGTGGCTGGGAACTGCATTCCAGTCTAATGCTTTGAGATAATCACTGAGGTGCTTCAGGACGATTATATTTAGGTGGGGGAGACATTGGCTTGCCTGTTAAAAAAATAATTGTGTTTTTCTAAAAACAACCCTTCCTCCCCACTAGGCTTGCTGTTGGATATTTGATTTTGAGCAACACTTGGGTTTTTGTGCTGTCAGGTTGCAAAGCCCCAGAGCACACAAAACACTTTAGTGGATCAGCATCACAGGTTCACAGAATAGTTGGGGAAGGAGGAGGAATAGTTGAGGAAGGAACCTCTGGAGATCATCCAGTCCAACTCCCTGTCCAGGCAGGGTCAGAGGAGCACTTCCAGGTGGGCTTGGAGAGTCTCCAGAGAGGAAGACTCAACACCCTCCGTGAGCAGCTGTGCCAGGGCTCTGCCACCCTCCAGGGAAGTTGTTCTTCCTCATGTCGAGGTGGCCTCAGTAAAACAGATTCATATTCCCCCCCCCCCCCCCACCCCATCTGAAGTATTTTTCCATTGTTTTTTCTTACTGGCATATTGGAGAACACCTTTTGCAATTCCCACTTTTGGTTTAAAAGGTAAAAATAATCGTAATGCTCTCAGAATCATGGAATGGTTTAAAGGACCTTAAGGCCCATCCAGTGCCACCCCTTGCTACAGGCAGGGGCATCTTCCACCATCCCAGGTTGCTCCAAGCCCTGTCCAGCCTGGCATGGAACACTTCCAGGGGTGATGCATGGATCAGCTTAAGCATTCCTAGTGGTTCCTGGGTGAGCAGGCAGTGATCAGTCAGAGGCTGGACTCCCCAATCCAAGAGGTGTTTCTCAGCCTGATGCGTTCTGTGCCCAATCCTGCAGCTGTTTGGAAGCAGGAATGGCTGCGAGCTGTGCCTGCACCCTCGTGCATCGCCCTCGAGCGAGGGAGGGAGCAGGGAGAGCCGGGAGCCGAGCGGGAATCACGCTTCCAACAGTCCGGGAGTGCCCCGGTTATTTTGGAACTTTTTATCTCCCCGTGCCTGCGTGTTTGGAGGCTCTGGTGTTTGGAGCAGTGTGTGAGCAGGCTGGGAACGCTGCTGTTGAGATGTTCTGTTCCCTTGGCTCAGGGGGTGTGTCTGCCTCACTCCCATCTTGCACCAGCTGGGAATCCCGGAGAGTATCTCCTGTCTCAGCCCCTCGGAGAGGCATCTGAACATCAACCACGGGCTGCAGTGCCTGAAAAAATGTAGGAGAGCTCATGTTTGCACACAGAAATGTGAGCAAGTCACAGGGTAATTTGGTGAAGTTTGGGCAGTTGTCCCATGGGTGGTACTATAGCTGAAACTGAGTTTTGTTTTGATATGTCAAAATGAAATTATTTTCCCCCTGTTGCCAGCATGAGGGCTGGTCTTCTGTGAGCAGTGCTGTTGAAAGCAGGATGCACAAGAGGGGCTTTGGAGGATAAATGCTGGAACTGGGAGTAGGGAGGAATCAGGCTGAAATTGGGAAGGAGGAGGGAGTGATAGGGTGTATTAGCCAGGTAATTCACAGTTAATATAATTTAGATCTAGTTTCTTCTGCTTATGGCAAGGAGGAACTGATAAAACAGACATTGCTAATTATATAGCGCCTTTTGTTAATTAAAGAGGTGTGAACTGCTTGCTGAGTAAAATAGATCAGAGGGAAATTCAAAGTTTGTGATTTGAGGTTATCCCAAGCTCTGTAAGTTAAGCACTTTAATGTTTGGGGGTTTTTTCCCCCAGTATGTGTTTTTTAGTGGTAGGGCAAGTACAGAATAAACTGGGAACCAGACACAAACCTGTTCTAGTGTCTGTTTTTAAGGCAGCTACAAATATTTATTTGGCTTGCTCCAGAGCTTTCATATTTTTCTCATTGTCTGTACGAATCATCTGTTGAACGGCCCAAGCAGACCAATGTCTATTAATACTTGGATTACAACACAGTAAATGCTAATTCTTTTTTTTTTTTTTTTTTTTTTTGAGAGTACAAAACATTATTTCCGTGTATTCAGTTCCCAATGTTTTTCTGAAGCCTTGCAGTTAATGGTGTCAATGCGGAACTTGGTCTGTGCTGCTGTGCTCTGAGGACTTGTGGGAACTTTGCAAGGGTGGAGTAAAGTAGTTTGTGTCCTACTTCAGGCTTTTTGTCATGTACAAGTAACTGGAATTTTAATATCTTGGACCCTGATGCAGTGTCTCCCATTCTGATGTGATTATTCTTTGGAGCTTTGGTATATTTTGACCATGAAAATAAAAACGTGTCTTAAAAAGAGTGGCATAATTTAGGTTGAGAGGGCCCTCTGGAAATCACCTCCTCCAGCCCCCTTTTTAAAGCAGGGCCAACTTCAAACATATCATGCTTTGTTCTTGCTATTCTAAAATTAGTTTGAGGAGGAGTATGTTAATGTGGCAGGGTATGGGCTGTTTCGAGCTGCTGCTTTCATTTTTGGTCGCTTTTCAGCAGAGCTTTTGTGCTACATTATCATTTCTAATAATGCTTAAAACTTGGGAGGACTTTTGTTTCTGGAATTGTGTTAAAAAAAAAAAATCCATGTATCATTTTGCCACAGGGAAAATAAATACCAGTAATTTTCTAGCAGTTGTGAATTCTTTACTACATCAACTCTAGATGTAAACTTAAAATTTCCTTACTTGCCCTTTTTCCTTAGCATTGATTTGTTTGGCCTAAATTCTTTTATCCTGGGTTGATTCTGGCAAGTGAATTGCAGGTAGTTCAGAATAAGAAATGAGAATATTTGTTTAGAAGTGGGTAATTGTTGGGGTTTTTTTGGTAAGCAAGATATGTAATCCTTTTCAGATCTGCACATTCCCATCTATTGCTTGCAGTCTGTTGGAGTTGTTGCTCTGATTTGGGTACAGCTCCACATTTGATTAATATCCATTTAATGCTTTTGTAGGCATTTCACGTGCTTTACAAATATTTCCATAACTTGCACATTCAGATATTTATCCAAACATAATTGCTATGGGCTTTCCTGCGGAGAGGCTTGAAGGAGTGTACCGGAACAACATTGATGATGTAGTAAGGTAAGGATTTATTTTTCTTTTCCTTAACTTACAAAACTTGAATATTCTTTTCTGCACTCAGTTTTGTCCTGCTGAGGAAAGGATGTGTGTTCTGACTTGTAGAAATGGTGAGATTTCTTGCATCACGTAGATGTTGCCTGAATAGCTTTCCTGAGAAATGTTGGAAACAACAAAAAATGGCCAGGCTGCTGTTCTGGGTTGATCTCAAATGCATATGATCTGCCTTTTTAGTGTGAAAAATTAACTTCACTAATTTGTTTTGGAGTGGAAAAAAACCAGGTTATTTACTTATAGAAAGACATTAATCCATGCCTCTCTTCAGTGTCAAGGTTTTCCTTAGGTAGCTGATGGTATTTCAGGATAAGTTTTCCCTTTTCCTTTCTTAAACTGAGAAATTAAGTGCTTGATAAGTAAATTTTGATTTCGAATAGTAAATATAGATGACTTTAGATAAAGGCTTTTATGTTTGGTAGTGTTCAGTAATTATGGACAAGGAGAAAGATCATCTAAAATCTGTTATTGCTGGTAAAAACCCCCATAGGTCGTCATTTTTAACTTCAAATAAAGTCATCACTGAATTACTGGCTACAGCTGAGGAAGAGGTGGAGAGTGTTGTAGGAACACTGTTGTAATTCATTCAGTCAAAACCCTACCTGGAGAGTGTGAGAGGTTGCATTAAAAACCAAACACTTGGTAGAAGTTGCCAAAAGTTTGTGGTTTTAGGATTAGAAGTTGGGATTTTTGTGAAGCTGTGATGCTTTAGAGGTCATTTGAAGTCATGAGCTCAGTAGCTCCATGAGAGACTTGGCCCTTGGGGCTGGGGGATAATGCAGGTTTTAATGAAGGTTTTCAGGGAAGGTAGGAGTGGGAGTGTCTGCTTCCAGGTGTGAGGTGCCATGGGGAGTTTCCCATAATTGTGCAAAGTGTTCCCACACGACATCCTTGTGTCTCAGCTGGAGAGACATAGATTGGATGGATGGAGCACCCAGTGGGTACAGGACTGGCTGGATGGCTGCAGGCAAAGAGTTGTGGGCAGCAGCTCATGGTTCCTGTGGAGACCTTGAGCTGTGGGGTCCCTGAGGGGCTGGTACTGCTCAGCAGCTCTGTGGGTGACATGGACAGTGGGATTGAGGCACCCTCAGCATGTCCAGTGGTGACACCGAGCTGTGTGGGGCAGTCACATGCTGGAGGGAAGGGATGGATCCAGAGTGAGCTGGACAGGCTGAGCCCACACCAACCTCATGGAGTCCAACAAAGTGAAGTGCAAGTCCTGCCCCTGGGTCAGGGCAGCCCCCTGAGGGATCAGTCCAGGCTGGGGATGAGCAGCTGGAGAAGGACCTGGGGGTGCTGTGGGCGAGAGCTGGGACCCAGAACCTCCCCGTGCTCTGGGCTGAGCCCCCAGCATGGGCAGCAGGGGAGGGGGGGGATTCTGCCCCTGTGCTCAGGTGAGACCCCACCTGGAATTCTGTGCACAGTTCTGGTGCCTCCAACACAAGAAGGACATGGAACTGTTGGAGCAGGTCCAGAGGAGGCCACTGAGTTGCTGAGGGGACTGGAGCACCTCCCCTCTGGAGCCAGGCTGGGAGAGCTGGGGCTGCTCAGCCGGGAGAGGAGAAGGTTGTGTGGAGAGCTCACAGCTCCTTCCAGGGTCTGAAGGGATACAGGGAAACTGGAGAGGGACCCTGCAGCAGGAACTGGAGGGCCAGGACACAGGGAATGGGTTCACAGTGCCAGAGGGGGCAGGATTAGATTGGGTGTTATGAAGGAATTGTTCCCTGGCAGGGTGGGCAGGCCCTGGCACAGGGTGCCCAGAGCAGCTGGGGCTGCCCCTGGATCCCTGGCAGTGTCCAAGGCCAGGCTGGACATTGGGGCTTGGAGCAGCCTGGGACAGTGGGAGGTGTCCCTGCCCATGGCAGAGGTGGGAACTGGATGAGCTTTAAGGTCCTTTCCCACCCAGACTGTTCTGGGATTCCATGATTCTGCAATTGTTGGCAGGCAGAAGTAGGGCTGTTGGAATTTCCCTGGAGATTGCATCCAGGTTGGTACAGAAGTGAGCTGAGCTCCTCGGTTCCCACCCTGGGAGGACTCATCACCTCACCTGACAGTCAGTGCTCCCTGCACAGCTGCACTCAGCTGGGCTCCAGCGGGTTGGTTTTGCATGTTCAACTGTCATGACGAAAATCACCCTCCACAAATAGCACTGAGAGTGTCAGAGCCGGGAGCTGACCAGACTGGGGGAAGTGCAGTGCCTGCACTCTCTGGTGCCATGGTGAGAAGTCATCACTTGTCCAGAGCTGGGCAGATCCGTGAGGGCCAGTGCAGCAGGCAGGAAGCGCTGTTAGAGAGTGTGTGTACCTGTGTGTGTGTGTGTGTGTCTGCTGGGGCTGTTAACAGAGGGTGAACTTGTGTTCTCGAATCCTGTGGTTCCACACAGGAAAACATTGCTTGGGGAGGTTGGGGCTGCCCCTGGATCCTTGGCAGTGTCCAAGGCCAGGTTGGATGGAGCTTGGAGCAGCCTGGGACAGTGGAAGGTGTCCCTGCCCATGGCAGAGTTGGAACTGGATGGGCCTTAAGGTCCCTCCCAAGCACCGAACTCCACCTCTCCAGCCAGCCTTCTTTCCCAGCAGTTAGAGGCACCTTTTAATGAGGCTGATGAAATAGCCAGTCCCTGATGAACTCCACCTTTGAAAATTGTGGGATAGGGGCAAAGGCTGGACTTCGGATAAATCACAGAATGGTTTTGGTTGGAAGGTATTTTCTCATTCCAGCCCCTGCCGTGGGCAGGGACACCTTCCACTCTCCCAGGCTACTCCAAGCCCCAATGTCCAAGCTGGCCTTGGACACCTCCAGGGATTTAGGGGCACCCTGTGCCAGGGCCTCACCACCCTCTCAGCCAAGAATTTCTTCCTAATACCTAATCTAACATGGGAATAATGTAAATGAATATCAGTAGCTAGGAGTCTTGGAAGGCCCTCTTCCATTCACGGCGTTGGTTTCAGTAGCTTCTGAATGAAGGAAAATACATTTTAGTGGTTGAGTAGGTAGATATGTGTAAATTAGATTTTAGTACTGGAATGCCTATATAATTATTAAGCTGTCCATAAATGATGATCAAAAGGAGCAGTGATCACCTAAAAGCATCATCCACCAAATTAAGATAAGCAGAGATGTAAATTAAGTGACTGCAGGCAACTGGATGCTCAATTATGATTTAAACAAGAATAAAATGTGATCATGCAGCATTCTGCATGTTGCAGTCCTCATCTGCTCCAGTCATCTTTTTATTGTGGATTTTTTTTTCCGAGTGCTTTTTATGCAGAAATTCAAGGTGCTTGAGCTCCTGAGCAATTGGTATTGAGCCAGGATCATCCAGCAGTGGGCTTTTTCTGAATAGCTGGTACCCTGACAAATTCCAGGCTGTTGCTGGATGAGAAGTCCAGCCTGCACTGCTGGCTGTCTCCTGTGACTGACACTTGGAGAGGTTTTGGATGGAATTTTGTCCTTAAAAAAAATCCTTGCCTGGAAGCTTATACTCCACTGTGTGGATGTTCCTGAAGGGCAGAGCCGGCTCTCCTCGCTCTCTGGTGTGTGTTAACAAGCAGGAGCATCTCCTGAAACAAATCCCCGTGTCCACCAGCTTCCTGAGGCTCTCCAAGGCTGCCAGCAGGGGCCCCAGTGGGAGTCATGGAGTGTATTTTCCTGATGCGCTGGGAATCTGCCACTCGGCGCTGCACAAGGAGCGCTCACATCTGTTCCCATTTGAACGCAGGCCTTTAACCACAGAGCTGTTCTAGGTTCTTCTGGAATATTATGACCGATAACCAGAGCTTGTTTTTGCTTGAGCTTTCCAGGATTTCAGCAGCTAGTGTTTCTTTTCAATTTGAACAGCCTGTTCTGTCATGGCTAATTAAATTCCTTCTGGCTGATGTGCAGATACACACTGTTGATGATGTTAAGTGTAAACATTTGCATGTTATTTCTTCTTGCACATTGCCAGGTGACACATCATATATAATCACAGCAATTCTGATGAATCATGCTTGCAGTTTGGCTCGCCGAGGCTTGTATGGGAAGTTTGTGTTCCAAAGTGAGCATGGAAATGAAATGAGTGTGAAAAAGTGTAGTGGTCCTCCTTCCAAAACCCAGAATATCACTGGGGACTGATTTCAGTGGCAAATAATAAAAAACCTGGGATTAAAATGAATGATTCTGGCTGGAGGTGGAACACAAGAGTTATTTTAGCTGCTTTTCTTCATTTGGCAAAATATTTTGCATAAATGATTGAATGGGAAGTGTTTACAGATACCTGGTGTAATTAGTGCTTTCTGGTTAAAAATAAACAAGCCTTCCTCAGCTTCTTACAGTGATCTGCAGGTGTTTTAGGAATCAGGAAATCAGTCCATGCACAGTAGATATTTCAGTTTCAGGTCAGATCTTGGTTTCCTTAGTTGCATTAGTCGTGTTATCCATACTGCTGGATTATTTGGATGAGTGAGGTTTCCAACACGCTGCCCCCTTGATTTTTGGGGCACTGCAGGGCTGGGACTGGAAATGCAGAACTGCACATACTGGGTGGTGCTTTAAGGATGCTGCAAATTAAGGTCAACATTAGTGCAATGTATATTAATACCTGCTTTTTTTTTTTTTTCTTGAAGGTTTTTGGATTCAAAGCATAAAAACCATTACAAGATATACAATCTGTAAGTATGCTCTTAAAGATGCATTCTCCAAAATAATGACTTCTGAAAATAGCTGAGGAGTGCAAGTGGCTTGTTGCTGTCCTGAAGCAGAGCTGGAGATGTTTTGCACATTTCTTAAAACAATTAAGGCTGATTGAGAGCACTGGTACTTCATTTAGTGGAGCTGAGTGAGGTTAAATGAAATGCTGGTGTGTATTCATGTTACTTGAACGCTTTTAAATGACTTGGCATCCAGCCCATCTGGAGCTTGGGCCATGTGATTAAAAAGTGAAAAGTAATTCACAGCGGGCTTTCTGTTCATGTATTAATGTCCAATTGCCAAATATTTTCCTGGGTTTTTCTCTATGCTTTTTTAATCAGACTGCATTGGTACCCAGACTCTGTTTGCTTCCTCCCTCTTCTTGTCTGTCCCTGTTTATTACTTTCAAAAAGCTGTTGGAGCAATTGGTGGTGGTTTCTCACTTCTCTGAGTGTAGTGTTTTCCTCTGAAAGTTTATTTCTGCAGAAAGTTGTTATTGTTACAGGAATTTTCTGGGTTGGGTGTTTTTTTTTGTTGTTGTTGTTCCTTCATCAAACTTACATGTTAGTTTAGGCTAATTTCATTTGTATAAATTATTTGGTGATGTCAGCTGATGTTGAAGAGTCATGCTTTTCCTACCCCTCATTTTTTCCTGAAAATCTAAGTTGAAGATTGATTCTCTGCACTGTTACAGCTTTACTTTTTTTAATGAGTATGCTCCTAAACATCTGCAATTAATAGAAAAATTACTATAGTACTGAAATCCAGGCAGTGTGTGACATTGTAATCTGTCGGCCATTAAACTAAATATTTAAAAATAAGGATTTAAACCTGCCTCTACGTTAACTAAGTGATTATTCATCAATCAGCTGCTTCCTGATATTGGAGAGAAGTGACAGCAGAAGCTGAAGAACCTCACAGTGGTCATTGAAGTTGTTGTGGGGTAGGATGGGGCAGAAAAAGATACATAAATGGAAGAGTCATTGACCACCTTTCATAGATTTCAGTAGCACAATTACATTTTCCAGCTTAAGAGCTTTCCAGAGTGTTATCCTTTTAATAGATGGATAAAATTTCTGGGTGGAAAGGCCAGTGCTTCCCAGCAGAGCTGATGGCTCCTTGGCATGTGGGTGCAGGTAGAGGAGGTAATTCCTGCCTCTCTCCCTTTGGAGTCGTCTGGAGTCAGCACTGGAGATCCGTATCATTTAAAATCAAACTACCCTGGGTAATCAGTACCCCCAAAGCCTCCTGGCAGCTCCTGCCTGTTTTGGGGAGCAAGGCAGAGCAAGAACAGCTAAACTCAGGCTGCTGCTGCCTGGGGCCAGTGCAGCTGTCACCTGCTGGGAAGGGTGGCTTTGGTGTCCCTGACGTGGGCTGGGTTTGCTGAGCCCCTCGTTCCAGTGTGGCTCCAGAGGTGCCAGCTAACAACCAGAGGTTGCTGGTGTAAACTCGTCAGAAAGGAGGGGTTTAGTGAGTCTGAGCATCTTTTCGAGCACCACCTCCCTGAGGAGCTACTTGCTAACTTTCCACTTTGTTGTCTGCCAGAAATCTCATTTTACTGAAAAAAAGCTCAACCCAGTTCCCCCAGCCCTGCAGAGGAACAGCTTTAAAGTTTGTGAGTGAAAAGAACAGTGATGAGGCAAATGTATTTGACATTTCTGGTGCTGCTCTGTGTGTTTTCAGCTGTGGAAAAAACTTGTCCGGGTGTGCCAAAGGTTTTTGTCTTCAGGCTTTTATATAAAAATTGATTTCCTTGTTGCTAACTGCAAAACAGTAACAAATGAGACTTCCTAGAATTACTGTATTCATCCTCAGATGAAAACTTTTGGAGGATTAAACTGTTTATCCCTGTCTGGAGAGGCCAGGTTATCTCTTAATCTTTGTGCAGGCAAAGTTTATACACATAAAATGCCATCAGGTGAATTGTGGCGATGTTTGGTCAGGAGATGGGAAGGAATTGCATCCATCAGGTATTCCAGAGAACTTCATGTCTTCAGATAAAGCTGATCCTTTGTAAATAATGATCTATTGTCTGTGTTTCAAAGCAGGAGGTGGGAGTTCAGAAGAGTTATGTGATTATAGTCAGAATTATTTCAAAATCTGTCATGGGATTTGAGTTCCCTTAAGGTAGCTGTTCCACGAAGTTGATAATGATGTGTGTATTGAGCAGCTTTATCTAAAAGGATTTAGAGATTTTTCTGAAATTATGTCAGCTATGCCCCATCCTCACATCTTGGCTTTTAACTTCCCAGCAGTTTGATTTTCCTTCTTGTTTGTGTTGCTTCTCTCCTGTGTTCCTTTAACCCCTTGCTATTTCTTCAGTATTCCCCTTTAATTTAAATTTGTTCTTCCACTTCGATCTCCTAACTTCCCGTGCTGCCAGATTGTCACCTGCCCTGTTGTAATCATCTCCATCTTCTGCAGTGGATTTCCTTGAGCTGTCCTACAGGCAGGTGGTTAAAGGAAGGAGTTCTGGTGAAAATGGGATTTTCTGTGCTTGCTGTGTCCCTGGGGCTGGGCTCTGGCAGAGGAAGCCCATAGTCCTGTCAGCAGTGGGACCACGACTGATCAGGAAGGTGCCTGGCTGGCAGGATTTTGCTTCTGGGTTGCTTTAAACTCACTTTGATCTTAAGGAGGATCCCAAGAACAGGCCAACCCCTTCCTTACCTCAAAAATGCAAACAAATATTCAGGTTTCATCTGGAGATCTGACTCTCTTTCAGCTATAATAGTGTTTAAAAGCCCCACAACTGCGTTGGAAGTGTTAAGCCCCCCCAGTATCCCCAGAGTGTGTGTTGGTGGGATTTCTGCTGCAAAACCACACGGATTTGGTGCAGCTGAGGCTGGAGCTCTGCATTGGTTGTGTTCAGCTCCCAGAAGAGGGCAGAGGGAGGGACATGACCATGTCCTCAGTTTCTATCCTTGGTATCAACAAAATGGTTTTTTTATCCCTCAGGGTATTCTACTTGATGATACTCTCTAGAAGTTCCAAATTTGATGTTTTTCTGCCCATATGTGGATTTTTTTTAAACATTTGAAGACTTTCATCTCTTACTCCCCATTTGAGCTGGGTGTTTGTTTAAAAGGAGGCAGGAAACTTTCCTGGATAATATGCTTTGTGTTAACTGCTTTGCTTCCTAGCAGCCTCCAAAGTTCCTGTGCTGAGGGCTGCTCCATCCCCCTTGGATGTACATCCTGCATCCAGCCTTTCTTCTCAAAGGCTCGAGTGCACGTAGCATTTTTGTGAGTCCCCTCTGCCAGCTTAACCTGCTCACTTCTGACCCAGAGAAAGTGTCAGCAATGTGATTGGAGTTGTGAAAGCTGCCAGGCTTTTCCCTGGCAGAGGATAGCTCCGAGAAGGCTCTGGAATCCAGGGAAGGGGAAGCACTGAGAGCATGTGCAGCCCCAGCAGAGCTGCCTGTGTCCCTGCCTGTGTCTGTCGTGGGCAGAGCTCAGGGCAGCACTGGGAGGCTCCAGTTACAGTCGTGCAAGGAGCAGCCCAAAAGTCTGAGTGTCTGAAAGTGTCAGCTAAGCTTCACATGGCTCCAAAGGGCTGCAGTCATAACATACCTGGTAAGCAGAGATGAGTTCATACCAGTCCTGAAACTGGTATGGGAATTAGAATCCTCTGAAGAGTATGGGCTGTAACCAGAACTGAAGACCTAGCTGTGATTTGTCTACTGAAATGACTCCAGTAGTTATGTTTCAACCTCTTTCATAGAATCCCAGAATGGTTTGGGTTGGAAGGACCTTAAACATCATCTTGTTCCAACCCCCTGCTGTGGGCAGGGATGCCATTCACTAGGTCAGGTTGCTCATCCAAGCTGCTCTTGGCAGGATTTGAGGCAGGATTGTTCCCAGTTCTCCTTTCTGAACTGTGCTTCCACTCACACCATTTTGCCTGCAGGGAGCAGCTCCAAGGAAAGTTCTAGAGGGTATGCACTTTCTTGCCTTCTTTCCCCTTACCCCAGGATCTGATCTGGTCATTCCTTAATGTGCTGTTTTGGGGTTGTTTCTGCCTGTGACTGGTGTTTATCCTTGGGCAAGTCACCCTGTAAGGCAAATCCAGTGTGGTTTGCTGTGCTCCTGTCCAGCTGGAGAGGGTCTCCTCGAGTGGTGAGAGACTGATGCGACTCCAGAGCCTTCAGAAATGTACCATTTCCCAGGCGTGAGGGGGAACATGGCTGACTGGCCTACAGGGTTCACTTAAATTCAGGAATCAATGCCAAGTGGCAGAGCAGTGTCCCAATCCCTGCCTGATACAAGTGGTCTCTGTGATAATACTCAGCGGGGCTCGTGGTGGTCCTATGATGTCCTTGCGACCCCCATCACTCCGAGCACCCATGCTGCTGCTGAGGCACCGTGACCTGTGTTCTGAGGATCCCTTGGGTGAAGGTCACAGCTGTCTGCTGTCCGTGTGTTTGGCAGCAGAAAGGTGCTCCAGTGCTGGAGCTGCTCGTGCACGGGGTTAGAAGGTAATAATCCATTGCATTACGTGCATGAATTGAGTCATGCTGACTAAAACTACAATTACCAGAGGGCGAGTATTTGCCTTGCAGTAAAAGAACTCATACTTTAGCGAGCAGTCTGCAGCAAAACAGTTTTTCTGTGTGTTACCTCTAGTTTTAAATCATAAAGGTGATGGGCATGCATGATTTTCCTGGGTGTGACAGATGATGGGAGTGCCTCAGAGACTTGTCTTGAACTCTTGTCTATTTTTCTTTTTCAGATGTGCTGAAAGGCATTATGACACCGCCAAATTTAACTGCAGAGGTACGTTTCTACTGCCTAATGTGTGTTCTCGTGGATCCTCAGTGAATGGAGGCCTAAAGGAGGAGCTGATGAATAGTCGTGTAGGAGATTTGGGCACAAGGAATGATGTCAGATTGCTTTGAGTCATTGGAAAAACTTGCTATATTCTTGGTGCTTTCAAAAAAGTGTGTTCTTGACAGTTAAAGATCAAGATCTAACAAAAAGTCTACAGTTGCAAGAAATTTCTGCAGAATGGGTTACACAGAAGGTTCAGTTCAGTGAAGTACAAACTTCTTGTACAATTTACACATGAGGCTCGGAGGAGTCTGGTTTTTATGAAGGCTGAAAATGGAGAACACTTAAGCCACTATCACTATACATATAAAGCAGCTTTTGGAAGATCTGGCAGAACCTTCAGATGCTAAAAAAAAATTAATTCCCATATGATGCCTCTTAGAGACAAGTTGGGTCTTCGACACTTTGCAGAGCTACCAAAAGCAGTGGGGAATCTTTCAGGGGTGCCTTTTGATCAGCTCCTTGTGAGTGGATACTCATGTACCTGTTGTGTCAGTATTACCTCCCCAGCTAATAAATAAATGCAGGTTTACCTTTGTTCTTTGGCCAGAGGAGCATCTCTTGCTCAGTAGTAGAGCTTGTAGTTCCTGTGCTTCAGATGAGGGGAGATGAGGAGTTCTTGTACCTTCGGAATTGTAGGAGATGAACAAATTTTGGCCTCACTGGCTTATTCTACATCATAGCAAGGGCTTAACTTCTGGTTTTCATTTTTATTATTTTAAACCATCCTTTTAGTTATGAAGAAGATTTAGAACGTGACCAAAATATAATTGGCTGCTTTAATGTCTGAATATAGAAGGACTGAAATTGTCTTGTTGAAATTGTCACCGCTTCTGATTTGCTCTTACAATGTTGAATGACAGTGCCCTGAAACCTCACTCCATACACACCAGCCAGAAAAAAGTATTTTAGGATCTGCTTGAGCAGTGCTTTGGGTAAGAAGAGAAGAGGACGTGTTCTAATATGGCCAGAACATATGTTTGCTTTAATTTCTGCTTTTTGGTACGGGGGTGCTCAGCTCCCTTCGCTGTCAATCCCAGCCCCAAACGCTGTTTGTGACAGCACCTTTCACAGCTCCTCTGCACAAGATGTGTTGCATTCTTTAATTTTCACCCCCGAATTAGTTAACCTCAGATAACCAAATTGGTGACTCAGGACTTCCCTTAGCAGAGGAGCAAAAGTTCCACTTGAGAGTCTCCTGAAGTGAACTGACTGCAAAGGGAACTTCTGATTCGTACACTGAGCTTGAAACACCAGAGTAGTTTGTTATTTACCCAGGATGATCTTGCATCACATTAAACACTGAAAGCTCTTCATCTTCTTTGAGCACTAGCTTTGTGTCCATGGTTTTTCCAGTTTCTGAAATCCTTCCGTGCTGGAATTGCCTTCTGCTTTGCCACAAGCTTTCCTTTCCTTTCCTTTCCTTTTTTTTTTTAAACTCTTCTGTGTGCTGTGGGATTTTTCTTACAACATGTAGGGGCTTGGAGAGAGTAATCAGGACTATTCTCCATGCTGTGTGCTCCATTGCTAGGAGTCAAAATCCATGGAGGGACCTGCACCTTTCTCAAGGACCTGCTCAAGACTGTGCATCTTAGTGTTTCCTTTCTCTTAATCCCTCCGCACCATCCCAAGGCACTCATTTCATCTTCTCACTCCAGCTTTGAAGGAGGTACCACGAGGTTTGCTTTTGATTGCAAATCTTGGATAGCATCTTCAGCGTCCTGTGAGTGCTTGTGGTTTTTCAGGCTGTTCCTTCGGGACTTCTTGACTCCCCTTTTTGTGGGAACCTTGCTGGCTGTAGTTGTGATTGTCTGTAAGGCTTTGAGTCTAATTTGCAGCAATTTTTCAGCTTCTTTTCTTAGGGATTTCTAAATAAATTCCATCTTGAAGTTCACATAAAACTTTGGGGATCATTTGGGAAGCCTTTGGATCTTCCACGTGGAAGAGTTTATTACTGTGTGTTGATGTTTGTGAACATGTGTTGCCTCTTTAGCAAAGATGATTCACTTTATCAGCTTCCCTGTTTGTTCTGGGAGATGAAGTGGGCAGTCTGTCCTCTGAGTGAATAAACTGTCCTTGTGGATCCCTCCAAAAGGCTGTGGACTTGTCCTGCAGTCCTTTAGCAGTTCCATAACTTCATCCCTCACTTCTGCTCTTGGAGTCCTTGGGGATTCATCAAAAGGAGCCCTGTGTGCGTGACTACAGAGCAGTGCTTACGAAACCAATACAGGCACTTGCCAAAAAATGAAATGTATTCATTTTTAGCCCAGAAAAGGAAATGGTGTTTCTAGCTGAGAATTTTGAAGTGAACCAGAGTTGCGTTTGTAAGATCCCAGGGCTGTCAGAGGGGAATTGGGGTGCACTTCATCAAGTGCTGTTCTGCTGAAAGCAGAACCTTGTGTGTAGTGCTGCTGGTCAGGGGGACATTGTCGCTCATCTGATCTGAGGTGGGAGAAGTTTGGGTGCTTCTCTCTGCTTATTTTTGGCTCTCTTGGGTTTCCTTCCATTTCCTGCATCGCTCAAAATTCTTTCCATCTCCAGATGGAAAAAAGTGTGTGTGAATACACCCATGCAGAAAGGACAATGTTGCTTGGTGCCCCATAAGTGTTGCCAGTGCCTTACCTGAGATTGCTCTCCCAGTTACCATTTGTGAAATACGGAAATGGCAGGTTTTTATTTCACAAGGCCTTTGAGCGAATTCGGAGAGTTTGTTCCCATTGTAGAGCCAACTGTGTTCAGTAATTTTTCAGCAAAGCTCTTGTTGTCTGCTCAGTGGCTGAGGTCTGGCCTTGTTCTCTCTCAGCAGGTAGTTTAATTATTGCTGGAGTAATGGCTTTTCACAAGGTTATTGTGTGTGCCAGCACGCTCCTAAATTCTAGAAAATTCGTGTTACAGAGCCTGTGCCACTCAGTTCAATAGAGGTGTGAAATAGTTGCTTCATGGAGCAAGATGCCTGCTGATGGATTACTGGAGAAATGTCTGCAGTGCTTATGACATGATGAATAATACTGGAATTAAAAATACATCTAGATATGTAAGATGGGGGGTTTATTGAATAACTTAATTTTTACATGCTTGTCACAAAGGTTGACCTGTCTGAGCTTGCTTTGCCTGCCGAGGTTCTGATGAACTCCTCCTTCTCCCTGCAGTTGCACAGTACCCTTTTGAAGACCATAACCCACCACAGCTGGAGCTCATCAAACCTTTTTGTGAAGATCTTGACCAGTGGCTAAGTGAAGATGACAATCATGTGGCAGCAATCCACTGTAAAGCTGGAAAGGGACGAACTGGTGTAATGATTTGTGCATATTTGTTGCATCGAGGCAAGTTTTTAAGGGCCCAAGAAGCCCTGGATTTCTATGGGGAAGTAAGGACCAGAGACAAGAAGGTGAGCTGTTCCCTGTTCTTCTGTCCCCCTACCTGTAACTTGCTGCTTTTCCTCTTTGAGGTCCATTTGATGCTCAAACCCTTTAAGAAATCCATCCCATCAGTTGCAATGTCCAATTTAGCTTCAATAGGATTGGATCAGTGCAGCTGGAAATGGAAAAGCTTTCCTAAGCTGCAGTAGCCTTTAGTCACAACACTAAACCAGCCTGGTTTTAACATGTCCTGTTCAAGAAAACCTGGACAGTTGATTTTAAATGGCTTTTTCAGCACTGTTCTGCCACGTGGTGCATCAGAGGGGCAGTGAACTTTCTCGTTCAGCATTTTCAGCCCAAATGCAAGGATTGTTCCAGCTTATTGTGCCTGAATGGATGAGTTGTTCATCTCCTCAGGTTCCCTTAACTGCTGTGGTGGGGTTTGGAGATGCATAGGGGACTATCCCAACTGGAAGACCCTTATTGTTGGATGCCCCTCATCAGTAAAGGGTAGTTAAGGACCTTTCTGGCAGGGCTAGGCCTCATTGATGGGAATTTAACCTCCTTATTTGAAATCTTCTCCAAAGGCGATAAAGTGGGACTTTTAAGGTCATTTGAGCAAGTTTCCCTGCTCACCTGCCATTATTTCCCTGAGTGTGTTGGTTGAGCATCCCAAGGGGTCATCCCTGCAAGCCAGTTCCAGCCTCCTCAGGCACAGAGCTCTCTCTGTTCCTGGAGTATTTGCACAAAGTATTAATTTCACAGTGTGTTGCTCTCTAATAAGAAGAGCTTCATGTCTGAAGACTCTTGAGAGCAGAAGTGTCACGTAAGGAATTTTAGAATTTGCCTGTTAATTCATTGGAAGGAGCAAGTGACTCCCAAGTTCGCTCTCCTGACAAGGTGGAGCTGTTATTCCGTGTCCTGCTGAGATGGTTGTGGTGTAATACTGCAGTGGAGACAAGGTCAAGGTTTCCCATCAAAACTTTTGTGGCTTTTGGTTAAAAGTGCATGAGAGAGACCAGGAATGAGCAGTGTGCTGAATAAACAGAGTAGATGACTCCTGCTGATAAGGATTATCTCCAGGGCTGGATAAAGCAGCATGAAAACTACAGAACTGAACAAATACACAGTGAAGTGTCATGCCTCAGTTTCCCTTTTGTGAAAAGAAGGTTGTATTTCTCCAAGTTGGAGGTGAGGTCAGTCGGGTGTTTGTCAGTACCTCAGGGCTACCTTGGGCATCTTGGAGGGGAGGGAGAACTCAGTAAACAGGAGTAGTGAGAGCCTTGTTTACTTCACTGTAAATACTGTCTGTAACCAGCAACTTGTTTTGGTTTCAATGTCTCTACTGCAAGAGTTGACTTTTTTCCCCTTACAGCTCCACTTGAGTGTGGTTATCTTGATGTGGCCAGTGGGCAGCATGTGGTTCACATAATCCTTCAGTAGTGTTTATAAACAGGTATTCCAGTGCAGGCTCCTGGAGCCTTTTCTTCCCTTGTGGCCCATATTTCAGCATTATATGTCAAGTGCTGCTCTCTGATTTGATATTTCACCACACCTTTGTATAACTGACTTCCTCAATTCGGAGTCAATGAGGCATCAAAAGAGCTGTTTGCACAAAGGGACAAGCAAACGCCTTTTTTCTTTCTCTTTGGCCCAGCAGAGGTATGATAAAGGAGAACTGGCTCTAAGAGGTACCAGATTTCCTTGGTTTAAAGCAAGGACAAGGTGCCCACTTTGCATGTAGCTGCTGAGAACAGCCCGGCTACAATCACTGCTGCCATTAATGCTCATGGCAAAGTGCTGCTCCGAGGGCTCAGGCTGTGCTGGCAGGAAGTGTGAGTCTAATTGCAAGAGGAAGTATGACTAATTGGTCAAGAGCACAGCCCTGAGTACTTCTGGAGCCAGCTTTTCCCGAGTGCCTGCCGGGAGAAGCAGCTCCAGGGAGGCCTTTGCACCATCAAGTCAGAGGTGGTGTAGGTGAGGCTCAGAGTGGCTGCACAGGCTGTTCTTGTGCTGGGCAGCAAGACACTGCAGAGCCCAGGCTGTCTCTGACCAAACCCTCCCGTGGGGTTTTTTATTTCCTCTGCAAGCTGCCTCTTTTAACTTCTGAAACTCATTGTAGTGGGGGAACTCTGTCAGAAGAAGGGAGTGATGAAGATTAGAAAGTATTGGCTGCATGGTGGTGTCTGTCAGTCTCCACCACTGTAGAACAGGAGTGATTTTTACTTTCCTTTTGCACCAAAGGAGACAGACTTTTCTGAACTGGGATAAAGAACTGTAATTGTCCAGAAGTAACCTCAAAAAAAGTCCTCTAAAGAAGCTGCTGCTTCCAGTGTTTGAAGTGATTAGTTTATCCTGCTTTTTTCCTTATGATGGATACTGACACACTACTGTGGTGACAAAGACTGGCAGCTTACCTTCCTACAGCTGGAGAAAGTCTTTATTTATTCCTGCTTCTGCCTTGGAGGGTTCTTTGGTGAGGATTAGGCTTGGAAGGAGGCTCAGTGGATGGGGATCAGCTGTTCAAGTGCTGGAGATCATCCACTCAGGAGCATTCTTTGACCAACATACTGTTCTATTTTCAAGGATGGCACCTGAGAGTTCTCCAATGGCAAAAGGATGAGAGATTTGGGATTGTCCAGCCTGGAGAAGAGAAGCTTTGGGGTGACCTCATTGTGGCCTTCCAGGGCCTGAAGGAGCTACAGGAAACATGGAGAGAGACTCTTGACAAGGGATGGAGGGCCAGGACACAGGGAATGGCTTCCCAGTGCCAGAGGGCAGGGATGGATGGGATATTGGGAAGGAATTGTTCCCTGGCAGGGTGGGCAGGCCCTGGCACAGGGTGCCCAGAGCAGCTGGGGCTGCCCCTGGATCCCTGGCAGTGTCCAAGGCCAGGCTGGACATTGGGGCTTGGAGCAGCCTGGGACAGTGGGAGGTGTCCCTGCCCATGGCAGGGGTGGCACTGGTGGGCTCCAAGTTCCCTTCCAGCCCAGACCATGCTGTGTTTCTGTCATGTTGTGTAACAGAACAGGAAGTGAAAACCAATTATTTTGTGTGAGGAAGCCTCAGAATGACCCTCTGAGCAGGGCAGAGATCCCATGTCTGATGTCAGAGCTCGTCACTTGTGGTGTCTGTGTGTTGGATGTGCTCGGGTGCCAACCTCTGCTGAAAGTGGTGCCCTAGGCCTGGTCTGAGGCTGCAGCTTCACTCTCACAGTAGGGAGGGAATGTGAGGAAAGCTGTTTCCAAAATACTTGTTCTTCATAGTCTTGCCTGTGCTACGTTGAGAGGAGAGCCAGGAGCAGCACCTGACAATGTTTGTGATGCCCTGGAAGCGCTGGCACGGGGACCAGAGGAGCTTATCTCACATCCCTTTAAAAATGGTGGTGGTGTGATAGACGGGAAATCCAAGCTTGAGCGACTTCCCTGTCTATTCTTCTGGAGTAAAAGTGAATGGTGGTTGATTGCACCCCTTGGAATATCATTAGTTTGTTATGAAAATGTTCTGCTTGGAATTCAGACCTTTGGAAATGGAGAACTCTTGAGTTCTGCTTCAGTGGGACTGGTTTTAGGGTCTCAGGATAAAAGGGCTGTGTCTCCAGGGAGTAAATCTCTGGCTGGAGGGATAAAACTGCCCTGTTGGAGAAGAACTGGATTTGCTGTGGGATTAACTATCGGTGTGAAAGTGTTCCCTTGCTTGTCCTGGCCAGGTGTCATGGGGTTTTCCATAGGACACATCCATCATGGCATGAGGAAGCTGTGGGCAGGGAAGGATGTGTTCTCCTCACCTCTGTGCTTTCCTCCTGCTTCCTTCTGGCAGCACTGGCAAGCACTGCTGGCTTGCTCTGAGGCTGGGATTTGCTCAGTCCTGAAGCTCAGATCCCGGGAAAGCGAACTTTAAAGCTCCCTTAAGGAGTGGGTGTGATAAGCACTGGGGGGACATCTGAGCCAAAACCACGGCCAGGGTACAAGGCTGCTGGGGAAGGTCATTGTGCAAGTGCTGCAGGGAAAGGGCTTTTGTGTAATTTAGAAGCAGCTCAAGTGATAAGGAGACATAATTATCGACATTTTTTTTTTAATAATGGCAGGAAGTGACTGTTTTCATGTGTGCAGAATAGAGATTTGCTAAATTAAAAGCACTCCGGCCACTCAGTTCATGGCTGCTGTGAGGTGAAACAGGTGAAACTAAAAGTTTACAGAAGTACGAGGTATAGGTTTTGTGAAGAAATGCTCACAGACTCGTGCATGAAAACTTCTTGTTTATCTGCAGTTTATTCCAATTCCACATTCAGTTTTAATCAGAAAGATTCCTTAGTGATGCTGTTGCAAGCCTGCAGTAACAGGTTGTTCTAGACCGGGTAATGCATTTTCTGGGAAATGAAACCATTTTTCATCTTTATCAATTTTACTTAAAAATATCAGCTCAAAGAGCTTTAAAGCTGTTCCTTTATTTGAAGCTTTAAGCTGATTTAAAATCAGTAATATAAACATTCTTAGGTTTTATGCTCTGAAAGCAAATGTTTACCTCAGAGTTGTAAACTCTACTGAAGTCTTTCTTCGAAAACTTTGGGCTGTTGGGCCTATTTTAATGAAACTTTGCACATTTTTGGGAAAATATTCCAGGATGTTTTGTAAGAGAAGGCAGCATTGAGTACAGTGATATGAGCAAACATTAGAGTCTTGTGACTTAAAGCACTGTCAAAATGTAATTCCTGTAGTGGTGGATTTTAGAATGCTTAAATGTAGTGGTGCCTAAAATTTAGAGTATGTTTAGGGCACCTCCTGCTTAACATTTGATGCTTTCCATCCCAAAAAAAGCAGCAGCTATTTTTGACATGACCCTCCGGGTGTCTGTGGCGTTTGTTTTTAAGAAATGAGAAAAATCTGCATTCTTTGCTTCATTGCTGGGGATGGATGTTTGGAGAGCACAGAATCACAGAAGGGTTTGCGTTGGAAGGGACTTTAGAGGGTGGTTCCAACCCCCTGCCATGGGCAGGGACACCTCCCACTGTCCCAGGCTGCTCCAAGCCCCAGTGTCCAGCCTGGCCTTGGGCACTGCCAGGGATCCAGGGGCAGCCCCAGCTGCTCTGGGCACCCTGTGCCAGGGCCTGCCCACCCTCCCAGGGAAGGATTATATCCCAATATCCAACCCAACCCTTCCCTCTGGCAGTGGGAAGCCATTCTCCCTTGTCCTTGTCCCTCCAGCTCCCCTCTCCATGTTTCCTGTAGCCCCTTCAGGCCCTGGAAGGCCACAGTGAGGTAACCCCAGAGCGTCTCTTCTCCAGGTGGGACAATCCCCATTCCCTCAGCCTTTCCTGGTGGGAGAGGTGCTCCATCCCTGAGATGTACTGAAGTACTGGCAAACCAGTGCCCTGCATGCTGTGTGCTGGGGCTGGTCAGCAGTGAATGACCTGTCCTTTGGGGTTGCTGTGCCTTCAGCTGCAGGTGATGGGCAGGAGCTCTGCCAGCGATGCTGATCCAAGGTTTTTCCAAGGTTTTTGACACTTGTTTTCCCTCCGTTTAGGGAGTGACAATTCCCAGTCAGAGACGCTACGTGTACTACTATAGCTACCTGTTAAAGAACCACCTGGATTACAGACCAGTGGCACTGCTGTTCCACAAGATGATGTTTGAAACAATTCCCATGTTCAGCAGCGGAACTTGCAGTAAGTACCAGCACCCCTTCACCTCTGCTCGGGAACCCCATGGCATTTTGGGTGTGGTGATGGCACCAAGAGCTGCACATCTTGGACAAGGTCACATGGAAACCCCTCACAGTCCAGGTTCCGCTGGGTTAGTGGGCTCTGTCCGCTGGGACCCTCCCAGGTGTAGTCTGTGAAGGACTCATGATTGTTTTACTACAGTTTTAAACTGGCAAGTGTTTTAATGGTTTGTAGAGAAGTGATTCCATATGTAGAATCACTGAGGCTGGAAAAGGCCTCCAGGTTTGAGTCCAGCCTGTGACCAGTCCCCACCTTGTTACCCAGCCCAGAGCACTGAGTGCCACATCCACTCATTCCTTGGGCTCCTCCAGGGATGGGGACTCCACCACTCTCTCTGTGTATATTTGTATATTTTCTCTTATTTTTGTAAAAAGCCCCCTTTTTTTTTTTTTTTTTTTAAACACAGCAGCTCTTGGGAAACATGAACTGCTGAAAAACATTTGCCTAATGGCATGTTGGCTTCCAGTGCAGCAACATCATTCTTCCCATGATGTTCAAAAAAAAAAAACCAAATGAATCAGTTCAACTGGGTAAATACCTAATTAACTGTGGAATAAACTTTTCTTTATGTGGAGGTTTCTAAAGCATTAATACACCTGTGAATGATTAATCTGATCTGCTGATACGCTGTGTTAGTGAGGAACAGCAGATTTTGTGATGCTTTGAAACACAAAAACAAATTCTGCTCTGTCCTGTGGGCTGTGTTGCAGGGCAGTGGCTGCCTTGTGTTGCGTGCTCATTTTTTGTCGGTGGAAAAAATCTAATGGTTTTGCTATGGGGATTACAGCAATGTGTAATTAATTCCAGTGCCTCCTGTGGCTTTGATTAAAATTGCCCTGTTAATATTGTTGTGAGACAGTACCTGAACGTGTAACGCACACCAGAAACAATCAAGCAGCTTGTCAGGCTGTCTGTACAGGAGGAGGGAGGGGGAGCCTCTGCCAAAACCCCTCTGCCTTAGGGAAGAGGTGTGGAGGTTACAGATTTCTGCAATTGCCGCTTATTTTTTTTAATAGTTTTGAATAAACTGTGCTGTCCTTGAGAGTCTGAACCGCTCAAGTGAGCACTGACTTGTGTGTCCATGGCAGGCTGCTGGTGTGGTGTTTGCACAGGAGGCTGTTGGGATGAACAGCAGATTGGCTAGGCACCTGGGAAGATAAATCAGCTATCAAGCTCAGAAAGAGCATAATGCAATATTTTAAGTTTTGTGGAGTTCTCAGTGGCTTTTCAGAATGTGAAAGCCATGGTCTGTGGTGTTCCTTTAGTCGTGTTGTCAGTTGTGATGGGAGTAATTTTACCAACACAACAGCTTTAAACCCACCTTCCTTGGTATCATTCTGCTGCTTTAAAGCCACTGAGAGAGCAGAGTCCTACCTCTGGGGCAGAATGAAGGGATGACAGGGTTTCACAGCTCGGAGACTCAAGGGAGATAAGGGCAGAAAGAGAAAGATGTGTGGAGAGCTCACAGCACCTTCCAGCGTCCAAAGGGGCTGCAGGGAAGCTGGAGAGGGACCCTGCAGCAGGAACTGGAGTGGCACGACAAGGGAATGGCTTCCCACTGCCAGAGGGGAAATTTAGGTGGGATATTGGGAAGGAATTGTTCCCTGGCAGGGTGGGCAGGCCCTGGCACAGGGTGCCCAGAGCAGCTGGGGCTGCCCCTGGATCCCTGGCAGTGCCCAAGGCCAGGCTGGACACTGGGGCTTGGAGCAGCCTGGGACAGTGGAAGGTGTCCCTGCCCATGGCAGGGGTGGCACTGGATGAGCTTTGAGGTCCCTTCCAACCCAAACCATCCTGGGAATTCTCTGAGCCTGCAAGTAGCAGTTTCATAGCTGGGCCCTTCAGCAGGACAGTGTGGGTGTGTTTAGTAGGGACTCCCACAGCACTGCGGGGGTGTCTGGCCAGAGCAACTCTGCTTAAAGTGGACCAAAAACCCCTCATAATATCAGTGTTAGCCCTGCAGATTTAATTGGGGAAGTTATGCCATGGCTGGCACTTCTGTGGTGATGGTGATTTACAGGACCAGCTTAGGCTCTGTTGGTGCTGGTTGGTTTTGTGTATTAATGTTCCCATTTTGTCCTTGGTTTTGCTTGTTTGCAAAGAGTAGAAGTCAGTTTATGCTGACCTCACCAGCCACTCTACAACTGGAAGAAGAGGTGAGAGAGAATAAAACCCCTCACTTAGGTCTATGTAATAGAGAGGAAAGGCAAAATGCAAGGGACAGTCAAGTAGTTGTCACTTTTTATAGTCATTATATTAAAAAGAAATAAAGTTTTAGGAGCTCACTGGTGGCCTGAAAGTATTGCCATGAAGGACAGAAATCTTTGATGTTGTTTCCAGTAGCATCTGGCAAAGTTTGGTCTCCTGTGGTGTTAAACCCTTAATAGAAATTTATTTAACTTTGAAAATATCGTAGCTCATGATTTTGTTTCTGCTACCAATATTGTGCTTTTTTGATACTTTTGAGGCTTCTCTGACAAAGTGACACTCTTGTTTTGTCACACAGATCCTCAGTTTGTGGTGTACCAGCTAAAGGTAAAGATATTCACCTCCCCTTCAGGACCCTCACGACGTGAAGACAAGTACATGTACTTTGAATTCCCTCAACCTTTGCCGGTATGCGGTGATATCAAAGTGGAATTTTTCCACAAACAGAACAAGATGTTGAAAAAGGTTGGTTTCCTTGCTTTCTTCTGGAAAATGTTGTTGAGCCAGGCCCTGATGCAGGGTTGGGATGTTGGTTATTCTTCAGGGATGTGTAATCACGGCATTTAATTCTTTGATGTCTGGTTTTCTCAAGGAGCCAACTGACCACAAAATGAAAGCTGGATGTTTTGGGAGTCGGTGGGATTAAGTACAAAGGTTGGATAAAAATGATCCTGGATCTGTATTGCAGTCGTTTGGGTAGTAGTGAGTAATCTAATTGAGGAAGAAACATTCACCTTCTAAAAATAGACTTGCATACTGAGCAAGTTAACTCCAGCTGTTTTCCTCACTAAATTTTCCTGAGGTTTGAGCAGGCACAGAAGATCCTGTCTGTGCTGTTGGCTGATTTGTACCCATCTGTCAAATTTAGCTGAATTTCTGAGATAATTGAGTTCCCACGCACTTTGTAAAAGTATCTCTGCAATCTCTTCCACCACCTCTCTGTTCCCAGCTGCAGTGCCTTGACAGGAGAGATTTAGAGAATTCACTCAGAGCTGAGGATTTTGTCAGGGTCTCAGCTGTGGGAGAAAAATTAATGTAGGACTTACTTTGAAACCAAAGTCAGCCTGTTCTCAAAGCTGAATCCCTGAGTTTCTTTAGTTCTGGTGCTTGTGGAGCCTCTTTGGATCTACCAGAGTGAGAGGTGAGGATGAGACTGTGCTGATTAAAGGCTACCTTGGTGATTGCCACTTCAAACTCCTCATCAGTAGTTACTCCCTGTTGAATGGAGGTTAGAAAACTTGAGAGCATTCTGTGAGTGAATTAATAAAAATAAGAAATGCTAGAGTGGATCAGGAGACAAAGAAGTGCTGAGGTAACATCCCTTAGAGCTGTGCACACAGGTCATACTGCCAGCTGTGTGTGAACACGCATGCACACAGTTGTGTGGGCTTGCTCAGGTGTGAACCAGTTCAGTTTGTGTGCTGGTGTCTGCAAAAGTTTCTGGACAGTTCCTTAATGGCACTGTTTTCCTTCTCTGCCTGTTGAATGAGATGTTTCAGTTGGTCAGTGCAGTTATGTCCAGTACAGATACTGTGAAACAAAGCATTTTAGGAGCAGAAATTCTACTTTAAAGCCAAGATTATTGACATTTAAAGCAGCAACACACAGCAGTCAGTTTTGAGAAGTCTTTTAGAGGAGCACCCAGATGAGTAGTGTGGGCTGAACATGAGGGATGCGGGGAGGAGATGATGCAAACCCCGACACCTCAGACAAGGTCCTGCTCTATCTGCTCTCTCCCCTGTCTGGGCTGTGTGTTTGTTGTTTCTTTGCTATCTCCACTACCACATGGATTGCAGACAGACCTGAGGGGAAGTGCTGTGCTGCTCTGCCCATCCCTGGAATACCAGTGTGCAGGTCAGCTGCTGGATCTTGGCTCTGTAGCCCCAGGAACAAGCTCCTGTATTTGTTTTACCTGTGGAGAGAGCACTGAGATGCAGAGACAGCGTAAGTGAGAGCCCCTCATGAGCACACGCAGTGTCTGCAGTATGAATTGGGTCTTTGGGAGTGTGTAGAAGTGCAGAACCACAGCAGGAGGGTTACTGTGCTGGAGTTTCGGTTCAGAGTGTCAGATTGTGGTTTCATTTCTTAAGAATCTTTGTCGTTTCTGAGTAGCTGGGTGATAACCTTCCCCCCCCATCTCCCCCTTTTTGTCTATTCTTACCAAATACCCAAACTGTTTGGGTTCTGTGGATTACAGATAGTGCAGAGGTGCTCAGTTTCTCAGTGTTTCTGGACTGGTAGAGCCAAAGAAATGGTGAAGATGGTTCTTTCACACCTGCAAACTTTTCTGAGATGGAAACTGCCCCTTCATCACCCAGTAGAAAAACCACCTTGATAATCTCTCTGAAATACCTGTTGAATCAAGTGTCTTATTGCCTCAGCTTTCCATATGAATGGAGGAGAGAGGAAAATAGGTGTGAGATGTTTCACAGTTGTGGTAAGATCACCTGTCTTAGCTCTGCTGCAAACAGAGGAGCTGATCCTTCCACATGGTCCTCGGACAGGTTGTTGCATAAAGTGAATAAGGTGAGAACAGGGCAAAGGGGAATACTGCTGACAGAAAAGCCTACCTTAGCTCAAACCGAACACATTTCTCTGTCCAGGTGTTTCACGTCTGTGCCTGTTCTTTTTTACATCAACTGACTACACAGCTTTCACTCAAAACCCCCAAAGTGAAGGCCTTCCACTGGGGACACTTGCATTTTTAAGATCCCTTTATGCAGTGATCTCCTAATTCATGAGGAAGCAGCATAATTAGGAGTAACAGCATCTTACCTTTCAGAGATTCTGGTATATTCACCAGCTTTATGAAAAGTGGAATTACGAGTCTGTTGCCTGTCACTGGTTCTTCCAAGGTTTTCTGTTAGCAGGTCATAGGGAGCTAAACAAGTCTTAAAGACATCATGCTGACCAATGGCATTTTACCTTTAACATCATAAAAAAACCTAATAAGATCAATTAAAAGTGTAATTCCTGGTGCATTCTGAGCCTCAGGCTGGAGAATGGCTGTGTCTCATCTCTGAGATGAAGAAAACTTGTTGGCCCTGGCTCTGGTTTGGTGTTTGGTGACGCTGCTCTCAGCTGAAGTGCCCCAGATTCCCTCACCTGTACTTGCTTCCAAATTTCCAAATCCTTTGAAGAGCAGCATTATCTGCAGAGCTCTCTGTAGGGAGGGCCCTCCTCTATTTTGCTCAGGCTCATTTTGGATAAAATTATTATGCATAAACCAGACCAAACCCAAATGACCAAATGACTTTAAACACCTAATGTTGCAGAGTCAGTGTGAGGTTTAAAGCAGCCACATGTCCTTTCTTTTAATGGCAAAAGTTAATTTAAGCAAATTCAGTGGCTTTTGGGAGCTGACCTCAGCCACAGGACCACTGGTGCCACTGGGATATTGGTACAGGGCTGACTGCCTTGCAAAAGTTTCAGTCTTTCCATAGTTTCTGCCACCTGGCATCAGTTAGGAAGTCCACAGCTCTTGGTCTTTTCTTGTCTAATCAAGTTGTTTACTTTATTCTCAGACTCTTTCTTTAGTGAGCTGTAGCTGCTTCCTTTCAAGAACAAAATGCATGCCCACATGAGAACAAAATGGCTTGAGGCTCAAGTGCAGTGACTGTGTATGAATTTCTGATGGGTAGAAGTTAGTAATTTGGGGGATTTTTTTTTTTTGAGCATGGCTTTTTTTTTTTGTAGCTTGACTGTTCTTCCATCTCAGACTGCTGCTGTAGTCACTCTAGTTTTGCTTCCATGGATCTCTGCAAAGCCTTTTTCTTCCAGTTATTGATGTTGACGTGATAATCTGAAAGTATTTCAGAGTATCCTTAGATCACTCGGTTCAATGAGAATCTGTTTAAAAATAATACAGAAATCTCCTTATCCTCCTGCCTCCAGAGCCTGGGGGTGAAGGAGACCTTTTTTTGGGAGTCCTCCCAGTACAGATGAGAGGGAAATGTTGATGTGGGTATAATTTGTGAGAGTCAGTGGTGGTTTATCCCCAGACTCCAGCGTAGGAGGGCTGACAGCATTGTTTGAGCGGTTACGTTTCATCTCTCGAGTCTCGAGATCAGTTCTGCTGCAGAGTTCAACAAGGCTTTGGGCAGTTGCTGTTCAGCAAACGCTGAGGAATGAACTCTGAAAATGTCAGAAGATTCAGTGTTGATCTGAAAATGGTACAGGAAGTTCCATCAAGCGGGCCTAGGGAACAGGCTGAGCCATGATCTCCATTCTTGGAGAGCATCTCCAAAGCCCTCAGCAGGTGCTGCTGCGTGCCTGGGGGTACCTGTAGATCACTCTGCAGAAGTTAAGCTCCCAGGAGGGCACGGGAGCTCCTGATTGATGGCTTAAATCTTGGATTTGGATCTCAGTCTGCAGTTAGAGACCAGCTCTAGAGTGGAGGATGTTTTTCTGTCAGTCTGAGAAACTGCACGAGGTAGGGACAAGCACTGTTTGTCAGAATTGTGGGATTAAATCAGCTTCTGCCTCATCTGATACTGCACTGGAGATTTATGGCACAGATTTGGTTATGGGAAGAAGTACATCTGTGGTTTATTTTTTTTTTTTAAGACAGATGTCTGTGATGTAACTGGAAGTGAAGCTAAAAACATTGAAAAACAGTCTCTTAATACTTTTTTTTTTTTTTTTTCCAGAAGTCTATTCATTAACTTGTGTTATGTGAGCACTTGGGTCTGGTATTTTGATTTGCTATATAAAGCCTGAGTTCAGTTCGTGCCTTGATTTTTGAAATTCCTGTCTTTGGCCCATATTACATCATCTTTCTTCCTTGTCTCCCATGAAATATCTTGGATCCTGATGCTTTAGCTGAATCCTCACTTTGAATAATGGATTTGCTCTTCAGTGAAAACAGTGACACAGTTATCAGCCTTAAGAGCTAATTCCAAGTCTTCCCTCAATTTGAGTGGCTGTGCCATGTTCCAAGACCCATGAACTCAGTTTATTAGGCTAATTAAGTTGTGTAGTGGGAAGGAGAGGAAAATAAGTTGCTTTAAGATGCTGGAGGGAGATAAAAGGAGAAATGACCAGCTCAGCTGAGTTGTATTGTTTAGTTTGAGTCCCTCAAGACCTCTGCAAATTTATCCCAAGGAACACAGATTAAAAGCTGTCTAGTGAGAGGCTCGTTGTCTGTCAGCCCCTATCCCTGAAGCTGAGTCCCCCCCAGGCCCTAAAGTGCTAACGAAGTCCTTCCTGGTTCTCCACCTCATGGAGCTGAAGGTGAGGCACAACAAAACTGTGCCTTCTGCTTCTGCTGGCATTGATTCCCATCCAGTGGTCTCTTTCTCTTTGGCTCTGCTTTCCCCCCTGGTGACAGGAGCCATCCCTCCATCCCTCCATCCATCCCCTGCAGCGTGTCCTCCCCTCCCTGGAGCTGACACTGGTCCAGCACCAGAGCAGTTTTCGGCAGGAAAGCTGATGCTTGTCTCTGTTTTGACCTGAGCAGGTCCTTCAGTATGAGCAGGAATAAACATCTCATCTCCTTGGATTCTCTTCTGAGGGACTCACTGTGGGTGAGGAGCCTCGATGGGGGTAACCTGAGGATGTCTTCACAGGGATTTTGTCTGCTGCCTCTTCCTTTGGGAGAGAGACATCGGCGGAGTGAACCCAGGGTATTCATCCTCCACTTCCAGACCCAGGCAGGGCATTTCTGAGGCTGTTCCTGGGGAGAGAGGAGGGTGTGAAGTGTGTAAGCAGGGCCTGGCAAGAACCTGCCAACTGCTGCCTGCCGTGGATGGGCTCCAACAAGGCTTCTTCAGAGATGGGATGGCTTGAAGGGCGTCAGTGGCAGTGGGAAACATCTGTTAGACTCCCCAGACAACTCTAATTACAGCGTGTGCATTTGCTAGATGAACTTGATTCCCAAAGTGCTGGAGAGAGAGGCGCGTGGTGAAGTGGAGAACTCCCCTACCAGAAGTGTTCCTGCCTGGATTTTTAACTTCCTTTGGTTGTTGCCCTTCCTTGCAGGTCGGGGGACTCTCAGGTGCTTGCAGAAATGCAGACAAGCCGGAAGTGGTTTTGTAGGCTTTGCCTAAAATATTGAAAATCAGTCTGACCTTTGGTGGAGAGGGACACTTGGGGGTTCCCAGTCTCTTGTTTGAATAAATTAGTGAGGAGAATGAGTGGGAGTTAAGCAATAGTCCAGCTCTTCCCTGCCCCCTTCTCACCGGCTCAGGAAAATGCTGTGGTATTTTGCTGCTGCCAGACTGCCTTCAGCAGGAGGGCCTGCTCGTGTCACACACACTGGAACCACTTCTGTTCCACCTCTGACTTCCCCCCTGCTTCCTTACCAGCAGGGATGAATAGGAAGATAGGGCAGGACGTGGATTTCCAGTAAGAAATTGGAATTAGATCTCCCTGGTAAACCAAAATATGTAAGTTAGCTCAGAAGGAGTTTGTGTTCTGGTGCTGTGTAATACCAAGGAATGTTAGCTTCTGGAATGGGTCGCTTCCCTGCAGCTTCAGCAGGAGTGCAGGAATACTGACCATTGTGGGAAGAAGTGGCCATTTGCATCTTGGATCTTTGGCCTGAAAAGCCAAATCAGAGGCAAACAGGAGATGTCATCTGTAGGTCAGGGTCAGATGGAGAGGTGCCTGGTGTCAGGGCCAGCCTGCCAAGGAGAGCTGACCTTGGAAGCATCAGCTCTTGGCTGGCAGAAGGCTGCTTCTCTCCAGAGCCTTCAGGATCTCTGGTACAGGGGTGTCCTGCCTCGTGGTACAGCTGGAGCTGTGGCAGAGTGGAGAATCAAACTGCTGATGCTCGTCTGTCAAGTTCTGCTTCAGCTGAGTGTCCTTCAGCTGTCTCTGCCTCGGCTGCTCCCTGAAGACTTCCTGCTGAGTGGCAGGGCAGCAGGCACTGGGGCTGCCTTCCCTTGGTGGGGCTCAGCACAGGGCTGACTGGGCGAGAGCATCTCAGCACAGCAGCAGTGAATCCATTACTAGAGTAGTGGATTTGTGGTTTTGCTCAATTGTTGCTGTCTCTGTATAAAAGTAAGAAAAGCTTTCTGTTACAGGGGAGATTCAATATTACTCATCTCAGCTGGTTCACACATGTTGTCTCTGCTGGGTTTAGGGATTGCCTGGCAAGGTGTGAGCAAAAAAAAAATCTGTTTATGCCTTGTTATTGCGAGTTTTAGTTAATTTATTATCATCTGCTTTTATTGCAGGTATGATAGTTTTAAGCCCAGCTCACGATAAGTGTCTTCTAAAAGCTTAATTGGTTAAAATTGAGGTCGATGAACGCAGATTTTTGTGTGTTGTCCAGGAGATGTGGTGAAAATGTCTTTGCATGCAATGTAACAAATGATGTGCTGTTGTCCAACCAGGTTTTGCCTGATATTACAGATTTGGTTTGACCAGATGCTGATAGCAGTCTAATTAACGTGCCATTAGCGAATACTAAAGCAAGCTTGTTTTCTGTGTTCTTCCTCCCCCAGGACAAAATGTTTCACTTTTGGGTAAATACATTCTTCATAGGACTGGATGAAAATTCAGACAAAGTAGAAAATGGAAGTCTAGTTGCAGATCAGGAACTTGATGGTATTTTCAGTACAGAGCGCTCAGATAATGATAAGGAATATTTAATCCTTACATTAACAAAAAACGATCTAGACAAAGCAAATAAAGACAAAGCCAACAGATACTTCTCTCCAAACTTCAAGGTCAGTATATTTTATGTGTGAACAAAGCTGAAAAGCTGCATGATTTGTTTGTCTTGCCTTTGGGAGGGACCATGTGAAACTGCTGTGTAGAAGCCGAGTCCACGTGTTGGTATTGCCATCACTTAGCAAAGCTTTGAGCTTTGTACTTTTATCTGCTTTTTGGGGAGCTAATGGACATTGAGAGGCTGGGGTTGAAGTCTTCAGGTTGTTCCAGGTGTTTATCAAAGCCATCAGAGGTGTAGGAGAGCCGGTGAGCAGGTGGCATCTTCCCTGTTGCAGCTGCATTGCCGGAGCTCTGGGCTGGAGACCCTGAACTCCTGAGCTGATTTGCAGCAGTGCTTGTTTCATGGGAAGCAGAGGGGGCCACAAGAGTGATTTGGGGTCTGGAGCATCTCCCTGATGAGGAGAGGCTGCGGGAGCTGGGCCTGGTCAGGCTGGAGAAGGGAAGGCTGACAGGGGATCCCATCAACCCGCACAAATCTCCCCAGGGGGTGTCAGAGGAGGGTGCCAGGCTCTGCTCAGTGACAGGATGAGAAGCAAAGGCCATAAACTAAAACACAACGAGTTCCACCTCAATGTGAGGAAGAACTTCTTTCCCTGGCAGGTGGCAGAGCCCTGGCACAGCTGCCCAGGGGGGCCTGGAGTCTCCCTCTCTGGAGACATCCCAAGCCCACCTGGAAGTGCTCCTGTGTCAGGTGACCCTGCCTTGGCAAGGGTTGGACTGGATCATCTCCAGAGGTGCCTTCAACCCCAGCTGTCTGTGATTCTGGGAAGGCCTTACCCTGGCAGCTCAGCTTTGAGGAATATGAGCCATTGCCAGCAGCGTTTTAAACGTGAAAAAGGCATTTGTAAGAATTTCAGCATTTTCTAACTTGCTCATAAAAGGTGAGCCAGTGCTCATTTGAAGGTAATGGTTGTAGCTGCTTGGAACATTGCTTGGATCAGACTTCCCACACATGAGTCACCCATTAGAGGGTGTTTTGTTCTATCCTGTGCACCCTGGATGTAACCTCCTGGTGCTCTGGGAGGTGTGGAAGGCAGGAGGGTGGTGGCATGGCCTGGTGTGCTGGGATGTCCTGCTGCTGCAGCTCAGGAGCACCTGAGCACTCAGCCAGACACAGCTCCTGCAGCTGGGCTGGAAAATCCTGCTGCTTTGCCAGGGGTGGTATTGAGAGGCTGGCAAACCTCTCTCTGGAGAGAGGAGCACTGGACTCAGGGTAGTGAAGGAGCTGTGCTGTTAAAAATTGCTTTGTTGCCTGTGCTCAGTTGAAGTCCAGGTTCCCTTTTTAAATGTTGTTCTTTCCTTCCCCAGGTGAAGCTATTTTTCACAAAAACAGTAGAAGAGCCATCAAACCCAGAGGCTAGCAGTTCAACTTCTGTAACACCAGATGTTAGTGACAATGAACCTGATCATTATAGATACTCTGACACCACTGACTCTGATCCAGAGAATGAACCTTTTGATGAAGATCAGCATACGCAGATTACAAAAGTCTGAATATTTTTTTTATCAGAGATAAAAAAAAAACATACAAAAAGAACCAACCATGAAGAGAAACAAACTTGAATAAACTGAAAAAAAACAAGGACCTTTCTAAATGGCAAAAGGACATAGTGTCAGATTACCAATTATAGGAACAATTCTTTCCTGACCAATCTTGTTTTGCCCTATAAATCTACAGGGCTTGACACTTGTCCAGTCGGGGGGGAAAAAGAAAGGTTACGTAGCTCTTATATGTATATACCTTTTTGTGTCAAAGGACATTAAAACTTCAATTAGGAACTATAAACATGGCACTTTCCCATTTTATTCCAGTTTTATAAAAGTGGAGACAGACCTAATGTGTATGCGTAGGAATTTTTCCTTTTGTGTTCTGTCACCAAACGAAGTTTCAAAAACCGAAAAAAAAAAAAAAATTTCCAGGTTCACATCCTGCCCCTTTTTTTGCACTCGTGTGGCAACAGAAAAGTCTGCAGTTGGCTAAGAGATGTCTCTAGAAGGTTTTTTCCTACATTCTAATGCATGTTTTTTGGATGGGGCTGGAAGGTGATGCTCGGAAAGGAGCGTGGCCTGTGTACCATATCCGGCTGTTCCATGCACCTTTCCTCAGCATGCTGCCCTAATTCATCCGGGACAATGGGTGAGGAGTCGCCGCTGTCACTGCTTGTTGTTTGTGCATTTTTCATTTTTTTTAAGTGTAATGGTGCTAGAAAAGGCAGCTAGAGGGAGTGATTCTGTCTAGGGGTACAGGAATGAACCTTCACGACACCCGCGAGACCCGCGAAATGAAGGGAGACAAGGAATTGGGGTCACGAGAAACAAAACAAAAAACAAAAGGAAACACAGCAACAATGACTTAACCATACAAATGTGGAGGCTATCAACTAAAGTAAGAGCTTGAAACAAATGGTTCCAAAATTTGACAATGATTTATTGGGGTTTTTTTCTGAATTGTAATGGCTGCTCCATCTCCTGTGTAATCAAGGCCAGTGCTAAAAGTCAGATGCTCTTAGTGCAAAAACATCAGTCAACATCTTACATTTATATCAGTAGTTTTTCAATCATATTCCTGCTGTGAATACTTCATGTGCTGCCTTGCAAGCTTTTTTTTTTTTTTTTTTTTTCTCTCTCATGAATATAAAAAGATTTTGTAATGGTGCACAGGAAATGTCATTGGAGATTCTCCAGGTTAGTGTTTGTTTTGAAGATTTCTGATGCATTTATTCAATCAAACCTCTGTCAGCCGTTCCACCCCTTTGACCTTACACATTCTATTACAATGAGTTTTGCAGTTTTGCACACTTTTTTTTTTTTTTTTTAATGTCATTAACTGTTAGGAAATTTTACTTGAATACTCATTACCTGCAGCGTTTAAAAAACGGACATTACACACCAGAGAGAGGAAACCAGTGTTGCAGTAAATTCTCAGCGCTGTGTAAATGAAGATTAAAAAGCAGAACTTATCCCAAATACATTGCTATAAACAGCAACCCCACAAACCACCCAACAAATTGGTTTTCTGAACCAAGGGGCAGCGTTGGGTTATTTGTTCACACAAATAGCCAAGGGTGGGTAGGGCTTGAGGTTGGCTTCTGCTGGACAATTGTTGTGCCCAGCCTGAGGTGACTCAGGAGTCCAGCTGCTGGTGCATCCAGCTGTGAAGTCACTGCCAAAATGGGCCCCTCAAAGTGGGCTATGAACAGCTGACCCCAAATTGATGCTCTTTTTAGGATGCAGTACACACATCCCCCTGCTTAATTAACTTCTCGGTGCTGACATGGAAGTTCATGAGCTGTGTTCTCAGCCAGAATTATGAATGGGATCTGTCAGAGCCCTGTGCAGCAGCATTAATGGTTGGAATTTGAACGAGACAAGGCAGGACTTCCACTAATTACAATTGGTAAACCAAGGTGTAAAGGGCTTTTTTAAAAAAAATTTTCTTATCTGGTTTCTGTTGGTCAATTCTGCTCCTCAGAATCATGATTCTAACTTCTAACAAAGCTGGTAATACGTTCTGACTTACAGGTTTAATTAGACTTCAGTGGATCAAGGTTCAGTGCTCATTGTGATGAGCAGGAGGTGGTTTTCCCTTGGGAACAGGAATTTTAACTCTTACCCTTCCAATCATGTTTTACCCTGTCTGGTTTGTAACAGTTGAAAGTTGTGTTGGCTTAATAAACCAAACTGTTCCTGCTTGGATAGTATTGGGATCTTGGCACTGCTGCGTGTCCCACTTTGGATAATCAGGATTGGATGGTGCAGTTCCAGTCGGTGACGCCGGATCGGGAATCAGGACACAAGGATGGGCTTTTGCACTGTTAATTTTCCTTTGGAATGTGAAGGTTGGAATGAGGGTTTCGATTTTTTTTTTTTTTTTTTTTTTTAATGTTTCGACGTCTTTGAGAAGCCTTGCTTACATTTTATGGTGTAGTCATTGGAAATGGAAAAATGGCATTATATATATATTATATATATAAATATATATTATACATACTCTCCTATACTTTATTTCAGTTACCACCCCCATAGAAGTTGACAAGAATTGCTATGACTGAAAGGTTTTTGAGTCCTTATTAAAACTTTATTTATGACAGTATTCATAATTAGCTTGAGCTGCATTCTGTAGGTAATCTTTCCTTGAGTTTCCGGACTGTACGCTTCAGCCTGTTGGGATGTGCAAGAGCTTACACGTCTGAAACTACTTGAAGGCATCACTTTGGGAAGAGCTTCACTCTTAGGCCCTGAAGCATCCCCTGGGCTCGGGCAGCCCCAGTGAAAATCTTTGCCACAGCTCCTCCAGGGCAGCTGTGCCAATCGGCCTCCAGATTCCTCCCCGGGGCACACATTGTAAGCTGGAGTTTACATGCAGCATCAAAATCAGCTTTCCAAATTCCAAAAACAAGCCCTTAAAATAACCCAAAAAGAGGATGCTGGTGTGCAAGTTCCATGTTTAGTCCTAGCAAATGTGTGCAATATGTTAACGATGCCTGTGGTTGCCACGAAGTGCCTCGTTTACCTTCTCAATACTGTTGGAAAGTGTCGTGCATGCAGATGGATGGGGTGGGACTGTGCACTAAAAGGGGCTCCAACTACAGCGTTTGGCAGAGCTGCCTTTCTCTGCCAGTTCAAATTTCCAGTCTGTTTTCATATAGCATATATATATATAGATACTAAAAGAAAAAAAAAAATCAGTCTGTTAAGCAGCCTTACTCTGATTCAGCCTCTTCAAATACTATTGTGCTGTGCAACAGTGGCTCTGTGTGTAACTGAGAATACACAAAAACCAAGTATGACATGTACAGGATAATGCCTCATACAAATCAGATGTCCGTTTGTTATTGTGTTTAACAACCCTTTATCTCTTAGTGTTTAAACTCCACTTAAAACTGATTAAAGTCTCATTCTTGTCACCGTGTGGGTGTTTTATTGCAGTGTTCTGAGCCCGGCAAACAGCTGAAATGTTGTGCTTGTGAAGCTGTGGAACTTGGAGTGTGGTGCTTGGAGCCAAGGGTGCTCCTTGTGCCTCCCGGGATTTTGAGGGAGCTGCAGCTCCAAAGCCTGGTGTGTTCCAGAGGTTCGAGCCAGGGTGGCAGTGGAATTGCAGGGGTATCAAACCTGCTGAGGGGCAGGGGCACCTCCTGGGCCATTAAACCACACAGGAAAGTGCCTGTCCCCAGCGCCTGAGGAGCTACAGGAAAGATGGAGAGAGACTCTTGACAAGGGCTGGAGGGCCAGGACACAGGGAATGGCTTCCCAGTGCCAGAGGGCAGGGCTGGATGGGATATTGGGAAGGAATTGTTCCCTGGCAGGGTGGGCAGGCCCTGGCACAGGGTGCCCAGAGCAGCTGGGGCTGCCCCTGGATCCCTGGCAGTGCCCAAGGCCAGGCTGGACATTGGGGCTTGGATTCTGCTCTGGAGCCAGCTGAGAAGCGCCGTGGGCAGAGGATTGTATTTGACTTGCACACTCTTGTCCCGTTGACTGAAGGTCCCATGGCCCAGCCCTCAGCAGCTAAAGGTGGTTTCTGGGCAAAACTGCTCATTTTTTCCGCTCTGGTGACCATGTGTGACAGAGCTTCCCAGGGAGGTGCTGGGTGCCAGCACAGCCGACAGTCCCCGTGCTCCATCCCCACACCTGGGGTTTCCGTGTCCCCTGAGCACTCTCCAGCTCCAGGGCCTGCCTGGCTGAGCTTTCCAAGCCTCTGGCATCAGCAGGGAGCAGCAGCTCAGTTCGTTCAGCTCCCTCTCCAGGCAGCCACGGAGGGGTGGTTAATAATTAATTGTGTCTTCTTTTCAAGCTGCAGCAGAGTTCTACACTGCACTCTTTTAAGCAGGAGTGATGCTGGGAGGGGAATTTTAAGCTGTGTTTGCTGCAGTCAGTTGGCTCCGAAGGGGGTGATGGCATCTGCCAGTGATGATGTTTGTGTTGGTCTGACCAGATTCCCTGAGGTGACCTGGGTGCACTGGGAGCTGGACTGAAAGAAAAAAGCCCAACAAACCACTCCTATGGACTGAGACTTGATACAGAGGGAGGGAGGTCAAAAAAGGAGTCAGCTCAGTGTCTGCTCAAAACCAGAGCACGAATTGCTTCTCTGGCTTCTTCTCACCCTCATTCTTTGGTATCTTCTCAAACCCCATCTTTCCACACTTGTTCCTGGTAACTCTGCTCCCTTTTTTTTTTTTTTTTTCCATACAATCCTGTGCCAGGAAGATGAGAAAATCCCTTTATTTTGATCGGATGGGCCCACTGAAATAAAAACCTTACTGTGTTTCTTTGCCTTTTGCTCCCTGTTCTTTGAGACTTTTTCTAGCTGGGCTTTTTTTACGACGTTTCATTGCTTTACCATGTGTTTCTTCTCATTCCCCACTTTTCTTCTGTGCTTCCAAACTTTTCAGCCACTGCTCTGTGTTGCATTATAGGACAGGTAATTATTTTCTGCCTGGGCTTTTTGTTTGTTTGTTTGTTTGTTTTTTATACCAAGCTTTAGTCTGAAGGCACAGCAAGGAGAAACGCTTTTAGGTTGCTTTTAAAATTTTTTTTAAGAAAGAACAGCTCTGAGAAACATCAGGGCTGTGCAAGTTCAGCAGGTGTGTTTGCCTTGGTGAGCTCCTGGTGCTCTGCACGAACCTGGGTGAGTTTGTCTGGCCTGATGGGAACGATGAGCGCATGGGCTGGACTTGTGATGAGCAACCTGAATGAAAAACGCTCACGAACCGCTGGGCTGCGCTTTCCAGGTGCAAGTGTTGCTACATGGGCTGTACTGGCTACAGAAACAGAAGAAATGGCCTTAGTGGGGTTTATTTTTAATTTTGGGGGGCTCCTGTGCTTGGTAATTTACTTTGTGCCCCATCGCTAAGCCCCGAGGTCGGTGGCACTTGGCCTTCGTGACCTCCTGTTCACAGAGGAGCTTTAAGCTGATAAAAGGGGATATTTCAGAGGCTGAGCCCTGTGCTTTAAAACGCCCTTTGTATAATTCAGGCTGCTTCAGGCCCTACTGGTGTTTTTTTGGCCTTTGACAAAATAATTGCAGAGTGGATGTTATGTGGGGTTTGGAAGAGGCTGAAAGCAGCTGGGGAGTGCTGGGTTGAGGCATTCCAGCCCCCTGGACAGAGAGACCAGGGCTGCCCCATCCTCTGGAACGTTTCTGTGGCAGGAGGAAAATGGCAGAAGGAAACGGGAATTATTCTGTCATGGAAATCTGTGCAGGAATGAGCCTTTTAAATGGAAATTAATGACTTTGGAGGAGAAGGCGGCAAAGGCTGTAATGTAAAGCAGGATTTGGTAATGGGAGAGAGAAACCTCGTGGGTGGAGGCATGGAACTTGTGAGGAAAGGGGTGATGGCACATGTTTATACAGACTTGCTGGGGTTTTGCAAGGATGGGATGAAACAGCTGATGAGAGGTGTCTGAGAGGCATCTGGAGGGCGGGAGATGCGTTTGAGAGGTTGGCTTGGGGATCCTTTGCTTTAAAAAGTGTTTGAAGCTATGGAAACAGGGGGGCTGACAGCTCCAGTCTGGAGTTGGGACTGCAACCAGCTTAGGAAAACGTTGGAATTTGCGTTGGAGGATGGTAAAGATCACGCTGCAGTGAGGGGAGACTGATAACATCCACTCACCAGCGCAAGAAGGAGTTATTCCTCTTCCCTGAATATCAGCGCTTGGGAAGGACATGGATCTTTCCTGAGCTCCGAGTGTACAGAAAAGCAGCTCTGGCCCACGATTTTTGAGTGTCTGAAGGTTCAGGGGTGCTCGGCCCTCACTCACAGGTGGGCACCCTTCAAACCAACCTGCAGCTGAGGCCTGTGGGGAGGGCTGGGGGCTTGGAGGCTTCCTGGAGGAGCTGCAGCCCCCCAGGAAAGGGAAAGGGCTGCAGGCAGCTGGGAACCACTGAGCTGAGAAACACAGAGCAATGATGAAAAGCTAAATAGGAGGGTTGGGATTATTTTTACCCCGGCTTGTCCACCCTCTTGGCTTTTAATTTGTCTCTTTTGCGCCGAAAGGAAGGAAAAGCTTTGCACAAGAGTACCTTGGTGAAGGTCCCAGCCCTGGGATCAGGAGCTCCTGTGTGCTTTGCAGAGGTTTTCCCTCTCCATCCATTCTCATCCCTCTTCTTCCCTGTCCTTGTAGCAAAAAATCTTCAGAGTAGGAAGCTTCGATCACTTCGATTCAGAGCAGTGCAAGGGCAGCACTTCAGGCCCCTCTGGGAAGGTAGGGTTTGATTTTTAGGGATTTGGCAACATGCTCACAACAGCAGGAGGTGGATGGGTGGACACAGCCTCAGGCTCCCCCTGAGGTGGGTCCTGGCAAGGAAGTGGGCAGGTGCAGCACGGGGTGGATATGCCCTGGAGTCACTCGCACCAGCCAAAGAGGGGCCGGGTTAAGCAGCACGGCTGGGAAAGGAAATAATCTGGGGATCTGTGAAGCACAGGACAGTCCTCTGAGAGCAGCTGGGGACCCTGTGGCAGCACCTGCACCTTCATCCAGATGCTGTGGTATGAGCTGGCCAAGAAGTGCTGCCCAAAACCCCACTGCCTGTCCCTGCCAGGGTGCTCAAGGTGTGCTTTTGACGTGTTTGTGGCCGTGACCTGGCGTCCTCTCTTCAGTAGCTGCCTTCCCTTTGAAAGAAGCATTTTTCAGACAGAGTTCATGACCTTTTTGGGATGGAACACGGTGCCCAGCTCATCTGTAGCTGAGCTGTTCAGAGAGCAGCCCACTTCCTGCAGCGCTTGCACGGGAGCTGGGCTGGTCCTGCGCGGTTTCAGCCCCGGAGCGGTGCTCAGGGCTCAGACACCTGTGTGCCCTCGCTTTGCTGCTCTGTACCTGCAGCTCTGGTGACTCCTCCCCGTCACCCTGCCGTGAGGTGGCCCTGCTGCTGCTGTGTCCCTTCCTTGTGACAAAGCCCTGGGTGCTGGGCTCCTCTGCACATCTGTTTGTGGGGCCGCAGGGATTCGTTTCCGACCGTGCGGAACCGTGCGCAGCAGAGCCTGTGAAGTGCTGCCCAAGTCCTCTCTCGCCTCTTTCCACATGGAGCACTTTCTTAATGAAGAATTAAGAGACCTCGGGGACCAGATGCAACTCAGTGATGGAAATAGTTGCACAATAGAGCGTTTGATTAATGCCTCCTGATTTTTCCAAGAGCTGAAGCCCTTCAGACAAAGCAATCTTGGCTTAACTGCAGGGAGAAGGAAAGGCAAGAGGAGAGGTGAGAAGCCTGGACAAGGAGGTGTGAGGGAGGTAAAAGGAGCTGAATGTCCACATAACAACATCTGAAGGAAAAGCTGAAGGAGAGGAACTCAACGGCCCACTGCTGCCTACTTGCTTTGGGTGGTTGGTTTTGTGGTTTTATTTAGCTCAATGTCTTGCTGTAAAGCCTTACAAACGTAAGAGTAACAGCTTGAACGTACATCTGTGGATCCGCACAACCGCTCGGGCTCACCGCAGTGGGTGTCCTGCCCTGTGGCTGGAGGTGACTGTTCAGGGGTGAGTAGATGCACATCCGAGACCAGCCCCTCACCAGAACCAGCTGGTGGCCAGGGGCTTTCCTGAACCTGCAGTGGTCTGTGTACTCAGCAACCTCCCACACGTTCATCCTCAGGGCACTGCTCCCCTTCGCCCTCAAACTGATGCACAGACTCTTGGCATCCTCTGCCTCTTCGGACAAGGGGTTTCACAGGTGCTGTGGGGAACCGAGGGAACATCTCCTGAATTCAGCCGCCCCCTCGGAGCGCTTGTGCTGGAAGAGGCAGCGGAAGGCCAGTCCTTCCTCCCGCTCCTCCTCCTCCTCCTTGCTTGCCCTCCTGGAGATCTCTGGCAAAGACAGCTCCAGGCTGAATTCTCCAAGCCTGAATGCAACACTTCCAGGGGAAAGCCATCTCCAGAGCTCTCTGCCATGCAGAATCCCCCTTTTAGGAGCAGGGGTGATTCCCCTCGTCCCTCGTGGCGCAGCTGTGGCCGCCGGACCCGTGCGTGCTTTGCATTCCCCAAGAGGCAGCTCAGTTTGGCATCACCGTCCTTGTGACCCGAGCTCTGGTGGTGACACGGGCGAGGATGGCTCTCCCAGGGGTTTTTAGGTGGCACAAGCCCCGCGTGGGCCATGGCCACAGGTGCCCGTGTCACCGTGCGTGCCCCGGCTGCCTGGCGCTCACCGCTGAAGCGCTTTTCCTCTCTGGTCTGCGCGCTGGGTTGAAAATCACGAGATCAAAGTCAGCACTTTCTATCTCCAGCATCTCCAGCACGTGTTTCCTTTTTTTGAAGCCCATGAAGCAGTTTAATTGGGAGACAGGTGCTCTTGAATGAGCACTCTGAATTAATGAGCTGCTTCAGCAGTGCTGTGCCTCAGAATGGTTCTTTACCTCACATGACAGTGGGTGCTCACCTGTTTTCTCCCTCTTTGCTGCATGTGTGAGGTGACCCAGGCTTTTACTCCCTTTGCTTGCTGGGGGCCACCGGGTGCCGGTGGGCTGGGACCGAGGCGTGGCTGTGGCACTGTGCAGGTGGCTGGGGAAGGGTTAATCCCCCCCTGCCAGGGGTGTCTCAAACAGGGGTGATGTTTGTGCTCCGTTCTCAGCTGCCAAGCAAAGCCCCGGTGAGAATTTTCCTCTCTGTGTCCGTAGAGGTGCCCCATGCTCTGGCAAACAGGGTGTGCACAGGCTACAGTCGCTGGACACTGTGTCTCACCAGGGCCCCAGCTTGTTTTTCTGTTCCAGTTGCTGCCAGAAGCTGACGTTTTATCTGATCTGTGGTCTTTCACCGCGAGCTGATGTGGTCCCCGCTCTGATTTGTGCCTTGGCCCCACCGTGCTCGGCGCAGGTTGAGCTGTGGTCTCACAGAGCCTGTTTTCCTTTAGCCTTTGTAGCACAAATGAATAAAAGCAGAGCCACTCGGTGCTCTGTGTGCTGCTCTCGCTCTCCTTGTGTCGATATTTATCCCTTTGGGGTTGTGGTCAGCTGCAGCCCCGTGATCTGACCTGCTCAGCCTCCCCCAGCTGGAGCTGCACCCTCAGGTTGAGCTACAGCATCTTTTTAAAGGCTTTTTCTCTCACTTCCCGAGGCAAAATATGCTGATATTGGAGCATTTCAGCCTGGAGGTGGCAGAGACCTGGCTTTCACCCAAGGGCTTTCACAGCAGGAGCCTACTCCAAAGCTGAAAACTTAAGGTTGAATCCAGTGCCTGTGGACCTCAAACCTGTGCTGATCCACAGCAAATCCTAAATCCATAGGAAATGCCGCCAGCCTGGCTCTCTCCTGCGTGGATGTGCCTGGTGGGCACAGGGTTTGTCCTTCTCGGCAGCAGAGGCCAAGGAGCGAAGCCATTTCCCACTGCCGCTGATCTCCCACCGCAGGGTGTTTTGTTCCCAAGGCCTGGCGTCCTCTCCACCTTCCCATCTTCCCCCTTGCAGTTTTCCCTGCTTTTCTGATTTAGCTGGCTTCCTGGTAGCACATAATTATTAATAATTCAATGAGTTAGACCCTAAGTAAGTGCCCTGAGCTGAATATTTTTGCTCTTCCTCCTGCCCTCCTCTCCCTGTGACACTCTGCCAATGACCCCGCTGCTTGCACAGAAAATCCCTGTTCAAATGGATGTTTTCCCATGAGAAACTGCTGCCAAATCAGTGATTTTTTTTTTTTTTTTTTTTTGTCTTCCCCCATCAAAAGAAAAATAAATCCTAAGCTAGAAAGATTCCTCACCTGTTGAGTTTAATAGCAGCGAGCTTCCGGGCTGTGCTGTAAAATCTGCCCACAAGTCTGTTGAATGGAATAGGAAGCTTTTTGGTCCCCCAGTAAATGGAGATCTTTTCAGGAGGTATTTGGAGGTACTTTCACCTCCCAGAGAGGGCTGGCAGTAGACTTTTTACTCCCAATTCAGTTCAGACGAGGAGGGTCCAGGGTGTGCAGGCCGGCAGAGCAGCCTCTGCAGCCGAAGGGCTGGGAGCTGATGCAGCAGGAGATTACGGGGGAATTAAACCCCACAGAGCGGCCTGAGGGGACCTGCTGCTGCTGGGAATCACAGGGGCTTATCCAGGCACGTCTGCTTGAGCCACATGGAGGGCTCCTGCTGAGGGATGTGGTTTCCAAGCCTGCTCCTGCCCTGGGGATGTGGCAGCGCTCAAAGGTGGGAGCTCTCCCCCACAGCTGGGTTAGAGGCTGTGCCCCTTTACCCCCCCCTTTACCCCCCTCCCCAAAAGCCAGGGGAGGCTTTTGCTGGGTGATCTTTGTGCCATGTGCTGGTGATGCTCTGCCCAAAATCACGCCAGAGGTTTCCCACATTCCAGTCATGAAGTCTCCAGTACAGCTCCCGAGCACCCAAGTCTGCCTGGAGGGATTTCAGTGTGGCTGAGGGTCGGTGAAATTTGGGATTTGCCCCTCCTCTCCCTCTCAGAATAGAGCCCAAAGGCTCCCAAAACACCACAGATGTCTTTGAAAACGAGGCTCTCCGTTTGCCTTGATGTAACCCAAGCCCATGTTGCTAAAGAAATTCAATTAAACTGAGAGCAGCTCCCGGTGAAACCCAAACTGGGTGATTTGTGACTGACTGGAACTGAGCATTTTCAGTCGGAGGGGACCTATGGTGATCCAACTGGGTATTTTAAGCTCTCTGAAAATTTCCCAGAGTGTCTCCTCTCCACAAACCACTGAACACGGTTTCACAGCGATATGCAATTTTATTCACTATTATGTATAGAACCACTCTTACAGGTAACATACAGCCAGGTGAAATGCTGTCTAAATCCTAACAGGAAATCAAAAATGCAGCCCTTGGTAAAAAATATCAGAGTTGGTGATTGTGCTCAGTGAAGGCTCGTGCTCTAAACAGCATCCGATTTTAGTCAGGAGACATTTTCTCCTTAAAATGAAAAAACCCATAAATTAAAAAGTCCCTGTGGAGAGCAGCCACCCCTTCCCATGGAGCATGAGGCAGAAACAGGCTCGTCACTTCTGATTTCATCCCATAGAGTGGGAGCAGAGGGATCCCAAACACTTTCCCTCCTCACAGGACACCGGAGCAGCTCGGGGATGTTGCTGGTGTCTGTGAGGCGCCTCCTGACCAATGCTATTTGTCTGAATTCCCAGGAATGCTGCTGCTTCTTCAGAGCGGAAAAACATTCTATTTTTGGCTGTGACAACTTTTTTTTTTTTTTTTTTTTTTTTTTTTCTGGGAATAAGAAGTTTCAAACAAAGCGTGGCAAGGGTTTGTGTAGGTCTGAGTGGTGTGGGATGGGGCTGCAGCGAGGCAGAGCTGCAGGCAGGGACAGGAGGAATCTATTACTGCTCTCCTTGCAGTTTAAGCGGATGGTGATGGAGATCCTGGCGTGTCAGAGTGGAGGCAGACGTGGATGTGTGGGAAAATGTCTCTTGGAGCAGGAAAAAAAGATCAAAACAAATGGGTAAATAAACAGAGGAGCATGTGTCTCAAGACTGGGAAAAATAAAATGAGATTGGATCAAAACTCAGCATCATTCCAGAGCTTGAGGTGGCCCTGGGTGAGCAAAGGCGCTGCAAGGCTGCCCTGGGATCCCTGGAAGTGTCCTGGGCTGGGCTGCACAGGGAGCCCTGGGAGGGTGGAAGGTGTCCCTGCCCGTGCCAGGGCTGGAACTTTGGGTCTTTAAGGCGCATCCCAACCCACACCATCCCGGGATTCCGTGACTCTAACTGGACAGACCCCAAACTGCTTTGAGCTTTGCAGGTAAAATGGAGCTGGAATCCCTGGGAAGGGCCAGTCTGGGTTGTCCATCAGTAGGTGATGGCTTAGGGAAGGATTCCACTGCTTTGGTGCTTTGCTGCTTTCCTCCCCTGTGACGTGTGATGCCCTGGGTTAAAGTGGTTTATGGATTAAGCCTTTTTCTGCCCACTCTTTAAACAAAACCAGAGACTGGGGAATCTCCAGCGCGTTTGGAGTCGGCAGCGAAGGAGCCCCAAACCGCTCTCCTTCAGAAACTGCCCTGCACAGGCTCGGGGTTGAGAACTCTCAGAAACACTTTGAAGTAGGGCTGAAGCAGGAAGTTAATTAGAGCTGCTTTGATATCTTCCAGCGTGTTTTAACAGCTGCTTCGGAGGCAGCTCGAGCAGCAAGAGCGTGGTTTGGTTCATGCTCCTGAAAGTCCGCGCTGCCCCTACCAAAATTCCTCTCTGTGTCGCGGCATGGCTGCTTTTCCTCTTTCCTGAGAGCTCAAGCTCACTTTCACACAGACTTGGGAAAATAAAATAGCCAAACCTTATTGGCTGCAGCTCATAAAATTCTTTTTTAAGTAGCAATAATAATAATATTTAAAAAAAAAAATGAAATCCCTCAATGCTGTGGTGTTGCAGCCACAGTCTGAAATTCCCCCGTTTCTCACTTCTGTTTTCAGTTGTCTTTCTCCCAAGTCCTCCAGCAGGCTAACATTTTCCATGCCTTGTTCACATCTAAACGACTTCCCAGGATATTTTAAAATGAAATCATCACAGTGAAGAGGTTCAAGCTGTCTCTTCTTGGTGAGGAACCTCTGTAAAGCCCAAAGGCAGAGGTTTTGACCTCGTTGGTCCACACTCCTGGGGGAGAACCTTCAGCTGAACTCTTTTGCTGTGGTGATTAATGGTTGATTTGGGCAATGTGCTCTGTCATGGAAAATAAATGGCTCTTCCAAAGTTTTTCCTCGCTGCAGGTGTAACCTTTATCCTCCTTTCTTGTCTTTTGGTTGATCTTCATTCTGATCACTTGATTTTTGTTATGCTTGTTACCTTTTTTTTTTTTTTGAATCATAAAATCATAGAATCACAGAATGGTTTGGGTTGGAAGGACCTTAAAGCTCATCCCATTCCACCCCCTGCCACGGGCAGGGACACCTTCCACTGTCCCAGGCTGCTTCCCTCGGTCATAGGCTGCCCACGTTGGGTTTGTCTTAAGTAAGGCCAATGTCTGGGTATGGAGTTTAAAAGAAAAATTAATTTTCGTGGCTTTAGAAAGCAAAACAAATAAAGCAAAGAAAAAGAAGGGGGTTTCCAGCTTCCCACCTCTTTTAGCTCGGTGCATTGTACCTAAAATTTGGGGAATACGCATCTGTGAGCCACACAGTGGAACCCAAAACTGGGGAACACCCATCTGTGGGTCACATAATGAAAGCCATGACTCGCTCCATCACAGCAGAGGGGGAGATATCCAGGCTTTCCCATTGCTCCTTGCTCCTCCTCTTTGGGCTTTGTGGGAGTTTTCAGGAGAACGTCCAGCCCGGGCTGAGCCATAAGCACAGGCCAGGCCAGCGGAGGCTGTGGATTTTTGGGGCTCTGCTGGAGTTTGCCCAGCTCCCAGCGGCAGGAGGCCCTGGGTTCGTGGAGGTTCCCAGTTCCCAGTGGCAGGAGGCCCTGGGTTCGTGGAGGTTCCCAGTTCCCAGTGGCAGGAGGCCCTGGTTCACGGAGGTTCCCGGAGCGAGGTGCGTCCCCGTCCCTGGGGAGCACGAGCAGCCTCGGCGTGTTCTCCTGGAGGTGCATCCTGAGGCAAAGCTGGAGGACAAATCCCACCCTGTGGCACCTCCCGAGCTTCTCTCATTCCCACTTGGATCAGCCCCGCCCCTGCTCAGCCCTGGCCCCGGGCTCACCTTCTGCAGCCACTGCAGCAACATCTGCTCTGCCCATCAGTGCCTCTCCTCCCCTGGCCTCCAGCCCACGCCGTGGCTGCCCTGGATTAGGGACAATTTCCTTTCGGACCTGGGAGCAGGGGCTGGATGGGGCGGTGGTGGTGGAGCGTGGAGGGGGGGTGTGTGTGAATGCACAGCACGGAGTCCTAGCCCTGGCAGGACTATGGGAAACTCCTTGCTCCCTCCGAATTTGGGATCACCTTCTGAGTAGAAGTCATTCAATGCCCCTGCACCTCTGACCCCCCAAATCCAGGTCCCTCCTTAATTTCTTCCCATTTTGCTCCAGCAGCCGTAGCACCTGAAGTCACTTAGCAGTGGCTTAACTTCCCTGGAGCCACTTCAGTGAGGCACAGATCCCCCCTGGAAGAGCCAGGGTCTCCCTGTCTGCTGCTGGATGCAAAGCCCAGCCGTTCCTGGAGCCAGAAACCCTCACACCTCATCCATCGCGTGCCGCAGCCGGGCCGTGGAACTGGTGTTAATTACCCGGGGGGAACGAAGGGCTCCTGAGCCATCTCTGCGCTTGGATGCAGTAACCAAAGGCATGGACAGGCAAAGGATTTGGGGAGGAACGTGGTGGCTTCCTGTGCTGCCTGGTAAGGGGTTACTCTTGAAACAGAGGCCTTTTCCAGGGGTGAAAATCAATGCTGCTCTTCCAGGTGTCCCTGGAAGCTGCTGTGGATGGCTCTGGATGGGCTCCTGCCAGGGCACTGCGGGGCATGGGGGACAAAAGGCAGGAAAATGAAACCCCTTGGAGCTGATCGCGTCGCAGAAGTCACCACTGCTGCCTCTGCAGTCTTCAAACCTGCTCCTCATTACCATTAATTATGAACTCTCTTTGTTGTGCTATTTGCATTTTGCAGGATCCTTCGCTGGTTCGTCCTGCCGTGGAAAAGCAGCGTCTGTCAGAGTGTGTGAAACCCTTGTCTTCCTGGAAAGAGAAGGAAGTTGGTAAAGTCCAACTGTGGCTGGTTTTTCTCTTTTAAAGGTGCAATCTCTTGCACCTTCAAAAACATTAATTTTTTTAACCCAGTGCCACAGATCCGTGACTCTTTAAATCTCTAGAAAACCAGTTGTGTTCAGATGGTTTCTAAATTATCGAGGAGTTTTGGCACATCCCCCGTGAGGGGAGAGAACAAGGAGGAGTAATCTGGTGAAATGTCCAGTGCAGGAGAGAGGATGGGGCTTAGGATCAGAGAATAATTTGGGTCAGAAGAGCCTGCTGGGGGTCTCTAGTCCAACTTTACACAGTGCCATGCCAGCTGTGAAGCTGCTTGGTGCCAGTGCTCTGAGCTTCCAGTGGCATTACTGGGATCAGGGATGGCTTTCTTGGGATGCCCGACTGCCGAGTTCAAAGCCCTGCCTAGAAAGGCACTTGGCCTCCAGGATCCTGCCTCTCGCAGCTGTTTTTCCCCTTTTTTAATTTTGCCTCCATAAATCAAGTTTTGCTAAACCACCACACAGTGTCTGTCACCATACCACTGAAAATGTGGAGAGGGAGGGGGCAAAATCCTCTCCAATGCCTGCAGGTCAGTGTCCTTCCAGGAAAATAAAAAAAAGGGAATAATGGAGTTTGGCTCACGCCGGAGAACAAACATGAAATCTCCCCGACTGCCTAAATTGCCATCTGCAGGAGAGGGAAAGAGGAGAGCATGTTTACCATGGCAGGCTCCAGGGTGATGCAGGCTGTCAGAATTATAAAATACTCTTGGAATTGCTAAATGTTATAGACAGTAATTCCACCTCGGAAAGTCTCCCGGTGCAAATGAAATCCATTAAACAAGGGCTCGGCACCAGATGAATCTGGGCATGGCTGTAGGAATTAGCTGCTCCTTGGTCCCAGTTCGTGGGGAATTGCTCAAGGATGTTTCAGTGGATGCTCCAAGGCCTGCTCAGGAAGGGAGGGTGGGCAGGCCCTGGCACAGGGTGCCCAGAGCAGCTGGGGCTGCCCCTGGATCCCTGGCAGTGCCCAAGGCCAGGCTGGACATTGGGGCTTGGAGCAGCCTGGGACAGTGGAAGGTGTCCCTGCCCATGGCAGGGGTGGCACTGGATGGGCCTTGAGGTCCCTTCCAATCCAGGCCATTCGGTGGGATAAACTGACCAGGAAGGTGTTGGAAGTTCTTGAAGTCAGAAAAATCTGCTTTGGGACCCTGTGGGGGAGAGGCCTGGTGGGCAAACACTGAAATGTCCTCTCGTGTCACTATCTGAATGGAAAACAGCCAAAATAACACCTTTGGCCTCTGGATAAGTAGCTGCTGGCAGCTTTGAAGAAGGCTGAGGAGCTTTTAGAGAGGGATGGTGGCAGCTTCCAGAGAGGCTGCAGGAACACAGCTCAAGATGCAGGTTGCCCTAAGCCCTGGCAGCAACGAGGGGGAACATTAATCCCACACGGTGGAAAATCCCAGGAAAACACCTGGTTTGGCCCTTTCTGCTCAGGACTGGCAGGCTTTAAACACTGAATCTCGTGCGGATGAGACGTTTGGCACCGCTCAAGGGCTTATTTCTGTCCTTCAAGGCAGACTGAATGTGAGACATCTAAATGTGTGCATGGCACACGTTAACAGGCTGGAAACTGGCTGCTGGGTCTGGCCGTGCCTCTGATTGAAACCAGTCCCAGGCTGCGATTCCCACAGCCAGCCTCTGGTCTGGGCTGTCTTGGCCGTGTGCTCTTTTTTATTAAAAAACCAAAAAAAAGCATTAAAAATTCTGGTGGTATCTGCATTACCCTTCTGGGCTGCTCTGGGGGGGAAGAGCCTTGCCTGCATGGTGGTTGTGCTTTCATGGACTTCCTTTGTGCTGCTGAGCTTTCCCCAGTGCTGGTCCAGCCCCGTGGCAGAAGGGCTGTGGGGTCACTGGCGGGTCCTCGGCCGTCCCGTCGCACAACGCGTGCTGGTTGTTGTTGCTCCTCTTCCACCTCGCTTTGGCAAAAAGTCCTCTGGAAATCGAGGGGGAAAAAAAGCAAAAAGCTCGATGGGAGTGGTCATGTAAATAAGAGGTTGCCTGTGAATACAATTAAGATAGTGCTGGGGAAACGTGAATGATTTGGAATCTGGGCAGGTGCTGCTGAAGCCGCCTGGTTTGTCGGCTGCCGCTGCTGTGGAGCTGAATAGCAGCCCTGGGAGCAAGCCAACCAGGTGCTAATCCTGAAATAAAAAAGGAAAAAGTGAAAAAAAGAACGAGAATAAAAGGAAATCCAGGCACACCAGGACCCAACACTTGCTGATGGCCATGGCTGCACCAGGGCGGGGAGGAAGGCCCAGGCTGCAGCTTCTGCTGCCACAGGCACCTCCTCGGCTGGAAAACCCCGGGAGAAACCTCTCATGTGGCAAACCTTGGTGTCCAGCCATCTCCTGCCACCTCCTGCCCGGCTCAGGGCCCCTGGGCTGTGACTCAGCTCGGGGCAGGGAAAAGGGAAAAGCCCCTGTGGTGGGATGGGTGCCCTCAGCTGAACTTCCACATGGGGGTTGCTTGGGCCGCATCCCACACTCACATCAGCTTTAAATGGACACTGAATGGGCATTTTTGGATAGGCTGAGTCCCTTGTTGAGTGTTCTGAGGGACAGAAGCAGGATCTGCCACGACAGCAGCCTGGGTAAAGTCTGATGATGGCAAAGCGTGGGTAGGGAGGCCCCCCTGGGGGTCCCTAGGGCTGACCTTGCACCTCCAGCAGGTTTCTGGGGGCCACATCCAGGTGAGTCCTGGCATCCCTGAGGATGGAGATCCCCCTCTGCTTGGAAACCCAGCCAAGGGATGCTCCCTCCCACAGGGAAAATCCCTCTTTCCCAGTCAGTGCTTATGGCGCCCAGGTAATAATAAACCAAGAAGCACCACTGCCAACACTTCAATTTGTGGTTTATATTCCACAAAGAGCTTAAAAGTCCTGCTTAAATCTGCTCTCGTGCAGTGACTGAGCATGACCTTGTTGAACTGTGACTCCCTACGAGCAACCAAACCACTAATGATGGACATGTGGTTATTTTTGGATGGGGAGTTCCTGTTACTTGGTTTGTTGTCACTTTTTCTTGAGCAAATTTGGCCATGGAGATCTGTGAGGGGGTTTTTTACTGAATTTGATAAGAGGGACCCAATCGAGGCACTCAAAGCTTCAGTGTGGTTTGATACTTGAACCAACACACTGAAATATTTTCTCTCAGAGGGAATTTGGGGCAAAGTAAGGGTCTGCCTTCCAAACATAGCGGTGATAGGGGATGAAAAGTCATGAAGAGCTCCAGCCATCCAGAAAAATCCCCAAATATTCAGGAAATTTGGAGTAAATCATGGGCTGGCTGCAGAATTATTTCCCTGCTTGCTAAAATCTAAAGGGACTCGTCCCTCTGGCTTGGTTTTGGCACTGAGGGTGCAGACTGGACTTGCTCTCTGGGAAGCTGGCAGGTCTAAATTCCACTGAGATGCTCCCCAAAAGACTTTGTCCTTAGAGGGGAAGCTGATGCCATTTCTTACAGACAGGCTGTGGTGATGTAGACCCAGGGGAAAGGTGGCAAAGGTGGAATACGCTCGTAGGACAAACTTCAGGCATGGGATCCACTTGGGAAGTATTGAAAGGAAAAGAAGGGATGAGGAGATGGTAGGAGGAGGGTGACACTGGAGGGGGTCTGGGCTCCCAGGGGGTGGGGAAGGCAGAATCACAGAACCATGGAATCACAGACTGGTCTTGGTGGGAAAGGACCCTAAAGACCGTTTCATTGCACCCCCCTGCCACGGGCAGGGGTGCCACCCCCTAGACCAGCTTGCTCAAATAATAAATAAGATCCTCTCTGCTCATCACTGGCAATCCACATCTGGACACCGGGAAGTTTGGTGTCCCCAGAACCAGAGAGGCACCTGCAAACTGGAGTCCAGTGTGGGGCCCTGTGGAGAATGGGGAGGAGGGAGAGCAGCCCAGGGTTTCCTTTCAAGGGGAGAATAAATGGTTGAGGCTCTAAATATTCAGGTAGCAGGCACCGTGTTTTGAAAGGGACATAAGGAAACCCTTCCTGCAACACCCATTTTTCCTGCACAAAGTCGAAGAGACCTGTGCATGCCTTTTCTCCCTTTGCCATGTCTTGCAGAGGTGCTTGCCAGCATTTGTGCACAGCTGTGGAGTCGAGATGCCTTGTGGGCTGACTGCGAGCCCGGAGCTCTGAATGACTGATTTTATTTAGAAAGTTGCAAATCCACTTACTTTCCAACTGCTCTGGTTGTGCTCATTTATTAACTTCCTTCTCCACCTCATTTACAGCCTGTCAGATGCTCACACCCAGGAAATGTGTGCTTGCATGACTGAAACTTTTGCAACTTCAGTATTCAGTGGTAACTTCGGCTTCTAGTTACAATTTTTTTTTAAAGGTGTGTTTTGCAGCCTCAACCCTGTGTGCAAACCTGTAGTAGCAGCGTGCTGTTAATTCCTAGGCTGAGTAAAACAGACCCACTCTCTTCCTCCAGGAGGCTCAGAAAAGAGCTCTCTGTGGCACAGGAATTGTCTTGGGTGGTTATTTTTTTGCGGGGAGCAAGGCAAACAAAGCCTTTTGAGCAAAAATGTGAAGTGATGACAAGGAGTGGGGCTGGTCCAGGTTAGTTTCTTGAACTCACTTGTTTCCTTTGTCCAAACACCACGGGGAAGCACCTGTGGTGGGCAAGTGCTCCTTTCAAGATCACTTCCTGAGGAAAAAAAAAGAATTATTAGCTCAATATTTTTAATAATTCTCAGGGAATAATCTTGCCCATCACTCCAGTGTGAGGGTTTGGAGGGTGCAAGTAAAGGCTGTGCTCGGCATCCTGTGAAAGAAACCCCTTGGCTTTGCCTGTGCAGGCATCAGGATGTGGGGAGCCTTGCCTGAGCATGCTGAGACAAACCTCCCCAAGTGAGGAGACCCTAATTTTGAGGTATTTTTTAGTATGAGTGCCGCAGGGTCAGGGGGCTCTGCTTCCACCTCTTGGTGAACACGGAGAACAGCCACAGACCTGGAGACCTCGAGCTGGCCACGGAGAAAAGGTGGGCACAAACTTCAGCGTCCTGGCACGGTCATGCAGAGACCGAGGGCATCTCTGTGCCCCCTCACTGCTTGGGTAGAAAATGCCACAGCTGCTCTGGTTCTCTGCCAGGAGCAGACTCTGGTGATGAGGAGATTGCCCAAGTCCATCTCGGGCCTCCCAGGCTGGAATTTGCTGTCGCCAGGCCAGGCTGAATTAACAAGGTGTAGGGAAATGTGTCGTTTGCCCGTGGATTTAGGGGAAGAAGGAATGCCCTGTTGTCCAGGCCAGGACGAGCAGACTGTGGGAGCTGCAGAGAGCCACCAGGCAGGACAACTTCAGCTCCAGGCTGAGCATGGGCAGCATCTTCTAACGGAGACCTGCTGTAGTCTTGTTTTGGGCAGCGCATGGAGAGAGAGTGACGCTGCTGGATGCTGTCACCAGCTGCTCCAAGGCTGACACTGTGGTCTCCTGCTGGATCCTCCCTAATCCAGGTAGCAGAGCAGATGCTGCACTGTGGACCTACCTCGTTTTTGGGAGAGTCACAGCTCCTGCACACTGTAATGATTTCCAGATTAAACACGCGTTATTTAGAGCACACAGATCTTTGCCCTTCGCTTGATTGCCATCTCAAAAGAATGGATGGGTACAAAGATGCAGGTTCAGATTGTGATCTAGTGGGGTGTTGAAGTGTGTGCACTGATGAGAGAGCTACATGGACTTCACTGGCTTCTGTGTTTAACAATTGTACTAAATTTGTAGCAATTTATCACAAATGTGGAGGTTGGGCAGGCCCTGGCACAGGGTGCCCAGAGCAGCTGGGGCTGCCCCTGGATCCCTGGAAGTGTCCAAGGCCAGGCTGGACATTGGGGCTTGGAGCAGCCTGGGACAGTGGAAGGTGTCCCTGCCCATGGCAGGGGGTGGGGCTGGATGGGCTTTGAGGTCCCTCCAACCCAAACCATACCAGGATTTCCATGGTTCAGCATCAGTACTCTGCTGGGAGAGCAGTGTGGGTGTTGCCTGCACACATCACATGCAGCAGACCTAATCTGAAACCACAAACCAGAATTTGTGCCGTGGCCAGAAGTGTGGAAATAAGAGCGCGTCAAGCCTTTTCTTACACGCTCAGGGCACAGCGCTGCTGCGTCTGACGCACGGCGGGCAAATGCCACAACGAGAAAAACCACAAAGGCTCAGGGCTGGCATCAGAAACACCATTCACAACCTGGGCTGGGTGAAAAGGAATTAATTACTGCTAGCAGGTCAGGGAAAAATGTGCTCCAAGCCATCCAGGTGACCAGTGACAAAGCAATTCAGTGGGAGTGGTTTCCCAAGCAGAAGATTCAGAGCCCGGTGGGCTCGACGGCGCTTTGCAGATGACAGCAGAGCCTAAGGGATTGTGGAAGTGGGGCCACAAGCGTGGAAGTGAAACTGGAAACAGGATCACCAGCCAAAAGGTTTTGGGAACTCTTCCTGTGGTGATCAGAGGCCTCACAGTGTGAAAATCCTGAAAAGGGTCATTTTACCTTGCCAAGGTCAATAATTTAAATGTAATCACAGGCCTCAAGAAGGGGGGTCTCAGTCTGGGAAGAAGAGAAGAGATCCCAGAGAGACAATGTTCCAGAGCAAGCAGTAAAGTGAAGGTGGAAAATCCGGGTTCAGATCCATGGGCTGAATAATAGGGGGAATTTAAGTGTCATCCCAGAAGGTTTCCAAGCACCAGGCTTGTTCCTGCAGGCTTCTGTGAAAAGCTTCAGTTGTAATAAATATAATTTTTTTCCAGGAACAACATTTTGCTGTAAAAAAAATCCTCAAAAAGTACCTGAAATCGTAAACTAGTTAAGGAAAAGCACAGACGATTTCCAGCAGGGTGGGACTCCTTACTAGAATTCTGTGGGTTGTTTTGGTGTGAGAGTTTGTTAGCCTGGGGCCATTCTTGATCCTCACATGTCTCCTGGGCACTTGTTCCTGCAGATGGGCTGCTCTGCTGCCTTCTCTGGAGAGTCGTGAGCTGCCCTTATCCTCCTCATCAGGAGTGTTTCATAAATAACCCTCGTCGTGTTCCCCCAGTTCTTGTATTTCCACCTTTTTTTTTTTTTTTTTTTTTTTTTTTTTTTTTTTTTGGTGGGGAGAGAAAATGGCTGCTCCTTCCAGGGAAATCCTAAGCCCAGCTGATGTTTCTCAAGCTCATTTCGTGGTCCTGAGCAAGCGCCTGTCAGGGCATCTGGGTTTGGTACAGCGCAGACATCCCCTGCTTCTGAGCTGAGCTAGCAGGGAACCACGGCATCCCCAGGGTGGTTTGGGTGGGAAGGGACCTTAAAGCCCATCCAGTGCCACCCCTGCCATGGGCAGGGACACCTCCCACTGTCCCAGGCTGCTCCAAACCCCAGTGTCCAGCCTGGCCTTGTACACTGCCAGGAATCCAGGGGCAGCCCCAGCTGCTCTGGGCACCCTGTGCCAGGGCCTGCCCACCCTCCCAGGGAACAATTCCTTCCCAATATCCCATCTATCCCTGCTGAAGCTGGAGGGTCTGGAGCACAGGTGTGATAAGGAACATCAGGGAGCTGGGAAAGGGGCTGAGCCTGGAGCAAAGGAGGCTCAGGGGGGACCTTGTGGCTCTGCACAAGTCCCTGACAGGAGGGGGCAGCCGGGGGGGTCGGGCTCTGCTGCCAGGGAACAGGGACAGGACAAGGGGAAACGGCCTCAGGCTGAGCCAGGGGAGGCTCAGCTTGGACAGCAGCAGGAATTTCCCCATGGAAAGGGTGCTCAGGCCTTGGCAGGGGCTGCCCAGGGAGCTTTGGAGTGCCCATGCCTGGAGGTGTCCAAGGAAGGGCTGGAGGTGGCACTCAGTGCTCTGGAATCCATGGGCTGGGAGGGCTTTTCCAACCTCAGTGGTTCCATGATTTATATTTATTTGGTACACTTTTGAAGTTTACCTCCCCCCCTTCCCCCTTTTCATTTTGTTCGATGGAAGTTTGGGGTTGGTTCTTTTTCCAGTGTTCTTTGCTGTCCCTAGCAGAAGGAACAGCCTTTGCAGCAGCTGCCAAGGGAGGGGGACGTGCAGCCCAGGGAACACGGTGTCCTCCCTGCAGCACAAGGCCTGGCTCTGCTGGAGCTGCTTCAGGTGGCTACATGTGTGTGTAGGTGCCACGAGTGACTCACAGATGACTGCAGAGCTAAAGACTCCTTGCACGGGGTTGGTCTGAGGTGAGGAGAGAGGGAGGAAGGAGAAATCTTGCCTGACTCTCTGGGCTGGTTCTTCGAGGGTGATGGAGAAGTCACTTGCCTGTGAAATTCTCTCTCTGGTAAAGCAGCTTGCAGCAGATTATTCCCAGAAGTTCTTCAGTTCTCAGCAACCAGGGACAGCACTCAGGGAGCGGCTGGAGCTGGGCCAGGGCAGGCTCAGGCTGGAGATCAGGGAAAGGTGCTTCCCCCAGAGGCTGCTGGGCACTGCCCAGGCTCCCCAGGGAATGGGCACGGCCCCGAGGCTGCCAGAGCTCCAGGAGCGTTTGGACAGCGCTGCCAGGGATGCCCAGGCTGGGGTTGTTGGGGTGTCTGGGCAGGGCCAGGGGCTGGATCCATGATCCCTGTGGGACCCTTCCAAGCCAGGATATTCCATGATTCTAAAGGTAGGAAAGCCAAGAGGACCAACATGTCCAGCAAACTGAGCATTTCCTGATGTGTGTTTGAATGCAACCAAAACCTTTATTTAATGTGCCAAACTGCTGTGAGGACCCCTCCAAAACAAGAATTAAGTTTGTGCATCCAGGCCATCCTACAGGAACTTATTTATGTCTGTGGGAGCTCTGTCTTCAAGCCTGCCCTGTTGTCTCCTGCTCATATCTCTCTTGGAGGACCAGAAGGGTTTTGGAAGAGCTGGATGTGGTTCCCCTAGTTTTTAGAATCAAAGAATCCCAGAATGGTTGGGTTGGAAGGACCTCAAAGCCAGTGCCACCCCTGCCGTGGGCAGGGACACCTTCCACTGTCCCAGGCTGCTCCAAGCCCCAATGTCCAGCCTGGCCTTGGACACTGCCAGGGATCCAGGGGCAGCCCCAGCTGCTCTGGGCACCCTGTGCCAGGGCCTGCCCACGCTCCCAGGGAACAATTCCTTCCCAATATCCCATCCATCGCTGCCCCGGCACTGGGAAGCCATTCCCTGTGTCCTGGCACTCCAGGCCCTTGTAAAGAGCCTCTCTCCATGTTTCCTGTAGCTCCTTCAGGCACTGGAAGGTCACAGTGAGGTCACCCCAAAGCTTCTCCTCTCCAGGCTGAACAATCCCAGCTCTCCCAGCCTTTCCTTGAAAAATTTGAGTGAAGAAAACGAAATGAAAGCTCACGATTCTCCCGTGTCCTGAGGGAAAATCTTCAGAAATCCTCCAGGTTCTTGCAGCCCTGCATTTTCCAGGGTCTAAAATTCCCATCTTCTTGTCACTACAAGGGTCTAAGCTGGAGGTCAGCGCCCACTCTGGCATGTCAGGCTCTCGGGGTGGTGTTGCAACGTCCTTTGGGCTGTGGCAGCGGAGAGCTCTGGAAATCTGCATGTTTGAGCAAGTTCAGTGCAGTTGCCTCTGCCGGAGCCTGACTTCCTTCCTTGGACGAAGCCCGAGGTTTGTGGGCTCCCAAAGTGTGGCAAGTCACCAACTTGGCATATATAGGAACGAGGAGGGCGCGGCCCCGCTCCCGTTGCACAAAAAACGTCAGAGCCTGTGGAGAGGACATGAAGGTGGAAGCAAGGCCTGGTTTATTTTCTCTCCTCCCAAAGCCTGTTGTGTTTCTGGTTGCTGAGAACGATTCCATAAGCACCAGCATATGGGGAAAATTTCGGGGTTCTGGTAGAGAGCTGGGGTCTGAACCTGCGGCATTCGGGGTGGGGAATTCCTCTTGTGACGGAATTTCTTGGCATTTTAATGCAGGGAGCAAAGGGAAGAGAGGTTGGTTGTGGTTGTTGGCATTGATTTTTTGGGTGAAGAAGATTATCTGCCCTTGGGCAGAGGCTGTGGTCACCTCTGCTCATGTGGCCATGGGCTGTGGAGGTGGTGTGAGGTGGGTCTTCATCCCTGCCAGCCACAGGGTGAGCTGGCTGGTCACCAGGGTGATCTCCAAGAACAAAACCAGTCCAGCATGGGCTGTTCTTTGTTTCCCAGCTCTTTGGCATGCCCAGAGCCATGTTTTTGAGCCATCCTCTGTGGCCACGTGGATGTTTCCTTCTGACAGCGAGAATGGAGACTGGTGCAACTTCTGGTTTCCAGGAGCTTTAAAACAAATCATCAGGAGTCACAGAACTCACTGTAAAATGGAGACTTCATGTTTTACTCGTTACCGTGACTCCAAATGTCAGAGCAGCGAGCACTTCCAACATCATTGTCACAGGGCTCTTCCCTGGGAGGAGAAAATGCCGTGGGTCTGCTGGGAATGACAAACAATGCTGGCACAGGGAGAGGCAGCAAGGCTGAAATCGAAATGCTTGTGTTTATAATTGCTTTTACCATGGTCCCTGGAAGGCTCCCATGGCAGACGCAGGGCCCTGTAGGGTGAGGGGCTGTGCAGGAATAAAACGGGGCATAACCCCGGTCCCCAAAGGGTTTGAGGGATGTCAGACTCCTCCACCAGCCAGACTGACACCACCACGCTTGGAGGCCGTGTCACAGACACACTGGTTTTAATTGGGAAAGCAACAACAAAAAAGAAATCTATAGACGTCTTTTTCAGCTGCAAATTAAATTTCTTCTGTCTTGTCAGCGGCTTCTGGATGGCCACTACGGAAGGATCCCTTTGGTGAGACAAAAAGGCTGCAGAAATAATAGAAATAAACGTCTGCAGCTGAGGAGCTTGACTGGGACTTGAAAAGTTTGCTTTGGGTGGGAGCCAGGTCCTGCTGAGGTCTGCAGGAGTTTTGCTCTTGGCCTCCGTGGGGCTGAGCTTTCACCCTTGGAGATCATGTCCTGAGGAAGAATTTAGTCTAAAATAATTCTCAAAACTTGTATTGTTTGACTCCCATCCAGGGGTTTTTTGGAGGCTGAGTAGCTTTGTGTTTCTGATTGACTCGTATTGCTCCCCTTGGCATCTTCCGAGGATGAGCTCTCAATGGAGGGCCAGGAGGCACAGGGCAGGCTCAGATGTGAGCAGGCCTCAATCTGGGTTCCTAAACCAATGGATTCTTTAATTTTGGGGGTGTAGGACTCGTTGGGTGTGTGCTGAAGCCGCACATTTTTGGAGGGAGCCTTAGCATGTGAGAGAGGCACACCACGGTCACAGCCAGGAGCTGGTGGCACCATCAGGGGATCTTTCCCTCCCCTCTGCTGATGTCCCATCAAGCAGCTTTCTGAAAGAGAAAAGAGGGAAATGGTAAAAAGCAGTTGGGTTCCTACTGCACGTGCTTGCTCCTCTGGATGATTTTCCCCTCCTTTTTTCAGGACATGGGGGCAGGAAAAGCAACTTGTTCAATTCACAGCCCCAGAGGCCCCAGACGTGCAAGGCTGGGTTTTCCCCTCCCTGCTGTAGTATCACACTTAAACAGCACATAATTATCGAGATTTAAGGTTTGCCTCCTGAACTCAACTGGTTCCACAGAAGACCCTGAGAAATTAATTTCTTTTTCTTTTTTTACTGAGAGAGGATGTGAAATCATTTTAACAGGTTCCTTTTGGAAAACCTTGGAAACTGTCTAATAAATCGATCCATAGTGTATAGGCTTTCTCTTGCTGCACTTGAAGTTGTCCATATTTTTAGACTCAAAAAATAAATTAATCTGTGAATCAGTGACTGCAATACAGGGACCATCAACCACCAAGAGGCTCCTTTAAACCTCTGCTGAGCTGGGCTCTCTAAAAACCGTGGGCTTGTGTGGGGAAGGATAACGAGAATGGAAAGAAACCTGAGGATTATTTTTCTTTTAATTATTTTTAGAAAAATAATTTCTTTTTTGCTGGGAGAACTTTCATTTTCCCTGCTCTCAAATAAAGCAGTGATATGGTCCTGCTGTGCCTCAGGCTGTCCACTTGAAAAAAAAAGGAAGGGCTAAAAGGATGGACCATCTGGAAGCCTGTGCAGAAGGAGAGTGCCAGAGCAGGCTGACGTGCAAGAGCGTCCTTTGGATGTATTTTTGAACACTGGTCAATCCACCGAGGGCTTTTTTTATCGTCATTTTTCGTGATGAGTTGATGGCAACTTCTCGGAGGCTTTTGCTGCATGTTCCAGTGCTGGTGGTTATTCCATTCCAGGCTGAAAGGGAATCCTGGGACACGCTATTTCTCCCTGGAAGCAGCCTATGACTGGCTCCAAAACCCTCCCTCAGCTTTGCAGGGGGTGCTGAGGGGCTCTGCCTTGCTGTGGCAGCCAATTTTCCTGAGCTTTTTGGGCTGAAACTCCAGCAGGAGTGGCAATTCCTCTGGGTCAGTGACCTCCAAGCTTTTTTTATTGTGCTCCTCCCTCTGCAAAAACCGTTTTTAAGCATGCACCTCAGCTGTCTGTGTGTTTATAAATTACATACACATGCCACTGCAATCCCAGGATTTCCTCCTGCTGCCCTTTGGATCATCTTGTACATCCCGCTTTGGAATCCCTGCTCCAAGGGATGAAAGCACAAGGAGAGCCAGGGGGGTGATGGCACGACCTTCACCCCACCTCCTCTTTACCAAGATCTTCCTCCTCTTCCCATTTATTTTTTTTGCCTTGAGAGGCCTGGTTCCTGGCACTCCAAAGCACGGAGTGGGAAGTTTTCCATTCTGTTGGACTTTGCAGGATTTATGCATTAATCAGCAGGCTTTGCTTCAGTGCTGCTTCCGAGAGGGGCAGAACTTCGCCCACATTCCTGGGAAAAGGGATGAGTCTCCAGCACAGGCAGCATCCCTCTTCTCAGCATGTGTGCTCAGGTGCTCAAGTCCCAGCCCAGGACTGGATGCATCCCTAGGGAAACAAGATATTAATTTTTCTTTTTTTTTTTTTAGGAAATGGAGGGAAAATCTGGTTTTTTATAACGCTGGTGTTTCTGGGTTGAATGTTGGCCTGGATAATCTTAAAGCTCTTTTCCAACCTTAATGATTCTGTGATTTTTGGTAGAAATCTTCACGCCACAAGGCCAACCAACTCCACCTCCTGAAAGGCTCTCCGTGTTCCGAGCAGCCTCCACAAGGAGATGATCCCTGGTCTTTTGGAGGGCAGCAGAGAGGGACATTTGAGAGCTGGTGATTTTTTTCACAAGGACAAGTGATGGCACTTCCCCTCCTCTCATCGTGCCCCATGTAGAAAGTGCTGATGGACTGAAGGGCCTCGCAGTGTGGGGGCATTTGTGCTGTTTGTTTCTCCAGCCATAAGCTGAGCTCAGCCCTTTCTACAGTGCTGCACGGCCATAGCTGAGCTTTTCACCACCATTGATCTGACCTGTGCCAGTCTGCTGCCTTCAGCAGAGCTAATTCCAACAGACTGAGGTGAGGACTGAAAATATGCTCCAGCTAGAGGAGGAGCCATGAGGAGCCGGACTTCCCAGCCCTGAGGAGGCACAGTCTGCTGCGCCCAGTTTGTGCTGTTCGTCTGTGGCACGTGCTGGGAGCTGGCCCGGGGCTGGTTTGCAGTTGCCTCCCATGGGATGTGGTGCAGGGCAAGCAGGTGGCTGCCTCTGCCTGCCCACATCAGCCGGGCCAGCAGCTCTGGAATGCTGGGGCTGGTGGCTCTGGCTGTGCTTTTAGTGGGAAACAGGCAGGTGAGGGATGGAAGCTGCAGCGTCCCACCCCAAGGCAGTGGGATGCTGAAGGATCCTGTGTGGCTTGGAGCTTCATGCAGCAAACTGGGGCAGTACCAATGACAAAACCACTGCAATTGGTGAGCTAAGCCTGCCCTTGTGTTTAGAGGGGGGGGAAAAAGCCCCTTTGGTGCTCTCTAAATCTCCCCTTGCTGCAGCCAGAGCTTCTCTCTTCAGCTTGGACTCTAAAGGAAGAAACAGCACTGATGGGCTGCTGACAATTTGAGAAGATTAGGAGCTGTCCTACAAGATTAGGAAGATGCAAAAATGGGCTGTAGCTCCTTTCTTTCCCAGTGCTCTCAGCTGCAGCTGAGAATCTAGACCAGACTTTATTTTTGGCAAGGGGGAAAAAATAAATTTCCTTTGATACTGTGCAAAAAAAAAAAAAAAAAAAAGAAAAAAGAAAAAAAAGCAAAGCAAGTAAATGTTAAGCCTTGTGCCTTGAGCAAGGATCTCTTCTGCTGCACAGCAGCAGCATTTTAGAGCTGAAATCCACTTGCTTTGATTGCTGATGGGAAAAAAAAAAGACATAAAAGGGATTTATTGTGAAATAATGGATTTGATCCCTGGTAATCCTTTCTTTGGGATTAGACTTGGAATATTATTTTTGTGATCTCTGGAATTAGACTATGCTGGCGTAACAAACCAGAGCATGTGAGTTGCTCTGCAGGATGAGGGTGAGCTGTGAATAGAGAATTACTTGCACAGAACAAAGCAGATGATGAATTTACAGTTCTATTTTTGATTACACGAGGTCTACAGGCAAGTCTAAAACCCAGCATAAAACCAACCCCAAGCCAAGGCAGGAAAGACCCCAGACCTTCTCTTCTTTGTGGCTGAGCTCTTGGGATCTCTGAGGACTGTTGGTTAGAGCTTCATTTTTGAGGATTTTCCCATTCATGGGAATTTAGGAGCTTGTGCCCACTCCTGTTGGTGTGGCTGTGGATGTGAGATGTAAAATGTCCCTGGAAACCTCCTTGGTGCAGGTTCTCCCGTATGGCCACAGTGCTTTCCAGGGAAATTGGGCAAACCTGGCTTCCTCTGCCCAAAGGGTGAGAACACCCACACACCTCGGCTCTCCCAGCACTGGTACTGGGCTGAGAAATCTTCCTGGGCAGGTCGTTTGTGGGCCCCTTGAAACACAACGGGTGCAAAATGTGCTGTGAGACCTTGATGTGGAACTTTGAAGTCCCAAGCCTTTCACAGGAGGCTGCTCCAAGGAATTTCTCTCAGTTTCCCTGCCAAATCTCAGCTTTCTGCACCCAGGGGTGGCTTTTAAACAGGGGGGAAATTCTTCAGTGTTGGGCTTTGAAACGGGCTGATATTTAAAAAAAAAACCCCAACCAAAACCACCAACCAAAGCTGTGGGCGGGGAGCAAGGCAGAGAGAAAGGGGAAAACATCCACTGCCTGCCCCACTCCTGGCTCTGCTGCTGGAGTTGCAACCTCCCTTCTGCTTGCAAAGGTCATTTGGCCATGGAGCTTTGACCAGGCTCCCAAGCTCACCCTCACCTTGGGAGCCGTGATCCTGGAGTGGCACGGCAGGCGTGGGTGAAGGAGGAGCAAGGAAATGAGCCCTGGAGATCCCCCAGGAGCAGGGGCTGCTGCTGTGGTGCCCTGTGCCAGCTGCCTCTGCAGGCCTTGGCTGTGAGCAGCCCCTCCTTGGGGTGCCGTGGAGAGCCCAGGACAAGTTGTAAGCTTCCCCAGCATCGTGTTTCCCAACAAAACGTTACCCCCTGCAAGTGCTGGGGGTGGGATCGCTGCGCTGCCTCTCTTCTGCATTTGGGAAATTATTTGTGGAGTGCTTGGGTGGGGATCCCTACCCAAAGCCACTCGCACGGACAAGGCGTGCCGAGTAATCCCCTAGGCAGCAGTCAGCGACTACAACCCATTTTCCAGAGGTAAACCAGCCTCCTGTTCCCTCTGGGCGATGAAAAATGTGCTAATCCTTTCCAATTTTGGCTCAGGGAGGGCGAGCTACCTTTCCCAGCATCGCCGTGTGCCGAGGGGGTGCGGGCGGTGCGTGAGGAGCTTGGAATGAGCCTCATCCTGCTTGGCTGATGCTCAGGAGCTCCCCTGGAGCACGCTGTGTCTGTGGTGGTGCTGACTGCCCTGTGCACAGCCTGCAGCCGGCACCGCTCCCCTGGATCCGGGTGTGCCACTGCATCCCGGAGATCCGAGGGCTGGCGTGGCAGTGGCTGGAAACCCACCGGGCTCTTTGATCCACAATTCCCTCTCCACAGAGTGGCGGTGCTTGGGAATTCTCTCGGAGCTGATGGAAGAGCAGCCTGCACCTGCACCAGGGATTTGTGCCAGCCCAAGGGACACTGAAGGGTCAGCAGCTCGTGGTTTGGGGTGTCTGGAGCAGGGACCACACAACAGTTCACAAGAGTGTGTAGTAATAGGGGAGCAGCTTCCCACTGGAAGAGAGGAGGTTTCAAGCTGAAATCAGGAAAAAATCTTTCTCTGTGAGGGTGCTGAAGCCCTGGCACAGGGTGCCCAGAGAAGCTGTGGCTGCCCCTGGATCCCTGGCAGTGCCCAAGGCCGGGCTGGACAGTTTATTGGAAGGTATTGGTTTGTTGGTTTATTGGCAGGGGCCCCTGTTCACAGCAGGGGTTTAGAACGAGGTGATCTTTTACTGATCTTCTTTACTCTCAAGGAGCTGTGTTTGGGCTGTTTGTGGACACAGCCCTGCTGAAACCTGCCTGCCTCTCGTGCTTTTAGCTCTGGCAAATTTTTGAGAGCTGAAATCTAGAGAGACTTCTTTGGTTTCCAAAGAAACCTTCACCTCTGGCTTTTATTTCTATCTTCACTAGTTTGGCTTTCAGAGCTCCTCCCAACAGTGGCTTGAACCAAAGCCACAGACTCCTGCTTGCTGAAAAGAGGAGGAACAGAAAAATCCCAGTGTTGTTCAAGGAGAAAGAACACTTCAGCATCACTATTCAACCTCTATTGTCTTCAGCCTCAAAGTTTTCCTTCCCTTCCACTAGATCCAGGAGAAATAAAATACTGTGAGCAGCTGCTTTGCGTTCTTTCCATTCCTTTTTCCCCCTCCCCGCCTTCACTGTGAGTCAGAGTGCTGAGGCTCTTGGAGAGGCTGGGAAGAGGAGAGTCCCTGATTTCCATGGGCATGCGGAGTGCCAGCATCTGGCCACACTTACAACGAGCAGAAATTACCCGTGGTGTTTATGGTCAGGAAGAATCTCCGTGTCTTGACCATATGAGGCATTCACAGATCCCATAAGAGAGAAAAAAGGCTCCTTTTTTTTTTATTAAAAGTGACTGCTTGAAAGAAGAATAAACCCAGACCAACCGCTGGGGGTGTGTCTCCAGTGTTAACATCACCTCTGCTGGCTGCAGTGGAGCTCATTCCTTGGGCACCTGGACACGTGTCCAGGGCCATAAACATCACCTCACATCTCGCCTGCCCTTGAAATCACAGCAACACCTGTCATTGTGGGGACAGGAGAGCAGCAAAAGCACGGGGGTGAAAGGAGGGACACTGTCAGGGGGTTAACTCTCAGCTCAGGCTGGAAGGAGATCCCAGTGGTCCTTGCACAGGTAAATTTGCCTGCAAAACTGGACTTAAACGACAATTGGAGATGCCACTGCCACCAGCTAAAAGGAAGGACGCTTTTGTTTTCCAAAGTGAGGCCCAGTTCCACCCACGGATGGAGATTTCTGGCACAAACCAAGGTTGTCTCGATCCTGTGATCTGAGGGTTGCCAACCTTTGCCATCTCTCAAAATATCCATTGATTCATTTTCTTGTTTTCACCCTGCTTACCTGGATTGGTAGACTTGAGTATTATCCCATTATGAGTCAAGGTAGGTCTGGTTTCTACTCTGGAAACACCCAAAAGAAATGGTTTTTAATTAAAAATGGCCTGATAGAGAATGAGTCCCACTAACAGCGCCTGTCCTGATCCTCTGCATGTCTCAAAGCACAGACACCACATCTAAAGAGGACACAGGCAGGATAAGAAATTCCTGTCAGGAAGACTCCATGGCCATAAATCAGGGGGGTTCTTGATTTCGAGTCAGAGTCCTCTTCAGCATCAGCTGCAGAAAACACAGGTGAAGGAAACAGGTGCAGCCTGCAGAGCAAAGGGGTGAGTGGTCCAGTCTGCAAGAACCATCCATAAATTATCGAAAAAACCCCATGGCTGATGGTGCCAGGCTGCAAAGTGGGGTCAGCTCCTGCAGTGGCACAGGGGCAGCTGGGTGCAGACCTCCTCCAGCCCCCCAGGCTCCTGGGGAAGCTGCACCTGCCCTTGCAGACTTCAGGGTGTGTTTGAACAACTGGTATTGAAAATCCTCCATGACCAGCATTTCTTCATTCTCACAAACCATTGCCCCCACAGATGTATTTTATGAAGTGTGGGAACCCAAAAAGCTGAAGTTTAGTTTCCACTGCTCATGGGTTTAGTTTGACAAAGTCACTTTTCTTGCGTAAATGGAGCAGTTTTCTGCTAAAGGCTGTGCTACAGACCTGGTTCCTCTCCGTGGCAAGGTCAGAGCCTGCTGATCTAGCAAGCCCTGATTTTTGCTCTTCCCCACCCCTGATCCCTTGAAAGGGTTTCTCAAACATACCTGCGTCATGACCTCGATTCTGATCACCAGCCTGATGAGGGAGTTCTCACAGAGGGGGGGAGGTGGCTGTGGGGAGGCTCTGCTCCTGCCAGCCCCGTCAGCACAGGAACAGCACCAACCACAGTCTGCAGAGCACCGCGGGCACCCCGGGGCACGGGGAGGAACCCTCAGCTGGTGAAAGATGACAATAATGGCACAACAGAAGTAAAATTACCGATTTCTGAATGAGTCCTTTCCTTTGGGCTGCAGTGGAAGCAACACTGACCTGCCAGGGGAAAGCTTGGCATAAAAACAGGGGGTGTTTCATGAGGTATGGAGTGCTCTGCTGCACCCAGATCAGGGCAACTCCCGGGATCAATCCAGGGGATGAGCAGCTGGAGCAGCCCTGGAGAAGGACCCGGGGGTGCTGTGGGCGAGAGCTGGGACCCAGAACCCCCCCATGCCCTGGGCTGAGCCCCCAGCATGGGCAGCAGGGGAGGGGGGGATTCTGCCCCTGTGCTCAGGTGAGACCCCACCTGCAGAGCTGCCCCAGCCCTGGGGCCCAGCACAGGAGGGACCTGGAGCTGCTGGAGAGAGTCCAGAGGAGGCTCCAGGATGAGCAGAGGGATGGAGCAGCTCTGCTGGGAGGAAAGGCTGGGAGAGCTGGGATTGTTCAGCCTCGAGAGGAGAAGCTCCCGGGTGATCCAATTGCAACTTGAAGGAGCAGATGGGAAAGATGGGGAGGGACTATTCACAAAGGCCTGGAGGGACAGGACACAGAGAATGGCTTCCCAGTGCCAGAGGGCAGGGATAGATGGGATATTGGGAAGGAATTGTTCCCTGGCAGGGTGGGCAGGCCCTGGCACAGGGTGCCCAGAGCAGCTGGGGCTGCCCCTGGATCCCTGGCAGTGTCCAAGGCCAGGCTGGACATTGGGGCTGGGAGCAGCCTGGGACAGTGGAAGGTGTCCCTGCCCATGGCAGGGGTGGCACTGGATGAGCTTTCTAAATTCCCATCCAACCGAAACCATCCTGGGATTCCATTTCCCCTTTGCAATTCTTCCAGAAACTTTCCCCAAGGGACAAACACAGGAACACCCAGATCTGAGCCATAAACTGCCCTCCTGCTGCTCAACAGAGGTGCATCGCAGTAAGGGCTTTACCTTGTGTCCATGGAGACCCAGGTGGGAACCAGCCTGAGTCAAGGATGGCACAAGAGAGAGTTGCTCATTTCCAGGTGCTTCCCTCCCTCCTTCCTGGGGCTGGTCTCCCACCTCATGCCAAGGGCTTAATTCCCAGTGCAAAATTCACATCCATGGAGTGAGCCGGCCTGAGGTCTCCAACTTCCCCTTTCAAACCTATGGATACTCCCCATCCAAATCAATCCAGGTCCAGGGGAAAGATCCTCCATGGTGTAGGAGGAGGCAGAAGGAAGAAACCTCCCTGCACTTCTTGCCACGTGCCAGAATGTTAACACAGCCCGTATGTCCATGCAGGGAAAAGGAGCAGTACCCTGCACAAACCAGCTGTGCCTCCACGGGGAGCAGCCTTGGTGCCCTCATGGTGTTCCACGCTGCCTAAGTGGGGTGTAAGGCTAATTAAGGAATCCCTGAACGGCCCTTTGAAGTAGGGGCAGGCAGGCCCAATCCTTCCTCTCCCTTCATCTGTCCCAGTCCCCAGGCAGGGCAGGTGGGACTGGAGAAAGGACTTCATGACTGGAAGAAGAGTGGGAATGGGCAGGAATCCCACCAAAGGGGAGAGGGCTGGCACACGGGGCCTGCCGGAGGGGGCAGGAGAATCTCTGGTGATGCCACTGGAGATGTCAGGACCTCCTGGGACCCCAAAAATGTTGAGCAGAGCTCAAGCTGAACGGGTGTTTAGCAGATACTTTGTGTAAGGGAATACTCTGTGTCACTGCCTGTGAGAAAAGCATTTGCTTTTCCCGGGGTTTTCCAAAAGTGTCTCTGCAAAAACCCCTCTCCTTGAGCACAGAGCAGGGGCTAACACAGGAAAAGCTACCGGGATTTCAGTTCCCAGCTGCTAAACTCCAGCATCTTGCCAGGCATGCTCCTAGAAAAGCACAGTCACAGGGTGGTTAAACCCACAGAAGCTGCCCTGAGTGTCCCACTGTCCCATATTGGCTATGAGGACACATCCACTGGCGATAAAATACTGGCTTCATCTCCTTGCACTGACGTTCCCGCTGTTATTTCAGTCCTAGCAGGTTTACAGACCTCTGAGGGATGGAGACCAAGCTGTCCCTGACGGAAAACAGAAGGAATCCTACACGAATGAGGATATTTCCTTTATTTGCATTTTAGCTCCCTGAGCAGGGCAAACCCCTGGCTCGCTGCCTCTGTGTGAGGCAAAACCAAGCGATTTCCTTGTCAGTGCAGATTTCCAGAGCTCCAGGCTCATTGCTCAGGACTTAAGCAATGTTCAAAACACAGCCAGCATCCCCACTTCCATCTCCATTTCCAGGCGTGTCCCTGCCGTGCCCCGGGGACACCAGGAGCCCCTGGTGCCGGTGTGGGTGGAGCTCAGCAGGGATGTAGGTAATTCTAGAGGGATTTGGGATCTGGACTCTGCTCAGAGGGGCACAGCCAGAGCCTCAGATTCACCAGCACAGGCTGCAGCACGGGAACCCCCACATTACTGAAATGCAGGCTTTTCAGCACATTCCTTGTCTACCTGGAAGAAAAAGGGATGTGCAGGACGGTAAAGCTGAGGGCCAAAGTGAAGGAATCCATTCATTGGGTGCAAAGTGCTTCACAAAGGGAAAACAATCCAAATGCCACCAGTGAGGTGATGGGCTCTGGCTGCTATCAGCACTCCAGAATGAGATCCCAACATTCTGCTGGGTAGTCTCAGGAGAGAACCAATCCACTGCTCAGGAGCACCAAGAAAAAAGAGCCAAAATGCCGTAAGGAATTACCAGTGAAGGAAGGGAGAGCACCACGATGCTGCAGCACAAACCCACCACGCCCCTGCGTCGTGGGTGCTGGGAGCAGTTTCAGTCTTCCCATCTCAGAAGGGAGGTAACAGAGCTGGGAAAGCTTCGGGGAGGATGAAAGAACTGGGATGGCTTCATAGGAGGAGCTGTTTAAGCCAGGTCTGTCGGGTTGCATGTGACAGGTCCTGCTGCAAGAAATTAGAGTGTGGCAGATGGCACCAGCTTCAGCTGGAGGCAGGTTCAGGTTGGGCAGGAGGAGGGTGCTGCTCTCAGGACACACATTTCCCCTGCAGAGTCCCTTGGTTTTGGGGATGTGAGGAGTTTTTGTGAGTTCGAAAGGGTGATGAATGAGTTAATGAATGAGGAATTCCTTCCGGGGTGCTGATGGCTTCCAAAACATGGGAGCCCAGAGTGCAGAGAGTGTTTCTCTGCCTGTTTTGAGGGATTTAACCCCCCTGAACACCACTGGTTTTGACCTCCGTCCTTGGAAAAAACTGCCTACTTTTAGAGAAGAACTAGAAACTACACTAGTGGAAACTAGGTGACAGACTACTATGTAAGATTCTCACAGGGTGAAAAATTTACAGGTTTTGGGTTTGTTAATGTAGTAGATAGACAAAAGCAAAAAACATCAAAATGGAGGATTGCTGTTGTTCTCCAAACCTTCTTCTTCTTCTTCTTCTTCTTCTTCTACTATTCCATATTCTGCAGTAAAAGTAGTTTGGGATGACTGGACAAAGAATTCCGCAGTTCCTGGCTGTGTTACTGAATAGTTGGCAGAAAAGTAAAAATAATGTACATTTTTAGTAACCATTGGTTAATTTACCTTTAAAAAGGCCATGTAATCTTGATAATTGGGCTTTCTCCTGCATTCCCTGCTTTGTGCTATGTCTGGGTCATGCTAGTGACTCTGTTTCTCTGATAAGAATTAATAAACAACTATCTAGAAGCAGCGAAGGATGAGAGTCCTGTTTGTCTCTCAAAGTCCTGGCAAGGACTTTAAAAGATCTCTCCCAACAGGAGAGGCATAATTACAGCCCGATCAGTGTCACAAAATGACCCGTTTCGTAAAATCCCTGTACCAGAAGCTGTGAGAGCCCCCAGGCGAAATTTCCCTGCATGCTTTCCTCATTCCTACACCTTTCCCTGGGTTTTTGGGCAGAGCTCAAGCCCAGGGATCCTGGGCTCAGGGGGTTTGTCCAACACAGATATTTTCACATTCTCCTGACACAGGAAATCAAAGAGACGTTCCCTGGTGAGGACGGATGTGATGAGCAAGTGATTTCTGCTTTACATCCTCATTCAAGCTGAGCACCTGATGATGAAGCCCAGAGTTCAGGGGCTGAGGGGTGGAAAAATGTAACCCCCCAAACCCTTCTGTTTCAGAACACCTGCGTCACCAGGTTTCTGAGAAAAAGAACCTCAGGCTGTCTCGGGATCCAACCGCTGAGCGATATTGGCAGGATAAAGGCCAAGCGAGCCCAAATGCTGAATAAGCAGAGGAACCTGTGCCACTTGCAACCTGCTCACAGCTTCTTTTGCCAGCAGAAAAGGGTCTCGGGCTTCTGGGTGATTCACTTTGTGTCATTTGGCTCCACTTGAGAGGTGAGGGTTTCGGAATTACTCACAGCCCCGTGCTAACGGATCGTGTGATGCTCTTGAAGTGTCTCTCATAGCTTTGCCCCCTTTGAACCCAAAGAGGTGCTGAGCAGATGACTTCTCAGATGAGGTCTCAGAACGAGACCTCCACGCTCTTTTTTTCCCAGTTTGAGGCAGGTCTCATTCCTTCCAGTGAGTCCTTGTTTCTGACACGCTGGTCTGCCCGTGGCTGGTGTCGATGGAGACTCAGCAAAACAATCTCAGTTCCTCACTGGGAAGAGACAAGTGGGCTTTAATTATTGATGGTACAGAGCTCTTAACCATTACCCAGGCATCACAAATGCATTTCCAAATTACCTGAGCCTGTCTTTTCCAATCCAACTCTTCCAACAAGGAAGGAAGGGACTTTGGTGCAGACTGCTTGGGGACCTGGGCATGGTCTGGCAGAGATGGGACATAGTGGAGTGAGAGGGCTCAAACATCTAAAAAGTGCAACCCTCTTTTGACTCTACAGATGCTTTTTCCTCCCCTCCCTCAATTTCTGCCCTGAGGAAACTAGAATCTGACGCACAAGAACAAGTGAAAAAAACCCCAAAGCCTTGCTCAAGCCAAACATCCAAAACTCTTGGTAAGTTTGGAAGCCAGATAAAGTTGTTTGTTGTGCCAGATAGGGCTATTTTCAAAGTCCCCAGGTGTATTCTTTTGCCCTTCTGTCATTCAAAAGCTACAGTGGACCCTGCACAGATGTGTTTGTAGAGGTGTAAAGAGCTGCCCAAGAAGCTGGAGGGCTCAGGAGGTACTGCTGTGAGGACTGCAGTGCCTCAGCCTGGCTGGGCTGCAGCCGTAGGGGAGAATGCACAGCTTGGTCGGTGTAGATGGATTTATGAGGTGACTGCAGTCGTGAAGCCTCCCTCGCCCTGTGCTTTCTGCTGAGGGGAGGCTTGGCTTATTCCCCCCACTTCTCAACTGCATGGCCACCTTTGTTTTAGCTGTGAAGCCTCCTTGGCCAAACAAATACTTTTATTAATACTCGTCAGCAGAAATATAAAGAGATACTGAGTTAGAACCACAGGCTCAGCTCCCATGGTTTGACCTTTAGTTTCTATTGACAACAATTTCTTTGGAGACTCGGTGCTGATTTCTGCCACAAACAAAGAGGAACATGAGATGAACACAGTGAGCTTTAAGTTATTATCAGAGACCTGAAGCCTTTGGAACTGGGAGCTGCCCTGGAAGCATTGATACCAGTGGAGCAACGAGTGTCCTTTGCAAAATGCTGCTCTTTGCTCATCTTGCAGGCAGGGACAGGTCGGATTAGGATGGATCTGCCCAGTGGTGTGGACTTGAGAAGGGTGCCTGCCCTCTTGACCAGTGCTCAGGGTGGGTTTTCAGATGAGCCCTGGAGCCAGCAGCTCCCTTGAGGAGTGTGAATGGGCAGGGAAGTTCCTGTGCACAGTTCTGGTGTCCCAAGAAAAGAAGGATGTGGAACTGCTGGAGCAGGTCCAGAGAAGGCACCAAGCTGCTGAGGGGACTGGAGCACCTCCCCTGTGGAGCCAGGCTGGGAGAGCTGGGGCTGTGAGAAGGTTGTGTGGAGACCTCACAGCTCCTTCCAGGGCCTGAAGGGGCTACAGGAAAGCTGGAGAGGGATTTCATTAGGAACCAGAGTGGCAGAACAAGGGGGAATGGCTTCCCAGTGCCAGAGGGCAGGGATAGATGGGATATTGGGAAGGAATTGTTCCCTGGCAGGGTGGGCAGGCCCTGGCACAGGGTGCCCAGAGCAGCTGGGGCTGCCCCTGGATCCCTGGCAGTGTCCAAGGCCAGGCTGGACATTGGGGCTTGGAGCAGCCTGGGACAGTGGGAGGTGTCCCTGCCCATGGCAGGGGTGGCACTGGATGGGCTTTAAGGTCCCTCCAACCCAAACCCTTCTCTTTGTCTGCAGTTTTATGATTCATGCAGAGCAGGGAAGTAAAACCCCAGATCCCATTGCCTTATGGCCAGATAGGAAAATGTTGAAACCTCAAACACTGAAGAACCTGCAAGGAGAGTAAAAGGCAAAAAGCCCTGGTTTTAGCACAGCTAGTGCCCTCAGCAAAGAACAACAGGCACGCTGAGTGTTGCTCAGTCTGGGCTGGGGATGGCTGATCCCGCAGACAGCCCAAGGCCTGCTGCAGTCGGATGGTTACGGCAGCCCCACGAGCTGCGCTGACCTTTCGGTGCTGCGAGCCCGCGTCCCTCCCATCCCTCCCCCACAGCCTGGGACAGCTGTAAACATCCCCATCATAAAGGCACAATTGTAAGATCCTATTTATTTGCCATTAGGAACAGGCCTGGCACGGGCCTGGGTTGCCCGAGGGGCTGGGCAGGCAGAGCCCGTCCGTGCCCTCCTGCCACGACCCGTCCGGAGACCATGGCATGCAACAGACGCCTCTGGCCTGTCCCTGTGCCCCTCCGAGCAGAGCCTGGCGCCAGCATCCCTGCGATGATGGGAACAACAACCCAATTCCCTCCTCGCCTCTCACCAGCTCTTCCCATCCCTGCTTCTCCCCCGGGTGCAGGAGCCGAGGGTGGGGAGCAGGGCAGGAAGTTGCTGACGCGTGTGGTTGGATTTCAGTTTGAACAGCATCCAGAAAGGAGCACCAAATATTAGTAAACAGATCAGGAAACATTTCCGTGTTTGGCAATAACTCTGCTTTTCCATGGCAGCAATCTCCAGTGGTTTTTCCACTGGGGAAAAAGACCCCACTTGGCTGCTTTGCTGAAACTGGAGCTGCTCAGCTCCTGGACCCCCTTCAGATCCTGCCCTTCGAAGCCAGGGCTCTGGGCAGGTGCTGCAGCAGGATCCTGATCTGTGCACGGATCTGAGTCGTGCAGAGCAGAGGGTGCACGCTCCCAGACATCCCAGGGGATTACAGGGCCCTGCAGCCCTGTCCAGCATCTCCACCGTGATCCAGGCCGAAAAGGAAAGGATCAAGACGCTTGGCCTATATTGCTTTGGAAAAGAAGATTATGAAGCAGTTTCCTCGCCGTGGGTTGAAAAGGGAATTACGGTGCTCCGATGGGCTCCTTGGGGCAGGGACAAAAGGCCTGTCAGGTTCTGCTGCCTTCAAGCTGCAGTTGGTCCCGTTAGGAAAAAGACACAGGAATGAAGCAAGCACTGCGTGAAATCCCGGTTTTACCATTTCTCAGCATCCTGGGATGAGCCCACGCTGCTCCTCTTGCAATATGTGGGGGAAATGTAAGAGTCCCTGATTCCAGAGGACTGAACTGCCCCCGACCCCATGTTTCTGTGCTCTCCACTGTGACTTCCACTCAGCAAGTTCAAATTTGGGTGCTTGGATAAAAAGCACGTGGTCAAGGGCTGGTTTTGGAGAGAACACCTTATTTTTGGGCACGGAACCTCCCACTGCAGGTGCTGAGGGATATTGATGTGGGATGGAGGTGCCACCAGCACCAAGAAGAGCAACTGAGAGGACGAGGGTCAAAAGTGATGCTTGTGAGGGGAAAACCGTTTCAGATGAGACAGTCCTGATCCACGGCCAACAGCAACCCTAAAAGCAAAGGAGGAAAAAGAATTTGTCTCTTTTAATGTTGAACTCTGTGAGATGGTGTGAGAAACCACATGATCTAACACCTCGTGTGACCAAGTCACTATGACTGCATGAATCATCCCACACAGACACCTGCTGATGCTGAAGGTGATACTGTGACACCCACAGCTTGCCACTTATTTTGCCACTGGTGGTTTTCACTGATGCCATTGGTGCTGCCTACAGTACCTAACAAATGGTGTGTCCATTTGGGAACCAGGGTCTCCAGGGAGATGCCACCACACCTTGTGCTCTCACTGTTTCAGTCTCCTTCCTACACCTCCATCCTGCTTGTTCTGGTTTGCAAAGATAAGGGGCCTGTCTCATCCCACCCCTGCCACGGGCAGGGACACCTCCCACTGTCCCAGGCTGCTCCAAGCCCCAATGTCCAACCTGGCCTTGGCCACTGCCAGGGATCCAGGGGCAGCCCCAGCTGCTCTGGGCACCCTGTGCCAGGGCCTCACTGTCCTTGCTACCCTCCCCTCTGCCCCATCCTGGGCATCCCTCAGCCCCAGCAGAACAGGGGTAAGAAAGTGAGCAGGTCAAGTGAAGCATGCAGGAACAGCTTTCCCATAAAGTCAAAGCTGCTGAGGGAGCTGGGAAGGGTCTGGAGCCCCAGGAGGGGCTGATGGAGCTGGGAAAGGGGCTGAGCCTGGAGCAAAGGAGGCTCAGGGGGGACCTTGTGGCTCTGCACAAGTCCCTGACAGGAGGGGGCAGCCGGGGGGGTCGGGCTCTGCTGCCAGGGAACAGGGACAGGACAAGGGGAAACGGCCTCAGGCTGGGCCAGGGGAGGCTCAGCTTGGACAGCAGCAGGAATTTCCCCATGGAAAGGGTGCTCAGGCCTTGGCAGGGGCTGCCCAGGGAGCTTTGGAGTGCCCATGCCTGGAGGTGTCCAAGGAAGGGCTGGAGGTGGCACTCAGTGCTCTGGGCTGGGGACAAGGTGGGCATTGGGCACAGCTTGGATTCCGTGGGCTGGGAGGGCTTTTCCAGCCTCAGGGATCCTGGGATTCTGTAAATCCACCTACAGTCGCCCAGAGCGAGTGTTTCAGATCGGCAACACTGACCAAAAGCATCCCAAGGAAATTCCTGGTGCAGCCTCCCGGCGCAGCTGGGAAGTTAATGCCGGATTTAGGGGCTTTGCTGGGAATGGGCTGCAGCTCAGTCGCGTGCTCAGCTCCTGCAGGGCTCATCTCCAGCTCTCCCTCGCCCGGGGAAAGTGCTGAACGTGCCGGGGCGTTTTAACGAGGTTTCCAAACGGTTCCTACCCCTCTGCTCCGAGGCCAGGCTTCCATGGAGCAAACAGAGCTGTGCCGAGGCGTGGAGGGAGCTGGAATCTTTTCCTGGCCATGGCCAACTGGGAATAAGAGTTACTTCTTTATAGCAGATGTGTAGCTCAAAGTTCACCATAAGGGCACTCACATCGAGAGCACAGCATGTATTGTTCTGCAAGAAGGCTCAGCTCAGCCCTTCAAAAGACTTCGGAACAACTAATTTCATTATCCAAAGAATAAAGTGAGGCAGAGGGAGCCAAAATTAACCCTCTGGCCGCTCCCTGGAAGCAGGGATTTCTTTAGCACCCTGTGCTCACAGATGCAGGCAGAAAATCTGCCTCACAGTCTCCCAGCTCTGTTTTTCTCAGTAGTTTAGGAGCTGGATATCTTATTCCTCTCAAAATGACCGCCTGGACCCAGGCCAGGCTGAGCACCCTCACACAAAGCCCTCTGCGTGTACACTGCATCAGCAACTGTGGCTCGGGATTTTCAGCTCCACTTATGACCCCCAGGGAAAATCAAAAGCAAAAAATAATAATTTTTTTTTATTATCCATGCAAAAAAATGTCGTTCTCTTACTGACCAAGTTAAAAAATAATACCTGCAGACAAGAAGGACAAAAAAAGAGAAGTCCCACAAGAAAAACTCACCTATTTTTAGGCATATTTGAGCAAAGAAAAACACACTCCTCCAAACCATGTCCCCTTCTCAGCCAAGGGTCACTTGACCACGTGGCTAGGGCATGAACTGATCCTGAAATTCTCCCTGCCCAGCCAGATTCCTCTCTCTGGAGCTGAGCTGCTTGCTCAGCATCAATCCAACCTGTGAGTTTGGTTCTAAGGGAAAAGCCCAGGACACCCAAAGAGAATCCACCCCAGAGCAGGAGGTTGATGAAGGGTGAGTCAGGGGCCAGCACCTGGTGCATGATGGGTCCCTTTCATTTGCTGTTTCACTTCCCAGTTCTAGCACACGGTGCGTGGGTGGAATTAAGATGAGCTCTTTTACCTGGAGGAACAGCCGGGAACCATCTCCGGCCACGTTTGGGGCATAAACCCCAGTTTTGTCCCCAGCGCAGAGCTGCTCAAAAATCCTTCGGCGAGTCCTTTGGCAAGGGCCGGGGACTGGCTGGAGCTGTGATGTGCGACGGGCTTTATTGACACTCGCTCCCGTCCTGCATTCCCAAGCCGGCCCCCAGGACCGCCTTTTAAATCAAAGGAAAGCGGGATTTGCACTACACAGGTGTGCTGAGGGAGGCAGGATGCAGGGTGCTGAGGGAGGCTGAGGATGCAGGGTGCTGAGGGAGGCAGGATGCAGGGTGCTGAGGGAGGCAGGATGCAGGGTGCTGATGAGCCAGGGTTTGGAGCAGACCCAAAGCTCCAGCCCTCCCCGGGCAGAGCAGTCCCCGCGCACAGCCCGTGGCTACCGCAGCAGCACATCTGCGAGCAGCTCGAGAACAATCATCCCTTTGTCCCGGCGTGTTCCCGGGGCTCCATCGCTCCGTGCCGGGGGCCGGCCACGTGCAGATGGCTCGCTGCGAGCGGCCCCGCGGCCGTGCCTCGCTGGGCTGCGAGGCGCTGAGCCGGGATTTTCTGCGCTCGGAGAAGGGGCCGAAGGAGAGCGGCGGATCCCCTCGTCTCCTGCCAGCTCACCCCCTTTCCCTGCGCTCCGGGCAAGGGAGGCAGCTGCCGGCACAGAGGCTGACCTATATTCCAGCGCTGACGGCCCAACACTTTTTTACCCGTTTTCTTTGCCCCCTGGTCCGGGCTGAAAAAGGATGGTCAAACCATCAGTGCCACGGCCCGCAGGAGCCCGGGGAAGCAGCGCTCGGCGCTCGCAGGGCGTGCTCCGCTGTACGGACGTGGCGAGCGCGACCGCCCCGAGGGGAGATGCGAGCGCTGATAGCGCTGAGAAAGGAAGGGTGTTCCGGGCCGGCACAGGTGAGGGAGGAGGTGCCGCTCGGCTCGGCAGGAACCCTGTGCAGCGCAGATAGTGTCGCGCTGAGCTGTGGCTGACCGCAGCGTCCCCGTGACCCGCTCGGCGGCCGGGTGGCAGCGGCACGGGGGGACGGGATCGTTTTCCCACAGCACGGCCGGGATGGGGCGGGCCCGGGCTGGCTGCTCGCCCGTGTGGCCCTGGCTGGCGCTGAACCCCCGGCACTAAACCCCCTTGCCCAGGCGTTCGGGGCAGTCGGGGACAGCCGCACACAGCGCGGCGCAGAAGGACCCGGCTGGGGTTTTCCCTGGTGATGCTCGGCTGTTATGGGACGAAAACTGGGAAACGACGGGAGTCACGAGGCTTCCCGAGGGTCTCCACGGGCTTCAGCACCACAACCTCCAAGATGACAGCAACCTGCCCTGCACCCTCTTTGCTCAGCACAAAATCTCTCCACTGGGGCTGAGCTGTTACGCTCCCGGGGTTATTTCTCGCCTCTTCCCATTTATTTACCTCCAGGGGAGGAATTTTGCCTGGCTGTTCCTGAAAAGGAAGCCAGTCAGTCTCCCTGCCCCTCCTCCTCGGCAAAGGGGCTGTTCCATGCCCTGTGGGGCTGCCTCTGCCGCAGCCGTGCCCCCGGAGGTGCCACCCGAACGCGGGAGCAAGGCTCAGGGAGCGGGGCACAGCGGCAGCAGGAGGCTCCGCGCTTTCGGGGCTTCGCCTCTGCCGCACAAAGAGGCTTAGGACGGCACGGCTGAGCCAGAGGCTGGATTAGAGGCAGAACCGGCTCTGGCTTCGCGGCAAATCTCTGCACAGGGGCTCAAGGTGCTCGCTGGGCGGCTCAGAGAGCGCCCTGGTCCTGCCCTGGGAGCACCCGGGCTCCTGGTTCCAGCAGAGCCTCCTCACGGCTGCCACAGCCCCTGGCGCCGGGCAGGCACCGGTGACCCAGGCACGACTGCACGGGCTCGGTGGCCCAGGGGTGGGTTCCTCTTCCTCGCACGGACTCGAGGAGGAAACTCCTCCGCCAGTCACGCCCTGATCTGGTCAGAGACCTCTGCTCTGAGTCGGGGGCTTCCAGCACAACGCTGTCCCTCCACCCAGAGGAAACGTGGTCGCAGGGGAGGGTGGGGATGCCCCAGCTTTCCCAGAACCTGTCGTAGCTCTGGTGTTGGTCCTGCCGGGAGCAGGGTCAGGCCAGACACCTCCACACCTTCCTCCTCGTGCCTACCAGGAGAGCCAGGTGTGGCAATGCTGGCACATCCCAAGCCAGCGAGATCCCCAGGAAATCCTAGGAGAGCAGGGCTTGCTCCAGTGGCTTTCACTGCAGGGATGCTTCACAGCTCAGTGCTGTGGAAACCCCCCACGTGCTTTCAGCTGGGCAGCACCTCCCACCTGCAGCTGCCTTTTAAAAATAATTTTGAGAAAAGAACCCAACTCTCCAAAACTAAATGAATCTCTTAATTTATTTTCATATGCTTGTGCAAAAACACAGCCCAGGTCTCTGGAGACAGAAGAGACTTGTCTGGTTGATTTCCTGGGATTTTCCCTGGACAGACGTGATTTTTGATTAACTGGCAGATCCATCCATTACAGCCTTGTTCCCATATTCCCTGATCCTGTTGCAAGGGCAGTGGCTGCACAGGATGCCACGGGCCTGCCCTGCCAAGTGATGTTCCCTGGCTGGAAGCTACCACAGCTGGGAGCTGAAAGGCTTGGAGAACCCAGAGCCCTGGCTTTCCTTGTGGTGAGGAAGACAAAGAACGTGGTGGTGTGGGAGCTGGAAGGCTCCAGTTCCACTTCAGGCAGTGGCTGTGGCCCGTGGCACGGAGGAGAGCAGACACAGCCATCCCCCTTGTCTGGGAATGAGGAAAGAGCGGCTGGAACGGACCAATCTGCCAGTTAATCGAAAATCAGGGAAAATCCCAGGAAATCAACCAGACAAGTCTCTTCTGTTGCCACCCTTCTGGATACAGTGGCCTCTTTGAAGCCTCAGCCCCGTCACCCCTTGTGTGGGAATTCCACATCTCCCTGCTCCCAGCCTTCCCACTGCCCGGAGCGCAGCCAGAGCAACGCATCCAGCAGCTTTTCCCCTCCACCTTAAAAAAAAACCCAAACAGTTTCCATCTAAACCATCTTAATCTGGAGGGAAGCTACAGAGCAGAGGCATTTTGATAGACTGGAGTGATACTTTCAGCAGGGATTTCTGCATGGAAAGGGTGCTCAGGCCTTGGCAGGGGGTGCCCAGGGAGCTTTGGAGTGCCCATGACTGGAGGTGTCCAAGGAAGGGCTGGAGGTGGCACTCAGTGCTCTGGGCTGGGGACAAGGTGGGCATCGGGCACAGCTGGGACTCCATGGGCTGGGAGGGCTTTTCCAGCCTCAGGGACTCTGGGATATGAGGAAGGAGCAATTTGAGACTCACCAGGATTCAAAAGACCTCCAAATTGAAAGATCTCATGACTCAAAAAACATCTCTGAGCCTGTGCTTTGCTTATGAACAGGTACTGTGAGGCATCAGGGTGACCAAAGCTGAGAGACTGCTGAAAGGACAGAGCCAGAGACATCTCCACTCATCTGTCATTTGTGGTACCAGAGGCTGCTGCTGATGCAAAGCCCCTGGAAGAGCATCACAGCTCTTCAGAGAACGACCATTTGAGAGGAGCAACACAGTGTTGAGCCAAAGACACCTCACACCCAGTTTTCTGCCTACTTTTAAAATTAACAAATCTTAAATTCTTAGTGTCACTTAAAATACTCTGCTGGAAATGGTCAAAGGCAGCAGTAAATCACAGTGGTCAGTGCTGTGATACAGGATGTCAGAGCTGGGTGAAATGCAGGGGTAAAATCAGAAAAACAGAGGCTGAACTGTACTCCTCTAATGCTTTAAATTCTGTCTGCTACATTTTGTTATTTTTAGTGCCGTGGTACAGAGGTACTAGACTTGTGACACGTGATTTAAGAGGAAGGGCAAGTTAAAATCAAATTTAGAATAAATAAAGGATTTCTGAGTAATCTCTGAGCCCATCCAGTGCCACCCCTGACAGGGGCAGGGACACCTTCCACTGTCCCAGGCTGCCCCAAGCCCCAATGTCCAGCCTGGCCTTGGGCACTGCCAGGGATCCAGGGGCAGCCCCAGCTGCTCTGGGCACCCTGTGCCAGGGCCTGCCCACCCTCCCAGGGAGCAATTCCTTCCCAATATCCCATCTCTCCCTGCCCTCTGGCAGAGGGAAGCCATTCCCTGTGTCCCAGCACTAGGACAAGGAGTAAATAAGGAGTTTCCAAAGAATAAACTCTGCAGCTTCATGGATTTTTGTGCTGCTTCAAGTCAGGCTCCTCTCCTTGACATAATTTTCACGGGCTGTAGAAGTATCAGGAGACCTGGCAAAAATGCTGGAGCTCCGTGCCTCTGCCCAAAGCCAGGGAAAGCCTTACTTCAATCAAAGTAACCTCTCCCAGCACAGATCCTGGAAAATTCAATGTAATTCCATCCCAATAATTATTCCAGCCCATCGATACATCTTCCTTTATTTGTTTTTTTTTGCAAGATGATGTTGATGTTAAATTCAATCCTTCACAGCAACATTCATAACAAATCTAGAGGAGGTTTAGCAGCCTGACTCTGAAATTGCTGTAAGTGAGGCTTCACAGCCTCTGCAAGGCTCATGGCAGACTCTATGCAGCCGTCGAAGTTGGAACGCGTGAATCCATCACCCCCACAGATCAGGAGAGGCTGAGTGTGAAGAATCATCTGTCCTGGGCAATTGGGTACAGCTCTGGTAACCTGAAAATGACAGACAGAAAGGGAGTGGGAAGAGTATTTCATTTACCTGAATGTCACACCAGAAAGATCTGTGTTCCTGAGAAGCACATCACAGAACCACGGAACCGTTTGGCTTGGAAGGAACCTTAAAAATCATCTTGTTCCACCCCCTGCCATCAGCAGGGCCACCTGCCACTGTCTCAGGCATCTCCAACCCCATCCAGCTCGGCCTCCCATCCCAAAAGGCAGATCCAAACATTAACCATCAAAGTACCACAGTAAAACACTTATTTCTGGGAGTTAAATAATCGGAGTAAAACTTCACTGTGTGTGAAAGTTGAGAAACTTCACAGCCTGTTCTGTTTTATTCTCAGCCTGTCTCAGCAGAACTGAATTGTCTGGCCCTGGTGTAGAGATCTAGAAAGGTGTGAGGGTGATCTCACATCAGCGAAGCAGGGCCTGGAAAATCCCAGACAGGTTCAACACAGGAAAGGGAACCTGCTGTCTCTGGGATCACAGAATCCCAGAATGATTGAGGCTGGAAAAGCCCTCCCAGCCCATGGAGTCCAAGCTGTGCCCGATGCCCACCTTGTCCCCAGCCCAGAGCACTGAGTGCCACCTCCAGCCCTTCCTTGGACACCTCCAGGCATGGGCACTCCAAAGCTCCCTGGGCAGCCCCTGCCAAGGCCTGAGCACCCTTTCCATGCAGAAATTCCTGCTGCTGTCCAACCTGCTAAAGCCTAACACAGAAGAGTACAACTGCTCATTTCTTGGATTTCCACCCAGTAAACCACTGCTGTATCCCCTGGTGGGACCGTCAGCTTCCAAGGAATCTTGCTAAATCCAGGGGATTTTTCCACTGATTCAAATGTCCCCTCAGCTGGCCACTGCCAAGCCATTCTGTGCCACTGCCAAAGGTGGATGAGCTGCAAAGCACCCACATTCATGCTGCTGGCTGCGCCTTCTGTTACTGGGTGTTAGCATCTCTGCAAAGAGGAAATTAGCTGAAATAACCACCTGCAAGCCCTTATCCTTTATTCAGCTTAACAGAAGAGTCTATCCAGGTGTGGCAAATCCAGACAGAGCCCCTCCCTCAGACCAGTTTTAAGTCAGTACTTAATTTATTCCTGAATTTTTCTCACAGATCGATCAGAGTATGAACAATGCAGAAAGATTTGGCAGAAAAAGGCTTTCTGAGCTTCCTTCCCTCTTGGCTACCCAGTGTTTATTTGATGCTGGCTCTACCAAGCAGCTCCTACCCCTCCTGGTACCTGGTCAAAGGTTGGACTTGATGATCTTGGAGATGTTTTCCAGCCTCAGTAATTCCCTGTAAAGTGGCTCTGCCAAAGACACACGGTGGGTTGGGAAGCTGTTGGCTCTGAATGCTAATGGTGCCTTCACCATAATTAGAGCAAGGGGATCCAGAACTGCAGCTGTGCTGCTAAGCAGTGTCAGTAGAGTTCTGGAAGTCCTAATCCCTCATCTGCCATGGATAATTGTAATGTCTGCATTTTAATCCCAGGATTGTGTTTGGCCATGTGAAGGATGTTACAGCCGGATTTAATTAACAAGTAGGATAAATCCCATCTAAAAGAGGCAGGGGAAAGATGCACCCATCTTATCAGCTCCCTCGGCCTCTGTGGCAACAGCTTATTATAATTGAAAGTAAAGAGAGCTTTAGGAGAAAGAGGGAGCTCTGCCCAGATATTTAATTTAGGCAGTGATTACTTTATAGGGTGGCATTAGAGATCTCTTCATTGAGATAACGGGTCTGACCTACAGGGACTTATTTGCAACCTATGACACATTGACATTCATCCACCAAATTACAGGCTGGTGATAATTCCTCCTGTGGCACCAGCAGCTGCTGGAGTCAGAGCCCTGGCTGGCAGCAGCAACAGAAGCAGGAGCTGGATGGGATTTGGGAACCCCTTCCAGAGCTGGATCCGACTCCTCTCCCCGCTCCCCCCTGCAGCTCCCGTGATCACTGGCAGTTCTCAGCAGGTAAGGCAGGAGAAGAGACCACATGTCACAACCAGGGAACCTTAACAGTGACACTTGCTTTTCCCCCCCAAAAATATCCCCCTGAACCGATAAAGAGGAACTCAGAGAACACACCACGACTTTGATGTGTTTTGTATAACTATTAATACCCGTGCTAAGGTCGCTTGTGCAATCCACCAATACTTTACTCGCAGGAAAATGAGCTCTGTGCTAACGAGGCCAGGTTCCCCAATTGCATGCAGATCAAGGGGTATGAGCAGACTCTACAACAGCCATCCCCAGCAACTTCAAAAAAGGAAAAATTTTTAGGGGACTGCTTTAAAAGTAAGTATTTTGCATCAACCTCCACATTCAAATTCACCGATGTAATTCAACTTGAGAGGCTTTGGGTAAACGTGGAGATACACTCCAAATTTTAGGAAATCACCAACAATTTCCTCAGATTTTTAGAAGAGGACTGCAAAATATACACATTTTGCTATTATTGCTCTTAGGTAGTTTACTTTAGCATACTTCTCACATAACATTCTGTTAAATTGAGCTGGGCCAAATCAAATAATAACAATTAGTACATCTGTACTCCTGCTCTTCTGTGGTAGGGTGGGAATTCTGCTAGTAATACCACATACTTCTGGATGCAGAGGGATGGATTGAGTCATGTTTTTTAAATCCCAGCAAAAATCCCACCGAATTACGTGGGATTTACTTCCTTCCTGCACGCTGCTCCTACCCCTGCTTACCAGGAGAGCTGCATAACTCACTGCTGAGCCAGGCCCACAATGTTAAAAAATGGCTAAAAATGACCTGGCTTTTGTTGGCCAGCCCTGGATGCTGCTCACAGCTGTGTGGAGCAATGTGTTACAGGTATTGAGCAACCATCCCCTTCCCTCCTGCTCCCTGAGGATGGAGAGCACAGCCCCAGCAGGCCCTCCCAGCTGACTGGTCCCACCAGGGAGTACCTGGGAGTATCTCCACTTCTGGCACTTGATGCTGCTTGGTTTAGGCAGGGAGGGCACAATCCTCTGCAGGTGACTGAGAATTATCTGCTGCACCTCTGCAGGGTCTGAGTCCAGGTGCTCGCTTCCAAAGGTCACAGTCGTGTGCACCACGACCGAGGGCCCAGCTTCAGGAGACTCTGAGAGAAAGGAGAGAGCAGCTTTTGAAGGATTGCTCATTAATGCCTGCCTTCCCCACGTGCTGACAATTGTGCCTCCAGCCTAGGAGTGAGTAGGGACAAAAATATCTGTGGTACCCCCCTGTTCTTCCAGATGGGAAGAAAAAAGCACAAGGAGTAACAACACAGGTTGTTCACAACAGGAACACAAGTCAAGGAGGACAATCTCTGCAACAACCTGGCCTTGGACACTGCCAGGGATCCAGGGGCAGCCACAGCTTCTCTGGGCACCCTGTGCCAGGGCCTCCCCAGCCTCATTGTAAAAAAATTAGGATTTTTATCTAATCTAAATCGACCCTCCCTCGGTTTAAAACCATCACCCCTTGTCCTATCGCAAAAGTTTGTTCTCATCTTTTGAACATGCAATCATAGCTCAGGTGCTGATGTTGATCCCAGCAGACTTGGACAGGGCCAGGCTTTGTTCCATTTGGGGCTTGCTGCAGGTTCTCTGCAGCAGGTGACTCCTGTCCCCGCTGGCTTGTTGGCTTGTCACCTTACAGACGTGGCCTAACAACCAGCAGCCAGAGAATTTGCCTGGATTAGGGGATTTTTGGGCTCAGCGACTTCCCCGTGCCAAGGCAGGATGAGGACCCAGCAGATCCTCGTGTGAGTCATTCCCACTCCGACGAGCAGGACGGAGCAAGGACACGACCTGGGTTATGCTGCATTTCAGCTGAGCTGGCTGTTCAGTGAAGTGATTCCCCCTCACTCCCTTACCCAGCAACTCCCTCCTTGGGGAGCAGAAAGCCCTTCCTGGTTAAACCTTTGCTTGGATTAGCGCATTCCTGGACAAAGATTTGCGCTTTGGCGAACGAGCGCTTTATGACCGAGGCACCCACAAAGAAAGAGGAGGCTGAACACGTTCCGACCATTCTGGCTGCCAGGCACCAAGCTTGATAAACTCTTTCTCTCCAGCTCCTCAAGCTGGAGATGCCCTCTGGGAAGATGGCACATTCCAGCCTTCCAAAGGCAACCAAAATGCCTTTCTCTGGCGAGCTTTCTGTCCTGGTCTGACCACTTCAGAGGTGCAGCAGTGCCAGATCTGCAAGCGTGAAAGCCACAGCTTTGAATTCCTACGGAAGGATCCCCTCTCTGAGTCTCTTTCTTGGGTGGGCCAGCTCAGCCAACCCTTGCTCTTGAAAACTGTGAAAATGTGGCAAAAAGGGTGGGAAGATGTTTCCTGGTTTCACAGCTACCACAGGACGTATCTCAGTGGGCATCGGCTTTTCCAGATGTCTGGAAAAGCATCGCCAACGCTACTCAGATTTTCCTTCCCCTTTTTGGGGCAGAAACCAGGTATTCTGTTGTCTCTCCACAGACACTGTGAGGGACAGAAGACCAAGTGGGGAAGCCTATGAGGTTAACTGGGATTTATTACAGTGCACGTGGTATTTTGGCAAATTCTTCCGCATAAACTTGACGAAAAGGCTCATTAAAAGATGCCAAAGCATTTTAATAAAATAAGTATTTACTGCTTGCTGGGTCTTGTTACAGCCAGTGATCCCACCCACGATTTCACCAACGATTCCAGCCAACGCCCACCTCCTTTCAAACCTCTCTTCTCTTCACTGGCATGCACAGCTGGGCCTATGGAGCAGCCAGCTTGGGACCATCAGTCTGATCAGCGCCCTGAGAAGTGTCCTCCCCTCTGAGCAGGTCTGCAACCACACACAGGGATCCGGGAAACGGAGGAATTGCAAAGACAGGAGATTGAATATATGCAGAATTAAGTGGGGGATTGAAAAGTGAGGCTCTAACTGCATCCTGCACATCCCAAAGGAAAGGTGACGGAGATGGCAGAGGCAGGCTCTTCTCGGAAGCTCAAAGCAACAGGACAAACTGGGCACAACTGCAACGGGAGAAAATCCCAGCTGGACATGAGGATACAGCCCCTTCCTGTGTGAGCAGAGCACCCCTGGGACAGTGGTGGAAAACTGCATCTTGACCTAGAACCTGGGAATGAGGGGAAAGGTTTCTGGATTGTGAGCAGAAGGCAGGAGCTATCAGCTTCTGAACGTTTTGGGACTGTCTCAACATTCGTCATCAATTCCCAGCTGGAGGAACCACACAGGCTGTGTGGAAAAAGGGAACGACAGACTGCTGACAGTGAGAATTCACACAGGGTTAAGCCTGTTGGGAGTACTCTCCTCCAGAAAAAGGATGGGGCTAATAAAAGGTGCCCTGGACAAGAGCACAGAGAACAGAGCCCAAGGCCACTCCCCCAGCACAGGAGCTCGCAGCCCAAGGACATCTGGTGTCAGGAAGGTGGCTCTGAGGTTTGAGTGACACTTTCAGTGCAGAACTGTGGTGTCCTGGTCCAGCTGCTGTCACTGTCACAGGGCCATGAAAAGGCTCGTGGGTGAATTGCTCCAGGCAGTGAGAACATGAACAGCCCATGGTGCCAAGTCCTCCCACAGGGATCTCCTCCTGCTCTGGCAGGTTCTCAGGTGGCACTAAGGGTGTAAAGTCAGCTCCTGTGGTGGCCACGTCCTCCTTACCATCAGTCTTGGGGAAGGAGGGAGACAGAGCAGTGACGATGAAATAAACCATACGAAATGATGACTAAAACAGTGAAACAAGACGTGTTCTTGGAGAAAGCTCGCGGGGGAGCACCCGCCCACCTAAACCTTCTTCCTGCAAAACACAAAATCCACTTTTCTGTGGTGAATCTATGCCAAGGTCAGGGTCCAGAGTCCCTAAATGCAAAAGGAATTTTAGAGAGGAGGTGTGATCCCTGGGATCCACGGAGGCCTAAAGTTCCCTTAGCAGAGAGAACACCACCAGAGCCTGAAAGCCACAGGGTCCATTTGGGAATGGTCAGGATGGTATCCATCGTGTTCTGGGAATGTGACAAGTTAGAAAAGGAACTGTGGAAATGGAGGAATTGGCAGGTAAGAGGGATTTCAGGATGCCAGGACGGGGACGGAGCACAGTGCTCTTGGGACTCTATTAATGGGGTACCCTAAGAAGGACCCACCTGCTCTTTGACTGCCAGAGGAGTCTTGGCAAAGACAGGGAGAAGCAGCTATAACTCTTGCTATCCCCAAGAAAGCAAAAGACACCTGGATTTGCCCAAACAATAATATTCTAGGAGAGAAAATCATGTCTGAGGGCCACTGTAGAGCACATCTGTGGCTCACAGACTCTGCAGAGCTCACAGACCCACCGACCCTCGAGAGAGGGAGATCTACTTTCATAAAGGTATAAAAGCAAGCAGCCACAACCTGCAGTTCAATTTGCAAGCTGCACAGATGCACCCACAAAACATGCACAGAGAGGATGGAAGATTGTAACTGGTTCAGCTGTGCTAACATTAAAACTTGCTGGGCAGCAAAAGTGGACAGGGCTTGAAGAACTGCCAAGGGGCTTGCTTAGATTCACTTCCCAGTTCGTTTATCAGTGTGTTCAGTGAATCCTCACCAGAACATTGTCTGCCTCAGAGTCACAGAACTCAGGGGGGGAGGGAGGAACCTCTGGAGGTCTCTAGCCCAACCTCCTGCTCAAAAGTGGGGCCAGCTTCAAGGGCAGATCGTTTGCCACGACTGCTGGAGCGCTCAGGAGTGCCAAGGGTTACAACCTAGTCTCCAGCAGAGAACTGTCTGTGGATGTGAGAGGCACGCATCTCCCACAGAAATGTTCTCCTCCTTTCAGGGGAACAGCAGGGAGTGTTTGTCTCACGTTGCTGCCCAAAACCTGGAGCCATAACAGATCCCGACAGAAACCGAGATGCGGTTGTTTCCTGACCCTCAGGAATTTTTGATCTCCCAGGGGAGATGTGTTTTGGTATTTGAACCCCATTCTGGTCTTGGGTAGCAGGAGGGGAGGGGAAAGGGCTTCTGCCACACCAAACAAACCCTGGCAGAAGGAAATGCTGCTGGGTCAGTGTGGAGGGCAGCAGAGAAGCTGGACACCTCTGGACAGGCTGGAGCTGCATCCCTGCTCCCCGGGAGGCATCACACACGGCAAAAGAGAAGTCAATGTGCAGGCCTCATAAAACCCTATCTAAAAGTTTAAAAAAGAGCAGTGATCAACTTTGCTACACCTAGAAAGCAAGAAGAGATGGAGGTTCACTTTCAAAATGCCACACTGCTGTTCGGAAGGACGGTTAGTGAGCTTCCCCAGCTATCCTCAGAAATTCCCATGGTCCCTAAGGTCCCATATTCTCCCTGGAATAAAATCTACTCTGTCTGACAAAGCACATTTGGGAGGAGTCAGGGAAAGAATAGCACTGACTTTTTTATATTCAGAAACCCAGCATTTCATTAGCCTTACCAACAGTTTCTGATTATTTTTCTGAAAGGCAGGCAGGGCTGGCAGGGGATTACGGCACAACTGGCTGCATAGCGAGGCAAAAACTTAAACACTTCTTTAACTCCTCCATCTTCCTAAAAATTCTTACTTCAGGAAGGAAAGGAATCTATATTTTAAAATTAAAGAGGATACTCGAGAATTACACGGATGCTAAAGCCCTGTAAGGCGGATCTTCCCTTTAAATTACATAACCCCGCAATCCTGGAGCGAAAGAAAGGAACCACTTCCACTTTTATGTGTCATCTATCTTTAGTCCTCCTGGAACGCAGGGAGATGCAAAGACTGCGGTATTCCAGAAATAATTTATACTGGAGAATTCCCACTGTCCCCCCGAGCCGGTATAAATATGGATGGAGTGTTCGAGGCAGCCAATCCCACAAAGTGTTTAATATTCATGCGCACCACACGGGGAATTCAGCACACGCTTCTCGTGGGCTCTTCCTTACGTAACGTCACCCCTGCAGGCAGGGATGGGATTCTACCAACAGCAGCTGGGATCCTCAGCTGGTGGAAAAAGCCTTCCCTCCTGGAGGCTCCTGATTACACACCAGGAATTGGTGGCATCAGAGGAGCTGCTTCATCACACCCACCCCCCTTTAACAGCAAGGCCGGTTTGTGTTCCACCGGGGAAATGTGAAACGCACGTGAGTGGGATGTCTCTGCTTTACTGAGTCAAAGCAGGGACTGCCACGTCTCAGACAAGTGACAAGGACAGTCTGGGCTTCCACAGAGAGGGCCACACTTTCCCTTTTGGTCTTTGAGGGGCGGACTACCTGCTTTAGGGAGGTGTTACATACACATATATGAGTCCCTCAGCAGAAAGCTCACAGCATCACAGAATCATCAAATGGGTTGAAGATCATCCAGTTCCAACCCCCCCCTGCAGGGGATCACCACCAGCTTTCCTCTGGCTCTCTATTGTTCAATGCTGCTTATTAAAAAGTGACTGTTTGAGGTGGCACTGAGGGTGAGAGAAGCCTCCATTAACTGTGGACGCATCAGGTGAAGAAACAACCGGAGAAAGGGACGGCTTTTGGGGAATGATGACTGTCCTGGAAGATCTCAGCAGTTCTGCTTTCTCCAAACATTTACTTTTTGGTTGTCACCACCCTCTTCTTCAGATGGATCCAAATGACCAAGGTTGAGGAACGGAAGAACGGGAAGATCGATGAGCGGAGTGGAGATAAAAGGGACAGCGAGGTGCTGCTGTGCCTCCCACTGAAATGTTCTGGAGGGCAGTCAGAAGCACGGAGAGAAAAAAAGCAGATGCAAAATACTTGCATATGTGCTGAAACAAGCATAAAGGAACTTTTTATTCATGTGTTTTGGTTGCAGGACTTCTCATGTAAATAAATTTCACCCTCAGCCTCCCTTGCCTGTGCTGTCTAAAGGCTGCCTCCTAGAAGAGACACACACAATTTGTTCTTGGAAAAATTTGCTCACACAAACAGAACTCTTCCCCAATTCAAAGGAAATTTCAGTGAGAAAGGTATGCGTCAACACCGATGTTCTGGTGCTTTCTATGCATTTGTTATCAATGTGCCCCAAATAATGTGCTTTGTACTTGGTTCAACTGCATCCAGAGACAGCAAAGCTGTTTGATAATACCACTGAAGTTCCGTATTTGTTGTTCTTGGTGCTGGGGCCTTGAAACCACATGTGCAAAGAGGTGGGGAAAGGGTGGGTGAATTTGGGAAAGGATGGGTGAACTTCTCCACGACACTGGTAAGGATAATATCAGTAGGTGCTATTAGCTACCAGGTACTTTTTGATGAACACAACAATGGCAACAGAATCTCAGATGCAAGAAAAACTCCAGCTGAACACTGTCAGCAACAAGGAGAGAATGCCAGAGAAAAAAGATCACTCATATTTGGCTTTCCTTACACTTGTTTTTTAACATATTCACCGTAAGTCCCTGCCGGAGAAAGCACATCAGGGTGGATACATCCTTATTTTGGCCAGTCCAGCCACTCTTCTGTTTTCTTTTCACTCTTTTCAGATCAACAGGCTAAATTCATAAGGAAAACAAGGAATTTGTGCTCGCACAGAGGGATGGAGAACCTCTCCTACAAGGAAAGGCTGAGCTGGCAGTGTTCACCCAGAGAAGGAATGGCTCTGGAGAGAGCTCAGAGCACCTTCTGGGCCTAAAGGGGCTACAGGAGAGCTGGAGAGGGACTGGGGACAAGGCATGGAGGGACAGGACACAGGGAATGGCTTCCCAGTGCCAGAGGGCAGGGATGGATGGGAGATTGGGAAGGAATTGCTCCCTGGGAGGGTGGGCAGGCCCTGGCACAGGGTGCCCAGAGCAGCTGGGGCTGCCCCTGGATCCCTGGCAGTGTCCAAGGCCAGGCTGGACAGGTGGAAGGTGTCCCTGCCCATGGCAGGGGGTGGAACTTTGGGTCTTTAAGGTCCCTTGCAAGCCAAACCACCCTGGATTCTGTGACTCTGACTGGTCTGCAAGTGTTTTTTCTTGAGCTAGTCCATGCCACCACACTGCCGCACATGAAACTCAGTTAATAAACACACGCTTCCTCAACTGGCATCTTCCAGAAAGGGAGGAGAAGGGTCTGTCTTGGGGGATATTCTCCAAACCTCAGCAAGCACGTGCAGCCATTTCAGGGCCTCTCCCTGAGCATAAAAGCACCCTGGCTAACTCTGGACCGGGCTGAGCAGCCCCAATTACCCAGCTCATTCCTCCTTCCAAGCCTGGTGGAAAGAGCAGGAGCTGCAGAGTAACGGGTGGCGGGAGACAAGCTGGCACGTGCATGGATCGGTGTTTAAACAAAGGAACCCCAGCTCTTTCTTGGAATAGCAACATTTTGATGTCTCCAATCCCCCGACACGGGCTTCATAACCACAGTAACACAAGCCACGTGCTGGGGGCTGATCCTCTGAGGGCTGGCCTGCTCTCACTGTGTGCTTCACTCCAGGCCAAACGTGACATGAAACGCCATCCGCTGCGGCTTGGAGCTAAATACTCGCTCTGTTCAGAATAGCAACACTCAATTAAACAGCATTTCTCATGATCTACACCCTCCATTGTGGCTGTGTGTAAGGGGAATAATGGGAGCACTGACCTATATTGCGCTTCTTGTTATCGATGGAGATGAAGCGTATGCAGGGATTATCGGTGATGTACTGAGCAGCCCAGGGGACAGCAATCCCTGTCCCCGCCTCATAAAACAGTCCCAGGGCGTAGCGGGATGAGTAGCTCACAGATTCCAGTTGCTGCTTTTGGCTTTCATTAATTACTGTGAAAATATTTAAAAAAAAAAAAAAAAAAAAAAAAAAAAGGAAAAGAAAAGAAAATCAGACAATCCCTCTCCTCTCAGAACATCAAATATGGGAATGCTGCAGTTAAGCTGATTAATCCTTCCTGAAAATGACCAGACTGCTAAAACTAAGAATTTAATATTAAGCTTAGTGCTTTGTAGTATTTTTTTTCTGGGACACCTCTTCATGAAGTTTTAATGGTGCGTTATGCAGAATGTGTCCCTCACACACAACCCTCCCCCAGCTGCTCCCAACCCTTCCCTAGTTGCCTCTGACTCGAAACTTTGATGACTTCAGTGACTTTTTTTTTTCAAATCTTTTCTCAGAGGGCGAATAAATAGCGATAAAATGCTTGGGTTGCCTCAAGGACATCAAGTAAATGGTTGTATGGCTCGACAAACACCAAAATGACTTCACATATCAACAAAATGAACTCAGAGACTCTTGAACCTCTGGGGAAAAGAGCCCTGTGACTTCTGTGCTGCAATTCAAATGAATGAAGAAAACTCTGCACTTCAGCACACAAAAGGTTCGTAGCGAAGTTCAGCTCCTTCAGCTGAAGGTATTTTAAAGCAGTTTAGAAAATTTCAGAGCAAGTATGAATCCTAATTCCTCCCTATGATTAACTCTTCTATCTTCTAATTACAGTAAGATCTGCTTTTTGCTGCGATTTCATAATCTTCACAGAAAGCTGCACAAAGCAGCATTAGCCCCACCGCGTGCATTCAAATACTATTTAATTTCATACCACAGAGAAATCCAACAGCTTGGCTAATTGTGGAGTTCAGTTCCACATCCCTCTTCCCATGACTGAAAGGATGTCCAAGGCCTCTGTGAGCCAGAGCAGGACACGCAGAGACAGCAGCTCAGCTGATGCTGCGTGAAGAAAGGAACAGCTCATCCCACAGTGGGTTGGGCTGAAGGGAGCACGGTGCCCCAGCAAGGCCATCCCAAAGCTCACGGCACAGGATTGTGTCCTGACAGCTCTCCCAGCTGAGGCTCCTGGCTGCTCTCCCCCACCAGCCTGACCTAATGCCCAGCACACCAGTCGGATTCCACCCCAAATCCCATCAGAAACCAACCCTGAAATGTCCCCAAGATAAAAAAGAAACCTGAAAAAATGTGGGGAGTTTTTTTCCATATCTTCCCCACAAATATGCTGGGGAACAGAGAAATGGGGAGAGCAGAAAGAAACAGTGACCAAGCCACAACACCTGGGGAGGGGGAAGGAGGAGAAACACGGCATCTGGCAGTAGGTGGTGGTGGAGCTGCTGGAGGGAGGAAGCAGGACTGGCTGAGCAAGAGGGGCTTTGAAGAAGCTTCCTTTCCCTCTCCAGTTCTCCCCCCAAGAAGGTGCTGAGGGGTCCAGCTGCCTCTCACCTCACCCCTGCACTCAGATCTTTCCAAGAAGGATCTACTCCAAGGCCACCCAGGGCTCCTGCGTGCCGGGGGCTCCATGCCAAAGGCCCAGAGCAGCCTGGCATGCCCCAGGCAGGGCACTGGCTTTCATCCCGGTTTTCCGTGCTGTTCAAAGGCTGACCCAGGCACTGGCAGGACCCCCCCAGCTCACCCCCACCCTCTTCCATCCCTGCCCCCTTCCACAGCTTCCCTCCAGCTTTTGCAGCCCTCAGGACGGGGGGGATTTCATAGTGTGGCTTGGAGGGGAAGGAGGGGGATTAAGCAGGGCCGTGGGGCGGGCTGGAGGGCTGCCCTGCAGGAAAGGATGCCAGCAGGAGCACATCCCGCCCTGCTGGAAATGTTCCCTGGCCTAAGTTCCCGCTCAAGGCCTGAGCTTAACGCGGTGCCAGCATCCGGGAACCATCCCGGGGCTCTTTTCCAAGCGGGAACAGCGGCGTGAGCCATTTCCCTGGGGCTCGTCCCAGTTCCTCCTGGCAGAGCACGGGAGCCCAGACAGGGAAGAGAGCTGCTGCTGAACACATCAAGCACAGCAGAGGGGACAGACCTCAACCACAAACCCCCTCCTGGCCCCTCTCAGGAAGGGGCTGTGCCCAGCTGGGCACATCCATCACCACCGGGCCCCTTTCTCACAGCCACCACAAACAATCACAAAGTATTGCACATTCTTGCTGTGCTTCAGAAGGGTACAGAAGTCCTATAAACAAGCAAATAGGAAGCTGTAGCATCCCATCTAAAACACTATTCTCTGTCCAGGTTACTCTGGCTACTCATTCTCCCCTGGGGAAAGGAAAATAAATGAGACCTCCTCTAGCCTGTGGAGCAAATTCCTTGTGATGGAGCTGAGCTTCCCTGCTCCTCAGGGTGGGAATTTGCTTCAGGTTTACTACAGGGAGCCCTTGAGCATGTCTGACCTTCACAACACTCAGTGCTGCCAAAGCTGAGGTGGCCAGTTGGCTCTGAAGTACCTCGTTTGAGATTTCACATGTCATTATGGAGCTGTCTCCACAAGCTGTACAGCTTCAGAAGGTGTTAGGGGTCATGGGATGGATGCTGGACAGCAGGGAGGGGATCGAGGATAAGCTGTGATTTTGTCAGGTGTAAATACACACCCACACGTGGAGCTAGGCCAGGGAGTGATGAGGGAGGTACAGGAAGGAAGGGCACAAGCCGAGCTGAGCAGCCCAGGAGAGGGGAGAAGAGGGGAGGCAGGCAGCTCCAGGGCTGTGACTGCCCCGGCCAAAGGGCTGTAAACAGCCAGGGCAGCTCGTTCACAGCAGCCAGGGAAGGAACAGCTTCGGGAAGAAGTGACTTTTCCAAGCCTGGAGGAGATGGGATAACAGCCAGGCTGAGGACAGCCTGCAGGTGTTTTGGGGACAGTGACAGGCTGCTCACCTGGAGAGATGTGAACCCCAGACACACTGAGGAGCTCACACAGTCACAGAACCACTGAGGCTGGAAAAACCCTCCCAGCCCATGGAGTCCAAGCTGTGCCCGATCCCCACCTTGTCCCCAGCCCAGAGCACTGAGTGCCACCTCCAGCCCTTCCTTGGACACCTCCAGGCATGGGCACTCCAAAGCTCCCTGGGCAGCCCCTGCCAAGGCCTGAGCACCCTTTCTGTGAAAAAAGGTTCCTCCAGACTCAGCCCTGCCCTGTCCCAGGTAAACCAGAGCTAGGAGGGAACTGGCTGGGTAGAAACAGGAGGGCTCATGGCCAGGCTCAGGCTCTGGGCAGCTGCACCAGGTCCTTGGGGCTGTGTCAGGGCATCTCTGGGCATGGGGATCCCCCACCACACAGGGCCCCATCGCAGGGCTGCTTCCCTGGGGCTGGCTGGGGTTTTCTGTGCCCCAGCTGAGCCTCTGGTCTCTTTCTGATCACACCATAAACCAGAACCGACTAAAACCCATCATCCCAAACAGTCATCTTTATACCACAAAATTTAAAAGTGTGTTAGTTCAGTTACTGACGTGTGTTTGCTAACTAATTTCCTTCACTACTGCTTAGGTTCTTAAAAAAATAATGTCTCTAGTTCACTGGGTTCTAAGCAGCTGCACATTTACCAAACCAAGGAAGTTTTTATAGCTTGAGAAGACAGGCAAGACAGTGACGTCAAATTTGAAATCCAGCAAAAAAAAAGCTGAGCTATATGCAAAAACAAAGCTAAGAGTTGTAAGATTGAGGTTTTTCCCCTGCTCCATCCATTATGCATTTCAGCAAGGCCAACAAGTTGATCTAAGGACATGGAGAGAACCTTCATTTTGAATTTCCATACTTTTATTGGTTTAAATGAAAACCAGACTGTTGTTTTAACGCTGGGTATGAAACCACAAAATAACTATTAATTTTTCCCCTTCCAACAAAAACGGTTAAGATGATTTTAATAACATTTTGGAAAAAAACCACACCGACCCTAGCTTTCAGAACACAGGATTGCCCAGCATACAACCATAGTGATATTTTTAAAGCAATGCATGAAGACATGAAAATCTTGTATTTTCCACTGCAAGACTCAGCTACAGCTGCACTGCGATTGCCACTGAAGTGAGTGTCCTCTGGAGATTTCATCACATCAAAGCAAAGGGCCATGTATACTTTATTTGCTGTTTCTCCAGACACTGACAGCAGAGTGGATTACTTATCTGTAGCACTCAATAAATACAGCCAGGGCCTTTTATCTGCCGTTCCAGGGCTTTAATGTCACCTCACTGCCTCACTCGTGCTGTGGGAAGGAGCGGACCCAGAGATCCCATTAGGGCCAGCAGGACAGAGGAGAGCCAAGGCTGGAGCTGGCAGGCTGGGAGCACGGGCACCTTGCCATCCAGGCATCCAGGAGGGAGCCCAGCCTCCCACCACAGAGCCAGGGAGGCAAAAATAAACCCAGCTGCTCCAACGGCCAAGAACCGACTGGGGCCTTCAAGGCTTAATCCTGGACTTTTACTCTTTTGCCAGAAAGTGCAGGAGGAGATTGCAATGTCATGGAATCACAGACTGGTTTGGGTTGGAAGGGACCTTAAAAATCATCTCTTTCCACCCCCTTCCATGGGCAGGGACACCTCCTACTGTCCCAGGCTGCTCCAAGCCCCAATGTCCAACCTGGCCTTGGACACTGCCAGGGATCCAGGGGCAGCCCCAGCTGCTCTGGGCACCCTGTGCCAGGGCCTGCCCACCCTGCCAGGGAACAATTCCTTCCCAATATCCCATCCATCGCTGCCCTCTGGCAGTTTGAAGACACCTTTCTCTGCAGAGAGGCACTGCAGGACTGTACACCTGGATCCTTCACCACCAGCTTGTGGCAGTTCTCAGAGGCTCCAGCAAGGGCTGGGCTCCCAACTGCGCTTTTGGGCAAGCAGAGATGGGCAAGAGACACGATGGACAGTGCAGGGCTCAGGCTGCTGGGGGCAGGGAGAAACCATGTCAGGACTGCAGGGAAAAACAGATGCTGCGATGTGAGATGTATTTAAAACAACGCTTGTTTTGGAAAGTTTCACTATTGCTAATTCAGTACTGCTGAAAGCTTGCAGAGACTCATCTCCCCTTGAGGCCACCACATGACATCAGAGTGCAGCCAGGCCACCTGTACCCAGCTCTTGCATGACCACAAGGGTGTGTGGGCAAACTTGGGCAAAGAAACTGAGATCCTGGTTTGAAAGACTGCCAGGGGTGAGAGGGAAAACCCTTTGTTTCACCAGCCAGTCTTGCCGAGTGGCACAGGGGTTTTGCATCCCAATGATCAGCAGCTCCAGGAAAAGGTAACAAACAGCCAGAACTACCCTGTGCTTTAGTGCACAGCAGCTACTGCCTAATATGTTCCAAACCACTTACTGAGGTATTGCCAAGGTGACTGTAAATCTAGAGATAAACAGATGCGACCAGCCACCGAAGCAGCAAGGAAAAAAAACCCTTTAGCAGTACTTTTAAGGAATGAAAGTGCAGTTAAAACTGCAAAATAAGAGCATGCTGGACTTTTTATTTCAGGAGAAGATTGCTCTTTTTAGTCTTAACCTCTGCTACTGTAAACTTCTTATTCTTCTAATAACCCATCAGCTTCAGCTTTGGTGGGAATACCATTAGAGCCTGGCCTGAACTTTGTGACTTTGTCACTGCCCAGCCACCCTGCAGCTTTCAGGACCTGAAGCCCTCCACTTTCTTCATTTTTTCCCATACTTTATCTCAGTGAGCACCCGCCTCTCTCACAGCTATGCTCTCAGTAACCCCACCACTGATCCTGTGCCCCAAAAGGCTTTGTGATTTCCTTGGACTGCTCTGCTTAAGACTTTACTTGCAGCAAATCCCCAGGCATCCCTCAGACACCGCTGGTGATGGGGCATCTGCGAGTGCCCAGTGACCACTGCTACTCTAAAAGCTAAGAAGGAAACTGTGGTTCAACGGCTACAAAGATATTTTTAGCTGAGGTATCAAGTTAAGGCATCTCAAGAGATTCACCCATCAGAATGGGCAGCTCAGACAGTACCTGCAGGGGCCGTTTACGATCACAGCTGCCGCAGCTCTGCTCGGGAGGTGGCTTACTCAGGTTGGCACATCATCCCGACCTTCACACAACAAAGCCTCCTCGGATGGCCACCTCTCCTTCCTCAGCAGGCTGGCAGGGGCCTCTCCCACTGCTCTCCAGAGCCAGGAGCTGCTGCCCTGAGCTCTCCAGCTGCGTGGGGACAAAGCACAGGCCTTGCAGGCCACCCCCTCAGCAGAGTGACCATGCCACTGGCCCTCTGCCACCGCGCTGGACCGCTTCAAGATGCAGCCTGTTCCTGCTGCTGCTCTGCGTAGGAGGGAGCAGAGGTTATGAGAAAGGCTTCGGTTTTCAGTCCAGCTTCCTTATCAAACAGCTCAGAAAGTTGGTTTTTTTTAAAAGGCAGCATAACAGTTAAAGACAGCCATGGCTGTGTTTGCACTGAAAGGGTCACTAAACACAGGTATCTGTTGTGATATTCTCCCCACTGCTGGGATAATCCATCGCTCACCTCTGTGTCTGTGTGCAACAATAAGGACTTGAATAATTACTTCAAATCACTGCAGCCCTGGCTCACTTGGCACAAAGCTTCCTTATCTGAAGTCTGTGGCACGTGAAGGAAAGGCATATTCAGAAATGTAGATGATGAAGTGGAAAAGAGATGCTGGGGGAAAAAAAGGCAGCACGAGTTTTTTATGTTATGATTTTGAGAGCTAAGCCTGGATAACTGTCCACCAGCTGCTCTTGACGAGATTATTAGGAATTCACAGAATCACAGGAGAGTTTGGGTTGAAGAGACCTCTGGAGATCATCCAGTCCAACCCCCAGCCAAGACAGGGTCACCTGGAGCAGGTGACACAGGAGCACTTCCAGGTGGGCTTGGAATGTCTCCAGAGAGGGAGACTCCACACCGTCCCTGGGCAGCTGTGCCAGGGCTCTGCCACCCGCCAGGGAAAGAAGTTCTTCCTCATGTTGAGGTGGAACTTGTGTTTAAGTTTATGGCCACTGCTCCTTGTCCTCAGTATTTCACTCAGTGTTACACTAAAACCTGGTATTTTCACAAGAAACATTTACACCCATCTCCTGCAGCACTGCACATGTTCAAGTGAACCTTTGAACCAACAGAGAAATGGAACTACAGCTTTTCTAGAGCAGGGGGCAAAGCTGGCACAGGGGCTGAGAGCCACCCACTCTTGTCTCCTGGAGGAAGGACAAAGAGGAGGAGGGATGAGGAACCAGGGGAGATGCTCCATGGGATCTCTGCCAAACACTTATACACTTGACTCATACTTTTTACCAAAAAAAACCCCCTCTCATCCAAAGCGATAATATTTTCTGTTACTTTTAATAGTCAATTCAATTCTTTAAATTTGGCAAACCTCTGTCCTCCATCCCCAATGCCACAGTTTATTTTTACCCTGCATTACACACAGCCAAGGAGCTCCACACTGCTCTCTTCAGCCAGCGTGCTCACTCTCAGGTGGGTTTAATGCAGGTGCTGCCATTAGATTCACATTTTCTTCTATTTCTACTAATGAAGAAAATAACTTTACAGCCTGGTTGTTTGGAGGACTGGGTTGTGAGGGCAGAAGCTGTCTCTCAAGCCGAAAAAGAAAGACTCAAAAAGAATCTGGCACTGCAATGCCCACAGAGCACAGCACGGAAATGCCACTCCCCGCGGGTTACTGCATCCATGGTTTTGATCCAGAGTCAATGGCACTCGAAAATATGAACCTCTGCTAAGCTTCCACCCCGGGAAGAACAGGATATGACATTTACACGCAAGTAAAACTACAGGAGAAGACAATAAGTGAGTGTTTTTCACCATCCAAAGCCTCCCTGTGGTTACAGCACAACCTGCCTGGGGAAAGGAAGCCAGTCCTGCCGTGGTTCAAAGTGCCCACATTTCAGCTGGGAAATTTCTTCCAGTTCTGTCTGGCTGTGGAGCCACCAGCACAGAGTAACTCCTTCCAGCAAGGAGTTAAGATCCCCAGAACTTTCCAGGAGATTTTGGACATGCCTGAAATCAGATCCACTTAGAAAGAACCCCAAGAAATGAGTCAGTAAAGGCCAAATTAGAAATAAAATGCACATGTCCTCTCCAGCTCCTGCTCTGCAAGCATTTAGAGGGAGATGCAGATTATACACATGGCAGGCCATCCTGTCACTCTGATTAGCAGGACTGCAAATCCAGTTTCCATACTGAAACCCATTTTTAGTGTGTTATTCTCACAGAGCCCACTAGTTCCTATGGCTGGCACTGATGTGGACAGAAACTGAAGATATCTTGGAGAAAATGTGATTTATTCAGGGATCTCTGCATAGATTTAAGACCTTACCTTTGAGGTAAGAGGCTTGGAAAAGTTTGGCTATAAAAAAATAAAGCTCATTGTCACATCTCCCCCGGATTAATTTGCAGATTAATTTGCAAAAGTTACTCTGTAACTTGATGTAGGAAGGAAGCTCTTCTAAGTCCTCTGTAATGACACGGCACAGCAGGAAGATGAAGCTGGATTAATTTGCAAATTAAGCTTCCTTCCTACATCAAGTTATGAAGTACTACACGCAGTTCTGGTACTCTCTGGTGCCAAAATGTAAAAGCTCATTACTTACATAATCACCATCATAAAACATTTAGCAAATAACTTATTCACCTACTGTACACAGCATTGAGCTGAATAATAAAGCCAAGAGGATTTATTTCCTTTAAATATTACACCAGTTGCTGAAATAGCATTAAAAGCTTTTCAAGGCAGCGAAGCAAGAGGTTGGATTGTTGCTCCGTGCTGTGACTCAGGCAGAAGAAACACATAAATAAATTGAATTAGATCTGCCTGGTGCCTGTGGCTTCTGGGCTGCAGCTCCTCGTGGAAGACCCTAACGACCTGTAGGGCTGGGACACAGCAACTGGGAGTGTCCCACAGGGTCCCAGTAAAGACAGACTCCTGGAAACACTTCCCTGTTTCCCAGCTCAGGTCAGCCCCTTTGAAGCAGGCAGTGCAATGCAGATTTACAATATCGGACACCAAAGCTATTTCCATTTAAATAAGTACTGGAGGAAAATGCTTTCAGGCATTAATTATTGAGGAAGGATTCAGCTGGCCTCTGGAAATTTCCACTTAAGACAAGATATTAACATATTTTATTCTCTTTTTAAAGTGCATCTGGTTCATTACCAGGAGCATGCAGAAGGAAGGAATACAGGGTAGAGCTGTGCACATCAAAAAGTCACAGGAACAGCATTCAACTTTGAAAAGAACCCCCCTGGGGTGACTTTTAGGGGATTTTGTTTTGCCCCCCCATTCAGGCCAGACTAATAGTATTACCTCTATTTGGACCTCTGCTTTTTAAAACATTTTCTGAGTCACTCCAAAGAGCCTCACTGAGCTTTCCAGTGCCTGTGCACTCCTAACACAACGCAGCCATCCCTTCCAGGCTGAGGAATCCCAGGCCACTGAGTCAGCCCTTGCCGAGAAGTCACTCCATGCCCCTGGCCGTGCACTCTGTGGGCACCTCTGGAGCCTCTGGCACACTGCACTCACAGCTGCATGGCACCTCTGGAGCCTCTGGCACACTGCACTCACAGCTGCATGGCACCTCTGGAGCCTCTGGCACGCTGCACCCACAGCTGCATGGCACCTCTGGAGCCAACACTGCACCCACAGCTGCATGGGACCTCTGGAGCCTCTGGCACACCGTACCCACAGCTGCATGGCACCTCTGGAGCCTCTGGAACGCTGCACCCACAGCTGCATGGCACCTCTGGAGCCTCTGGCACACTGCACTCACAGCTGCACGGCACCTCTAGAGCCTCTGGCACACTGCACCCACAGCTGCATGGCACCTCTGGAGCCTCTGGCACACTGCACCCACAGCTGCATGGCACCTCTGGAGCCAACGCTGCACCCACAGCTGCATGGCACCTCTGGAGCCTCTGGAACACTGCACCCACAGCTGCATGGCACCTCTGGAGCCAACACTGCACCCACAGCTGCATGGCACCTCTGGAGCCTCTGGCACACTGCACTCACAGCTGCACGGCACCTCTAGAGCCTCTGGCACACTGCACCCACAGCTGCATGGCACCTCTGGAGCCTCTGGCACACTGCACCCACAGCTGCATGGCACCTCTGGAGCCAACGCTGCACCCACAGCTGCATGGCACCTCTGGAGCCTCTGGCACACTGCACCCACAGCTGCATGGCACCTCTGGAGCCAACACTGCACCCACAGCTGCATGGGACCTCTGGAGCCTCTGGCACACCGTACCCACAGCTGCATGGCACCTCTGGAGCCAACACTGCACCCACAGCTGCATGGGACCTCTGGAGCCTCTGGCACACCGTACCCACAGCTGCATGGCACCTCTGGAGCCTCTGGAACGCTGCACCCACAGCTGCATGGCACCTCTGGAGCCTCTGGCACACTGCACTCACAGCTGCACGGCACCTCTAGAGCCTCTGGCACACTGCACCCACAGCTGCATGGCACCTCTGGAGCCTCTGGCACACTGCACCCACAGCTGCATGGCACCTCTGGAGCCAACGCTGCACCCACAGCTGCATGGCACCTCTGGAGCCTCTGGCACGCTGCATGCACTGCAGGCACACCAGGGTGGCCCCAGCACCCCCAGGGGTTGCACCAACAGCAGGAACCCCAGAGGAGCCCCAGAGGCCACTTCTGCCCCACCTCCTTTCCCTCCACGCTGCCCTGCACCCCGGTCACCTTCCCAGGCACAGGTTTTCTAGTGTTCAAACCAAACCATGATGTGCTTCCCAGAGCTGAAGTGGAAGGCACAGCCAGCAGTGGTTTGCTGCCACCCCCCCTCCCTGACAGTCCAGCTATGGTTCCCATATGGTTTTTACTGGTAAGGAAAGACTGTTAAATACTGAAGGGTCTGTCTGCTGCTTCACTTACTTAAGAAAAATGGTTGCTGGGGAACTAAGTGACCTTAGACATCTGTAGGGAATTTCTGGATGTCTATTCTACTGCTAATTCTCAGTGCTAAGCTTTGTTTTCTCAATTCATCATAAACAGCCTCCCTTTTTCAGTATTATTAATGACTGTGAGTTTCTATCTGTCACACAATTTAGCTTAAACACTTCCAGGCTGCTTCTCTTCGTTTCAGGGGTTTGGCCTGAAGTTGCCTCTGTCTTTTACCATCCTCAGATGGGTCCTCTACCAGCTCTGCTCATTTCCACTCTATCCTGATGAGGGCTTGGAGCACCCTGGGATAGTGGAAGGTGTCCCTGCCCGTGGCAGGGGGATGGAATGGGATGAGTTTCAAGGTCCCTCCCAACTCCTTAATGTTCTATGATTCTGTGACAATCCTGAAGCCCCTCAGGAGAGCAGAGTTGCAGCAAGAAGCTGTTTTTCCCCATCTGATAAAGTTCTGTCCCCTCCCTTGGATGGGTGAGCTGAACACTCAAGAAGTATCAAATCCTACTGCTCATGTCACCACCTGCTGTGGAATGTGACCCCTGAGTAAAAGGCAAAAGGACCAGGATGAGAAAGGGAGGAAAGGCACTGGCACAGAGACGTGCCAGCGGTGCTAGAAAATTCATGACAAATCACACACAAACAGTTGCAAAAAAAAAAAAAAAAAGGACTAAATTATATGTGGAGGAAGTCTGTGATTTTCTACTGTTGGGAGAAATCCTCTCATCACGAGCTTAAACACTGAATCCATTTAAATGTAATTTAAACTCCCAATGAGGCTTTCAAGCCGGTGCTTCCAAAGGCATACAAATGATTTCAGAGGGGAAGCTCTCACCTCACTAAGACAATGCCAAGAGAACTGTGCTTGGTTTGGCAATACCTGTAAGACAAGCAGGAGGGAGCTGCAGAAGGTTTGAAGGGAAGAGAGTAGGGTATGAGGCAGAGAGGTGCTCAGAGAGGTGACGCAAGGCACAGACACTCATTTCCCTCCGAAGCGCCAGAGAAAACAAGTACTTGCTGAATACAGCCCGCCACAACTGCGCCTGTGCAAACACAGAACTCCACCACCTGGCACTAGAAGCTTTCTGATTGTCATCGTTTGCCTCCTCATGTCCAATAGCTCCCTGTGTCAGCCTTTAATTCACCCCAAACACTTTTTAAAAGCAGCCAGTAAATGTGCCTGTCTGCCTTACCAGTACTTATGGGGAAGGAAATAAAGCCATAAAACTTCATTCTTTCAAGAGGAAAATACAACTTTTCTGAAGAGAAAAGTTATTATGAAACCTAGTATCTAATCAGAAAGTTTATTTTTAGAAGGTTTCTGCACTGTAGTAATTAGTTCAGGAGAATTTGGGACACGCAGTTTCAGGAATCCTCATCCTGAGATAAAGCTGCGTAACACTGGAGCATCACAGGGCTGGGGATCTTTGTAATCACGTCACAAACATCTACAGATCCAAATCTGGATGGATTTTAAAGTTTAACATCCATAATATCATGCACAGGATGGTAATAAAAAAAATCAAATCCATTTTCTGTCATCTGAAAATCACCTAAGCACTCTTATAAAGCAAATCCTCTTGCTGGGGAAGAAGAATCTACTGGACAATAGAAAATGCCAGGACTTGACAACTGCCAGCCTAGACAGACGTTTCCTGCAGGAAGAAATTCTCATCCATCAGATTTTTTACAATTTACGTGACTCTCATCTTGTCTAAAAACAGCCCTGTTAAACCATTCCTTTTTTTGAACTCACACCAATTCTTCACTAATTTAATATCAACCACCAGAACTGTGAAAAACACAACAAACCTCCTCACATAAATAAAGAGACCCAGGATATAAAACGCCACTTAGGATTACACATGCCACAGTGACACTACCCATAGACAGAGCACACACAAGATTCAGGGCTTTTGTTTTATTATGGGTGGTTTTTAATCATACAGATCATGGCTACGTTTCTTTCTGCGTTTTATTTCACTTTTTTGTTGTTGTTTTTTCCCTGCAGCTGAATTAGTTCTGGACTTTCTGGGCCTTTCCTCCCAGAAGTTCTAATAAAGCAAGGACTGAAAAGCTGAAACAAACAGTTTTATCCTTTTACTATTTTTAGAAGCCCATTTGAATTCTTATGTGCATATTTCAGTAACTAAAAGGGCAAGGGAGAGGGGAAAACATAATTTCTGATGTGTTCCAGCACGGCAAACAGAAGAATCTGAAGTGGATACAAAGGGATAGGCAGGAGAGAAAAGGGAAGGAACTGGATAAAGGAGCAGGGAGATAAGCACAAGGGCAGATGGGAATCAAGGCAGTAGGTACAGAGGGAAAATAACATTAAAAACAAGGCCCTAGGACAGGAGGAAAAGACAGTGGAAAATACAGCAGAGTTAACAGATTTACAAACAAAAAAAAAGTTTGGGGAAAACCAGTTTTCAAAAAGCAAGTGAAAGATGGATCAAGAGAAACCTGAAGTAAACGAGGAAAGCACAGAACTGAGGTTTCCAGAGAGAGGCAGACTAGAAGGAAGGCTCACAACTGAGATTAACAGACACTTCTGTGCGTTCCCATGCCAGATGTTGTGTCTCCCTAAATTTAGAAGGAACAATGGGATGAATCCTTTTACTGAATTGGCAGGGTATTTTCTTTTCGATTACGCGGTTTAAGAATTAACATTGCCTTGGCCGCTGCTGAATGTCTGAAAGTCTCTTTAAAGATTTCCACTGCAACTGCTGAAAAGAATCATCCAGAGAGCTGCTGTTCTCCTCCCAGATATGCTGTGTTTTATTTACTCTTCTGAACTGCAGAACCATGACAGATCTCTCCACCAAAAGTACCTTAAAAAGTTATTATATTCTGTAACTGAATGCTCTGCACCACCACCAGTCCCAAGCGAGTTCTGAGTTCATTCTACCTTTTCAGAAAAAGGCTGAGGCAATAAACAACCCAACCTGAAAAATGATTCAGGCCCACCAGGAGATGAGAGATGCTAAAATACACTAAAAACACAGCAAATGCAGAAATTTTCAAGGCCAGCTCAGACAGGGCTTGGAGCAACCAGGTCTGGTGGGAAGGTGCCCCTGTCCCATGGCAAGAAGGTTGGAAGGGGATGATTTTTAAGGTCCCTTCCAACACAAATCATTCTGTGGTTCCCTGATCCTATGAAATGGGTGAGGAGCTGCCAGTGGGTATTTTTAGTGGCTTCCTGCAGAGATTGGTAAGAAGCTTAAAAGTGTACAAACAGTTTGATTGCTGAAAAGTAAATGGCGATGGAAATTTGCTAATGGCACAAAGTCTGCCTGAGTGGGCAGCCCTGCACGATCTGTACCTTCCATGCAGGAAGCTGGAGTAGCAAGGAGGAGGAGAGCTTAAATTTGTGTACAATACTCATCAGATGCATCCTGAAATGACAAATTCTGACCTTAAAAAGGAGCTGGAAGAAAAAGATGCCCGAGAGATGAGATAATTAAGGCAGCTCAGCACTTCTCTAGACAGAGAATTCCCATCACTAAAAGGATCAGCCAGCTCCAGAAAAACACTTCAAGAGGCAACAACTGGAAAGAAAAGTTTTCAAAAGCAGGTGGTTAACTAACAGGGGCTCCATCTTTGATGGTTTCTGCAAACCCTGAATGAATTTCTCTGGTGCAGTGCCAGAGGGGAACCTACACGTGCTTTACTGTCACCTGAGCGACCCAGCTCAACACAGAGCGCGACGGACAGCCTGGGACACGTCAGTGAACAGACACTGATCAAACGTGTTGGATTGCTTTCAAACTTCAAACTATTTCTGAGACCTGTGCCAAGCCTCTCCTGTGATATCAGCAGCCCAGAGGGGCTCCAAGAGAGCTGCAGAGGGACTTTTCATGCGAGTATGGAGTGACAGGACAAGGGGGAACGGCCTTAAGTGAAGGAGGGAAGGTTACAATTAGATATTAGGCTTAGAGTAGCTATTAGGAAGTAGCTCTTCACTCTGGAGGCATGGGGGGAGCACCCTCTCCCTCACCCTCCTGCACCAGCCTGGATGTGCGCCAAGATCCAAACACAGCTTCCCCAGTTCCAGCCCTGGATCTAAGGCAGGCCAGTGCCACTCCCTTAACTGGCCCGTGAGCAGCGCTGGTTCTTCCCACGGCAAAGCCTGGAACGGGAAACACAGCGATCCATCGCCCATGTGCACACAGGGCCAGGACAGGAGGCAGGCACGGCGAGCTGGGGGCAGGACAGGCTGTGCAGGAGGCACTGGGAGCACTGGGAGCACTGCCATCTGCTGCAGGAGAGCCGCATGTCAGCGCTGGGACACAGCAGAACCGACCACCTACCTCCCTGGGTGAGCCCCGGAGCGTGGGGACGTGGGGCAGTGCTGGACTGGGAAGGGCTTAGTTTGAGGGCTGGACCCGGTGATCTCAGAGGGCTTTTCCAATCTGTGTGGTTCTGTGATTGTTTTGTTAAATTGGCAGCACATCGACCTGCTGGAGAGAGGCCAGAGGAGGCTCCAGGATGATCCGAGGGATGGAGCAGCTCTGCTGGGAGGAAAGGCTGGGAGAGCTGGGATTGTTCAGCCTGGAGAGGAGAAGCTCTGGGGTGACCTCACTGTGGGCTTCCAGGACCTGAAGGAGCTACAGGAAACATGGAGAGAGACTCTTGACAAGGGTTGGAGGGCCAGGACACAGGGAATGGCTTCCCAGTGCCAGAGGGCAGGGCTGGATGGGATCTTGGGAAGGAATTGTTCCCTGGCAGGGTGGGCAGGCCCTGGCACAGGGTGCCCAGAGCAGCTGGGGCTGCCCCTGGATCCCTGGCAGTGTCCAAGGCCAGGCTGGACATTGGGGCTTGGAGCAGCCTGGGACAGTGGAAGGTGTCCCTGCCCATGGCAGGGGTGGCATTGGGTGGGCTTTGGGGTCCCTTCCAACCCAAACCATTCCATGATCATCAAACTTCAGCACATCCAGCTCCCAGGTCAGGCTTTGAAACTAAGCATGTTTGCCTTCTGATTTATTTTTTTCATTTCTTTCAGCTTCTCTCATTAGCAAACAAAACACAATATTTAATTTTTCAGACATGGTCAAAGCAGTTTAGAATTTAAGGTGACTTGTTAACTCTGGATTTAAAAAAACCCAAACAGAACAAACCAAAACCAAAGCCCCCAGATGCTGCAGAATAAAACTGATACCACTGTAACCACATGAAAAATACTATCATGATAGCTGCAAAAACAAGACTTCTAGTTTTGAATAGTTGCATGGTATAATCAAAGTTCTCTGACAAAAACTGCCAGAGAAAAAAACTCTTGCAGCCCCACTCTCAATCACCAGGATTGGAAACGACTTATTTTCGACAAATCCCTTCATTCTGTGGGACTTGGGCTTGTCACAAAGGCATCAGAAACCCATTAAGTGAGTGGTCTGGGCTTCCAGGGCATTAGGTCTCTTCCCTCGATCAAGTTGTGTCTGTCTAAATATAATCCAGAATAAGCAGCTAAACGTTATCACATTCACAATAAATAACAGCAGAGCTTTTCAACTTAAATAGCCAAACCAAATAGGAAACTTCTTCTGGAGGAATGAAGACACCAGGAAAATCTCATTGTGCTTCAGAGCATTCTGCTGAAATCCTGCTGGCACACGTTCTGGTCCTACAGAAACCTCTCAACAACCAGTTACTGAAGGGAAAATCAATTACAGCTCAGCCCCAAGATGCAGGGATTTTCTCACCTGACTAACCAGAAGCCAGAAAAAACCCAGGCCAACCAAAAAACCGAATAACACAACAAAACAAGGGAAACCTGGCCAGTTATCTGGAAAAAAATTCTTCCCAAGAACCATGTCCTGGTCTGTTCTGCTAGTTCATACATAATGCACTTCCCTCATTAAAAGATGTTATTCTAAGTTTCTGACTTTGGCCTTTGGCTGAGAGCAGAGCACAGCAGGAGAAGTGTATCCTAAACGTGGGGAGAAGTCGCAGTTTTGCTTGGCATTAACACACTGTCCCTTCCTACCCTTGTGCTGATTTACAGGAAGGTTATTAACAGGCAGGAATCCTCTCTTCTGCTGCTGTCTGAAACCCATCAGGCACTAAAGCCCCAGCCCTAAGCAAGGCTTTTTGCTTTTCATCACACAGACAGTAAAATACATCAGTACTCAAATTACATCAAATTACAGAATGACCATAATGGATATTTCATGGTTAAAAATACCCTAAGCAACGCAGTCAACACCAGCCACTTCAACAGGCATTGTTTATAGGACTGCAAACTCTTCTTTTTATAAATAAAGGTTTCATTTATATGATCAAAGAAAGATTTCTTTGCAGCCATACTTTTAAAAAAGATAGTTTTTTAAGTCCAGGAAACACTTAAAGAACGAAGTTTTCCCAGTCCAAGTCCCAGCCTGCAGCAGATTTTACAGTTGAGTAATAAACCCTTTTAAAATACGGTTTATTATGGAAATACTGTCAGAGCCTTAATTAAAGCAGGCGCCACAACAGTGGAGCTGCTGCTTACACAACAAACGGGCTCTGCAGAGCACACCAGGCACCCCTGACCTGGGCATGGAGGGCTTTTCCCCCATCCCACCCTTTCCAGTGGCCCCCTGGGAATGGGATCACTGGAATAGCCCGCTGCACTCCCCACGGAGCAGCACCACGAGAGATGGAACAGCACCTGAGGAATTAAGCTCTCGTGTCAGCAATATTTCATGATTTTCATAAAGGGTGAAACCCTGGCCTCACCAAAGTCATTTCTGCCCACAGCTTCAGAGCCCAGGTTCTGCCCAAAGTATACCAGGGAACCACCTGCTCATCAGGAAAAAAAAAAAAAAAAAAAAAAAAAAAAAAAAAAAAAAAAAAAGGAGGCTTTTAGAAAAACGATGCTTTATGACAAGAATTTGTTTTATGCAGGTAAAATGGGTCAAGAGTGAGAGTCTAGTGAATGCAAAAACCACCTCAGTGTCCCTCTATCCAAGAAATCGAGAATCTGCGTAAAACGCACTGAGGGCGCCTATTCCAAGCAGGAATGTTCCCAAAACCCAGAGCCTCCCGTCCTTCTGCAGCCTTCATTCCAGCGTGTGCACCATGTGTCTAGGTTTAATCCCACAGTTCCTTATCCCCAGGCAAACAGGATTCTTTCCCAGTCAATTATGTTAATTGCAAAAGAACTCGCCTGTCCCTGGGGAAACTGTGGGAAGATCCTGCGTGGCCACGCCAGGGATGCAGCCACATCCTCAGTGTCACTGCGAGCTGCAGGGGAGGAGGGAGCAAAGGGGGCTTTGCTTTAAGGAACAGGGGCTTGTGCCAGGAGCCTGCTGTGAGGAAGAGGCTGAAGGTTCTTCGAATAGAGGGCGTTTGCTTAGTGGTTTTATTTCCAGGGTACGACGCAGGCACAGTCTGCCCTCAGTCTCTGCAAATGCCCCCATCACCAACTTCTTTTTGTACTTGGTCTTCCCCCCAGCAAAACCCCTCAGGAACGTGCAGGACAGCAGGCACAGTATGGCAGGAGAAGCAGCCATGTAAAGCACACCTTCACGTGACTTAAACCCGGGTTTATCCGGTGAAAGCAGCGCAGCGCTGCCACACGCAAGGAGCCCTGGGCAGAACACACGAAGGGTTTTGGAAACCACGCCTGCAGATGAAAAGCTGTGCTCTGTCCAGCCCACGCAGAGAAGGCCAAGGAACAACTTAATCCCACAGGGATTGCATAAGTCTGGGAAACAAACATTTGACAGAGGACTTTTCACTCCGGCCGACGCAAGCCTAGCAAGACCTACTGGCCAGCTAAATCTAGGCTTCTCTCAAGGCAGGATTTAAAGGGAGAGATAAATCAATCAAAGGCAAGGAATGGAAGACCTCTTGCCCTTCCCAAAAGCTGAAAAATCACAAGTCAGAGCAATTCCCCACGAAAACATACCAAGCATCCTTTGGCTCATCCATCACTGGAAGTGTTTATGCCAAGATTGGATGTTTCTCTCTAGATTGGCCTCAATTAAAACAGTCTGATGGCCTGCAGGGGACTGTTTTATCTGGTCAGAGTGGTCCCTCTGGGCTTTCTAATCTGTAATCTAATTTCCAATCATGGAACAGCGCTGCTATGTGCTCTCCTTGGTTCCATCCTTGGAAGTGTCATGCGGTGCAGGATGTGGTAAATAAAAGCACATAGCACTTATTTTTAAAGCTGGCTGGGCTGAGATAGGGAGGAAGGACTATTTGTGGGTGGTTTAAATGAACGCACTATATTTAATTCATGGCATTCATCAGATGACACAGCAAGAGACACACAACAAGGATCAAACAATTAAGATTTACTGAGAAAATGCAGTAATTCTACTTGTTTGGAACGGCTAAGGACGGCCTGCTCCTCAGCCAGCCACGAGATTTTTGTTTTCCATTCATCACTTTCCCCCCAAAGCCTGGCAGTGAAATACATATTTATTCACATTGGGTTTGGTGACATCATGTTTAAGAACATACCAGATCTCCCCGTCCCGCTGACAAATTCTGGTGTGTAAAACGAGAACAGAACTGAAGAAGTAACCCTGTCTGAGCACAGGCTCTCAGCACTGAACTGGTCTCAGCTGGCTTCCCACCACTTTGAATTCTTTGTGGATTTGCCACAGTGGAGGTGGCCAAGTGGCTCTTCCTTCTACCTGCCCCACAATGCCAGGCCACTCAAGAAGTTTGGTTAGATTTTTATGATAAATAATAATAATAAATCTACCTGGGCCAAGAATGCTTTTTTGTTTTCTTTCCCATGAGTACCCTATTCTCTCTCCAATTCTCCCCACAATCAACAGACAAAAGAAGGTCTTGTGTGTTTCCTTGAAAAGAATTCTGTAATTAGAAAGAAATTTGACTGATACAAAGTTAGCTCAGTGGAAAACTGCAGGAACGGTGAAACGATCAAAGTCACTTGTAAAAACAGACAAAACTAAACATTTGCTCATGTTTATCCAGTGGGGCTCCAGAAAATGAAAGACACATTAACGAACATCTTAATAGGACATTTCACAGCCCAGATAAAAACTGTATTAAAAAAAACCAACCTAATTCCGAATCTCGGGCAACTCAGGAGTAGAAGTGAAAATACTGAGCAGCCTCCTACTTTTCATATGATAAGCAAATCTCTGTTTACGAAATATCAAGTGCCCAATTCTCATTCCACAGGAGCTGTATGTATAATTACTCTCAGTTTTTCTGGAAGGCAGCGCTGCAGGGACAGACAGTCATTCTTTTAAACCACTGATGTCTGTGCTTCGTGAGCTTCTGAGTGGGAGCTCCTTTACAATGAACATGAAAGAACTAAACACACATAAAGAGCATATTCACAGCCAGACAAACAATAAATAGCTCAGCGAGGCCAGATTGTGATAGCACAGCAAAGGCTTGTCTAGCGTGTGTGCGTGTTATTTAAAAGTTCAAAAAGTCACATACATTTTTAATAAACCAAAAACACACATTATGAGTTCATTACTTCGGAGCAATAGCTTAGTGGACTGGAATAATAATCCAAGCTGGAGTTTGTGACATTCCACGTCTTTTTCTGTACGACAGATTTCAGCCTCACGCAGCTCTGTAACCAGACAATTCCCACCCTTTGCTCGCTCAGCCCGGGATTCCCATGAACTGCAAACTTCCTCCACTGTAACCAAGAGAAACTAAATACAAAAATTATGCAAATCACTCCCCGAAACACATATCTGTGCCTCAGAAAGAGAAGATTAAAATAAAAACCCTACTGCCGTTCAAATTCTGCATAATTATTTTCTCTCACTTCAGCTAGAAAAACAGAAACAGCCTGATTGCTTTGTGGGGAAGTTGTGATGCATTTAACAAATTTCCATGGTCCCTGCAGTAGATTTAAGGCCCGTGAGCTGTGTTCGTGTTGAGTAAGAAATTCCACAGTTTGGGGAAAAAAACCTCCTGAAAACAGAGAAGTGCAAACGCAGCTGTTTAACCAGCCTAAGCCCCCGTTTAAAATAAATCCAGTTTGTGAAGGGAGGGAAGGAGGGAGGAATGGCAGCATCACCCCAACCACGTTTCCTCCAGAGAGCTCTGTGTGGGGAGCATGGAAAGGTGAAAGCCAGGCAGCCCACGGAGAGAATCTGGGTTATTTGCACCGCCAAAACCTGGGACTTGGCCCAGCCAGGGAGGGCCCGGCCCTGTGATCCTGCTGCCCCAAGCTTCCTGGAAGCCTGACTGGGAAGGGATTTATTTCTTTTATTTTATTTTTGTGGTCAGAGTGAAGGATTTGGGAAAGGCCCTGGAGGGGGATTCCACCATCAGGCTATGGTGTGGTGAGCAATCCCCCTGGGGGAACTCAGCTGGTCACTGGGACAGGGCTCATTTTGTCCCTCTGTTCCACAGAGCTCACCTTCCCGGGCTATTTGAGAAAAACCTCCACAGCCCCATCTTCCTGGTGGTTACAAAGGTTACAAAGACAGCTCACTAATACACACACGGATATACTAACCAGCTTCCAAATTAAAGCCCTGCAAGGAAAACAAAACAGCTCCTGAATTTTATGAAAACATCCTGAGAAATACCCAGTGATGCAAAGCCAGCCTGGGAGAGCTGGGGGTGCTCACCTGGAGAGGAGAAGGCTCCAGGGAGAGCTCAGAGCCCCTTGCAGGGCCTAAAGGGGCTACAGGAGAGCCAGAGAGGGACTGGGGACAAGGGATGGAGGGCCAGGACACAGGGAATGGCTTCCCAGTGCCAGAGAGCAGGGATGGATGGGATATTGGGAAGGAATTGTTCCCTGGCAGGGTGGGCAGGCCCTGGCACAGGGTGCCCAGAGCAGCTGGGGCTGCCCCTGGATCCCTGGCAGTGTCCAAGGCCAGGCTGGACATTGGGGCTTGGAGCCTGGAATGGTGGAAGACTGGACTGCCACCAGCAGCCTCCTGTGCAGGGCTCAAGGATGTCCCTGACCCCTGCAACACCCATTTCAGGGTGACAGAGCTCAGTCTGAGCAAGCCTCAGGCTCCTGCAGCCCCAGGATGTCTGCCAGACAGAGAAGCTGCCTGTCAAGCCAGGCTGCCAGTGTCACTGTCACCTGGGGGCCACGCCTGCGCTGCTCACCTAAATCGGGGTGGCTGGCTGGCTTTTCTGGTTAACTGCTCCAGAAGGTCCCAACCATGAAGTGTTTTCACCCTTTCTGCCTTATTTTCACACTGTGTAGGAGAGCTGCCCGGAGTTTTAATTCAACAGCTCTCCAGGTTACCTCCTCCGGGTCGCTATGAAATACAAAAAGCTACCCAGAAGCATTGGAAGAGCTGTAAATTACACTAAACCCCTGATTTTAAATTTTCTATGAGAACTTGCACTTGGCTTAAACTAGTGAAGAGTCAATCTGGCCCTGACTTATACATTGTACATTTACATGAGGGATCTCAGGGGCGAAACAGTCTCAGCTATTTCATGTTTTCATATCAACCAATAATAAAATTGAACACTTAGAATCACAGAATCAATTAGGTTGGAAAAGGCCTCCAAAATCAAGTCCAACCTTTGACTGAGATCCCTACCTTGTCAATTCACAGAATTCCTTTTAATTTCAAGGGGAGGGATCTAAGACACAGATTTCAAACTGACTGTGGACAAGACTCCAAAACCCCAAAACCTGACCAGTAGAAAGGGGATTCAGGTGACCCGGAACATCACAGGCTTTGCTGAGCAGTTCTTGGCATGCAAATGATGGTATTATCAACAACTGAAAATTTAAGTTTAAGGCCTGCACCCTCAGATAACACTGCTGCTTTCAAGTTGTGCACACACATGATGGAGGGAACACTGAGGCAGCTCAAAGTTCTCATTACTTGCCCAAACAGGCCTGCATTTAAAGGCTGCATGAATAAATCTGAGGCTGATCTTTCAGCTCCTTCTAAAGTGAAGCCTCCATCCTGATCGCTGGATTGTTCCCCCAGTCCCACTGGATTCACTCCAAAATTTCCTGCATTCTCTTCAGAATAGCCTAAAGTTGAAAGCTTGCTATGATCACATCTGGTTTAGCCTACAGCTGTGCCTTACCAACTTGAATAAAAGAATAAAAACAAAGCCCCAGTGAAAACTAAAGCCACAGGTGGGGCTCACCTTCAAAATACTGAGCTGGATTCTCCCTGCTCGGCATTCCTGTGCTATCCAGCAAAAGTCATCAGCACTGTTTATTGTAATAGTGTGGGTTCTAAGGCAGGACTTTGTTTCAAATGGTCTGCTCAGGATAAGCAATAGACAATTTATGACCTATCTGAACAGAAAAACTCAAAACAGCACAACCAAATAAAGTCATCTCAGCTAAAAAAGAAAAAAAAAAAGTAGTAGTTCCCATGACAAAGTGAAATAAAAAAAAAAAAAATCACTTCTAGCATGCTCCCTATATTGGGATTGGCAGAATAAAATTTAGCAAAAAGCCGAAAGAGATTTGCCCATGCTATTCCCCACAAATTATGAAAAGTAATTAAAATAAGAGAAAACTTTGCAGGAGATATTTTGAGGTTCTTGGGCAGTAAGAGTCCTGAATATGCCAGGGAAAAGACAAAAAAAAAAAAAAGAACCAGAAAATGGTTTTTGCACAGCTTCCAGAATGCTCAATCCCCCGTGCTGGTTGCGCACAGGAACACACAAGATTGTCTTCATCCTTCTAAAAACACTTTGAGGAAGTCACAAATCACGGAGTGAACCTCTCCAAACCTTGCACAAGATTTCTAATCCTAAAACAATCGATGACTCACGACTTGTAGCCTCAGTGAGTGAAACTGCTGACATCAAAACCAGTGCCAGGGGTGAGCTGGCATGATAATTATGCACACTCACTTTCAGCTAGCCAAATGCCTCCCAAAAATAGAACCAGAGATATGAGGCCTAATTAGAAGTGTCTGAATTACCAGGATTCCTAATTTTTTTTAAAAAAGAACGTTATTGATGACAACTCAGCAGAAGGTTTCCATTCCACTACAAGTGATCTAGTAAAATACTCGGAGTACTGAAAGTGAAATTAAGCACTGGCCCCACAAAAAAGATTCCTACCTGGCAGTTTTGTCTTCTGTTCAGAGTGGAAGATTTACAGCTCATTACTTAGCTTTTAGGAGATGTTTTAGGTGCCCTGCAATGCATGCACATCTCACAAAGGATCATCTCTAAAGACAAGAGACACGCTACAAACTGCACTGAGAGGTTTAGGAGCACAACCCAGCGTGGGAATGAACAATTCATAAAAGCATGCTAAAATGTGGCCATTTTACACACAACCACCCCTGTGCAGCGCTGGGTTACTTCCTGCACCACCAGAAAACAAGAGAAAATACGCAGAATTGTGTGTGTGGAATCAGTGCCCATCTAGAGATGCATCTGGGGAGGTCAAGACACGCCCAAAATGACTCCTCCAGCGAGGACCTCATCCTGTGGCCAAGCTTTGCAGCCTTCTGCATTAAGAACACTGGATTTACACAAAGCTGAATTTATTCTCCCTGATTTTCTGATATCCCCAGGGCTCCTGTTTCCAGAGGTCCACATCCCTTCTTTTACAACCTTTCTGCCTTGGGCACTAATTAACACAGGTGGCATTTCCACTGCTCTCCGCAGCATCTCAGGACACTCCAGGATGAGGGACAGGCTTATCATCCTTCCAGTACACAAAAAGGCAACAGCAAAACCTCTCATTTGCTAGAGGGACTCGCTGACAGCAGCCACTGTGCACAGCTCACCTCAGCTTCCCAGGCACTCCAACCCCCAGTGAGCCATTTGATTTAAGGCTTCCTCAGAGATCCCTGTTCTCCCCAGCCTAAAAGATCCCCCCCTTTGAAAAAAAACCCTGATAAAGCGCTAAAACTCAGTCAAGGCACACTATTTGCACCGCCCTGAAATGAACATTTTTGTTCATACATAGCAAAATGAAGCATTTTTGGTACCAACTGTTCCCACAGAAAGGGAACACTCAATCCAATTTCCCCAAACGGAAAAGAAAAAAAAAAAAAAGGCAAGGAAAGACATTTTTAGATCATACAGAAATACAAAGAACTGATATAACCCACAAGGAAGTGTGCCTTGCGTGCACCACTATTAATCTATCTCGACTGAACAATATATATATTTTTTTTAATTTCACTCTTCCGCCTCCACTTTTTGTTTGCTGTTGAGGACAGATAAGTGCTCCTGGCAGTATCTTGGCACAGGCCTTTCACTGAACAGTAGCTATTGTAATAGCAAAAAAAAAAAAAAAATCTTAGTCCCTCAGGTTCTGAGAATTTAACTTTGGGCCCATTAGACTGAAAGGTCTCTGATTCCAGGTTCCTGCTGGAAAAACAACTGTTTATGGAACAACAATAAACATTTCCTCTGCAGAGAGCGCTAACCCAGTCAATGAGGGGGTTTGACACTCTGATGAAATCCCATAAGCTTCTGCCAATCCTGTGCTCTGAAGGCAAACATCAGCCAAGACAAAGAACCCCACTCCTGGATGGTCTTTAAGATCCCTTCCAACCCAAACCATCCCGTGGCCCTGGGATTTTGCTAACATCAAGCCACGGCTGCTCAGCAGTGGCAGCATCAAAATAACCCTGGGAAGGAGGGTGCTGCACCAAGCACAGCCAGCCCGTGAGGAACGGCTCCCTGCGCTGGGAATCTTGCAGCCACCCAGGGCAGAGGCTGAGACTGAGAAATGGACAGGGGAGTTCTTGCCTTACCACTGTGGAAAGCAAAACAACAAAACCCTGACACATTAGGAGTTTTCACATGGAGAAACACAGAAGGGGCTTGCTCGTCCTAGTAACTAAAGTTTCAAATTACCGTGCGCACGTTTTGTTTTTAAAGGGATTTTTCAAACCAGCTCACAGCTGTGCCATCTTTTGTACCAGTTTTGTCAGGGCTACTAAATTAGCTTTTTTTTATTTACTCTGAAGTGTCTTTTTAGGAAAGATTTAGAACTGTGCCAAGAAATAAAAGTGCTAAATCTTCTCAGACATGAAGGTATCTTAAATAACTGTGTCGCTGTGCCTTTGATCATCTCAGGGTATAAGCTTGGCAACGCTGCTGAGAGAAGCCATCCCCTCTATTAGTTCAGCAGATCCTGCACACAGAGAACAGACACACTTCGAGGCTCACTCACCTCCCCTGCCTTTATCAAGTCTGAAGTGGAAGCTGTAATTGGCAAACCAAGGACTAATTGAGAGCAATTGCTCCCACTGTAACTTGATTATATTAATCAAGTAACAGTTTGGGGAGGGGAAAAAGAAAGGAAAAATCAGATGGTTAACAGTAATTATCTCTCTCTTCTGCAAAGCTAATACATGCATCATCTTCCTCTTTGCCAAAACCTTTTCACTACACAGGCATCCATTCCTTTTGCTTTCCAACTGACTGAAATCCTGCCCGTGGTGACACAGGTGACATTCAGGTTTAGGAGGACACAGCCTCTGGACTTTAATTTAGCTACTTGTTTTCTAGGGGGGGGGGGGCCAAAAAAAAAAAAAAAAAAAAAAAAATCAACTTTTCTTGTCCCCACCTTCAGTTGGATTCATTTATCCTTACTATTCTCAGCAGCTCCGCAAAACTCATTTCATTCATTCTTTTGGCTTTCCAGGATAAAGAGGCAATTGCACCCTTCAAACCTCATTATGGTGGAAGAGCACAACTGAGGCAAAATCTAGTTATGATAGAAGAGTCAGTGGAAATTTGGCTATCAGCTGTGAGCAGGATGAGCTGCACGAACTGCTAGATCCAAGATCCCCCTCCTTTGCTGCTGATCAAATTGTGACAGCACAGTTTTAAAGGTAAATCTAGATTTTTTTTTTTTAATATCTTTTTCCAGGGTTCTCTTACCCCCACTTCATCAGGGTTCTGAGAAGGCATTACTGCATATTTGTGTAGATATCCAGCATGTACTGGCAAATCCTTCTGGGGTTTTTCAGAGGCTCTAATTTTCCATCAATTTTAATAACCAGACTTTTTTTTCTGCTGACTGCTTCTCACTTCTTCCTTCTATTCCTGAATTCAGGGATTCCATATTTCATTTCCTCTTCTTCTTTCTGTTGGGACCTTTTTTTTTTTTTTTTTTAATTTGCATGGATAGTTCCTGATTTTTGTTGGAGCTTTTTTTTTTTTTTTTTCCTTTACCAAAGTTCTCACAAGATCATTACCCAAACCCAGGAATTCACAGTTACTCGGTCAGTGTTGTCTCCTACCAACTTCACCTCAAACAATGGAAGGCACTCAATTTAAAATTAATTTTTGAGTAAAACAAATCCCTGAATCGCAGCTAAACATGTGCCAAACCTTGGAGGGCACTTTTTTGGTGAAGGACATGCTATAAGTGACAAAGAGATAAGGAAGAAGCTCAAAATACCTCCCCACAGGAACACAGTCTTGCTTCTTGCTGCAGTCCAAAATAGCCCTTGTCCTTTGATTCAAAGAGCTTCAATCAGCTTAGCCCAACAGTATCATGAGCAGTAATTCTAATTAAACCCCACTAATGATGTTAATAGGGGAAAAAAAACCCTCTCCAAGTATAGATTTTCCTAGAGCTAAACACATAACATCATAAAGCTGCAAGCAGCCACTGTAACAAAAAAAGGTGAGGTGCCAGAAGTTTCAAAAAGAAATTGATAAAGCCCTCAAGACCCCATTAAAATCTCTTCTGGGAATAATTTGCAATCTGCTCCACCTCATGCAGACGTTGGATTAAAGCATCTGAGCGCAAACCTTAATCTGGGGCTTTATTTCACCATGGGCTTCAGCCTCCAGGGAAGGGAGCAGGATTGAACTGACCACACGAATTTCACTGGGATGCTGCTGCGAGCATCAGCCCCAAGTTTGGGCTCTGCAGCGTGGAGGTGACACCCACAGGGCCTTTCCTTTTTCCCATCTCTCACCCCCAGCCATTTTCCCACACTCACACCCTTTTCTAATCTGCTGTAATTGCCACTGGCTTTAGTTTTTAGCAATACTACCAAAAATATTACCAAAGATTCAAATGGTATTTCCTCATGCTGGCTGCAGGCACATTGTACCATCCTCATCACAGCCTTTTTCACGGATCGTATCCTGCTCTTACCCTCACAGCTGCCAACCTGCACCCCTCACACGTGTCCCAACGACTCCAAAGCAGTCAAACCAGGGAAGGAGGCACCTCAAAAATAACAATTTCTTATTACTCATCCCCTTGGGAGATGCTGTGCTTCGGCCTCGTGAAAGCTGAGCATTGTCTTCCACTTCCCACTTTCCCAAGGCAGCTTTAGGTGAAGGAGGCAGAACCTGCGGGCATGTGGCAGTCAATGTGATCTCTGCAACCAGAGAACTACAGCAGCAGAGCTCAGAAAATACGTGCCTGCTGAACCACACTGCAACCCTGGCCTAAAACACCCGAAACAAACCAAAAAAACCCCAATCCACCAAAAAAAAAAAAAAAAAGAGAGAAGCGACTACAGGGGAGAACTTCAAAGTCAAAACTGGAACTAGAAACAGAGCGTATCAACTCTTCTGTAGCTGTCTATTGTTCTGGAGTGTGACTCAGCAGAACAAAGGCTTTTGTCTTCATGGAGAAATAGAGTCCATATTGCACAGGAAGTGGCGAAAATCCACTGTCTGGAATGTGACCAGAGCTCCATTTGCTTCCATGGGGAATTTCCCTGGCTTTAGAGAGACTGCAAATCACCACCCTGTCCTACACGAGCTGAAGAGGCCAGGGTAAGACTCTGGTTTTCCTGCACTCAATGGGAAAAAAAAAAAAAAAAATTGCAGAAAAAAAGGTGAGTATGAGACAGTGGTAGCTGAGAGAATTCACTTTTGCACCTGCACCGAATAAATCTGAAAACACCTGGATTTATAAACTGGAACACTCTGGGAAGGACACAGGTACATGACAAACCCGGTGCCTCCACCACGATCCAACACTGTGAAACTGTCACCACATAAAAGTCACCAGGTTTAAGACCAACATCTGTATTTGAGGTACTTGTACTTCCCTTCTTATATCAGTTCAGTCACATGCATAAATGTTGAAGGAGGCTGAAAGGGGAACACAAACAAACAACTTTTAAACCATCAATCTTAAAAAAAGATGTTTTAGCAGCACCAAGAGATGCAGCACGTGGATGTGATCAGACCCAGAGGCTGGGGCTTATCAGCATCTTGAAGTTAAACATCACGTGGCAGAAAAAACATGCCAGCAGTAACTTCATCCAAGGACAGATTTTTCAGTCCACGCACACATTGCAATATCTATGTCTGGACTAGTTTCTCCAAGCATTCCCATGCCATCATCAGTGAATTTTCTGATGACAATACAGCACTGTTCTACACCCAGAAATCACCTGCTACCATGCAAAGCAGCATGCTCAAGAAGCGTATGGTTTCTCCTACCACACAGAAGTTAATTTTCCTTCGTTTGGTGAAGTCATGTTTATCCCCAGCTTGACAGAAGAAATCTCCACCTCCTTCCATGCACTCTTTCTGTTTTTATTAGAAGCCCGAGCGCAGCTTTCCTTGTGGCGTGGGTGAGTGGGAGTGTGGAGCACAAGTAAACGCTGTCTCTGTACGTCACGGTTGTGAAACACACTCTAAATAAAACCATATGCTCTGGAAGGAAAAGTTTCAGCTCTCTCCCCTTTTGCTGCCTGCTCGGCTCGGAATGCAAACACATTTATAGAAAGGTTTGATGAGAAACTGATAAAAGACACGGTCATTTCTTTATTCACTCTGCAGGGTCAATGCACAGGACCCTTCACTTGAAGAATTCTATGATCTGGTTTCCTCTCTTGTTTTCTCCCTTGAAACAGTTGTGAATTGGTGTCAGCTGGTACCTGTGATGTTTTAGTGCCCGATACTTCCATGACTTTCAGAGCAGACACCTCATGATGATGGGGAGGAAACAAAACAAGCCAAAACAATTCACTAATCCACCGTTCTAGCAAAAATAACTTAATAATAGATTTATTCTAGAGCTGGTCAGACAGTTCTATAGTTTGCCCTCCCAGCTAAAACTTTAGCAATGCCCTGTGTGGCTGTCAGCTATGAAACTCAACACAATTTAATGTAATTCTTTGTCACATTTTGCAAAACATGCCTGTGACATGCCGTGGCCATAACTGAACCCATGTTCTTCTTTTTCCTTCCTTCTTTTCTGTCGAAATGCGTGCCTCGGTGACAGAGGGAGGCTGACACAGGAACGTGGGGAGCAAAGATAAACCACCTCATTTCTCCCTCGTAGCAGGGCTTCTTTTGGCGATCAAACACACACCAAAGGGGAAGTGCCACAGCTTTGCTCTGTCTAATGCTTAATTTCCAGTTCTGGGTTATGCAGTGATCTCTCCCACGAGCAGTTTTCCTCCCTCGGCCTGCACCAGACATTTTGGACAAAACAAAGCCCACCATGTGTTACCTTTTTTCTCCTCTCCTTTGGTATCTCACCTGTTATTCAGGTTGCTCCCAAGAAAAAGGGCAAACCCAAAAGCAACACTTCCCAGTGCTGCAGCTGTGTAATGATGGAAAAACGAATATTGAGAAAGCAAGGCAGCACGTCTGAAGGGGCAGGTTATTCAGGAGTCCTCATCAAACCTTCCTCAGGGTTTATCTCTGTGGTCAGCACTGACTCCCAGGCTGAGACACTGATAAAGGGAAGGTGAACTTCCCTCCAAGCTGAAGCTGCACTGTCGTGCAAACCACAGTCCCACTGCAGCGTTCTGACAGCTCCATGCTGTTAAATGACTAAATTTCCATTAGTAACAGGGATTTTTGCTTGTTTTTCAAGCACCTTCCTTGCCTGGTATTCAGATCTGCCTAAAACATAATCACTAGCAGCAATGGCTAAAATAATAAAATAAAATTCAAGCTGTGTACACTTGTAATGCTTCGCCCACAATCAGTTTCACGTGGCTCCGACTGGATCACATGTTCTGGGTGTCTTGTCTGGTTTGTTCCTTTTGTTTTATCACATGTTCTTTCACTTTCTGTCCTGTCTCTCCTTTCCAAAGCACTGAGACACGCCGCCAAGCACGCAGAGCACGCGCTCTGGAAGCACAGATAAACTAAACAGGCTGTACCTGATTGCCAATGGCCCCTCCTCTGCCGTCATTTTGGCAACTTCCATAAATGAGACACACAGTCCAGTGCACAACTTAAAAACCCTGGTTCTCCAGTCTCCACTTGTAAGAAGGGAAGCCACAGCAAACAAATCCTACTGCTCAAAATGTGACACAGTGGAGGGGGAAAATAAGAATAGGATTCCTTGAAAGTTACTGACAGATCAGCTGCAACCTACCAGAGGCTGAAAAAAAATACCAGATGGAAGAAAAAATCCTTGATATTAGTACATCATACCAAATGCTGTATTCTAAAGCCAAACTCTCCCCTCCTCCTGCTACAAGGAACTGTTTCTTGGAAAATCCTTAATGCCTTTATTGATGGCATATTGATTGGCTCTAACAGCTAAATGTGACAAGGAGGAAGAAAAAAAATACAAAGCAGGAAAACTGATGTAATAAAACACGGTCCAGACTTACCTGCCTTGCAAATCCCATTAAGAAAAGAACCCCACGCAGGTACTCACTTAAAATTGAACCTTAAACCCCCTCAAACTGTTATTAATTTCTAATACCTTGACATTTGACTTTACAGTAAAATACAAGAGATAACAAAAAAAAAACAGAAAGTGGGGAGATAAGATGTATGGCTGAAGGCAACATGACAAAAAAGAAACAGAGAAGAACAAATGCTAATTTAAAAGAAGCCAAGTAAGAATGTCTCTCACTGCCTATAAACACACACAGATCAGCAGCACAGTTCCACTGCCAGAAGATTTACACAGGCTCAAAAAACACAAAGCCAAACCCCTTAAAATTAGTATTGATGTAAACCCCAGCTCAGGCCAGGAAACCACCTGAAAATCCCCCTTAGACTGGTTCCAAAACTACCCCGTGTTTTTGAGCACCTCCGAGACACGAAAGCCAAACCTTTTCCCAAACAAGCCTCAAGCTACTCACAAGGAACTGTCAGACCCCTTCCCCGTGGGATTGCTGAGGCATTTTACCACCTCCTAAGGGTTTTCAAAAAAAAAGAGCCGATGTGTTACATTTATTTTCCAAATACCTGCTGGCGTTTCAGTGCCTGAAGCAGCAAACACGGCATCGTGACTGTCACCAGCAGACAGGGGAGAGCTGGGGACACCACCCAGCATTCTGAACCAAGGGGCAAAAACTTGGAGGAGTGAAGTTTGAAAAGCCTGCCACAACCATGACCTCTCCCAGTATGTTAAGCAGCACAAACTGAGACCAGAATGCCTCCCTGGCAGCACTCTGACACAGACAGGTCATTTATTAGCTCACCTCTTTCCAAGGGTGCAGATGCTAACGGGGCCAGGATCCTGCAGCATGAGCATGAGGCAAACAGACTTACACTGACATCTAAAGGTATCATTTACTATCTGATGCCTTCTGAAACATCTGCAAAGGGCCAGCATCTTGGACAGAAGGAACGTCAGTATTTAATTATTACAATGAGTGCCCAAGGCCAGGCTGGACATTGGGGCTTGGAGCAGCCTGGGATAGTGGAAGGTGTCCCTGTCCATGGCAGGGGGTGGAACAAGATCACCTTTAGGGTCCCTCTCAAACCATTCTATGATTCTCTACATGTACACCCCAAATTTGAGGCAAATTTCCTTGTTTCAGTAAGGATTATGTGGCATTTTCTTCAGACTAGAAAATTAAGCTTTTGCTAAATTCTGTCTTAGGGAAAGTGTCCCATCTTTTCCATGGAGTTGGACACAAATCCTAGCTATAGTTCAGCCACTTGAAGACAAGTGGTCATTTCAAAGTTAACATTTTTCTCCTGCTCTCAAGTTGGTTTTGAGCGTAATATCCATTAGAAAATGTGAATGCTGGCTTTGCAACCAGCGTGGCTTAAATCAGAATAGATGAAAGGGTTTCTCATCAGTGTTCCTAAACACACCTCCTGCTGTGCAGAGAGAAGTGGACGTGGCAACAGACAGCAAATCCATTTCTTTTGTGCTTTACACACTCAAACACCATCTTCTCCTTCTGCAGTCACTTTACAGCCTGTGAGACACTTAAACCACTTGCTGCCTGTACACAGTTCACTGAATAAAATTTACTTCCCCAGATTTCCATAGGCATCCACCCCATTCTCCCTAAAGTATAAATCCAATTGGAAGAGAGCAATAAATCCCTCTTTATGGAGAGGTGTACACTTATCCTCTGTGCCTTTGCAGAGCTGCACCACTCAGCCACATCCTGGCAGAGCTGTATTCTTAAAGGATGACTTTGGGAGTAGAATCAGAGGCTACTGGTGTACCAGGACTGACTCTGGAAAGCCTTATTTGCATGTCCCTTGTTCTTTCCAATAAATCAAGTGAAGAGATAGCTTTAATCCATTTCAACAAGGCAGTAGGTTCTTTACACTTTAAATAACTTGTAGCAGCTGAGTCCATCGCTGTAACATGAGGTGCTGCATCAGCTAAGTCAATAAAGGTGACCAATCCCACCTTCATTTCTCACCCAGCCTGTTCCGCTTCCTAAACTGCACCAGTCCCCAAACAGAGTTAATCAGGGCTCTCCCTTTTCTAAAGAACAGTTACAGTGCTTTGAGTATCTCTGACAAGGCGGGTAGAGCAGGGAATTCAAACCCTAAGGAAGAGCAAGGCAGTCAGTAATAAATTCCAAGGCAGCCCAGGTAAATCCCAACCCATCTATTACACCTTGCCTGATGGCTCAGGAAAAGGAACAGAACTTGGTTTCTACAAAAGGTGTCTGAGGGTAAGTTATTCCTGAAGCTTTTTTTAATACAACAGCATACCAACACTCTTAGAAGTTATGATGCCAAGTGTGGAAAGCTGACAGCAGGCTCCATGCAAAATTTAGGTTTGACTCAATGGGGCCAAAACCTCACTAGGTTTAAAATTAATATTTTTTTCTCCCTGCTCTAATCCAGATGTGGACTGCAAAAATAACTGAGAAGTTCACAGATGCGTCCGTGGGAGGTAAAGATAATCTTTGTAAAGAATGCTCTCAATTACAGCGATGGGAGTGGCCAGCAACCATTAAAATAATCCTCTAGAAATCCACAAAGCCCCATCCAGTCCAGAGGCACAGCCTAAGCTATGAGAACACATCTAAAAAGCGCTGTCCAGTGAAGACTTGTGTCTGCCTATTTGACTGCAGCACTAAAAAATAAATAAATCCCAAAGCAAGCAATTAAATGTAAAGACTGCCTGCAAACCTGCACCAGACTTTTCAAACGTTTTCAGCTCTATAAAAGCCGTAGTTTGAGCAGCAGATTTCACATCAAAAAGAAGGCTATAAAATCCCAATCAGCCTGTGGTCACCTTTGCACATTTCTCTCTCTCAAGCGTGCCCAGAAGGTTTGGTGGAGGGAGAGCTTTCCCAAACACATTTTTCAAAAAAAACCCAAGTGAAAAAACTCCAAACAAACAAACAAACCAAAAAGGGATTTTACTCAAAGGGAGAGGTGACACATAACATTATCACTGTTTCCCAAAACCAACCATCAAAACCACTTCACATTCAGGATCTGAAAATTCAAGGCTGGTAAAAATGCCCTAACTGGACTTCCTGAAGAATAAGATCTTATAGCACATCCCAGCTTCCTACAACACAGAAACCACCAGCTCCTAAAAGACATGTCCCACAAGACACAAATAAAGAAGTTTCAGAATTGCTCAGTTTGGTCTCATTTTTTGGCAAGGAACTTTTTTTTTCTTCCCCCCTTCCTTTTAGGCTCATGGCAAAGAGCAGCTTTGGAAAGATTTCTCCATCTAAACATAATCCCTGGAGAGAACCAAAGACTGGGAAACACTGAGAGGTATCTGTTTATTGTTGGGATAAACAAACTTCAGAGCATTTATTTGTTCTGTTCCAAGTACGTCCTGTGTTCAAATACCATCACCTTTAGTATCCAGAAAAAAAACCCCAGTCTGTGCACACGGGCTCGTGTTCAGCTGATCCAGCATGTCTGTGGTCCCATTCTCTATTTTGGGGACTGGAATGACACAAAAGAGCTCGACAAAGGTCTGTGACCAAGTGCCCAGTGCTGAAGGACCCTGCCAAACCAGGGAGAGAAGCAGGTCCAGCTTCAAGGAATTGCAAACAGCCACGTCAGGCAGACTTAAAAAGCATCAGCACACAAAAGCAGCACTGCCTTACATGTCAGAAGTAACTTTTTTTTCAAGCCAGCTCAGCTCAATCAGCACCACCTGCTGCCAGTTTAACGTGCAGGTGCTCTGGAATCCCTCCTGGGACCGCACAGGAAACCCAAGCTTAGGACTCCGACCGCAGAATCATGAGCATGCAGAGGGCTCAGCCACTCGCCCGGCCCCTGAGCTGCTCCCCTACCCTTGCTGGAAGAGCAGAATGTGCCAGCAAGTCTGTGGGCCACATGGTGAACTGAGGATCACACCACTGAGCCTGCTAAAAATAACTCCCCCACCCCTTTTTGGGGGGAAAGGCGGGGGGACCGTGTGTCTGTGGTCCCCCAGACAGGGGTGCTGCTGCAGCTGGAGGCAGGGCAGGACCAGGCTGCTGGAAGAAATGCTTTGGCCACGTTTCCAGGCACCAAGAGGTGATGCTGTGGCAGAGTGGGACTCACCCTCTCTGCAGAGTTTCCTTTTAGGAGCTGGCACGCCGGTCTGGCCAAAGGATGAGCTCCCCTGAAGTGGGAACCCAGCCTGAAGACAAGAAGCTGCATATTTTGCTCTTCCAGCATTGCATCTGGCTTTTTTCCTTCTGTTTTACCCTGAGATCTGTCAAATCAGAGTTTCAGCTCTCCACCCAAGGCAGGCAGCCCCAGCTGACAACACCAAAATGCAAAGTAGCCCTTTATCTAATACAGATTCTATTTCACTCTCCTTTTCAGGCCTCTCGTGCTCACACACACGGGGGTTAATCCCCACATGTCCCAGATGGAGAGGGTCTCTGGGATCAGTGTGTTTGATAGGCTTCCAAGCTGCTCAGTAACTGCAGAATAAGCCCATTATAAGCACTCTAGATATTAAAAAACCACCTAAAAACAGACTAAGTGAAACACACGCTTAAGAACACACACGGCCTACTTTGATTTTTTTCCTCCTGATGTGCAATTCCAGCCCCAGCAGCCTTTATTTTTAGCAGTACTCCCTCAGAGAGGCTATACCCGAGCTGCAGCAGGCAGTGAACACAGAGGGGCTCTGCCTGCTTTGAAGGCTGACAGAGAGGTTTTGGTGGCAGCTGCTCCTCCTCAGACACTCCCCTGCTCCCCAGATGTGCAGTCCCACCTTCTCCTCCCTGCCTCCCTCACGCCTGTCAGACCATTCCAGGAGCAAATCCAAATCCTCGACCAAGAGAAAAGCAACCTCCCAAAGGAAGGCCGCAGCCATGATCCGAGGGATGGAGCAGCTCTGCTGGGAGGAAAGGCTGGGAGAGCTGGGATTGTTCAGCCTGGAGAGGAGAAGCTCTGGGGTGACCTCACTGGGGCCTTCCAGGGCCTGAAGGAGCTACAGGAGACATGGAGAGAGACTCTTTACAAGGGCTGGAGGGACAGGACAAGGGAACGGCTTCAAACCAAAAGCTCAGGGGGGCCAAATCCTGCAAACAGAGCCTGGCAGGGCAGGAGGGTTTCCTGCAGAGGGATGCTCCCTGTTCCTGCTGCAGTCCTGGGAACACAGCCACCACCTCTGACACTCCCATCCCAGGGATCACCCGAATTCACCACAGACCCTTCCCCTGCCACAGCCTCAGGCAGAACTGGGGTGCTCCCAGTGCAGATGGGTGACAGGTTTGAAAAGGACCATGGCCAGGAACCCCTTGTGTTTCCAGAAAGCCCAAATATTCCCACATTGTGGCCTCAGCTCCCTGATAAGCGACTAACAAATCAGTGTACATGTTTACACTGGACATTTCAGATCTGTTAGGTAATGAGAGCTCCAAGCTGGATAAGCCCTGCTCAGATTGCTTGGAACTGGAACCACAGAATTCCAAATTTATCATCGTGCTATCCAAAAATAAACACATCCACTCAGCAAGGACTTGTGACTCGTGAAAAATTATCAGAGTTGTGCTTTCCTAACTCACATCATAAAGCCTTCCCACGCAAATACAGCTCTGTTTCACTTGTATCTTCTCATCAGCTTGTATTATTTAAAACATGTGGGACATTCACACAGATGGGGGAAAAAAAAAAAAAAATAGGTCAGGCTCGAAACAAAAGCCAAGCCATCCTCTTTTATTAGCAGCTTAAACGTGCAGAAGTGTAATTTGAAATGCCAGGGGAAGAGACATAATGAAAACGTTCTGAGCACACAAATAAAAAAACTACGGCAAATCGCCGCGACCTCAGACTGCCGTGTTGCCAAAAGCCTCGAGCTAAACAACAGAAGTGACAGGAAGGCTTGTCCAGCTGATCTGAAAAAGCACAGAAAGAACCACAGTGCTTGGTGATCATATGGAATCTGGGATATAAATCCGGGATTCTTCTAACATCAGCAGCCAATGTAACAGTCCAGCACCTCGGAAATACTACTGGATGATGAACATTTACAAAATCTTGTCCTTTCATTTGCAAAGATCCTACTTCTAAGTAAATGTATTCCTTTCCTTGAACTGATGTTACAAACCTCAGAAACGTTTATTCATTTCCCTTTTATCTCCTGCATAACCCCAATATTTACTACCAGCATATGCAAAGCTCAAATCAGTGCAGTAAATTTAATTTAGCTGTGCAAGCTGAATGTCCTAAACATCATTTGATTGCTGCCACCTATTGTTGTTCCAAACATGTTGCAAGGAGTTAACCCTTTATCCAGCAGCTACTAGAAGTCATGCTGGAAGTACTTCTGGCTCTGCTGCTGCTAAATATGCAACTGCTGCATCTATTTAGGGGTGATAACTGTAGAAAGAATGAATAAAGGTTGAAAATTAAGGTGATTTAAAATATATATATATATGTATATAAACACACTATTTATTACATTCTTTGTTTTATATCTATTTTTAAAAATTGAGTGTGTTCACACACTAACTTCTCCATTAATCTCAGACTTGGCTTTTCACTCACGAGAGAAGCAAATCTGCAACAATCATTTCCCACACAGCCCATATAAAATGGTAATTTTAGGTTGCCAAAGGCCACGTAATTCTGTCTTCTCCTAAATGCACTTGGCTTCACAATGACATCATGTTCAGGCTCATCTGAGAGGTTAAAGGACACAAAAACCATCCAGTCTAGTTTAGTCTGCCGAGTTTAAGTATTAAAACAGCAACTTTGCCACTGGATGTGAAATTTGAGAGGTTATTTCAAAATCTTAAGTTTCCGAATATCGTGCAAATAAGTGAAAATTGTTTTCAAAAACACGTGGGAGGCAGAAGACCCCCTCCCTCAAACAGGAAAATGGTGAATTCCTGGAGGGGTGAACTCCCACCTCTGGCAAGTCATTTGAACTCTCCAGCTCAGGCTCTTTTACCCACCAACGTCAAAGGCTAATTCCAACCCCCACGGATGGATCAAAGCACCCCTTACCCTGCCCAGCTGCTCCTTCACTCCTCCTCCCTCACAGCCTTTATCCACACATTAATGCTAGCAACTCCTCAGCAAAACCCATTTCAAACTTCACCTGGCTGTGAGCTGGGAGACCCAGGTACACCTCAGTGGCTCAAGAGGCCCCCAGCCAGCACTTCAACCCCTGGCAAAACCGACCCCCAAAAGGCACCCCAGAGAGCACCCTCAGATGGGGCAAGGGAAGGGAGACCATGGGGGATGTGGGGGAGGTTCAAACCCATCCATGCCCCTGGCGAAGCAGCTGCCAGAGCAGGGATGTTACACCAAAGCAGCGAAGGCTGAAAAGCAGAGCTGTGCAGGAACAGCCAAAACTCGCTCCTTTAACTCTCCTCATCCCAAACCACAACAGCGACTGAGATAAGCCCTGCCCAGGCACATCTCTCATTTAGCTCCAGAGTCCTTCTTCTACACAGTAAGGGCCAGCAGGGAAGGCAGCTGTATTCCCAAACTCTGCCCTTTCAGCCACTTGCCCGCCGCGGCCGAGTGGCCACACGTGACCCTCGCTGGCCACACAGGAGGAAGCCCCCTCCTTCCTCCAGCTCTGCACATGTCCTGCTCCATCCCACAGCAGCAACAGGAGCCCTCTTGCCCGCAGTTACAGCTGGGGGGAAGTTTCCAACAGGCAGCAGGAACCTCCCCTTCCAGGAGCAGCTGGAATCGCTACCGGGAACGCACAAATACGGCTCCTGTTAGAACCGCCAGATTTTGCCCCGGATTTGGGAGACCAGAGCATACAAATGACAAGAAAGTGTCAGTGTGGAGGGGAGAGAACACCTATTCCTCTCAGCAGCTGTCACGAAATCCCATCTTAAATCCCAAGTGAGGTGGGTCCAGGAAAAGCCACCTTCCCTGCCAGCAGAACTCGGCTCTCTGACGTGCAGTCGGAATCAGGTTGAGATTTAAACACCCAGTGATGTACCTGACCCACTGTAAGTCAAAACAGACCTGAAACTGCACCCTGCTCAGGCTCTGAAACACCCTCCTAACACTCCCCTCACCTATTCTTCCCCTCAGTTCTTAGCCCAAAGAAACAGGAGTAAAGATGCCGATAGCTCCCGTGCCAAGGAACTCCGGGGCATGGGGAGTCACTCCCACAACCTGAGATCCAGAATTAACAGCTGGCAGGACATCTGGAAGCTGGTCTCACACAGGGAACAGGCAGAGAGGGGAAGAGAAACAGGAAGAAGGGGAGGAGAAGACAAAACTTGCTGGATTCCCTCAGATAAAAGTCGATCCTGCAGTTACACAGACGGTGAAAGAGACGATGTCGTGGGAAGCATCTGACAGCTCCAGCTCTCCCCAGAGCAAGTGAAATGAACTGTTCACCTTAATTACATCTTCTGAAGGGGACCTGCCTGCTTTCTGGACAAGAAAGGATTTAATTACCCCCAGAGAAACAATCTGCAAAGATACCAGTGCCAGCTGGGGAAGGCCTTGAGATGCAAACTAGCAGAACCTCGGGAAGGCTCTGAAAAAACACTCCCTCTGCTTTTCTTCTATTTTCTATTTTTCTATTTTTATTTCTTTCACTATTAACCAGACCACCTTAGCAAAGACAGGATGTGCCAGGCCCACCATTGCTTTCCATGGCAGAGGGACAGGGGAAATGAGAGGGCTCACAAAACAGCAATTAGCAGAGAAGTCCTGTTCTTAGAGAAGATTTACCTACTTGGGCACAAAGGTCAAAGTCAGAGGTTGTAACGAAAACACTTCTCTTTACAGACATGCTCAAGAAAACTTGTTCAATCCAGTAACTTCTTTCAAGCTGCACAAAGACAAGCCCTGCTTTAGCAGTCAGCAAAAAAATTAAAGATCACACTCAAAACTGACTCATCTATTTAGATGGTTTTGCTGTCAAGGTACTACTGGTCACACACCACACATATGGCCTTGAAATCACCCACCTCCCACCATTTTCCACCCTGTCCTGGTGGGATAATTAAGCAGCTCAGACTGTTGAGGGAGTTTTTTGCCACGTAAGATGCTCAACTGCCATTCTGGATTAGATACCTGCAATTTGGAGGTCTGAACTTACTGTTCACAATGTCACCTTGCAGCTGGAGAATCTGTGGGACCGGCATGGTGAGAATAACCACATCAAACTCTTCCGGGGGCCCCGCTTTCCTGGAGACTTCCCACCTCCCATCCCGGAGAGAGAGGTGAGTTACGTGCTGCTCATAGGACACCTCTGCACCTGCGTGGAAAAAGCAGCAGTTAAATGCACGTGGCAGTGAATTCCACAGGGAAAAGGCAGAGAGAGAGTTATTTCCAAGGGATGGGCTGACAGGACAAGGGGGAATGGCTTCCCACTGCCAGAGGGCAGGAACATAGCTATTTTTTTTTACAAGATTAGGCTTTAAAAAACCAGCCAATTAAAAAAAAATATGAAAACAATTGCATGGAAGGACCAAAGCCTGACTACTCTTACAGCTCAAATTTTTCAAAGCAGGATTAAATTAGTCACTGAACTGTACACGTGGTTCTGCCCCACGACACCTAAGGCAGGAGTCAGAAAGTTTAAACTCCTTTTCCAAAGGACTCTCCACCCAGCAGGCTCATGTCCTTTCTCCAAAACATAGGGTGCAGCTCATCCCTCTGCCCCCAGTTACACAGCAGATGTTCTGTTTGTATAGAGACTTTTATATCTGCAGGACTTGGAAGTTCACAGAGCTCACAGACACCATCCCAGCAGCTTCCAGGCACACATAAACAAACAAAGGAACTTAAACATCCTCAAACAAGGAACTTAAACACCCTCCTCAGGGATTTAAATCCGAGAGACCATTCAAAGGCACCGTCAAAAACACAACCACTGAAATCCTTCCCTTCATACAAAGGCATCCAAAAAGCATTACCTGACTGTTCTAAATAGTACTTGACAACCGAGGAGATGCCCTGGGGTGCCACGTAATTGCAGGAGCCTTCTCTCGCCACCATCCCTTCCACGGCAGCGGTCAGCGGCTTCAGGATGCCGTGAGACAGAAGCTCCTCGTAGAAGCTTGAAAGGAACAAACACACAAGTGAGAAAAGTCGCTCCGTTTTCCACGACTAAAGTTAAGACCGGCCTGACTTTCGAATTCTAGCAGGCTGCATTTCAAGGCTGGCTATGCACAAATACAGCGATAAAACAACAAACTACCTTGCCACTGCACTGGGCCCGGCCCTTTACCGCGAGCAGGGCTCCCTGTGATGGATCTGTCAGCGCTGTGACCCGGAAGCAGAGGAATGGATGCAGCTCCCCAGAGCTCTGAACGCCAGCACAAACTCCAGCGGGGAGCGCAGGAGCGTTCCAGCCGCTGGACACAGGCGCCCGGAACGCACCTGCCTTTGCCCTGCTTTCCACGCAAATGCTGCCTTTTTACACGCAGCTACTCCCCCTGCCTCTTCCATCCCAACTCGCGAGTTTTCCAGCTTTCACCCCTCCCCTCCTCCCCCCGACTCCGCCGGCGGGGGAGCGAGCGGGCGGCTGCGGGGCTTTGGGTGTCGGCTGGGGTGAAAGCACGGCACCTGTGCACGCAGCGAGCCCCAGCACCGGGGTCCCTCCGCGCCCCCCGGCCGGGCCACCACACCCTGCCGAGCCCGCGCTCGCCACCCGCGGCACGGCCGGGATCAGAGGGATGGGGCCGGGGCCGGAGCGCTGGGGGCGGGGCGGGGCGGGGCGGGTCTCACCTGAGCCGCGGCCCCGCAAGCTCCGGTTCGCAGGTGACGAACTGCGCGCCCAGGTCGGCGCTGCCGCGGTCGGCGCGGGTCGTGCTCATGCGGCCCCCTGCGCGACAGCCGGTCAGACACCGCCGCGACACGCCACACCCCGCAGGACACCCCGCAGGACACCCCGCAGGACACGCCGGGCCCGCGCCCCCGCCGCACCCACCTGCGCCCCGCGCCTTGTCCCAGACCGTCACCTGCCCCCGCGCCGCCCCGCGCAGCAGCGCCGCGCCCGCCGCGCCCGTCAGCCCCGCGCCCACCACCAGCACCCGCGCCATGGCCGCCGCACGCCGCCGACACGGGCACCGACACGCCCAGGAACACGCCCCTGGACACCGACACGGGCACGGACACGCCCAGGAACACGCCCCTGGACACTGACACGGGCACGGACACGCCCAGGAACACGCCCCTGGACACCGACACGGGCACGGACACGCCCAGGAACACGCCCCTGGACACTGACACGGGCACGGACACGCCCAGGAACACGCCCCTGGACACCGACACGGGCACCGACACGCCCAGGAACACCCCCCTGGACACTGACATGGACACGGACACGCCCAGGAACACGCCCCTGGACACTGACATGGACACGGACACGCCCAGGAACACCCCCCTGGACACTGACATGGACACGGACACGCCCAGGAACACCCCCCTGGACACTGACATGCACACCGACACGCCCAGGAACACCCCCCTGGACACTGACATGGACACGGACGCGCCCCGCGCTGGGAGGGGCCTCCCGCGCCGCTGCCCGCCCCCGGGGAGAGCCACGCCCATGGGCGGGGCGGGGAGGCCACGCACACACCCCGCGCCTGTGCTGGGCACACACCTGGACAGACACATCTGTACGGGCACACACACCTGGACAGACACATCTGTATGGGCACATGCACCTGGACAGACACATCTGTGCTGGGCACACACCTGGACAGACACATCTGTACGGGCACACACACCTGGACAGACACATCTGTATGGGCACATGCACCTGGACAGACACATCTGTGCTGGGCACACACCTGGACAGACACATCTGTACGGGCACACACACGTGGACAGACACATATGTGCTGGGCACATGCACCTGGACAGACACATCTGTGCTGGGCACACACCTGGACAGACACATCTGTTCTGGGCACATACACCTGGACAGACACATCTGTGCTGGGCACATACACCTGGACAGACACATCTGTATGGGCACACACCTGGACAGACACATCTGTATGGGCACACACCTATGGTGGACACATCTGTATGGGCACATACACCTGGACAGACACATCTGTTCTGGGCACACACCTGGACAGACACATCTGTTCTGGGCACACACACCTGGACAGACACATCTGTGCTGGGCACATACACCTGGACAGACACATCTGTATGGGCACACACCTGGACAGACACATCTGTATGGGCACACACCTATGGTGGACACACCTATACACACTCACACTCCTGTGTCACACACACATCCCTGTGTCACACACACACCTATACACACTCACACTCCTGTGTCACACACACATCCCTGTGTCACACACTCCTGCCAGTGGTCCAGGCATGCTCCAGAGCCGGGTCTGACCCACCCTTACTGAACAGCTTCTGCTGTATCAAACCCTGCCCAGCTGGAGGTGCCACCCAGCAGGCTGTGGCACCTTCCAGAAGGTGCTGGTGGATTGTCTCCAACACCTGGCCAGTGTTTTGCAAGGAGCCACGGCTCGGTGTGAGGAAAGCGGGATGCTGGGCGCAGAGCAGATAGTGCTGAGGGGTGGTGACACCGCGTGCAATGCCTCTGCCCTGGGAACACAAACTCCCGTCCTGAGAGCCCTGAGAGTGGGCAGCTGGGGGAAGGATTTGGGTTGCTACCTTTACCCAGCTGCGTGGGTGGGACGAGACGTTCCAGAGATCTTCTGACAGGATCACTGCAGTATGGGGGACACCAGAACCCGACACTTTGGCAGAGGTGTGGTGTGAAGTCCCCTCTGTGGAGCTTGTTGTGCCTGAGGCACAGGCAGGTGTTGGTGATGCTCATGTTCAAAGGGAGCTCCATGGCGACCTGGACTTTCTGGAGAGAGCTGGGAGCCCCTGTCTCCCCTGCCCTTGTGTTGTGGGGCAGTCATGGAGGAGAACATGTGTTCAGTCTGGGGCTTTCTTTTAAGAAAAATAAAAGATTGACTGTGTGAGTGACCCTCCAACATGTAAGAGTTCACAGCTGGGAATTCCCATTCGATGGGAGGTTTTCTCTTCTTGACACCATTGCCCTGGAAAGAAGTCTCAGGACGTTGTGTCCCCTCCTCAGCACCTCCTGCAGAGGACACCAGCTGGCACCTCGCCCTATTCCCTGCCTGCTGTGGATCCCTTCCTCCAGATTCCGCTGTCTCCTAGAGGACCTGTGGGGTTGTACTTCTGCCTGGCTGGGCAGGGCATTGTCACCACCATTTGCTTGTGTCTTTGTGAAAAGGAGATTTCTCAAACCTCACAAATATTTGGCCTTTTGGCCACCAAGCGGTTCTGTGTGGGAGAGGTGCTGGGGAACGGGTGATGGCACTGAGTGGTTCCCTGGATCCTCACTGCCAGCTCAGCGTGCCGGTGAGTCCAGCAGAGTTTCTTACGTGTAGAAGCAGGCAGGAAGGCAGTCACAGAGTCATAGAACCACAGAATATCCTGGGTTGGAAGGGTCCCACAGGGATCATGGATCCAGCCCCTGGCCCTGCCCAGACCCCCCAACAACCCCAGCCTGGGCATCCCTGGCAGCGCTGCCCAAACGCTCCTGGAGCTCTGGCAGCCTCGGGGCCGTGCCCATTCCCTGGGGAGCCTGGGCAGTGCCCAGCAGCCTCTGGGGGAAGAGCCTTTCCCTGATCTCCAGCCTGAGCCTGCCCTGGCCCAGCTCCAGCTGCTCCCTGGGTGCTGTCCCTGTCCCAGGGAGCAGAGATGGGAGCTGCAGCCCCAGTGAGGTCTGACCTCGGTGTGCTCCAGCTGAACAAACCCAGTGCCCCCAGCTGCTCCTCGTGTGGCTCCTCCAGACCCTTCCACCTCATGTCCTTTGAAGGCTTTCTAACACCTATTAGATGTAGACCAATATTAAGACATTATTACAATTAAAGAACTGAGGCCAAAAGACAAATACCAAGAATTAAGACAGAATCCCTGGCAGTAATTTTATAGAAAACTTGATCATTAAACTTGAGCATGATGGGCAGTGCTGAAGGTTCCACTGCAACTGAAAAAGCTCTGTGCTCACCTGATGAGCACGTGGGGACTGCCAGCAAGGAAAGCAGGGGTGATGCAAGAGAGGGCTGCAGGAGTTGGGTGAGAACTCTGGATGTGTGACATGTTCCTGCTCTGGGGCTAAACACCTACCCGAAGTATGTGCTGGTGGCAGGGGGCCCTGGATTGAGGGCAGGGCATGGGGACACGGATTAGGAGCTGTGGCACAACAGTCTTTCTGGAAAGGGTGGCAGGCACCAACCCGGACACGAGCCAACAATGTGCTCTCCCTGCAAGGATGGAGAACCCCAGGCTGCCCACAGGAGAGGACAAGGGGCCGCCTGGTTGTTGTCACCCCGGCCGTTTGGTGCAAGGGAGGTCACATCTGGAGGCCACGTCCAGTTCTGGAATGCCTGGGCAGAGGGATGTGGAGATGATCCGTGGGGGCTGGCAAACTGTCAGCGAGCCTGCAGCAGGACGGAGCTGGGTTTACACGTCTGGCCATGCAGTGAAGTTCAAGGGACTCTCCTGGATCCCATTCAGCCCTACAGCGGTGGTGCTTCGGCAGGAGCTGCACATGACCCTTGGGAGGCCAGAGCATCTTGTAAGACCTACGATGATGTCCCGCTCTTGAGGTGCTACAGGACTCCTTTGGGGTGCAGCCTCGCTCCTGCCCCTTTCAGTGCCTCCAGATGAGTGCAACCAGAGCTGCTCTGCCCTTTCCCTGGAGTGTAGATTTCCATTATCTGCTTCCTCAGAGGGTGAAGGTCAGAGGTGTCTTACTCGGTGCAGCGTGGCTTCAGTAGCCCAAAAAAAAGTCACCCTCGACCTCCAGACCTCTGAATTACGAACCCCTGTTCTACTGCATGTTTATACAAGTGGGACAAACTGCCAAATCTGGGTGCATGCCTTGGACACATCTCAGGCCCATTCCAGGCTGACAGACAGAAGACACCTTTCCCTACTGACCTTTCACCGCGATTTCCAAAGCAAAACAATCTAGGAAGGGAGGGCAGGAGGCAGCCCCAGCCCTGGCACTGCTGATGGAGAGGGATAACTCTCCCTGTTGGCAGGGGACTTGTAGGATAAGGCACTTATAGGATATGACTCCTCATACCTTCCAGTAAGGGTGTGAAGAACAAGGGTGTTGTGGTGGGCTGACCCCAGCCCACAGCTGAGCTCCCACGGAGCTGCTCCTTGGCTCCATCCCTCACCCCAAAGTGGGACAGCTGGAGGGAACTGGGAGAGCAAAAGCGAGAAAACTGGGTGGAGTGAAAGAAGGTATGGAGAGTTGCTATGGCAAATTGGCTGTGTCCCATCCCTGTGCTATGAAGAATGGGAATTCCATCCCAGCCTGACCCAGTACAGATGTTTCCAGTCTGTTGCCTGGGATTTAATCTCCATCTCACATGTGGCATCTTTGTATAACAAGAAACATCTCTTCTAAACCAGATCTGCTACTGGAAATGCATTTTAGACTTTGATCTTCCCTTGCAATAACTTAATTATGTCTCTTGTAGTAAATAAATAAAACCATCACTGAAATGGGAAGCTGGAAACTTTCTTCAGCAATACCAATTAAACCACTTTATCAATGGAAATCACTTCAGAACATCCAGAGTTATTTGACTCTGCCTAAACAGTATTTAACCGGCCTCCACAAACAAATTCTGGGCAACTGCACTTTTTAAACTGTGGTGTTACCTAATGATGTATATGTTCTGTATCTCAGGGTGTTTACACCTGCCACCCCACCCTGCAGCCAGTTCAAATAGGGCTGTCTCCAGAGGGATGCAGAGCACTGCTCCGTGCACCAGCCAGGGGTGACAGCCCATCCTCTGCCACCGCCGTGTGCCACATCACCATCTCCTCCGGGCTGGCCATCTCTTCCCTGCACTGCCCATCCTCCCCAGGGGCTGACATCTCCCCGTGTCCTCCTGCGGGAGCTGTGCCGCCTCTCAGCTGGGCTGGCTGCCTTCACTTCTGTGCAGGTGAGTGGGGGGAAAAGCCTGGGCAGAGCCAGGCCTAAGCCTGGCTGGGAATGGCACTCAGCTCATGGCACTTAGGGCCCATGCTTGCCTCGGAACAGGGGACCCCAATCTGATTTGCTGGGTCAGTTCTAGAGGCTGGTCCAGCCCGATTTTTCTTTGCCCAGTGGCCTTGTGGTCTCTGATGTCTACAGTTGTTGGAGCGAGCGACCCTGCCCAGACCTTCCCGTACCTGTTTGGGATACCTGATGCCCGCACCTGCGTGCAGAACCTGCTGCTCCCATCTGCCTCCACCACCTCCTGTGGCAGCTGCAGTCTCCAGCACGCTGAGTGAGGGGTTTTTAAGCTGTGTTAAACCCAGTATCATTAAGGGACGTCTAGGTCTGCTGGAAAATACATCTCTCCCCATTTTGCATGTAGACTTGCACTTAAAAATGTCCTTCTCTGAAATAACTTTAATCAATTCTCACCTTTTTCACAATGACCAAGAAGGGCAAGTAGTTAGAGATTTTCTTGTCGTGATTTTATTTCTATTTAGGGAGAGAAGGCAGTGCTGGATCTTACTCGTCCTCCCTCTCCCTCCTGGGGAGGCTTGGGCAGTGGTGTTAACAGGTGATGCAAACAGCAGGGTGATGGGACAGAGCTCTCCCTCTTGGCCATCCCCTTTCCCGGGAAGAGAGAGTGGAGAAGTGGTGCTGCACGGTCACTGATAGGACAAGTAACACCCCACGTCCTTTTGTGTTGGAAGGAGGCCACATTGGATGGAGCTCCGAGCAACCTGGGGTGGTGGAAGGGGGTTGGAATGAGAGGGGCTTTAAGGCCCCTCCCAGCCCTAACCATTCTGTGATTCCGTGATTTTAACCTCTTGCATTTCCCAGTGGTCTGCAGAGCACTGCAAGGATTGTTGCCTGGCCTCTTGCGGGAATTCCTGAAGGTCTGTCCCACCTCCCTGTGGAAGGATCCCTGCTGAGGTGTGTTTCCTGAGCCACCCCACGTGCATTAATGCTTTTAAGTGGTCATCCAGGCCACCAGGCCAAGTCTGGGTCCTACCTGGGTGTTTCCCTGCCCACATCTCTCCTCTCCCTGCTGGACATCGCCCCTGCTTCCCTGGCACTGACTCTGGGGTGTGTTGTTCCAGGCGCAGCGAGGATGTGGCTGGCTCTAGCTATGGTGTCCGTGCTCCACGGGATGGCCTCTGGGGAATGCCCCTTGAATTCCCGATTTCCTAAGAATCCGGAAGCAGGGATGAACATCGTAAGTGTGATGGCTTTGGAGCAGAGGCAGGAAGTGTCTGGGAAACAGCCAGCATTAAATAACGACAGTTAAGTGTTACATCTAGGGATTTCCCTGGGGGAGCCCTGAAAACGGCGGTTTTGGCTTTCTTCTCGTTGCAGAGTGAAATGGTCTCCTTCTGGGGCTACCCCAGCGAGGAGTATAACGTGGTGACAGAGGATGGCTACATCCTTCAGCTGAACAGGATTCCTCATGGGAGAGCGAACGCCGGCTGCCAAGGTAAAACTGGTGCCATACAGGACACCCACACCTTGAGCCGTTCACTGGGACACCGGGGCTGGTGGGAGAGGGTTTGCAAGGCTCCCCGAGGCTTGGCATCTGTAGCATCAGTTCTGACGGACCAGGATTTGCAGGGAAGGCTGATCCCTTGCCGGGGATGTTCCCTCACCCTTCATGGAGCCCTGAGCACTGGCGGTCAGGCTGGAATCCCAGCAGAGAGAGGCAGCCCGTCCATCCTGGTCATAAAGCTTGGGGTTTTTTCCTGGGAGCCTGGCTCCCAAAACGTGCTCCTGCAGCTTTTTGATGGGTCAGCAGACTGGTTTGGTGCTCCCTGAGGAGCCTCCAGGGGATCCTCTTGTCCTGTGAGGGGTGGTAACCGGGAGAGGGGGCTAGATCCATGAGAAAGTGCGTTTTTCCCATCACATCCCCAGGCTCCTCCGTGTTTGCCTGCAGAGCTCCCCGGGCAGCCCAAGTTCTGCCAGCACTCCCAGAGATTTTGGGGCTAAAGGCCAAGACAATGGCGCAGTTGCTTTTTAAATGAAATCTAAGGGAACACCGACACAAACCTCCACAGATTTTGGCTGCCATGGGGATAGCACTCCATAAACTATCTCAAAAGGTGCCAGACAGCATTAAAAATGCAGAGAGCCATCGTGCTGCCTGTCTTGCAGGTGCGAGACCCGTGGCACTCCTGCAGCATGGTCTCCTGGCAGAAGGCAGCTCCTGGATCACCAACTTGGCCAACAGCAGCCTGGGCTTCATCCTCGCAGATGCTGGCTACGACGTCTGGATAGGAAACAGCAGAGGGAACACCTGGTCCAGGAGACACCTGGCCCTGTCTCCCAAACGGGATGAATTCTGGGCTTTCAGGTAAAATGCGTTTGAGGATCTCAGGAACAGCTGAATTCTGTCAGGGCCACGCTGCCCTAGCTGGGGGATGAGTGTACCAGGCTGGACTGAAGCACATCCAACCCATTTTGAGTGAAAACCCCATGTGAAAACTCCATAGGATGAAGAAGTTCATGGGGTGGTCCTGCCCTCCCTGCTGGTTTTGTGGTTTGCTGGTGATGGCTGTGCAGGTGTGGGTGCTGCCCCTCTCAGCAGGATGTCTGCTCTTCCCTCTGCAGCTTCGATGAGATGGCTAAGTACGATCTCCCAGCCATGATCAGCTTCATCGAGCAGAAAACAGGACAGAAACAGCTGTATTATATCGGCCATTCCCAAGGCACCACCATAGGTGAGTGGGTCCTTTTGACCACAGCACGAGATATCTCCATCCCCTCTGAGATTTGTAACATCACCCACTGAAATTAAACTGTGAGCATGAGTGCCTTGAAAGAGTAAACCATTTTTTTTTCTGCTTCCCCCCTCCCCCTCCCAGGTTTTATAGCCTTTTCCACTATGCCCCAGCTGGCTCAGAAAATCAAGGTGTTCTTGGCTCTGGCACCCGTGACCACGGTGATATTTGCTCAGAGCCCGTTCAGAAAGCTCGCCTTCTTTTCCGACTACGGGCTTAAGGTTGGTCTGCACTATGTTCTGCCCAGCCAAAATGTAGTTTTTCATGGGGATTGTGAAATTACCTGTGGAATATTTCAGGTTGTTTACAGAGAGGGGAGCTCTGCGCTCCGCTTTCGTAATGAAGAAAAACACACATCTCACTACAGAACCTTCCAGTCCTGTCCTGAATTTGTTCCCCAGAATGTTCTGGCAGAATCAGAGCCAAAATGTTGGGGAATAAAACTGATGCAGAGGCTGTGGATTGAGCCCTGCCATGAATGTAAGAGATCATGCCCATGGAAAACAAGGAACAGAAGCATTTAATGGGGTGCAAGGGAGGCTTCGCTACGGGCAACCTTAACACAGGGACAAAATAGAAGTTGTAAAGTGGTGGTGCCTTGGGGAAAAGCACGACCAGACTTCCTTTTTGATGAGAACGTTTGCAATTTTACAGGAGATGTTCGGCACCAGGGAGTTCCTACCACACACTGCCCTGGGGCAGCTGCTCCTCTCCAGGTTCTGCATCTGCTCAAAGGTCTGCAAGGGCATCCTGGCTATGATTTTCGGGTTTAACTGGAAGAACACAAACATGGTATGTGGGAATAAATCTGCAGAGGGTCCTTCTGAAGGACAAAGCCTTGGCAGTGCCCTGTTTTGCAGAGCCAGGTGAATCCTGTTGTAAAATGTGCTCGTGTCCTCGCAGAGCCGATTCGATGTGTACGCGGGACACAGCCCGGCGGGGTCCTCAGTCCAGAACATCATCCACTGGCTGCAGGTAAGCCTTCCCAGGTTCCTTCCCGTGCCACACAGAGTGGCACTGGTCCCTCGTGGGGAGCCTGCTGTGCTGGTTGCTGCGAGACACACCCTTGTCAGATCTTTGCATGTTTTGTTTTCACGCCTCCACAAAACGCTCGGCAGATTTTTGAGCCGAGAGGCGCCAAAGGAGTGGATCTGTCAAGAGGAACACTTGGGGCTGAGTACCCTGCATCCACAGCAGGCACATTCCAGGGGTCTCGTTTCAGACCAGCTCCACTCCTGCCCTGCAGCCCAAGTGCCATTAGTGGCAGAGATTCTTCTGGACAGCAGCCAATCAAGCTTATTACCGATAAAGCTGATTATTTCTCCTTCTTCCCCTTGTGGGCATGAGAACAGTCACCACCAGAGCCCTTTGACACTGCAGCTGTGTTCTCCTTTCTCTTGCCCAAGCTAAAAATTTGCACAATTTCTTGTAGCTCGTGGGTTCAGTCCGTGCACCTTCTCTGAGGCGTGTGCCACAGGCTGTACTCAGGGCACAGCTCCTTCCCAGGGTGGAATCCCTGCCCAGGAACCCCAGAAGAACTTCGTGGGGTTTGTAGCAAGAACCTACACTCCATTTTCTGAAGTGCTGCTGCTCAGAGGAGGGATCAAGCCACAGCCACCCTGAACCTTGTATTGCTGCTAGTCCTGTTCCAGTTAGACAAGAGACCTTCAGAGGTTCCTTTCCCCTTTGCTTGTGCAATTCAGGCCAATTCTCCAGCCCACAAGGAATATTTAGGGTTCCAAACCCATTTTCTATAACCTTTTGATTTCTTCCCATCCTGGTGTTACCCACAAACATCAGAAACATAATGTCTGTCCATTTGTCCAAAACCATGACAATAGTTACTTATTCTGGGCCTAGGGCCAGACCTGTGAGATACACTTGAAAAACCCTGCCCGTTCAGTGATGAAACCCAGCTTCTGAGGTTTGACTTTTGAGGGCTGACTGCACCCCCAGGGAACTGTGATCTCACTTAGACCACTGCATGTCTGAATTTGCTGCAGGGAGTCCATGGAGGGGCACTGAGAGCCTTTGACGGGGGGCACATGTACAACAGCCTTCGCTACAGACAGGTGAGGTGCTTCTGATGGCCACACCCTTCCCTTCCCCTGGTCTCTTCCCATTCATGCCTCCTGTGGCTCCTTTTAATGTGTTCCTCTCTTCACAAGCTGCAAGTCAGGATCTCTGCTTGGAAAAACAGCGTTTTCCATCCTCAGCTCTATTTTGCAATACCTTTCAAGTGGGATGAAACATTAGACGCTTTCCACTTGGGGAAACGGTCTCAGGTTACACCAGGCTGAATATTGGGAAAAACTTCGTCTCTGAAATAGTGGTTAAGCCTTAGAACAGAAAAAAAAAAGCTTCTTTCTTCCTTAAACGGGAAAAGTTGTTCAGAACGCAGCGTGCTGCTTAACTGGATTAATTACACCTCAGGTAACAAGAGATGTTGCTGACAAATCACCTCACGGCAAGTCCTCAGGGCGTGGAGCTGAAACAACCCTCCAGAGGGTGTGGAGCTGAAACAGCCCTCCAGAGGCGTTTCAATGTCAAGAACTTGCAGCCAAGCACTTCCCTGCTGTCACTGGGCTGAAGGAAGCGCTGGTGACTGTGTGAGGTGTCACCACAAACCCCGGCAGGGCTGCCTGCGAGGGAGCTGCAGAGGTCCCCAGCCCAACCTCCTGCTGGGAGCAGGAGGATCCAAGAGCATTAGATCAGGGCAGCCAGAGTTCTGCCTCCTCATCAAATCCTTCTGTAGTATCAGAACCAGAACTTCTAGCCGGGCAGAAAAAATTGGCTAATTAATTTTAATTAAATTCGCTCACTAAATTGTAGCTCACAAGGCCACGCTGCATCTTTACTGAAGTTTCTCTCCTTTCTGGAAGAAAGGAGATCCGGTTTTTACTTCCCTCTGTGCCCAAAGAGCAGCGATGCCTCTTGCACAGTGCATCATCTGGTGCATTCCAGCAGCAACTCCTTCTCCATCTCCTCAGGTGGGGCCGCCGCTCTACGACGTGAAGGACATGGAGGTGCCGACAGCCATCTGGAGCGCGGGGCTGGACTGCCTGGCCGACCCCCAGGACACCGCCCTCCTCCTCCCCCAGGTCAAGAACCTGGTCCACCACAAGCTGATTCCCCATTGGAACCACATGGATTTTGTGCTGGGCCTCGATGCCACCGAGGTTCTGTACCAGGAAATCCTTGACATCATGAAGAAGCATCTGTGAAGATGCTGGTTTGATTCGATACAATTTTTTTTTTTTGCTGGTTTATCTCATAAGATTAGTGCTGTCTCTGGGGGTATTTGAAATTTCTCTCTATTTGGAACACCTGAATATAGTTGATTAAAATATTCTGCTTTTAACTGGAGCAGTGACAGGGTGGGGCGTTAGGGACTGAGTCCGGAGAGCTGGCCACATAAAGGACACGTACACCGATAGGATTAAGCATCCTTCTCCCCTTATTGTTCAACTATGCCAACTTATATCTACTTTTGCAAAGATTCACGCCCAGTCCCTCTAGCTGGCCTCTAATCAGAGGGGGAGCCAGGCAGCTGTATACCTTGCCAAGGACTCAGAGCTGCCTGCAGCCAGGGGCCTGTTCAGGGGCTTTTCCTCAGCAACCCTGGGTTGTCCATTCTTTTCAGGGGTATCATATGCCCCTGGTCCACAAGGAATCCCTCTACAGTGGAGGGAGGAGCCTTCGTGCTATTCCTGGCTGGCACTGCATTGCCTTTCTTTTTCCCCTTTCTTTTCCTCTTTTTCCTTTTTATTTTCTTTTTTTCTTTTTTTTTTTTTTTTGTGCCTTTATCAGTGACACAAAGTTCATTACTGCTGTCTCAGGTCTGGCACTGTTATGCTTAAAACCATCAAGGTGGATCAGAAAGAGATCCAGCAGATCTGTGGTAAAAAACACCAGAATTAGGATCCCAGAATGTTTTGGGTTGGAAGGACCTTAAAACTCTTCCAGTGCCACCCCTGCCATGGGCAGGGACACCTCCCACTGTCCCAGGCTGCTCCAAGCCCCAATGTCCAGCCTGGCCTTGGACACTGCCAGGGATCCAGGGGCAGCCCCAGCTGCTCTGGGCACCCTGTGCCAGGGCCTGCCCACCCTGCCAGGGAACAATTCCTTCCCAATATCCCATCCATCGCTGCCCCCTGGCAGTGGGAAGCCATTCCCTGTGTTCTGTTTTTGAGGCCCTTTTAAATAGTTTCTCTCCATCTTTCTCCCTTCAGGTACTAGAAGTACATCTCCCTAGAGATAAAACAGTACCAGTGGTTTTGAATTCAATAAAAATTGTAATTAATCACATTTTTAATGTGGCTGGGTTTGGGTGGGTTTTTTTTCCTTTCAATGACCGAGAGGTGAGAAATGAATGAATCCTGAAGAGAAATTACAAGTCAGGCAGTCCAGCATGTGATTCTGGTGCAGAATGAGTAAAGTCCAAATAAAAAAGGGGGGTTAGGGTATTCACAAAGTGTCTGCGTCTTAGGGTTTATCTGAGAGGTGATAAGATTGAGTGGTGATCTCAGAGGTGCCGTGATGTGTCGATGATTATTTTCTTTAGCCTGAAGGAAGGGCAGTTATTTTACAGCAATAAAATATTTGGCTGCTCCCGTCAGCCAAAATGCTGAGGCCCTCAGATAAACCCCTCAGTGGTGCGACCAGCAGAAGAACCAGCTGCTTTCAGGGAGGGAGAATCCAGCTGTGAGGCAAAGCAATATTTCATGGAGAAATTACTCAAAATCAGGCACTGGTGTAGGGTCGGATTTTCGGTCTGTTGTGCTTCCTTTAAAATTTCCTGGAAGATCGGCATCGCCCTGAGAAGCAGCGTAGATCAGTGAGAGGTTTGGGGGACGCCAGAAAATAAACCTGGAGGAGAGCAGCCGTTCCAAGTGCTGCTGTGGGTTATTTTTGCTGCCAGAATTCCTGGCTATAATTTGCTTGGCTGAAGCGAAGGACAGAGATTCCTCCCTGGTGCTGGACGTCCTCGTGCTGGCCTTGCTGACCGCTGCAGTGGCCTTTGGGGACAAGCTTCCCAGGGGGACCGTGTTCCCCTGCTGCTTCCCTCACTGCCCTGCCCTAAGCCTTTCTCCTCTGAGCAGCAAAGGCAGCAAGCAAAATGAGAATTTGATGACATTTATTTGTGCAAAGAAGCTCGCATTTGTTACAGTGTCCTGGTGTATCACAAAGCCACGTCGATGGCAGCAAATAACTCACGATTTTGGTCTTTTTCCACCCGTTTTCCCCCCAAGTATGCAGCTTCTGCCTCATTCCAGGAAGCTTTCTGTAAAATTGTCTTTTTAGGTAATGCTCGTCACCTAATCTGTTTATTCAGTTTGTTCAAGACAGTCCATTTCCAGTAAATACTTTTCTCTCTACTAAGAAAATTACTTGTAAATTTTATCGGGTGATCAGATTATCGGATTTGGATATTGTTTGCTTTTCTGTCTTTATGAGATTCTCTAAGCATCTTTCTGTAGTACAAATTCTTGCTTAAGTTAATCCTATTTAAACACATCTCTTCTTTTTTTTTTTTCCATTCTCTTTCCAGTTCTGCAGCAACAATTTGCCCAAAGCCAAAAACCAAAAAAATTTTAAAATGCGGCCTCGCTTGGTATTTTGCCATGGGGACAAAAGGGCTTTTCCTTGATTGCTTTGTCTCCTTTTGCTGTGCCTAAACATTTTCTTTCCCTTTTAAAAGCCTGAAACAAAGCTGTGACCCAAATCCTGGCTGGAATGAAAATAAATCAGCTGCCAGCAGCGGGAGACATTTGCAGATGAGACATGTGGCACGTGGCAGGACCCAGGAGGTGTAGGAATAAATGAGTGAAGAACCCCCAAATCGTCCCCTGGGGTCAGGACTGTATGGGGGGGACACCCCAGGGTGACACAGCATTCCCTGCCTCCGCTCCCAATGGGCACCCGGGCAGCTGGGATACACAGTGCAGACCAAAAGTCCCAAATTACCACTCTGGGAGGGTTTTCCTGATGCTGTTTGCCATCAGTGCCTGGCACCCGCGTGGTCCCGTCCCAGCTGGAGGGGCCGTGGCTGCCCTGACCTCTTCCCAGCCCCGCTCCTGTGGCAGGTCCGGTGACACTGCCACCGTGGGCTGCCACCCTGCTCCTGCCCAGCTGCCCAGTCTGGCCTGCTGGCCCTTGCTGGGAGCACTGGGAAGGCACCAGGGACCGCAGGGCAGTGCAGTGAGGCCATCACCGCCCTGCAGAGGGACAGGAGCTCTGTCATTGCAGGCTGCTCTGGTGGGAAAGGCTGGCTCCACACCTGCTGAGCCAGCAGGTCTGTCCCGGGGCTGGCGGGCCAACGCGTCCCCAGAGAAAAGGCTAAACAAAGAAATAAACAGACAGCCTTTTGCCACGGGGCTCCTGGGAGAGCAAGCCGGCTTTGATGCGGCACCCGGGACAGCCAGACCTGCTGGCCCTGGGCTCCTGAGCTTCTCTGGTGCGGTGAGCAGGTTGATTCGTTTGTGAAAGAATTGGGAAGCAATATAAACCAGTGCTCGGGACTCTGAGTTCTCACAGGTTTGTGGGTGGAATAACACGAGCCTGGCTTCATTTCACTTGAAAAAGGCACCTGAAGTGTGCTGTTTGAAGGTGCAGCCTTAAACACAGGTGTGACCCACCCTCCTCAGCCTCAGGACTGTGTTGCAAATCGCTGGCAACAGCCTCCCAATCCCGTGTGCCAATTCCTTACTTTTGCCAACCTGTTATTAGGCAATCTATTGGCAGACTGACTTCGAAGTGAATCCCTCTCCTTTCCCTCTTCAGGTCAGAGGTTGGAATATCTTTGCAGAGCCTGAGCTGGGCTCAGTGTTGTGCAGAGCCCCTCAGTGTGGCTGGTGCTGGTGCTGGTGCTGGTGCTGGTGCTGGTGCTGGTGGCACCACCAGCTGCCTTCCTTACGGGGATCTTATGACGCTTTGAGCCCAGCTTTGCAGCCCCACAAGCTGCTCAGCTGACGTCAGTTTGGGTTAGAGAGCAATGCTTTATCCTTTAAACATATTTATCTCTCTGTTAAAAGGCGGGGGATGCAGAGGTTGCAAATTAATCCCACTGAGGTTTAATCCGCCCAGACCGTCAGCATTTTTATTTTCTTTGGATTGGAGATCCTAAAACCTTCTGCTGTGGGTGTCATCTGCCACGTGCAGAGACTTGCAGGCAGAATCCTGCACAGCTCCACAAACCACTGCTGGCCAGCACGTGTAATAGAGAGATGGGTCTGACATAAATAACCTGCAATAAACAGAATAAACGAATCCCATATAATGAACAGATGGGGCTGCTGGGCTGAACACGAGCGTGCCCACCACACCTGAGGAGTGGCTCTGCTGGCTGGGCAGGCATCAGCGAGGTGGGGAGATGGCACCAGCATCTCTGTGTCTTGGAAAACCTAGAGCTGCTCTTTCTGATCATCCACCTAATCGGGTTTTCACTCCGAGCTTTTTCTCCAGAGTCCTGGAGTTGCTGACAAGATAGAGGTAGCTCAGTTCTGGTCACTGGGCTGCACCAAGGATGCCCTGTTGATGCAGATGGTCTTTCTGATGCCAGCCCTGGCAATACCCTGCCATTCCCATCCCTGGCAAGGTGAAAGGCACAGACAGAGGACTCACCCATCCTGGTGCTGGGCTGCTCTGCTCCTACAGGCTGGGAGATGAATGGCTTTGGTGATTGCAGGGTTTATCTCTGAGCAGTCCTGCTGATAAGGTAGAATCCAGAAAGTGAGATGCTCAGCCTTGCCAGCTGTCCCCAGAGCTCAAAACTAAGTCATGGCATTATCAATTCCTGCCCTGTTTAATGCAGCACAAATCTAGGCCAAAAAATGAAAACATATATACCTTTGATTCCAGAGAGTCAGTAACAAGTTAGCCCCTCCAGGGTAAACAGAGTGGCTGAAATTTACTCCTCTAGCCCTGACTTTCTTTTTCATTTCAACAGTAAGGAGCTAAACAGGATGAGCAAGAAAAGCTTGGCAAGAAGCTGTGCGATTGGAGAGGGATAGCTGGGTGGATTTGTGAGGTGAGGAAGGGCTCGGCCTCTCTGAGCTCTCCTCGCACATTTCATCACCAGCAAATTACCAGGTTTTGAACTTTACTCAGCGCAGCGAGGAGGATCTGGTGAGGAGAATCTCCTGCTTCTCTGCCCTTTGCCAGCTGTGCCCAGCTCAGAGCCCCCCGGGCCAGATGTGGCCTCTTTCCACCAGTGGCTGTCACAAGGTCACTTTCCTCCCCTCCCGTGCCTAAACCCACAAACCGCAGCACGCGCTCGATTCCTGGAGTTAAAATTCGCACTGGCAATGCTCCGAGCCAGCGAAGGCTGAGAAGAAACTCCAACACAGCGGATCTCCTGCAAACCCAGCAAGCCCAGCAAGCCAAGGGCCGGAGCTTGGCCGTGCTGCAAGACTTTATTGCAATCTCAATACTCGCAGAGGGCGGGCAGAAATCCCAGCATTGCTTTTAAAAGCATTGAATCAGTGTGGAACAGAGGCACAGGAGGCATTTTTAAGGAGGGCATCCCTCACACAAAGCCCGTGTCCCCAGGCAGGTGGGAACGGGTGGCTCCTCCATCCTGGGGCAGCACGTGGATGGATTCATAGATGGATTCATGGATGGACTCATGGACAGATTCAACCAATTGATTAATGGATGGATTCAATCGATGGATTCATGGATGGATTCAATCAATAGATTCATGGGTGGGTTCACAGATGGATTCATGGATGGATTCATAGATGGATTTATAGATGGATTCATGGATGGATTCATGGACGGATTCGACCAATTGATTCATGGATGGATTCAATCAGTGGATTCATGGATGGGCTCATGGATGGATTCAATCAATGGATTCATGGATGGGTTCATGGATGGATTCATAGATGGATTCATGAATGGATTTAATCAATAGATTCATAGATGGATTAATGGATGGATTTATAGATGGATTCACAGATGGATTCAATCAATAGATTCATGGATGGATTTATAGATGGATTCACAGATGGATTCAATCAATGGATTCATAGATGGGTTCATAGGTGGATTCATGGACGGATTCAACCAATAGATTCATGGATGGGTTCATGGACGGATTCGATCAATGGACTCATGGATGGATTCATGGATGGATTCATGGGTGGGTTCATGGATGAATTCAATCAATAGATTCATGGATGGATTCATGGATGGATTTATAGATGGATTCATGGATGGATTTATAGATGGATTCACAGATGGATTCAATCAATGGATTCATGGACGGATTCAATCAATAGATTCGTGGATGGGTTCATGGATGGATTCAATCAATGGACTCATGGATGGGTTCATGGATGGATTCATGGATGGATTCATGGGTGGGTTCATGGATGGATTCATGGATGGATTCAATCAATGGATTCATAGATGGATTCATAGATGGATTCATGGACGGATTCAATCAATAGATTCGTGGATGGGTTCATGGATGGATTCAATCAATGGACTCATGGATGGATTCAATCGATGGATTCATGGATGGATTCATAGATGGATTCATGGATGGGTTCATGGATGGATTCAATCAATGGATTCATGGATGGGTTCATGGATGGATTCATGGATGGATTCATAGATGGGTTCATGGATGGATTCATGGATGGATTCATAGATGGATTCATGGATGGGTTCATGGATGGATTCATGGATGGATTCATGGATGGATTCATAGATGGATTCATGGATGGATTCATGGATGGATTCATGGATGGGCTCATGGATGGATTCATGGATGGGTTCAATCAATGGATTCACGGACAGATTCAATCAATGGATTCATGGATGGATTCATGGATGGGTTCAATCAATGGATTCAATCAATGGATTCATGGACAGATTCATGGGTTTTCCTCCATCAGGGCCACCATGCGCCTGTACATGCGCTGTGGGGCGTTCAGGCCCCAGTGGTGGTCAAAGTGGTTCCAGTCGGGGAAGTGCTCATGGTGGACAATGTTGGTGAGGCGGGACAGCAAGAGCTGGGTCTCCACAGGGGGACTCACCCGGTCCTTCCCCCCGCTCCACAGGGCCACGGGCACCCTCATGGCTTCGATCCTGTAAAAGGGCGGTATCGGCTGGGAAGGAGAAAAGCACTCCTGTTATTTGGGGCTCTGGTGGATGGGATGTGATCGCCCATCCCGATCCCAGCCAGCCCCATCCCATTCACCTGGTTGTACTTCTCCATGTTTCTCAGCCCGTAGTCAAACTGCTTGAACTCCGCAGTTTTGGCAGTCTGGAAGGCAGAGGCAAAGGGTTAATCCAGGTAATGCCCTGGATCAGCCCCCTCGACAGCTGTGGCTTTTGAGACACCTTGGTGCTGCAGCTTAAAAATCCCTTTTATCTCTTGGCTTTGATTCTACCTCCTTACCCGTCTCCAGAGTGAATGAAGCAGCATTTGAAAATACCATGTTCACAGATGAAAAGAAAGAAAAGTTAAAGTAGTTATAAAATCAGAGTCTCTACCTGTCCCCAGTGCAGAAGAGTTTTTACTGATGTGTAGTCTGGAAAATGAGATATGTATACATCCAGCCGGCTCTACGGGAAAAAGAAAGTATTTTCAAAGTGAGTTGGGAAGGATGAGAATCTGTCTAGGCAAAAAACCTCAAACATTCTCCCTATCACTGCAATATAAAAGTTACATGCTCTTTGTTCTTTAGCAGCTTTATTCTGCTCAGAGCTACAAGTAGCTTTCAAAGGCAAGCCACTTAATCAGTATTTTAGAGTACAAATACAACTGGTCCAGTCATTCTTTGGTTATTTTCTTCTGTAAACTTGTTGCATGTCAGCTGAGAATGAGGCAGGAGTTTCCTTTCCCTAAGGGACGAGAGCACGAGTGATTCTCTCTTAGCAAAGACTCTGTTAGGTTTAACACCCCGACACCACTGGAGGAAATCTCCAAATAACCGCTGCCTTTTGCACCTTGTTTTGGGGATTTACACTCATTTTTGTGTCTCATTAACTATCTCCAGGTGTCTGGGAAGACCAGAGAGGGTTGTGACCTGGACGGAGAGTCTGGTGCACCCACCAGGTTCAGGTTCTTCCAGTCATACCCTCCAACGAGGAAGATCTCGTTGGCACACGCTTCGGCTACCAGTGGCTTGCTGCACATCTCAGCCTGGAGGATCTTCTCCCTCCTCCCCACCAGAACCAGCTCTCTGGTTCCAAACAGTCCCTGCAAGAGCACGAGGGATGATGTCAGGAGCTCCAGCACCCACCAGAGGCGCAGGGTCAGTGCACAGTGGCAATGCAGGGGGCAGGAGTTGCCAAAAGCCCCTGGATTTCGGGAGTAACAACACACAGACCCCTCCTGTACCTTCAGTGCCAGGTCTGGCAGAAAGGCTAACTTTAGCAGGGGACCCCGGACGTGGTGGAAGGTGTACAGAGGAGACAGGGCAAAGAAGAGTTTGATTTTCTCAGCCAGGCGTGGCAAGCTGGAAAACGCTATGAAACCTGGAAAGCAGGATGAGATCACAACAAGAACCCCAGCTCACCCCAGACCCCGTGTTTGAGGTGCAGGGTTTGAACAAAAAAACCACTCCTGGGTGCCAGCACAGCCTGGGATAGACGGGCAGGACGTGGCAAACCCCTCCCACACAGCCTCCACTTTGGGATGGACATTGATGCCTCTTGCCCTGCTCCCCCCCACTGCCCTCTCCTCCCCCTCCTCACTCACCCAGGGAGTTGCCCTGCGCGTGGCCGACGTAGAACAGCCTCTCCTGCTCAGTTTGCATCAGGATGAAGCCCACCATGGCCGGGAGGTCGTACATGGCCATCTCGTGGAAGCTGCGTGGCAAAGAGAGAGCCTGGAGGAGATTCCCACCTCCCAACCCCTCACGGATGCCAGGGGCTCAGCGCTGACAGCCCAGCACCCCAGCCCCGTCCTTGGTGGGCTCTGACCTGAAATCCCAGAACTCCTCGGAGGCGATGGACAGGTTGAGGTGCCGGCGGGACCAGCTGTTGCCCCGGTTGTTCCCGATCCAGACGTCGTATCCTGCGTCCGCCAGGATGAAGGCCAGGCTGCTGTCAGGGAAATTGTCCACCCAGTCACCACCATCCAGGCAAAACCCATGCACTATCAGCACAGGCAGCTTGGATCCTGGAAGAGGAGATATCAGGTAGCTGACAGAAGAAGACGCCTTTCCCATATGGAAATAAAACACCCCTGTGCATCTTGATACTGCTTTCTGCAGGCTGCACATTAAACATTCCCTTCTCCCATTGTTTCCCTGGTTATGCCAGTGTTTTTTTGTGTTTGGGGGGCTTTTGCCATCCCAGGCCCTGAGCCTGGACCTTGGACCAGGGGTTTGCTGCAGGGGAGAAGCCACTGGGGCTTGCTGGGTCACACTGCCCCTTCTCAGGTGCAGCAAAACACAACGCTGAGCTCCTGAATCCCCAGGGACAGCTCAAGGCAGCCAGGAAAAAACACCTCATCCCTCTTCCAGCTGCCCAAACCATGCCTGAAGGCACAGGCATTCCCACTGGTTCCTCTTGCATCTGGGCAGCGGGCAGGGTCACAGCTGGTCCCCCCTTGGTGAGGCTGAGCCCACCTGAGGGCCTGGGGTCCCCCCTGCCATGGGGAATCCGGTTGAGGCTCAGGAAGTAGCCGTCCTCTGTCATCACGTCGTACTCCTCGCTGGGATACCCATGGAAAAGGATCTTCTGGCTCTGCAGGGACAAGGGTGCAAGGGGAGAGGGGGACCCAGCTCCCTGTGCCTGCCTCAGCTTCACCCTCTCCTGCCACCCACGTTCCTCGGTGTCACCCACGTTCCCTGGTATCACCCACATTCCCCAGTGTCACCCACATTCCCCAGTGTCACCCGCATTCCCCGGTGTCACCCATGTTCCCTGGTGTCACCCACATTCCCCAGTGTCACCCACATTCCCTGGTGTCACCCACATTCTCCAGTGTCACCCACATTCCCCGGTGTCACCCATGTTCCCTGGTGTCACCTCCATCGGAAGGAATTAGAGGAAGAGCAGGGAGAGGCCAAGCCCAAGCTGAGGGCATGAAGTGAGTGACACCAGTGCCAATATGGGGGATTTTTGATGTCCCAAGCCCCCCAGACGAGGCCAGGTAAAGCTGTCGGGGTGGGATGAGCAGAGCTGGTCCCTTGGGAAGGACTTTGGGCACACCACACACAGGTCCTGCAGGGGGTGGTGGCCCTCCCAGCACTTACGATGTTCATGAACCTCTCAGGGTTGTACACTTCTTCAGCACCTGGGATGGCATCTTCCAGCCCCTGGGCCAGGCACAGGGCCACCAGCAGCAGCCACATCTCACCCATCCGCAGCACCTGAGGGAGAGCGGGGCCGGCTGAGCAGGGCTGTGGGTGCTCCAGAGGCACAAGGAACACCGTGCAGCCCCAGCACAGCCCAAGCCTGATGCTGCCACAGGGAGCAGGTGTCTACAACCCCCTGTGCACTTTGGAACCCACCCCAAGCCTCTCTTGCTGACCATTCCCATTCAGTCCAGTTCCAGCTGCAGTGTGGGACAAGCAGCCTCCCGCCACCCCCTGCCTGGGATAAGCATCAGGGTGCTCCCAGGGAAGTCCTTAGGCTTTCAGGAAAAGCATTTCAGGGGAAGAATCCTCCCCCAAAAAGGAGGGGCAGTGTCAGAGCTCCATCCTGCAGGAGCTTCCCTGCTCCATCCCTGCCTTGGATGCTTTATAGCTCCTTGCCAGGTGCTCCTGGATCGCCCTGCCAACCACAGCACCCAGCCCAAGGCATTCCAGACTCAAGGACAGATTTTCCGAAGTCCATTTCCCTGATGATCAAGTCGCAGGAGCTGAAGATGGCTCTCTGCCTCCCAGAGTGTATTTTCCCAGTAGCCTTATTGCATGGAAAGCTTTCCTGGGCTGCTCAGGAAAATGGGAACACCCCCCCCCCCCCCCCCCCCCCACTGCAGAGCACCATGTGGGTCACAGGAAAAGCTCCCTCTCACCCAGGAAAACAAAGTGCTAACTCAGGCCTTGCTCTGTGTTCCAGCCCACCACCACCACCTCGGTGCCTCCATCTCCACGTGCAGGTGAGAAGGGATGTCCTGGGGTGAAGCTGCTCTGGTGGCTGAGGGGAGGAGAGGTCGGACTGCCCATGCTCCTGCAGGCAAACCACACCACTAAACCTGACCTCCCCTTGTCCTGCCCAGCTGCCCAACACCACTGGCCACGACTGCAGGCTGGGCTCAGTGCCAATCACCACATTTAGATGCTTTTGGTTCTCCAACCTGCGTGTGGAAGGAAGGTGGGCAGGACAGCAGGAAAGCAGGAGCTGCAGTGGCCGCCTCCTCACCCAGCTGAGTTGCACACAGACGCAGGCAAGACATTGCAGGCCATGCCTGGGGACATCAGGGACTGACCAAATTGCTGAAATAATCACTTCAGTGTGGATTACAAGGGACGGAGGAGGCAGGCCTGCTCAGGAATCAGGAGATGCCAGAACAACATGATCCTCGCTGCTGTTTGCTTGTTGCTAAACCCACAGGAGTTTCACACCAATTGCATCCTCTTGTTGAGCTTGTCACTTAGGAAAGGGCTTCTTTCCCTTGAGGCCACATCCCCTGCCCAGAGAGGCATCAAATCCTTGCCAGATTCTGCCCCTGTGGTCCATCTCCCCCAGATCTGCACCCAACCCTGCACTTCACCACATACAAGGACACCTCCCTCTGCTCCATGACCTGCAACAGCCCATGCCAGGCCTGTGGTTTCTGTGGCTCCTGCACATTCTGTGATGAGTGTTTCCCCCTCCCAATGCCCCCTCTCCCAGCTCCTGAGCTTTGGCACTGAGATTTCCCACGTGTTGGAGGTCACCCCCATGCCGAAGGCTCTGCTGCCCACCCCAGCGTCACCCAGATGTTACAGTGGCACACCAAGCTGTGCCACAGAGCCCACAGATGTCAGAGAGAGCACTGGCAGCCAGGATTCAGCAGTGACAGAAGCAACTCCTCCTGGTGTCCCAGGGCACAGGCAGCCAGGGTGGAGGAGAGCAGAGGTGGTCCCTGCTCCTCCTCAAAGCTGCTGTTCCCCAGGCACCAGCCCTGGCTAATGCAAGCAAGTCCCTGCACCCCATCCCCTTCAGAGAGCCCAGATGGATGCAGACCCAGGAAAACGTCTGACCACCAAGTTCTCCGCACACGAAATGCACAGCTGGAGGGAAAATAAAGCCTCTTCACTCGGCTGGGATCCTTTCTTTCAGCACCAGCCTGGGCTAGAAGGAGAGCAGACACTGCTCATCGACCTGACCTGCTGCTCCAGGCCCTCCGTGCAGTCGGAGGGGTTGGTGGCACCGAGGGAACCAGTCTGTGGCATCGAGGGGACCAATCCTCTGGGCTTATAAAGACACCCAGAGAGGTTGGGACTTGTCCATCAACACCAGGAAGCCCAGTCCCTCCCCAGTCCCACAGCCCAGTGCTCCTCTCCAGCCCGATGAGTCGGACACTGCACCCCAAGCCCCCGGGAGCTCAGCAGCAAAGAGCCACATCCTAAAGGCTGGGCAGTGTCCCCATCACCGGGATCACACAGGCCTTGTGGCGTCTTCCAGCTGGGAGCTGCACTTTTGGCCTTCCTTGGCAGAGGGATTGCAGCTGCTGTGCCTGTGCTCTGGGCTTGCCAGGCTGCTCATCCCGGCTTGCCAGGTGTAGGTCCCTGCTGGTGACACCTGCCAGCTCAGCGTGTGAGCACCAGGCTCAGGGACAGGGCTCAGGGACCACGCTTGGGCTGGAAAGAAAAGGGCAGATCTCACCCAGGTAAGGAGGCAGAAATACCACTTTCACCTGACACTGACTGAGTTTTGTCAGCGTGGACATCCCAAGGGTGGGAATCCAAAGGGTGCAAAGCCAGTCTCCCGTGGGCAGGGGTGACAATCAGCCTTCCACGATGGCTCTGAGTCCATGGGCCCCTTCAACCACATTTTCCAGCCCCACCCATCACCCCTCCTCCTGCCAGGAGAGCAATAATGGTGGGAAGGGACCTTTGGAATCTCCATCCCAGCCTCCTGCTCGCCCTGGTTTGGGGTGGAATCACTGCTGAGCAGAGTATTTCCTCTGTCAGTGCAAAGCGCCTCTGGCTTGGATGGACACACTTTTGTTGTGGTTTTCACCAGCAGAATTATTGTTTGGGCTTTTTCCTGGATTTAATGAAAGAGCAGGATGTGGCAGGAGCTCTGTTTAATTACAGGGCCTTTGGGTGCTGTTCCCCACCCCCAGCCAAGGTCCTGCAGGAAGGAGGCTGCTCTGCTGACAGCTACTGAGAGGTGGCACAATGCTGGGTTAGGAGCTCCCTGCCCCGATGGACCCTTCGGGCAGCACCGGGCACGGACCTGACAAGGCAAAGTCGGGCATTCCTTCAAGGAAAGAGAGCAAAACCCATGCTGAGAAGTGCCAGAGAACAAAGCAGGCTTAATCTCCAACCTGACCTAGGGGCAGCCTCCACCAGCAGAAATGATGAGAGTCTCCCTCAGCTTCCCTGCTACTCCAGCTTGGGCATCCAACACTCATCCCGTGACCCCCCCGAGGTCACCTGCTCCTTCCCACCGCCCCGGAGCCCCACAGCCGGGGAGCTGCTCCCCAAAACCTGCCTGTCCCTAGCCCAGCTCACGACCTTCATGCCGTGGTTCCCTGCAGAGCTCACACAGCCCCAGAGTCCCCTGGTGCCACCAGAGCTGAGATGCACAGAACTCTGCAGACAGAGCTGCACAGACCTTCTGCTCCTCCCCAGAACGCGCCAGGTACAGCAAAGCCAGACCCCACCAGGGACACTCCCCATGAGGGGCAGCCAGGACTCAGCCAGGTCTGTCCCTGTGTCCTCACAAGCAGCTTCTGGCCTCCAGGCTCACCTTCATCTCCCTCAGTGGCTTGCAGGGAGCCTGATAAACCTTTCTTGGTCCTTCAGAGGTCCTTCCTCTCCCAAAACTCCCGTTCCCCTCTGTGCCTCTCCGGACAAGCCGCGAGCCCACGGCTCTCCCTCGGCCTTCCCCCCCTATTTGTCCAGCCCCTGCCCCACCTCCTTAAGCTCTCCTCCTGGACAGGCTTGGCCACTTTTGGGAAGGATGACTCCATACCCGGCCGTCCAGCTCCCCTCCAGACAGAAGAGATGTGCTGCTCATGCAAGCCCTGGGAGGGGATTATCCCCTCTGCCTGGCACTGGGCAGGGCTGCATCTCGATGCAGAATCCAGATTTGGGTTCCCAGGGACTACTGGGACACCCCCACACCGGAGGGAGCCCAGGGATGGTGGGTAGACACCCAGGCCGAGGTGCAAGGAGAGGCTGGGGGAGCTGGGTTGGGAACCAGACCCAGTGGCTTATTCCCCCTGCCCAAAGGAGTCCCACAGGCGCCGGGGCTGGGTCCTGCTTGGAGAGGCAGAGGAGCCCCTGAGGCACAGGCACAGCTGCAGCACAGAAAGCCTGGCTGTGCCCAGGGAAACAGCCTGGAATGTGTGAGCGGGACAGCCCCGGGGCAAGGCCCCGAGCAGGGGGGATCCCCCAGCTCCAAGGCAGGAGTCCACAGCTGGACGGGCTCTGAATGTAGTGGGTTGCCTGGCAGATCCAGAAAACCTCCAGAAAACTCCAAGCCCTCTGCTTCTCCTCCCAGCCAGGGCAGCAGCCTGTTGGCACAAGTCCCTCGTGGCATGTCCCACTTGTGAGCGCCTCGCCAGCGTGTGCGTGGCCAACAATCAGGACAATCCCAGCTGGAGTCAGGACGTGCTTTGCCCCACCGAGCAGGAGCTGAGACTCCGAGGGGACACACGGGTGGGAAGGGAGCCCGGGAAGATCCATGTCCCTGCCACTCCCAGCCCAGCATCCAAGGGACAGCTGCCTCTCCCTGAAGCCAACGAGGTCTTTCCACCCCGCCGACGACCTGGGGTGGTTTGCGAAGCAGCTGCGGAGGGAGGGCAGGGCGGGGTTTGGGGGCAGGAGCAATAAAATGATCAGGTACCGAGGGAGCTCGGCGCTGAACCTTGCTTCTCCCCCTGGTGACAGAGGACGAAAGCAAACCAGAGAGGCGGGTGGCCCGGGGGTTGGGGTTGAGTGGGAATTTTTCACCAGCAGACTTTGCATTCCGCTACCGACAAAGCGGAAAAATCTGAGCCCAAGTTTCTCGCTATATTAAACTCGACAGCACTGACTGCGCACGCAGAGAGGAACATCCCGCCTGCTCTGCGACAGAAGGAGCACCAGAAACCCTTAAAAGCAGCTGAAAAGCACAGAGGATTTATGGAGGGGCTTATTTTCCCCCCTCCTGCTCCTCCACAACTGCAGGAAGAAGAAAAGCAAAGCCAGCCAGGGCATCGTGGTGAGGCTGGCTGGCAGCAGCCTCTGGGGACCTTTCCTGTCCTCCCAGGAGACAGAGCTCCATCCCCACAGAGCTCCTGCCCCGGGTGGCCATGGCCAGGCCACACAACCACCTCACGCTCAAGGAGACGTGGACAGCCGTGGTTGGTTGGGTTTGGGGTGTTCCGATGCCCCAAACCGCTCCACTTCCCATGAGGGTTTGGGCAGGAGCTCGTTCCCCTCAGCAGCACCTTCCCAGCCCCTCTGCTGCCCAGGCTTTCCTGGTTCCCCCGCAGAGCACCGTCCCGTGGACAAGGGCCCCTCCAGGACCTCAGTGCCCACACGGCCAGACAGCAGCAAGCTGAAGTGCAGGGGGATTTAGGAAAGAACCCCTGAGATGCAAGCAGCGTGGGGCAGGTGCTCTCTGTGCATGGGGGACGTTCCCTCCCAGGACTGGCATCGTGGTCACACCAGTCCTGTCCTAGCAGCAGCCCAGTGCTCACCCTCTGGTTGCCTTCCAGTAATCCCGTCGTCTCCCCGTGCCTTCCAGTGGGTGTTTGTTGTTACGAGAGGAAGATAAAATAACTGTTTAAAACCTGTGGAATAAGCTCGGCTCAGAATTCTTAAGTTTTATCCCAGTTTTTTTTCTGATTTGCTTGTGCCTTAATAGTCTGTGCAGTGATTTACCCTGGGGGGTTCCCCGCTAATGTGGCCCCAAACTTGATGCCAGGACCTGGAGTGGCCATAGGAGCCTTTCTGATGTCCTGTCCCTAAGAGGAAGACAAGTTCTGTGGGTGCTGGGATGGAGGGGGAGTGTTTTTTTCTTGTCTAGGCATACCTGATCCTGTTTTTCCACTTTTCCTCCTCTCCCTCCAGAGAAAAAATCAGATTCTGCTCTGAGCCACTGCTCCTTTGAGGGTGAGCCAGCTGGGAGGGCTTCTGGAACTGCCTCCAGATAGTCCTTGGTGAAGGCCAGTCGCTGTAGCTCCAGACAGAGGTGGTTATTTGGGCTTTCCAAAGCACGTTTGCATTTGAGCGAGCGTGGCTGGACCAGACCTGGCAGGTGCTGGCTGCAGGAGGGATGCAGGACAGCCAGCACCAGGGCCCTGCAGCCTGGGCACCTGGGCAAGGGGTGCAGAGGTGGCCACGAAGGCAACGGTGCCAAAAATGACACCCACAGCCCATGTCACCCCTCAGCATCCCTGCAGGGACCTGCTCAGGCAGCAGGCAGCTCCTGGCCGAAGGCATCGCTAGCTGGGAAGAGGGGAAGCCTGTGGAGATGTGAAGTGTCCATCCACAGCTTCTTCCCTCCCCGGGGATGGATTTATTTTTCTCTCTTTTTACAGAGCACCCCCTGAAGTCACAACGGGGACTGGGAGTTCTGCCTTTTCAGGCTCATTCCGTGCCAGGAGGCAGCGGGAAGAGCTGGAAGGAGCTGGGATGGCTTTCCCACTGGGGTTTGCTGGGATGAGCTGGGCTGGTCCCACTCACCCCGCAGCACCCAGGGCACCAGCACCAGCCCTGTGCACCAAAGGCGGTCCCGGGGCAGGTGGAGAGGCCAGAGGCTGCCCGTCCTCGAGTTCGCAGAGGCCATGGGCGATGCCAAATGACTCCACCGGGTGGAAATAACCAATTTGTGACAGCTCTCAACCCTTCCGCAGTGCCTCGAAAACATTCCCAAGCCAGCCGGGGCAGGGAGGGTGTCTCCTGCCGAGCAGACTCCAGCCCTCAGGTAAGTTACACGTCCGTGGGAGGAGGGATGGGAGGGAGTGGCGGCCCGTGACGCTCCCGAAGCCGCGGAGCAGAGGCGGTAGCAGCCGGCAGCGGGCACCTTCTGCTCGGGGGACATCGGCCACAAAGGCTCCGCACCTCTGCTGCTGCAGCCCCCGGACCGCGAAGGGTAATCCCTGCTCCTCGGGTGCCATCCCTGGGGCCAGCGGGACAGGGCTCGGAGAGGTGGGACAGCAGGCCTTCCCGGGACTCCTGGCTCCAAGGGAATGTCTCTGCTCGGGCAGCGGCCGGGGAGTGTTTGGAGAGGGGTCAGCGCCGTGCTGCTGGTGGGAGAGGTGTCACCCTGCTGCACCTCTCAGAGGTCCCCGGCGGCTCTCAGGGTCTGCTGAGACGAGGGACATCCCACAGAGGGAATGACTGTTGAGAGGAAAGGGCCATCCCAGGCAAGGCTCTTCCCTGGTATTTGCATGCCCTCCTCCTGACGCCACACCACAGAAATGTGCTCAGTCTCCCCTTGCTTTCCCTAAAGGCTCGGTCTCAACGAGCGCAGAGCCTCGCGGAGCCCAGCGACAGGGTGCTGGCCCCAGACCGCACCCCAGGGGCTCAGGGTGATGGTGGGGAGCCCTCGGTCCCCCAGGCGAGCAGCAGCCCCAGAGATGCGTCCCTCCGTCCGGGCACAGCCCCCCCGAGCCGGTGCTGTCGCCGGGAGGGGGCCCGAGGGGTGTCCGAGGTGCAGCTGCGCTGCTCCTCCTCACGGCCCCGCTGCGGGGACAGCACAGGGAGCCCGTGGCTTTTCTCCCCGGCTGCCAAAACACCTCCTGCAGCAGGGAGAGGGGAGGATGAGGGGCAGTGACACGGGAAGTGACAGAAACCTGCTCCCGGTTCTCCTCTCTTTCAGCAGGGGAGCAATGGGGAGGGTGTAAGATGCCTGGCGCTGGCCCTCAGCGGGAATTTGGCAGCTCCCTGCTGAATTGCTCCGCACGATTGAACTCCTCTGAGTAGCTGAGGCAGCGTTTCTGCTGCGAATTTGTTGCCTCCAACAAATTTACGCATTCCTATATGGCAGGGGTCTGCCCGTGGCAGGGGGGTTGGAACTGGATGGTCATTAAGGTCCCTTTCCACCCAAAGCGTTCTGAGATTCTGCGTTTCTGTGAAATCAAAGGTTTTGTGGTAGGAACCAGCCGAAGCAGACATTTCAAAGCCTTTCCCAGGAAGAACAGGGGTATCCTGAGATGGAATTTCACTCAGGTTTGCAAAAACAAGCCAGGAGTATCCCAGGGTCTCTCTCAGCCATAGGAAGAACTCAAACAAACCACGTTATTTGATTTCTTCTCAAGAACACGGCCCTGCGACTTAAAATTGGGTGGTTTACTCCTCATTGCTTCAGTTATCAGAGAAACAAAACAATCTATTCTTCCAACTATGAGAGACATTATTTTAAATGAAAAATCTGTAATTACTGTCCTCTGAAAGCAGGTTTGCCTGGGCACACGCAGGTGGACCTGTACCTGTGCACGTTTCTGAATACAAGGGCCTGACAGAGAACGTGGGATTAAAATACGCTGGAATTTGGACTCTTGCTTTGTCCGAGATTAGCAAAACGAGCCATTTTCAGAACCAGTTAGAGGGCTGGAAGTTTAAAATCATTTCACCTGTTGAGGTGTCAGGTTAAAACACTGATGGAGGTGCAGTGCACATCAAAAGAGCTCCCCAGCTCCTGTGCCAGTGCCAGCACAGTGTCTCACGCTGCTCATGATGTTTTGCAGAGCACCGTGATGTGGCTGTTCCTCACCATTGCTTGCTTCATGTGCACCACCAAAAAGTCAGGAGCCAACCCCGAGGTGTCCATGGATGTTGTAAGTCCCTTCTTTTCCTGCTCGGTTGTGCAAGTTACCTGCGCTGCCATGATCTGCGCAACACCCACAGTCCCTGGGTGTCTTCACCGAGGTTTGGCACCAGGATTTTATCAGAGATTTGTCTCCCTGTTCTTATGCACGTGGAGATTTATGGCAGACATTTCCGGGGGGCTTCGTTCCAAGTCAGCAGGTTTGGTCAGGACAGCGCTCTCAGGCTCAGAGCTCGGCTGTCTGTGCTGCCCCGCTCTTGATTGCAACACAAAAAGTGACAGTTCTTCACCAGACCTGCTCAGGGACCTGCCAAAAGTTCTGGCTGAAGTCATGACATCGCCACGGCATTGGTGGAGGGGACACTGGGAGGTCCTGCGCCCACCCTCCCCCTGGAGTCCCCACCACCAGCACTGATGGCTTTGCCCAGCCAAGCCCTGCCCCCCCTCAGGACAGAGACCCTCCCTCCCTGAGGACTGTCCCACGCTGTCCTTCCCTTGCTTCCCTTCCCACAGGGCGAGATTTTCCGGTACCACGGGTACCCCTACGAGGAGCACGAGGTGGTGACAGACGATGGCTATTACCTCACCCTGCAGAGGATTCCCCACGGCAGAGACAACCCGGAACGCTTCAGCATCTCCCACGGGGCAGAGGCGCAGGCATCCAGCATGTTCTGTCCCCGTAAGTGCCACAGGAAGCTCTGCCTGCTCCGGGCACCCTGAGAGCTTTGCTGGGCTGGAGAAGCCACGGTCAAGGCTGCCTCACCATGGGCTGGGACTTCCAGGAGGCAGCTTTCCCTGGAGGAAAAATCAGGCAAATAGCCTTGGGAGCAGAAGAAATGCAGGTGCCCATCATGCTGGCCTTCCAGTTCTGAGAGGATTTGCTCCAAAGAGGAAGGAGAATGAATGGGACAGAGAAATCTTGCCCCAGGTTTTACCTCAGCTCAAAACCAGGCAGTGGAGCGGCAAAAAGCCACTTGCCAGGAAAGGAAACCAAACCAGGTGTCCAATCCAATGCCATCTCACCACTTTGGATCCTCCCTGTGTCCAGTCCAATGCCATTTTGGGACCCTCCTGTTCTTCACTCAAACCCCTGTTTCAAAGTGATGCTGGGGTGGTGCCCTGTTCTTGGCAGTGTGTCCCTCCCCTGGGAAGCAGGAGGACTGGCATATGAACGTGGCAAGTAAGTGTGAAACACCCCAGATTTCCATCTCTGCCCTGGGATGACCCAAGAGCCTTCTTCAAAAACACCTCCCCAGAGAGGCTGAGGACAGAGGTGACCGTGTCCCTGCACTGGTGTCCCTTCCTGGGGAGGTGCTGCCACAGCAATACCTGGCTCTGAATGATCAATTTTGCTCGTGGTCAGAGAAAATGATTCCTCCTCTTCTTCCTCCAGCTCCAAAGGCTGTAGTCCTCCTGCAGCATGGCCTGATGTTGGAGGGAAGCAACTGGGTCACCAACTTGCCCAACACCAGCCTGGGCTTCATCCTCGCCGACGCCGGCTACGACGTCTGGATCGGGAACAGCCGGGGGAACAGCTGGTCACGGAAACACAAGGAGTTTGAGTTCTACCACCAGCAATACTCATCCTACAGGTATTTTCTGTGAAACTGGAGGGTGGGCAGGTCCCTGGTACCCCCAGCAGTGTCCACAGGATGGAGGAGGGACACTCCTGACAGTCACACCCTCTGCCAGTGGGCAGAAGCAGGGTTGCCCATTCCTGCCAGAGCTCTTGCCTGCACCCAAGTAGCCATGGCAGGGCCAGCAGGGGTGATTTTGTCATGTGCCTGTCTCCCCTGCAGCTTCCATGAGATGGCCATGTACGACCTTCCAGCGACCATCAACTACATCCTGCAGAAAACAGGGCAGGAGCAGTTGTACTACGTGGCTTATTCCCAAGGCACCACCACAGGTACTGAGGAGGAGAGCAGGCCTGGCCGACCCACATCAGCTGTGCACCCCCAGTCTGGCAGCGTTCCTAAAACCTTGGTCAGGGGGGGTAACGTCCAGGCACTTCCAAACAACAAAAGGGAAAAGAGCAGGTCATTGCTTTAACAGAAGAGTTTTGAGCAGTGGCAGCCCCAAACCAGATGCATCCCATTGCTGCCACAGCCCGACCTGCCAGAGCCACCTCTGAGGGGTCTTCTGATGGACACACACACAGCTGGGACCCAACAGCTCCCTCAGAAACAATAGGGCAGGGTCTGCTTCCTTCTCCCTCACGCAGGTTTCATCGCCTTCTCATCCATTCCCGAGCTGGATCGCAAAATCAAGATGTTTTTCGCCTTGGCTCCCATCACCGTGAACTCAAACATGAAGTCACCCTTGGTCAGGGTGTTTGACCTTCCCGAGGTGCTGATTAAGGTATGTCCTCACCACACGTGAGGTGTGAGGGGGAGGAGGGACTGGGAGGTCACCTGAGACACGCAGTGCTTGTACATCACCTGCGCTCCGTGTTTGTGCCTGTGCTCTGAGCCTGCAGGGTGTGTAAATCATCTTCCTGTCCAGCCTTAATCAGAGAAGAACCATTTACAGATATTGGTTTTGGGTCCCTTCTCCTAGGAGAAACCTCACCTCGGAAGGTCAGGGCTCTTCCAGGGCCATGGCCATTTCTGAAAGGCCAAAATGACGAAGCACAGCAAAGCTGTCGGCACCTTTCAGGGATGAGCAAAGAGGTGGGGAGCACCCGGAGGCAAAAAGGAACGTGAACCCCACTGAGGCACCCCTCTGACTTCCACAGCTCATTTTAGGACACACAGTGGTCTTTGATAAGGACGATATCTTGAAGCAAGTGGTTTCCAGAATGTGCACCTACCCCATGCTGAAAAGCCTGTGCTCTCTGGTGTTTTACCTCTCCGGCGGGTTCACCAACAACCTAAACGTGGTATGTACACTCCAGCTTCCCTCTCAAGACATCCAGCTCCTCACTGTCCAAGCCCAAGCTGTCGATCTGCTGCCTCCACATGGCCTTTCACGTCTTCAATTGGTAGAAAAATTCAGGCTGGAGGTACCAGGGTGGGGGTTTCTCAAGGAAAGCATTGGCGTAATTCCTTAATATTCCAGGAAGGAAACGCATTAGGAACAACACATAGAGCTACTGCCATGAGCTGAGCTTTGTCTTTGCAAAAGGATCCTGAGCACGAGCTAAGGAGCCTTACTTTGCCTTGGAAACCAGGCAGACCCCTAACGTGGTCCAGCATCCCATGGGAACTGCTCAGCTCGCTGCAGGGAGCTCTACAGCTCTGTGTGAGCCTGTGGGGGAGGCTCGTGTGGCTACTGAACAGGGTCAGCTTTATTTCCAACGTGGATTTTGGGGGGCAGAGAATAAACCTCTCCAACGGTTTCTTGCAGAGCCGCGTGGACGTCTACCTGGCCCGCTACCCTGATTCCACATCCCTAAAAAACATGTTGCACTGGCGCCAGGTAAGACTCCTGTTCTCCTCTCTCTGCCCAGGGGTTGGGAATAATCCCCCAGCGCTCCCCCTGCAGAGCTGTATGAGGGAGAGAGAGGAAAGCTGCCTTGAAGTTATTTATCCCAACAAAAGAGGTCCAAGAGTCCTCAGGGCTGGAAGGAGGCGGAGGTGGAACAAAGCCTGCTGATAAACCAGGACAAGAGATGCCAGAGTAAAGGCTGAGGGTCAGTAAGAGCACTAATTATACAAGTCATTAATGAAAACAGTCAGCTCACATCCTCCTGCTGATGGCATTGACCACAACACACAAAGAACTTGTCCAAAGGTCTGACTCACCTCTCGCTTGAGGCTCTTGGTTGTACACCAGGTTCTTCCCTGTGGGTTTCCGTGCCAAGGTCTTCCTGGGGCTGAGCTCTCCTCCCAAAATCCAGCACCAGATGTAAAGAATCACTTCCCTGAGCTTTGGTGGCAGTCAATCCCCTGTCACCTGTGTCTCAGAGACCCCTCCAACGCACGGATAATAAATGTAACTCTCCTCCTTTTCCAGCTCTATCAGACAGGGGAATTCAAGTGTTACGATTACGGCAGTGACAACGTGCTTCGTTACAACCAGGTAAGAGAGAGCCTTGCTCAGAGAAAAAAAGCCAAATAAATATTGCAACATGAATACTGCAGTGGTTGAGACTGAATCTGGAGCACTGAGCAACCTGGGCTAGTGGAAGGTGTCCCTGCCCATGGCAGGGGGGGCTGGAACAAGATGATATTTGAGTTCCACTCCAACCCAAACCACTCTGTGATCCCAGGAATTACATGGTGTTTATGGAATTTACTCATTTTGTGGTGCTTATGGGATTTATGGGAAGCAGGTTGGTAACTTTCTTACACAAAACAGTCACCCGGTGATGACTTTTTGACCCTCTGGTGAAGAGCACAGGAGCAAGGCATAGTGAGGCTCCCTGGAGATAGTTCTGCTCCTATCCCTTGGGGTAAGGGAGAAATTCCAAGCAGCCACAGGACACACTTTGAATTTTTGGCTTGCCCTTCACCTCCCTCCTGTTTTCCAGAGCACTCCTCCCTTCTACGAGCTGGAGAAGATGAAAACCCCGCTGGCTGCCTGGTATGGGGGCAAGGACTGGATTTCAGCACCTGAGGATGTGGACATCACCCTGACCCGCATCTCCAACGTGGTCTACAAAAAGTACATCCCCGAATTCGTCCACTTTGACTTCCTCTGGGGCAAGCAGGTCTACGAGCAGGTGTACAAAGAAATGCTTGACCTGATGGAGAAGAGCGCCTAGAGCTGGAGCAGTGATTGTTGGCTTCTCAGTGACTTCTGGGGCTTCTCTGATTGGGGAAAGAAAAAAACAAAATGAAGAAAAACTGGGGGGGGGGGAAGCTCAGTAAACTGCTACACTTGGTTTGGATTGGTGCTACTCTGGCCAGAGAGGAAACCAGCCAGCCCAAGGGCTGGGAAAGCACTCTGGGTTGAGGGTCAGTAGGCTGAGGTCCTTGCAGAAGTCGAGCACGGCCCTCAGCCCCTGGGTCTCCCAGGCGCCTCACTCGCTCGCATTTCCAGCAACAACCCATTGCAGCGGAATTTGGCTCCTGGGGGCCCTTGTGGATTCTGGGATCCCTGAGCTTGGGCTCCCAGCTGCAAACAGCTGGACAGAAGCTCCGTGCCCTCCTGGATGCTGGTGTCTCACAGGAGCAGGTCTGCTGGGATGAAGCTGCGGGGTGGATGAATCCTGTGGGGCTTTATTCCCCTCCTGGCAACGCTTCCACACCGAGGATCCCAACACCCTGACATTCCCTGCCTTCACTCAGAGTCAGAAGGAGCTCTGAACTTCCTGCCTGGTGACAGTGAAGAGTGGCCATAGGTTTTTTTCCATGAGAACTGCCCATTTTACTGACTCAGGGAGTGTCTTAGATCCGTGCTACTTTGGATAACCTTGCTCATGTTTCAGTGAGTTCTAGCACGAAACGCCATTTTGCACCACTTTAAGCAGCTCTAAGGAGCAAACCCAGCTGGAAGGGTCACCTTTTGCTGCCTCTCAGGGAATGCTTTTGTGGCAGACAGAAGAAAGCTGTGATGGAAAGCAGTAACAAGTCTAAATCTGTTTTCAGCTTCTGGATTAAATTATTAATAATACCTTGATCAGAGAAGGAATTATGAATTTGCCTGTTTGTGTAACTATCTTCTTCAAATATGCCTGGGAGTAAGCAGGGCAAAGGATAAGGTCCTCTTTCCACAAATATGTATAAATGATAATAATAATAATAAATTGGATAGTGTCTGCTGGGCTCTGTGTGGTTGTACTGTTAACTAGAGGTTAAAACTTCCCCTGGGAGGGTGGGCAGGCCCTGGCACAGGGTGCCCAGAGCAGCTGGGGCTGCCCCTGGATCCCTGGCAGTGTCCAAGGCCAGGCTGGACATTGGGGCTTGGAGCAGCCTGGGACAGTGGAAAGGGTGGAATGAGACAGGCTTTGGGGTCCCTTCCAACCCAAACCATTCCAGGGCTCTGTGGGTGTGGGGGTTTTCAGCACACTCTTACCACATGCAGGTGAGGGAGAGCTGCTTGCCCAATGCTCCTCCTGCTCAGGGATAATTTCCAGTGGCTGCTCATGCTGGCAGACGCCCACGGTGCCACCAGCACCTCCCGCCCTGTGCCCTGCAGGGAAGACATGGGTGGTGAGGAGGGTATTGAGCCCAGCTCAGCTGCTCTCCAGAGCCAAACTGTGGGGTTTTAGCAGCAGAGTTCCATCCAGGTGTCTGGAGATGGTGGCACAGGGCTGGTGGTGCCTTGTGGGACAGCTGCAGCGGGCTCTGCTTGAGTTACCATCTGTGAAGTGTTTCACTTTCTACCTTACAGCTGGAAGTGACCACAGAAGGAAACAGGATGGGGTGGGGTGATCCCGGGGCGCAGGAATGAGGCTGTAGGTTAGATAGGATCTACCTGGATTGCCAGCGATTAGCTGCCTCACTTGGGATATTTGTAAGGACATCTTCTGTGTGATCAGCTGCTCCCAGCGGGGCTGTGCCCTGGAGCAGCATCTTACAGGACTGCACTGTGCTCGTGCCACGGACAGCAGTGCAAATGCAGGATGACTTTTCCACCTTGGCAAATAAACACCCAAGGATGCCAGCAAGATGTTTCCCCAGCAGACTTCTGAAAAGCTGGCAGGAAATTAGAGCCCTAGAATCCATAAGAGGCCCCTAAGGTGATCAAACCCAGCTGTGCTCACCACTACACCACGTCCCCACCCGCCATTTGTTTTAAGTTTACTTTAAAAGCACCAACTTTTAACTTTTGACCGACAGGTCTGTGCTGATTGCACAAGGTATCACAGAATCATGGAATCACAGATGCTGTGGGTGGGAAGGAACCTCAAAGCCCATCCAGTGCCACCCCTGCCATGGGCAGGGACACCTTCCACTGTCCCAGGCTGCTCCAAGCCCCAATGTCCAGCCTGGCCTTGGGCACTGCCAGGGATCCAGGGGCAGCCCCAGCTGCTCTGGGCACCCTGTGCCAGGGCCTGCCCACCCTCCCAGGGAACAATTCCTGCCCAATATCCCATCCATCCCTGCCCTCTGGCACTGGGAAGCCATTCCCTGGGTCCTGGCCCTCCAGCCCTTGTAAAGAGTCTCTCTCCATGTCTTCTGTAGCTCCTTCAGGTCCTGCGAGGCCCCAGTGAGGTCACCCCAGAGCTTCTCCTCTCCAGGCTGGACAATCCCAGCTCTCCCAGCCTTTCCTCCCAGCAGAGCTGCTCCATCCCTCTGATCAATTTGGTGGCCTTCTCTGGAGTGGCTCCAGCAGACCAATGTCCTACATATCTCAGTCCATGGTGATCAGTTCAACCTCTCACCCTCAGACCTCCCAGCACAGCACAAAGCCTTCACCACCCTTTTCATCCTCCCTGTGTGGGCAAACCTGCCTCAGTCACGCACCTCCAGCAGGCAGGATGTTGATCACTCAGCCTCCTGTTTAATTTTCTTCCAGATGTGCTCATGCAGAGCGTGTCACATGAGGCCATGAGGGCTTAAGGCTGTATCACATCCCGCTCAGGGCACGGCGGTGCCACCGTGCTGGCTGACCCTTTCCCTCCATCACACAGTCAGTGAGAAGAGCAGCAGCCACACAGCAGCTGTGGAGCGGAGCACAGGGCCTGCCCCAGGCTGTGCCCAGGCCAGAGGGGTGCTGAGCACCCCTCCCACAGCCTCCTTCCCCCAGGCACAGGCTTGAAGGGAAGTGGCGCTTTTGCAAGTAATCCAGAGATTGCTCTGATGCCTGCTTTAAGCAACGTGCTGGCCTGTGGGGTTGTTAGAAACTGATTTGTCCCAGGGTTAATCTGGGACAAGGTTTCATCGAGTTATGACAGATGGTATGCTGCCTTTTCACATCTTTTTGATCCTTAATGTCCTGGCAACAATTCCCACAGCCATTTCTGGGTAGATTTTTATCCGACTCTTACTTGGCTGAAAACACTTTGCTTTCTTATTTCAGGAACCCACCGCAATTTCTGTGTCATTCCCCTGTAATTTTCAAATTTTCTTTTGGGTTTGGTAGATGAATCTCTGAGGGAGACACCCTGATCTTTGAGACTTGCATTTTCATATGCTGGGACTTCAAGCAGGTGGGAATGGGATAAGGCCATGGAAAGTCACAGTTCACTGAAATCAAGATCAGATGTAATCATCTCCACAACTTCATGATGTTGATCTTCATGGCTCTTCTCCCAGGCAACCACTGACAGAACGAGAGGACACAGCCTCCAGCTGTGCCAGGGGAAGTTTAGGTTGGACATCAGGAGAAAATTCTTCACTGGAAGAGTGGCTGGGCTCTGGAATCATCTGCCTGGGGAGGTGGTGGAGTCAGCGTCCCTGGAGGTGTTTAACAAGGCCTGGACATGGCACTCGGTGCCAAGTTCAGTTGATGAGGAGCTGTAAGCTCACAGGTTGGACTTGAGGATCTCAAAGGTCTTTTCCAGCATGGTTTGTTCTGTGGTTCTGTGATCATCCCTGACCCTGGACTATGTCTGTGGGAGGTATTCCTGCTCCCTAAAGGTCTCTGATAGCCCTGAGCAGGGCTTTGGCAAAGCTGAGCCAGATCAGCTTTTCTCCAATATACTGGAAAATAATCTCAACAGCACTACGGCACCAAGTTTGAAAACTGTAAGTATTTCTTCATTGAGAAATTTTGCCCAAATTGTCCCAGGTCTGTTCACCCACAAACCAAACTTTAAAACACACTTTAAAGTGTAAAATTACACTTTAAATTGTACAACAAAGAGAGATCAGGGAAGAAGCACAAGAAGTTAAGGGTTGTTCTGGGCTCTTCTGAACACAGGAACAGGGGAGGAATTACCAGAGAAAAACCACCAGTGATCACATCTCCATTATTTCCCAATCCACATTCAGGAAGGTTTATGCTGTTGTTTATTCAGTTTCATTACAGTGAATGAAATGATTGCATGAACAACTCTAATGAGGTGTTGTGAAAAGACCAGCTGCTTCCTCAAGCTCCACTGTGCAACTCTAGTATCAGCAAAACCCCTACTAAACATGTAAACCAGAGATATCCAGCCTAGCTGAAGGGACTTTACACTAGGAGAGGTACAAGCAGATAAGGACTGCTTCCCTCACCAGGTTTAACTTGAGCCATGTTCTCCGAGGTTGCTGCGAGGGAGCTGTGCTTGTCTGGCAGGGATTGCACAAGAGCTGCCATTCTCTCAGTGCTTAAGTCAGGATGATGCTCCCTCTCCCAGCTCAGGACGCCAGGACCAGGTGACTTGTGACTGGTTCACCCCTGTGCTTGGCAAGAGGCACCAGCCAGCATCCTGGGCACAGTCTGGTGGCTGGCACACGTAGGAGAGCAGCAGGAGGAACAGCAGGGCAGGAGCTGGAGGAGAGGTGAGCATGGGTAGCCCAGGACATGATTAACCCCAATGCGAGTGCCGCTTGCGCCCCGATGTGCCTCAGAGGAGGTGACTCAGCAGCAGCAGACCTGCCCCTGGGGGACAGCAGGGGGGACACAGCTGATTCCATGGGCTGCTTCTCTTCCTGTTGTGCCAGCAGCAGGTGGGGTTGCAGTCCTGTGATGCCCCAAATGAGGAAATGAAAGGCATCCCGCAGCAATGCTGCCTAATACCTGTGAGGCTGAGGAGATGCAGAAGCAACACATGACACCAGAGGATGTAACTTTTGATTCTTAAAGGGCCTGAGAGGCCAAGAAAAATACAGGCTTTGAGCCTCAGGCCGAGCCCAGAAAGCACATGGATGACTCGTTAGCTGGAAACCCTTGCCTTCCATGTCACACCTTGACCAGCCCACCTGGACACACACCCCTCTGAGAATCGTGGAATCCTGGAGTGGTTTGGGTTGGAAGGGACCTTAGAGATCACCTCATTCCATCCCCTGCCATGGGCAGGGACACCTTCCACTGTCCCAGGCTGCTCCAAGCCCCAGTGTCCAGCCTGGCCTTGGGCACTGCCAGGGATCCAGGGGCAGTCCCAGCTGCTCTGGGCACCCTGTGCCAGGGCCTGCCTGCCCTCCCAGGGAACAATTCCTTCCCAATATCCCATCTAAACCTAACCTCCTTCAAGTCCTCAAAGGTCTTCATGCCTCCCTTTGACCAAGCTACACAAGAGTTCCTCAGTAAAAATCCAGCTGCTTCTTTTGGCACCTTCTCTCCCTCCATTACAGGTAGAATAACTCCACGTGCTGAATCACACCCCTCAGCACTGACACACTGCTCCAATGGCCTCATTCCACAGCCTGAGGATGCCAGAGAAGTCTCTGCTGCCTTTCCAACCTCTGTTACTATTATTTTTTTACTGCTATTACTGCTACTTAGTACCACCCCTAGATAATGAGGGGTTAGAAGGCAGAAGCATGGGCAGCAAGGGAGGGGGGGATTCTGCCCCTGTGCTCCTGCTGAGACCCCACCTGGAATTCTGTGCACAGTTCTGGTGCCTCCAACACAAGAAGGACATGGAACTGTTGGAGCAGGTCCAGAGGAGGCCACTGAGTTGCTGAGGGGACTGGAGCACCTCCCCTCTGGAGCCAGGCTGGGAGAGCTGGGGCTGCTCAGCCGGGAGAGGAGAAGGTTGTGTGGAGAGCTCACAGCTCCTTCCAGGGTCTGAAGGGATACAGGGAAACTGGAGAGGGACCCTGCAGCAGGAACTGGAGGGCCAGGACACAGGGAATGGGTTCACAGTGCCAGAGGGGGCAGGATTAGATTGGGTGTTATGAAGGAATTGTTCCCTGGGAGGGTGGGCAGGCCCTGGCACAGGGTGCCCAGAGCAGCTGGGGCTGCCCCTGGATCCCTGGCAGTGCCCAAGGCCAGGCTGGACATTGGGGCTTGGAGCAGCCTGGGACAGTGGGAGGTGTCCCTGCCCATGGCAGGGGTGGCACTGGATGGGCTTTGAGGTCCTTCCAACCCAGATGGGTACCATTCCACGATTCTCTGACTCTGTGTAGAGGGATTTTTGTGCTCACAGGTGAGGGAAGACATTTCCAAAAGCCCAGAGCAGGCACAGGTGCAGAACCAAGGCAATGAAGGCGTGGAGCCCTGGCCACACCTGAGGCGGGGAGGAACACGCCCACACTCGGCGTCAGCGGCCGTGGCACCGACAGAACATCCCAGCGTGGGGATGGAGCAACGCAGGGCTGCCTTTCACAACTCACATGCCGCTCGTGCACGGCAGCAGCAGCACTGGAAGGCAGCCTGTGGCCAGGGAGGGCACATGCCAGCAGAGCCAGCCACAGGCTCGGGCTTTCAGGCGGCTACCAAGGCAGGGAAAGGCGTGGGCTGGGCGGTCACGGGCTGCAGGTGGGGAGCAAACACCTCTGCTCTGTGCAATACCTGTGGCTTTGGCCAAGCACAGGTATTGCACCAGCTCTCCCCACACCGCTGGCTGCTGCTGAGACCTTCAGCTTGGTGCTTTTCCAGAAGGGACGTTCAGCCTGCTGCTGTTCCAGAAAGCCCTGCAGAGCTTTTGTGACTTGCCCCTTGCTACCACGACACCTTTAGGACCTCAGGGCCGTGAGGAGGCTGCCTGGGCCACTGTCACTTTTCACGGGGGCTGGAATGACCAAGTGTCTCCCATCCAGGCAGGCAGTGAGGCTTGACCTGTCCTTGGGGTGTCCTTGGAGAGCTCGGCATGCTGCTGAGGCTTTGTAAAGATGGTAGAGCCCAAGCTTTTCTGTCACAACAGGAACTCTTCTAAATGACCCCGGGAGTTAGGAAATGGCCCTTTACAAAGAAAAGCTGTTGGCATTATTTTTTTTTTACTGTGGCTATCATGAGCTTAAGGTGCAACTCCATAGCTGGAATTCCTCCGCACGCCAGTCCGGCTGCGTCTGGAAACGCAATCCTCTGCAAGCATGGAAGTCACGGCCACACGGAGGGAGGGACCACGGGAGTGATCAGCACTCATCTGCTAATTGGAGGGCACATGACGAGGCACGGCAGGGTGCTAGCGTGGCTGGGCTCTGACACAACGTGGTCCTTTAACTGTGGCGGTGATGACAGAGGCGCCAGCACTGCCACCACCAGCCCGCTCAGACGCACCAGTGGGCTCTGCCTGGTAACGTATTTTCCTCCGTGTCGCTCAGATCTGTGTCCTTTCGGAGCTGTCCCGAGGGGGGGAAAAGCCTCGGTTGCTCTTTGTTACTTTTGGTCTTAACTCGCATCTTGGTGATACCACGGGGAGGTTTGCTGGGAATGTTTCAGGGGGCAGGGAAGTCTCGTGGCGTGGGAGATCCACTGGGAGGAGAAGGAGGGAGGCAGAGAGCAATTCACAACTCATGCTGCCGGGCTGAAGTTGAGCTCTAACTTTTGAGAGGCTGGCAAAACATTAGAAATCATATATAATATTAACTGTGTGCATTAAAAATAGACCTCTGCTCAGCTCAGGAGTCTCTAAGGCAATCAAAAAGGTTTCTGCTTTTTTCAGGCTATGCTTATTTAACAAATAGCCTTCCTATGAGGCTCTACCAGTTTCAGTTCATAGGATCCTTCTGTTTACAGTGAGTTTTGGGTACAAAAGCTAAGCAATAGAGAAACAGGAGAAGTATAGACACAGTCATAGCCCAGCCACCCTAAACATGTTCCTTCCATAGCATGAAGTTGCCCTTAAGATTCATTTCCTCCCTAAGACAACTGGTTCAATGGTTTAGTTCTCGTATTGCACAGCTGGTTCTCCTCTTCTTGCCATTAAAAATGCAAAAAAAGGGTCCTGCCTGCTACCAGACCCTGTCTGTTACAGAGGGGTACAACAATTCTCATGTGGACTGTAAAGTAAACTGAAACTGGGAATTCCCTCCACTGTCCCAGCCCAGAAGACGATGTGTGATCTTCAGATATGTGAGGAACTTAACTCATCATAAGCTAGTGGGACCAAACATTCATATCAAATCTGATGATAATAATAATAATCAACAACAATAATAACAACAGCCTTGGCGTTGCTGGTTTTGTTGTTGTTGTTCTCGTTGTTGTTCCTATTCCTATTATTACTATCATTATCGTTATTTTTGATGTCATTGTTATTGTTATTATTATTTACACAGGCACAAGATGTGGCTGTTCATTGCAATCCTGCTTTTCGTACAAGCGCCCACGAGCTCCGAAGGTGCCGCCGAGCAGAAAAAGGCTCTAAACCCCGAGACTCTCATGAACGTTGTAAGTCAGGAGAACTCTGAATTTCCAGTCTCAAAGTCTGGGCACGTTCAACTGGAGGAGAGAGGGTTGGAGGGCACATGGAGAGGGCTGGTGTTGTTGAGCTGCTGCGATACGGCGCTGCCTCCACACCATCATTAACAAGTTCCTCCTCCTCCCAGCAGAGTTAAGCGCAATTATCAGCAGGGCAGTTAAGAGATGGGGATAATCCCAGACTGGATTTGATCAGATATGTCCCCAGAGGGTAGAAATTTGTGCGTGGCTCCTCTCCTTCAGCTGCAGCAAATCGCTCAGGGCCATGTCCAGGTGAGCCCTGGGAGACTCTGAAGCTGGGTTTAGCTGGACCCGGGACATGGGCAATAAATTTGCTGCAGTTCATCTTTCCTGCCAGCCTCGTGACAAAGGGCGCACACAGCCACGTGTGAGCAGGACCACAGTTGGGTTTCACCAGGCGGAAACTTCCCAATCTGTGGAGCTTTCAGCATAAATAAAGCTCAGGCAGAGCCTCAGGAGCCTTGCAGTGAGTCCTGTGGGGTTTGTCCCATTGCCCTTCCAGTCAGCCCAGCCCGGCAGGTTCCATCTGCCGCACCGCCTTATCTGCCCGGCGCATCGGCTGGGAGCCTGATGTGCCATGTGCTCTGTCGGTGCCAGGCGTCAGGAGAGCGGGGTCAGGCGTCAGTAAATCCTTTCGGTTTCAATCGTCGTGTTTGGAACCATTCCAAGCCCTGGAGGCGCCCGCGGCTGAGCGTCTCCTCTTCCCTTGGGCAGGTCACCGGGGCGGGATTTGGACAGAGCATCCTCTGTCACAAAAAGTCCTCAGCTGGTCCAGAGACACCCCGGGCAAAGCCACGCTCCAGAACTCCGCTTTTACCGAGGGATGTGCTCTTCGAGTCAGACAAGCACCTCGGCTACGGGAAGTTTTCCACATGGGTTTTTCTTCCCTCCAGAGCCAAATCGTCTGCCACAGAGGGTACCCCAGCGAGGAGTATGAAGTTCTGACTCGTGATGGCTACTACATCCGCCTGAACAGAATCCCTCACGGAAGAGAAAAGCCTAACAGCAGAGGTAGGGCTCTATTTCGCTCAGAGCCAGCACAAAAAGCCCTGAATGTAAGCAGGTGAATGGATGAACCTGGCCAGGCAGGAGGAATAGTCATTGTTAAAGCAAAACCACTGAATCCGTGGCGTTTCTCCAATTTTCGGTCAAAGCTGTAGCATCAGGACACGTCATCAAAATGCCCGTTTTGCATGTCCTCTGGCAGTGCAAGGAAGAGGCTTTGCTGGCCTTAATTTGGGGTGAGTGAATAGAGGGAACCTGGTTCAATGGAATGTGCTGTTTCTTTTGCACCCAGGGGCCAAGCCAGTCGTGTTTCTCCAGCATGGGATATTTGGAGAAGGCAGCCACTGGGTGGAAAATCTGGCTAACAACAGCCTTGGCTTCATACTAGCAGACTCTGGCTATGACGTGTGGCTGGGAAACAGCCGGGGCACGAGCTGGTCCCGCAGACACCAGCACCTTTCAGCTGACCAGGTGGAATTCTGGGATTTCAGGTGGGCTGGAGCGCGTTACGAAAGCCCGGCAGTGTTCTCTGCCTGCCACCAAGCTCTAGGCAGAGGTGGGTGCCTCCGAGCAGGCAAGTCAGAGCACCTAATCCCGGCACGGCCTGTCCCGGGGAGGATGCAGGGGCCGGAGCAGACCTGCCTGCTGACACGGTGCCAGCACCTCCCTGCAGCCGCCGAGAGCACGGGGCAGCGCTGCCTGCACGGGGACACGCAGAGACACCGGCCCTGTGGACACTGCTGAGATGTCCACAAGTGTCACTGCCACCTCCCTGCTCCTCGACCTTGTTGCCCCTCGTCCCCAAGAACGGCTTTTTAAGCTGCTACCGCCTCTCCAGAGCTGATCTTCAGAGCAGATTGCCCAAGCTCCTAAACAGGCTTTTAGAAAAACCTCACAGAGCAGGTCTGCCCTTCGCCACATCCCACCAACAGGCACACGGGCAGGACCTGGTGCTCCATTCCCCTGTGGGAAGGAGCATCCCCAGGAGCAGAGCTGGTGCTGTAATCGTGGTAGGAGCCAGCTCTGGGTCTGCAGAGAGGCTGGGTATGGCACTGGAACGCTGGCCGGGCTCTGCACAGCCTATTTACTGCTCACCACGGCCCTGGGAGGACTAAGCCCTTTCAGGGGAGGATGATGCCACGGCAGGAAGGATCCACGCCAGGAATTTCCTCCCGGAAAACCAGCCCCGGGTGTTAAGCTGGGCAATGCAAGGCAGCCAAATCTCACAGGTGAGTTTTCCCACCGGTTGCTGCCTCATAACCAATGTCCCCCTGGTGTGTTGCAGCTTCCATGAGATGGCGATGTACGACCTGCCGGCCGCCATCGACTTCGTGCTGCAGAAAACGGGGCAGAAGCAGCTCCACTACGTTGGCTACTCCCAGGGCTGCACGATCGGTGCGTTCCGAGGGGCTGCCGCCGCCTTGGCTTGAAAAGCCTCATTGGCTTGGTCAGTAGAGAGTGGAGGGGTCCCCTCCGTGTGGGCTCAACAACCACTGAAGTGCCTGCTCAGCCAAGGGAATAAAGGTGTTGCCTCCCTTCGGGCATCTCTTGCACCAACATTTAGCAGGAAGGTGGCAAGAGATCTCAGATTCCCAAGTGGAGATAATTAATTAAACAGACCTGGGGCCAAGGGAACCCTCAGATTAAGCACCTGAGGAAAGATGGAGCAAGCCTGAGGTTGTTTTTCTGTTTTCTCAGCCTTTATTGCGTTTTCATCCATGCCCGAACTGGCTCAGAAAGTCAAAATGTTTTTTGCCCTGGCTCCAGTAGTGACAGCCAAGCACGCCAGAAGTCCCCTCATGAAGCTGCTCTTCCTCCTGGACAAAAATCTCAAGATGATTCCGGTAAGGGATTACTCCATACCCTTCAGCCCCAAAACTCACTGGTTCTGGAGAAGGGATCATGCCCAGACACAGCCCCGGGGCTCTCTGACGCAGCAGAAAACAGTTAATTCCTGCTGATTTATCAGCACAGACACGATTCAGGTGCACACACAGACCTGGGTGGCCACTTTGTTGAGTGCATGTCTTCCTTCCGTCTGTAGGATGAAAGTGGTCTTTACATGGGGGCTCTTGTAGGGGCCCTAGACTTGAACACCTGGAAAAGAGCAGCTTTGCCATGTTGATTCCACGAAAAACAGATCCAGTGCTTGGGGGGAGGTGGGAGGAAGAGGAGAGTTGTGAATATTGATTTCCCTGGTGTGTGTTCAGTCAGCATCAGCTCCTGCAACGAGCTGTACACATCTCTGTGGGGTAGGGGGGCGGGGGGGAGTGGGCTGGACCCCTGGACATTCCCTCGCTGCCTGGATGGTGGGATAGTCCAGGGGCTGGGCTGCAGGGAGGGAAAGGCAGGAAACGCGCGTTGCCCTTCGCTCCCGCAGCTGCTGCTCGGCAGAACGGACGCGTCCCTGCACATGCGGAAGCTGTGGCGGTTCCTCCCGGAGCTGTGCAGGCACACGCTGCTGCACAGGCCCTGTGCCAACCTCCTCTTCCTGCTGGGTGGCCACAACGAGAAGAACCTCAACATGGTGGGTGTGCCATGCCGGTGGGGACGGGGGTCCCAGGGCCGCTGGCTCTGCCACCCGCCCTGCCCAGCCTGCTGCGGCCACTGGCCCCCAGTGCTCACAGCACGCAGAGCCTGCACGGGCAACACGTGTCCCTCCGCCAGCTGCTTCTCCTCCTGAGACAGGAAAAGCCCCCAGGCTCTGCTGGGTGGTGTCAGTGGCCAGGTGGGCCTTGATAACACCTCTGAACTGGGGCTGCCTCACTGCAACCATCCCGGGTGCAGCCCCTGCTCTGACCCACCTGCTGAAGCAGCATCTGGGTGACCTCAGGTGGTCACTGAGGCCTTGAGCACAGCCCCTGAGCCTGGGTAACATCTCTCACAGAGCTCACCCTTCATCCCCATCACTCTCCTCCTGGCGCTGTCTCACAGCAATTGGTTTTTAATGAAAATTATATTCCTGAACCTGGTCCAGCTCTTCAGGCAGCGTGACTCAGCAGTGGCTGCTCTGGGAAACACCTGGCAGCTGCCACCCTCGCTCCCATCCGCTGGGAAGCAATGACAGCTGGGATATGTTTCCTTGCAGACACGGCTGGACGTGTACACATCCCACTATCCTGACAGCACCTCTGTCAAAAACGTCATCCACTGGGCCCAGGTAGGACCCCTGACACACAGACACTTCACCCCTGGCGTGGTCCCTTCCCTGAGAGTCTGCTGTGCCCAGGCAGACACGAGAGTTCAGGGATCTGGCAGCTCCTGATAAAGTAAAGGCAAGAAACGAGGTGCTGGATGCAGGACGAGCTGCCCCGGTGCCTCTGGGGACCAGGGCACTGCAGTGCGTGCCCTGTGCTGTGCCAGGCAGGACAAGGGACAGGATGGGGAGGCCACAGATGGATGCTGAAACCCCCGGTTTGGGCCCCCCAGGGATCCCCAGAGCAGAACTCGGGGACGCTGAGTTGGGGGGTAGGAGCCCAAGAAGAGGCTGGGGGAACTGGACGAGGAGGTAAAGGGGGACCCAACAATATCTCCCCCTGTCCAAAGGGGTCCTGGGCACCCTGGAGATGGACTCTGCAGCTTCAGCACTGGCCCTGCTGGAAGCAGGGTCAGGCTGGAGGCCCTCACCCATGTGCCTCCTTGCAGAGACAAATTATAGGCAACGGAAGCTGGAAAAGGTGATCAGGTTGTTGAAGGAACTCCAGCAGCACCCTGTGCACACACAGCTGGTGGTGAGCAGGATTTCAGAGGGAAGAGCGTGGCACCAGGGCAGTCAAGGAGTCACGTGCAACACCTTGGTTTGTCAGCCCATGGCTAGGAGCTGGCCTGGAGCCAGAGGAGCACCCTCTCATGATGGGTCCCTCGAGGGGCCAGGAGATGCCAGACCCACGCAGTGGCACTCGCTGGCCTCCCACAGCAGATCCGTGCTCTCCTCCCAGGTGGTGAAATCAGGAGAGTTCAAAGCCTTCGACTACGGCAGCGAGAACCCAGCCGTGTACCAGCAGGTAGGAGCTGCAGTGGCAGAATGGTGGGGCAGGGACAGAGCGGCCTGCAGGGACTGACCCACTGAGAGCCCCCGTGTCCCGCCAGGACACCCCGCCCCTGTACCGCGTGGAGGAGATGCCGGTGCCCACGGCGGTGTGGTCGGGAGGGGAGGACTGGGCAGCCGACTGGAGGGACGTGCGCCTGCTGCTGCCCCGCATCGCCCACCTCGTCACCTACACCCACATCCCCGACTGGAACCACTGGGACTTCGTCTGGGGCCTGGACGCCCCCGGGCGCCTCTACAGCAGCATCCTGAGGCTGATGGAGGGGTCCTGGTAGAGTGGCGGCTCCCGGGGAGGGGCCTGGGCCCTGTCCCTCGGCTGAGACAGCCCGAGGAGGGGGTGGGACGCTCCCTGCTGTCCCCTCCTTCCTGCTGGCCTGACACGCTTGTGGTGATGGTGCTTCCCACGCATCCCTTGGTTGTTGGGGTCTGTCCTCCCTGCTTGGGAGCTGCTCAGGGACCGGTGGCACCGTGCCAGGAGGGCAGCACCGGGGTCAGCCAAGGCACCGGGGCAGGCAGGAGCCACCGGTCCTGCTGGAAGGGCCCCGAGGTGATGGTGCTGACCCTGAGCTGTGCCAGGGGGACATGGGGACCCTGCCGCGACCCCACAGTGGCTGCCCAGTGGGTTGTGGGTTAGAGCACCCAGCCCCTGAGGAGGTGGGAGGGAGCTGGGCCTGTTGAGCCTGGCTGTGGGGGACAGGCTGACAGCAGCCCCCAGCCCTGGCACAGAAAGGGGTGGAGGGGATGGAGGAGGCCAAACCTTTCTTGGCAGCAGCAACAGGTGATGCAACGAGGGGTTCTGGCCCCAAACTGCAGCCCAGGGGCATTCAGGCTGGATTTGGAGAATCCTTTTTCCCCAAGACAAGTCCCTAGGGAAGTGCAAGGTCTCCATCTGGGCCAAGCCAGGCACTTGCCTCCATTGTTTGGGCTGGGACTCGGGGGCCAGAGGTGCGCAGGAATGGCTGCTTGGCTCAGCATTGGGCATGATCATCCCTTATCCCCGGGAGATGGTGACCCCAAATGCCCTGGGCTGGGTTGCAGGGCCACCATCCCCACCAGGAAGCTGCTGCCAGGCTGATGTCCCGAGGCCGTGTGTTCCCACCCTGCTGCTTGCTGCAAACCTGGAGGTGGGGAAAATCCCTCCAAAATAAAACCCTCAAAGGCGATTTCAGGAGCCTGTGCTCGACACCCCCAGCTCTTCCTTGCACGTGAATATTTTCTGGGGAGCTGCCAGGGCCAGCAGGGACACGGTAACCCCAGAGGCAGCTGGCACAGCTGGGTGGCACAGTGGGTTCTCCGAGGGTCCCAGCTGGGAGCATCCCAGTACATCCCAGTACCCTACCCCACCCCTGGGCAGGCGGCCGAACGCTTGCTGGCAAAAAAAACCACCAGAGAGCCTTGGGAGTGGAGAGTCTTATTGTATTCATGAAGGTTCGGGAATCACGGGGGGCTGGGAGCGCTGGGACTGGCCCTTGGGGCAGCCCTGCTGGGATGTGTGTGGCGGGACAGCGGGATGATGGGCAGCCACGGCTCCTCCACCGTGCCAGGCTGGCCGGGCACGGAGTCAGGTGGATGAGAAGGAGCGGAATGGGGAGAGGAGGAGGGTGGGGAGGCGGTCCCAGGGCTGCCCCTACTCGAGGAGAGGTCCCCTCTCCCACCCCGGCTTTCTCCTGCCCTCCGTGGGTGCAGGCAGCTGGTTCATCACTGCACCGGGACCCACGGGCATCCCTCCATCCCTCTCGCCGTCCCTTCCCCCGTGCCTCCCTCCATCCCTGCCTTCCGTCGCTCCTGCCGCGGCTCGGGCCGCTCCAGGGGCGGTGCCAGCGGCGGCGGGCGGTGCCAGCGGCGGCGGAGGGCGGTACCGGCCGGCGCGGGCGGCCATGGAGGGCGGCGGGCGGCGGGTGGTGGCGGTGGGCGCGGGGCTGGCGGGGCTGGGGGCGGCCCAGCGGCTCCGCGGACACGGCTCCCTCCGCCTGCTGGAGGCGGCGGCCCGCGCCGGCGGCCGCGTCTGCACCCGCCCCTTCGGTACGGGCGGGGAGGCCGGGGAGGCTCCGGGAGCGGGGGGTGGGCGGCACCGGGGGGCGGGCCCGGGCCGGGGCAGGGGGCGGCCGTGCCGGGATGCGGGAGCTGCACCTGAGCCCCGGGGCCCGTCCCGAGCGGGCCGGACGCGTGGCGGGGGTGGCCGGTGCCGCGGGGGCCGGGCAGAAGCCGGTCACGGGTGGCACGGGGCAGCGGGCGGGCCCCGGCCGTTCCGGGGGCACGTGGCGCCCGCGTCCTGCTGCGCCCCGAGGGCTGCTCCGCGGCCGTGGCTCGGGGTGACCCCCTCTCCCTCCCTCCCTCCCTCCCTCCCGGCAGCGTCGGGGCTGGCGGAGATGGGGGCACACTGGATCCACGGCCCCTCGCCAGGAAATCCCGTGTTCTGCCTGGCCTCCCGCTACGGCCTGCTGGGCCCGGAGGCCGCCCGCGAGGAGAACCAGCAGGTGGAAGCGGGGGGCCACCCCCCGATGCCGTCCGTCACCTACGGCAGCTCGGGGAAGGTGCTGAGCCCCAAGGCAGTGCGCGAAGCCCGCGACCTCTTCTACGCCCTCCTGGCCTCCACCCGCGCTTTCCAGGGGTCCAAGGAGCCACCGTGGCCCAGCGTGGGCCAGTACGTGCGGGCAGAGATCGCCCGGACGGTGCCCACGATGGCGGGGGGCCAGGAGGATGCCCGGCAGCTCCAGCTGGCCGTGCTCGCCGCCTGCCTCAAGCTGGAGTGCTGCATCAGCGGGACCCACAGCATGGACCTGGTGGCCCTGGAGCCCTTCGGGGAGTACGTGTCGCTGCCCGGCCTGGACTGCACCTTCCCACGGTAAGCGCGGGGCTCCGGAGCGGGACACGCAGGAGCGTTCCGGGGGCCGCCCCGTCCCCAGCGGTGACTCCTCCCACAGCGGCTACAGCAGCTTGGCCGAGCGCCTGCTCTCGGATCTGCCCGAGGGCACCGTCCTGCTCAACAAGGCAGTGAAGACCATCCAGTGGCAAGGGTCCTTCCGTGAGGAAGGGAACGATGCCAGGGTTTTCCCCGTCCGGGTGGAGTGCGAGGATGGAGATGTCTTCCTTGCTGACCACGTCATCGTCACTGTCCCGCTGGGTGAGGACACCAACACCTTCCCTCTCCCCCCGCCTGTCCCCGCCCACCAGCTGGCACGGCTGGAGATGGGCAAGTGGAGGGGAGGGATTACCTAAACCCCTTCCCAGCCTCCCCTCTCCCACTGGAAAGAGGTTGGAAAGGGGTTCGGGGAGGTCAAAGCATCTCAGACCCCATTTAGGAGCCCAGCTGAGAGCGGCCCCATTGCCTGCCCGATCTTGTGGCTGCAGGTTTCCTCAAGGAACACCACCAGGAGTTCTTCCAGCCTCCCCTTCCCGAGCGGAAAGCACAAGCCATTCGCCACCTGGGCTTTGGCACCAACAACAAGATCTTCCTGGAGTTCGAGCAGCCTTTCTGGGAGCCCCAGCAGCAGCTCCTGGAAGTGGTGTGGGAGGACGAGTCGCCCCTGGAGGAGCCCAGCGCTGACCTGGAGGCCAACTGGTTCAAGAAGCTCATCGGCTTCGTGGTGCTCCAGCCACCAGAGCAGTAGGTGGCTGGGGGGGGGTTGGGCATCCTCCAGGCCTTCTCCGTGCCACGGGCGGGCACAGGGAGGGCACGGTCCCGCTGGGCAGCAGCTCTCAGCCCCACCTCCCCGCCCCAGGCACGGGCACGTCCTGTGCGGCTTCATCGCGGGGAAGGAGTCGGAGCACATGGAGACGCTGAGCGACGCCGAGGTGCTCAGCGCCATGACCCGCCTCCTGCGCACCATGACAGGTGCCTCCCCGCCTCCCCGCCCTCCCCGCCCGCCCGCAGCCCCGGCGGGTCTCTCCAGCCCACCCCTAACCCCCATCCGCAGGGAACCCGAGCCTGCCCGCGCCCAGGAGCGTGCTCCGGTCCCGCTGGCACAGCGCTCCCTACACCCGCGGCTCCTACAGCTACGTGGCCGTCGGCAGCTCGGGGGACGACATCGATGTGCTGGCACAGCCCCTGCCCGAGGACCCCCGCGACCCCCGGGTGAGGATTCAGGCCCAGGGGGCGCAGCAGGGACAGACAGACAGGGGTGGGGACAGGCCACTGCGGGAGCACAGGGAGGTGGCACCGCTGCCCCTTGTGGGGGAGGTCACCAATGCTCAGGTCACCTGCACCACTTCCGTAACCCTCGTGGACAAGCGGCTCCTCCCAACCGCTTCCCAGCATCCTCACGGCGCGGGGTGGGTGCCTAGGGGAAGGCAAAGTGCCCACTCCTGGGTTTTTGTGCGGAGCGAAGGGGCTGAGGCTGTTTCAGCACAACCCCGCGGCCTCCTGCGCTCACCCCCCCGCCTCACCGCAGCCCCTGCAGCTCCTCTTCGCCGGCGAGGCCACGCACCGCACCTTCTACTCCACCACCCACGGGGCGCTGCTGTCGGGATGGCGAGAGGCCGAGCGGCTCAACCAGCTCTTCCAGGCGCCCGTCCCCGCGCCTCAGTCGTGAGGCGGCAAAATAAACGCCGGTGCTTCGCCCTTCGGTCTCCTTTATTGAGAAACCTCCGCGCCGGCGGCTTCTTCCTCTCCCTGGCAGGGTGGATGCGGCGGGGGTGGCTCCATAGGGTCGCGGTGTTCATTTAATACCAGTTAGTGCTGGAGATGGTGTAGCGGGGGTCGTCCAGCGGGTCCTGCGTCGGGCCTGGCCGAGGGGGGGGCTGCGGGGCGGATGGAGGAGCGGGTTGAGACTCAGGACCGGTGGCGCGGGGGGTGCCAGGGCCAGCGGGGGGCCCAGAGGGCCCCCCGCTGGCCCTGGCACCCCCCGCGCCGCCGGGAGCTGCGGCCGAGCCCACCGGAGGCTCCGGTGACGGCGGCAGCGGCTCCGCCATGGCTGTGAGTGCCGCCGCTTCCGGTCGCGCCGGAAGTGACGCGCTGAAGTCGCGCCGGAGCCATGCGGGTGTGGGCAGCGCTGCGGGCGGCGGGGACGGTCCCGGGAGGGTTCCGGGAGCGCTTCGAGTTCGGCGGCCGCGATGTGGCCTCGTGGTTCCCGCGGCACATGGCGAAAGGTGAGCGGCGGCAGCGCGGCGGGCGGAGTTCTCCCGCGGAGAGCCCGCTGCGCGCTCACCCCGCGCTGCGCTGTGTGCGGCAGGCCTGCGGCAGATGCGCCTGGCGCTGCGCCGCGCCGACTGCCTCGTGGAGGTGCACGACGCTCGAATATCCTCCACACCTGCCGAAGAAGCCTCTCCCTTGTCTCTCCAGACCACCCTTGCCCCTGACCACCTCCTCTCCTCCCCCATCCCGCCCATCTCCCGGTACGTGCTTCCTTAGCGCAGCCACATCCCGCTGTCGGGCCGTAACCCCGCGCTGCAGGAGGCGCTGGGCATCCGTCCTCACGTCCTGGTGCTGAACAAGATGGATCTGGCGGATCCCCGCCGGCAGCCGGTGAGCGCCGGGGCAGGGCCGGGCGGGGGGCAGCGGTGGCGTCCCAGGCAGGTGACAGCAGTGCCTCTTCCCGTCCCCTCCAGGCAGTCTTGGAGCAGCTGAGGCAGCAGGGATGCTCGCACGTGGTCTTCACTGACTGCCAGCGTGATGTCAACGTCAAGAAGGTAGTGGGGCAGCAGCCCAGCCCTGCTCCCTGGCGAGCTCCCAGCCCCATGGAGAGCCCTCAGTGCTCCAGCTGGCTGCTCCCTTTCCAGCTGTCCCAAGTCCTCTGCTCAGCCCCCGTTGTGCACATCCCCCTGGCGCAGTGTCACCAAGCGAGTGGCTGCTGCCAGCCTGGGCACACAGTGACAGCCCTGTCCCCATTCCTCTGCAGGTTGTCCCCATGGTTGCCAGGCTGGTGGCCGAGAGCCCACGCTACCACAGGGCCGAGGTGAGACACATGCACGGAATATCCTGGGTTGGAAGGGTCCCACAGGATCACCCAGTCCCAGCCTGGCCCTGCCCAGACCCCCCAACAGCCCCAGCCTGGGCATCCCTGGCAGCGCTGTCCAAACGCTCCTGGAGCTCTGGCAGCCTCGGGGCCGTGCCCATTCCCTGGGGAGCCTGGGCAGTGCCCAGCAGCCTCTGGGGGAAGAGCCTTTCCCTGATCTCCAGCCTGAGCCTGCCCTGGCCCAGCTCCAGCCGCTCCCTGGGTGCTGTCCCTGTCCCAGGGAGCAGAGATGGGAGCTGCAGCCCCGGTGAGGTCTGACCTCGGTGTGCTCCAGCTGAACAAACCCAGTGCCCCCAGCTGCTCCTCCAGACCCTTCCCCATCCCCATGTCCCTCCTTTGGACCCTCTCTGACAGCTTTAGATCTCTTTTATATTGTGGTACCCCGAAAGTGCCCCCGATGCTCGAGGTGAGGCTGCCCCAGTGCAGAGCAGGGGGAGGGTCACCTCCCTCTCCAGCCAAGGGACAAGGCTGCTCCCACATATGCCAGGAGTGCCAGCAAACACTGGGATATTTCCCTGTGGCAGCTGCCTGTTGCTCCAGGGGTGGGTGGTTGGTAACCAGCTGCTCCTTGCCCGTGTCTCCCTGGCTTCCAGAGCTCCGAGCACAACATCCTGGTGATCGGCGTGCCCAACGCGGGCAAGTCCTCGCTCATCAACTCCCTGCGGAGGCTGCACCTCAAGAAGGGTATTTCTGCGTGGTGCCAGGGCTCGGGGAGGAGGTGGGCACGGTGTCACGTGTGTCCATGACTGTGTCTGTCCCCCCAGGGAAGGCCACTGCGGTGGGGGGCGAGCCAGGAATCACCAAGGCAGTGCTGTCCAGGATCCAGGTACCATCCCCATGGGTGGGCTCTGCCTCCTGCGCCCAGGAGACCTCCAGGCTCACAGAGCACATCTCAGAGGGTTGCTCAGGTCCCCTTTCCAGCAAGACCTTAACTCAAGCTCAGTGCCTTGCTTGCTAGCCGTGTGGTGCTAATTACCAGCCCTGCCTTCCCCGTGCCAGGTCTGTGAGAAGCCCCTGATGTACCTGGTGGACACCCCTGGCGTGCTGCCCCCCAAGCTGGGCGATGTGGAGACGGGCATGAAGCTGGCGCTGTGTGGTGAGGTGGAGGCTGTGGCCAGGGGGGGGATCCCCCAATGTGGCCTCAGGGCTCAGTACCCAAGGCGGGGGTGACACTGCTGCTCACAACCCCTGGGTGTGAGGGGATGGAAGGAGGGTTGGCCAGGGCTCAGCAGGGCTTAGGGAAGCTGGGGCTTGACCCTCTCTTCCAGGAGCCATCCGTGACCACCTGGTGGGGGAGGACGTCATGGCTGACTACCTCCTGTACACCCTAAACAAGCAGCAGCAGTTCGGGTGAGCTGGCAGGGAAGCGGGGAGGGGTCCCAGAGGGTGATGGAGATGCCATTCCCAGGGCATTCTGGGGGGAAGCGGTGCCAGCATCCCCGATGAGCCTTCCCCTCCGGCAGGTACGTGCAGCGCTATGGGCTGGGCCAGGCCTGTGACCACGTCGAGCCCCTGCTCAAGCACGTGGCCCTCACCCAGGGCCGCACGCAGAAGGTGAAGGTGCTGACAGGCACAGGTGGGTGCGTGGGGAGATCTGGGGTGCAGGGCTGGGATTTTGGGCATCCCAGGCCAGGTCCAGGCTGCACTGATGCTCCTGTATCCATTGCCTTCTCCAGGGAACGTCAACATGATGATGCTCAACTACCCAGCTGCTGCCTACGAGTTCCTGCGGGACTTTCGAGCAGGACGCCTGGGCAGGGTGACACTGGACTGAGACCGGTCACTGGACAGGCACTGCCTGCAGCCGTGTGGACTGGGGACACCTCAGCAGGGAGCTGTGGTGTGTGATTGAAGCAGCTCTGCCAGAGCTGCTCCCGGTTTTGGGCAAGGGGCCGGAGGGAGAGGATGCCCCGTGGTGTCGCTGTTGTGATGCTCCCATGGAGAGCTGTACCCGCCCCTGGGAGCCTGGGGCAGGGCTGGTGCCTCCGGCTGGGACCTGGAGACCGCCAGGGAGCTGTTTCCTCGCTGCGGTCTTGGCCTGCTCTGGAGCCACCATCCCGAAATAAAGCCTGCGTGGGCAGGGGCCGGGCGCTGGCCATCCCAGGGTCCCGCCCCTCGCCCTGCATCCAGCCACACCTGCTTTCGCCCAGCTTTATTGCCGCCTTCTCGGCCTCCGGACACGGCGAGGCCACGGACAGGGGCGCGGTGCAGAAGGGTGCCCGTCCGAGCCGGCGGGGCCTGGCTCGGTGTGGAGGGGTGGTGGTGGAGGGTCTTCCGCGGGGGTCCTGCCCCGCCGGCGGTGGGTGGCCATTGCCCCGGGAGCCGCTGCTCGCCCGGGGCGTGGGGCTCAGCCCCGGGGGGGGCGGCCGGTCCTCGCGGCATCGTGGGTGCACCGGGCACAGTCAGGTCCCCCGAAATCCATCAGCGGCGGAGGAGGGCGGCCAGCGGGCAGAGCCAGGGCAGGGCCCGGCCCGACGGGGTCCCGGCCGGCGCGGCGGAGGTCCAGGCGCTGGCGGCCGCCGTCCAGTTGCCGTCGCGGTACTCGACGCCGTCTCCCGCTTGCAGCTCTCCGGACAGCCGGGCCCGGCGCAGGGCCGCCCCCGCCGCCACGCCGGCCGCCGCTCCCGCCGCCGCCGCCCCCGCCACGCGCAGGGCCGCTCCGGCAGAGCCGTACCGGGGCACGGCCGCCCTCGGCCGGCTGCGGGCCGCCCCCCGCGCCGCGCCGCGGGCCGCCCCCCGGGCGCCGCCGCGCCCACCCTTGCCGGCCACCGTGTCGCAGAAGGTGGCGGCCAGCAGCACCAGCGCCCAGCACGCCGCCGCGCTCCGCCGCATCCCGCACCTGCCGCAGGGAGGAAGGGAGAGCCCCGCCGCTCAGCCGCGCCCGGCCGCGGGCGGGGGACCGCGCACCGACGTGTCCCGCTTGCGCGTGTGCTGGGGCCGCGCACGCGTGTGTCACCGCACACGCAGCAGCCCGCGCGTTGCATAAACGCGCTCCCCCCACCCCTGTGGATGATGCTCTCGCACACGCACGCTGCCGCACGCCCCTGTGGATGATGCTCCCGCACACACTCGCACACGCGCGCTCCGCAGAATCCTGTGGGTGATGCTCCCGCACGCCCCTGTGGATGAGGCTCCCGCACACGCTCGCACCCGCGCGTTCCCCTGCCTTCGCACACACCCGGCCGCGGGGCACACTCGCACCCCCTCCCCTCCCGCGGGGCTCACCGGGCCCGGGGATGCCGCCGGCTCGTTCCGCTCCTCGCCGCTCCTCCCTGGCCGCGCTCCCGCTGCCGCGCTCCCGCCGCGCCCCCCGCACTCCCCCCCACTCCCCGCGCGGGGGGCGGCGGGGGAATCCCCCCTCCTTTCCCCTTCCCCTTCCCCTCCCGTTCCCCGCGACGCCTCTGAACAGCCCAGATCCCGCCGGCCCGGCCCGCCCGCGCCCCGCGGCGCAGCACGGCGGGACCCCCGTTCGGGGCGGGGGTTCGGGCCCGCGCCCCCTCCCACGGCCCGGGGGTCCCGGCCCCGCCCCCGGGCCCGCCTCGGCCAATGGGGAGGGCGCGCGGCGGGGCGGGGCCGCCCGCACCAATGGGCGGCGGCGGGAGGGGCGGGGCCCGCGCCGCGCTCCGCCATGGCCGCCCCGCTCCGCGCGCTCCTCCGCCCCGCCGCCGCCGCCGCCGCCGCGCTGCCCCGAGCGCGCCTCCCGCCGCCGCTCCGCGCCCCCCGCGGCGCACGGGGCTGCAGCGCCGGTGAGCACCGGGGGGGCACCGGGGGGGGTGGGCTTGGCCCCGCCCGGCGCTCAGCGCCGGGCACCGCGTCCCTGCTCCGGGCACGGTCGTGTACTCGGGCGGGCGTGTGCCCAGCGACCTGCACGTGGTTCCTGGGCTGCGCACCAGGCCGTGGCACCGGGCACCGCGTCCCTGCTCCACGTACGGTCCCAGCGCCGCGCACGGAGTCCCTGGGCTGTGCACCAGGGCCACGGCACCGGGCACCGGGACCCAGCACAAGGTATAGTCCCAGCACCGGGCATGTGCCCAGCGAGTTCCACGTGGTTCCTGAGCTGCGCACGAGAGCCCATCACCGGGCACCGGGGCCTGCGCCATGTGTGGGCAGTGGCGCCGCATACCAGGGCACCGGCACTGCGGCCCAGCACCGGGCACCGGGGTCCCTGGTCCGTGCACCAGATCCCAGCACCGGGTGCCTGGACCACGCACAGTGTCCCAACACAGGGTGGTCACGGGGCTGCAACTTCGCGGGCCAGGGTGGCACCGGGAGCTCCTTTGAGCCAAGCCCCCGCTGACGTCCCGCCGGCTCCCGGTGACCGCTGGCATCAAGGTCGCCTTTAAATAGCACGCAGTGACGGTGGCCAGGTGTTGCCGAGGGTGTCCGGGGGTGTGCCCCGTGCCCGGCAGCCGGTGAGCTAATGGGCCGGTGCTGGTGCGGCGGGCAGGGGCTGCGTTCCAGTACCTGCTGGTACAGAAGACGGGGGCACAGAAGAACGTGGGGCTGATCCAGCTGAACCGGCCGCAGGCGCTCAATGCGCTCTGCGAGGGGCTCATGGCGGAGCTGCGGCAGGCGCTGGAGGCCATGGAGAGCGACCCGGAGGTGGGAGCCATCGTCCTCACCGGCAGCCAGAAAGCCTTTGCAGGTAGGACGGGGGCCTCTCCTCCCCCCAAAGCTTTGGAGGGGATTGGTGTCCCACTGCACTTCCCTTTGCAGCCGGCGCGGACATCAAGGAGATGCAGAATAAAACCTTCCAGGAGTGCTACAACAGCGGCTTCCTTGCCGGGTGGGACAAGGTCTCCATTGTCCGCAAACCCATCATTGCTGCCGTCAATGGCTACGCCGTGAGTGTCCCCCACGTCTCCCTGCACCCCCTGCCCCCACCCTGGCACCCCCTGACCCATCTCTGCCTCCCCTGTCCCAGCTGGGAGGCGGGTGCGAGCTGGCCATGATGTGCGACATCATCTACGCCGGGGAGAAGGCGCAGTTCGGGCAACCCGAAATCCTGCTGGGAACCATCCCAGGTGAGCAGCAGGCACCTGCCAGGGGCTGCCATCCCAGCTGGCATGGGGACACCCAGGTATTCCTCTCTGAACCTTTCCCTTCCCTAAATGCCCCAGGCGCCGGCGGGACACAGAGGCTGACCAGGGCAGTGGGGAAGTCGCTGGCAATGGAGATGGTCCTCACTGGGGACCGGATTTCGGCGAAGGAGGCAAAGGAGGCAGGTAGGGACATAGGACAGCCCTGGCACCGCAGGGATCTGGTGAGGAGCCATCCCCCCACTTCCCACTGCCCATCCTAGGTCTGGTCAGCAAGGTCTACCCTGTGGAGAAGCTGCTGGACGCAGCCATTGCCTGCGCTGAGAAGATCGCCAGCAACTCCAAGCTGGTGGCCGCCATGGCAAAGGAGTCAGTCAATGCTGGTAGGGGCTGGGGGCCAACTGGGAACCCCCTTGGGGGACTGTGAGGCCAGGCAGAGGGGTCTCCCCAACTTCTCCCTTGCTTTCAGCCTTTGAAACTACACTGACGGAGGGGAACAGGACAGAGAAGCGCCTCTTTTATGCCACCTTTGCCACCGTGAGTAGGGGGATCAGCCCCATGGCATGAGGGATAACAGGGCTGCTGCAGCCCCCCCAAACCTCACCTCTCTGCTTGTCCCAGAGCGACCGCAAGGAGGGGATGACGGCGTTCGTGGAGAAGCGCAAGGCCAACTTCACCGACAGCTGAGCCCGGGAGGTGCAGGTCCCTGGGGTGGTGCAGGTCCCCACGGCCACCTGCAGCCCGTCCACCCCCTGCCTTACCCCGCAGAGGGGACCGGGACCCGTCGGCGAGCGATACTTGCTCGGGGTGACAGCCAGCAGTGGGGACCACCTCTGCCTTCGCTATTAAAGGGTTTTCTAGGTGCTGCCGGGAGATGGGGCGTCCTTGCTGCGAGGTCCTGCCTTAGCTGGGAAATGCTGGGGTTCACTGAGACCACCCGTGCTCCGTCACGCTGCTCTCTGACTCTGGGCTGGGCAAAAGCAGCCTCGTGGAGCACAGGTCCATGTGTTCCCCAGGAAGGGGACAGTCTGTGGCACCAATGCACTGAGTTTGCCTGGCCTCAGCCTCACCTGGGCTGAACTGAGGCCGGGATGATGGGCTGAGTCTCCTGTCCCAGGGCATCCTCCTCATCCTGCCTGGCATCTTGGAGTAATCCTCAGGGGAGTCCTGCAGGTTTGGAGGCCCTGCACTTAGCAGCAGGTTTCTGGCAGCAATGAGGGCCCGTCAGGATGTGGAGAGGGGAGTGGGTTTATTGGTGAGGCTCAAGGCTGGGTAGGGAGGGGCAAATTCCCCCAGGAAGCCCCAGGGGTAGCTCCCACCCCTCATGTCACGGCCTGGGCACATCTCCCTTCAGCTGTGGTAGATGTGGTCACGGTCCTCCTCTGGCCCGTTCTGCACCTCCAGGGACAGCATCCGAGGTGGCCTGTAGGTGTCAGCCTCCCTGGCATCATCCTGGGGGTGGTAGAGGTGGTCACGATCCTCCTCGGGGCCATTCTGCACCTCCAGGGACAGCATCCAGAATGGCACACGGGCATTTGCCTCCCTGGCATCATCTTGGGGGTGGTGGAGGTGGTCACGATCCTCTTCTGGTCCTGCCTGGACTTGGGGTGGGCCCCTCTGAGCCCAGGCACTGCTGGAGAAGACCTTTATACCTGGGTCGCCCTCCTCCAGTGTCCCAATGGCTCCTACACCCAGGATGCTGGAAGAGGGGAGCAAAATCAGCAAGGAAAGGTTGCCAAATACCACCCAGGATTCCCCAGGGGAATCCCACCCCACCGGAGTGCAGGGACCCTGGGGAGATTCCCCACACCGCAGGAAGCAGCAGTTGGGATTTCAGGGAGCAAAGGAGCTAATTTAACTATTTGTTCCACAGAAGGGATAGAGAAATCAGCTGGAGTTTGATGCCCAAGGATTTTGGATAATTTGAGGGAAGGGGAGAGGAGATGGAGCTGGGAGCCCCTTAATTTTGGGGGGCACAAAGCAACAAGGGGAATTCATTCCCCCCTGAAACACTTCCCATTTTGGGGTGCTGCTTTATTGGTTTTTACGAGCCAGATGCGAGTGCCTCTTACATTTCCTCAGCCAAATCCTGCTCCGTGGCCAGGTCCTTCCACCTGGAGCTGCTTAGAGCCTGTGGGGAGACAAGGGGTGCTGCTGGTCACACTTGGGTCCCCTCATCAGAGGGGGCAGCAGGAGGGCAGGTTGAGGAGGGGGGCTCACCTGGCTGCTGCCGGGGGCCAGCAGGAGGAGGGCAGTGCCCAGCAGGATGGTGGTGCTGCAGAGCCCCATGGCCCTCGGGCTGGAGAAGACATGGCAGAGACATGGTGGCACAATGAGCCATTCCTGTGCCCACAGCTCGTCCCTGACCCCCAGCACGCACCCTGCCCACCGCTCGCACCCACCAGAGCTGGCAGGGACCTACCTGTCCATGGCTGCCTCTTGCCACACCTGCCCCGCACTTTGCCCGGCCCCGTGGCAGCCCGGCCCACGCGTCCCTGGTGGCACTGGGTGGATCCAGGTCCCGGTATGACCCATCCCATGTGTCCCTCGGGCCCGGGGTGGATGCAGGTCCTGCTGCTCAGGGTGATGGCACATTGCCGTGCACCCATGGGTTCCCCAGGGCAGGCAGGTCGGTGTCCTGCTGACCCACAGCCTCGGGAAAGGGGATGCGCTCCTGACACCGCTCCCCAAAAGCTCCAGCAGCTTCTGCGAGGGTGGGGAGTCCCAGATGTCGCAGAAAAGGTGGAGCTGCTCCCTCTTGCCTGGGCAGGGGCTGCACTCTGCCTTCTCTGCTGTCTCATTCCTGCTGTGGGGTCAAGGCGCTCCTGGCTCAACTGTGACCCTTCCCTTTGTTCTCCTCCACGCCTGGCATCGTGGGATCCACATGGATGCCTTCACCTCTCCTGCAACAGGAGTGACACGGGTGATCTGGGGACTTTCAGTGCCCCCACTACTTCCCAATACACTGTTTTTCCCCTGGAGATCTGGAGGCCTGTGTGAACCCAAAGCCTCTCCCTGTCGTATGTCATAGGTTACCCTCTTTCTGTGTGTGGATCATGGCAGAGTGTGTTAAGAAAAAGGGCAAATTCAAGTTTTGACTTGAAATAAGGATTTTTGACAGCCACTGGCCATCTGGGAGATACTTTGTTGCCCATGGAGTCTGGGAAAAGCTGGTGGCCCAGAAGAGAGCCAGTCAGGGGCCCTGAGGCTGTAACTGTAACTTCAATTTGTTTCCCAGTTGCAAGGGCAGGCACTCAGGGACCCTGGACTCTGGGGAAAGGGAATTCCCAGGTCACAACTCGTGGACCTGAACACATAAGGGAGAGGAGACTGACTGCTGCCTGACCTTTGTACCATCACATGCCAAAGCCTGCAGGCATCTCCAGCACCATGGAGCCGCTTCCTATTCCCAGGTATGCCAGTGCAGGGAAAAAGCCTCATCAGGGGCTTTAGTGTTGGGAAGTGATTTTTAGACCCCACTGAGAGATGACTCTGGGCAGATGTGGGATCCTGGCTGCGGGGGTTGCCTGCTGGAGACAGCACTCTCCAGAGCCCACGGAGCAGGGATTAGGGCTGGACAAGCTGGCTGAGTTTTAAACAGAGCGAAGCTTTTTAAAACTCACCGGGAAATCTCCTACATCTCCGTAAACATCATTCCCTGCTCCCATTTGCAAGGATTTTTCAAAGTCCCTTTGATCCTCTATTCCTCACAGAGAGGGGGAAGGGAAAATCTGCAATTATAGGTCCTAAGCTTCTTGGATGAACATTGTTCCAGAAACCTCTTTTTTTCTTCTTGTGCACAATTTTTGAGTGTCAGGGTTCACCAGGACCCCAAGGCCAGTGGCTCAGTGCTTCCAGTTTTTCCCAGGAGGATGAGATTACAAAGGAAGGGAAAGGCAACAGGGAGAACAACCTCCATCCCCACCTGATTCGGGCAGCATTTGCAGCAAAGGGAGGGAGGTTCATTCTGCACATCTGACTCTGCCTGGGCTTCAAAACAGCACTTAAATTCTCTGCAGAGCAATTCCGTAAAAATTCCTTTTATTTTTTCACCTGGTTGGAAGTCACTTTATTTTACCCCCTGTGGGAATGCTCCTGGCCCAGACAAACCTTTCAGAGCAGGTGCCAGGGTGCAGAGGGGACTTCAGCGAGATGGAGAAAGCCAGAACTAAGGACCAATGGGTTTTTTTCCCCCCATTTTCTTTTCTCAAGTGACTCCAGCTTCCATACAGTCATGTTGTCATCTCATAACTTCTTGAATCTATTTTTTTCCCCAAGAGGCAAAAAATAAAACACCCAATCCTGTGCAGTCTCAGCTGCAGGACAGTCTCCTTAACACTTCACCACCCATTCTGGGTTCCCCTTCCTAAAATCTTGAGGATTCTTAACTCAGCTGGTACCGGTTCTGTTTGACATCAGGAACCCAAATGCTGGCATGCCCAAATGCTGGCAGAGCTTTAAGTGGTTTGGGTGGTTTATTCCATGGAGTGGGAAGTATCCCTGGTGGCACTGGCTCCACGCCTGCTCATCTTGCACAAATCTGCTGCACTGACCTTCAGACTTTCTTCCTTGGTCCTTTAAATCCTCGGGTGGCACCTTGTCCAAAGCAAATTGTGGATGGGATCCTGGAAAGGGAGACAGGCTTTAATCCATGTTAACAGCCCACCCCTCACAGGCTCACTGGGATGCTTTATGCTCTGTGTGGCAGTTTAATCTCCCAGAGTTTAAGCTTCCAGAGGAAAGAGCAAGGTATGGGAGGAGCAGGACCTGTAAATCACCAAATAATTTCAGAAATAGGTGAAATACTGGTTGGATTTCCTGTGTATTCTGCACATTCCCATTCTGGAGGCCTCTCCCCTCTTTACAACCAGGTGTTAAGTGTTACCAAATGCACCACTTGGGCAGTTGCAGTGGTTGATTATGAGGAGCAGGAGAGCAGAAGCAGCATCCTGCAACGCTCTGGGAAGAGATCATGTGGGCAGACAAACACAGCTTCCACGGCATACCCATGTTCTGCCCTTCCTTACACTTTGCTCTTTCAAAAATGGCTTTGGAAGCACACACGGGATTCCTGGCTGCTTTGTCTTCAGCACAGGAACGCCCCAAGTGATGCTGCACTGGGCACTGCACAGGGCTGATCAGATGGAGCGGTCCCAGCCCCTTGTGCCCGTGGAGGCCAAGGTACAGACCTGGATTTGTAGAGCCGTTTCTCTGGCAGCGAGGGGCCAGGGCTGGCTGCAGGCTGAGAGATCCCCATGTTCTCCTCAGGCCCTGTTTCCATGGGATTCACTTGGAATTGCTCTGCCATCTCCACGCTCACATCCATGGGCACGCTGGTGCCCTGCTCTGCAGGAGAGCTCGTGTGCTTGGAGCCACTGCAGAGACAAAATTTTACATCCTGGCTCAGCAGCTGCCAGGTGAGCCCAGAGCCAAGGAAATCAAAGGTACTTCATGAGGAAACAAGTCCAACTGGGATGGATTCCTTCCCAATATCCCATCTATCCCTGCTCTCTGGCACTGGGAAGCCATTCCCCCTTGTCCTGGCACTCCGTCCCTTGTAAAGAGTCTCTTCCATCCTTCTTGTCGGCCCCTTCAGGCACTGGAAGGCCACAGCTGGGTGACCCCAGAGCTTCTCTTCTCCAGGCTGAACAATCCAAATTCCCTCATGCTTTCCTTGCAGGATAGGAGGAAAGTTCTGCAGTTACCTTTTCACCTTCTTGGGCCTGTCGAAGCGAAAGTCAGCAGGATAAAGGTGCACGGTCACCAAGTGATCCTTCCTGTCCTTGCTGCTCTTGAACTTCTCCGTGCAGCCTTCCACCAGACACTGGTACTGAAAGGCAGGGAGGAGAAAGAAAAAAAGACATCACTGGAAAACACAAGTGCACACCAACCACGAGGCAAGGGCTGGGCATGGCAGCTCACCATATTTTGCTTCTCGGCCATTATCTGGAAGAGGGAGTCGTGCCACTCCAAGATGTGGATATCCAAGAGATTCCCTGAGGGAAAGGAGCGCTTGCAGAAGGAGCAGACATTCCTGTGCAGGGTGTTGTAGTGGTGCTCGTAGCTCTCCAGCGTGTCAAACACCTGGCTGCACCCGGAGATGTGGCAGCTGAACTCAGACACCCTGTGGGGAAATCAGAACATCCACGCCTTAAGCTAAATTAGAGCCTTAATTTCAGCTGCAAATGTCCCCTCCAGATGACTTTATCACAGAATCCCAGGATGGTTTGGGTTGGATGGGACCACAAAGCTCATCTGATTCCAACCCCTTGCCATGGGCAGGGACACCTTTCACTAGACCCACACCTGCAGCCACAGTACTTGTGGCATTTTTTTTGTGACTAATACTTAAAATTAAATGCCAGGTGCAATGGAATGAAGATCATTATGGTGCTGGCAATTGGAAACTTACTTGCCATCAGAAACTTATTGGCCATTATGGCTTCAGGATCATCTAGATCATCCTGTTAAATGGTGCTTTGAAGAAGAATAAACAAGCGGCAAGGTAATAAATCAGCTGTTTGACCTAAAAGTTGCAGTTGTGGATGACAACACTGTGCCAATGCTTTTTTAAGTGGCATCCATAGGTGAACCTCACACAACACTCAAAAGTACTTCCTGGATTTTAAACACAAGAGCAAGACCAAGATCCTCCCCCAGGCAGAGCCCTCCCGGTTGGAGCTGTGGCAGCTGCAGCAGCCCAGAGACGCTGAGGCTGCCCCATCCCTGGCAGTGTCCAAGGCCAGGTCGGACGGGGCTTGGAGCAACCTGGGATAGCAGAAGATGTCCCTGCCCATGGCAGGGGGGTGGAATGACATGATCTTTAAGGACCCTTCCAACCCAAACCATTCCTCGATTCCATGACAGACGGACTCAGAGCTCGCCCGCAGCTATGGCGACGAGACTGCCTCACTTACTTGGGTCTCTCGGCCACCTCCTCGAGGCTGGTGAGGACGCCCTGCAGGTAGAGGTGCCTGTGCACGTCCCCATCCTAGAGAGGAGCAGAGAGCGGCTGTGGGCGGGCGGGCAGGGCTGCATAACACAGCGCAAACCCTTCTGCTCCGGGGGAAGCCGCGCTGGGAGCGGCCCCCACACAGCCCCGCGGGGCTCGCCGGGCGCGGGGCCGCCTCACCTCGAAGAGCGGGTGTTGGGGGCCGAGGCGGAGGCGGCGGGGGGCGAAGGTGAAGGGCGGCGTGGGCTGAGGGCGCTGGGGGCGGTGCTGGGACGGGGGATCCTGAGGGGGATCCTGAGGGAGCCCCTCACGGAGCAGGAGCTGAAGCCGCGGCGGCAGCGGCAGCATCGCGCGGGAGCGGGGGCAGTGCGCATGCGCGGGGGCGCGCGGCCGGGTTAGCGCTCCGGGCGGTGCGCATGCGCAGCGCGCGCTTCCCGCCGGCAGCGGCAGCGGCAGCGGCACTTCCGGGCGGGCAGGTAGGGATGGGATGGGATGGGATGGGATGGGATGGGATGGGATGGGATGGGATGGGATGGGAAATGGAGCGGGACGTGGTGAAGCGAGAAGGGACGGAATTAAGCGGGACAGGACGGGACAGTGCGGAGAGGGACGGGATAGGGCGGGACGGGGCGGAGCAGGGCGCGGCTGAGGAGCTGCCCGGCCCCGCGGGTCGCTCCGAGGGAGCCGTCGCCGGTGCCCGGGGGCCGTCCCGGGGATGGGGATCCCCCCGCGCCCACGGGACGGGCTGTCCAGCTGAGCCAGCCCAGCTCCCGCAGCTTTTCCTCAGTCCCTACACCCCTGACCCCCAGGCACTTCAGCAGCCCACGGGAAATCCCAGTAGGATCAGGGTCCCAAGTGGTTGGGGAACCTGGGCCTTTAAAGATATTTAAGCTTGGACTGGACTAAGCCATGCAGAGCCTGTTCTAATATCAGTAAGTTTTGAGTGGAGAGCTGGACCAAGGCTTGCAGGGATCCATGCTCTAGGCAAAACAAAAGTGTGTTCGTGTGCTTGATACGTGGATCTGGATTGTGTCTGCTTGATACGATCTGTGCAGGGTGTCACATTAAACTCCTTTCTTGCTTCCACGATTCCTGACTCGGGGTCTTACTTCTGATTTACAGAATCACACACTATTCTGAGTTGGAAGGGACCCACGGGGAGCATCGAGTCCAACTCCTAAGTGAATGGCCCGTTCCGGGACTGACCCCACAACCTGGCTGTTTTTAGCACCAGGCTCTGACCAGCTGAGCTCATCCCCGGGTTTTGTGTCAGTATTAAAGTTATTTAAACACTCTGCAGGATTGGAGTGAAGTTAGCAAAGTGGGCAGTGGAATAGGAAAACTCCTAAACTTGGGGAAAACTGCTTTCCAGTGACTTCAGAAGCAGCAGCAGGGTCAGCCTGTCAGGACACAAACCAGGGCTTCCTGCGTTCTTTCCAAGGTGGAGAAATCTCCCTGGCGGGGATGTCCTCCCTCGGAGCAGCAGGATAACCCCTCGTTGCCGTGTCCCCAGGGCTGGTGGCCCGAGCTGGGAGCATGAGCGAGTTCCGCATCCACCACGACGTGAACGAGCTGCTGAGCCTGCTGCGGGTGCACGGCGGGGAGGGCGCCGAGGTCTACATCGAGCTGCTGCAGAAGAACCGCACGCCCTACGTCACCACCACCGTGTCTGCACACAGCGCCAAGGTTTGTTCCCGGCTGTTCTGGGAATAACATCCCGTCCTGTTGGTGCCGGTGGAGTAAAACAAAAGGGAAGAGGAAGGGGTGATCGGATCTGGAGTCGCCGTGCTGGCTGTGGGGTGGGCGGCCTGGGAGGGAAAAGGTGGGATCCTTGAGTGTTGGTGGGAGAAGAGGACTGTTAGGACTGGGGTGGGGGCAAGTTCAAAGCAGGAGGTTATTTTGTGGGATATTGGGAAGGAATTGTTCCCTGGCAGGGTGGGCAGGCCTTGGCACAGGGTGCCCAGAGCAGCTGGGGCTGCCCCTGGATCCCTGGCAGTGTCCAAGGCCAGGCTGCACATTGGGGCTTGGAGCCACCTGGGATGGTGGAAGGTGTCCCTGCCCATGGCAGGGGGTGGAACAAGATCACCTTGAAGGTTCCTTCCCACCCAAACCATTCTGTGATTCCATGATGAAATGAAAATTGTATAAAATGCAATTCCATGAGTAGCACCTGATTTTTTCTTCTGAATACCACCCAAATATTAGGGATTAAAGCCTGGCACTCATGACCAGACATACTGTTTTGGCCATAAAAGTGCTTTTTATTTTCATTTTTAAAAGCAATCCACTTAAGAGTCAAGCTCTAAGTGCTAGGAAGTTTCTAACTCTGTCTGAACTTCACATCTTTGTAGCCTGAGCTGCACGCTTGCTCTAATTCCATTTAATTTTAATTGTAACTCCATGTAATATTAATGTGGTGTTTTACAGGTGAAAATAGCAGAGTTTTCTCGAACTCCTGAAGATTTTTTAAAGAAGTACGATGAGCTGAAGTCTAAAAACACCAGACATCTGGATTCTTTAGTTTATCTGCTGTCCAAACTCACCGAAGACAAAGAGGTTGGTTCCTCCTTTAGAACTGCATGTTGAAGAGTAGCAACAGTGCAATGGTTTCAAGCACAGCTGATGGTAAAGTTCAGTGAAATCTGTAGAATAATCAACAGATAACCAGTTGTAGCTTTTCCTGAGTTATTAAAGCCCCACTGAGAGTTATGCTCCTCTTGATGTGATTCACTAAGACACGGAAAACTGGGACAGAGAGATCTGTGGTTAGATTCAGCACAACCAGGGCACGTTTATGTGTTTTTTGCTTTAGATTGTGCTGCCCAGCATTCACAAAATCTCTTCTTCTTTTTGTCTATGTACAGACACTCCACTACCTGCAACAAAATGCTAAAGAAAGGGCAGAACTCGCAGCAAATGCAGCCACCAGCAGCAGCACGAATTTTTCCATCCCCACATCCACTTCCAAGATGTCTCTGCAGGAGCTGGAGGAGCTGCGCAAGCAGCTGGGCAGTGTCACAGCCAACTCCAGTGCACAGCAGGTACAAAGCCCTTCCCAAGCTCTGGGCACTAAATCTTCCCTTTTTGTTAGTCAGATTATATTAAATCTGGGTGCTGTTCTTAGAAAAAGTGCCCTTTTTCTATTCCAGTCAGTTAAGGTTAAATTCTTTGAGGTTATTCTAAGGTTAAATTCTTCCCTGTGAGGTCCTGGCACAGGGTGCCCAGAGCAGCTGGGGCTGCCCCTGGATCCCTGGAAATGTCCAAGGCCAGGTTGGACACTGGGGCTTGGAGCAGCCTGGGACAGTGGGAGGTGTCCCTGCCTGTGGCAGGGGTGGAATGAGATGAGCTCAAAATCCCTTCCAAACCAAACCATTCTGTGATTCTGAGGTTGAGTCAAGTTTAGGCCTTGACAGCTCTAACTGCTGGGGGCTAATGGAATTTCATTTCCCCTTTCAGCTTTAAGCTGTGCTGACATTCCTTGTCTGCCTGTGGCAGTGCTTGCCCAGGAGCTCAGCAGCCTTGTGATGTGTTCCCATCCTTCCTGGGAGCTCTGCTCCTGGATAATGGGCTGCAGCCCCTCACCTCATCCTTCGTCAAGTGAACACAGCCATTCCCCCTACTCAGCTATTTCAGCTCCTGAAATACATCCTGCAAAGCAATCCCAAAGACAGAAAGGAAAAGGAAAACCAGCTGGAGACACAGGCTTAGAAAACAGTTCAGCATTTTGTTAGCAGCAGTAGGTTGTGAGGTCAGAGTGCAAAAGGGCAATTTACTACTTAAACCCCAAATTCTGTTGCCTGTAATTGTTTGTGTAAAAACACTGTACTGTGGTGGCTTGGCCTGGCAAACAGGACAGGGAGGGGAAAAATTTGGTGGAAAACTCATGGGTCAAGATAAGGACATTTTGGCTGCAGAAGGCAAGGGGCAGCAGTGTGTGGAGAGTTCTTTGGACAGAGGGGAATGAGGAGAAGATGCTCAGGGGTCCACAGTGCCTTCTGATGTCTGGTCAGCAAAATTTAATAGGGGACAAACCTCAGTTCACTTGAGGCCCTTGATGGCAAGAGGGGTGGACCTCCCATGTCGCGTGCTTTGGGACACCTCACGGGTCTCTGGGCTTGAAGGGCCCTACGTGAATGTGGTGATGGAGAACTCAAATCCTAAACAAAGGGTCCAACCCCCTCACCCTGTCAGCAGTGCTGAGACCAGCCCTGTCCCACATATGCTGAAATACTGCACAGACACTGGGCCTGACTCATCCAGATCCTTCACAGATGATCTGAGTCAAGTGGGTGATTTAGATCATGATGGGAAGATGAATTTCCAGTGAGATAACTGATCTTCTTACCAGGATTTATGTGTGAACTTGCTAAAAGAGGAAAGACCTGGAAGTGCCGCTCTCTGGGATGTGCAATTCACAACCAGAGGGTTTGAAATGGCATCACAAGCCAAGATTTGTGCTTTCCTGCTGCTCCATTTGTACTTTCTTCAGACTTCAAGAGGTGAAACTGTGTTTAAGAGGGCTTCATGGGCTGGGGCTCGGGGCTGTTCAGTCAGTAAGGGCTGGGACAGGAGGGCATTCCTGGGAAGTGTTAGCTCTGCTCAGCCTCTGACACAGATCTTCTGTCTGTGAGGATCACAAGTGGAGTTGGAGGTGTTCATGGGCCTCAGAGACCAGCCTTTCCTCTCCCTCGAGGGATGTTGGCGCTGCCACTGCTCAAGATGTCAGATGGAGGTTCATCAGCATGACAGTGGCAAAGTGCCACCCTGTGCCAGGGCTGTTCAGGTGCCACCTGAGGGCCGTGCTTTCAGCCCTGGGAGTTTTCTCCAGGCTGTTGCTGAAGCCTGTAATGACAGTGACCCAAATTTCGAGTTGCAGAGAGGTGATTCGTGCCCCTGAGACACGTGCTTTGTCACCCGTGCCCCAAGTGCTGTGCCATCTGCCCTGGGATTGCTTGGCACTGTCAGAGAGATCATTCAGTGATTGGAGTTACTGCTTGGACCAGCTTTGGTCCAGGATTCATCGAGGGGGGGAAAGTTCCGTGTTCCCTTTCAGGTCAAATGTTGACTTTTTTGATCTCTGCCAGTTAACAAAGTCACACTAGAGCTGGTTGAACTACAACAGAAGTGCCCTGCCTCTTGTCGTAGAATAAAATCAGAGAGTCATCAAGTCCAGCCTTGGATTGAGTATCACCATGCCCACTAAACCATGTCCCCAGCTGCCATTTCTGCTCATGTTTTGAGCACTTCCAGAGGTGGTAACACCACCATTTCCCTGGGAAGCTTCTTCCAGTGCTTAACCATTCTCTCAGTGAAGAAATTTTTCCTCCCTGCCATTTGGGAAGACCTACTGGTGGGTGCCCTTCTCCTGGCTGCCCTTCTCCCAAGCAGAACATGTTCATACAGCCAGCTGAGGTTTGCAGTTTCGTGTGGGGTTTGGCCATCCTTTGAATTGCTGGCAGCTTGCTTGATGCTTCCTATTTCTCCATCTGAGAGTCCCAGTTCTGGTGGGGGAGCAGAGGAAATCGAGGTCCTTTTAGCAGATCGCCCACACATGATGTAAATAAGAAAGTAAAATGAGCCTGTGCATATCCCTTTTCACACACACACATCTGTGGAGTTTCAGAAATGGCCTTCACCAGCGCTGTGTTTGTGCACAGGGGCTCCAAATGTTCATGTAGGTTGTGCATCTCACAAGCCTCCCCAGCTGATGACTGATCTTGCACTCCATTTATTTTAGTGTCAGAGCTGGGGGTGGAAAGTCTTTCAGTCTTCAAGAGCTCGCTTCCTTCGCCAACTCCCACTCAGAGCAAAAAACTCCATCATTCTCCAGCTCTCTGTGGGTGGATTTGTCTGGGTTGCATTTGGCATTGAGTTCAGAGGCGTTCAGTGCCCCTGGAATAGGATGTTTGTGCTTCTGGAAGGAGTTTGCTGCTTTCATGTGGTGCTCTCTCCAAACCAGCAACCACTGCCTGGTGGTTGTGCATGTCCCCATTCTGCTCCCCTTCGTGTGCCCCAGCACCCAGACCAGTGTGGAGGGATGCAGAAAGGCATTATTTGATGTACCCCCACGTAAAAAGGCCAAACGTATTAAAAAAAGATGCATTTTTTGCAGCAGTGGGGCAAACAGACTAGGTGGTACAGGGAAATTAAACCCCACACCATGCTGCTGAAATACCAGCTATTCCACTTTCTGTTCTCAAGTCCATCGATGGGTTTGCAGTCGATTTCTCCTTGAAATTAAACATTTCTTGGACTTCTGAAAGTCTCCTGTTTTTTTCCTTTCTTTCCCTCTCTCGCTTTTTCCAACAGCCTCTTGAGCTTACACGAAAAATCCTCCGGGATAGGCAGAACAAGAAGAATTCTGGCCAGCCCATTCCAGTATTCCCATCCTGGGTGTATGAGAGACCTGCACTTATTGGGGATTTCTTAATTGGCACCAGTCTAAGCACTGACACAACAGTACCCATAGGTATGTGAAACACAGGGAAAATTGCATTAATTTGTAGTGTTTTGTTCTCATTCAGAAATGCTGTTCAGGTGTTCCCACTCAGCAAAACTTGGCTCTTGGCACTTTTTTTCTTTGTGACTGTATTTGAGCTGTTTTCTGGGTATTTGAATATGTTGGTGGTGAGGAGGTTGGGGAAATTGTTGGAACTAGCTGGGCCCTTTTGGGTGGAAGGATCAGCAGCAGGGGCTGTGGCCGATGTTCTCTTGGCCGCAGGTGTTGGGTGTCTGCTCCTGTGTGCTGGATTGGGGTGTAAATGAGCAAAGGGTTCTGTTCTCCAGGACAGCGAGGTGGGACACTGAAACAGGTGGATGATGGCACGCTGTGGCCTTTTTCTGTCTCCTCTCTGGAAACAGGCACTTTGCCGTTGGCCTCGCAGGAGTCCGTGATTGTGGAGGACTTGCTGTACGTTCTCATCGGTGTGGATGGAAGGTACATCACAGCACAGGCCCTCGTGGGCAGGCAGAACCGAGCCTTTTCACTCGATCCAAACCTGGACTTGTCCATCAAGGAGCTGGTGACCAGGATTCTTCCTGTGGCAGCAAGTTACTCTGCTGTCACCAGGTACCGAGCTGGCTTTGGTCAGGGGAGGAGGCTCTGCTGTGAGAAGAGAGAACCTGCCAATGTGCAGGTGTTAACTTCTGTGCTTAATTCAAACTGTGAGGCTATAAAAGGAGTGACAATTTATTTGGGTCAGTTTTAGCTACGTTTCCTTTGCTGAGTTTTTCCTCTGTGCTGCCAGTTCACTTTTACATTCACACACCTTTGTTTTTTCCAGTCTTGGCCTTGGTAACTTCAGGTAAAACGCAGTTAGGATATATCTGCCTGTTCTGCCCTCTCTTCCCACTCTGCTGTGAATTTCTCCATGCTTCCTGCTTTTTGCTCCCCTCTGGGCATCCAGGACTGAGAGAACCTTCGTGTGCTGTCTCTCACTTTCTACATGGTGGTTTTGCTAATGATTTTAGTTCCTTTGCAGTTGGGGAGGAAACATCGTCCCACAGCTTTCCCTAGTAGGAAATGTGGGATGGGAAACAGGGAGAGGGACCGGTGTGCTTTCCAGGGACCTACTGGTGTGCCTGCACAGTGTCCTGAAGGCAAAAATTCCTGTAAATTAGACAAGTTGCCTTGCCTGAAAGAGTTTCCATTTTGCTTTTTACAGGTTTATAGAGGAGAAGTCTTCCTTCGAGTATGGACAGGTAAATCATGCTCTGGCTGCTGCCATGCGGACTCTAATCAAGGAATACATGATATTAATTACCCAGCTGGAGCATCTTCAGAGGCAGGGGCTCCTGTCCCTGCAGAAACTGTGGTTTTACATCCAGCCCACAATGAGGACCCTGGAGATTCTGGCTTCCCTGGGTAAATTTCCAAAACACAGTCGTTACATTTTGACAGCTTGTGAGAACTGTGCAGGGTAGCCAGCCAGGCAGGGCGTGTCTCATTTTGATTTTCTGTTTTATTGAAGAAGAAAGCCCGGGGGAATTGTGAGGGCACTGCACTTCTTCTGGAGAACAGCATTCAGTCTCTAGGGCTGGATGTGCCTCTGGAGCTGTCAGGAGGCACCTCTGTGCCCTTTGCCCTCACAGCCCTTGCCCTTCCCATCAGTTGTATCCACCAGTGCTGCCTCTCCTCAGCTCCTTCCCAAACTCCTCTCCAGCTCTGTGTGGATGTATAACCAGAAGGAATCCTGGGAAGCTCCTAGTCCAGCCCCTTGCTTACAGCTACAGCAGGTTGCCCAGGGGGCCACATCCAGTCTGGGGACCCTTTGAGGTTTTGTTTCAGGACTTTTGAGGATGTGAATGTCTTATATCGGTATTTTTAAATTCCAGCTACTTCTGTGGATAAGGGTGAGTGCATGGGAGGATCAACCCTGAGCTTGCTCCATGACAAGACTTTCAATTACACGGGGGACAGCCAGGCCCAGGAGCTGTGCCTGTATTTAACCAAGGCAGCCAGCGTGCCTTACTTTGAAATCCTGGAAAAGTGGATCTATAGAGGCATCATTAATGATCCATACAGGTAAAGAACAGTTAAGCAATGAAAATGAATTGCAAAACTTCAGAAATACTGATCTGCTCTGTCAAGTCTGCATTGCCTGGGGGCCTGAAACAGCCCTCCCAGAAGTGTTTTGGCTTTTGTAGAGTCATTTGAAGCATTCTGCTGTATTTGATAGTTTATGCAGCATTTCTATTTCCCACATTTTCAGCATCCTAAGGCAGGGACAAAGCTGAAGATAAAATATCTGAAATCAATGCCTTTGTGCTGGTGGGAAGGTGGACAAAGGCCAGTTTCCTCACCCCTGCACTGACAAACAGATAATGTTTAGCCTTGGTTTATGAACCCTGCAAAACTGCGTTCCTCATTGCAGATCACCAGAGACACTGCGTAGTGCTTCTCCTCTTGCTTCACATACAGACTAATTTCAGTTCTTGCTTGGATGTGTCCTCATGAGACCTTCTGTCTGATAGATCGCATTACCAGTTTGCAGGTCAAAAAAAGTAATGCTCATTGTACCACTCCCTGCCCCTAAACATCTGCTTTAACTGTTCAGTGAGTTCATGGTGGAGGAGCACGAGCTGCAGAAGGAGAAGATTCAGGAGGACTATAATGACAAGTACTGGGACCAGAGATACACTGTTGTTCAGCAACAGATTCCCTCCTTCCTGCAGAAAATGGCTGACAAAATCCTAAGCACAGGTGGGTGCTTCTGGTGTGAGGGGAACTTTGAGACAAGCATTGCCATCCCTTGTGCAAAGAGAAAGGAGATGTCACTGTGCCTTGCCACTTTACGGGGTTGTCCTACTGAATCGGGAGCAACAGGAGAGTCAGATGTGAAAAAAACCCCAAATCCCATAAATCCAATAACACGTGGGAAGGAGCAGCAAGGGCAGCTGTCTGTCTCACTGCTGTTCTGTGGGTAGGTTTTCTAGCTGGATGGAGCTGGGCAGCTGAGGTTTGACCATCTGAGTGTTAATTTGGGGGGTTAAATGAATCGTTCAACCTCTCGTCCTTGTACAAAACCCTCCAAAAGTGATGTGTGGAGCAGATCTGCAGTGCTTCAGGCCACCCGCAGAGATGTTCTGTCACCACTGGGAAGCAAAACTATTCCTGAATCTCCTTAAATGTGATACCAGGTGCCTAATTTAAAATTCTGTATCATCTTTTGAAAGGTGCCTCAATCCTTTCCAGCTTTCAGCACAACGTAGTGTAAACATTTCTCATCATGCCTTCCACTTGAAGGGAGTGGTGTGGAAGTTTCCCTGTTGGCTGTACAGCAGGTATGAATATGGATCATTCTCTTTATTTTCAGGGAAATACTTAAATGTTGTGCGGGAATGTGGGCGAGATGTCACCTGCCCTGTGGCCAAAGAGGTCATCTACACTTTAAAAGAGAGAGCCTATGTGGAACAAATAGAAAAAGCATATAACTATGCCAGCAAAGTTCTTCTGGACTTCCTGATGGAGGAGAAAGAGCTGGTGGCTCACCTAAGGTTTGATTTATTTTACTTAATGCATGATAAATAGATTGGTTCTGCTAAGGAACATACATTTTTGAAGTTAGCTCTGTTCTCTTGGGATATTACCAAGGTGTTCTTTCTATTTCCATTTAGAAAGGTTGACCTAAAAAATAAGATTCGGGGTTTTTTCCCTGAAGGGGGAGAAAAGTCTAAAATGATAGAAATGTTGAGTGGGAAAGATGTCTGGGGGTCTCTGGTCCAACTTCCTTGGAAGGCTGTTGCTAAAACTAGGTCAGGGCTTTGTCTAGCCCAGTCAGATCAGGAGTCTGCAGCCACACTGTGTTAGGGCTGTGCTGCTCCTCTTTTTGCTCCAAAGGCTGCAGTTACCACGTGTGATCTCTGGGCAGGCACTTGGGGAATCCTCAGGCTCACCTCGGGCTCCTTCCAAGCTCTGTTCCCTCTGCAGGTAACTCCCTGGTGCCAGGTGAAGATAAAGGTTTATGTATCCTGTTGCAGCAGAAGTCTGCTGGACTTACAAAAATCAGCACAGATGTTTGTTCAGTGAGAGGAGTCCAGGATTCTGCTCAGAACTGGCTGCTACCCCGGGCTGGGAGTTGTTCAGGACAGCAGCAGGAGCCTGCACCCCACACACCTAAGGGGGTTTTTTTTTTTGCATTTTTCTAGGCAAAAAAAAGGACAGCAGCAGCCCTGATCTGACTGCACAGAAGCGTCCTGACTGAAGGGGTAGGGAGGAGGAGACATCCATAAAAGACTAGTCCAAACCGGTTATTTATGGCTGTCTGCTCTCCAGGAGGAGAAACATTTTGTGATCAAACCCCACAGGCTCATTGAGTTGATTGCCTTTGTTCCTTCAGGTTTTGATATGGATTAACCTGGGCTTTAAGGAAAGTAATCAATTGTCCCTTCGTTTTCTTGGGCAGGTCTATAAAACACTATTTCCTGATGGATCAAGGGGACTTCTTTGTTCACTTCATGGATCTGACGGAGGAGGAACTTAAGAAGCCTGTAGATGACATCGTAACGACGAGGCTGGAGGCTCTGCTGGAATTAGCCCTGAGAATGAGCACAGCCAACACTGATCCTTTCAAGGATGATTTAAAGGTGAGAATGGGTGGAAGCAGAAGATAATTGACTTTGAGCAGAAGGCCTGCCATGGTTTGGGGAGATCTGTGTGCTGGAGAGAATGTGCTGCTTCCTAGGTTGCTCTGATGACTGGAGGCTGACTCTGACCATGGGCACCTTGCCTGTTGTTCCACAGTAGCTGTGGGTATCCTGTGGGTTCATTTCTTTCTTGCTCTTCCTTCACAGATCGACTTGATGCCCCATGACCTCATCACGCAGCTCCTGAGAGTATTGGCCATAGAAACAAAGCAGGAGAAGGCCATCATCAGTGCAGACCCCACAGAGCTTACCCTCAGCGGCCTGGAGGCCTTTTCCTTCGACTACATTGTGAAGTGGCCTCTGTCCCTCATCATCAACAGGTGAGGCGTCAGTCCACTGAAGGAAAAACAGGCAGGTACTCTCACAAGAGGTTTTCCATGCAAAAATCAAACATTCCTCAGACCTGGAGAGCAGAAAAAAATGCACTTGCTGAGGTTGCAGACTCAGAGGACACGGGCTGTTGCTACTCTAACAGGCTATTTTGCATTTAACTGCCTTGTGAGGGACTGAATGGTTCATTTTTCTGCAGGCATTTGCCTCTTGTTTCCCTGGAGAAACACTGCTGTGAGCCGCAAGCAAATGGGACAAGCAGCACTGCATGAACAGAGGGGCAGATTTCAAATTGCTAAATGCCAGCAATTAATTCCTCCCTTAATTTCCCTCTAAAAACTCCGTTGAATCGGTGAGACTTTCCTAACGACGCGATGCTTTGGGAATTTTGTCTCTTCCTTCCCAACAGAGCGTGTTAGCTCTGCTGGTAGCTATGGAAGTGAAAATAGGATTTGGTAAGGTTTCCTGAACTGTATCGACTGGAGCTCTGCAGACACCTACGCCGAAGTGTCTGAGCACAGACCTGAATCCAGTCCCAGAGCTATAAATAAGCAGCCCCATCTGCTTGTGGCAGTGCATTGCTGGTGGGGTAATGCTGCCTGTAGCTTGGTGACAGCTTTTTCTCCCCTTTTTTGGAAAATCTTGGTAAATTCTTGGGCAAATTCTAAAATCCTGGTGAATTCTTGGGTGACCATCACAGCCTTAGTGCAGTGGGTACAAGACCACAGGCTTTGACCTCCAGCCCTTGTGTGAGTGACCCCTGCACAGAGCTCGAGGGAATTAAGGGGGCTGGTGATGCACCCACTGGCAGGAAGTACGGAGGAGGGTCTCCTTGGAGAGGAATTCTTTGGGATGGTTGCAAATGTGACTCTCCTGCCTCAGTTCAGCGCAGATCTGCGTGCGTCTGAAGGCGGGGGGAACATATTGTGTAAAGTCTCTTTACCTCTGAGCAGCCTCAGCCTTCACAGCTTAGTCTGTCAATCAGAACAGGCCTTCATCTGGATGGGCTTCTCCTTTCTTTCCAGGAAAGCACTGACAAGGTACCAGATGCTTTTCAGACACATGTTCTACTGCAAGCACGTGGAAAGGCAGCTGTGCAACGTTTGGATCAGCAATAAGACAGCCAAGCAGTTCTCCCTGCATTCAGCTAAGTGGTACAGCCTTTTTTTTTTTTTTTTCTTTCAGTTTTGGGTCTCCTCCTTGCTAGTCAGATACCTCATGACATGGCTCAGACAATACTGAGGTGGAAAAGATCCTTAAAAATGTCTTACAGGCTCAGGGAGGTCAATTTGTAACATTTTAGGTTTGCTTGTAAAGTTGCTTTAATGTTTAATATAAAAATTTTTGTTTTATATAAGCAAATATTTAAAGTCTATGACAGGTTCAAAACTCTGACTCTACGGATGGAGGGAAAGCAATGGAAAATAATCAGAGTTGGTTTGCAGTGACTTTCCAATCCCTCTCACACTGCAGCAAGGAATTTGCTAGGACAGAAATATTTAGCTCTGCTTGGCTGTGCAAGCCTGGTGATAGTTCTCCGTGGCATTTGCTAGCTCTGAGCTGTGTGGGTGTGATTTCTCCCCTAGGTTTGCTGGTGCTTTCACACTGCGGCAGCGGATGCTGAATTTTGTGCAGAATATCCAGTATTATATGATGTTTGAAGTGATGGAGCCAACATGGCACATTCTGGAGAAGAACCTGAAGCTGGTGAGTGAAGTTGGAATGAAAGTCTTAACAAATGTAATATAGCCGAAAAAACCACCCATTTCCAGTGGCTGCAGGTGTCTGTTGATTTTGTGGGAGGCATTTAAATATCTGGGAGCTGCTGTTCCTGCCACGTTGCAGAGTGCTGCTGTTCTGCATCACCTTTCTGCCTGATTAGCCCTACATCCCTTTCCTGTGCTGCATCCCCCTGTCTCTGCCCAGCTCACACCCTGTTATGTAAAGGCTGGTTCTGCTCAACGTTCCTGTACACAGGAGAAAGAGAGCTGTGGAAAAGGAAGGTGGATGCAGAGTGCAAAGGCCATAAACCAGTCCAGGCACCTCCAGCTGAATCCTTGGCTGATTTACACTGCTCTTAGAAGTGGAGTCTGTGCTCTTCCTTCCATGCAACTGCCAAGGACTGACATGCTGGGAATGTTTGGTGTAAAGCATGGCCTTCCTTATTATTATTATTATTATTACTGTTATTACTATTATTCCCTCTGGTAGTCACCCTGCAATCAGACAGTTCTGGGTCGCACATCTTTTCCTCTTACAGCCTGAAAAACATTCATCTGAGGTACCAAACAGCCCATCACCCCTGCAATCAGCTCTTGGCAGCTGTCTGATGACCTTTGTGGATCTTCAGTGTCAGCTGATCCTACCTTAGTTCTTACTGTGCCCTGAGGAGTTGTTTTGGGGTCAGCTAACCAACATTTTTTGATGCCCTGTCATCCTTTTTTCTGGAGAATTCACAGGAGGGAGCAGGTCTAGCATTGTGAGCATCTCTGCATGTTCTTGGCAAGAACTTCTGAATGAGAAGAGTTTATATGTCAAGCTCCTGGGTAATCTGGGAGTTGTACTTCCTTCTTAATTCTGTTGCAAGTTTAGGTTTGCAAAATATAATGCTCAGTTTACTTTACTTGCATGGAGGCAGTTGCTGAAGTTATCCTGTCCCTGTTTTTCCCTTTCATTTGTATTTTAGGAGGGAAAAGGATGATCCTCACTGGTTTCATGTAATGCCTTATGGTGCATTTGATTTGTCACACTTCTCTCTTGTGCATTTTCACTTGAAGATAAGGCGCTCTCTTCCTAAAATTATAACTGGGATCTTCATCTTCACAACATCATTGTCTTCATCAACACAACTTCATCATCATCCTCATGGCATTAGAAAGCTGCATTTATCCCTGTTCTGCAGTAGCTTGAAGGGATATGGGAGGGGTTTCCTGCACGGGTCCTGCTGGAGCAGTGTGGATGCCATGGCAGTTTTAGTCCTGTGGTTCTTTCCTAGGCTTGACTTGGGTTCCGAGCTTCAGCACGTCCTGTAAGTGTACAGAGTGAGAGGGAGTTCGAATCTGTCGTTTAAAACTCAAGACTGGAGCAGCCTCTTGAAGTAGCAGAGATGAACAAAAAATCCTTACAGAATCCTTGCAACACTGCATGTCCCAGTTCCTTAATGGCTCCTAATGTCCCAGTTCCTTATTGGCTCCTAAAGCATATTTCTGAACAACTGTATGTTTTGATGATAAGTTTATTGACATTTAAGATTCTTTGATTTGTTTTTTCTCTTTTCTTCTTGTTTTCGCTGACTTTACTGAGCTTGTGAAGGTGGGAGTGGCCATGGCAAGCAGATTTGAAAACAAAGGAAATGCAAATTCATGAAGCAGAGAACTCCATCCTTTCCAGGGGAGGGTTTGGGTGACTAAAGCAAGCACGATTTGTGAGGATGTGATGTCAGGTTTGAAGCCTGTGGGGGGCAGTTGAAGGCAGTAATGCAGATGCAGTCTCCATCTCAGGATGTTTCTGGGAGGTACATGAGGAGTTTCTTGCTCTGAGGGGTCCCTGTCAGAGGCAGGGGGCTGGGACAGAGCTTTGGGGCGGAGCAGCACAGCTGCCCTGGTTTGGTTTGTCATTGTCACAGGCATCCAACATCGATGATGTCCTGAGCCACCACACGAGCTTCCTGGACAACTGCCTCAAGGACTGCATGCTCACCAACCCGGAGCTGCTCAAGATCTTCTCCAAGCTGATGTCTGTGTGTGTCATGTTCACCAACTGCATGCAGGTGTGTGCAGCCTCCCCGTGCCACTGCCAGCCCCTTTGCCAGCCCCACATGGACGAGCCTCTGTCCCCTCTGTCAGCAGCTTTAGGGCTTGACTGCGCACATCCTCTCCCAAATGGTTTCTGTGGCTTCTTACTCTGCAAAATCCTCCTTTTTCCCTGTTGAGATCAGGTTCATGTGGACCAAATTCCCTCTCTTGAAGTTGTAGTGCTCTGTAGAGACACTCTCTTGAGGGTGAGGTGATGGGCACATTCCAGGCAGCATCAGGGAGCCCACAGCAGTGGGTTTAGGGAGATGTGTTTGTCAACAGGGTGAATTCAGTCTCAGAGTTAGCTGTCCTGGGAGTTGGGGTGGGCAGAACGGGGCCTCGTGCTTTGCCACAATGGCAAGAACGGGCTGTGACCGTGTCCCCAACGCTGTGCCCCTGCCAGAGGTTCACACAGAGCATGAAGCTGGACAGTGAGATGGAGAGGCTCACCCTGGAGCATGGCACCATGCTGGGCCCGCCCACGGACGAGGAGCGTGCTGAGGAGGCTGCCAAGAAGAAGCTGACCAACAAGGTGGGACACGGGGACAGCTGGGCCTGGCTGGCACTCTGGCCAGGGTGGCCACTTGTAGATAGCCCTTCCTGGTTTCTGGTGCCCCTCTGGCCCCAAAAGCACGGACTTTGTGGAATTGTGGGCTGCTGGAGTTCTCAAAGTCTGCTTTGAAGACCCTGTCTCCCACAGCAGCACCTGCACTGGGTTTTGGGTTTCCACTTGTGTGTTCAGCTGTGCAGAGCCACATCCAGGCTTTCTGCAACGCCAACACTTTCCCATTCCGAGAGCTCTGGCTCTGTGTAGCCCATGGCTTTCATACCTGGGGGATCTGTCTTGTCCGTGTTTCTCTGTCTAGATGCACGTGGGATTTGCTCCGTGGTTAGCAGATCCTCCTGTCCCTCTGGAAGCCCCTCTGGCACACAGCTGCATCACCACTGCAGTCACAGTGCTCCAGAGGTCACAGCCTGTCTTAGGCAACACACGTCCTCTGCCTTTTCCTCCTGCTTGAAAATGAGCAGTGGCAGCACGTATTTGTGGAGAACTCAGCTGGGATCTGCTCTGGGCGTCTCCCAGGCTGGGCACAGCAGGGCTTTTAACTACCAAGGACTTTGAAAGATGGATTTCAGAGGCTGGGCAACTGGGAAGTTTTGTGACAGAATTTCTGGGCAGCTTAGGGAATGGGGGGAATACTTGCAGCCCCTTGGCAAGTGCAGATCAGCAAACACATGGGGCCACTCTGCCTTTGTCTTGGCAGCTTTTAGCAGAGCATGCTGACAGCCTGCACCTCACATCTGGCTTTGAAGCCACCATCAACAAGTTTGACAGCAATTTCTCCACACATCTGCTGGACCTGCTGGACAAACTGAGCGTGTACAGCACCAATGACTGCGAGCACAGCATGCTCAACATCATCTACAGGTGAGCCAGGCCTTTTCTGGCTGTTACTGCCCCTCCCGTGGGTCCCAGATTCAGCTCAGGAACTGCTGATGATCACTGAGAAATGTGTGTTTTTAGGAGCTCTCAGCAGCCTGGGATAGTGGAAGGTGTCCCTGCCCATGGCACAGGGTTGGACTGAGATGGGCCTTGAGGTCCCCTCCAGCCCAGACCATTCTGTCATTAGACACTGCTTTGCATTTCAACCCATGGCTCTAGGAAAACCCCAAAACACTTTCCTTTGAATTATGTGACATTTGCCCATTAATATTGTCAATGTAGCGTGAGTTTTCCTGGGGATTGTCTCACTGTGGAGACAGTGAATAAACCCATTTCCAAATACAGCGTAGGTATTCCAAGATGAGAAAATCACGCAAAGGTTTGATCACGAAGTGTCTATTTTAAGTTCCCATATTGGATTTATTTAAATAAGCAGCTTCTTGGAAATCAAAATTCCTTCAGAAACGTGTAAAAGTCAGGTGCACAGGATAGGAGAGAGAGAGGAGATGGAAGTTTTGCTGCTGGGTTTATATCCTCTGTGTTGCTTTTTCAGTAAAAATAACCCCTGGAAGTTCTGTTCCCTGTCCATCTGCACTGGATATCTTTTATGGCTGGCTGATAACCCTCCCAGCTCTGTTGAGACGTGCTACACCTGAAAGCAGAGAGAGGGGAAATGTTTCACAAATGTTTCTTAAGGAGTTTGTTGTCCCCTCCTGGTGCCTTTTCTGACACCATCTGACGGGGCTGTCAGGACTCCTGGTGCTTTGCAAACTCTGTTAGGTGAGGTATTCCCATTGGAGACTGCACTTCCAGCTGTCCTTTTCTTCTGGGAACTTCTTGTGCAGCTACTGCCACATGTTTGCACAGCCCCTGAGTCCCTGAAATGGGAATGTCGGTGAGGAACCCTTCTCCACAGCCCTTAGAACTCCGGTTTGCTCCATCTCTGAAGTGACCAGAGTCAGAGGTCTCCTCCTCATCTTGAAAATTCTCTGAAAACCTGGTTTTATGGCTGTGAGTGCAGGCCCCAGCTGTACAACTGATTGCTGTTCCTTTCAGGACTAACCAGGACAGCCAAGTCTATACAGAACCTTTTAGGAAAGGCTGGTGTGACTTCTCAACATTTTATGCCACCCTTCATCTGCCTGGGCATCCCAGGCAGGATCCATCTGTAGGAAAAGGCTGGCAGGATTAAGCTCTCGCTCTTCCCTGGCTGCCACCACTCCTGGGTGTCACAGGAGCATCCAGACTCAGGATAGATTCAGGGAGTGGGGCCACAAGCAGTTGAGTCCCTCAGGCAGGAGCATTTACTGCTCCTCATTGCTCCAGCTCTGCCTTCTTTACCCAGCACTTATATTTTTACCACCTTCAGTACCAGTTCTGACAGAGGGGCTTGTTCATGGTGCTCCAGCCAGGAGACCTTGATGGCAGCTCACTCCATGATCCCAGGGCACACAGGGCATGGCCGACACAGTGCTGAAGACCAAACTTGGTCTTGTCATGGTGTGAAGGTCTCACACGTGCCAGGACAGCGGGACAAGCTGGTGCTGCAGCCACAGCCTGGCCGTGCGTCCTGCCCACGGTGCCACGGCCAGGAGCTGTCCATCAGTGTCACAGCCCACACTGGGGCGTCAGCTGGGGCCAGCAGGTGACTCCTGAGCTGTGAGACCTCTGCAGCTGGCTCTTCCAAATATAGAGAGGTTGGGTTTTGCAACCAGCACTTCCTGCCTCAGGGGAAAGGAGAAGTGTGATGATGCAGTGCTTCTGTCCATGGCTCATGCTGAGGACAGTGACCTCAGCTGCAGCCACAGGCTCAGAGGAGGGCCCGGGTCCTTTGTCCTCCCTTATTTCCATGCCCCAGTCCTTATGCCATCTGGACTGTCATCACTGTCAGGTCCCCCCCCTAGTTTGGACTCTGGTACCACTTGAGTCCTTCACCAAGACATTGCTGGACCTTTCCTGTCAACCCAGATGTTTCCATTTCCTTAGCAGAAACCCTGGATGTTAACAGCCCCTGGGACCTGCCTGTCCAATCCCATAAGTCTGCTCAGGGGTGATTTAAAGGGTGGGAGCCCCACGGTGAATGCCCAGAGGTGACATTTAGCTCCCATTCAGTTGGCTCAAGGCCTGGGCTCTATGGCAACAGGAACCCGAGAAGCAGAGTGGAGGCAGTTGCCATCTGAAATAACGTATTTGACAGAGAGAGTTTATAAGGAAGAGTTTATAAGACATATCACTCTTTTCTTCCAATTTATAACCTTTTTATAACAACAGGAATCATCAACACGTCAGATAAATAGCAAAATGGCCCTTTTATTCACATTGTGCTACTTGCTCATCATTTATTTGATCCTGGTTTATTCATTTTGTAGTACTGAGTAACTGAGGCACAAGCATTTTATTTGTGGCACCAAACAATAGGAGATGGAGATCCAGAGGGTTTCCTTCAGAGCTCACAGGTGACAGATCTCTGTTGTGCCCAAGTCCTGCTCAGGTATGTCGTAGAATAGAATCAGAGAATGTCCTGAGCTGGAAGGGTCCCACAGGGATCACCCAGTCCCAGCCTGGCCCTGCCCAGACCCCCCAACAATCCCAGCCTGGGCATCCCTGGCAGCGCTGTCCAAACGCTCCTGGAGCTCTGGCAGCCTCGGGGCCGTGCCCATTCCCTGGGGAGCCTGGGCAGTGCCCAGCACCCTCTGGGGGAAGCACCTTTCCCTGATCTCCAGCCTGAGCCTGCCCTGGCCCAGCTCCAGCCACTCTTGGGAGTGCTGACAGAGGGTTGGCAACTGCAGGAACTCTTCAGTCACTCCTTCACATCCCAGGAGTGAAAAGCAGAAGTACAGCAGGGCGAGGCTTTGTCAGAAGGGTTAGTTAAGTCCACATCGTTAGTAATCTATACATCAGTGTGGTTATCAGGCATCCTTCCTTTACCAGCCTGGAGGAAACTGAGCTCAGAGTAGGTCACCAGGACATGTGAAGTGATGCAACCCCCACTGAATCCAGCCACAAAGCAAGAAACTGCCATATAAGCACATGCTGAGGAAGCACCACACAAATTGTGAAGAAATGGTTATCACAGATCACTTAAACCTAAAAGCGGTTGAAAGGGAAGCCAAGCAAAATCTGCAACTCACTGAGCTGGGAAAGAAGCAGCTTTAGAAATGGAACAGGTCCTCAAAGCAACGAGTCCTGGCCTTGTGTTTGAATCAAAAGTTGGTCAACACTCTCAGCTCAGTGTCAGGTTTCCCTGGTACAACTCCTAGAGGACGAAAGCAATGTAAAGCTTTTCAACCAGGAGAGAGCAACAGATAAATTCCATCTGTCGAGGCTCTGTTTTCTGCAGGCACCAAAAAATGTCAAGGAACAATTTGTTGCCATTTGTGTGAGGTTGTTAAGCAACATGAAACTCAAATATTGTGCCCATTCAGTTGGTACTGGAGCAGCCTAATTTGAGAAAGGGAGAGAGTAACTTCGGTGTGATTCACGGGCTCGCGTTGGCTGCTCAGTGAGCCAGGGCACACGAGTGCACGAGTCAGGGCTGCTTTGGGATCTGCCACGGGAAGGTCACAGCCGGCTTGGGGCTGGGTGGCACCATTTTGGATTATCAGGGAGGTGGGATTGTGGTATCCCTGGTGCTGCCTGCTTCGGAGAGGCTTTTCCAGGTATCACTTGTGTTTGTGGCTGGGCATCTTCCCACCAGTTGCTCGTGTTGGTGAATTGTGGATCCGTGGGAAGCATCCCGGTGTTAGCCAGCAGGTGGTGGGGATGGATATGCCAGTGTTGTGTGGTTCTGTGAGGATTTCATGTGGCAGTCAGTACCAGAGTTCAGTGCTGGTGAACTCTGGGCAGAAGGAGTGCTGGGGACTGCGGACACTGAGGAGCCCTTGTGCACACAGGACGCCTCTGTGTGGGCTGGAGAAGAGCTGTGACCATTTGGTCCTTCCCAATGTATCTGGGACATGTTCCTGGCAGATTTCCCTGTGAAAGGTGGCATTGTGAAGGGCCTGTCGAGGCACGAGTAGGAAAAGGTGCCACCAACACCCGTGGCACAGCACAGACGTCCCATGCCGGGCCAGAGCTCGCTGGGGGTGTCCTGGGAGAGGCTCCTGCTCACGCCTGCCCCGCCTCGGGTGTGTTTTGTCCCTCAGGCTGGACTTCAACGGGTTCTACACGGAGCGCCTGGAGCACATGTCGGCCGAGCGCAGCCAGAAGGCCCCGCCGCCGCTGCCCCGCCTGGCCGTGCCTGCCCAGTGACCGCCAGCCCTGCCCAGCCAGCCCACAGCCCGCAGACAAGCCCTGAGGGCTGGCCAGAGACACAGGGGAACGTTCGCTCTCCCGAGGTGTTTGTAATCTTTTGGGGTTTTGTTGGCGCTTGTTTGTTTGTTTTTACTGTTGTACGATGACGTGTTTGTGTGCTGTAAAATAAATTAAATAACACCAACAACAAAAATCAGGGTTATTTTGTCTGTTAACAGAACTCGGGGTGCAAATTATTGTGCAAATTATTGCCCCATCCCTGGAAGTGCCCAAGGCCAGGTTGGATGGGGCTTGGAGCAACCTAGGATAGAGGAAGGTGTCCCTTGATCTTTAAGTTCCTTTCCAACCCCAAGCCCACAGCAGAGGAGTTCCTGGGAATCTTACAGAGTTCTAAACGTTGCCTGAGGCAGTTTGAGAGCAGGTGGGTAGAGGGAGGAGGAGAAATGTCTCCCGGGGACAAGGGGAAACCAAGACACATGCCAGGGACACAGAGGCCTTGGGTTGGGGGCAGGAGTTGGGATGTGTGAGTGAGGGCTGTGGGCACAGGGCTGAGTGCTCCTGTCCTTCCTCCCTCCTCCTTCACACGGAGCTCATGGGAGGGCGGAGCCAGGGTCTCTATGCTCCAGGGCTTAACGCTGGTCCTCCAGCTTGGCAGAGGGACGGAGACCCCAGGAGAGGGTGGGGACTGCCAGCAAGCATCCAGTCCCGCTAGAAGTCATGGAGAGTTCATTTTTTAAATCAACAGCAAACTTCTAAGCACCCGTGGATGACTAATCCCAAGTCCCTTTCACACCCGCATGTCCGTGTCCATTTCCTGGTTGGCCCTGGCCTGGAACACCCAGAAATATAAACCTGCCCTGCTTATCTCCCCTGATAGCCCAGCCCCAGTGCTTCCTGTGGCAGTCCAGCCACCCCAGTGTCCCGAGTGCCCCTGCAGAGCCCCTGGGCATGTCCCACGAGGCCATGGACCCACCTTCTGCCCCTTGGACTCCCCCCTAGGCCATACACACAGTCCCCAATGCCACTCGGGCCGGCCCCCCACCCCAGTGTCCTGTGGACAGCCTCCAATGCCCCACTGATCCAGTCCCCCAACGCCCCACGGACCCTCCCCAAAGCCTCAGACACCCATGATACCCCACAGACCCCTCCCAGATGCCCATGGACAGTCCCCAGTGCCCCACAGATCATCCCCTGATGCCACATGGATCCTCTCCAATACCCCATGGATCCCCGTGCTGTCCCACAGACCCTTCCCCCGGGCCCCACGGACCCCTGTGATGTCCCACGCCGCCCCCACAGATGCCCCGTGGCCTCTCCCCAGTACCCCAGTACCCATCCAGGTGCCCCGTGGGCAGTTTCCAATGCCCCCTGCCCCTCCCCACGGACCCTCCCCTGATGCCACGTGGCCCCTCCCTAATGCCCCACGGACCGTCCAGGTGCCCCGCACCACCCCTCCTCAAATGCCCCGCGGACAGTGCCCCGCGGACACGCTCCAATGCCCCGTGGATCCTCCCCACGCTCCACAGACCCTCCCGGTGCCCCTGTACCCTCCTCAGTTCCCCACGGACCCCCGTGGTGGCCCGGGGGCCGTCCCCATTTCCCTACGGATATTCCCCGATGGCAGCGGACCCTCCTCAGTGCGCCACTGGACCCCCCGGCGCCCCGTGGGCTCTCCCCAGTTCCCCACGGCCCCCACCCCGATCCCCGCGATGCCCCGTGTCCCCCCAGCGCCCAGAGCCCCCCGGCACCCCCGTTCCCCGCCGTGGGCGGCCCGTCCCGCCGCGCTCCGCCCCGTCCCGTCCGCGGGGTGGGTGAGTCACGGCGGGCGGGGGCTGCCGGCGGCGCGGCGAGCGGGGGCACGGCGGGACCTCCGAGCCATGGCCCCGCCGCTCCTGCTGCCGCTGCCGCTGCCGCTGCTGCTGCTGCTGCTGCTGCCGGCCCGCGGTGAGCCTGGGGTCCCGGGGGGGCGGCGGCAGCCACGGGACGGGGCGGGCGGGGAGTTTGGGGGGCGTGCGGCGGGACCCCGGCGCGGGGCAGGGATGGAGGCACCGGGATGCAGGCGCCGCGGGATGGGGATGCTTTGCTTTTCCCCCGCGGCTCTCGGGGGGAAGTCCCGGGGTCCCGGGGGCACCTCTGTCCTCGCTCCGAGGGGGGGGACGATGGAGAAGGGACGCCCGGGGCCAGGCTCGCTCCCACGGGGATGCTCCCGGTACCCCGCCGGGCCGTGCGGGCACCTCGGGAAGGCGAGAGGCGGGTCGCCACCGTCACTCGGGCCAGCCGGGGGTCGCCCGTCACTCGGGCGGCGAGGTCGCCCGTGACTCATCTGGCTCCCAGCCGCGGGCGAGGGCCGTGGGCACCCCCAGACCGAGCACCCAGCCCCGTCCGAACCCGGCTTTTGGGACTCCCGGGAAAAGCAGAGGGTTTATGGCAGAAATTCTCCGTTCCGACATCCATGGAAGGCTGGGAGGGGGCTGAGCCACCCAGGCACCAGCCGCTCTCCCAAACAGCCCCCACAGCCGCCAGACGCCGAGTCACACGCGGTGGCATCACCATGGGGAGCTGGAAAACCTCCCTCTGTACTGCTGCACCGGGGACTCGGCGGGGGTTTCCAGCCCCAGAGGGACTTGCTCGCTCACAGGTGACACTGAGAGCTCTGTGGAGCTGGGGGGCTGCAGCTCCCTGGAGCCCGTCAGGGAGCAGCGTTCCCAGCAGGGCTTCCAGGACTTGCCCTTGGGGCTCATCCCTGCACCTTCATGTTGGCTGCTCCCATTTCCCCGGCTTCAGACCCGAGGGAGCGGCGCGAAGCTGTGTGGGACGGGAAGGGAGGGTTTAGGGTGGGGATCAGGGAAAGGTTCTTCCCCCAGAGGCTGCTGGGCACTGCCCAGGCTCCCCAGGGAATGGGCACGGCCCCGAGGCTGCCAGAGCTCCAGGAGCGTTTGGACAGCGCTGCCAGGGATGCCCAGGCTGAAGTTGTTGGGGCGTCTGGGCAGGGCCAGGGGCTGGATCCATGATCCCTGTGGGACCCTTCCAGCTCAGGGTATTCCAAGACTCGATTGTTCCTGGGCATCTGTCTCAAAGCCCTTTGGCTTTCCCCAGGCTCCGCTGCTGGGCGGCAGGAGCAGCTCCCCCACGTCGAGAGGTACGAGACGGTGCTGCCGCGGGAGCTGCCGGTGCCCCGGGGGAAGAGGGACCTCTCTGCGCCTCCGGTGAGTCACAGCTGGGCACAGCCGCCCTCGCTGCCTTCCAGGGAATCTGCCCGGGGGGTTGCAATCAGCAGGGATCTTGTCCCACCACCACCATCAGAGCTGCACCCCTTGACCAACAATTTGGCCAGACCCGCTCAGCCGTGCACCGAAAGAATGGCGTGCTGCCCATTTCCTTGCCTTGCTTTCATCCCAGAGGATGGAGATGTTGAAGCAGTTGATCAGATCAGCTTTTCTGGGCTGTTTGGGGTCTAATTAGGACCTGCAAACAGTGGGGTACACTCTTGGAGGGAGGGGCTGCTTTCTCCAGTGCTTTCTTTGGAGACACGACCCAGCGGTGCCACCTCTTACAGACTGGAGTGATCTTGTGACATCTGGTCTTTCCTCAAGGAGGGGTTTGTGAAGCCTCGTGGAGCTGTAAGCACTTTTCTTGCTGTGTTTGCTGAAGTTGGGGTATTTTTGTCCTTTGGGACAGAGAAATAAGAATCAGAAAGTTGCAGAAATCCACATGAAAGGAAGCCAGTGCTGTTTTTCTTGGGAAACCTGGCAATTTGGGGGAAGGAGTGGGGTTTGAGTCAGGAGTTTGGAGTGCTTGATGTTGACATCCGTAGGTTGCCTTGACCTCAAAGATACTTTCCTCATTGCCTTACAGTGAAACTCAGCCAGGTTTTTTTTGATTCCTTTTCTAGACCCAAAAAGCGCCGATTTTAGCGCCTGGAGGGATGGAAGGACAGGGGACACGTATTCCCTAGTGCCATGCAGCACGTTCCTCTGTGATTCAAACCCTTCCTGATAAGCTAGCTTCAAAAACACTCCCCGAAAGCATCTGTTTTCCCTGCTCTAGAAACCTAAACTTGTCCACGAGATAAACATTCCCCAGGCTATTTAGAGACGCCATCTGTGCCGGGTGTGCGCCAGGCGGCTCCGCACCGATCCCCCCGGAAAGGGGAGCTCACCCACCTCGGGATCCCTCTGGAGACAACATCTGCCATGAGCTGTGCGCCCTGGGGCTGTCTGATGGGTGGCACCTGGATTTGGTCTTGGCTTGGGTGGTCCTTGGACATCTCAAACCTGCCTTGCTGAGGGTAGGAAGTCTCCTGCCTTCCAAGCCCTTTTATTTTTTCCTCTTGGAGAGAGGTTAGATTTGCTCTCTTGGTCTTCTGGGTGGGGAAGAAGTTCTCGGCAAGGCCCTCTGAGACAGAGATGGGTGTTCTCCATGCTGGCTCCTCCTGTAGCTGGGATGGGCTTGGGCCACCAGGAGCTGGTTCTGGGGTCGGAGTGACTGGGACACCTGGGGTTGGTCGAGCAGAGCCGCCAGCCAGGTGAGGGTTGAAGCAGACCAGCTACACCCTGGCTTTGCTCAAACCCAAAAGTTCATCCCTGCAGACAGGGTGGAGCCCCGGGTCCTGCAGTGCAGGATCTCCTGGGTGCCAGCCTTCCCACCAGCACAGCAGGGAGCGTGGCAAACCTGGCTTCTGCATGGAAAGGGATTGGGAAAAGTGAGGCCCAGCCCTACTGCGAGGCCTGTTGCCTCTTCCCGCCCAGGGAAGAAACACCCTGTGCTGGGGTGGGACGGGACATCCCGTCCCCATCCTCTGCAGGCTCTCTGGGTCTCTTACTGGGACCAGCTGGAAGAAACCCCTCCTCTCCCTGTGCTCTGGCTGTGGCTCTGCTGTGCTGGCTCAGCACGGTCACGGGGCTCGCAGGGCTGCTCCCAAAGCCTTCCCATCTGGAGCCCTTGCACAGCCCATGCTAATGCAGAAGGGGGTGATTCACAGAAGATCTGTCAGGACTTTTTTATTTTAAACTTGCCCTGCGGTCATCTCCAAGAGAGGCTCCCTGACCCAGCACCCCCTTCCAAGTGCTTTCCTGCCATTCCTTGAGACCTCTTCTGGCCTCGGCCTTGCCAACAATAACAAAGGATGGCTTTGTTGGCGGACACGGGTCGGGACGGGCGGGAGACGCTGTTCATAAGAGAAGAATTTTCCAGGGACCCGTGAGCGCGCTGGCACGCCGGCCTGGAACTGCAAACCAGGGAGAATCGGGGGCAGCTGAGTGACAGGCAAACCCTCTCACCTGGCCCCGCTGGCGCTGAGTCAGCAGGGCTTTCTGCTCAGCCTGGCTCCTGCGGGGCGCAGATCATCTCCCCGGGAATGCTGAGCCATGGTATGACAGCCGGTGCTGTCATGCTCCCCAGGGAGAGGCAGCACACCTCATCCCTGAGGAATGCTGGCCCCATGGGAAAGGTTTGCTTTGCCTTTGGCTCAGCTCTCTCCACACCTGGGTTCTGCAAGGGCTGAGGATGTGCCCCCAGAAGAGGTGGATGTGCCCTCAGGAGAGGTGGATGTGCCCTCAGGAGATGTCTCAGGTCCCTTGTGCCAAGGGCACAGCCTGACACGGGACCATCAGTGTCTCCCAGTGACCCCAGTGGGATGGGGCCTCTGGAGGTGGAGATCACAAGATACCCCAGAGGGAAACACTTTTCCTGTAGGAACATCTCCATCCTCAGGGTTTGGGGCTCAGCTGGCTGAGCCACAGCCACCGTGACTCCCTCCCACCAGCAAAGGGGATCTGGGACACAGTGACACTAAAATCTGCTCTGAGAGGCTGCAGAGAGCCAAGGGAAGGTTGTTCCCTAAATGTGAGGTGGCGTTAGATCAGTCAGGGAGGGGGAAGTCTCTGCTGATAAGAGCCATAGGGATCTTTGTGGTTCGGCTGATGAGTAAGTGCTGAACTCAGGCCCCAGAAAAGGAGCTCTGTGACTGATGAGTAGGAAACCTCAGTCCCTGGCACGGCCATCTGCAGCCATGTGTCAGACACGGGAAACCAGACTTTGCTGACTCTGTCTCCTTGCGGGTGACCTGTTCTTCATCTCAGGATGTGCCGGGGATTTGCGTTATTGCCCACATGCTTTCTTCCTTCTCTTCTGATTTCCTGTGTCTGCTGGATGCCCCCAGGGCGAGCAGCCAGGCTCCCGGTCCCGCAGCGGGGCACAAGCAGACCTCGTCCCCTCTCTGGGCGGGACAGGGGCCTCTCTGGGGCAGCTCTCGCTCCTGCTGACGGTGGTTCTCTGATGGCACCTCTCTTCCATGCAGAGCACCTACCCGGGCCACGTCGTCTACAGCGTCCGTGCTGAAGGCAGGGAATACCTCCTGTGGCTGGAGAAGAACAGGTGAGTGCAGCTGGGCACCGTGGGGTGGCCAGGGTTGGGTTTGCATCCCACCTTTGCCGTGAGCAATCCTTCTCCAAGGCCTGGTGTCACTGCACTGGTGACCTAAGCCTCAGCCCAGAGCACTTTGTTCCCTCCTTGCCAAACCCGCCTTGGGGGGGTTACAGTCCCCACAGTCCCCAAAGTGGGGTCGCTGCTGACGCCCCGTCCCACCTGCAGGGCCCTGCTGGGGCAGCACTACACCGAGACTCACTACTCGGCCGATGGCTCAGAGATCACGAAGAAGCCGGACACCCAGGTACGGGCAGGCTCGGGGGGAGCAGCTTTCCCACCCCTGTGGGGGCCCTCCACGCCGGTGCAGCCCCCACACCTCTGCCCTCTCTCTCGGCAGGACCACTGCTTCTACCAGGGCCGTGTGCGGGGGCACCCCGGCTCTGCAGCGAGCATCAGCACCTGCGGCGGGCTCAGGTAGGACCCCGGCTCCCTGGAGCCCTGCTCCAGGCTGGGAACAGCATCCAGCCTCGGCACATGCCCCGGTGAGCCGGAGTGACCGAGCGCCGGTGACCGGGTGTGACCGAGCCCCAGTGACCGGGTGTGACCAAGCCCCGGCCGTGCTGATGGAGTGAGAGCTCAGCTTTCCCCTGCGGAAAGGAAGATGACATCCCTCTTCCTGCTGGAGGTGCTGACCCTGGCTGGGTGCCCGGCAGGAAAGGCACACGGCACTTTTGGGGGGCTGACTCACGGCAGTGGGGTGAGAGTGGAGCCCTGACACCACAGGAGCTCCGGGCAGGAGTGCCCTCGCTGGATCCATCCTGAACGGCTCAGCTGCTGAACGCCGGGATGTTCCTTCCTGCTGCCTGAAGCACCGGACACTCCCTGTGCCGTGGGTGCCGTGCCACAGCTGCCCCCTCCCAGCCCAGCAGCCGGCTGGGCAGCTGTATTTTTATAGAATCCCAGAATGGTTTGGACTGGAAGGGACCTTTAAGACCTTAAAGCCTTAAAGACACCTTCCGCTAGACCAGGGTGCTCCAACCTGGCCTTGGACACTTCCAGGGGTGGGGCACATATCGCTTTCGGGCGTGTGTGTAGGGTCTGTCCGCGTCCTGCCCGCCTCCCCAGAATGACGCCTGCCCCTCTCTCTCCGCAGCGGGTTTTTCCGGGTGAATGGGACCACCTTCCTGCTGGAGCCGCTGGAGGGGGCCGTGGCCGGCCGGCACGCCGTGTACCGAGCAGCTCACCTGCGGGGCAAGCGCGGCACCTGCCGGGAGCCCGGGGCCACCCTGGAGTACGACCGCGAGCCCAAAATCCCTGCGGCCATGAAGCTCTACCGCTGGGTAGGGATCGCACGCCCGCTCCTCCCTGAGCCGGGGCGTTCCGTGCCTCCTGGCCGTGCCCCTCTCCCGCCAGTTGTTGGCTGGGGTGGCCCCTGGTGGGAGCAGGCCCTCGGACCCTGTGCCATTGGCAGCAGTATCCTCGCAGGCCACGGGCTCTGTGGTGCCTGCAGAGCCTGGTGTGTTATCCCGGGGGCAGGTTTGGGTTTCCCAGCATGCAAGCTGGAAATGGAAACCCAGCAAAGCAACATCACAGAGCCGAGCTAGGAGACCTGCTAACCTTGGCAGATCCTCCAGGATCCAACACACCCCATGGGAGGGTCAGCTGCCTGGCTCAGTGAGCTGCAAGCTGAACCCCACTTTGCTCTTCCCTTCCAGAAATCCGGCCCGATACAGAAAGGTCCCCGGTACGTGGAGCTGGTCCTGGTCGCGGACAACCAGGAGGTAAAGTGGGCTGGACTGGTGCCTGTGGGTTTGCTGTCATGCCGTGCAGCGAGGAGCTCAAGGCCACCCTGGAAACCTCTCTGTGTCCTTCCATAGTTCAGGAAGCACAAGGACCTGCGCACCGTGCAGAACCGCATGAAGGAAATCGTGAACCATGTGGACAAGGTGAGCCCAGGGCTCTGGACCTGCCCTCCCAGCCCCAGTGTGGGCACAGAGGAGGTGGCAGACAGGTTGGCATGGGTGGGCTGGTGGAGCTGAAGCCAGTCTCAGGCCTGCAGGGGGCTGCTGCAGGGTGACCGCTCCCTTGGCCAGCCGCACGTGCAGCGTGGACACGGCAAGGGGCTCAGTTCTGTCCATAAGACAAGGGAAATTTCATCCTGTAACCCCTGGGAGCACATCCCGTGGCCACTGGAGCAGCTGCTAACAAAGGCAGGGATGCACTGGAGCATGGCAGGTTTCCTGGTGGCTCTGCTTCAGCCTCGCTTGTTGGTTAGCAGTGTGGGAGCAGCATCCCAGCCTTCACCAGCCAGGAGGGAGCCCAGAGGCCTGGGGGGAAGCCCTGCCCACACCATCACCCCACCCTGTATTATTTATTGAGGGTGACAGAGCTGATACTGCCCAGTGAGGAGCGTCCTGGGCTCGGCTGCAGGTCCCCAGGGCAGGTGGGACCTTCCCTCTGCTGCTGCAGCCCAAATCCAGGCTCTCTCTGGGCTGTGTCCCCCACTCCAGCTCTACCAGCCCCTTCGCCTGCGGGTGGCCTTGATCGGCCTGGAGGTGTGGAACCACAGGGACAAAATCACAGTCAGCCCCAACCCAGAGGTGACACTGGACAACTTCCTGCACTGGCGGGAGTCGGAGCTGCTGAGGAAGAAGCCCCACGACAACGCCCAGCTGATCACGTAAGGACAGGGGGCCACCACCTCGCCACCCTGCCAGCCCTGCTGCTGCCCAGGGCACGTGGCCACTGTGGCATCTCAACCCCACAGGGGCGTCGACTTCCACGGCAACACCGTGGGGCTGGCCAAGAAGCTGGTGATGTGCACCAGGGACTCAGGCGGCGTCAACCAGGTTGGTCCTGTGGTCTGCCCTCCCTGCACTGCAGCTTCCAGAGCCACTCCCTCCTCCACTGGTCCCCAGCTTTCCCCCTCTGCAGCCTTAGGGCTGGATTTGGTCCCTGGCATCTCTGCCCCCTGAGTGACTGACCCTCAGAGAAGTGCTGGGGCCGTGGGCATCCAGCTGGGCTCCCAGAGAAGCTCCATGGACACAGGAGCTGGGATTTCAGGAGGCTCTCAGGTGGCTGGGACTGGCTGTGCTCCTCATACCTCGTCAGGTCTGTGGGAACAGGAGCAGGAGTGATTGGCTGTAGTTCCTCTGGCTGTCCAGACCCACCACCAAGCATTGCTTTTTTGGAGCAGCCACTTTGTCTAAGCTCACTGACAGCCCTGAGAGACCAGTCTGGGGGTCTTCAGGGGCAACGGGACCACGTCCAGTTTGTGTCTTCCCTTACCTGAGCATGGCAGCGTGAGGGGACACCTTGCAGAGCCCTGGCAGCCCCATGGAGAAGCTGTGGAGAAACCACAAGGGCGCTTAATCCACGCTGCGCTCCTTGTCCCCAGGATCACAGCACAAACCCCATTGGCGCCGCGTCCACCATGGCTCACGAGATGGGGCACAACCTGGGCATGTCTCACGACGAGGACGTGCCCGGCTGCCGCTGCCCTGTGTCCAAAGCTGACGGGGGATGCGTCATGGCAGGGAGCGTTGGGTGAGTGAAGGAGATGGGGGGACATCCCTGAGCAGCAAACATGCTGAGGTGTCCTCTGGCAGTATCCTGATGGGGTGAAACCCGTGAGATGGCCAGGTCTGGGTGGACATTCCACCCCACCCCACCCCACGCCGCTGCAGTGCCTCTGGGCCTGCCGGTGGCCCACCAGCTCCCCCCGGGCTCTCTGCTCACGACCGCCTGGTTTTGTGTCCCTCCAGGCTGGTCTACCCCAAGCTCTTCAGCCGGTGCAGCGAGCAGGACATGTGGCAGTTCCTGGGGGACCCCCGGACCAGCTGCCTGCTGAACGCCCCGCGGGCGGACGAGCTGTACGGGGGCCCGGTGTGCGGGAACCAGTTTGTGGAGCGGGGAGAGCAGTGTGACTGCGGCACGCCCGAGGTAGGGGGGTCCCCGAAGGGCTGCACTGAGGGTGGGCGGCAGGCACCAGAGATCTGTCCAGTGGACTCTCCTCTTGTGCTGCTTCTGCCAAGAAATAACTCACAGAGGATATTCGTGTGTGCCCCCCTCATGTGGCTGGCTGTGATTTTAGCCTAGGAAAGATGGACACCCCCCATGTCCTCCAAAGAGGTGACCCAGGAGGGGACATCGGGGCACGTTGTTCTTTCAAGAGCTGTGCTCAGCTGTTCTTCATCCCTACCAGCCCATCGAGGGGGGGAATTGAGACAAACAGCCGGGCAATGCCTCTGGGATGAATCCCTGGTCACAGCCCTGTGCTGGGACCTGAAGGAATGCCCCCCTGATTCAAGGAGCACAGAAATGCTCATGTTTTCTCCTTCCTGGAGACGTGCAAAGGGGCCCAGCTCAGGCTCCATCTTCTGAAAAAATCCCTTCTGGTCCTTTGGTTTGGTGTTGGTAATGAGGGTGAAGAGGCAGCAGGAACGGTCCCCACCTGGGATGTTGTGGTGGCTTTGCTCCTTGGTTCAGCCATGGCAGCTACACTGCTGTGGGCACCTGGTGACACGGCCACCTGGTCCCCTCAGAAAAGAAGGAAAGGGTCCTTCCGGGGGCTTCCAGGAGGGTTTCAGTCCATCCCTGTCTTGCAGGAGTGCTCGGACCGCTGCTGCAATGCCACCACGTGCCAGCTGAGAGAGGGAGCCGAGTGTGCCCGAGGGGAATGCTGCCAGGACTGCAAGGTACTGCCGCCCACAGGGGACCAGCTCGGCAGGAACTTAAGTAGAGGAAGAGCCGGTCCGAGCCTTGGAGGTGTCTCTGTGCTGTGCAGTAGCCCAGTCAGCAGCAGAGTGTCAGTGTCTGGATCCACGGGGTGCTGGGAGGCGTTTCCCAGACCGGGGTGTTGCTGTGCCGCGGTGCCCGGAGATGTGAGAGCGCCCAGGCAGCGCTGGCATCCCTGTTTTCCGTGCAGGTGAAGGCTGCAGGTGTGCTCTGCCGGGCCAGCAAGAACGACTGCGACCTTGCCGAGCACTGCAGCGGCCTCAGCGCCGAGTGCCCCGAGGACGTGTTCCAGGAGAACGGCGTCTCCTGCCAGCACGGCAGTGGGTACTGCTACAACGGGGCCTGCCCTTCGCACGGCGAGCAGTGCCGGGCGCTCTGGGGCGCAGGTAGGGCCCCCTCCCTGCCCACCCTCCCGCCCCACCTGCTGCGGGATGTGCCCGAAGCCCCTCGGGCCAGCGCATCGCCCGGCCGTGGTCCGTTCCTGCATCCCGAGCTGTGGCGCTGCCGATCCTAAAGCGCGGCCGCTGGCGCCGGCACAGCTCCGTGTGACCCTTTCCGTGCGTCCCGCAGAGGCGCAGGTGGCTCCCGACGTCTGCTTCAAGCACAACAGCGAGCAGCACGTTCACCTGCACTGCCTCACCGAGTACGGGAAGCAGCCCTGCAGCCCCAAGTAAGGAGCGGGGCGGGGGGATGGCCCAGCCCGGCCGAGCTCTGCCCGCTGGCGCTCACGGCTGCGCGTCCCGCAGGGATGTCAAGTGCGGCACGCTGCTGTGCCTGAGCGACAACACCCAGCCCATCCTCGGCAGCGGCTACTACTCCTTCGGCTACTACTTCGGCCGCTTCAAGTGCAAGGCGGTGATCGCGGGCAGCGACGCCGGCGAGGCGGCCGAGCTGCGGCTGGTGCCCACCGGCGCCAAGTGCGGGGAGGAGATGGTGAGAGCCGTGCGGGGCCGGGCCGGGCCGGGCTGGGGGAGGGTGAGCGCCGGCCCCGGGGCAGCCTCAGAGCCCCCCTGCCTGCCCCCAGGTCTGCTACGCCGGGCGCTGCCAGAACCTGCTGGTCTACGGCGACAAGAACTGCTCGGCCAAGTGCAACAACCACGGGGTACGCGCTGAGATCCCTCCGCAGAGCTGCTGCGGGCCCCGGCCGCACGGCCACCGCCCTGACGCTTCCCCCCTCCTCCCAGGTGTGCAACCACAGGCGGGAATGTCACTGCGACCCCGGCTGGGCAGCGCCCTACTGCGAGCAGGAGATCTCGGGGATAGCCACAGGTACGGCCCGCTCATCCCGACGCGTGTCCCGAGGAGGGAGCCTGGGGAGGGGGCTGGCACCGGCTGCGAGGTGCTGCTCCATCCCCAAGCGCCCGGGTCGCTCCCCACAGGCAGCAGCAGCGTGGTGCTGGCGGCCGTGCTGGCCGTGCTGGCCCTGGCCGGAATCCTGCTGGGCAGCGGCGTGGTGCTCCTCAGAGCCAGGGCGGCGCGGCGCTCCCACAAAGGGTAATTCCCGTCTCCGCTTCCCTCTGAGCTCGAGGGGTGCCCGGAGCAGCTCCACATGGTCCCTGTGTCCCACAGGAGCTCCAGCGGGACTCCCTCGGGCCTCGCCAACCCGCTGTTCCAGGAGGGCGGCCGGACGCGGCCGTGCCGCCGCCAGCTGTCCAGCCGGGACATCGGCCAGCCCAGCCTGGTCAGCAGCACGGCGGCCCCGCGGCCGGCCCGGGCCCAGAGCCCTGTGCTGGCCCTGCAGCCATCGGCACCCGGCCCCCAGGTGCCACCTCGGTCCCCTCCGGGATGGCCCCCGCAGGTACCCGCCCCTCCCAAGCGGCCCCCCGGACCCGTGCGGGGCACATCCGCGGGGTGGCCCGGGCTGGAGCCTCGGGGGGCCCTTCCTCTGCTCCCTGCCCCGCTCCGGGTCCCTCCTGGTGCCCAGGTGAGGCAGGCGGGTCTCTCCTTCCGCCAGGCGAAGCCGAAGCCGCCCAGCAAACCTCTGCCAGCGCTGAAGAGCAAAGTGCCGAGCCAGGGCGAGGGGCCGCCGGCACCATCCCTCCCACCGGCACCCTTCCAGCGCTGTCCCCCGCCAAAGGTGGCCCTGAAGCCGCCCCCCGCCAGGAGGTGACCAAGGATGCTCCATCCGCCACCGCGGCCGGCCGAGGGGGGGCACAGCTGGGTGGGTGGCACAGCTGGGAGCCATCGGCTCGCTTCCCCCCTTACTTGAATTGCTGGCCGGCCCTCTCGGACCCTGCCCGCGGGGCACCAGTGTTTACAGATCCTCGAGTTGTGCCTTAATGGACTCGGCAGCCTCACGGCTGTCCCGCGGGGAGCCGTCAGCCGAGGCTTCCCAAGGAAACTAGGAGCCGGGACAATGCCAGCTCCGGTTTGGAGCACTGCCCCACACCGGCCCAGGCTCTTCTGCGCCCTGGGAGCTGCTGCTTTCTCTCCCGACGTCCTGAATGTGTCCTGCTCCTCCTGCCCTTCCCTGCTGGAGCTGCGGAGGGGAGGTCCTGGCATCCCGGGGCAGGAAGAGCGCTGCGCCGTGGGGACCGTGCCCCAGGAGCGCTGCCCCGGCTGGGGACGCCACATGGCGGGGTGGCACCAGGGGCTGTGGCAGGTCCAAGCTGGGCTTGGCCTCCCCACGGGGCTTTTATCTCTGAAGGTATTCCTTGAGTTACTGTTCAAAAGGGAATTCCCTGGGAGCCTTTTTACTGCAGCCATTTATTTATGACCCTTATGTGACCATTTTGAGCCACTTGCTGTAAAACCAGGCATCCCATTTTTTATATAATTCAGGTTTAAGGCTTTTATACCAATAAAGACTGAAGCTAGAAGTGTCATGGGCTATGTCTGGGCAGGAGGGGACAGCAGGGTGGCAGCAGGCAGGGAGCTGTGCGGGGAGCAGGGAAGGGGGAAGAGGGTTGGAGCTGAGCTCCCCAATCCAGTGCCAGAGCCACGGGAGCTAAACTGCAGTACATTTTGCCAGCCACGAAGAGCCAGGCTGCCCCAGGGGCTGCAAGACGCTGCAGGGAGGCCCCTCATGCCCAGCACCATCCTGGCTGGGGCCTGCTTTGAGCCCAGGGGGCTCCCAGGGTGGCAGTCGCTGCAGCTTAGAACATCCACACCACACAGTGCTGCTGCACGGTGAGAGGTCCCCCACTTCGTGTGCCACCAGCCCTAGGACACATAAAACCATCCAAAAAATGTTAACAAAATAATTTTATTCTGCTTTATCAAAAGAACTTAACACTGTGAATGTAAACCTGACCGTATGTATCGTGTTTCCTTAAGGAGATGCAGATCCAGGGGCAGACCCCCCTAGTCACGGCCCCACACAGGCCGTGGGAGTGGAGAGAAAAGCCAGTTCAATCCCAAAATCCTGGCTGCAGGCGTGTCCCTGCTCACAGCTGGGGCTCAGAGGGCAGCACAGCCCCCGCCAGGGTGCCACAGCCGTGGCCATCCCCTCCTGCACACTCTGGGGCTGCTGCGGCAGCGGCTGGGGAAGCAGGGAGGGTGGGGGAGGCTGCTGCAGAAGGCACTGAGCATCACACATGCTGCTGCAGGACCTGGGACCGTGGGAGCAGCCCCGGGGGGCCCTCAGACCACGCGGGGAGGTGGCTGATGCATACGGAGGGACACTGAGCCAGTGACAGCCACTTAAGGCAAAGCCATGCACCCGCCCGGATGGCGCAGGGAGGCACAGCAAGGCTCAGATCCAAAGGGAAGTGGCTCCTCCTGCACTGGCTTGGAAGGCTTTCCTGCTCCCTGCATGGACATCTTGCTCTGGTCACTGCAGGAGAGGTGTGACCTGCCTGGTCATTGCTCCCAGCAGTTCCCCTGGTGCCCTTGTCACTTCCAGGCTGGCAGTACCTACCCTGTCCATCCCAGCCATTCCTGATGCCCAGCGCATCTGTCCAACCCCAGTAACACATGAAGAAAATCACAGGGACTACATCCCTGCCAGCATTCCCTCCAGCAGTGCTTCTAGCCTATAAAGCCTGTCCTCATCCCAAAATCCAACCAAAGCAGGTGCTGCCGGGGTGAGGAGAGGCCGCGTGGCAGGGCAGAGATGAGACTCCACTGCTTCTTCAAAGCCCATCCCACAGGAAAAAGGGCACTCTACAAGCCAAGCAGCATTTCCAGGAGACATTTCAAACACTACAAAACACACTGCCACCCGCTCTCCGCCCTGGTGCCCTGGACCCGGCTCCTGCCAGGGCTGGGTTGGAAGAGGAGCTGGTATGGTGGAGCAGAGCATCAACTGAGCCTTGGGAATTTGCAGGCAGATGGAGGACAAGAAAGACCACCCAAAACTGCTGCAAAGTCCCACAGTTATGTCTTACACCCTGCAGGAGGGGCAGGGCCAACACAACCCTGCTCTGCCCCAGAGATGGAGGAGAGGCAGCCAGGGCAGGAGCAGAGACAGCAGCAGGCACCGTGTGTCACTGAACTTCCTTGTGGAGGGACAGTGCCCTCCCTGGAGCCCAGCCACACGGGGTGGGGACGCGGCACTGCAGTGCCCGAGCCCACACACCTCCTCTGGGGACATCACGAGCACAGGAGAAGCTGGTTTGGGTTGAACGTATCTGAGTGGCAGGAGCTGAACACATCCCTCCCCTTGCCGTGAGGCTGCAGATGGTGCCAGGCACAGAAGATCTCAGTGGGCCGAGTGCCTGGAATGCCACCACCCTCCAAGGGTGGCACGGCTGCTCCGAGGGGACAGGACAGCAGGAAGGATGCAAAGGTGACCTGGCTGGCAGAGCAGAGCAGGTCTCTGAACATGCAGCAGCTGGGGTGCTCCCAGCTGGAGAACGGCATTCCAACTCTTGCCAGCTGCTCCTCCAGCCGTCGCAGCCCAGATCCTCACAGAGCACAAGGAGGAGCAGGTCCTAGGAGCAAGCACATCCTCACAGGCAGAGGGGAGGAAGGAGGAAAAGTGGAAAGCAGGTTGTCCCAGCAGATTGGCCCTCCCCAAGCACATCTCCCCCTCACCGTGCCACGGCACACCAGGAGCAGGGTCGGATGTATCACAACGCAGATCGGGACAGAAGATCCGCCTGCCAGCCAGCCTGGCCAGGCACGAGAGGAGCAGGGACACGCTCCTTGCCACAGCTGCTCAAGGACATACAAAGCAGGTCCCGCTTGCTGGAGCAGCGGATTTTGCACGGAGGAGCAGCAATGCCTCGCCTACTTTGCAGCTGAAGTGTCAGACATCTGATCTGCTGCACAGTAGGGTCCTTTCACTCTTCTCTTCCCCTTCACTTTGCCAGCATGGCAGAGCAGTGGAAATTCAGCCCCCTTTCTCTGGTGAATGACTTACAGGGAGGCTGGAATCTGAGCAAAGACTTGCCAGGCTCTGTTCCCAACCAGCTGCTCCGAGGTGCTCCTGAAATCTGGTTTAGGAGGCAATGAGACTCAGCCACCCAGTGGGAACACCACAGTCAGTCCCAGGCAGCCTGTGAGAGGCTCTTGCTTGGAGAGGGGGGTTGCACAATCCCTTCAGAGATCGCTTCCTCCAAATCCTTATCTAGTGCTGCTGTCTACAGGAATATTATGGCTATGCAGATCCTACTCCAATAACCTATTCCACACCAAAGCACTCCTTGCTCTGAGCAGGAACACGCTGGCCAAGGAGAGCCCACTCCACCGGAGTCCTTGAGGAGAGCGAGACAGCGTCAGCAGAAACCTTCACCAAGCGAAGCTTCAGTGGCAGGACAAGGGGAACCTCTTCACTCAGCCTCAGCCAGGAGCACTGGGCAATGACCAGTGTGCAGCAACACAGCACTCAAAGCCACATCTCCTTCCTCCAGAGTAATGCCTGCTAAATAACTGCACCTACCCCGGGAGGCTTTCCTGCTGTCTGTCGTTTAATATTCCAGTATAGGTATGTTAGTACAGGATTATCCCTCCTTTGGAAGCACCAACTTAACAGGGGGAGAAACGGAAGAGGCAGAGCCCTTGCAATCTGTTGCTAGAAGAAAATCACCCCAAGTGGCACCTATACACAAGATGTCCAGGCATGTGCTGCATCCGCCCCTCCGGCACAGGGCCTCATCCCCGGGCACAGCCGGGCTCGCTGCTGAGCTACACCGGGTTCCCTTCTGCCTCCCTCAGCCAGCTCTCTCCTTGCCTCTGAGGGGGCTTTCTCCAGAGGTCTCCAGGGCCTCCTGTGCAGGAAGGCTGGTTTCATGGGCAGTCCTCAGGCTGGCCTGCTGGAAGGCACAGGAGTCCAGAAACATGCCAGGGATGCGGTCGCCAAAGTACAGCTTGCTGTTGGCAGCGATTGCCTGGTACTTCATCAGCTCCAGATACTCAGGGGTCAGCTTCAGCTACGAAAAACAGAAACCAGAGACTCTAAGAGACAGCTTTCTGGGCCCTGCAGTGTTAGGTTTCATGTCAGGCAGCTGCCTCCTGGGGTGTGGGCTGTTAAATCAGCTTTTCACAGAGGAAAAGAGTGAGCGACCAGCTTCCCAGTGCTCACCTTGTTGGAGTCAGCCAGCTTCCGAGCAGCGTAGTACTCTGCATCAGCTTTTGCCTTCTCCCTTGCCAGGAATGCAGCATCTGACACAGCAGCAGAGGAGTGACAGGAAAGAAAGCATTAGGAAATGACTGGTCCCATCACACTGAACACCCGAGCCCTCATCCCGTGGGGACCAGCTGACCCAGGAGTGCCCGTGACAGCCTGGCTGGCCCCGTGCCTGCCCTGAAGCTTCCTGGAGAGTTCCATGCACAGGGCAGGAACGCCCCCAAGTGCCCACCCTTGCACCTCTGCAGCTCCCCTGATGACTTGTGCAGGTCTGAGGTTCCCCTACCTGCCACCACCCCCAGCTGGCAGACAGCCCCAGCAGCATGGTTACCTTCAATCTCAGAAATCCGCTTCTCTGTTTCCTTCTCCATGATCTTCTGCTGGTAGTGAATCCTGGCCACCTGTGCAGCCTTCTCTGCCTCTGCAATCACAACGGCCCAGCTGGTAAAGTTGCTCCCCAGGGCTTGAGCACCAGCATCTGGCTGCAGGATCTGCCACACCAGGAGCTGGTTCCCTGCTCCCTCCCTTCCCACTCAGTGCCAGTCTGAACTCCAAGCAGCTCAGTAACAGGAAGAAACGCAGTGCTGATGTCTGCAGAGCTGACAGCCCATTTACAAACGTGATCCCTCTGGCACAGGGACATGGAGCTCCAAGCCCAAGCAGTTCTTCCAGCAGAGTGATTTCCTCTTCCACTGCAGGACAGAGGTGCTCCCTGCTCTGCTGCTGAGGGATTTTCACTCAGATGTTCAAAACAACTGCTTGCACAGCCTGGCTGTGCCTCCCTCAGGGAGCTGTCAGTGATAGAAGACAATGTCCTGCCCCAGCTCAGCAGGGAATGCAGGAATGGAGGCTCAGCCTGCGACATTAATTGGTGACGTTACCAATGAGCGCTTTCTTCCGGTCCGTCTCCGCCTCCTTCTCCACCACCTTCTGCCTCTGGGCTGCAATCAGCAGCTTGGTCTTCTCAGCCTCCCTGCAAGGGGAGAAGCATTATCCTGGGTAAAGGGAATGAGGAGCAGCTCTGCATGCCAGGAGAGGCCATGGGGACAAGAGGCCAGCCAGCTGCCAGCTCCCAGCCGCAGGGACTGGCTCTGTCTGCAGCTGTTTGAGTGCGTGCACAGGCCAGAGGAAGGGATCACCCCCTCTCCATCCGGCACTGCTGAGGCCACAGCTGGATGCAAGCCCAGTCTGAGGCCCTCAGGACAGGGAGCAGGGCAATGGGGGCTGGGAGCTGGGCTTGCTCAGCCAAAGGTGAAGGGAGATCCAACAGCATCTCCTTCTGCCCAAAGGCATCCCAGAGATCCTGGAGGGGAGCTTATGGGCAAGATACCAAGACCCTTGAGCCCTGATTTCAGTATGGAAATGGAAACCAGAAGGCACAAGTGCACCTGGCCAAGCACACACTGCCAGGAGCTCACCTCTCCAGGGCAGAGCTTTCCAACAGCACTGTGCCTGTGCAGGACCCTCAAAACTAATTAATGCAATTTTATGTCCAGCTACTCACATTAGCTCAAAGTTTCTTCGGATGGCCTCTGGAATTTTGGGTTTTGTAACACGCACAGCCTGGGAAGGAGAAAAAGGGAGCACATTTTGAATGAAACATTTTGATGCAAGCTGCATAACCAAGACATGTCTCTGCAAAACCAGCTGCAGTGCTGTGGACAGCAGTGCCTAATCCTCCTGTGGAACACTGCTGAGCACCAGCACTGCTGACCAGAGGTGTCCTACATTCCTATTTCCTGCCATCCATTCCAACCCACTCCCACCATGGGAGGTGGCTCCAAGCCCCGTCCAACCCAGCCTTTGGACACTGCCAGGGATCCAGGGGCAGCCACAGCTGCTCTGGGCACCCTGTGCCAGGGCCTGCCCACCCTCAGCATAAAACATTCCCCTTTCAGTTTAAAACTGTCATTCCTCGTCCTGTCACTGCAGGCTTTGTTTGGCAAAAAGTCCTTCTCCACCTTTTTAAATCTCTTTATTGAAAGGCCACAACCCACCTGGATAGTGAGACCTGGTGCCATTACATTGAGGTCTTTCTGCAGGGCCAACTTCAAGTTCTCATCTATCTGATCTGTGTTTGGAGGACAAAAGAGAGACCATTTAGCTTCTCATCCTTTCTCCCACAGCTTGTGTGGCAGAGAGCTGGCCCTGAAGGGCAGGTAACTCTACGGTGTAAGACAAAGATGCTTCCTGAGACCACTCAGTACATTGATTCCCTTCCTATGTCCCCTGAAAAACATTCCCAAAAGGAGAGTCACTTGTTAGTGACTAGGGAAGTTCAGCTATTGATCAATTTGTGTTCTCAGCTAAGTGCAAATGGCCTGCAGCACCTCAGCAGGACAGAATGCTCAGAGCCTGTGGTAGAAGTCTATCCCTTCTCAGCACTCAGACTTGGAGTACCTTAATATTAAAATTCTGACAACCTTTTATCTTCCATAAGCCACTTTTCCCCTGCTCAGCCACTCAAGAAGGAACACAACCTGTTCTGTCTTTGGGACACAGGTTCACCAAGGAGAATATGACCCGTGCTAATTCTTGAAGCACTCCACCTCCCTGCCAAAAACCTTCCAGCTCTCACTTGTTAAAAGACAGCCAGGAGGGAGCTGTGAAAGTACAGAAGTGAATTCAGGAACAGAACAGGGGCCTACAGGCAGAAGTAGAACAAGACAAATCCACTGTCATAGTGAAGGCCACGGGCATCACTGCACACACAAGAGCAGAGTGGCTGCTTTGTGCATCCAGAATCAGTGGGAAAAGACTGAAACCAAATTCTCACATGCAGATGGGGAAAGACAAAGGCACCTGAGTTACTATAGTTACAGGGGAAGTGGCACATGGATGGAAAAGGAACTGGATTCTAGACTGCAGCTCCAGCACAGGGGCAGTTTGCTCTCAGGGGCCAGCTGTAACATATTCCAGAGCAGCACAGGGAGGAGATTCCAGGGGGATCCCAGCTGGGATCACCCAGCTGCCATCCACTTACCAAAGAGCTCGATGTACACTTCCTGCAGGGTATGGGCACTGCAGAACTGGTTCAGCTCGTGGTGGATTTTGTTGAAGATCAAGGTCTTGTCGTAGTCTGCGGTGTAGTTCCGCACGATGTCGTACACTGGGGAGGGACAGAATCGCCACGGGTCACCACAGACACGTGCCACCACGCCAGGGAAGGAGTGCAGCACTGGGACAGGGCTCTTCAGGAGTTGGGTAGTCAAAGCCACACTGCCCTGCCCAGCTGGCAGGGAGAGGCCTGCTGCACACCCACTAGGGCTGCTGGGATTACACAGCTTCCAGGAGCAGCCATGGCAAGATGCACTGCCTGGTCCTGTTCTATCATCTGCATAAACAGATGAAACAGCAAAGCCTCACCAGGACTGCATGCACAGGAACAGGAACTGCTGTGAAGTGAAAACAAGGATCATTCCTACTATTTAAGCCAATCAGATCCTGCATCAAAAGGAGCACAGCCAGCCGGTCAGGGGAGGGGATTCTCCCTCTGCTCCTGCTGAGACCCCACCTGGAATTCTGTGCACAGTTCTGGTGCCTCCGACATAAGAAGGACATGGAACTGTTGGAGCAGGTCCAGAGGAGGCCACTGAGTTGCTGAGGGGACTGGAGCACCTCCCCTCTGGAGCCAGGCTGGGAGAGCTGGGGCTGCTCAGCCGGGAGAGGAGAAGGTTGTGTGGAGAGCTCACAGCTCCTTCCAGGGTCTGAAGGGATACAGGGAAACTGGAGAGGGACCCTGCAGCAGCAACTGGAGGGACAGGACACAGGGAATGGGTTCACAGTGCCAGAGGGGAAATTTAGGTGATATATATGGAAGAAATTGTTGGCTGTGAGGGTGGGGAGGCCCTGGCACAGGCTGCCCTGAGAAGCTGTGGCTGCCCCATCCCTGGCAGATGTCCATCTCCATCCCAAGGCCAGGCTGGACGACGGCTGGGATAGTGGAAGGTGTCCCTACCCATGGCACAGAGTGGAACGAGATGGTCCTGAAGGTCCCTTCTACACAAAACCTTTCCATGAGTCCATGAATTACAACAGGGATTCACCCTGCAGTGCCTCAGCAATGCTGGCACTTTGCATGAAGCTGTGCAGCTGCACAAAACAAGCTGTCTGTGTCTTTGGCTCGGTGAAATAAGAAAGTAAGAGGTTCCTACATGGCTTTTGTCTCTGTAGTTTTCTCAGGAGCCGAGCTGGAAGCCCCTGGGATCAATGCTACAGGACCGGGAGCCGTAAGGGTAACAAGGAATGGAAACAGACAGGGAAGCTTTCCAGACATGGAAAAGGGAAGTCCTGCAAACCAAGAGAGAGCTGCCACAGGAGGAGTGAAGACAGTCACAGCTCTGCTGGTTGAACCAGGACGGGAAATACCTGCATATGGGGCCAGCTTGTTCACAACTTCTATTCGGTCAATGTAGATCATAACGCCCCCACTGCAAGGGAAAAGAGAGTTCACCAGTCACCGCTGCAGCTGTTAACAGTTTACATATTGAAAGCAAAGGCATCTTTATCCCTCTTTTACCACATTCTGAGCATTTTGCAATGAGATGGCAGTGAACCCCAGTCCCTCTCTCTGCATAAATCACAAGCGTGCTCCAGCAAGCCTGCAAAGCACTTTCCTTTCCCTCTGTGATCTCCTGCTCGAGCAGCTAAAGGAAGATGTTTCTGAACAGGAATGTAGCTGCAAGCAGCAGGAAAGCAGAGAGGAAGGCAACAAGGGCAGCAGGTGACACCTGCCAGCAGCAGAGCAGACACCAAATGCAGACACACCTCAGCTCTCCTAGGCAGCAAACACGTGTTCCATAGAAAGAGCCCTTAGTTTAAGTCACACAGTCACTAGCTCCAGCAGGAGCTCGGCAAGGCCCACAGAAAGGAAGGAACAAAGCACTCGGCAGACTTCAATCCAGGTGCCCAGGGCTCTCCAGGAACACCAGAAGCACCCCAGCAGAGGGAGCCTGCAGGCAATCCTCTCCCCAGGGGATGGCGTGCTGCCAGACTGGCAGGGAAAAGGGGCACTCAGAGCTCAGGCTTGCCCCTGACCTCTGCTCTTACTGGTGTGGCTCTGAGAAAGTCATGCCCAGCCCTGGGTACCTGTAACACCAGAGAGGACAAACTCTACAGTGAAGGAAAAAACCCGTAACTTTCAACAGCTCTAAGTCTCTTGAGAGCGTGATTTCAAAGCAGAATACTCTTGTGATATTGTCCTTGGGACAAAGGCATATGACAGACCAGAAGCTTTAGCAGGAGCTGTTTAGAGACAGCTCATTCCTGGCAGTGAAACTCCCACATTCCCAAACTCAGTCTCTGGGATGTTTTAACTCAAACATATCCCCCACAACAAACTCCATTTCTTATTTTGCAGATCTTGGTTTCTGGCAGCTGAAAGCCAAGTCTGCAGAAAAACAACCTGAACTTGCCTGTGCCTGTGCTCTTTTGGAAAAGGCCTCCCAAGCCCAGCCTGTGCTTGCTCCAAACCTGCTTCACAACAACTGTGAGCTATAAACAGCGGTGATGGAAGGACCTCGTCTCCTGCAAATTTGGCATTTCGATTTTAAAGGGATGTCAGAAAGAAAAGGAGAGGGTCTGCAACACCCTGGATCCTATCAGGAGTCATCCACAGCCCCGTATCACCTCCCAGGCAGGAAAGGCTCTGGAATGGCACCTCAGGCCAGTGAGGACCATCTGACTGCAGCACCACCTTCCACAACAACGATGCCGAGGATCTCAGCCAGTGTGGGACACTAACTGGGATATTATCCACTGTTATTCCATTATTATGGCCCAGTGTGGTGGGGGATAAGTGAATTTTATCAGTCCTGCTGGTCATGCAATGGCTTTGAGGAAACAGGTGCCACTCAGACCCCAAAGCACTCAGGGAGAGAGGAACAAGGAGAAGTCCATAGGAAGTCTAAAAGGAGCATCAACACATTGGCCACGTGCACCTGGAAGAGGCTGAAGCACCATCAGGCAGCAGTGCTGCCTGACCTGACAGGACAAGGAGACAGCATCCAGGGAACGCCACAGGAGATGGACACGGACAGGAAGATCCTGGAGAGCCTCAGACAATTCAAGACCTAACTCAGGATTTAAAATCTCTATTTAATGTGTTCACTTAATGCTGCCAGGTACAAACAGGACAGGTAAGGCAAAAACTGGGGATGGGACAGCCACACAAACACTCAGAAGCTTCCTGATACAGATAAGGATACAGGGAACAGGAATAGAAAGATGGCGGAAGAGAAACCCCGCCTTTAAAATCCCATGGTTTAATATGTAAATACAAAACCTTAAACTGTTCAGGACCTGTTCTGGTAACAGACTTTGAACTGGGACAGTGCCACTCCAGGTGTGTTCCATTTGTTATTTATGAGCTAGTGTTTCACTATGGAAATGTGGATGCAAAGCTCTGGTATCGAGCAGCCGCAGACTTTGGATCCCAAATGCAGCAAATCAGGAGGCTCCTGCAGTAACACCCTAAAAATGGACAGGCCTACTGGGACCTTTGGTCAGCAGTGTATTCAATTATTAACTAAGAACTGCTTTCACCAGCTGTTTGGTGGTTTAAAGCCCATTTTTACTGCCTGTACCTTCCCAACCACCTGCATTGCACAACGGAACCCCACAAAGATGAAATTCAACGGGAATTTCATTTTTAGCTCCTAAATCAAAGAAGCACAGAATGGCTGAGGCTGGCAGGGACCTTTTGCTTGGCCTAAAGACTGTGTTTACCTCACTCCAAAGGGACTCTGGACAAGGCTCTGCAGTGACAGGACAAGGGGGAATGGGTTCAGACTGACAGAGGAGAAATTTAGGTGAAATATATGGAAGAAATTGTTGGCTGTGAGGGTGCCCAGAGCAGCTGGGGCTGCCCCTGGATCCCTGGCAGTGTCCAAGGCCAGGCTGGACACTGGGGCTTGGAGCAGCCTGGGACAGTGGAAGGTGTCCCTGCCCATGCCAGGGGTGGCACTGGATGGGCTTTGAGGTTCCTTCCTACCCAAACCATTCTGGGATTCCATGAAAGCTGCAAGACTGAACAACAACGTTATTTACAGATATTCCTGAAAAAGCTTTGAGATCTAAAACTAAAACCATGAGACCTTTATGTTAATATTTAACCCCATGTGATGTCTTAAGCTGAATAACTCCAAGAAAGTTAATATGGGTTAAACCTGATCAAAATTAACTCTGGTTTATTAATGTTGCCACCAACACTGAACTTTAAATTTCAACATGGTCACCACGTGTCATCACTTCAGTCACACTGATTTGTTTTTCTAAACAGAAATTCTGTAGAGGACCCTGAATGTAAAAGACAAGGAGAATCACCAGGGTTTTTTTATCCTGAAGAGTCATCACTTTAACTTGTGGATGAACCAACACAACAGGATCTGTAACCCAAGTCAACCAGCCCTCTCCTTCTGCTTGTTACAACTAAGCAGCTCTGAGCTGACAGAAGAATCAGCCTAATTATGCAGCAGGAATTTCATTTGGAAATGAACTTCCTCCCATCAGGAGGATTCCCACTCACTGTTTACTTCTGCCCACCACTGCGGCCAGCACTTGTATCAGCCACAGGACTCAGGGTGGAGAGAACCAGTGAGGGCAGAGCAAAGCACAAGCAATGGGCTGTCAGAGCAACCGAGGGGAGAAACCCAGAAAAACTCAAGGTAACACCACAATAAATGCAAATGCTCTCTGAACAGGAACTCCAGCAAGAGCCAGAGTGTTCCCTCCTGAGCCTCCTGCTGTTACAGTGGGATATACGTGTGACATTGGGGATTGGTTTCATGGTAGCTGCCTTCACCTCCCAGCCCTGTGTCCCAGCAAATGACCCCACAGCATGCATCTAGAAGGAACACAAATGGAAGCCCTACCTTGTCCCACAAGGCACATTCTTCACTTCATCAGTCTGCAGCGTGGTCTGCAACACAAACACAGCCAGCGCTCACACGCCGCTCCCTCCTCCGGGAAGGTCCTGCTGTGCCAGGCTCTCACAGCGGGAACACAGAGCCAAAAACGTGTCCTTTGCCTCCCTTGTGATGCCTGCAGGTGTGGGCAGAAGGCAAAGCTTCTCCTCACCTGCCTTTTGGGGGATGCACAGGCAGCTGTGCCTGTTTCCCTGCTCGGGGCACGCTCAGGCACGGGGCGCTCCTGGGGAGCAGGGACAGCCACAAACACGGACTGTCCTCCCCGAGCAGGACACTGCCAGTCCCAGCCACACACACACGTGCTGGGGAGGGCTTTCCAACAGGACAAACCCCGGCTGTCTACTGGCACCGAAGGCAGAAGGAACGTGGGGATTCCCAGGAGCTGTACATCCCAGAGCCCCTCTGCAAACAGCAGGGCCACCCTCCCCAGAGCTGCTCCCCCTCAGCCTCTCCCAGGGGAGAGAGAGGGCACTGACCTGCACGGATTTGAAGGTGGTGATGAAGGGGAGCATGATGTGGTAGCCAGGCCCGCTCGGGCTGGTCAGCAGCGCACCGCCCCTGTGGAGAGGGAGGAAAACAGGGAAAGGCTCAGGAGGGGGGAAACAGCAGGGGCTGGCCTTGAGGGCACACAGGGACAGTTCAAACTGCCGGGGGTCACAGCTGGGGGACTGAGGATTGCATCAGAGCCCCACACTTGCCAGCAATTCCCCAACAGAAGGGCTGAGTGCACCTGATCCTTGCCTGCTGCAACTTTGCTTGGGGCCTGTGAGCCATTAACTCTTGGAGAAGGCAGCTATTGCTAAACCCTCCCAGCATTGCAACATCACAGAGAGCTGCAAGAAGGCAGATTTCTCCTCCCTAAATAGTTCGCTGGTAACCATGGAAAAATCCAGCCGTGGATGCGATGCTGCCAGTTTGGATTTCGGCACAGCCCCTTGCCCAAAGCACAAAGAAAAATCCCCCAGGTTCTCATGCTCAACACGCTTGTAACTAAAGGGAAACAGCCCACGGTGGTGAGTGGGAAGGGCAGAGAAAACATTCCAAAGCACCGCCACAGCGGGAGCTCTGGCTGAGTAACAGTTTGGGACAAAGGTGATGGCTCTTGCTGGCACAGGGAGAGATCAACAGATGTGAGAAGGCACGATGGAGCAAGAGCTCTGGTCCTCTGAGCTCTGAAATCCAGTCTGTGAAAAGGGCAGGGAGGAAGGAGAGGGAGGAAAAGCAGCTGAGGGTTCAGAGATCCAAAGACACGAGAGTTCTGCACGGGGCCAGCGTGTCTGGGACTCACCAGCGCGGGCGGAAGGGACCAGAAATAACGGGGGCTGCACACCCAGGAGGAAAAAACCGGAGAGAAGTGCAGGATAGAGCAATCCCTGGGCCCGGGGATGAATCCCAGCTCCGGGAAGGCTCCCGGGGGCACCGTACCTGTAGTACACGGCCAGGTGTCCCTCCTCGACCCTGTGGATGGCGGAGTACAGCAGGAAGACGAGGAGCCCCGTGGCAGCCGCGGCCGCGGCCCCCGCCTGGGCCATGGCCATGCTCGCATCCCCTCCCGGCGCCGGGGGCTCCGCGGGCCCGGCCCTGCCACAGCAACACCGTCAGCGCCGGGCGGCACCGGCCCGGCACCGCCCCCGCGGCCAAGGAGACACCCGCGACAAACGCCACGGGCCAGGACAGGGCCGTAGGGTCAGGGCCCGGCCGCGGAGGGCGGCACCGCCCGCCCCGCCCCGCCCCGGGGCTGCGCCGGAGGGACCGCCCGGCACCGCCCCGCCCCGCGGGGACCCGCACCCGGCACCGCCCGGCCCCGGCCCCGTGCCTAGTCCTGCCCCGATCCGTCCCTAGGCCCTTGCCCTCCCTACCCCGTACCTATCCTAATCCCCAGCCCGTGCCTGTCCCTATGCCCACGCTGTCCTTTTCCCGCCCATATCCCTCTCCTGTCCTATCCCGATGCTGTCCCAGTCCCTGCCCTGTCCCTGTCCCGTACCTATCCCTCTCCCATCTCTCCCGTACCTCTCCCGTTCCCCACGTGCTGCCGAGGCCGCGCTCCCACCCCCGCCGCGCACGCGCGCCGGCGCGGGGCACCCTGGGCGCGCCGCGGCGGCGCGCGGCGATGACGTCATGGCCGCCCACCGCCCCTGGTTGCCTGGCAACGGCGTGAGGGCGATGGCGGCACGAGAGCGACCAGGCCTCACCGTGTGTGTGTGTCTCTCACCACAGAGTTTATTATATATACACGCGCTATACATTCATGGGGCACACGGCAGCGGCGGGGCCTGCCCGCGCCCCCTGCCCTGAGGAGGCTCCACGGGCTGGGCCCAGGCTGCTCCCTGGGGACACAGCCAGCGGGTGCCATGGTGATGTCAACAAAACACTGCTGGGTCCCACAGGGAAGGCGGCCGAGCCCGCGCTCAGCACACAGAAGGCACTTGGGTGATGCAGCTCCTGGGGCTACTTCAGCCAGCTCCAGTCGAAACTCTGCAAAGAGTAGCAAAAGAACAACTGAGTGCAGGGTCTGGCTACTGGACATGTGTCTCATTTGATGAAAAATCAGTAATTGCCCTTAGAAAGGATGCTCCCAGGAGTTAACACAATGCAGCACAGCACAGGAGCCAGACTCAGTGATCCCTGTGAGTCCATTCTAGTTTGGGAGATCAAGGGATTTTCCAAACTGGTGGCCAAAGGATGACTGTCTCCTCTTTCCTCTGAGGAAAGGCTGAGAGAACTGGGATTGCTCAGCCTGGGGAAGAGAAGCTTCAGGATGACCTCACTGTGGCCTTCCAGGGCCTGAAGGGGGCCGACAGGAAAAATGGAAAGAGGCTATTTCCGAGGGCCTGGAGTGCCAGGACAAGGGGGAATGGCTTCCCACTGCCAGAGGGCAGAGATAGATGAGATACTGGGAAGCCATGCACACTGGCACAGGCTGCCCAGAGAAGCTGTGGCTGCCCCATCCCTGGAAGTGTCCAAGGCCAGACTGGATGGGGCTTGGAGCAGCCTGGTACCTTTTCCTGTTCAAGGAGTTCTCCACATCCCCAGAGCACCCTTAGGTGGTTCTTGAAAGCCAGGTCCTGGCAGATGCACCACCACTTACCATCATGCTGTTCTGCTCCTGCCTCACCTCCTGCAGAATGCTGCTGAAGAGCTCGAGGTAATTCACATTCTCCCGTATCACGTCAGCAAAATTTTCCCTGCAGGAACAAAAAACCCCTAAGATGATGGATTCCAAGCACCAAAAGTACCACTGCCAGCAAAAAGCTCTGCACTGGGGGAAAACACAACAAAATCAAAACCCAAGCAACCCAAAAAAGTGATTTGTAGTGGTAGGTGACACAAAATCCCACCTGGACATGGCAGGACAAAGGAGAATGGCTTCACACTGACAGAACATACTGGAAGTAAAATTGCTAATTAAGCAGAGAGAAAAACCCCCTCAGCTCCTGATAGCCCAGCGTGGACTGAAGGAGAGGGGCCTTAATAACCAGACCCAAGGCCAAGGAAGAGCAACATGACATGCAATAAATGGAGGGCACATGCTTCAGCAGTGCATGCAGTACGTGGAACTGGCTCAGAAATAGAGAGCAGAGGTTCCTCAATCAAGAGTTCAACCAAATCCCGGATTTTCCAAAGCATTAGTAACACACAAACTCCTGCAACTTGTCTGGGGAGAATAAAGGCCCTCAGATACTGAAGCAGGCATGCTGAGCTCCCTGCAGTGGCTCCCTCCCCAGCAGCTCGTACCCATCTTCGGGAGCTGCCAGCGAGGACAGAGGGTGAGGAGCTGTGTTCCCTGAGGAGCTCTGCGGGAGCCACGTGGCTGCTGGAGTTGAGGCTGTCCCTTCCAGGCTGGAGCTGACCAGTGACCGAGAGGAGCTCTGAGTCTGGAAGAAGGAAATTCAGAAGCATTTAGGCTGAAACGTTATGTAGGCAAGATTTGGGATTACACAGGAGCACTGCTGGTAACACAGACAGACGTGGGAATCAGGAGATGGCCTCAGGCACTGTCATTAATGCAAAAGGAGCAGAGCACTCTCTAGAACACCTTAAGCTAACCAGGAAAGCACCTACTTAGCTTCTGCTTTCACCATCTCAGACTGCCCTTCTCTGCAGGGGAAAAAAAAAAAATCAGCCATGGTGTGGCAGTAACTCCTTTTTGCTGAGTTTACTTTGATGTCTCCCGGCTCCTGCACTGGAAGGAAGTGCAAACAAACAGCCCAACAGCTACTCACACAAGCAATTTTCAGCAGATGCCAGATCTCCCTTTGTCTCTTTCCCTGCATCTGCATCACTGAGTTGTCAGCTTCCTTGATGTTATTTAGAGCCACTTCAATCTCGGGGAGCAAGTCAATGATCTTCTGCTTGCAGCCCAAGAGCTTGCTAGGATAAAAACCAAACACAAAGTCACTTCCCAGCTTGTGTGGCAACACATTCTGGCAAAACCAAAAGCCCCACCTTGGGATTCAAGATACTTGAAAAATTAATGTACAAATCACTGGGGTATCTTCTCAGCTCTTACACTACTACTGTTTTTCCTGAAGATTTGAATCCCAACCTCCAACTGGCAGAATTTGCCTTGTTTTAAAGTGAACTCTTGGATGCTAACAGTCACGTTTTTAACAATTAAGTGGAAATTCGACACAGGGGAGCAGAATTAATGCTGTGAGAAACGTGGATGGAGCTTTTTGGGCTCTGACCCCCTTGGTTTTCCCTCTCCTTTCCTACTACCAAGCTACAAATGCTGCAAGTTGGATTTGTTTGGGTTTTTTGTCTGCATACAGTACCTGAGGTGGCCAAAGAGCTCTTTGAGGACTCGGTCCTGGCTCTGTACTGTCTGCACAATGATCTTCACCATGTCTGTGCTGTCACTGTAGGCGTGATCTGCAAGGGCCAGCAACCACCACGTTAGTAAATCCTAACAGTAACTTCTGGGTTTCAGTTCAGAAAAATCAATCACGGGGTACAAGTGTGAAACAGTCTTTAAATCATCTCCTTCCATACCTGGAGGTCTTGTTTTTAATTGCTTGTACAAGTCTATGGCTCTCTGTTCCCTTTAAAAAGAAGAATATGATTCAGACAGGTGTGAGCAGGCAGGTTACTCAGGAAAAGAAGCATTGCAATGGAGGGATGCCTTTCTGAACCCAAAGACACTGGATCTTCTCCTACAGCTGGTACACAAGCACAACCTTTTGCACACAGGGATGTTCTTCCTGTGATGGAATCCAACACTTTCCTAAAAGCTGTCTCTCTTTTTCTCCAATTATGCATTTTCTTCTTAGAAAACCACAAGTGGAGCTTATTTTCAGTTTCAAATCTTCAAATGGCTCAGCTGTGTTTTCTTTCCCCTGTATCCTTAATTATCCAGTTTCATTTTTGAAACTGCGACTGCCCAACTGCCTGAGAAGTTCTAGTTCCTGTTCTGCATTTTTTGCCTGAATTTTAGTGATGTTCCGTAAATGGAAAGAGACAGCTGCATCCCAAGCAAGACGACTGTGCTTCTCTTCTTCCCTTTAAATAAACGTTACTTCTTTCAAATATTTCAGAAGCAGCCAAACTGAAAACTTCCAGCCTTGAACAAAATCCTCCCTGTTCTAAATCCCACTCTGTCAGAAACAAGGAGCAGTTTCCCAGCTCTGACCCTGGTCTGCAGTGGTGGAATTGCTTAAAAATAATGTTTAAGGAGGCAGGTTCGTGATTAGTTTGAGCTGCTGCTGCAGGAGGTGGCTTCTCCTTTTCACCACTTCATCCTCTGTGCACCAGTTCTGCTGCAATTACACAGGATGAAAAGCAACTTAGCAAAGAGGGAGAGGGGAGAACAAGCCAGGAACAGGCACATTTCCTCCCTGAAGAGGCAGAGGTGTTCTGAAGAGCTCTTATTAACGTATTTAATGGCTGTTCAATCCCTCTCTGTTAGAATCACCACTTGTGCTCTCAGCAGCAGCCCAGTAACTGCTTCCTATGTCTCCTCAAGATCAGAAATACCATTTGGCTCTTTCATATTTTAATACTTCCCCAAAAAAATCAACTTTCCAAATATTCAAGTACCCAGGAGTTATTTACCCTTGATTTGAAAATACTGAAGGTATCTAACAGGGTTTTACAATGATCACGTGGTTTTCTCACTCAACACTAAGAAAGTCACTCCTCTCCAACACAAAAGGAAATCCCCAGTTGACATTAAGATAAATCTTAGTCCTGTGCTCTGGAGAGATGAAGTTTCATAGTTCGGTGACAGAGAAGTGTCCCACAAGTGGTGGGATCTTCCCTTCCATGAGCAAAATGATCTCAAATCAACTGTCCACTACTCTGTACTTGTGGTTTGCATTTCAAAATCGCCAAGGGAACCAGCAACAGAGGAGAAAAAACCCCCTCAGACACTGAAATACACAGAATCCAATTACATGCAGAAAAAAGGAGAAGCACAGGACTCACAAGCTCTCCATGACCTCTCCCTGGCGCCTCGCATACGGACTCTTCTGCAGCTCCACGATTTCGGTGTGCAGAGCCATGATCTGCTCATCCAGGTAGCCAATATCTTCAGCCTGAGGTGGAATGTGGGCACAGATCAGACCGAAGGAGAGCAATCAAGGAGATAAAGACCCCCAGAACACTTGTTTGGATAATGGGCTGACTGCATGTCAGTGTAGGAGACAAAAAAGCTCTTTGACACGACGGCTGCTACAATAATTGAGGTTTTTGTTCTCAGTGCATCACCTACACCCAAACCTCTGGCCACCACACTGGCTGAGGCAAATCAGTTTCTTCATAAATCATCTCTCCATGTCTCTGGACTGCCTGCTAGACAGACTGAGATATCCCTGTGTATAGAGTGAAACATTTTCCATTCCTGACAAAGGGACAGGGCAGGTGGAATAACAGAACATAATTCTGCTGGGTCTGCCAAGTAAATACTGGTTGAGGTTCCTGGTTGACTGGAAACAGCCTGGGACAGCCTTGAATTATTCTGCTAGAATCAGCCACCTTTTTATCTATTCCTTAGATAGTAAAAAAGAGATGACTCTTGCTTAAAACTAATTTGTGTATTTGCTTGCAGAATGCCAGTGATTTATGTCTGTACTCTGCAACGAAGGCCTGCAATTTTGAAGTCACTGCATAGCAAGGGATTGGTTTTCAGCTTCAGCAATGGGAATTTCTGCATGCAGCAAATCCAGCCAGGAAGACTCCTGCTCCATAGCAACACCATTTCTTTTGGGCAACAAGTAACATGTCTATTAATTCTGCTTTCCTTTTCAGAGAACTGAGTCCGGTGACTTTTGTGTTGTTTTTGCCCAAATCCAGTCACAACCCCTGGTGACAGGAGACTCTTTGTTTTTTAATGCACCTGCAGTGATATTCCTGGTCCCACAGCAGGCAGGATTTGAAACATTGAAGAGACAAAGCAGTGGCACAGACGACACATTAAGGTCCTGCCACAATCTCCTTCACACAGAGATAATGAAGCTTCTTTAATGTCCCCTACCTGTGCACACTGAGAGGCTTTCTCTTCCATTTCCTTCCAGGCTTTGAGCATCTTTTCTGAAGCTTAAGAGGAGAGAGTTGTTAATTTAAAAAAAGACATTAAGACACAAAAATAAAGCAAGACCTGGACTTTACCTATATTGGTGTAATTTGAACACAAAGAACATGATGCTCAATCTCCCGGCAGGAGTCATGACCAAGAGATCACAGAGAAAGTAAAGCTGCAACTGTGATTAACCTTAACTCACACACAAACCCTTCAGTAGGATTTCACTGCTTGCAATCACCGGCCTAAAATGAGTCTGAGTCTTCAAACTCCTCCACTAAGCTCAACAACTGCCACTTTTGACTGAACACAGACTGTCCAAACCTAGTTCCCAGTGTCTTTCCATTTTCCATCATCATCCTTCAGCCCAGTCATCATTTTTGACTCAAGCTGCATTTTTCAGCCATATAAATTCAAACTATGTGTAAATCTTGCTATTCTTTCCCAAACACTATTTGTTTCTGTGACATGAAGCTGTAGCTGGTGCTTTTCCAGCCTATCTCTCATCCTGACAAATGGTACCTCCTGATAACAAGCACAATGGCTTTTTAGCTCAGTCAGTAAATGCAGCAGCTCTGCCCTCCACTTGGTGTCCAGTCACAACTCCAAATGAATCAGACTCTGAATGAATAAATAGCAAATATTTACATCATCAGTACTATTAATGCTCCTGTTTTCTGTTCTCAGTGGAGGATAGCTGACCACCTGTCTCACTGTCACTGAAGGTCTCCAAAAATATCCTGTATTTTATCCTACTTTGCTCCTGACAAACCCTCCTCCTGCATCTCCCCTAGCTAAAATACCCCCAATAAAGATGCTGAGCTCCTTTACAGGATCACAGGAGACACCCAGACAAGTGTTCCCAATACCTACATATGCCATAAGCCATCTGGTCACTGTATCTCTCCAGGTCGAGGCGAATGCTCTGGTGGAAGAATTCCAGCTTTGCTTTCAGCTGCTGGGATGCTGACACCATGTTGTTCTTCATTTTGATCAGGTTGGCATTATACCGAAGGAGGCTGAGCCTAACAGATGGAACAAGGACAGCACACATTAGCTGAAAAGCCTACTTGACCTTCAAAAAGAGGAAATTCTGTTACTCTAAGTGTGACTGAGCACTGGCACAAGCTGCCCGGAGAGGTTGTGGAGTCTCCACCCTTGGAGGTATTTGAAAGCTGTCTGGATGTGGTCCTTTTGGAGCATGGATTGGGCTGAAGGACCTCCACAGGTCCCCACTGACCTCAGCCATGCTGTGAGACTCTGAGTATGTTCAAGTTTTTTCAATTATTACCAATGTCAGGCATTACCCAGCACAATTTTTTGGGGAGTAAGCTCCCAGCCCAAATATGTTTTATAACGTAAAGGCACAGAACAGCAGAGGGCTGTAAAGCTTTGGGGAACCAGAACTCCCAAGGTGCACAGTTCCAGGCAAACAGACCCTGTGCTGGCACAGCACTGATCCCTCTGAAGGAGTGCCAACTCACATGGCAGCTCTCTGTCCCTGGAAAAGCCTGCTGTAGTCCTCCTTCAGCCCAATGACGTAGTGAACCGCTTCTGCCCACACCTTGCGCAGCTGAGGGATCGGCAGCTGGATTTTGCTGTCCTGGACTGGACACAAGAGAAAGAGAGTGAAGCGACAGCTCTGGAAAAGGACAACATTCCTAATTCCTGCTTCAGGTGCCTAGGAAGCCAGGTAAGTTCTGCTCACTTTCTAGGTGATGCTGCTGAAGCTTGTATGAGCTTTTCATGTCACACCTCCCCAGGTATGTGACAACCTGTGACTGAGCAGCTAAAACCCTGTGGGGGGTTTTGGCCCAAAAACTCTAAAGCCCAAGGTAGCAAAGCAAATTCAACTGCTCTGTTTAATCCATTGATACTGGTCACTGTCCTGATGTGTTTCATCTGAAAATGTCTTCAAACCTTTTGTAGGTTTCCTCTCAGATTTCCTGGTGTAGATGTCTAAGGGGAAAAGATGCAGGACTCCTGTGTGTTCCCCTACAGAGATGGGAACTGTCAGTACACTGGGGTAGCAATAAACACATCGTAAAAAAACCTTTGCTCCAAGAGATTCAGCACAATGGTGCCACACAATGAGATTCACCAGAATAAAACAGCCCAGAACACAGAAAAACCTGAGTGACACTAAAAGATGAGGAAAACCAGTGGAGACAGGCCAAAGAAAATTAAGTTACTGAACAGTAACTGCACATCACAAGGGATCTTCCTTACATGCAGTATCCCAGCAGACATCTCCTGTCCCCTGACACTAGTTTTCTTTCATAGAGGTACACAGGGTGACTCATACAGATACAGATTTACGATAAATAAACCTTCAGAGAGGTCTGCTAGGTCCTGCAATGACTCATGTCATCTCAGGAGACAAGCAGGGGAAGCAGCAAGCAGAGAAGCAGCTTCCATAGAGAGCCTAAAAGCACAAACTGGTGATGCCAGGGCTCTGTCATCAGGACAAGGTGTTAGGCTGCTTCAGGTTCTTAAATAGTTCTCTCTGAATCAGACAGTGCTCTTCAAGACAACACACATGGTTTTATAAAGCAGATTTCTTTTCATTTTGCACGAGGAACAGCACTTCTCCAGCACACTCACCAATGTAGTTGACACAGTCAGACAGACTCCGAGAAGCAAAGGGGCCATCGTAGACAGTTTTGCTTTTATCAAATAAATAGACCATGTAGCTGTCCCAGCCTCTCTGGGGAGAAAGGAGAAGAGAATATAAACAAGAGAAATCCCAAACAGCTCCTACTAACCCAGCACATCAGGAACTATTATTGTGGGCACTCTCTTACCAAGTGCCTTAAAAACCTTATTTTGACAGATCCCACAGAAAGGCAAGACCCTTTGCTAGCAATTATTTAAATATTTAGGCAGAGTACAACTACAGAAATCTGCTTATATTACCCAATAAAAAGCCTCAAGAGTTACACTCACAGAACAAACTGCCTCCTGTGGGAGAAGATTCAGGCAATTTTTCTTCCATAAGCTTTTAAAGTCTCTGAGAAGGTGAAAGACACGAACAGAATCGTTCTTACCACACCATCAATAACACACTGGGAAGCAGGTTTCCGAGGGTCCAGGCAAATCCCTGTTTCCAACAGCAGCTCCTGATTTCCAGTGCTTATTCCAGTCTCAAACTCAATGCGATTCTGAAGGGAATGAAGGCTTTCCTCAGGATGCAAAAGGAAGGACACGATCTTGGCAGAGGTCATGTTTAGGATGTGTACTATCTGTAAAAGGAGGACAAGTAGATTACAAATCCTTGGATAACAAAGACAAAGGCACACAAGCCTGGGAGGGAGCACAGAGCAGAATGAGAGCATCATTTGGTTTTAATAACCACAATAATCAATTTAGGAGTAAAGCCCCACATAAAAAACGCTCATACCTGGGCCTGTAACTTTTAATGTCACAGAAAATGACAATCCGACACATTAAGAGCCTTCACAAGCCCTGCTGCAGCTTAATTACATCAAAAGAATGGAGACAAAATTGTCCTCCTGTTTCTACACAGACTTGCCTTGGCTAGTCTGACTCCCACAAAGCTCCAGTAATTATTTGAAGAGGAAAAATCAGGTGAATGTCACCTCTGTTCTACTACAGGCACTACTACTGTAGTACATGAATACACCTGGAGGCCACAGCATCACCAGTGAAGTTCAGGAAAATGGTTATCAGCAAATATTAAACCCTTCTTCGATCCTGGTGAGCCTTTCCAACATAACAAACAGTACTACAGGCTCATCCTTCAACTCCAAACGTAAAGCTAGAGATTAATGTTGCAGGAGAAGTTTTATCTTCCAATACATACTGGACAGGCTGTATATGCACTCACTTCCTGATACCAAGAGAAAAAATTGCTCAAGGTCCTGGAAGCTGTATGATGCCAGGATTACAGCTTTGCTCCACTGAACACACTCTCTGTCTCTTCTGGGATGCTTTCAGAAGGCCTTTAAACCCAGAAACAGCCCCACTCACCTTCAGATTCAGTATGTGATCCATTATTAGGAAACACCTTGGACGACTGGTCTCAGGATCTGAACCTCCACCCCTCTGCTGTGGATCCCAGTTCAGCATCAGCTGCAACCAGTTTTCCATGGGTTCTACAATCAAACTAAAGCAGAAGGGTGTAAGAAAGGGGAGGCAGATACTCCCTTCACCAGACTGAAGCAGCCCAGTTCCCTGGGCCTCTCCTTGTGTGCTCTGTTGAACAGGCTCTGTCTTTGTGGCCAACGGGCACCGGAGAGCCCAAAGTATCCAAAAAAGAGCCAGTGGCTACAGGCTATCCCTGAACAGCAAACAGCAGCATGCCAGGAGCTTGAAATACTCCTGAGGAGAAAGAAGGAGGAGCTCTCAATGCTTGGCATAAGGGAGGAAGAGTCCTCAGTTTAGAAGACCAAAACTGTCCCCTGTGATGAGGGCAGACGTACCCACAGAGGCTGTGAGGCTGCGGCAGGTGGGTGCTGAAGCTAACCTCCCCACTCATCTCTTCAGAGGCAAAGATGTGCTTTGGATCCTTCTTCTTGATTTTTTCATGCCTGGAAAATAAAAGCTTTCATGTATATACTGAGGAGTGTTACTTTTGTAAGGGAGCAACTGAAGACAGCAAAGAAGTGCCCCTGTCCAGCAGCTTTAGAAAACAAACTGGTCTTTCAGGACAAAGATGCCATTTTCAATCCGCCCAGAACATCTCCACATAGAGGAGGGGAGCCCTTCCAATTAAGTCTGCCTCTGGAAAGACTTACCTCTTCTCTTGTTCTAACAGAAACCCAAGTTTCCTATTTTTTCTGTTCCAGAACCACCCTTTTAAAAACCAAGCAGAAACCTCCATATGCAGGTTAGTCTTTCAGCATAATTTTTAAGTACTTCCAAGCACCTCTTCCAGCATAAGTGTCTTACCAGGCAAATGGCTGTAGATTATGTAAGAAAGGTCTAAATCCTGCAATGCATTCAAACACCATCGTGCCAAAGCTCCAGTAATCAACAGTAACCGAGTAGGATTTATTCTCAAAGAGTTCTGGAGCCTAAAAAGGATCATAAAAAGACACCTTGACAGTGGTATTCCCTTGCATTTCTGCAGAGACAAAGCCACATCCAGGTGTGGCTCTCTGAGAGGGGACACCCTTGGGACAGGTCCCTAGGATCTCCTTTTTTGGAGGTTTCAGCCCTTGGCCATGCCAAGCCACAGCTGCCCTGCCCCAGTGCTGGTGACACTAAAAAAAGTCTTACCAAATATTGCAAAGTTCCAACAAATGAAGTGCATAAACTTCCTTGATCCAGATCCTTTGCATATCCCAGGTCTATTATTTTGTGAACAATCTGCAGACAATTTAAACAGTTCATCAGAAGAGCAAATGCTGAGGCAAAAACCACCAAACAACCCAAAATCTGCTCAGTGACAGCCCCAGAATCCTCTCAAGAGGACAGCCAGAATGGAAATTCTGGACAAAGTCCATGGCAAAGCTTCACCAACAGTGTTAAAACTTTTAGTAAATTCTCAGTTGAGTTTTCAGTCCAGTTCAATGTGACAGCTTCCAGAAATGACAGTGGAAACACACTGACCACCTGACTTACCTTCCCACCTTCATCCTGAAGAACAACATTTTCAGGCTTTAAATCTCTGTGTATAATTCTGTTCTTGTGCAAATACTGGATACCAGACCCTGAAAGACACGTGTTTAACAGAAAATAAAGTTCACATCGATTAAAATACATCTGATAAAAACCTAATACTGGGGAGCAAGTTCCCAGCCTTCCATGATTTACCACCACTCACTTCTACATTTAACACCTTCCAAACTTCTGTTTCTTCTCCACTACACTTTCACATCTTTGCAAAGACATGCCAAAGACACTTAATTTATTAGGAAAAAAAAAAAAAACATTCTGGAAGGGGAACAAGGATAAAGCAAGCAGAGTTGCTCTTTATTTCAGGAATTCAGCTGGAAGCCCTCTGAGCACTGAAAGGACAGAAGTCAAGGCCAGTACTCTACAATACTTTCTCATGCCAAAACTAGCTCTTCCTACAAGCAATGATGGGTTACCTGTAAGATAATTAAGAAAACAAGGAGCTCTCCTCGAAAACCTTTTTCCTAGAGAAACCCAGGCATTGCCCTGTATCAGACAGCTCTTCCTTCCCATGGTGTCCAAAAATCCAGGTACTTCCCAACAGGCCTGATTTTTTTAACAGCCTGTTCTTTTCAGTTCCCTTTCCATGGTTAGCTGAGAAAGGGAAAATGCCACTACACATTAAAAAACCCAACCCCAACCCCCCCCCCAAAAAGAACCCAAATAGAAAGCAAGCATTAACTACATACCAATGTCACTAAGCAGAGAAAGGATTTGACTTTCCTTCAGCCCACAGCAGTTTTCTGGTTTGTTTAGCAGCTACAAAAAACGCAAAAGATGTTCAGACCCACACTGCAACAGGTAACAGCAAACCCCAACATTTTCCATGCCCTGCTGACACAGCCCAGCAAACAGCGCAGCTCGAGGATCACTCCAGCTGAATGGGGCAGTTAACTTTGTGCAATAAAATCACAGCCAAGAAGAAAACAACTCAAAACAAAATGAAAATTCAGAAAACAAAGGGGTAGGAGACACAGGCAGGGCCACAGGGCTAAAGGCTCTCCCTCATCACTGTCTTAATGACCTGGCAATGAAAGCAGCTTCAGCCATTTCTGACTTTTACTGCACTCAAGGCTTTTAGAGATGACTGAGGTGCCTCAGCCCTCATGGTGGATCCACGAGGAGAAATTAATAATGAAGCAAAACAAAAATGATGCCAAACGAGAGAAAGATTTAAAGAATACAATCAGAAATAAAAAAGAATATGCTTTTTTTTCCCCTTAGGGAACAAAGCAGTGCAGGGCATGAAATGGAATGAAGCATGTTACTTCCTAAGTTGTTTCAACATCTATGCAACACCTAAGTGTTCATCAGAAATGATCAAACACTGCATTGCAAGTAGAGCTAATTTCTCAGCCATTTCACTCCAATTTACCTTCAGGGAGTCTCCAAACTTTTACTGCAATAATACAAGAGCCAGATGTCTCTGATGCCTGTGTCTGCAACCCCCAAGTGCTCTTTCACATATGCCTCCTTTTACTGCCACTTAAGCCTTAAAACTGTCTCTTGAACTGTTTTAAACAACTTGAAACCATACAATGAGACAGGGTTACTGCATTCACCAACTGCTCACATTCCCTGGGGCTGTTCAAACACCAGTAACAAAAACTACACAAAAATGAATTTCCTGATCACGTAGATGAGGTGATTTCTACACAAATCCTGACAGGGATGTGCTGCTTCGCCCCTACACAGGTTGCTGCTTCCTGACTCCAGCTGTAATGGAAAGGGAGCATATCAGGTCACCAAGCTGCTGCCTGGGGAACTACTGAAAGGCTCCTTTATTTTTGGGTGTTGCCAGTGTGCAGAATGGCAGCTCCCAGTTCAGCAGGAACACGCAATCCCTGGAATCCCCAGCCCAGCACTGGTAGGCTCATTCCCTGTGCTGAGAGCAATATAACACTGCATACATGTGAATCCAAGCCAGTCAGACTCTGCACAGATGGAGACACAGCAGTAAAGCCAAACATGCTGGGTGTCAGCAGCTGCACTAACGCTAAGGCAGCTCCACGAAAGGACACACTCTGCCTGGATAAAACAGTATCTGCCCTTGGATTGCGCTCTGGTTTCACAAACACAAGCCTCATTTCCCACACGTGTTTTTTTCCCACTCTACATTTACTTCCTCACTCACACATGTACCCAGAAAGAGAAGCACCATGGAGCAGCACTAGCATGCCTTGGTTGGGTTATTGGTATTTGGTTTTTATTGAAAGCAAAGCAGGCGTTACCTTCCGGAGGTCACCCCCCGAGCAGTACTCCATGGCCAGGAGGGGAACGTTGTTAACAAGGAAGTTCATCTCCTTGGGAACTTCGCAGGCTCTCACAACGTTGGGATGGTTCAGCCTAAGCACATGGAGAGCTGGATGAAAACTCTGACTCCTCTCTTGGGAGAATGAGACAACAGATTGCAATGCAATCATGGTTTATGTTCCAGGCACAGCTTGTTCCCCAACTGTATCCTTACTCACTCTTCAGCCAGATACCTACCAGTATCCAAATGCATCAAATCCATACCTTGGGAATACACAAACCAGTGATGAGATGAAATGATGTCTCAAAGCCAAGGTACAGGACTTTGATGATGGGGACACAGGCTCAAGTTCTTGCACAGTCCTGGCAAAGTCGTCATGTGTGGGTGGGTGCTGCTGTGTGTGGGAACAGATTCCCCCTGGCCCAAGGGTTTCACAGGAATCCCTCAGCTCCTGTGTAACTGCACCAGGCAGCTGAAAGCCACATGCAGAGGGAAAAATTAACTTCTGCAGCTGAATTCAAACAGCTGCTTCCTGACTGTCGCTAATATATGCTACTCACGGGAATAAATGACACATCCAGAAGGAAAAGAAGGCAAATTATTTCTGTCTACACCTTCCAAAGCCTCTGGAAGCCAATGCAAGAGCAGCTTGTGACTCAGTGCTTGTTTTCAGCAACCAAATCAGAGATCACCAAGCCTTGACTTACAAATTCAGGTTCCCTACAAGTGGTTTCCCTCCGTGCCATGGCAGACAGTGAGCAGGAGAGGGTAACAAAGCGACAGCAGGAGCTCATAAAAGCCCTGAACAGCAGGGTCACTGCAGGCCTTGGGGAGGACAACTCAGAGCATCCCTGCTCCCACCAGCGGGACAGAGGATTTCCTGCTCCAGGATCTCTCTCTCTCTCGGGAGCAGTTCTGTGAGACCTCAACACCCAGAGGCACCCCCCACATCCATGAGACCAAAGCTGTCCAGTCCTGGTTCACCTGCTGGAGAGGGAGGGTGGGCAGCACAGAGTATCGACTTTGTCACAAGGAAGCAGAAGGAGAATTTATTCTTTACATTTGGCAGCGTGACAGTAAAAAAGCAATTCCAGGAGCCCCTGGTTGCTAAATCAAAAACAAACATACCGCAGGGTATGGGAACACACAACACCAAAACTCAGCCCACGGGGTGGTGTGAGTTTGGAGGAGTTTCAGATGTGAACAGGCCAGGCAGCACAGGAGGGCAGGGGGCTGGGGGGTCGCCAGCTTCCAAGCCAAGGTATGGGACATGTTGGGATGTGACATAACTCAGCACAGGCTTGCCAGGTGACAAGAGGTCCAGGGGCTGACCCCCGGCTGTCCCCACTCCCAAGCTGGTCAAGCAGCCGAGGCACCAGCTGTCCCCACAACACGGCCCCGTCTCCCCAGCCGGTCCAGGGGCTGACCCCCGGCTGCCCCCTCTCCCTGTCTGTCCGGTGCCGCCGTGCCGTGCCGGGCCGAGCCGAGCCGGCCCGCCCGCACTCACTTCTTCATGATGTCGATCTCATGACACCAGCGGTCCTTGTTCTTGACGCTGAGCTCCACCCGGCACGACTTGATAGCCACGCGGTCGCCCGAGTCCTACGGGACACAGCGCCGTCAGCCGCCCCGGCCCGGCCGTGCCCTCCCCGCCGCCCGGCCCGGCCCCACCTGGTGCTGGTACAGGCACACGTTGCCGAAGCCGCCGGTGCCCAGGCGGTCGCGCATCTCCCAGGGCCCGCAGGCGCCGGCCGGGTGCCCGCGCAGCGCCGCCCCGGCGGGGGCCCGCTCGCCGGCGGCGGGCGCGGGGGGGCCGCCCCGCTCCATGGCTCAGCCGCTCGCTCCGGCACTCCGCCTTTATTGCCGCGTCACCGCCCGGCGCCGCCCGCGCCCGCCCGGGGCCGCCGCCCGCAGCGCCGCCTCAGTCCCGGAGGGAGAAGTCGAAGGGCTCGAACTCGCGGCGGAAGGCGCGGGCCTGCGCCGCCTCCTCGGGCCGCTGGGCGGCGCACTGCCGCCAGTCCGCGCGCTGCGGCTGCGCCAGCAGCGCCTCGCTCGCCAGCACCTCCCTGCAACACAGCGCCATGACGTCACCGCGGCGGCGCGCGCACGGCACCGCGCGCACGGCACCGCGGCGGGGAAGGGGGGCACGCACCTGCCGAACTGCAGCGGGAAGCGGCCGCGGATGCGGTGGAACAGCTTCTCCCCCGTGTCCAGCTCCACGTAGAAGTACGGCGTCCCCGGCTGAGCCACCTGCGGGTCGGGAATCACGGAACCACAGAATCAGTTCGGTTGGAAAACACCTCCGAGCCCATCCAGTCCAACCTGTGACCGATCACCGCCTCGCTAAGTAGACCATGGCACTGAGGGCCGCGTCCGATGTTTCCCCTAAACACCTCCAGGGCTGGTGACTCCACCACCGCCCTGGCAGTCTATAACCACCATTCCTGTGAAGAAAGGTGGGAAGAGACACTGGTCTGGGAAGAGCTACCAGGTGACAGGCAGACCCTCTTCCCAGCCAGCTCAGGAGCCCTGGGGACCCAGCTGTCCCCATGCCATGGTCCCCTCTCCTGTGAGGAAACTTGGAAAAATAACCCTACAAACTGCCGGAGATCAGTGCCTGACCCCAACACTGCCTGCTGGCATCACCAGTGGTGATGCAGCCTGGGCACTACTGTATTTTGTGCTCTAATTCTGCAGTGAGTGACTAAACAAGAGAACCAGGCAGATCTGGTCATTCTTAACCTCAGCTAGGTCACCCCGGCCTAGTCCTGAACATTTTTGGAGGAAGAGGCCACGCTCACATATTTCTCAGCTGAGAAATCGTCTATTGCTCAGGGGAACTTCTCCCAGAGCAGAACATCTCTGGCACATCCCCAGATCAAGTCCATGAGGCTCTGCCTCCACCAGCTTAACCCTGCCCCACAGAGTGACCTCAGGGGCAAACAGCAGCTTAGGCAGGACAGAGGGGAAGTAACAGGTGAAATCTGGCCCCATACTTGCGCGATATCCGAGTGCTCTGGGATTTCTAACAATTCAATCTGCTGTTCCTGTGCTTGTGCAATGAAGGCCTCTTTAATGTCTTCAGAAGTACAGAGGTCCAGTGGGACAGGAACCACCTGGAGAGGGGGGACATTTCCATAAAGAGACGACAATCCATTTGCAGAAAGCCATCAGTCCATCACTGGAGCTGGTGTGCTCCTCAGTACAGCTCAGACTCATCACACAAGACAGGTGAGCACCCATCTCTACAGGCTTAAACTTATGACTTTTTTTCCTGTAGGAGCTGGACAGAGAGCTGAAAACTCAAAGCTTGAAGTTCTCAGCACAGCCCTCTCCTGTCTGATCTCTGTGGTAGTTCTGATACAGCTCTGATGTACTTACAGATCTGCCACACACAGCAACCACCACAATAAACCCCTAAATGACTCTTTCAATTCATTTGGAGTCTACATTCAGTGCAAGTTTATGTTTTCCCAGGGTGACACCCAAACCATACCTGTAGCTGCAGATGCTGACTCCTATAGTTTCTTTCAAATAGGACGTATCTCTTTCCCTTGCTTCTGAAAAATTCCTTTAGGGCAGCCTTGTACTTGGTCACTTCTTCCAGCACCTCTGAAGACAAGTCCACCACTGACTGATAGTGCCCAATTGGCAAAATCAGGACGTGGTCAGGTGACAAACCCCCTTTGGCCAGGGCAAGGTAGCACTAGGGTAAAACAACACACACCAGTTATTTGCTGTGCTCTGGGGATTTACCCAGAGGTAATCTCCTCAGGAACAGGAGAGTCTTCTATGTTGCTTATTAGGATTGTGTATTAGCAATTTTATTTGAATTTATTTTTATACTGAATTTATTAATCACTAGAGGAATGAGAAAGAGACAGAGGGACTGCCAAAGGACAAAAAAAAAAAGTATCTTTTGATGCCTTGTCTGAGGGGAAGCAGCTGAGTTAACTTCACCACTGTGCCAGGAATTTCTTACTCTGACACAAAAATCCACTTAAAAATCTAAACTAGGCCTGAGGACAAACCTGCCCCTGTAAGCGGATTATGCTGTAGAGGAGCAGTAACTTCAAGCAAAGTGCATAAAAAATGAGACTAAGCTTCAAAGGCAGCATCCTGAAGTACATCTTGGAGATATCTTCTCTTTCATCTCTGTAGAATAAAACTGGAACCAGCCATCCCAGGGAGATCTGGCACCGGTGCATCCTGCTGCCAAAGCAGGTCCCAGCTGACTTCCAGCTGGAAAAGTTTTGCCAGATGATAAGAGAGGGCTGGCACAGCGAAAAGTGTTCTGACACTGGAATCCAGCTCTGCTGCTGGAACAAAACTGGGCCACGCTTCACTTTTTTTAAGAGTTTATGTGTTTGCAGATGAATGTGTTTGTAAAGGAGATACAAAGAAACTGAAAGCAAGCCCGAGAGATGCAAATATAAGTTTGTTTTACATTTAAAATTGGAATTTCGTATTTTGTTTTGCCATGGCTTAGCATGGTTCTGACCCAGCAAAGCCCATGCTACAGGTACTTACATGTGTGCCAATACTGACCACCAAGTGCTTCTCCACCTCGGGGCTGGCCAGGCAGAACCAGCAGGGCCCCGTGGGCTGAGCTTTGTTGGGAAAGGAAACCAGGATTAACACAAGGGATATTTGTCAGAACACAGAAAACCTGCCATTTGCCAGCCACCCTTCCCAGTCTATAAAGTGCTGAAGGTGTCAGAAGGACACAGCTCTGGCCAGGGAAATTCCAGCAAGAAAGGAGGTGGTGGCAGTCACACCCTGTTGACTGCCATTCTCCTGGAATGCTATAACCTATTGAAGGAGGAGTTTAGTAGTTCCAGGAGTTAGTAGCTGCAGCTCACTAAGAAGAAAACACCAGCAAATTTAAGCAAACAAATCAAAATGAGGTAAAATACTGCACAGGTACAGACAAGGGCAGACACTGTCAAACACACTTGTCAGTTCTGGCCTATTCATCGCACGCAAAACACCTGGATTCACGCCCAAATTGTGATACCTGAGCTGAGCTTTGTGAAAGGGCCATGTTCAGAGGCTACTCTGGTTCAGAGGGTAAATGCCATCAGCCCAACCACAACCACCACAGACCCAAAGAGCTTTCGGCCCTTCTTTCACCTGTTGAAGCCTCCCTTCCCGTGGAAACAAGGGACCCTTCCTCCTTCTGCATTCCCCCAGCAGCTGGCACCATGACAGAGCTCACTGGCCAGCTGACACATACAGCTCGACAGCTTGAGGAGCAACACGGAATGACGTGCTCCATCCAGTGCCTCGAGGGAAGAGCTCAGGAAAAAAGCAGCCTCACACTTACGGGGTTTCTTGGCTTGCTTGGGTTGGGAGTCCCCTCTCTCTTTCCCATCTGAGGGACGTTTCTTTCCCTGATGCTTGTTCAAGTCAAAGAAAAACTGACAAGCTGGTTCTTCCTGTTTAGGAAATGAAAAGTGAAGCCTGTTAGAACTGCATGACAGAAAGTGACAGGATATACAAAAATTTGATTTTTCCTGAAGAGCTGTGAACCAGTTTTGTTTTCAAATCAATATCCCAGGATCCCTGAGGCTGGAAAAGCCCTCCCAGCCCATGGAGTCCAAGCTGTGCCCAATGCCCACCTTGTCCCCAGCCCAGAGCACTGAGTGCCACCTCCAGGCCTTCCCTGGGCACCTCCAGGGATGGGGACTCCAAACTTCCTGGGCAGCCCCTGCCAAGGCCTGAGCACCCTTTGCAGGAAGAAATGCCTTCTGAATATCCTGGAACAAAATGATCTGTCCTCCTAGTAATGCAGCAGACTTTGCCTGCTTCAGTCAGGGAAAAACTTGTGGGAGAGCTGCCCCAAATCATTATGCTCTCCTATTCAGCCTTATGCTGAACATTCAGAATTGCCTGATTTTATGGATTATTCAAACCTTTTCCTTTGTCAGCCAGTGCCAAAAGAATGGCTTTATTTCTTAGAGATGTTAACCTGTCACAGACTCATCAGAGGGTGAAAACACATGACTGAGTTATCCCATACAGCAAAATGCCATTAGAAGGCTTTGATGCTGCAGAGGAAAAAAAACTGTCCCCATCTTTCTTACAGTCCTCCTTTAAGAAGTGAAAGACCCCAATAAGGTCTCCCTGGAGCTTTCTCTTCTGCAGGCTGAACACCCCCAGCTCTCCCAGCCTGTCTCCATGGCAGAGTTTTGGACAGGGATATCCCAAAGGGAAAGGCAAGCAGTGTTGTGAGCACACAGCGTGGACCCAGAGGGCACAGGTGGAGGAGCACAGGGCGGTACCTCTGCACAGAGCGGGGCTTTGCTCTTGGGAGCCTCCTTCCTCAATTTCCGGTAGGGATTTTCAGTGACATCCTGAGGCTGCTTCACCAGCTCGGCGGGGTCCATGGAGCTCAAGGGCACGATGCTGAAGGCGTAGAGGTACTGCAACAAACACAGGTGCTCAGGGGCAAGCAGCTCCTGCCACGGCTGCACCTCTGAGGAGATCACCTAAGACCCTGAGTCCCACACCACTCAGCTCATCGGTGTTTGTGCCAAGGCAGGGCATGGGAAAACAGCCCCCGTGCCAGTGTCCCACCCAGGAGTTTATGGAGTGCCTCCTTGATCCCTGCCCATTTTCAGGCCTTCTTTGTTATCAGGCCTGGAACCTGTGCATTCTTAACTACCAACCAATATTCTGTAAATTTCTTAAGGAAAGAAGAGAAATAGGTTAAAAACCTCATCCCAGAAGTTCGTTATTTTCAGTGGTTTGTGCCTCAGAACAGCCCTTACCCTTCTGACATAACAGGCAAGTGGTACCTATTACTCAAGTGAGCCAGACACCTCCACTTCAGCCAAGCTTTTAAGTGCCTGTTGCTTTCCTCTAACTGGCCTCACTGCCCTATTGTTGTACTTGAGAAAAGAAGAAATGTTCAAGGGTGTCAGTACCTTTTTCTTGCTTGCATTGCCAACATCAGCAAGTGCAATAAACCTCGTCACGTGCTGTGGGGTCTCCTGTAGCACCATGTGATTCCTGTAAGGAAGCAAAACTTGGCTGTACCAGCACATAAAGTATTTAAAGGACCGTGGGAGAACCCCTGTCTGCCATGAAGATACTCAGGCAGCACATCGATCCTCCTGTGTTCCTTAAAAACGGAACCCTTACTAGAAAATAAATGAGATTTCACGTGACTTCACAAACCTGTAAGGAAGTCTTTCATAATAGGCCTTCTCCAGGGCAGCAAAATGGTACCTTGGTTTGAGACTTGCAGCTAGATCTGATACTAACTTGGAGCCACACTTCTTGGTATCTATATCTCCCTACAAAACACAAACCAAGCTTTATGTAAACCTGTCAAAGAGCAAGGAAAAGAAAGGCTTAATATACTCTGTACACCCGAGTGCATACAGTCCCAGAAAATCCATGCCAAGGGAAGTCAAACGTGGAACGACATATTGAACAACTACAGAGAATCCCCATGGGAACTTCTGAGGTCTGAGTTTCCTTTTTAAGTCAGAACATCCCTACAAATTGTTTCTCTCTAACCCCAAGGGCAGCAGGGTTGGTTATTACACTGTGAGGGAAGGTTCTTCACGCATTTAAACTGAGGACTGTATCTCTTTTTGGATGTTGGAAGAAACTGAGAGGAAGCAAAAAATGTTCTTTTGCCACATGTGTGGCCTTGCTGTCCAGGCAGGTTTCAAACCATCTGAAAATCACTTCTGCTGAGGAACATTAACAACACAAAATTGGACACAAATGAAACAACACTCCCAAAATCCAGACTGAGGAAGAACCAGACCACCTGACTGATACTTAAGGAAATAAACACCAACACACTTAAAAAGTGGTGGGGACAGATAAATCGCCCTGATGTCTCACAAATCCCCCTCCCCCTCAGTCCTGTTGCTCTGAAGAACCAGAACACCTGCTCTCCCTGGTTTTACTCCCAGCTTTCTCGAGCTCTCAGAGAGGGCCCAACAACCCAAACTGCCAGAGCAAGCAGAAAGGCAGCCCTTTGTGAAATCCCCCGGGAACAGAGCACTCACCGCGCTGTTGCCGAAAGTCCCCACGTCTCGGGGCCAGGGGGACGTCAGCAATATATCCACACCCCTGAAGTTTGGGGTTGACAACAGGGACGTTTTCAGCTCGGCCACATCCTTGGCGCTGAAGCTGTGGGCGGGCGCCGGCTGCTCCTGCGCCTCGGTGCCGCTCAGGTACGCGATCTGCAGCCCTGAGCAGCCGCTGTACACGCCCCTGCGGCCTGCAGCAACACACACACACATCCCTGAGCTGCAGGCAGGGCACGGCATCCCTGGGCCGGGGCAGCAGCAGCCCTGACTCGCTGCCACTGCAGCTGTCCTCACAGGCAGCTCATTTCCTGTGCTCAGAGCAATGGCATCGTTTGGCACAACAGCTCAAACCCAACCCTGCCCACAATGAAGCTCTTCAGACAAGCCCCAGTCTTCCCCCTCCTCCCTGCCACCTTGCTTCCCAAAAATTCATCCACAGCAATATGGAGTCTCAGTGGAAAAAGCCAAGTGCCTCTGCTTTGTTATATTTTGGGCCAGGTGGCAATTCTGGAAAGAAACTGATTTTTCTTTTTAGCTTTGCTACGTTTCGCTTGTTACCTCTGCTGCTCCAGTACAAAACAAAACCATATTCAAACCTTCTCCTACAGAGACAGGCACGCTCTGGGAATACGATTCCCTCAAAGAGCAGGCTCTTGCAACCACTATTCCTTCTGGTTAGCAAGTTCAGTGTCAGAGACATTAAAAAAAAAAACAAATCAAGAAAGCAGGGTTTTCTTTCACATTTTACACAGATTGTACCGGCATTGAGTTCAACTCCCGTTTGAGCCAAAGGATAAAAAATGCCACTTAAAATTCCCAGAAAAAGGAAGGTGTTAAAGTGGGAAGATGAGAGAACGTTCACTAAAGCCCCAGCAGGCAAAGGCAGCTCCCTGACCCCAAATCCCCTGCAGCCTTACCCAAGTAAGTGATGTTCTCAGCTAACTCACAGCCGCTGACATCCGGGAAATAGCTCAGGGTGTCCTGGTTGTTAGCACCGAGCACGTAGGTTGGGATTGGAGCTGAGGGAGAAACCTCATGCACTCAGTGAGCTTTAATTCCAGTGCACCAGCACCAGTCCACAGTCCCCAGGAATCACAGCAGGAAGCCCCACCCAGCCAGACCCTCCAGCATGCCTTGGGAGCAACGGGCACAGGACAAGAAACCTTCCTGCAAAGTCCCCAGCCCGGTGTTCCCACAGCTGCAGGGGGTGAACAACCTGTGCTCCACCCACAACTCCCTCCCCTGCTTGTGCAAGATTAGCTCCAGAATGATCCCCAGCCCTAAACCCAGGGGTGCTCCACACAAAGCCATCTTTCCCTCCTGTGTGGGGTTTCCCTGCTGGACTATAACTGCTTTAACACCACAGTGCCCAGCTGTGGCTCCTGGATTCCAAGGTGGGCCGTGAAGCAGCGCAGCCCCCCGGGTGACACCACCCTCCTTCCTTACCTTTCTTGGCCCCCGTGCGGTAATCGGCCCATTCTGCCTCGGAAGTAGAGCCAAAGAAATTCCCGACACACAAAAGCATCTAAAAACACCGGATAAAGCGGGAGTTGCCATTTCACCACAGACAGAACACACACAAAGGCTCTGCCTGCACCACTTCAGCAGCATTTGGTTTGCTGCAGTGAAGAGATTCCTCTGTGTTTATTTGTGTTAAACGCAACATCAACGGGTTTAAAAGGACAGCCAGCTGCTCTCCCGCCTTCTCTGCACAGATCACGGCTCCTCCCAGTCCTTTGGTGCTGGACAGGGAGGGCTGAGGGGCTGCAAACCCCTTCTCACACCGAGCAGAAAGAGGAGGGTGGCTGCCACGGAGGGACGGGACATCAACACCCACGCGAGCGCCGCCGGCACATCTCCCGCACGATAACCCCACCCCGGACGGGCTCCCGGCCTCGGCCGTCTCGGGACGGGAAAGGGAACCCCGCGTGAACGGCACCGCATTCACCTCCCCCCCACAAGCCCCACAAGCCTTACGTCGAAGCGGCCGCTCTTGGCCTGGATGGCGCGGACGCGCCCGAAGATCGCCTCCAGCCGCCCCTCCACATCGCCACACGCCAGCCTGCGGGACACCGCGCGTTAAGAGCGGCCGACACGTCACGGTTCAGCCCGGCCCCTCCGCAAAGTCAGCAGACCCTGTCGCCGTCCCGTGTCCCGCCCCGTTCCCGTCCCGTCCCACTCACACGCGCAGCGGTGCCGCCGCCATCACGAGGATGCTCGAGCCCAACCTCCCGCCACATCCGGGTGCGCCGCTCAAAGCGCTCCGCCACTTCCGGGTGCGCCGCCCAAAGCGCTCCGCCGGTTCCCAGGTGGGCGGTGCCCGAAGCCTGACAAAACGAGCTGGAATCGCCGGGAAGCTTTAAATCCCTGCAGCCGCAGGGAACCGCGGGCGTTCCCTGTGGGTGGTGTCTTTATCCTGGTGTGTTAGCGCTCCAGTCAGTGTTGGCACTAAATTTAGAAAACCCGTGAAAAAGTAGGAGAGGTGATTGGGTAAGAGAGGGGACATTGTTTCAGAAGTGACCGAAATAATCACTGCAGGTGACTTTTTATACCGATAAATTATTACAATATTTATTATGTACGTTAATAGATGTAAACGCGATATTTTAATATATACTTATTATTATTACCCTGAGCTGTACCAAAACAAACACTTAATCAGGCTGTAAACACCAGCCAAGCTCTCCAGTATTTATCGGCTTTTATAGTATATTATTATAATAACTTTTAAATAAATATTGCATTACTAGTAGCTTTTATAGGGGATTTTAAAATATAATGTTTATATATATATATATTTTTTTTTTTTTTTAAGGTTTTACAATATTACCATCTGAATTCTGCAACCAAGAGTTGAAATCTGAGTTGGTGTTGTTGGGGTTTGCTCCCTCTGTGGTATTGGGACTGAGACGTTCCACATTTCAACAGGCATGAGAAATACAAAGTAATAATTTTTATTTTCCGCATCTCACCTGGCCTGAATGAACCACAAAAGAATCATGGAATGGTTTGGGTTGGAAGGAACCTTAAAAATCATCCAGTGCCACCCCCTGCCATGGGCAGGGACACCTTCCATTGTCCCAGGCTGCTCCAAGCCCCAGTGTCCAGCCTGGCCTTGGCCACTGCCAGGGATCCAGGGGCAGCCCCAGCTGCTGTGGGCACCCTGTGCCAGGGCCTGCCCACTCCCAAATGCCAGGGAAGCTGGTTGTTTACCGGCGGAAGGTGGGAAGCCGAGGAGGAGTCCCTTTCATTTATTTTACTGACGGTAACTGTACCGAAGCGCACGCGGCGGTCGCGGGCAGGAGGCCGCGCTCACCGGCGGCTCCAGCGCGTCACAGAGGCACCGAGGACACCCCAAGGCGCCCTGACGGGCCGGGGTACGCCCCGCTCCTGCCTCGCTCCCGGCCCGATCCCATCAACTCCATCAAGTTATGAACGCTACTCCACGAAGAGCCCCCCGCCGTCCGGAGCCCTTCAAGGGGCGGAGAGGGGGCCGCCCCTCAGCCGCCGCCGCCGCCCCTCAGCGGGGCCGCCCCTCAGCCTCCCCCCAACATGGCGGCTCCCCCGCCTCCCCTCAGCGGCGCCGCCACCGCATCGCCACCACCTCCCCTCTTCACTGTGGCTTTTCCACCTCCCCTCGGCGCCGCCGCCGCCGCACAGTCAGCGCGTCCCCTCATGACAGCGGCTCCTCCGCCTCCCCTCAGCGGGACCGCCCCTCAGCCTCCCCGCAACATGGCGGCCCCTCCCCTCAGCAACGGCCCTGCCCCTCAGCTTTCCCCGCGGGTTCTTCCCGCCCGGCGCAGCCGCGGAGCCGCACTCCGGGCGCGGAGCGGGCGGGAAGGGCGGTGTGGCGTCGGCCGCGGCGGGGCAGGATGGCGCTGCCGCAGCAGTGCGAGGCTGCGTTCGGCACCGCGGACCTGTACGGCGTGCTGGGCGTGCGGCGCGGCGCGTCCGCGCAGGAGATCCGCCGCGGCTACCACCGCGCCTCGCTGCGCCTGCACCCCGACCGCGTCCCGCCCGAGCAGAAGGAGGAGGCCACGCGCCGCTTCCAGGTGAGGAGAGACGGAGGGAGGCGGTGGTGGCGACGAGTGAGACCCACCCACTGCCCCCCGGGTGACCAACCCGCCGAGTGAGCCACCCCCTGATGCCATGAAGATTTTTTGCCTTTTCTTTTATAGCCCTGTTATACCTTTTTACGACTTCTGTATCCCTAGTGCTTTTTCCCTACATTCTTGGACTTGTTTGTCAAGCTAAGAGACTAAACATTTGAGAAGCTTCCTAGCTAGGGATCAGTGTGCCTCAGCCCCCAAGGTCCTCTCCAGAACACATTCTGTAAACTAAGATAGAACCATCCAGGGGAAGGCTCCTTGGGGAGGGGGGCTCACTCGAGCCTCTCCTTGGGGAATTTTGATAGATATGCTAATTAGTAAAACCTATAATGTTATACCTGATCTTTTGGGGCAGACTCGGGGGGGTGCATCTCGATGCACAGGACCTGGACGTGTGCACCTAAGGATCCTTAAAATAAACACCAAAGTAAAATCCCTTTTCCCCTTCTAACCGTGTATGACTCTTGATTTTAAGACCAGGAAAAGGCACCACCACCGGTTCCCCGAGTGACTGGCCCTCTGCCCCCGAGTGACTGAACCCTGAGCAACCGACCCTAAGTGACTGACCCATCACCCCCTGAGTGACCACCCCACTGACCATCCCCGAGGTGGCCAACCCCGACCCTGAGGGACTAACCCTGTGCCCCCTGAGTGACTGACTGAGTGACTGACTCCCAAGTGACCGCTCCCTGAGTGACCTCCTGGCCACCCCTGGCCCCGCAGATCCTGGGCAAGGTGTACGCCGTGCTGAGTGACGAGAAGCAGCGCGCGGTGTACGATGAGACGGGCACGGTGGATGACGACGCCGAGGTGCTGCAGGACGGGCGGGACTGGCTGGAGTACTGGCAGCTGCTCTTCAAGGTGAGAGCGGGACGGGGCTGGGAGACAGAAGAACCCGGCACTGTGGTTTTATGAGTTTTCTCTTAAATCCTCCTGGTGAGTCAGTCCTGTAACTCACAGAGCATCACCTCTTTGCTCCAGGTCACCGTGAAGGACATCGAAGACTTCCATAAGAGCTACAAAAACTCGGCAGAAGAGCTGGCTGATGTGAAGGCAGCGTACATGAATTTCAAGGGTGACATGGATCGCATCATGGAGTCCGTGATGTGTGCGGATTACACGGATGAGCCCAGGATACGGGAAATGATAGAGCAAGCCATCGACTCCGGGGAGCTCCCGTCCTTCAAGGCTTTTGTAAAGGAGTCGAAGCGGAAGATGATGTCCAGAAGAAGGCGGGTAGGTTGCATCAGCTGTTTACCTTTGAATCTCCCTTGGCAGAAATACGTGACGCTGTTCCTGAGATGTTTGTCACAGGATTGCTGGGTTACACACCTTGCTGTTCACATCTGGTCACCTGTGGTCATCACCCCCCACCCCAAATCATTGTGGAAGGCTTTTCTACTTCTTTATTTCGTTATTATACACAGCGTCTTATTACAGTTTAGCATGTCCCTGCATTTATCTACAAAGCTGTGAGTTGCTGGAATTAACAACAACAAGTAAGTGGTGAAAATACATTTTGGTTGACTTCTGGCAGGTGTGAAACTGCTGTGGTCTAAATGGATTCTTGTGTACTTTTGGATGCTTTGTAGAATGTTATATGCCCATCACAGTAACCTTTAAGTTAATGTAGTATCTACCAAGACAAAAAAAAGTGGGTGTGGGAACAGGGATGGGGACAAACATCACATTCAACACTGTGAAAGAGCAGAAAAACCTCCTGCTCTGCTAAATGGTGGAACCAGAATGGATTTCCTTTGCCTGATTCCTCATCTGTGGCCAAACTTGGAAACCCTTTGTGTTTCCCTGCAGCTCTTTGTACACAGACGCCCAAAAAAGCATTTGGTAACTCCTGTGAGACTTGGTCAGATAACATGCAAAATACGTTGTTAAAAAACCGTTTGCTCTTTTAGGCAGAAAAAGAAGCTGAAGAGGCAAAAAAGACTAAAGATGAACTGGGCCTTGGTGGAGAAAATGACTTGAAAGCACTGATTAAAGTAAGTTTAAAGTTTTCTGTTTGTTGCAGATAACTTTGTTACTGGCTTATAATTGTGTTTTCCCTGAGCGTCTTTGATTTTGGATCCTTGCAACTCTTCTGAGTTCCTGAGGTTAAAACCTGGCCTTAATGTTATATATGTACTTTAATTTAATTAGAATCAGAGTACAGTATGGATTTTATTACCTGTGTCTTTTTAAAAATTTATAGAGTTATTGCATATGCACTCAAAATATTTAATTTCTAGTTTTAGGCAGTTACACTGGGAGTTTTAATGATGGTACTAAATTTTCTGCAGCTTGTATTCCCTGTTTAATATATTCCAAGATTTTGTGTAGCTATCAAACTTCAGTAGGATAATCTGTATTGGGAAGTTACAAAAGGTTTGAGTTTGGTTGGTGTTCTTTTCCCCCTCCCCAGAGCCGAAGCAGAGATCGAGAAAAGGAAATGGATAACTTCTTGGCCCAACTGGAAGCAAAATATGGGAGCAGTGCTAAGAAAGGAGGAAAGAAGACCTCAGCCAAGAAAAGAAAGGCAGAAGGAACGGCATAGACTGAAAAACCAGGTTTAATTTTGTATGGAAACGTGGATTTGGGAGAATTTGGGGTGTTTTCTAGGCTCCTGTTTTGGACTGTGTGCATTAACTGGCTGTAATTGGGAGGCGTGACACAGAATGCATCCTGAACAAGGAAGACAAGGCACTGCTGTGCTCATGTTTCCGACCCTTGGGGTGCTCTACAGTTTAGATCCATGTGTGCTGTTCACACATTTCTTCTGTAACAAACCTCCTGCTATTTTTAAAGGTCTTTGCACATCAGCTCAACAGGTGTTTTTCAGATATTCCAGTAGTTTTATAGTTTGGAAAATTGCAGATTTAATAAATGAGAAGGTTGGTTTGGTTTTTTTTCCAGAGTTTTACTTCCCCAGTTCTCTGTATGTTTTCTAAAAAAGCTGTTCAAAACAAGCCAATTGTGTTGATTCTTCTGATTTCAGTCAAGTAAATCCTGCACACTTCCACGGAGGATCATTTTTCAAAGGCATAGGAGCCACGAGGTGAACACTTTGGGAGTTGAAGGCCCTCACAGCTTCAACAAGAGCTCCTGGGGGGAAGCCAGAGGTAGATGGTCTCTCTGTTCCCTTTCACTTGTCTGCTCTCAAAAATTACCCTGATTCTGAGAAAGTAGAGTATATCATTGTGTTTTTTAACACAGGGCTTGGAGGTTAATTTTATTACACAAAATAAGTAACAGTCCAGGAGCAGTCCCTGGTGTCAACCATCTGTACAGGAAAAAAAATGGCCTTAGGAGGGGACTGCAGTTTTTAAACCCAGTGACTCCTCTAGGCTGTAAAACACTACCTTATATTAACAGAAATCTATTCAAGTTTGTCTGTTTTTGTGACTCTCGTGCTACAGAAAACTCACTTGGTCCCTGAGGAATGGCACGGATACAAATGGGATGCTTATCTGTACTTTGCCTGACATAACTGACACACTGCACAGTGTTCCAGGAGAGAAATTGTATTTTGAAATAGTTTAGTGAGTAGAGGCCTCTGGTGAGCATCAATTTCTCTCTCTGCAAACTTAAGAGGTTTAGATTGAGCTCAGCTTTTGTTTTTTTAACTTCTGGAAATGCAAAGGCAGGTTAACCCAGTTAGGTTTGCACAGTTCCCTGTTTCTGATTAAAGCATGCTTGGATCAACTGGACCGTGAGCTTCAGTATTGATGAAAAATCATTAGCTGGTCTGGAGTGGGGAAGCTTTTTTTCTATTTTGAACTGTAGTTTGGAGAATAATAAGAAAATATAGGAAAACTGCTCTTTAATTGGACTAGAAAGGAACAACTGTTTTTGGGGAGCATCCTAACTTTGTTTAAATACAGCCAGTGGTTACCTCAGCTTGTTTTTACACTTTAGTCTGGCACTTATTGTTTGGGACTAAGACCTTCAACTAATCACTTATTTTGAGAAGCCTGTATTTCATGTATTTTTTTGTCTTATCTGGAGCCACAAGGCCAACTCCAGCAAATGCCTCTGTTAGGTCTGTCACACAGGGCAGACACAGCTCCTAAAAGCTCCATTGCATATGTGGCTTCTGGAACTCTACGTTAGATTGCATAAGTCTTGTGTAATTACAGGTATTTTTAGAAAGGGACACTATTCTGTGTCCCTTTAGAAAGGGAGCTATTCTGTGCAATTACCATAAAATGTCTCACCAGGAAGACTTTTTTTGAGTACTGTCTGAAGCTACTCATAGTCAGAAATTTCTTTTTGCCTGCTCAACCTTCTTCAGTCACTGAGGAAGAGGTAAAAGGTTTTACTATAACTCAGGAAGAGGCAGTGGTGTGCTACCCTTGGAGCTGCCAGGTCACCTGTACCGCTGCCTTGGTTCTACACACCTGTGTTCATACCTGCTGCAGCCACCACAGCATCCATCACTTGCCTAAGCTGAGTGCTTGCTTTTGCTAGTACAATATTGCTTTAAACATATAAATACAGTTTAAAAAAAATGAAAATCACTACTGCTGTGGAAGGCCGGGTTAACCTTCCTAAGGGAAGAATGAGCAGGTCCTGCAGTGCCTGCCTGTTAAGGACATGAACCTGTCACCAGCCTCATGGAGAACAGCACAGACTGAGAGTGTTTGCTAGGTTTCCTAGGAGTTGGCCTTCACTGGAGTGTATTCACCCTTCCACTGGAGCATCACTTTCTCTGCTGGTAGAAAATGGAATGTTTAAGTGCACCCCTTTTCATCTTTGGCAGCTGCTGCTTAGATTTATATAAAAATAACTATCTGTAAGGAAGGGTGTTGGAAAGCTCTGTGTAAACAACGTTGACCTTGCTGGGAAGGAGGGGTGGTTCTTGACTCTCTGGAGAGGGACAGATGGGTGGACACTTCTCCATGGCACGTTAGAGCCCCTGTTTGCTTTTTGTGCCTGATCCACTTCGGCCGTGGGCTTTCACAGAACCACGTGGTGGAAGACCTGACAAACAAAGAGATCATGGACAGCCTCGAGACTTCGAAAAGGTATCACAGCTAAGTACCAAATACATCTCCTCTAGCTGAAAACTTAAAATGTCTTTTTACTCCAACACATGCCTATCAACTGCATTTATTTATACCTTCCAAAAGGGGCAAAGTTTGTGCTTGCCAAGTTGCTGCATTGCAGGGAGCGACTGCATTCCCTGATACTTCACCAAGTATTCATGTCTACCAAGTTTTTCTGATAATTTAAGATTTTTTTTGGTCAATACAGCAATCAGAAAACTCATCTTGCATTTTTTTTGACGGGGGGAGCAGATATATAATTTCAGTAGGAACCACTCCTTGCCTGCTTAAAAACAAGTTACTTCAGTTTTAGTGCCTTTCTTAACCTCAAGTTACTATTTCTGTTTAAGCTGACAACTCCTGCTTTGAAAACTTGGACATTGAGAGGCACTGGGGCTGGTCACATTAAGCTTCCTTGATTTAAATATTTGGTGGTAATAAAAACACAAAAACCCCAACAAAATGCACCCAACTATACTCTGGAATAGAGTAGGATATAGCAAGGATAACACACCTATAACGGCAAATTAAAAACATGGATGGAACTTTGAAAAACCTCCCCAGTGGAAATCACCTGTAGGAATGTACCCCTGTAGAAAATGCATCCCTGTCCCAAAAGCCTCCTTTGTTTGATCTTAGTAAGCCCTGTGGCTGATGAGCATACCTGAAGGTGTCGATCCTCTCCTTGTCCAGGATTGATTACTATAATCAATAACAGTGCAAGAACGGCGGCGCTGGGAGTCTGGCTGAAAATACAGTTCAAGTTATTTCTGTTTGCATGAAAAAAAATCATCAAGGTTATAATGCAACTACAAACTACTTAAACATGTGTATTTGGTAATGGGTTAGATGTTGTAAAGGTCTAAGGGAAGCTTTAAAGAAGGGTCAAATCAACTTTAGAAGTAGAAAATACACTTTCCTAACACCTATTTAGAATGATCACTGGGCCACTTAGAGGCAAGTCTTGCCATTTCTGGAAATTGTACTGTTCCAAAGCAGATTTTGTAACTGCTGAGTCCAGGATGTTGAAAGTATACACAGAAACTAATCAAGCGGCTATTTAAAAGCTGTTGCTGAAATTACAGCTTTCAAAGCTTAGATAAAAGTACTTTGTGAGATACAAGAAGGTATCAGTAGAGTAGGTGTTTCAGTAAATTAAACCGAGAGTATTTGTTACTCAAACAGACTGGACATTGATTCACGTTAATTGTCAAAGCACTCTAATCTGTGATTAAGGATGATCTGGTGTAATCAGCCGTGCTTTACCAAGGATGTGTTGGTTGTGTTAGGCTTGGAGAAGGGATCAGGTAAGAACAGCTGCTCTTGGAGCTGCTGGTGAGCGTCTTCTTGTGTTGTGACAGTGTGAGCACGGCTCGAGTTCCCTCGAGGTTTCTGCAAGGAGAAATAACAGTTATGGCTTTTTTTTAGTGCAGCAGTCCATTGAAAATAATTAACCCAGGACTTAAAGCTAATTTTCCAAGTGAATCATTTTATACCTAGTTATGAGGAGGGAAACATTCAATTGGCATTAATGAGAATTAAGCATGCAACGCTGGGTGATGCTGTTACTCAGAGATGATACAACATTTTTCGTGCATCTATTTGACTTGCTGTCACAAAACAACAAATAAATTGGAACTCTGTGGCAGCTGTGATAACAACTTTAGATTATTGAGTAATAAAATGAGATTCTTGTGCCTGTTACCGTTTGCCTGTGGGGTCCTGTGGTGCTCCCACGCTCTGCCACGGTGGTGGTGGCAATGGGTGGCAGGGGGTGATTTCTGTTTAGCAGCAGTGGGGAGGGTGAAGTCAGCTGCTCCTGTGTAGTCAGGCTGGAATGCACCAGTAAGAACAGAAAAAACACACAGTTTATATGTTTGGCACGTGGAAAGGTGTAATATTGTCAGTTTCTTTGGCCTTCTGGAGTTGACTTCTGTAAGAATACCTTGGAAAAGCTTCAAGCCATAATCTACGCTTTAAAAAACACTTCCCTAGTGCTCTCTACTTACATTAAAAAATACATTTTAATAAAGCAGAGATGTCAGTACTTCTTAGATTGATTGAAGCCTGAGGAAAGGGAACAGAAGCATAAAACACTGGAAGGAGAAGTACCAGTTATGAAGGGACAAGGAATAAGTCTCTCAACAGTATGTGACAAGAAAGCAACAGACTGGATGAGTTTAGAGGTAAACTGCAAAACTAAAATCAATTTACAACGTGTGGAATAGACAGGTCTATCAAAGCCTGCATTGTTTCCTGAGACCCTGTGGTCACTGTAAATGGTCCCATTCAGTCAGGTCATTGTGCAAAATAAAAGTGAGATATTCTAGATGTGACTGAGGGCTCACTAAGTGCCCTTTGGTCAGCCAGATAACCTCTTTTAACATTTTTATAGTCCAGTCTGGGCTAGGACAACAACATGCAGTGTGACCTCCAAAAACCACAGATTTTTAAATTTACCTTGAAAATAGGCTGCAGAAAAAGACATCCATGTCAAGAAAGAGATGGTGGTGTTCACTTCACTTGTAGAGGACAGTCTGAGGTCTATTGCTCTGTGCAAAACTACCTGAATCTGGGAATGTATGTGACTCACTGACTCGCAGCTGGCAGCAGTGACCATCAGCTTTAACAACTCGGCTTTCTCAGGGGAGCTGTGCTTTAAGGGGCAGTCCCTCTCCTTACTCCAATAATCCCTGTCCTCCCTACCCAGGGATGCTTTCCGTGCTCTCTGCCCCGGTACCCTGCAGGGAGAGGCCGGTTTGGGACGTACAGGCGCCTGCAGACGTCGTCTCCGGAGCGCGGGGTCCCGATGGGATGCAGGGTCCGTGGGGGGGGGTTCCTTCTCCTCGTGCAGCGGGACAGGGATGAGGTGCTGAGCTCCAGGGGACGATTTGGCCACGTCCTGGTGGAGAGGAGGGAACTTGATCCTGGCCGTTTGTCATCCAAGTCCCTAACAAAACAAAAAATTGCAAGACCAAAAGAGACATGGTCAACATGACAACTACTCTGTTACCCAAGTGCTCACCTACAGGTGACTTCAGTCATAAAATACGTGGGCAGAAATTATGAGAGTCCATTCTTAACATAATTATATCAAGTAATACTCTTTCACAGAAGACAAACAAGCAAGCAGGAAAATAACTGAGAGTTACTTTCTCTGGTGGAGGAATTTTATCTCACAAGGTTTTGGGTTGAATCCCTCTCACTGTGAGAGTGCTCTACTTTATTTACAACCGGTGATCTGTAGTTCTTACAGTGTTTTCTCCACTACAGGCAGGTTCCTTTGGTGTAACTGGATCCCATGGATCACCATCAAGCCATTTAGGTTACGCTGAGAACCACTACTTGACCCTTGAGAGAGACTTACCTGAAATTTAAAAAAATAATTAAGTAAATTACTGTTTGGCAGAGAAACACACACACACACACACATATTTACAGACTTCTCTTTTTGGAGAAGAGTCATTAATTTCTTCCATGACATCCAGATGTATACTCGGTTATATTATTTCCCCATCCAAGACAGGGATCTTAGCATTTCAGTTTTTAGTAGTGCTTAGAAAACCTCCTAATACCATGTCCTAATACTTAATTTTTTCCAGCTGAGCAGCTCATTCGCTGATCTTCCAACAATGACTAATCAGAAGCTTTACAAAAATCATTTTCTGGGTATATTGACATTTTATGTCAATAACAGATCTGCAAACTCCTTTTCTGAGATACAGACTGATCTGGAAAAAACATCAGATTCCACCCGCCATAACAAGAGCAAATAGAAATCAGCAGAGTTTTAATCCCATACATACTTGAGGTGTTTTTCTCCTCTTTTTGCTTTTGCGGCCACATCTGGGTTTTGGGCACTACACACACAGTAAGGGGACACAAGGGACAGGTGGGGGAAGAAATAAAGGAGAAAGAAATAAAAAGAAATAAGGAAAGAGTTGAATTAAAATGGAACAAATAGGTAACACTTCGGTGCTCACCACTCTAGGAGGAGATAACCTAAAGCAGATCATACAGTTAAATTCAGTGTGTGAGAAAAAAACTGGTTTAGAACTGCACTGAGATTTCTCCCTTCTTGCTGGCTGAATTAACTATAAATGTGAGAATGGGATCCCACACACACAGTCCTCAACCTCACCATTTAATCGAAACATTAAGTTGTGGAAAGAACTACATCCTTAATCAACAGCCACCACAAATGTAAAATACTACGTTTCAAGGAGAAATGTAGGAATTAAAACTTCCAACTGAGTAATAACAGAACTTAAGTGTCAGAAAGGACAGCCACCATTCACACAGAGTCCAAACTAGTTATTTACCTAAACACAACCAATCTGTTTGCTGAGGTAACACTGCGTTTATTCATCCCCACAAAAAACAACAGCTGGCTAAAAATCCTTACCAGATTTGATGTCACCGAGGGCATCTTTGTGTGTGGCACACGAGGTAACAAGGCTGGCAGAGGATCCAACTGCAAAGGGCTTCTGGCATCTGCTCGGAGGGTATCTACTGTTAGGATATTTTTCTCATCATCTGTGCAAAGCAACAGAGAATTCCTGTTAATATTGGCAGTGCTAGTCATGGACAGTGCTATGAATCCAGTTTTTTTAGAGACAGTCCTCTTGGATGATGAATTCTGCTGAGTTTTTTGAAGACATGTTTCACACTGTTAGCAAAATAACCTTTTTATTCCCACTGAAGAGATCATTCCCAAACACATCTCTCTCCCATGGCATCTTTGCAAAAGTAGCTGCAGTCCCCTTTTGAGCCCTCACTTTAACTGCAACCCTTACCAGAGGCTGACCCTTCCCAGTGCCTGCAGATCAGTTCTTCCATGCAGACCAGGACTTCACTCCACACATCATCAAACACAAACGTGAGCACAGAATCCTTCATGCAGGAATAGGGAGAGACAGGAGGAAACCCCAATTTCCGTCTTCCAGAGGACAGTCCCATTTTCCTCTCGTGCAACTCCTCCTCCCTGTAAAAATGTAAGCATTACCTGCACCAGAAACACATTTTCCTGTATTTACTTTCGGTTTTCCCACCGACCTCAGTGAGAGATGACTGACACATCCTGGTCTCCTGTACAGAATGACTATAAATGATACTTCATGAACAATAAATAATTTACTCAAGAGATCAAATTCACATTAAAAAAATCAATATTAATAGTTACAGTGCTATTTCTTCATCACATTGTTAGGCTCTGTATCTAATGAGAGCACAGAATCCTGAAGACAAGAGAGTGATATTATTTGTTGCAGCAATGTCTCTCTGGCCTGTTGCTGGTCAAAGCAAGAAACATAACAATTTGAATTTAATGGTCCATGCAGCTAAGTGGCTTTAATTATTAAAACCAATTAAGTAGTCAGGAACTGACAGCACCCTCTAGAGTCCTTACCCAGGCCATATGTTCATATTGTTGGTCTGAATAAAGGAAAGGGGCAGAAAGATAAAAATAGTGGTAATTGTTTCTTGACAAGCATAAAATCCACTCTAGTTCTTAAAACTACCACTGGAAAAATCCAGGAAGGTACAATTCTGTCCAAAATGCCAGTACAAAACAGAAGCAGCACACTGCTAGTGCATAACTAACAGCAGTGAATTTGACATGGTATAAAAAAATAAATGGTGTTTAAATACACAGGCTCTTAGTTATGATGGAATGAAATATTCAAACCAAGCACAAAAATGGACTGCATGAAAAATTACCAAAATATTCCTAAAAATAATTCAGCAAAATAAATTGTCCCAGGAAATGGGCTGGGAGAATTCCCAGTGCCTGGGCAACCTCAGGCCTTTGGAAGTTCTGTAAAGAAAAGAAAAATAAATCCATCAAGTATCTGTATCTTAACTGCAGGAACCCCAGGACACTGGTACTCCTTTGATATTCAATACCTACACATCTCTGTGGTCAAATGCCAAGTATTCCTCCACTATGCCTTCGGAGAGAATGACTTCCTCCTCCCCTTCATCGCTCTCTGAGGAACACAAGGTTGGAGACTTGGAAGGGTCGGCCTTTTTGTGAGCAGGAGCAACAAAAAGAGGCACCTTCTTGCCAAAAACACTAAATCTGAACAGGTGACAGTTTTCAGAAAGCAGAAATAAAGATAAGTTGTTATTCCACCTCAAATAACTGAGAGACAGCAAAGTAGTTAAGGGCAAGCAGTAGCGAGGCAAACAAATTATTCATTACTGTAACAACTTCTGGTTTGGATACCTTTTAATTCTTGCTAAGGAACCTGAAACTTCAGGGAAAAAATATACAAAGCTAATTAGAAAGCATTCTAAAACATTAAAAGCAGCACTAACATAGTGCTTTGTATTTTTTAAGTCCTAGGCAGGTTTAACAGATGATTAATAATAAAACCAGCTACAATACATACACATTCTTAAGAAGTCAGCAGCAGCAAAGATATTTCTATTTACTGGCCAGTTCACTATAGTCGGCAAAAGCACAGCTACGTATTCTTGCTATTCTGAGTGTAGATAGAGAAATGCTGCTAGCAAGGATTTTCTTGCTATTTTCTAAGTCTGTGAGAGACTTTTCTCTCTCACAGAAGAGGTAGCAGGGAATGTAAACAACCAAGCCACCTGCAACCTTGGAAAGTCTTGTTTATGGTACAGTAGAAAAATACTTTGACAATGGATGTTTTAGGATTTTAGGCAATCACCCCAAGGGGTGGCTGATCCTTTGTCCAATTAGACTACAAAGAAAAAAGTCTATAAAAGAGTTTGTAAAATAATTAAATAAATCCATCTTGCTGCACAGTTCCTGCCTGCTGGATCTTCTGTCCTCCTCCTCCTCCCTACAGCTGCCGGACACAGTGATATACCCTAGGGCCTTGGCCTGCGGTAATATCTGAGTGTACTAAATTCAGTTTAAAAGGAAAAAAAAGACTGTGCCATGTTCAAAACTCAGCCTAACAGGAAGGCTGCACACTTTAAGAAGCAGAGAACAAACCTGCCTTCGCACCTTGGTATGATCCAGGCTCACTGCTGGTACTTACTCATCAGAATCCTTTTCCTGTGGTGAACTTACATCTGAGGGAGCCAAACTGCCCGAGGGGCAACTCGAGTACCATCCATACCCTTCGTCTGTGGGGATCACCACCTGCTTCCCCACCACCCTGCCACGGCAAAAGCAAAGGATAAATACAGCAGAAAACCTTGGCAGTACGTTTATTGAAGGGTGTAAGAAAGAACAGCAGCAAATCCTAAAAGCTCTGCTGGGAAGCTGTGCATTTTCCTGGTGACAGTTTCAGTTTTCTGAGAGAATTCTGCTCTGTTAAGGCCAAGTCAGTTGCAAATAGCAACAAACCTCTGTCAAGGAACCACACGTGAGGTAACAGGATGCTTATTAATGACAGGCAGGCACATCACCAAAGTCATCTTTTTATCTGTGTCTACCACATACTTGCATAAACCCACCCTGCCACTTGTTTTAAGAGCAACTGTGTGCATCCCTACCCTTGTTGTGAAGGTACTAGCATCAGTCCATTAATAAAATACCTGAGATGAGGAAAGCTGGAGGACCACTGATGGCATTCTTCCCGCAGTCCCTCAACATGAACGTTTTCCTTCTGCTCATACAGAAGCTCATCAATTTGTCTGAACATCTGCTGAACTTGTTGCGTGGCAGCTTTATCAAATTCCTAGAGAGGAAAGAAAATACCTAGTGAATAGCCTTTGCAGTGTTTTTTAAAATGATTTTTAAAGTACAATTGAAAAAGACAACTATTTGTTTAAAGCTTAGCAGGACTGCATTAGAAAGATTTTGACTTTAAATAATTTTCTCCCAGAGACGATGCAGCCTGCCGTTAAGACTGATGGCAGCCACATGAAAGGCTTACACTGACACAGCAGAAAAGCTACTAAACATTTTGAAATACCTGTATTATTACATTAAGTTACAAGACTTAAAGAAATCAGAACAGGAAGGATAAAATTCAGTGGTATTTTAATGCAATGGAGGATTTGTTGATTCCACTGTCCACAAACAACAGCAACACAAGAAGCAATGCAGACTGCTGGGAAACCCTGACCCTGAGGGATGGTCAGGTCCTCTGTTACATGCAGACACAGTGGGGTCAGCTCCGGGGTCATTCAAATTCAAACAGCTCCATCTCACCTCCCCGAAGGCAACAGCACACTTGGCTTCGGTGGATGGAGAATAAAACAAACATTTCTAAAGGAAAATAATGTTTTAGGAACTCCCTGTATTTTGAGAAACATGCAAGTATGCAGAAGTTTGATAAACTCACGCCAAGTGTCTGAAAGTCATCCAGCCATAGCTGGGGTTCCACAGAAACAGCATTTATAGATAGACTCGTGCACTAAATGGTTTGCATTTCCAAAATTTTCGGTGGAAATGCAGGATATTAACGGAATAGTATGAGTTTTGAACTGAAAGATGGAAAGAGGTAAAAAAGATGTTCTTTCTATAATCGCTACCATGATTTTTTTGACAGATCCAAGTATTTTTATTCTGACATGTCTTTGCAGTGGTATTTCAAGTGTCTTTCTGTGCTAGATTTGGCTTGGCTGATTATGTTCTACTCACGTCATAGCCCCAGGAGAAGACTGAGCTGTCTTCTGTGGAGGTGTCAACACAACTCTGGCTAGCAGTCTGTGGATCCCCATGATCATCCGATTCCTTATGGATTCCCGACTCCCTGAAACGCACGCGTTGAGCCGGGAAAAAAGCAAGCAAAAGAGCCCACAATAAACAATGACAAATCGAGTGTGCCAGTAAACAAAGCCTAGCTGTATCAGAACAGGTGTATCAGATATGTCGTGACACGTACCTGGAGGTCTGGCCGAGGTTTTCAGTGGTGGGTGTGGCTGAGCACACCTGAGCCCGTAGCTCTGGCAGTGGGTGATGCCTCAAGGCATGTTTTGGGAGTCCTTGTCTAAAAAAGCAGAAGTGGAACTTGCCATTACTTACAAGAAAAAACATTTACAGAGTTCCCAGTAAGTTTTATAGGTTTTTCTTTTCTGCTTCTCAAGGACTGTGCACACATTGATTGCTATTAGAAGGCTAATTCTTGTCGCCCAAGCTTTAGGTTTAAGGTGTCAAAACTAACTCTAGGGTAAAGACGAAGTTAAAGGTCTTGGCTTCAAAATCAGTTAAACTTGAACTTAAGATGTTGTGAATTGGCCCACAGCTCCCTAAAAGTGGAGACAATGCCATTATCCCTGTAGATTAATTAAATAAAAATGAACAAGAGTAAACGAGCCGAGTAAGTCAGAACTGACCCAACTCCTGGGTCAGGAGAAAAAAGCCAATTACAGGGACGTAATCGCGTTCTGCCACACCGGTGTTTGGCCGGGACCGGTGCTTAGGAATCCCGGGAATCCTGGGAACCATCTCCCGTCGGGGACGCGGTGTCACCGGGCCGTCACGGGGCCCTGTTTGGTGCTGGGGGGAGCGCGGGCGGCAGGCCCGGGATGGGGCCAGGGGGATCGCGACCGAGATCGGGACCGGGACTGGGATGGGCATCGGGACCGCGCCGGGGACCGCAGTAGCGGCAGCCACTCACGCCTGCACCGGTTTCCGCGCGTATCGCGATATCATCCTCAGCGCCGCCGCGCCGCCGCCGCCATCGCGCCGCTCCTCCCGCGGGGGCGGGGCGCGGCCGCGCCGCGATGGAGGCGCTGCGGCGGCCCGCGCTGCCCGAGGACGCGGTGCGCTACCGCCTGTTCGCGGCGGCGGCCGCGGGCCCGGGCGGCGAGGCGCTGCTGCGGCGCTGCGCTGAGGTGCTCCTGGTGCGCTTCGCTCCGCTCCTGGCCGCCTACGTGTGGCAGCGGCAGCCGTTCCGCCTGCGCTACGTGCCGCGCCGGGGTGAGCCGGGAGCGGGCCGGGCCGGGAGGCGCGGCGGGAGGACGGCCCGGAGGGGGCGTGTGAGGGGGAGCCGGGGGTGTGTGAGGGGGGAGCCGGGGGCTTCACAGACTCACAGTGTCACAGCATGGGTCAGGTTAGAAGGGCCCACCGCCTTGCTGCAGCAGGGTCATCCCAGAGCACACGACACAAGATTTTGTCAGCTGGGTCTGGAACATCCCCAGTGAGGGAGGCTCCGCACCCTGTCTGGACAATCTGTTTCTGCTCACGGGGTTGCTGAGGCGCCTCTCTTCTCTCTGCCCCGTCCAGGCGAGACGCCGGCGCACATCGGCGGCACCACGCTGTTCGGGGATAACGTGGAGGATGAGTGGTTCATTGTGTACCTGGTCCGGGAGATCACCAGGGAGTTCCCGGGGCTGGCAGCCAGGTATAGCGGGTCCTGCTGAGCTGCTTTTTTGGGAGGGGTGCCAAGGGGCAGTGCCTATGCTCTGAAGGTCCTGGCTAAATATTCCCCATCCTTGGAGGTGTTTCCCCATCACGTACACATTTGAGGTGTCCAAGGCCAGGTTGGATGGGGCTTGGAGCAGCCTGGGCTAGTGGAAGGTGCGCCTGCCTGTGTCAGGGGGGTTGGAACCAGATGATATTTAAGGTCCCTTCTAATCTAAGTGTTTCTGTGGTTCTGTGAATGTTAAAAAAACCCCAGCAGACATGGATTCAGAAGTGTGTTGTTGTGCTTTGCAAGGCTTTTCCTGCTAAGAAACCAATTTCTCCTTGGCCAGGATTGATGACAATGATGGAGAGTTTCTCTTGATAGAAGCAGCTGATTTTCTCCCAAAGTGGCTGAATCCTGAGAATAGTGAAAACAGGGTGAGTAAAACTTCTGTACAGTGGGCAAGGGGGCCACAGTGGCCTTTTATGGAGCAGCTGGAGTTTTGTGCCTCCAGCCAAGTGGTCTGACTGCCTCTGAAAATCCAGAGTGCTGGCTCTGTCCCTTACTGTTGCTCTCCTCAGGAGCACTCCTGTATCCACCTGAACTTCCTAGCTCTGCTAGAGCTACTTGGAATTTTTTTTTTTTACCATATTCTGTAGTGTTTGGGCAAGAGGATTTGCTGCCCACAGAGTAGGAAATGCTCAAGGCTGGAGTGTTGGTGTCTCTACAAGGATTCAGACTGAGTCTGGTATAGGTGAAAGAATGAGCAGACACCTTCACCTGGATATGGATGGTTGCTAGTAGTCATGTCATTGGCAATGGATTAAAATGGAAATAATTAACCTGGTCATTAGCAAAAAATTGTTTAATTATTTTTCCCCTACTCCAAGATTCTTAAAAGGGATGGAACACAGCACAAAAATTGATTGCAAATGTGAACTATTTGACTCATATTTTCCTTCTGTTGGAGGGAATGGACTGCGTGAGGGAGTTGAGAATGTTGCATTTAGGGCTTTTCTTAGGATCAGGAACCAGCAGAGGTCACATGTAGCACCTGAAATAATGCTTTTTAGTCCCTGTGATGTTCTTAAGCAGCTAGGTTATGCTGATTCTCCTGAAGCAATTCTCTAGTTGAAGAGAAACTTGGTATTATTGTTAATAAGGAAACAAAATATATTTGACCAAACTTGTTGCAGTTAAAATAGGGGTTTTTGCTGGTTGGATCATGGTCTCTGGCATCTCAAATAACTTTTTTAAAAAAGCTATGCTGCTTCCTGTGTTGGTTCTCTGTTTGTACTTTATATTCTCTGTGTTTAAACACATGCATTTGTGTATGAAATGAAATTTTCCGGCGTGTGACTGTTCTTACCCCGTCTGATGAGACCATTGCTGCCTGCCAGGTGTTCTTTTACAAAGGAGAGCTGCACATCATCCCGCTGTCGGAGACTCTGGAGCAGGACTGTGACCTCTCTGCTCCCTGCCCCACAATCCCACAGGCACTGGCACTGTTGTCCAGCCGCTCCGAGGAGTTCCTGGCTGCAGAGCCCATCAGGGCTGCAGTGAATAAACGCATCGATGGGTATGTGGGTGCTTTATTTTGGCCCTCTGCACCTGTGGGGTTTGATTCTGTGCTGTCTGGGGTTTAAACATTTCCCCCATAGATGTGATAAAGTTGGTTGCTTTTCAGAAACCAGCAGCTGGAGGTTTTTCTGTGGCCCTCCTGGAAGGAGGGGGATCCGTGTCCTGTAGGCTGTGATCTGAGGGCTCTGGAACTGCTTCATTGCTATGATTCCACACCTGGCAATGACAAGAGTTACTCTTCCTTCACATTCTTCTTATACTAAAAAACCTGAAAGTTCCCTGATCTTTTAGGAGCCCTGTGCAGGAGGAAAAAGAGGATTTGAGCTAAAATGTAGAACCAGGAGGATTTTCAGAGCTTCAGCTTGTCACAGCTGTGTTCAGCCCTGTACTTCATTTTTTGCAAGGATTTGACAGCATATCTTTTACAGAGTATGGTGAAGAATACTGCATAGCTGGATATGTTGGTTGAGTTCACAGTGACTCATCTTACCCACGTGGGCATTCAGTTTTATTAGCCGGGTACATTTATATAAATCTATTACAGAAACAGACATTCTAGGCATTAGATTGGCCAAGTTTTAACTTCAGGATAATCTTCTGACCCATAATACGGGTAAATATTAAAGTGAAAATAGGCCTCATAATAAAAAAGGAGTGGTTTAACTTGCACTTCGTGCACTCTGTTGCTGTTCAGGTATCCCGAGAAGATCCAGGCCTCGCTGCACCGAGCCCGCTGCTTCCTCCCGGCCGGCATCGTGGCCGTGCTGAGGCAGCGCCCGTCCCTGGTGGCTGCGGCAGTCCAGGCCTTCTACCTGCGGGATCCGGGCGATCTGCGGGCGTGTCGGCGCCCCTTCAGAACCTTCCCTGCAGAGCAGCGTGTGATGGCCCTGGTAAGTGCTCTGCTAAAGCCTGTGATGGCCCGGTAAGTGCTCTTCAAAAGCAACTTGTCACTTAATTCGGTTCTGTGTCTGACAAGGCTTCTGTGGCCAATGGTATAAACGCATAGATTGAACTTCAACCTGCGTGTTTTCTGGTGGTTTGTCTTTTTTTTCCTGCTGGGTGGAGGGATGAATTTCCATTGCATTACATTAATAGCGTCTCTGCCTTCAGCTTGACGTGGCTGGGCTTTCAAAGGGCTGATCATGAGGGAATTGTGTCTGAAACCAGAGGTTATGATAATAGTTCCTCTGCTGAAATGCCTGCTGCGTAAATTGATCTCCTTGTGTGATCAGAGCAGTTTGACAGCACTGCCAGCCAACATGAGGAGTTGCTCCTAACCAGTGCTTCACTCCAAGGCTTTTCTCCTTCTCAGCTGTGCTCACACAGCTCTGTGAAAGCTTTTATGAAGTGTTTTATCTGATGTGTTTTGTTAAGAGTTGTACCTCTAGACTCCTGAAAAGAAGCTTTAGAGTCAAATTTTGGACTTCTAGACTGTTTCCAAAATCCCAGCTTTTAATCAAATTTTATTTTAAAAAATACAAAATACACCTTGTTGATGTGAATGCAGAATCCTGAGGATTTTTCCTAGTGTATTTAGACTGACAAAAGTTCATATTTGCTTGGGGATTTCAATTTGGAGCATACTTTGTAAGGCCTGAAAAGCAATGTATCAGAAAAATCTATCTAAAGGTATATTTTGAATGCAGTCTCAGGTATTGCCTGTAATATGGGTGCCTTAAAACACAATTCAGTGAGCCTGGTGGGAATCTGATGCCTGTCCACAACACAGTCACACTGCAGGGAGTGTTTTTTTCTGCTCTGGCTGTTCCAGGTGACTTTCACTCGGTGTTTATATGCACAGCTGGTGCAGCAGAAGTTTGTTCCAGACAGACGCAGTGGATACACCCTGCCTGCCCCATCTCATCCTCAGTACAGAGCCTATGAACTGGGCATGAAACTGGTAATGATTTTTTAATGCATTTTATACTTAGTTTGCCTTTTTATGTATGTCCAGGAAATGGGTCTTTGTCTGGAAGTTGCCTGCTTGTCCAGAAAAATGTGAGCAAAGTCCGTACACCTTGAGAACCTCTTCTTGTTGCATCTTTTATGTACAGGCTCATGGCTTTGAAATTCTGTGCTCCAAGAGCAGTAAAGTAGCTCCTGATACCAAGAGAAATGTGTTAAGTGGTCCTCTGTGGGAGAGATTCCTCAGGAGCTTGAAGGAAAAAGATTATTTCAAGGTGAGGCAGTGTGTCTGTGGCTTTTAAACATTCCAGAAAAAAATGCATTTTAGCTCTTGAACTTGTGTAAGTAGTTGCAGCAGGGCAAGAACTTGAATTCTTACCTCTGTGTAAAATGAATTAATGTCTTTAAAGGAGACGTGCAGTTTGTTCCCCTTTGAAAGTAATTTATTTTGGAAATTAAAAAGGAAAAATCAAGATTTGGAGATTCATTCATTCATCTAAAGGAAGGGGAGAAATACACTTGAATGAAGAAAACCACCATAGGGTGTGTGAGGTGTAACTGATTTCACTGGTTTGCATTTCATTTGCATGCCTCTAGAATTAAATATTCTTCAAGATCTGTACGTAACACCACAGACCTGTTTGGGCCCATGCAGGTGTAATTTTTATGTGTGTGTGGGTTTTGTGAGTTCTGGGGGTTTTGGTGGGGTTTTGTGGGGTTTTTTTTAAAGATGCCTTTGACTACTTATTTTAAGTTTAAAAATTGGACATGAATTGAATACTTACTTGAAGGTTATAAAATTGGACAGCTCTATTGAAATTCTTAGGTTAATATACTTTAATATACTTTAAATATAGGAATTTTCCTGTATTCAGTTCCAAGTGTACATGGCAAAGAGGTTTTACTTGTTTTGGTTTTCTCAGCATTTCTGTGTGACAAAGAGTCATCCTTATGAAGCCTGACTGTGGAGAGGAGGGGGAGGGAGAATTGTTTGGATTCATGTCTGTGACTTTCATTAAATAGGGAGAAATGGAAGGATCTGCAAAGTACCTGGAACTGTTGCATATGGCAGAAGATCACTTCCAGCAATCTGTTGCCCCAGAAAGGTAAGAGCTACTTGAAATTCACGAGTGTCATGCTCCATGCCTACAAATCCTTTAACTTACCTTTAAAATCCTTGTTACAAAAAACCTGAACCCTTTTCTCCATTGTACATTTAACATTGGTGCTGTGGCCAGGACATACAAGTACTAATTCCTCTAGAATACTCCACTAGTAGAAGTTCTTGCTTGAGTAACTATTTATCCTGGTTTTGTGAAATGCTAAGCTCTTCCAAGTGGGTTAAGAGGTGACTGAAAAGTATTATTTGCTTGGTTGACTGTAGAAAGTGTATAAAAGTTTCATTGAAAAGCAGTCCCAGCGAATAATAAATACAGAGTAATCTGTCTCCTTTACTCAAGACAGGCAGCTGGCTGTAGATTTCTCCAAAAGATCAAATCCAAAAAGTAAATCACTACAAAATTATCTGATCCCTTGCCAGCTCATAATATCTTGACTGTTAGTTTTTTGAGTTTCCAGTCTGTGTTGTTTGGGATCTGGCAGTCTTCATATTTACCAAGGCAAAATAAACATAAGGAGCCACGAGGAATGGGCTTTGGAGCCATCAGCTAGGAATTGCAGGGACTGACTGTGTCCTGTTTTGGCCAATACCCTGTGCAGTACTCTACGACTTCCCCCAGATTAATTTCCCTTTTTGATGTGTTTGCACAGAAGGAAGAATGAAGAATTCGAGTGAAAACCTGAATGTAAAGCATGTGATCCTGTTGAATCCATTCCAGTAAATTGAAATTTTTTTCTTCTAGCTCTGTTGAAGTGAGCCCAGGTGATGAAATCTTGACACTGCTACAGACAACATCCATTGATTTGAAGGAATTTGAGAGAGAAGCAGCTTCTCTTCCTCCAGAGGATGGTGAGCTGGATGCAGGGGAATTACTCCTATTACAAATGATTATTTGTGGGGGAGAAGGGGAATGTTGACAGCTGTGAAGGGAGAGCCAGTCCAACCTTCATTAAGACCAAATAGTGGATTGGCTCTCCCTTTTTAGAGTAAGCCTTTCTTCCTCCATTTAGTGGCCAAAGGCTTCTCAGTGACTAGGATGGTATCTCTTAGTTTGAAGCTGCATGCAAAGCAGTTTTCAAGTAGTGAAACGAAATCTCCACTCTCTTCTTCTCAGCTTCTTGCTGCCTTATGCTGTCTGTGACCCAGGACCAGCACAAAACCTTCACAGTGCAGAAATGAGCTGCAGAATGGTTGCAGTCCTCTCAGTCCCTTGCTTTGAGCCCTGCAGGCCAGCAGGCATGTGCAGAATAACAGATCTGTCCTGTGTGCTTTCAGATGACAGCTGGCTGGATATTACACCAGATGCTCTGGATCAGATGCTGAAGGAGGCAAGAAATGAGTCCCTTCCTTCCACAAATGAGGAAGAGCAAAAGTATGACTTGGAAACAGTTGCTGAGAGCATGAAGGCTTTTGTGTCCAAAGTCTCCTCACACGAAGGAGCAGAAATGCCATGGTAGTAGCACTTTGATTTTGGGGTCTGGTGTGGAATGCTGCACTTTGCTGCAGCCCTTGGGTTGATTCTGTGATGCAGAGAATGAGAGTTTGAAGGTGTTGTGCTGTGCAGAGGCCTGAAACAACCCATAGCAGTGAACATGTACTTGCTTTTAGATCAGCTTGGTGACCGCCCTGACACTGGTGCAGGTTAAAGTGCTGGAAGCTGAGCTGCTCTCTGTCACTCCGTTTGATTTTGTGATCTTCAAAATTTTTCTCTTGTCATTCAGGAATTCCTGCACTCACTGTTTCATGTCTAATCCCTACAGGCTTCAAACTTCTGGGTGCTTCTAAGTTCAATTGTCCCAACTTCAGTCCTGGCTTGAGAGAAATCCACGTGGCTTGTGCCTGTGTCAGGCTTCTGCAAGCATAAAAGCTTTATTTATTTATTTTAAAATATTTTTATATTTCAGGTCATCTGATGAATCCCATGTTACCTTTGATGTGGATTCTTTTACAAAAGCACTGGACAGAATTTTAGGTGAGATTGCTTCTTTATTTGAAACAAATCCCTGCACTAATTTCTTTGCTGGTGTACTGACACAAAATCATACCCAGGGGCAGACTCGGAGGAGCTGGATTCTGATGATCTGGATGAAGAGGAGGAGTTTGATTTCTCAGATGGGGATGATGAAGACTTGGATGCTGGAAATCAAAGGCAGGACCAGAAGGTGTCTCCTGAGGAGCTTGTAGGCAGTCTCAAGTCGTACATGAATGAGATGGACCGTGAACTGGCACAGACCAACGTTGGTAAAAGTTTCACCACCAAGAAGAGAGGGGTGAGTATGCCTTGAGCTCTGATTTGTAGCATAGTAATTTTGAAACAGGAGATATGCTGGAAGCGCCCATTCTGAGTAGTGTGATCAGAACCTTCCCACGTGCAAGCAAAGTGTGCTGTAGTTGCACCATAATACATTTTTTTCAAACAAAAGCTTACCTAAGCTTTGAATTTGCATATCTTTTCCAACACTTTTATTTCCCTGTTTTTAATAGTAGGGCAAGCAGCTGCAGCTTGACTTGTGAGTTCCTGTAGTAGTTTGCTCCCATAGGAAGCTGAGCCAGGACTCAGCAACACTTTCTGTCCTTACCTTGGAACTTAATCTGTGTGATGGGCAGTGATGATTTTTAGCTGGCGTGAGCATTTCATGGGTCTGTCAGGACTCTGGAATGTACTGGACTTTGTTGGCTGCAGAATTGTTTTTTTGTTTCTTTTCTCTTGTGGTTTGCCTTTTTTTTTTTTTTTTCCTTAAATCTGCTCATGCAATTTGATAAAACTTTCTCTTTGTTCTCGCTGCAGGCAAGTTCTGTTGAAGCAGCCACATCTGAGAGTGCTGGCCCTGATTCTGGAGCTGAGGATGCTGAGCTTGCACCGGTGGATGTGGACATGAACCTGGTAGCAAACCTGCTTGAGTCCTACAGTGCCCAGGCTGGCCTGGCAGGACCCACCTCAAACATTTTACAGAGCATGGGGGTGTATTTACCTGAAAACACAGATCACACTGGCTCGAGCAGTTGAGCAATGCAGTGAGACTTCTGACAAGACATGGGGATGGGGAAATGAAGCACAGACAGATGAGCAGGATGTGGAAGAAGAGGCCAAAGGTTTTAATTTCGAGCATTCTGTTCATTATGTGTAATTTTAGAAATGCAAAGTGCATTTACCTGCAAAAGCCTTTTGTTCGGACTCTGTCTTGAATGGAAATGAGATTTTCCCAGTGCTAACACATTTTCAGAAAACTGAAAAATGATGTCATGACTCAAATGAAACTTTTATTGCAAAACCTCTCTTTGATTTTTCCAATCATTGATCCAATTTGCCACATTTCTAAAATGTCCTTTCACCCGTTGCTAAGTGGTTTCAATATCTGGAAAGCAGTTCTTGTTCTGAAAATGCTGCTGCCTTCAGGGGGAGGTGGGGAAATGCCATGTTACAGGAAGAGTCTCATGGATTTGGGAGCACTGGTTAGATGTTCAGGAGACATTTAATCCCTCCCAAAAGTACGATGCTGCATTGTAAGAACTTCTGATAATTACTGTAAGAGCCTGTTCCTTATTAAGCAGAAGGATTTAAAGAGTAACTGGAGCAAATATGTACATATTGGCCAGAAGTATTTTTTAAATTTATTTTGATAAAAACAGAAATACAACTTGATTACTGAATTTTCTTTTTGAGGTATGCATAGCTTCCTCAGTGCAGTATCAAAATTTCTTGGAGTGAAAACATTTTCATAATTGGTCATTTTCTGAATTCCATTATTGCTGAATGTTGGTATCATGCCAGCAGTAGCTGTATGTGAGCCCAGGCTGAACAGTTTTGGGGTTTTTTTCAGTGAAAATGTGGCTAGAAGGCGTGCAGCATGTTGCTTTCACATGGAATGAAAAATCTGTCCTTTGATATGACAACTTTAGTTTCAGCAACATAATTTGAAGTGAAATAGGTAGAAATGCCTGATTTACAGACAGCAAGAACAGTCCTGCTGGGTCCAAATCAGCTTCTTTCTTTTTTTCTTTTTTTTTTTTTTTTGTTCAACAATTAATCAAATGTCCTCCGTTTATATTGTGTAATTTAGTTTGTCAACAGTTCAGGGAGAGTACTGGCAGGTTGGATGTGGATTAGAGATGGACAAAAAGAGTTGGGAAGTGTGAAGGTTCTGCTAAAGTTCAAGGAATTTGGACTGCTGAGAGGTGAGGTGGACTGCAGACTCAGACAAATCTGTGCTGGAAAAATGGGATTAACAGAAGCTTTTGAATCTAGACAAGGATAACGAGCAGTTAGTGGTGGAAAACAGAGGTCCTCGAACCTTGGAAAGGGTTTATGTTTGAACAGGGAACATAATTAACACTGAAACTACATAAAGTTCTCTGCTTTTATATGAAAGAATTGCATTTCAAGAACGTGATCACATTTAACTGTCGTGTGGCCTGTGCTATGCAAAAGATCAGAATAGATTGAAGGACTCTTGTAGCATGTGAGGAAAACTCCTAAGCTAAGGTTCAGAACAAAGCTGCTCTTCGGGAAACACTTGAGCTGATCTTGCTGCTTGGGTAATCTCGCTTTTCCAGCAGTGGGACTGTGATTTCTCTGGGGCTGTGCTCATTCCAGCTATTTCCAATTGTTCAGCAGCTTCACAGTGGTGACCCTCAGGACTCTGGAACTGCTCACAGGAGAGTTTGCCATCGAAGAATAAGCGTTTCCATGCTGCCTCTTCCCCTGCTTTGAAGTAACACATGAGGCATCTCTGCTTTTAATTTTGAGAGTATTTTTAGTGAAGGAAGCCCGATGGAATTAATTAGGGAAGACAAGTGCAGTGGGGTTCCCTTTCAACGGATTGCTGTCGGAGTATATTCCGAAGTTGTTTAACTGGCACTGCATTCCAACACAATTTATTCACTTTGCTCACTTCAGCATCTGCCTTTTGTATAGCCTCGTTCATCCCAGAGCTCCTGACCCTTCCCAGACGTGGTTTTCTTGTTTGTGCCTTGACCCCTGCAGCCCCCGTTGTGAACAGTGTAGTTGTTGACTGGTACATTTCAAGCAGGAAAACAAATAATGGTTCTTTCATCTTCCATCTATGAGGTCAAAATTAACCCCAGGGGACACAGAGACCCCTTAACCTCTTAAAACTCTCCTGAACACCTGGCTGTTGCCACTCTTCCCACTGGTAAGTTTCATGGAATAGCTTCAGGAGTCCGCAGCCCTCAAATCCTTCTCCTGCAGACTAACTGGTTTTGGGATCCTTGTGGAGTAAGTGGATGTCAGCCTCCCCATTGCCGTGGAAAATCACCTCCCTGAAGGACACTTGCCTCCTGACCCTCCTTTCCAATGCTCCAGCACAGGAATAATAATCTCCAGGCACATGGTAGTTGCAGTGGTGGAAAAGCATTTTTAAGGAATGTTTACACAGCTCGTGCTGCAGCTGCTTCTCTAACTCTCATGAGAAGCTGGATTTTGTTTTCCATAGCCGTGGGAGTCAGGGCAGGCCCTTTGTACCACCTCAGGATCCCCTGGGATGCTGCGAAGGCTGCAGGAGCAGCTGCCCTCCCTGTGGCCATTTATGTCCTTGGACTGGAACACAAGAGCGTCTGTTCTGGCAGAGATGAGGTGGGGATTTCTTTTGCCAGCTTTCTTTATTCCCCCAGGAGAATTCCTTGCCAGGGAGGGATGTGAGGTCTTTGGGGGCTGTCAGGGCTATATGAGCTGTTAGCATTGTGGGGGCTGTCAGGCATTTGAGGCTTTTGTGGGTATGGGAGCTGTGAGGGCATTGACAGGCAGGACTGAGTGATTGACAGGTGGGATCAGCCTGTCAGATTGATTGACAGGTGGGACTAAGAATGATTGAGAGGCAGGATCAGCCCCTCAGGGAGATTGACTGGTTGACAAGAGTGATGATGAGGGGCGGGACAGCCCCAGGTGTGGCCAGTGAGGGTGACGGGGGCGGGCCCTGTTCAGAGCTGCTTTTGAGGCTACATGGGCGCGCTCTCTGGAGGTGATTTTGGGGATATCTCTAGGACTAATGGTGAGAGCATCTTGTAGGGGCTGGGGAAGCACCTGAGTGTGGAGCACGGCTCAAGGAAGGTGCTGAGGCACGACCCCTGGGCCAAGCAGCAGCAGGTGGGGCAGCACATGGGGTACAGGGAGATCTTTTCCTTCTCTCCTTTCATCTTCCTCGTCCTTCCCCAGTGCCTTCAATCCCTCCTCAGTCACCCCAGAAAAGAAATTTTTTTCCCTGAAGGAAGAAGGGTTTTAAATTGAGGGGAAACCCTCCTTTTCCCTTATTGTCTGTGTTTAAGCTGGGGGAGTCCTTGTTCACCTGCAATATTAGGGGTATCAGTTGAAAGAAACCCTGCCTATTCCATTATTTTATTATCAATTGGTGGGGAAACCCCATTTTCTTGTTTAAATAGAAGGGAAAACCTTTATGATTTAATTTTTATCAGTTTGAATTGAGAGCAAGCTATCCATTTTCATCATCTTTACATTTAAATTGACAGGGAATCTCTGTTGTCCCTTATTTTTTAAGGTTTAAACTGAATGGAAAACCCCATTGCTTCTATCATTTGAGGTATTTATATTGAGGGAAAAAAAATAGCAGGGCAGGAAAAAAGGTGGCAGAAAAAGGGCAGGGAAGGGGGGGAAAAAATAGAGCCTCTCCTTAAGTGGGTCAGTGCTCCCAGATGGATACTCATAAGGGTACGAGGCTGGGAAGTTAAGGTAAAGCTCAGTTCATTCCGAGAAATTATATGGGTTACCTGACCCCTGTTACAGATAGGAAACAGAAAACGAGTGATTTCCAGTAAAGTCTTTGTCATTTGGTGGGAAAAAGGAGTAATGATACCCAGTGGCTGCAGGGATGGTAATCTAAATTAGTTCAGACCAGATCTCCTTTGTTTTTTTAATTGGTGAGGGTTATTAACCTTACCTGCTACAGTTTTGGAATATATTCTAGTTTAATCTCGCTGTCCTCCATGCTGCATACTCCCAGCAGCCATACTTAACTATCATATGATGTGTGATTTTGCTTCTGTCCCTATCCCAAACCTCATCTTTCCTGGTTTTCTGCTTCTTTTTAATATGCTAGTAGCACTTCTGTGTCCTGTCCCTTTGCAGTATTTCCATGGATAGAAGCAGTGGGACTCTACATAAAGGACGCTGCCTACAGCTGAGCACAGGGACCAGTGGATGCTGTATCAGCTTTCCATCTGTTGCTAGGTTGAAAAGTGAGCAAGATTTAGGTGGGAGCTGAAGGCTGGGGTAGCTCAGTTTGTTCGAGCAGTGCCTCAGGCTAACACAGGAATTGTACCTGTGTAATTACAGGTTGTTCTGACAACCTGTCTGCTGCAGCTGCCACAGATGAGCTGCTCCTTGAAAAATGTTTGCTGACAAGTTCCTTTTACAAGCTCAGGCTGTCAGGGTGTTCCACCAAGTGCTTGTGTCCTTTCAGGCCAAGTGTCAGGCTCCATGTGTGTCCACAGTGTCTCGGAGCATGTTCTAAGGTGAAATAATTTCTTGATGTAAGAGCTGGAATACTGAAGTCAGACTTCCTGCCACCCACATTGAATACCCCTCTGGACAGGGAAATGTGGCCTTTCTGCAGAGCAGCCCTGGTGATGGGAGAGCACGTGGTGAGTGAATTCTCTACCCACACTGTTTCCAGATAAGATTTTTCTGAGCAGTCAGAGGTCAAACAAGTTGTGTCATGGGGTTTGGTTACTTTAATCCTCTGCTGGCACCAGTTAGAGATCAACCTGACTTTTATGCCCTACTGCTTATGGGAGATGGGTGTAATGCTGCTCTGAACCTGCCTGCATTGCTAACCAAAAAGTTCTTTCTGATTGATCAGATAAATGCTGTCATTCTATATCCTGCTGACTGGTAATACCTAGAAGCTGTGATGCCCCAGGCTGGCAGCTTTTCAGTGCTGGGTCTTGCTGTACGTCCCTAAAAGCAGTGGGGTCTCAGTGATTCATACAAGCCAAGTGTTCCCCAAGAGGGGTGCATTCTTGAGAGAAATATGTTGCTCTGTCCCTTTTATCTGCCTGGTACCTCTTCCCTGGGAAAGCCCTGCTGTGTTTTGGTGAGGAAGCATCTGTCAGGAATTGTCTGTTCCTTTTTCCAGGTCGCTTGCCTGTATGGAGCATGTCCTGTCTTGACTGCAGTGAGTGTTCTTCAGGCAGATTTCTGAGGCAAATCCAAGTGAGGACAATGTCTCCCACCTTGTTTTTCTGTCCTGCTCACAGCTGGGTGCTGCCTGTCATCATTCCTGCTTGCTTAACATCAGGAATGGAGGCCACCAATGTTGTTTCATAACTAAGTCAAAAAGGCCTAGATTAAGGATTTTATAAAGCCGTTTAAAATGTAATGCCTTTCCAAAGATGTGATGTGATTATTATCTTGTAGTTGTTCTAGCTCTACCAAAAAGAAAAAAACAAAACCTATTTGAGTAGATTGAAAAGACTTTTTCTCTTATTGGTAACTAAAAGGAACATGCAGATGTTTAAAACTTATTAAGAGGTGAGTCACAGAAGTAAGCAAATGAGAAAGTAACTTTGTTTTTCCTTTGTTTCATGTGTGGGTATTTAGAAGTACTAAATACATCAAGCTGGATGCAGCCTTGGGCACATTAGTGAGCTACCCAAGGGTGAGCTGGCAGGGCTTAGGGACAAGTGGGAAGGAGGATGAGAAGTGGACATATTTTGCTGGCAGATACTGAACTCTTCAATATCTTGTATTGCAGAGAAGGGGAAGGAAGGCATGAGGCTGAAAATAAAAATGGCAGATTCCAGAGACAAGAGGGCAAGAGAGAAATCCTGGGGGGCTAAAATGGTGTGATGGGAGAGAAAAGCAGAAGGAACTGTTACAAAGAGAGGCAGTGAGCCATGTTTCAAAGCAAACTGGATGCAGGGGTGCTACAGTTGAGGGGTGTGGGGGCTCCTGGACCAGATAAGAATAGCAATGGCATTGTTTTGGCTGCTGCTGGATGTGGTTTTCTCTTTTCAAGATGTTCCTCTGATTGATGTTTTCACAGTAGCTTGCTAGGCCTCATTTGAGGATAATTCCAAGAATTTGGAAGTCGTTGGAAAAGAATGAGGAAAAAAGGTGAACCTGATCCATTTCTAGTAATTCTGAACTTCTCTTGCAGTACCATTCTGGGGGAAAGCTGGTGAAAGGATAAAGATGCAGAGGAACAAGTGTTGTAAACCCCCCTGCCTCCCTGGCAAAGCAAACCTTTCTGCAATCCCAGTAAATCTCTTGGAGAAACTGTGGGATCATAAGGTTTCCCAGGAAAGGAAAACTAAGGACAGAGATGAGGAAATAGGCTTCCAATTAATAATGATTTCATGGAGGTAGGAATGATTCTTGTATGTTTGATGCACCCCTTTTTATTCCTGGGATAATTTTAAATGATTTCTTTAAAAAATCATTTTGATTTGGGAATTCAGATTAGAGAGGAAATGATGCAAAATAAATGCAGGGAGAGATCACAGAATCATCCTGGAATGGCGGAATAATTTGGGTGGGAAGGGACCTTAAGGATCACCTCATTCCATCCCCAGGGTGCTCCAAGCTGCGGCCAGCCTGGCCTTGAACACTTCCAGGGATGGGGCAGCCACGATTTCCCTGGGTTTACGGGCACAAGAGGAAATTTCCAGCAGGAACTGAGGGGTGTCCTTTGCTCTGCCTGGCCCTAGCAGGGCTTTGGGAGGCAGAGGCTGTGGGAACAGGAGCTTTGTCCACTGCCTTGGAGGAGTCTCTGATGTCCCAAAACCCAGCAGAGCAAGTGGTTGTGGTTTAACATCCCGTTCAAAGGAGATGCCAGGCCAGGAACGGGAATGGACTGCAGAGCAGGGATGGTGGCCAGCAGAGGGGTGAGTGTCCAGGGGGTCCCAGCAGTCCATCCCTGCTGCCCAGGTTTGGGATGAGCAGGCTGGTGAGTGTCCCTGTGCTTGCTCTGCAGGATGAGGAAGCCAGGCCTGCTGAGGAGGAAGATGAGGAGGTGTGGGAGGATGGAGACAGCGGCCACCAAAGGCTGGGGAAGGCACAGATCCAGGTAGGAGACGTTGCCTTGCGAGGAGAGGGACTTGTCTGTCCCGTTGGAATTTGGGGCGTGAGGCCAGTGGAACAAAGGCTTTGATTCCATTTTCTTGCTCGGGTTTTCACGTGCCTTAAGAGAGCTTTGTGAAAATGTCATTATCCCTGCTTGAGTCTCTGAAAAACAGGGATTGAAGCTTTCAGAAGGGGCCCAACCCTGCCTGCATGTATCCAAGTGCAGCCCCCACTCCCTGTTTTTGTGTACAGCTGGGATGAGACCTCAGCTGCTGTTACTTGCCAGCTCACAAGTTGTGTAGCTCAGAGCCTCAGCCATGAAGGGCCAGGCTGTGTTTAAAACAGCCCAAGGTGCCAGAGAGCTGGAGTCATTTCCTAGCAGGTAACTTGACTTGGAAGCTGCATTCTAAAATCTGTCCACATTTATTTTATGTCCCACATGGAGATACCTAAAGAAGCAGAGGTGGGGTGTTCCTAAGAAAAGAGCATCTAAATTCTTTGGTGGTAGAGGGCTTAAAGTCTGAGTGGAGGTGCCTTTAGGACACTTCCATTCCAGTATCTGAATGGAATTTAAATGAAGTAGCCAAATCCTGACAAGCTTGTATGAACTCCAAAGCCTCTGCAAGTGGTTTACAGCCAGGGAAGGAGATAAGAGTCTGGAGTCTCTTCCCCAAAACCTGGCTCCTGGTTTCTTTGGCCAGGCATAGGAATAATTGTGTATTCCCTGGGGCTCTCCTTATGGGGAGAGGTTTACTTATGTGCCCTGGGTTTATTCAGTGCATCTTCAAAGTGATGGAAACTGATTGCATTGAAATGCCAGGGGTGCCAAATGTTTTCCCCAGGCAGAGCTCGGAGCCAGCCCAGTGGGAAGGGGTTTAGTGGCCATTTTCCCGCTCCCTCGGGGCAGCAGCACTGGAGCACTCGCAGCCACCCGTGCCCGAGGTGCCGAGTACTGGCAGGAGGCAAAGCCAGGGACTGGGCAGGAGGAGCTTGCAGTGCTCCTGGAATCGCAGAGCTGGAGCTGTGGGTTAGAACTGCCAGGAGCTGCTGCCTCACTCAAACCTTGTTTAAAGCTCAGCATCCCTCCTGCTCCCTTGGAATGATTGTTGCTTCTGTTGTTGCTCTTTCCCGATCCATTATGATTATTATTGTAAATTCCCACTCCATTTCTTCCATAGCCCTTTGCTTCCCAGAGGTGGTGCTTTAGGCAAGCCCCTCCAGCCTGGGAAGGGGCTTTTGGCTCCAGACTCAGTCCCAGTCCCCATGAGCAGCTGGAGCTGTGCTGTCCCCAGCAGGTGCCTTTCCTTCCTTCCCTGCTGCACTTTGGCTTTTCGAGGGCTCTCTGGGGGGCTGAGGGAGAAGTTCTTTGTCATTCCAGGGCAGCATAAGCCCTGATCCTGATATGTGGAAAAGACTCCACTACTAAATAAGTAGTAAAGTAGGTATGTTTATTCCAGTGCTGGGACACATGGGGGATAGCTCCTCCAAAGCCATGCGTGCAGACAGCTGCATTCAGCTTGGTATGTATCAGGTTACAAGTTCCATATTCATTAAGTTTCCCAATATGCCTATACATATTCATTACCTAGCCCCGCCTGATATTACAATGAGCCCAAAAGTAATTTACATCCGTGTTGCGCTTGCGCAGTGTCGTCTGGCGGTCATGGGCAGGGGTCTCTGACATGAAATAAGAGTCTTCTTCAGATGAAGTAAAGGGTCTTCCTCATCTTGAGCTCTTCACCTTGCTTCCCTGCGCATGCTCTTTATGTCTCTGGCTCAAGTCCAAACTTCAAGACTGGTTTGAGTTAGTTTTAGGTTAAAAATAGAATCTTTGGTCAAGATTCCTTCTCTTTATCAATAGTGTGAAAAACGAGGTCCACTCTCCTGTGAGAATTTAAAGAGTTTAATATAAAGACAATAAGAGACACATAAAATAAAGCAAAGGGATAACGGCCGGGTGCCTTGGTGCTCTGCCAAGAGCACACCTGATGCCCGAGGTGAGTCCTTTTTATACCATTTTTACTGTCTGTTCTCTATTCATATTAAAACTTTTCCAGGAATTGATCTGCATGGCCACTCCTTGGGTCCGCCTTTTTAGAGCATGCGTAGTCTTCTGCCTTGTGGTTTTATTTCTTTTGATTCTTGGGGTTGGGCCCGCTAGGTAAGAGTCGATGGTGGGGTGGATCTCTGAATTCTCCAGACAGTCAGGGCTGATTGCAGCTTTGGGCCTCTTTGTCCCCCGGGCAGAGCGGTGATAGCGGCTCTCGGACCCTCCTGGCCGCCCGTTCTCTGGGCGGAGCAGCCTTTGGGCCCTTTTGTTCTCTGGACAAAGTGTTGATCAGCAGCTCCTTGGGCCTCATCCTCTGCTCCCTTGGAGGTTATCTTACTTGCTCACACTTGCTAACATTCTTGCTAAAACGAGAGAAAACTACATCCACACAGCAAAAAGCATTTCTAACATTATATAATATCTACTTTAATACTTTGCGAGAAGCCAATACTATAATATATGTTTATAACAATAGTCTCATATCTTCTTATCCTGCTTTGGTATGCACAATAAGTGTTGGGCAAGCTGTATGCATTGCTTCTAACAAACTCCTTAGTAAATCATTTAACTTCTGCTTCCCCATCCCCCTGATTCAATCCCACTAAAAGCAGGAGGAATCATTCCATCCTTGTTTTTGGATACACCTTTGGTGTTTTCTCTCTTTTGCTGACACTGTGTGGTGAAGCAGCAGCTCCCTGGAATAATTTTTATTTGTAAAACAATGAATTCCCTGCTGGAATCCCAGTCCCAGCCCCCCAGATCAAGGTGCAGTTTAAGGCCTTACACCCTGACCAGGACAAGTTCCTGTCCTTAGACATGGAAAACAGGGGAAAACTCAGACTGGATTGGAGCCAGCATCCAGAATGGGGAGAGTGAGGCAGCGTGCTTGGCCCAGGCTGGGGCTGGTACAGGGGGTGTTCCCCATAGGATGACACCCGTTTGGAGCAGATGCTTCTCTTCCTTTGTCCAAAGTCCCATGGCAAAGGAGTGAAGAACCCACAAGTGGGGCCTGGAAGGAAAACAGTTCTGTTAAAATTAGGCAAAGAATGCACTAAGAAAAAATGGACATCCTTTTTATGTATGAAAGTAAGTAGGGGAAAAATGTTGAAAAAGAGCTCTTTTATTTGGTGCCACCTCTCATTGTTTTATGGATAAAACCCTCTAGTGAGCAATCAGAACAGGAGTGGGAAAGCCAGGAGCCTTTGACTTCCACAGTGGACTTAATTTCCATGCTTAATTTCAACAATTTCTTCTGTCTTTCAGGACAGGGAAAACCCACTTAACTTGTCCCATCTTTGCCAAAAGCTTTGGTGTTTGAGCAGCCAAACCCAAGGGGCTCTGGCCCCACCAGCCTGTACTGGAGAGCCCCTGGTCCTGCCCATGGTGTGGGATGAATCCCCAGTTGTCCCCAGAGGGGGCTGCCCTGGTCCCTGCAGTGCCCAGCACCTGAGACACAGAGAGAGCCCTGTCCAAAGGGGCTCCTTGTCAGGAATGTGGCAGCAGCCCCAGGAGCAGGCTGGAGGTGAGAACTGGGGCTGTGTTTGAGACTGACCAGCTCAGCTCAGTGTTTACCTGTGGGGGGAGTTTGGCCCCCCACACTGAGTTGAAGCTGGATCAGGGTGACAGATGCTGCATTTTGGGCACCCTGAGAGTTTCTCTCCCCCTTGGAGATTTCCTGCGGGGATGGGGCAGGGCAGGGAGCAGAATTAACCCTGCACCTCCCGTGGGCACTGCTGGCCTTTGTCTCTCTGCTGTGCCATCAGCCTGTGGGAATTTGCTGCTGCCGCTGCCACCCCACCTGGGGGCTGCGTGCTCCTGGCAGCCCTTCCCAGCCCCACACCCGAGCTCCAGCGCTGCCTCCAGGCTGTGTTGGGAGAGTTTGCTGGGAATGTGCCTCATCCCTGGGAGTATCCTTTCCTTCCAGAGTGGCTGGATGGAGCTTCTGGGCTTGTCAGCTTCAGAGTTTGCTTGCAAAAGTCACTGCAGGGAAGAATGACAAGGAGGTTTGTCAGAGTGCTGCTGTCAGACCCCACCTGCCAGTCTGTGCTTTGGCTTGGAGGTTGTTGTGTATTGGCCCTGCAGGGAATGAATGTCCCCTTCCCACCTCAGCCCAGCAGATCCCAAGGGCTCTTCCTGGAGTACTTACTCTTTGCTTCCCTTTGGGATAACTTAATCTGCACCCTTCCAGGAGCAATTCCTTGGCTTCTCCTGGAGAAAACCCCATGGCAGAGGCAGTCTGCAAAGGAGCCCAGAGCTGTGCTTGGAGCAGAGAGTGCTGAGAGCTGCGTGTGCCTCTGCTGCCCCAGGCTGGCAATATCCCCATGGAACAGACTGGGCAAATGGCATTAGAGGGAGCACAATCCCTTCCTGGAAGAGGTTTTCTCCTGTGCAGATCAGGCATGGGGCAGGAAGGGAACTTTGGAGATCAGCTGCTTTCCCCCAGAAAGCATCACTCACACCAGCATGGATGACATGACCTGTGCCCACTGCTCACCATGCACCTGGCCAGAATCAAGAGCAAAGGTGGGTTTGGGTGTGAGCACTTGAAATAACTTTGAAAGAGAAGCAATCACCTTTTGCTGCTTCTTTCTTTCTTGCAGATGCTGCGATTGCCTCTGGGCACATGGGCTGAGCTCTCCCTGCAGGGAACTGTCAGGCCTTAACAGCTGTGAGGTTGTGTTCTTCTCAGTGGGGAACTGGAAATAATTATTAATTAATTGCAGAAATGTTTTCTGAACCTTTCCCCTTTCCTGGTAGATCTTCTCTCTCTGCCTCTGAATTTACAGCTGTTCCCTGGATGAATTCCTTGCAGCTCCTAGCTGGGAAAACCTGGGATGACTTTGAGGGGACAGAGGAGACATTTTTAGCTGAAAACCTGGGGTGACTGAGAGGGGACACAAGAATTGTTTGTGTAGGAAAATGGGAGGGGATGTCAAGCAGAGCAAGGTGGCATTTTTGAGGGAAAAGCTGAGGTGATGTTTAGGGGAGAGAATGCACATTTTTGGGGCAGAAAAGAGTTAATATTGTACAGGAAGGAAAAACTGGGGGGTAAAACTTGATGTAATCTGTAGGGGACAGAATGAATATTTTGGCATAAAAATGAGGTACTCAGTAGTAGACAAATAAGGAAAATCTTGGAGGCAAAGCTTGACAAAATCTCAAGAGTAGAAAATGAACACTTGGAGGGAAAAATGAGGTGATGAGTACTGAGCATGTGGGGAAAATTTGGGGGCTAAATCTGAGCTAATCTCCAGGGGAGAGCATGAACACACTGAGGTAACATGAGGGAATCAGTTGTGGGCAGGTAGGGAAACTTGTGTAAAAATAACCTTAAATAAGCTGTAGAAAGAACATTTTGAGGTGAAAATGAGGTAAGCAGTAGTAGACAGATGGAAAACTCTGGGGGTAAATCTTGATAGAAGCTACATGGTAGAAAGTAAATATTGAAGGAAAATGAGGGAATCAGTAGTGGACAGGTAGGGGAATTTTGGGGGGTCAAACTTGAAATAATCTAAAGGTTGAGAATGAATCTTTTTTGGTAAAAATGAGGTAATAAGTTGTGGACAGTTAAGGAAAATTTTGGGGGTTAAGCTTGAGGTAATCTCTAGGGAGAATGTGACTACTGACATAAACTGAGGCAGTCACTGGGGCTAGGCAAGGAAATTTGGGGTGTAAAACTTGGGAAGATCTGTAGGGCAAAGAATGAACATACTGAACAATCTGGAATCTAGAGACTTTGCTTAATGTGGCATGGAGAGTTTATAGCAATTCGGAAGAGGGATACAAACGGGATGCAAAAATTAATAAGGGTGGTAAAAGAAGAAAAAGAAAAAGGAAGATGTGGGCAAGGTCCACCAAGACAAGGACCACCCCGACTAGGAAGGGACCAGTGTGCCTTATGCAAAACCTGGGCATTGGAAAAACCAGTGCCCAGAAAAGAGAAAGGGTGATGAAAAAGAAATATGACCAGAGAGGTGCGGGGTGGTTGCTCATATGAAAGACTGGGCGCTACCCTAGGGGACCCTCTGGTTATAGTTAAACTAGGGAACGAAGAAAAGAAAGTGGAATTTTTAGTAGATACAGGAGCAACCTATTCAGTGTTGAATAAAGCTTTGATACCTATATCAAGGGGTTATTTTGTAGTGACAGGGTCAACTGGCCAATCTGAAAAGGCATACTTTTGTAAACCACTGAAATGTAAATTGAGAAAACAGTGGGGAATTCCCCAATTTTTATATATGCCTAATGCTCCACCTGCACTTTTGGGCAGAGATCTGCTAGAGCAGCTGGAGGCAAAAATAATATTTAAAAATGGGGAAATCAGTTTGGAAGTAAAAGACCAACAACATATAGAGTTGCTGAGGAAATTATTAAGAAGATAATGAATCAAGTATTCCCTGGAGTGTGGGCCTCTGGTACCCCAGAGAGGGCAAAGAATGCCCTGCCAATTCAAATCAAGCTTAAAGAAGGGAAACGGCCCGTAAGGGCCAAGCAATATCCCTTGAAAAGGGCAGACAAAGAAGGGATCAGGCCAATTATTGAGAACTTTTTGCAAACTGGATTGTTAAGGGAGTGTCAATCTGATTTTAATACTCCTATTTTACCTGTGAAGAAACCTGATGGGCCATATAGGTTAGTACAAGATTTGAGGGCAGTCAGTAAAGTAACTGAGGATTTATACCCAGTGGTTGCTAACCTTACACCTCATTAACTCGTTTAACACCTGAACTAACCTGGTTTACCGTTTTAGATTTGAAGGATGCTTTCTTTTGCCTCCCTCTCCATGAAGCCAGCCAGAAAATTTTTGCATTTGAGTGGGAGAAGCCCAAGAGTGCATGCAAAACTCAACTCACGTGGTGTGTATTACCCCAAGGGTACAAGAACTTTCCTACTATATTTGGAGAACAGCTTGCAAAGGATCTAGAATCCTGGGAACCCCCACCAGGAGAAGGACAGCTGCTTCAGTATGTGGACAACCTTTTGGTAGCCACCCAGACCCAAGAGGCATGTATGAACTGGACGGTAAGCCTCTTCAGCTTTTTGGGCTTGCAAAGGTATGGGGTGTCCCAAAAGAAGGCCCAGATGGTAAAGCAAACAGTTATTTACCTGGGCTGTGAAATAAGTGCTGGACAAAGAACCTTTGGATGAGAGTGCAAAGAAGCGATATGCCAGATCCCGAAACCCCAGACAGCAAAAGAGCTGAGAAGTTTTCTAGGTATGACAGTGTTGCAATTATTAAAGGATCAGGGGCATGGATCATTGATAGAATTATGGGATCTATAGAAAAACTGTACAAGCAATAGGCCTAGAAGCAAAAGGCCTGTGTGTGAGAAACTGCCTGCATGAGAAAGCACCGGTGTGAGAAACAAGCCTGGGAATAAAGGGGGAGTTTGATACGATGCAGCTGTCCTGATAAGGTGCTAACCAGGGAACAGGAGGGGTGAACACCGAATTCTTTTAATCATAACATGACTATGGAAGCTTGCCAATGTAAGTCCAATTATGTAGAAATAGAAATGTGCTGTGATAAGCTTTAAGCCACTTAGGAGTTAACAAGCTGGTACACTATAGAAGTGCTTTTGGATTGCTAATAAACCAGAGTTTGCACTTATCAACCACATTGGTTTTGGACTGCATTCCTCCCCCCGCCGGGATCCCCGGGCTCTCGTCCTTTTACAATTCCAACATGACAGGGTGGTGCAGACTGTGCATTAATGATTATGGGTCGCTTGCTAAACCTTTATATGCATTGATTACGGAAGGAAACAAGAGCCTGCCGTGGACAAAGGAAGCAACACAGGCTTTCGACCAACTGAAGAAGGCCTTCATGTCAGCTCCAGCCCTGGGACTTCCAGACGTGAGTAAACCATTCTTTTTGTTTTCTCATGAAAAGCAAGGGATTGCCTTGGGAATACTGGCACAAGACTTGGGCCCGTATCGGCAGGCAGTAGCCTACCTTTCCAAACAGCTGGATGCAGCTGCCGAGGGATGGCCAGGGTGCCTCAGAGCCATTGCAGCAGTGGCAATAAACATCCAAGAGGCACGCAAATTCACCCTGGGCCAGAAAATGGCTGTGCTAGTGTCTCATACAGTATCTGCAGTCCTGGAGGCCAAAGGGGGACATTGGCTCTCCCCTCAGAGATTCCTGAAGTACCAGGCCATACTGGTAGAACAAGATGTTGAAATTGTGGTGACTAACATTGTGAACCCAGCTTCATTCCTCAGTGGGAATCTGGGAGAACCGGTGATCCATGACTGCCTGGAGACAATGGAGGCCACTTACTCCAATTGCCCAGATCTGAAGGACATCCCTCTCAAGGGCGCTGAGACCTGTTTCACTGATGGAAGCAGTTATGTTATCAGTGGAAAAAGACCTGCTGGGTATGCCGTTACCACCAGCTGAGAGGTAATGGAGTCTGGACCATTGCCAACAAACACCTCTGCACAAAAGGCTGAAATAATTGCTCTAACCCGAGCCTTAGAATTGGCAAAAAAAAAGAAGATTAATATTATACAGATTCAAGGTATGCATTTGGGGTGGTTCATGCACATGGAGACATTTGGAAGGAGAGAGGACTGTTAAACTCACAAGGGAAGAGTATCAAGCATGCACCAGAACTACTGAAGTTATTGGACACGGTTCAGTTACCTGAGAAGGAAGCTATCATGCATATCAAAGCACACCAAAAAGTGAGTTCTGAATTGGAAGAGGGAAATACGCTGGTGGACAGAGAGGCAAAAGACGCAGCCAAAGGTGAAGTACCCAATGAAAAGGTAGAGGCAACACTAATACCAGATGGAAAGATTTGCCTTGAAGGTAGACCAGAATACAACAGGAAAGATAAGAAACTTATTAAAAAAAAGGAAAATGCACGTTATAATCAGGAGGGATGGGCTGTAACTAAGGACAACAAGCTCATAGTACCTTCTTATTTGTTGTGGTCACTGGTGCAGAAAGAACATGAGAAAACACATTGGGGAATGGATGCTTTGCACAATTGTTTGAAAGATAGGATTATGGCTAGGAGATTGCAAGGTGCAGTGATGCAAGTAACTCGCCAGTGTGGTCTTTGCCTCCGAACTAATCCTAAGAATATTCCAAAACCTAAAGTTGGACAAATTGGGAAAGGCTGCGGACCTGGGCAACAGTGGCAAATTGATTTAGAGAATTACCCAGAAAAGGGGGGTATTGATACCTATTGGTATTAACAGAGACCTTTTCAGGATGGCCAGAGGCTTTTCCCACTAGGATGGCTGAAGCACGAGAGGTGACCAAAGCGTTGTTGCAAGAAATAATACCCTGCTTTGGAGTTCCAGCCACTATGTCTTCAGATAGAGGGCCGCATTTTATTTCAAAAATTGTGCAACAAATCAGTCACCACCTGGGAATAGATTGGGAGTTACATACCCCATATAACCCTCGGTCTAGTGGCCAGGTAGAAAAGATGAACCATTTGATTAAGCAACAAATTATAAGATTACGACAAGAAGCAAATTTGCCGGGGCCCCAGGCTCTCCCATTGGCATTAGTGCGAATTCAAACAAAACCCAGAACAAAGGAAAAGTTAAGTCCATTTGAAATTTTATATGGGAGGCCATATGCGGTTCAGGAGGGAACTTCGCCCATTCAGGTGGAAGAAGAAACCCTGCACAGACATATGGTGGCCTCAAATAAACAACTCAGAGAAATTGAAAAATATGTGGCTGGGACCCAAAGCAGAGAATTAGATGGGCCAGTACATGATGTACAACCTGGAGATTATGTGTATGTTAAGTCTTTTGCAGAGAAGACTTTGGAACTGCAGTAGGAAGGACCGTTCCAGGTACTCCTCGCCACCTTCACTGCAATCAAGATCAAAGAGCAGAAGGCCTGGATTCATCACTCCCGGCTGTGCAAAGCCCCTGAGGGAGTTTGGGAGGTAACGCCAGGCGACAACCAACTGAAGCTGAAGCTGACCCGAAAAGGCGATGGATGAATTCAGTTATGATGGACATTATGTGGAAAGTTGGGACTTTACTGATTATTCTTACAATCGTAACAAGAGTTAAAGTAGTACTACTGCAGTCTAACGTGACTGCAATATCCCGATGCCAGGGGAAGGCATATGAGCCTCACTTTCGGAAGGCTTTGAACAAAATGCTCAAAGTCACAAACGCAAGCCTGTGGGAAGGAAGGGATGTTTGAAGATGTAAATATGCATTTGTGCAGGATGGGTTTCATGAGGCTTACCATCTGCCCATGAAGCTTATCCGATTTGGCCCTGAATGCTGTGACAAATGCTTGAGCAATTAAGTTTAGACTGAAAATAGAGGGGTGTGCAACAAAAGCATATGATGAACAAATTGACCGCAGTAAGGAGTGACTTAATTAAATTGCAGCAACCGTTGCAATCCTCCTTGCTGGCCCTGGGTGATAACCATTGGAAACTGTCCAAAATATTACCAGATTGGGAAGATACAGAAGAACAAGACCATGAATTGAACTGTATTATACCCCTCTGAACACAGAATATGGGCACGAGAAATTAAAAGCCAGTGGCAAACCATTAACCTAGAGTCCTGCTCTATGAAGGAACAGTTAGGCTACATATGTGAAAGGATTTTAGGTAAAGGCATTTGTTTGGACTCTCTCCATAGACCAGCATTTTAAATACTGGTAGTTTGCATGAAAACTCCACAAAAATCGAGTTTATGCATACATCCTGTTCAAATTACGGAAGAGGAACTGATTTACTTATCTGCCCCAAAGTGTGGGTATTACACATTCACTGGAATAAACATACAGCAGAACACTCAATGTGACAAAGCCAGGGGCAGGTCTCAGACTCCTTCCTCTTGCAAAAAGCAAGAGCAGCACACCTTTCATACACATACAGGATAACAGTTTTGGGCATGTTTTATGTGACTTCTATCTCTTCCTTCTCCTTCTAGAATGATTCACCTACAGAAAAAATCCATTTTGTTGGAGAGGAACTGTCTACACTAAATGGGAAGGTATGAATTAGCATCTCCAGCTTTTAGAGGGCAACTGTTCTTGTTTATGTTCCAGGAAATCCATCTTTATTAAGATTTTGATACTGCATACTTACTTAACCACTTAACACTGTTTTAAGATACTGGGCTTTGAAGCAGTGAGTAATTTCCACTGATCTCAGTGGAAACTTAAAGCCATCAGTAACGAGTGCTTCTAAAGATCCTATTCCCCATTTTATCCCAGAACCCCCAGAAAGGAACCATACTAAACGGACTCATTCAGTATGGTTCTAGAATACCAATGCCATACAGAGAGTAATATACAGACCTGACATAGGTGCCTTTATCACCATATTTTAAGATTTCATAAATACTTCAAGAAAGATTCTTTAGAAAGCACCAAGGTAAAGTCAGTAGTTCAAGTGACAAGCTCCTTCGAAGATCAATGCAACTTCCTTGGATCTGAAGCTTTTAGTGTGCTTTTCCTGGCTGTATAATTTGCTGAAAATTGCCATGTAAATATTTTCTTTTCTTTCTTTTCTTTCCCTATGCAATCTCTTCCAGAATGTGTTAGTAGTAGAGGTAAGTAACAATTGAAGGAGAAGGGGAACGACATGGACTTTTTTCTCCCTGCTTTTCAAGTTAATACATATTACACATAAAACAATAATTAATTCTGTTACTGGGCTGCCAAGTTTGCATGCTCTAATTTAATCCAGTGATAGTCTGGTTTTCCTTTCAGACTTGAAGGATAATTTGGTTTTTTATCACTTTCGGGACATTATTGAGACTGGTAGAACAATGAATGCACTGCTTTCAAAAATAAAAGACAAGAAAACCAAGGTTGGTAAAAGTTGTAAGGTACAGGGATATAGCCACTAACTAATGTATTCAAATCATTTGGCTGACTAGTCAGTGTATGCTGATGGGTGCTTGTTTGGCTTGAGGTTTGGGAGGGAGGAAACAAATGCAGGAAGCAATCCTTATCCAGCTGCTGAAAAATTGTTTATTAAACTGGGAAATTTACCCACACACTACCACCTTCATTGTTCAAATTAATAAAAAAAGGTTTTGTGGCTCTTTCTGTGTAGTCCATAAAATCGGATAGATTCCCCGTTTCTTACTTGCTTATGTTTGAAGGAAATTAATCTCTTTCCATAGGTTTTCTAACACCACCTCAGTTGCCTCAATACTAGAATGACAACACTCAGCATATTTCTTAATATCCTCAACCGCAGAAGTTTCCAGAATCTAAGAGTCTGTCAGTACTTGGAAGATGACTTCAAGTAGCATTCTAGATCTGCTTTTAGCAGATCTCTAAAAGGAAATTTTGTGGCATATCCCTGTGTCTGTCAAGTAATCACAATGCTTTATAAAACAGTTGCTTTATGCACCAGTTATTCAGACAGTCCTTCCAGTGAGTGTCCAGGTTCTCAGTTTCTTCTGAAATACACAGGAAAACTAAGAATAGACATGATTTTGTAGAAGAAATTGTCCTTTTCTCCATCCCTCCCCACTAAAATCATAATCGGCCACTTGAATGTGGTTCCCCTTCTGTGCTACTCTCGTGCCCTGAGGCACTGCTACGTGGAAGGGCAATGATCTGAGACACAGGACTGAAGGGAACTGAATAGAAAACAGAGCCACTTGGACATTCAGAATGAACCTAGATCAGAGCCTTTGCTTCTCCCTCCCTTACAAGGCTGAACACTACTTCTTTCTGTGCAATAATCTCACTGTTTTAATTTAAGTGCATGATTTTAGAAGCTTATGGGAAGGCATGGCAGAAGGGAAGTCTACAGCTTAGAGCAAGACATATTTTAAAAACCAACCTTCTCTGCTCTGCCTTACAGCCTGCTCGTTAAAAGGACGTGTCAGAGTCCAGGTTACAGATCAGACTGTGAGTATTGTGTTTTCCTAGTATTGTTTTTTTCTGTATTTTCCAAAATACAGTCTTATAATTTCACTTCACGCAGCACATCTGACAACCGGCACATACATTTCATGAAGGCCAAGAGAAATGGGGAGAAAATACATAAAAACTTGTGAACTAATGACCAGCTAGGCATGCCATCCTGAGATCTCATGACCACCTTCTTTTTTCCCCTGCTTGGCCTGAGTGCAGGCTTAGCTTTGATATACAAATTAAACTATTTAGATAGCAGAAACAGAGCCAAACCTTAACTGTGTATTATTTTGCTTTGACCTGAGAGGGCATTTGTTTTAGCTCTGCATTATTAAACTTGCTTTGTTTCCAAACTGAAAAGTCCTACATGATTCACCCTGCATCTCCTTTTACTCAAGTAAAATCTCACTCCTTGTCTCGTCTCCCAGGACTACCTCATAACTAGGTTTTAAACAATTATTTTGTTCATAAAAATCATTCTCTTAACACCTTAACTGTATTACTGACTGATGGGAATGGTTTAGATTCTTACCTCTGTCATCAATTTACAGCTCAGATTCTTAAGGAAGCACCCTGAAAGAGAGATGATGCCTATTACTCTTAGCTCAAGCATGTGTTGAATACAAAGTGTGCACTTAAAAGCTACTTACGCCACTGAAGTATAAAAAGAACAGTATTTTCTTACAGATACAGGCTTTGAAATTTCAGATAAATTTGTGATTGGATATGCTCTTGACTATAATGAATACTTCAGAGACCTAAATGTAAGTACATGCGCACTCCTCCACTACCCAGGTATCAGGTACCTACCTACTGCAGGTACCCAGCAAGAACATTTGCTTCTACTCAGAGCTTCTCAGCAATTAAAAACCCTTCCATTCCAACTAGAAACTTCCATTAAAAGAACAAAACCATTTTTAAGGTGCCAAGCTGGTAAGGCAATGTAGGTGTGTAAGAAATGTTTGTGCCTTAGTTTTTATAGATCTACTCCACAAGCCTCAGAGCTCAGCCATGCTGCAGGACATCCTGAACCCCCAGGATGGTGAGCAGCATACAATCTGCGGCCCCATCTGAAAATAAAATATTTTGTAGTTTGACTTAAATTGAATGTTTGTCTGTCTTAGTTCAATCCTATGTTGCTCTTTTATCACCAAGTCGCTAGAGCAGTCATGCATGAACTCTGTGTGAAGGTTTTCCATATACCGGATAACACGGTCCATAAGATCTCTCTTCCCTTATTCCATTACAGCTTCCTTAGGCTACATAGAGTAGTAGACTTGGAAACATCATAAACTAATATGGCTGATCTCTTTTTCCCTCCTTTGTTTTCAAAAGTACTTTCTTAATTCTGGTTAACTCAGAAAGTTTTTCACTTGAAAGTCTTTTTATTGAGACAAACCAGTTCTGTTGAAGATACAAACAATCTGTGCTATTGCTCAGAAGCATCAAAGAGTATGCAGTAATTTAACAAACCTGAGTTCTTTAGAATATATAAACCTATATATTACAGATAAACTTGGAAAGGATATTAAAATCTCAATTTTACTGCAAGTATGGAACTTGCAACAATTATGGTTCTGGTGCGTTTTTCTTACAATGCTGGGAATACGACTGAATATCAGTTTTGCATTTCAGTTGAAGATAGAGGTTGATAAATACTATGCCTTGTGGTTTTTGTCACATCTGTGCTCTGAAAGAGAATGCCAAAGAAAAATACAGGATGCGATAATGTCAGTCTTCGGGAGCACTAACTCCTGGCTGCTGACCAGGTGATAAACCATTACCTCAGGAAATTACTTCTGCTACTCGTGTGTCCCTAAGAAGAACGAGAAGCTGAATGTTACTGCCCAGGACCTGCACCTCGCTGTCCCACTTGTACTGTGCGCTGAGCACAAACTGTAGCGACCTTGGGTTTTTCCCGTTGTGAAGGAGCAGCACAGAGCTGGGTGCGAGGGTCCGGCGATGTCGAGCGCTGCCGCCGTGCCCGTCACGCTCCGGGCCCCGGAGCAGATTCCTCCCGCTCCGCCCGGGGACCGAGGGCGTACCAAGGCTGGAACAGGCGGGGACCGAGCGGGAACCGAGGCGGGACCGCAGCGAGACCGAGGGGGTGACCGAGGCCCGCCCAGCGCCACCGCCCGGGCAGCGGCCCCCGCCCGGCTCCCGGCCCGGCCCAGCCCGGCCCCCCCGACAATCGAACGCCGTGAGTTGCCTGGAGACGGCGAATACGGCCTTAGCCATTGTTGCGCTGGTGTCGCCTCAGTCGCCCGGCGAACGCGGCCTTAGCCATTGTTGCGCTGGTGTCGCCTCAGTCGCCCGGCGAACGCGGCCTTAGCCATTGTTGCGCTGGTGTCGCCTCAGTCGCCCGGCGAACGCGGCCTTAGCCATTGTTGCGCTGGTGTCGCCTCAGTCGCCCGGCGAACGCGGCCTTAGCCATTGTTGCGCTGGTGTCGCCTGAGCCGCCCGGCGAACGCGCTCCTGCCAGGCTGCTCGCAGCCTGAGCTAGCGCATGCCGGCGGCTACACTGGGCGATTCGCCAAGTGAATGTTCGCAGAGAATTGGTCTCTGAGAGCGAGTCTTGAATTTCGTTTGAAGGTAAAGATTGACTAAGGTTGTACTTTTTGGTTTTGTCACATCTGTGCTCTGAAAGAGAACGCCAGAGAGAAATACAGGATGTGATCATGTCAGTCTTCTGGGGCAGCACTTCAGTGGCATGTACAGCTGAGTGGATGAGCTACTACTGTGGTCTACTGATTGTGCTTTTTTTTCACTGAAGCAATACAACATTTCCTAGAGATACCAGTTGATGCATTTTTTCCCTATAGTGATTACATAAAAATGCTTAAAGGTGAATGAGTTCTGTTCAAGTTTCAGTGGGTTGTTATGATCTAGTTATTAAAATTATTAGGGAGATACCTCTGAATTAAGGTGCAAACGAGACCATATGCCAAAGTCAATATGGATTTTATGTAATAGTAAATGTGAGGAAGAGAGACAGAGAAGGAAGTAGAGAAGGGGGGGAGGGGGTGATAGAGACAGATTAAGTAGAAAATATCACCATCCCATGGATCCCAGTGGTGTCCCGTTAATACTCTTCTGGTCTTCACTGTGGTGAGGTCCTGCAAAACATAGAGTCCAATGGATTAATGCAGGTTTGGGCCAGGTGGGAATGGCCAGGTACCTCCTCGGGGCAGGGCAAGTTTGACACTGTCTCTTGCAACACTCTGGGATCTGTTGTGTTACTTTGCATTCCATGCAGTTGTCTGGTGCAAGGCTTCAGGAATGAGTGTGGGAGCACTTTGGAGTCTTTGGTGGGTTATGACACCCCCTCTGCTGCCCCTCATGGGAATGTCCCATGGATGTGGCCTTCCGGGGCTGGGGGGTTTTACAGCTGAGCCACTTTGTGTGAGGGAGGAGGGGTGTCCACTGCCTCTTACCAGAGGTCACGCCACACACCCAAAATTTCCTCCTTCCCCCTCTGTTGATGGGAGGTTTGTGTGCAAACCTGGCCTCAACAGATGAGTCTGTGGCTATGGCTTCCCCACCCTGAACGCAGACAGAGCTTATTTTCAGGACAGCTGCTGGGTTTGGCTTTCTTGTGGAGACACTTTTCTCCCTCAGCCTTGTTTACTTCTCCCCAGACCTGAGCTAATAGGACAATAGTATCACCTTTATCTTGTCTCAAGTCCTCTTAGGCAGCTTAACTCACAGTCCAAAGTTCCAGTCAGGAGGCATTTTCAGGGAGGAGTGGGCTTCGGTGGTCGCAGCTTCTTTACACGGTTTTGCCACAGAGGGCAACAAGTCCTTCTAGCAGTATTTAAGCCATTAACTGTTGCAGTGCAGGTGGCAGTCACCACTGCAGCAGAGCATCCACAGGAATAGTGAACAGGCCTCCAGAACACAAGAGGTCTGATTCTCACCCCGTGGTTACGGCGAGTTCCCATCTTCCTAGTGGTTCTTAGTTTACATGTTTTAAGTTTATTGGTTCAGGAGTTCTCCACCCAATTTTATGTATAAGTTCACGTTTATTTATTTCCACTAGTTGCTTATGTATTAGTTCTGGAAAGTTCTCCCTTCTTCGATGCCGCATTGGTCTACTCATGTAATTTCCCCCCTAAGTTATCCCCATTGGTTATTCCCCTGTTAGCCAGTCCTCCTCCTCAGCTGATCCCCATTGGTTGTTTCCTTTTGTTCCACTCCCATATAAAATGCTGTGCTTTCCCCTTTTTCCTGGTCTGTGTCCCTGGATTTTCCACCGGCAATAAACCTGCTGGAACCTGCACAGAGACCCCTCTCTCATCCTTCGCCTCTGCCTATGCTTTTACACCACCTTTGTTTGGGGCTAGCTCCTTGCGAAGGAGCCAGCTTTCCCTGCTTGCTGCAGCTGACAGCTTTCCCTGTTTACTGCAGCTGACAGCTTTCCCTGTAGGCAGCAGCCAACCCCTGCTGGCAGTACAAGAAGCCAAGGGCATCTGCAGCTGGACGCTGTGCTGCCTTGGGCAGCCCCAACGGTGTCAATTGACCATAACTTTCCAGTCCCTCACACGTCCTGTGAGGAGCAGCTGAGGGAGCTGGGGTTGTTTAGCCTAAAGAAAAGGAGGTTGTTACAGTTCATATACCACAATCTATGGGCTGTCCACTCTAGCTATTTTTACATAATATTTAAGCTACAGCTTTGTCTATTCTAACTATTATTAATGTTCAGATTTTTAGCTCCAGGTTTCAGTATGATCCATCCTTGAATTGCACAACATAGCCATAGAGTTCAAACAAAGTCCAACTAGAGGCCTAACAATACTAGCTACTTATGCCAAACAAGCACTTAGCTACTTTAAAATAATACAAAATTTTTAGTAGCCCTTGAGTCTGCCATGAATTGGGTTCTAGATTTTCAGTCTTCCATTGTTGCTCCTTCCAGCTTTTTTGAGGCACAGTCGCTGATATTCACGACATCGTCCAAAATGGCTTCTGAATTCCTGAAAAAGACATCAGCACCCAGACGTCTTTTGTCCAGGGTAAAAATGAAGACTCAAAGTGTAAGTACCCACTGGGGCTGTGTTAAGGCTGGAAACCGCCCTCGTGTCCCTCCTCTCCCTGCCCCTCGTGTTGTGCAGCAGTGCTGTGAAGCTGCAGGCCCCCTCCCCGCCTCTTTGTGCCGTGCTCCTGTTGGTAGGGGCCGTTGTGGTGCAGGAGGGAACACCGTGTGTTGCTTCAGGGACAGTCCAGCATCCTGCCTGGCTGTGCCACCGGAGCCGAGTTAAACCAATGGAAAGGCAAAGCTGTGAGGGTGTGCTTCTTTGCCTCCCCTTTGCCACAGTAATTCCTTCTGTCAGGTTGGACACTCACCTGTGCTGCTCTCACCAACCTGCCCTTGGGCACCTGGCATGAGGCGGGGGGGGAGCTCCAACTCTGCCTGGAGCTTTGAGAGACACAGCTGGTCCCGGCTAGAACAGGTCCCAAACCAGCTGTTCTCTCTCGTGTCCTGTGTGGGGCACAGATCCAGCCCAGCAGTGGAGTCAGGGCAATTCCTCCTTCCCGTCCACAAAGGCCCCTTTGCTGTCTGGAGCTCACTTGACTGGAGATGCCCTGGTGCTGGGGCTCTGTCAAGGACATGGCTGTGTTTTCTTCTGTGGAGGGCTCTGCGAGGCCAGACAGAGAAAGTGAGTGCTAATTAAAAAGGGAGCACTGCAACTTGGACCCGTTGCTGTGCTTCAGGCTTGGCACAGTGCTGCTTTCCTGCCTCCCTCGGACTCAGCCAGCAGTGACATCTCCACGCTGTGGCTTGGGAGTGTTGCGCAGCGATGGAGTTCGGGGAGTTCTGATAACTCCTCCCCACTCTCTGCAAAGGTCACCAGCCCAATGCAGTGACACTAAAGAGGAAACAAATGCCCAAAGAGCAGAAATCCCCAAGCATGTCACATCCAATCACAGAGAAGCTAATGGGACGGAGCTATGTGGTTGGAGTATATGCATTCCACTCTGTATTATTAATTTACTGATGTTAAGTATTTCAGCAGGTAATTTCCAGGGCTTCCAGAACTGTCCTGGAGGCTGTGATCACAAATTACTCACCAGTGCCACTTGTGCAAGAGGAGCCTTTCTGAACAAGGCCATCTCTGAGGGGTTTTGTTTTTTGTTTTTTGTTTTTTTTTTGTCTTTCAGCTGCTTCCCCCTCTGTTCCAGAGGGAGAAGTCTCTCAACAAGAAGGAGGCCAGCACTGGGGAGTGTAGTCTGCCCAGAATTGGCCCATTTCTAGACAAGAGTGAGACTAGACCAAAGGTAGCCTTTTCCTGCTCTTTTCCTTGCTGTTTGATGCGAGGTTTGTAGAGGGTGTGTGCTTGTGACAGACTTGCTTCCAGCAAAATACCTCAGTGTCCAGGTCCTGTTGTCATTGCAAACTGCTGGTAATGGTGGAGTTGAAGTCCTGATCTGCACTAAGCCAACACAAATAACCTCTGCTGAAGCTGCTGGGGTCTGCTGAAGTGTAGCTGCCATTGCTTAATCAGTGGGGGGAAGGCTGGGGACACAAAGGCACAAAATTGTCGTTTTCCATTCTCCTGCTGAAATAGCCACCTCTTGCTTTGGTGTGGTCACCATCAAATGCTTGGGATCATAGGATTCCCTACACAGTGGCAGCATGGGCCTTTGAAGGCCGAGGGCCTGCAGTAATTACTTCTGATTTAACGAAACTAATTGCATTAATGCTTTGGGTTGGAACAATGTGTTGGGACCCTGACAGAGTGTTGGATTTCTCAGGCTGCCACATGTACAGGGGACTCACCCTGGGCAGAGGGGAATGGGTGTGCTTTATCTGGATCTGTGCCTACTTAGAGGTGTGTTTAAAGCTGCTTTTCTTGCAGGACTGGTTCAGTATAAAGCACAGTCCAAACTGGTAGGTGACCGAGGTGGGCTGTTGAGCAGGAAATGGGCATCAAGAGACATGTAACAGACTGGTTAAGGATTGCCCTGGAGAGAGGGGTTGGGAGCACCTGAGAGAAGGCCACAACTAAGGGGCAGTGTGCTGCAGCCACTCCCTTCAGCAGACTGTGTCTCCTGTGAAGACACGGGAGACCTGCTTGTGTCTCTGGAGTGGCAGCAGTGTGGCTGGAGAAGGCACACAAAGCAGGGAAGAGTTTTCTCAAAGCAGTGTCTCTGCTCCAGAAGCATTTGCTGTTGTTGTGTCATTCCAGACGTGCCTCTGCAATGGTATTAAATAAGATAGCAATAATAGATTACTAGAAAGCACCCATTTAAAGCTCATGGAAAAAGGAGATACCAACTCTAGTCTTACCCAAATTGCTGAGAAAATAACTGAACCTTATCCTCATTCAGCATTCACGTAATTTGCCTTTTTCCTAACTGCTGTGTTACTTTATATTTCCCTTTACCTCTGTTAGAAGCGCTATACTGAAGGGGACAAAGCTGTTGAAGCAAAAGAAAACTGTTTATTAGTAACGATTCAGCTGAGCTGGGTGTGTCTCCCTCCCCCAAGAGATGAACACACACACCCTCCAACAAAATGGCAATCTTTTTATACCCTTTCCCAGATGAGGACTGTCCCTGTCCCCTTTCCCATTGGATGGTTACTCGGGAACTTACATTCTCTCCCGACCACCTACTTTTCTGTCCCTCCCCTCTCATCATACTTCCTTTCGGTCAGGTCTTCAACCCTGCCCCTCTTCCAGCTCACAGCAACACCCAGCAAATTAACTAGAACAAACCCAAACCATGAACAGCAACACATAAAGAACAAAACCAACAACCCTCATTCTTTCACTTAATAACCTTTTGGCTTCAGCAAAATATTACCTCATCCCTCACACCTCCTCTGGTACTGTTCCCTTCTTACTGATGTCTAAGTTCTAGATCAAAAACGGTACTTGCAGTTGTGTGGGCCTCAGTTTCCCTGTCTCAGAGTAAAGGAATCCCAACATTGTTTCCCATGGAGTCTGATGTAAATTCGTGGGTTTCACTTACTCCGTGAGTGCTCAGTCATTGCCCCAGAGCTCTGTGACCACATGAGCACAGGGCTGTGCTTAAGGTAAATGCTGCCTGGCATTTTGGAGAAGGAAACCTAAGAAACGTGCCAAAAAACCAGCTTGGCTTGAGCCTGCTCAGTGTGGCCCAGCAGCTCTCAATCAGCTCAGAGCAGAGGTGGAAGAGCCACTGTTTCCCCGGTGGGGCCTGGGCAGATGTACTCACCCAGAGTCTGTACTTCACTGGGGATTAGTGTAAGATTCTTCTTTATGAACCTTCCTCCCAGCAGCTCAACCTCTCCCTCTCTCTCTAGCCTCTCCTGTTAAAGCCAGTTACCTCGAAACAGAACTTGTTTCAGGTTTCCCCACAAGAGATTGTATTTCAGAACTTCCTCGTTCATCAGGTCTCTGAAATGATACTGTATCTCGTGAATATGGACAAGGTAAGTGCTGGGACGTGGAGATTTAACACTGTGCTGGAAGAGGAGAGTGGTGTAATTCCCCTAGTGTACAGCAGAGCAAGTTACCTGCTGCAGCACATCCAGAGGAAAATGTCTCAGCACCTGTGTACTGCAAGATGGTGGAAATCTTCCTGTGCTGGGAATTCTCCCCTGATTTTGGCCATGCATTGATAGTATCTGTCCCAAGGGAGCTCCCTTCTCTTGAAAGCCCTGGATTGATGGGAACGTTGGGGGCTGTGCAGTTCTTACCTGCTCTCGTGCTTTGCCTCGAGCCTACACCACATCCTGTGTCTCCTTGGTTCATCTTGGTTCCTGGTATGAATCTCTGCCTCTCTCAGCCTGCTTAGCTGCCTTTGTGCAACTCGCAGTCAAAGCTCAGGGGCTGAGTCTTCTCCATTTTATGCTGGAATCACTTATTATTAATGGCACTGGCACTGCAGGAAATGCGTTCTGAAACAGCCCTGGAATCAGACTGATGTAGCAGAAGCAGTGGGAGGCCTTTAGGTGCCACTTCAGGCTCCTGCTAAGCCTAATTCAGCTCTGCTCAGGTTTTCCAAAAGCAACACGATGCTCTGCTTTCCCTTTGGAGAATCACAGCACATCCAAAGCCATGTGCTCCTGGAGGTTTTCACTTCTTCACTTGAAGACATTGTGATTGTTTTGCAGTTTCCCAAGAGAGTTGAGAGGGAAAAAGTTGAAAACTGTCAGCAGTTGTGTTCCAGTGTAAAGAGGAAAAATGAGACCATTTGGATTTCAGTCAGGGAAATATTTTCTCAAATGAGGCTTGTGCCAAGAGTGGGCTGGTGGGAAGAGACAGGAGGGAGTCAAAATCACCTGGTTTAGACTTTCTGAGATGCATTTTGGTGCTGGGGGGTTGATATCTGTGTGCTAGAAAATGCCTATTTGCTGTGTCTGCGTACCCCAGAGGGCAGAACCTGGCTGCAGGGTGCCCGCAGGGACTGCTGGCTGCAGGCAGGAATGCCCAGCAGCCCAGCTTGCCTGCACAGGCAGCAAGAGCCCCTGGAGAGCCAAGAGGGGCTTTTAATACTGGAACCATGCTGTCAGTCAGTGCTGGTCATGTTTCTCCAGGCAGAAAATGCCTTTGAAGCCCATAGTCCATAAGCACTGGCTGTGTTTCTGTCACTTTTGGCAAGTTGATTGCTCTCATAGTTTTATGATTTTTCCTTGCTGCTTTACAGCCCATTGAAATTCTCTTTGGCATCTCTTTGTTTCAGGGATTGTCTTGCTGTGTTCCTTCTTTTGCTTTTCAGGTTTGGTTTTATTCTCAGTAAGGCCAGTGGTTGGTCTCCTCTCTTGCTGGTCTGCCTGTATGTCCCCGCAACTGCCCCACCCAAACCCGATCTGCTAGGAGGGAATTTCTTCCTTCCCCCAGGGAAATATGCTGTTTTGCCTTCAAGTAGCACATTCCTCCTCTGGAACACTACTGCATGGCTGTGTGCAGGCAGAAGCCAGCAGGTTTTTTGGCCTTGTTGAATATGCAGGTGACTTGGTTCATCTCCAGCCTGCTGGTGCTGACCTGCTCAGCCCTTCCTTCCCACCAGCCATTGCCCTACTGCCCCTGGCTGAAATGCTGGACCCAGACAGAAGGAATTCACTTCAGCCTTGTGAATTACCTGTACCTCCACAGCTGAAAGTGCTTTGGAAAAGGGGTCAGGGAAGGATGTCACCAGGTCACAGACAGGTCTCCTCTTGTCCCTTTCCACAAGTGGCAAAATCATCATTTCATGTCTTTCCTGCAGTCTCCTCGGTCGGTGAGGGTCACCATGGAGAACTCACCTCATTTCCGGCTGGTGGGCTCCAATGATGCTTACCACAGAGTGCCAGCAGGCGCGCGTCACACCGTGCGCATCCACTTCACCCCTGACAAGGACAAGGTGAGACTGGAGGAGCGTTATCTCCAAAGCCATTGCTTCCATTGCCCTCTGGGTACAGCCTGTTCCACGCTGTGAGCTTGGCTCCAGGCCCTGGGCGGGCAGCCTGCACAGTCACACCTTGGCACGTGCTGTCAGGCACTGCACGCAGGCCTGGCAGGCTCTGCTTCCCCTCCCTGCACACTGCTGAGCGTTCCCAAGGGCAGATGCACAGGGAACAGTATGAGAATGACAGAGGAGTGTTGATAGGTGTTCAGGCATCTCTAGGCACATCTCTAGGAAGGGGTTTAATTATTGTGGAGAACACCAGAGGAACAAAGAGGTCAGAGAGCTTTCCTCGTTCCCAACTGGCAACAGCTTCCCTGCCTCCCCCTGGACTGGAGCACAGACAGTGCTTTTTCACACCCTCTGTTCTCCAGCCTTGCAGCTGGGCTGTCCCAGATGCATGATACTGACCATGATACAGCCACAAGGCCAGGGCAGAGGATGTGCCGTGCCTGTGGCAGGGAGCCAGCCTGGCACAGGCACACTGATCTCTAGGTGCCCTTAGTCAGCAGGAGGTCGGTGAGCTGCAGGTGACTTAGACACCTGCCTGAAAGAGCTCGTGTAGGGCAGGTGCAACCTGCAGGCAGACAGACCTGTGACCCCAGAGCCTGTGGCAGTGACACTGCTGTGGCTCTGTCTTCATGCCTGTCACTGTGGTTGCTCTGTCAGCTAGCACCCGTTCTGTGCCACACGTGCTTTTCCTTGGAGGTCTGAACAGCAGTGCTGAGGCCCTGGCAAGTCTGATCTCAGTGCTGTGATGTGAAGGGTTGATGCTGTGATCTGGGGCTCGTTCATACAGAAGGGTTTAGGACATGGCATGAAAGGGAGGAAGCCTTGCAGGGAAACAAAGAGAGGCTCTTTCCAACAGCATCCTGCTACCTCTTAGCACTGTTCTTCTCCTGACTTGGCTGGACAGGCAAAGTTAGAGGGAAGCTCTGAGCCAACTGGTGTTTCTACACCCGGCCAGACGTGCAGGATCTCTTTGGGTGCAGCTGTTTTCTCATCTTCCTTTTGCTGCTTAGAGTCACTTTAACACTTTGCCCCATTCTCAAACAGCAGGAATATAGAAACCTAAAGAGGAATGTCCTGTGTTCCCTAGCTCCATGTTGCTTAGAAGAGACTTAGGATTATTTAACATCGTTAAAATTTAGAGTAAAAATTATGGTGGCCTAGGGCAGTTCTCTGTATGATCCAAGTGACACAAGAGCTTAATGCCACTGAGATAGGTTTTGCAAAGTGCACTGGTGCCTTTAAAATGGGACATATTAATAGGACTTAGTGTTGATTTTGGGGGTGGAAGAGGTAAATTGATGCCCTTGAAGGGTTATAGGAAATGGTTTTGCTTCTGCCATGGAGATGGCACTAAATGCCCTGTGCTGAGCCAGTTTCTTTTCCTGCAGGATTATTCCCATGAGCTCTCCTGCACCAGTGGAAAGGAAAGGATAGTTGTGCCAATTCGGGCCATTGGTGGCCGACCTATCCTGGACTTCCCTGACCAGCTGGACTTCCCAGTCTGTATAGTCAAACGCAGCAGTGAGAAGACTCTGCTGGTTCAAAACACTGGAAACCTGGAAGCTCATTACGAGATGAGCACCAAGAGGTGAGGCAGCTCATCTATTCTTATGCAAAACACCTTTGGGTGAAAACAGAGTTGGGAAAGAGTAACAAAAGGAAGCAGAGCATTGGAGCTGCTGCCCTGCAGCCCTGGCTGGAAGTGATGGGTAGCATCTGCTCTTGCTTCCAGTGTTCTTAGCAGGATGCAGCCTTTGAGCTTTCTCTGTCCCAGGTTTCCTGGAGGGTGCTGGAACATGTTAGTAGCTGGCTTGCACCCTCCTGAGCACAAGCAGCTTCTGAAATGGTTACTCAGCATTGTCAGCCAAATAGACAGGAGCAGGTAACCAAATTCTCTGGGAGGACACAGGCACGTGGCATTCCAGTGGTCCCCACGTTGGATGCCCAACATGAGCTATGTTGTGGGCAGCCCATGCAGTTCCTGTTCTTTAAAGCTGATCTGATTTCCCTTGTCAGCTAAGGGCATCAGTCACCTCTTCTGTTCCATGATGAACCTTTAAAAGCCAGTTGAAAATTTCAAACAGATGATTTAAATCTATTAATAAGGTTGGGCCCCCTTTCACTGAGATTTCCTTGTAAATACTCTGAAGTTCCTGTGTTTCTGCTCTGCTTTTTAATTTTGTTTTGTGTTAAATGTTTGCCAAAATATCATGAATTCTTCATTGGGAACTTTCATAAAGGTCGAGCTCCTCTAGTGCCCGTCAGTATAGCACATGCCCATAGGTGTATGCACAGGTGTGTAGGAAAGTCAACACATTTAGAGAATATGTGAAAAGCAATTGGGCTGATTTAGAAGATAAAAATATAGAATAACTTTTGCTGGAAGGGACCTCTGGAAATCGTCTGAGCAAACACGCTGCTCAAAGCAAGACCAGTGTCTGGGGCTTGCAAGGTGCCCTTGGGAAATCTGGACCTGTCTTTGGATGCTGTACAAGAAAACAAACATCCAAATGGACCTAGTTAAAAAGTGGAAGAAAACAAGCTATTAGAACCCCCTTCATACCTTACCTTTTCTGCCTGTCAGGTGCAGTAGTGATTCATGGAAAGGGTAGATCTAACAGGATGAGAACTATCTTAAGGAACAGCTCACAATGAACAGATAAAAGGCCAAAATGTAGCCTGCCAGCCCCATCTCTTGGCAGTGGTTTTCATTTGGTTATTACAGTGACAGGGATGTCTCCTTCCCAGCTCTTCGTATGTGTGGGCTCAGGGAAGAGCTTAGTGATGTTGGCTGAAATCCAGAGGAGTTAAGTTTAACTGCAGAGCTTGTGTCCTTGGGTCTTGGGGAGCCAAGTCTATGTGTGAGAGACGACTGCTACAGCAGTAACAGAGGAGTCTGGTGGGTACAGCCCGGGTTGGGATGTAGGAGATGCAGGGGCTGATTTGCACTCCGTGTTTCAGTCCTGACAGCTGAGTTCTGAGCTTGGCTGGATCCTCTTCTCCTGATAATTTGGAAATAAGAAGATACGTTCTTTCTCAGGCAACGCCTGAAGTCACCCCCAGGAGTGTTATTCCCATCCTGCTGTCTGAGGGCAGGACTATGTAGACATGGGACAGGAGTGGGAAAGGGATGGGATGGAAGGCAGTGCTGAAGTGTGGCCAGAGATTCCCTTAACTTGCAGCTTCTCTGTTCTGGTGCAATTTCTGACAAAAGAATAAGAAAAAAAGCCTGTGCCTTGCCCACACCAGGCACTGATCCCCCCTAGCCCCAGCAGAGACCTGCAGCAGTCCTGGCAGCACCCCTGGGGCAGATGCAGAAACACGTACAGTAATCCAGCTCTGGGGCTGGTGGGGCCTTGTCTTTCCTCCCCTCTCTCCAAAGTCTCAGGTCCAGCACATAAACATTTCTGGCCCAAGGCTTCTCCATCAGCCAGTAGTGATGCTCTCACTACTGGTAATGGGAACAGGCCAGCCCCATAATTGCAGCAGTAGGTCCTTAATGAGCAGAACCTGAAGCGCCTTCATCAGCTGTCACTACTGACATGAGGAAAGTTCAGCAGCTTGCCAGATGTTCTCTTTATTTTTGTGTGGGATGCGTTCATCACCAAACTCCCCAGAACACACTTTTAAGGTGACAGATTGACCACTAGCAAAGCACCAAGGCCAGGAACTTTTGTTTCCTCAGTGAGGCTCTGCAAGAGCACAAAGCCCAGCAGCTGCTGGGCAGAAGCACATTTCACCTGAGCTGTCCCATCAAAGCATGGAGTCTTGTGTCTATCAGGCAAGAGCTGTCCACCTGGTGACCAATCCTAATTGCTCCTGTTAAATCAAAGTGCACCAACACATTTGCATAATTATTTCCAACACATTGCACAGAGTTTGTCTGGGGGGCCAAGCAAACAGTTACCAGCCTGGATGACAACCCGGAGTCCCAGACTCTGGTAAATACACAGAAACCTTCTGTTGTGTTTCCTTGATGTGCTCCTGGTAATGGTGCTTCATTTAGCTGGGACTGGATCCTTCAGACTGTAAATGGCATCCTCCTTTTAGGTCTTGTTTCCATGCCACTGTAGTGTTCTAATGTGCATTTGTACTCTTTTCAGAGTTTTGATTGCTCCTTTTCTTAAAACAGCTTTCATTGAAATGCTGATAAAATGTGCCCTTTTTAGGCTAAATCAGGATGTTTTCAAGGTAGAAGAAACCAAAGAACCACACTGCAAATTCAACAGTAATTATTCCTTGGTCTTCAAGGAAGAGCTCCTTCTCCCTGTCTGATTCCTAGGCTGTAATCTCACAAGGCAGGTAGTGCCCTAACATTTGCATCTCTTGAGATGAGGTTTATAGGCAGCAGGAAGAGAGAAATTCCTGAGGCAGTCAGTGTCAAGTTGTGCATGCAGATAGTTCTTAACCCTCTCTGTGCTTTTCACAAACCATTCTCTGGTGGGATTGCTGGCGGTCAGACCCTTGAGTCTCATTGCGGATAGCTGGATGCAGAGCATGGGGGAGATGAGGTCATTTTATCCCACAGGATCTTGTGAGGGCTGGATCTCCTCCCACGAGAGTCAGCAGCTGTTTGTGATCCTGTGTGTTCTGTCTGTCTTCTGTTGACTGTGGTTTGTTTGCTCCCTGTTTGCCCAAGTGAGCAGAAGTGACCTGGACTGCAGAGGGAATAGAGTCCCCAGATGTCCCCCCGAGTCCTGATCCCTGTCTTTGTGTTGCAGCCCTTTCTCCGTGGTTCCGGCCAGGGGAACTCTGGGCGTTGGCGAAACCATGCAGGTGAGAGTGAAATATCAGCCGCTGACGACCGGTGACCATGACGTACCCCTGGTAGTGCGCTACGGCACAGGTGAGCGCTGGGCACTGCACGGACCACGGGACAGTTCTCCACCATCATTCCCCGTTGTCCCAGCCACCTCAACTCCCTCTCCAGATGTGCCTCCCCTGTTCCAGCTTTACCCCAAAGAAAAGTGAGAACCAGCTGGTGTTTAGGGGGTCAATAAAGTGGATACTCTCTAACAGGGCTAGGATTTTTGGAATCCTGTTTTGCTGGGAGTTGCTGAGTGGAGGAAGGAGAAACCCTGATTCTCCACTACCGTGTGGCTCCACCTGGGTGAAGTTTTATTTTATTCCTGGGCAGTGCTGTGTGTGAGGTCTCCATCAGACTCTCTCCAATGCAATGTATTTCGTGCACACTTCTGTCCTGTGTGCTGCTTCTCCATTGTCTTGTCACAGAGGCTTTTTCTATGTTGCCCTCTACACATGTGTGTAATTTCTGTCTCATAACATTTTCAGGCCCTCGAGTTCCTGTTTGATGACAAATCAAGACAAATTTTTCCTCGTCTCCATTCTCCAGGCCACTCATGCTGTTGCAAACTTGTCTCATCTATCTCCCATTTGATTTCCAGATTGAGGAATCCCATTCAGTCTTCATATAGAAGCTGCTCTCTACTTATTAATCTTTCCTTTGTCCCTTTTTTATTTAATTTGAAATGCTCCAGCTTGGTTTTTGAGATGAGAACAATATCAAATATTTCAAGACTGATGTGGCTGCGCATTTGGACAGAGAGATGATGATGGTTTTCATGGTGTTCATTTTGTAGTTGTTTGTTATATTGCAGAGCACTGGGTTGTGTTTCCTCGCTTGTGTCCCCTCCTGCTGTGGGCTGTCACTTCACTTGTTCCTCTGGGCCTTCCTTTTCTGCCCACATGCCCCCAGGCATATTTTCTTGTCAGCAACAAGGGATCAGGAGAGACAGGAGTCTCACGGGATGCCCAGAGGCAAGCCAGGACTGAACAGGGCTCCTCAGCGTCACCTGCAGGACTTTGATGCAGAATTCCCAGTGATCGGCATGGGTCACCTGAGCACATCTGACAAATCCCACTGTAAATACTGTCACCTTGGGGCCAAATCTCTACAAACACACTCAGAAATAAGGCGTTTAAGGAGGTGCCCAGGACATCCTCACTCTGTACACACAGAGCTGTCAGGATGTGATAAATGTACTGATCCATAGAACTGCTCATGCAGCTAAAAGCTGTAACACTTTCCTCTGTCACCTGTGGTTTGCTCTGTTCCTTGTGCTTCCATCAGCACCTGAGCTGAGCAAAGACTCCTCTTTGCTTTGTTCCAGATGAAACTATCCAGACAAAGCTTCATGGAGAAGCTATAGATCTCAACATCGGCTTGAGAACATACTCCGTGGAGCTTGAGAAGACTTACATCACCATGTCGTGTCACACAACCGTGTTCATCGAAAACAGGAGTGACACCACAGCCCACTTCCAGTGGAAGACTTATCCTAATGAGGAAGAAGAGAATCAAAGGAAGATGAGGTGGGTTTGAAAGATGCATTTCACTGAAATACGTGGCCCAAGACTATAACGTATGGCCTTAGGGGTTTGTTGGTGCTTTTGAATGGTTTAGGTCAAGTAAACCATCTCTGAAATTAGGGTGTGTGTCCCTGGGCTTCAGGAGCTCAGCACTTTGCATTCCAGTTCCATTTATACTCCAGCCAAGGATGGCGTTTTGGGGAGGAAAGGTTGATCTCAATGACTGGATTTCCTCAAGTTCTAATTGGGCTTTTGCCTCTCTAGTTTTCTTCCTACGTGACCTGGCAACATCCTTAAACATTTCTTGAGTTGCCTGCCCCTCTTTCCAAAGGTCATACACCCTCTTTTTTTCCCTTAGTTCCTTCAAAAGCTCCTTGCCCATCCGGGCTGGTTGTCTTCCCCATCAGCTCGTCTTTCAGCACATTGGGACAGTCTGTTCCTGTGCCTTCAAGACTTCTTTCTTGAAGTATGTCCATCCTTCCTGGACCCCTTGGTTTTTAAAGGCTGTTTCCCAAGGTACTCTCCAAATCAGTCTCTTGAACAGGCCAAAGTCTGCCCTCCAGAAGTCCAGAGTGGAAGTTTTGTTGATGCCTCTCCTTGTTTCACCGAATATTGAGAACTCTATTATTTCACAGTCACTGTACCCCAGACGGCCTCCGACCGCATCTCCCACCAGCCCTTCTCTGTTTATGAACAGCAGGTCCAGCAGAGCTCCACCCCTCGTAGGCTCCCTCACCAGCTGTGATAAGAAGCTCTCCTCCATATACTCTAAGAACCTCCTAGATTGCCTCTTCTCCGCTGTGTTAAGTTCCCAGCAGATGTCTGTCAGGTTAAAGTCACCTACAAGAACAAGTGCTGGAGATCTTGGAACATCCTTCAGCTGCTTGTAGAATAACACATCCACCTCCTGGTCCTGGCTGGGTGGTCTATAACAGACCTCCCCGGGATGTCGGCCTTGTGGGGCTTCCCCTGATTCTCACCCACAGACACTCAACTTTAGCATCATTAATCTCAAGTTCCATGGTGTCGAGAGCCTCCCTAATATACAGAGCCATCCCTCCACCTCTTCCTCTCCCATCTCTTCTGAAGAGCTTGTAGCCATCCGTTGCAGCACTCCAGTCATGCAAGTCATCCCACCATGTTTCCATGGTGGCGACTACATCATAGCTTTTCTGCTCTACCATGACTTCCAGCTCCTCTTGTTTGTTACATGTGTCACTAATGGGTGCATTTGTGTACGTGCACTTCAGCTGGGCTGCTGACTTCACCCCTAACTCTGGCTTACCGCCCTTAGGCTCCTCTCTGGAGAGTGTGGTTTCATCCCCTTTCCCTTCAAATCTAGTTCAAAGCCCTCTCAATCAGGCCTGCCAGCTCAGGGGCTCTAGCAGGCCAGGTGCCGTAGAAGTTGGCCCCTGATCAAAAAACCCAAAATTTCACTGATGGTACCAGTCCTTAAACCACTTATTGATAATGTGGGTTTTCCTGTTCCTTTCATCATTCATCCCTGCTCCTGAAAGAACTGAGAACACCACCTGTGCTCCTGCCCCATCAACCAGTTGACTCAGAGCCTTGAAGTTCTTTTTAATTACCCTGGTGCCTTTCCTGTCAGCCTCATCGCTGCCAGCCTGGACAACCAACAGTGGGTAATAATCAGAGAGCTGATTTAGTTCATGTAGTTATTAGGGAATCTACTGGTGATATCCAGTACCTGGATGCCAGGGAGGCAGCAGACTTCCCTTTGGAATGGATCCGGTTGACATACAGGGCCCTCCCTTAGAAGGGAGTCACCTACTGCAACTACCCTTCTTTTCTTCTTAACACTTGAGATTGTGATTTGTCTGACAGACAAAGTGCAACTGAAAGACTCTCCAGACAGAATTTTTTCTTTAGTGTCATCTGCCTGACCCTCTGGATCCAGGGCCTCGTACCTCTTCTGTCAGGGCACCTGGGTAGGCGATGGGGGTCAGGATGGAATCTTATTACCTCCCCAGGAGGGACCCATTTCCATTCTCCACCGTCTCCTAGGTCTTCTCCTTCTGCCTGGTGGCAGGAAGGGCAGGGCTCTCTGACTGCTGCTGAGCTTCTCTCAGGGTTGGAAGGGTGTAACTCCACCAGCCTTTTTCCCTTTCCCTTTCCCTAATACTCCCTCAGCCTTTCCACTTCTTCCTTAAGCTCTGCCACCGGACAGAGCAGATCATCCACCTGCTCACACCACACACAGGTGTCTTGTGCGCTGTCCTCTGGCACTAACGCCAGGCTCAGACCCTCCCTGCAGCCAGGGGCCTGCACAGCTGCATCCTTCCTGGGGGTTCTGTTTGGGTTAGTACACTCTTGCTGGCAGCAGCAGCAGTGGCTTTTGATCATTTGTAAACCATTCCTGGGGGGGAAAAAAAAAGCACAAAGAAGAAAAAAAATAAAAAGGCAAGCACCTCAGAACCAGCCAAAAGACACGAGCCACTGCCAGGAGGGTGGGTGGCTGCACCCTTTCTGTTCAGCCTGCTTGCGCGAATGGCCGCGCAAAACCCGACAAACAGCGTGCCAAAGCCGCCGTGCCAAAGCCGCCGTGCCAAAGCCGCCATGCCAAAACCGCCGTGCCAAAACCGCCGTGCCAAAACCGCCGTGCCAAAACTGCCGTGCCAAAACTGCTGTGCCAAAGCCGCCATGCCAAAACCGCCGTGCCAAAACCGCCATGCCAAAACCGCCGTGCCAAAACTGCCGTGCCAAAACTGCTGTGCCAAAGCCGCCATGCCAAAGCCGCCGTGCCAAAGCCGCCGTGCCAAAACTGCCGTGCCAAAACTGCCATAGCGAGCCCCGGTTTGCTGCGGTCTGGGTCACTCCCACTCCCCAGAGCCATTTTAAATTGCCTGCCAAGGACCAGGCGATCGACCCTCGCCGGCTTGAATGGATGGCAAGAGAGTCCTTTAGTGCCCTGGGCTTCTTGGTTTTCTGCTGTTCTCTATCTACTTACACAGTATCTGACTTCATGCAAGCTCTGTGTGTTCAAAGAAAATCCCCTGACATTTTCTGGCTACTTCCCTGGACTGTTTATTTCCATTTTTTCCCACTTGCCTGCCTCAGCCTGGACCCCAAGTGATCCACTTTCCTCTCAGAAGCAACTAGGTTTCCCCACAGTTAACTTCAGCCTGGTTTTGGTTTTGTGGGTTTTTTCCCAATTACATTAGTTTTCATGCCAGTTTGTGTCCTAGACTTCGACCAGGACATTTTGTTTTTCCTTACTTCCAGTCTTAGGAATGGTTTTAGCCCCAAGGCCACTGTCATGCTGTCGGAGAAGCTTGTGAGATCTCAGAGCAGAGAGGACATTTTTATGAGAGGAGACAGTGCAGGATCCTCTCCCTCTCAGCACATTCTATGACCATGCACTGGGATGGGACCCAAACAGCCCTGGATCATGAAAAAGTCTCTTCAGGAGTTTGCTGTCTCCCTCCTGCATGACAAAGTCCCTTTCCTTCTCAGGGCCTCTCTTTTCATGCCTATAAAACCTTGAATGTCACTGAAGGGATGCAATGTCTGAATTCACCAATTGCCTTTGGAAGTGCTCTGGGATGCTCTCATGGAAGGCAGAGTAGGGAACAGGGCAGGTCCAAAATGAAGGAAACAAAGAGTGATGCTGGTGACCTGTAGCTGCAACCCAGCTTCGCCTCCTCTTCCCAGGGAAGTCCTGCAGTGGGTGCTCCTTGATCTTGATCTGCTTCCCCTGAGGAGCTCAGTGGTAGGAAAAGCCACTTGAGGTGGCTGGTGGATTCCCCTCAGCTGTGGCAGAGGTTTTGGGCCAGGAGGTTCTCTTGAGGGCTGCTGGCTTTCGAAACCTCTCCTGAGCTTGTAAGTGTGGAGTAAAACTGCGTGCTGTGCCAGTGAACAACAAGTGATCCTCTGATCCATTTGGGACCCTGTGGCTCGGGGTCAGCCCCTTGCTGAGGAGCTGCTGCTGCTACTCCCCAGGTGCTTTGCTCTCCTGCACTTACACTGATCTCTGCAAATATGTGGCTTATTAAACAATCTGCTGGGTTTGTCTCTCCCTGTGGCTGCAGGCTGTATTATTTGCTTAGTCCGGAGAAAGAAGTCTGGCTGGAAAATTTACTGGAGGAGAAAAGAATAATGGAGGAGTGGGGCACTTGTGAAGATCGCACTGCCAGGCTGAGTGACATAGTCGATGAGGAGATGGCAAAGGTGCAACAAGACCCCATACTGTTCTTCAATGACATTTTTTCCATTGAACCACTGGTGAGTGATAGCTGAGAACCTCATCTCCTCTCCCTCTTCCTCATCCCTCCCCCCTTCCCGTCACCTCCCCCCCCATGTGGTCACTCGGCAGATCCTCAGCTGGCTTGATGTGCTGACAGGGAAGACACTGAGTTTCTGGTGAGGCTAGAGAGCTCGCTCCTAAAAGCATTTCTGCCCTGCGGGCTCAGGGCAGGGGTGGGAGCCTGACAAAGCCAAGCCCTGCTCCTGGGGCTCGACCTCAAGGGCACTCCATGCGTGTCCTTGCCATGTCCACAGGGACCAGTTATTGTAGGTAGGGGCTCCCCCAACACGTGGTGTGTGGGGTTTAGCAGGGGTGCTGGAGCACTGCCAGTTCACATATTGACCTGAAGCATGCAATGGTTCACTGGGAAAAGGAGGCCAAATTCAGCGCAAGTTTAATCACAGAAATGCCAATCCCTTCGTGTAACCACGACTTGCACTATTTCTGAGTCTCCCTTCCAGTGTCATCTGCGAGCCTGGACACAAGGCTGGCAGGTTTAAATGGGCTTTTTGGGTTCTGTTGCATAGAGGGACAGAAAACCTTTTCCTTTTCTGTTTATGCAAGCAAAGCCCCACCTCCTTCCATCAATCAGAGCCCTGATTCTGAGTACTGGCATAGTGAGAGATGATGAATGCCTAATGTCTGCACAGTGCAAAATCCCTTCTCATCTTGGAGTAAACCCTAGAATAATCCCAAGATCTGCTTTCTTTCAAAACAGGTTAAACTAATATTTTTATTTCCAAGGAAGGGGATCGTGTTCTCTTCATGGTTACTCCTGGTGCCCATCTAAGGCCAAGAGCTGCCAGTGCACAATGGCAGTTACACACCACTGTAGCTGCCAGCAGCGTGAAATCACCAAGAGCTTGTGTCAGAGCAGTAGGAATATTGTGGAGAGTGGGAGCTCATCAGCTGAGCATTAAGAGCTCCCAGCGGTGTGTTGAGCTTGGTTTGGTTTCCTCGGGCTCCTTGTGTTGTTCACTCCTGCCTCAACGTTGATGCTCTAAATAAAGGCTTACAGGACTGTGGGTGAAAGCAAGAAATGTGATGTTAGAAGATAAGTGGTTTGCTGTCTCTTTCTGTTTTAGGAGGGAGAGATCGGGCCAAATTGTTCGGCCAAAATCAAGGTGACCTTTAAACCCCGAGAAGCGCTAGAGTATCGAAGTGTGGCTTACTGCAACATCACAGGTACAGTTCCTTTCTCTTGCTCCTCTCACCCACAGTGAAGCCATGGTGCAAGCCCGAGCCTGTTGGGCTCCCACGTAACTGCTGGGAAGAGTCCGTGGTCAGCAGGGCAGTGCTGGCAAATCCCCACTGTCCCTGCAGCTTCCAGGGAGTCTCCTGTGCAAGGCCAGGGCTCAGAGCACCCATGTCTGGATTACTGATCCCAGAACAACCCAGGCAGTGCAGGGAGAAGCTTTCATGCCATGGCTTTGCCAGCATTTCCTCAAAGGCCGAAGAGCTACAGAGCAGAAGAGCTTTAGTGAATGAGCACTGAGTCCCTCTAGACCACTGACCTCCAGGATGGGTCCATTTTACATGGATCCATCAGCAGGCAGTGGGAGCTGAGTTAGAAATGTGCTCCCTGACCCTGGATCCCCTCCCACTGCCCAGACACCACCAGACCAGAGGTAGCTGAGGCCTGCTGAGCCCAGGGTGTTTGTGGAAGGACCACCCTTGGCCAGCACCTGCTTCTCTCCTGTGTGGGAATTGTCACCTTGCAGCTCTCAGTCTGTGGAAGTAGAACACAGTGCTGAGTGTCAGAAGCTGAGGGCTTTGGCGACAGAGTCCTGTGCTGCTGGGCCACCTACAACACCCAATTTGCCAGGTAGCAATTGCCAAACTCTTTCTGAGCTTTGTGCCTTCACTGAATGAATTTCAAAGCTCCTCTAAGTGCATGGGAAGGAACCCATAGAATCACGTTAAATATGTTAAGGATGGAATGGACCTTAAAGATCCTCTAGTCCCAAGCCCCTTGCCATGGGCAGGGCCACCTGCCACTAGACCATTTAGCTCCAAGCCCCATCCAGCCTGGCTTTGAACACTTTCAGGGCTGGAACCTCCACAAATTTCCTGGGCAACCTGTTCCAGTGTCTCCCCAACCCCTCAGTAAAAAATTTCTTCTAGTATCGAACCTAAATTTCCTTTCTTTCAATCTGTACTCATTACTCCTTGTCCTGTCACTACAGGACATCAGAGGTGTTTTAAACTCAGCAAACTGGTGGCTAAATGAGAAACCAGCCCAAGGAATGGGTTAGAAATTGGAAGTCAGCCCTAAGGGCTATCTCCTGAGGGAAGAAAAGGGTCCATATCAATAGCCAGAGATCTGCCGGGATGAACCACGCTTCTCATAGAGATGTGATGGAACTCCATTTATTCTATTGTCAGGCCCACAGTTACACTCTAATTCCTCAAGCACGCATAGGCAAGCTCCATACTGTTGGATTACAGCTACTGTTCACACGGCCTTTAGTAGCAAGTGATTGGTTATAGATTAATATGCACGCAACTAACTAACATGAGTCTTTCTCTTTCTATGGTCAGCATCCCCCTCCCCAACATCCTGTTGGCTTGCCACATCAGCATTGCTCCTCTCTTTTTTCCCTAGTCAAGGACAGTTCACTAATATAGCTTGGATTGTGCACGTACACATGTCCCTGTTCACTCAGCCATTTCTCTACACATATCTTCTCTTGGAGCATCAGGAGCTGGTTGCATCCAGCTCAGAGTCAGGGACAAGCATTGAGGCAGCCTGAAAAATACAGGATAACAGAGAGAATTACTGTACTGAAATGGACATCTCTCCACAGGCCGTGAGACCAGGCTGCCCCTGAAGCTCAGAGGGGAAGGCAAAGGACCCTGGGTTGAACTCAGCTATCATACACTGAACCTTGGGAACATTTACATCAACACACCCCACGCCTATGAGGTGAGCAGCAGGGTTGGGGTGGATCCTGATGGCTCCTGAGGCAGCAGTGAGCCTGGTGGACCTGTGGAATTCCTGGCAACTTGGGCAGTTGTGAGCAGGGAATATTTGACGTACTGCTCAAATCTGGAGGGATCAGAAAGGCATGTCTGCTGTTCATGAAACCCCAAGCCCTGATTTTTGTCAGCCTTCCTTGGCCATCAGCTGGGAGGCTTCCTGCAAAACCCCTTGGCCCATGAAAGCAACACTGAGTCAAAAAGCTGCATGTGCAGAGGCTTTTGTTCCAGTCCCAGGCACAAATCAGCTTTGTGCTCAGGCTGTCCAAAAGCAGCTGGAACAAACTGGCTGCATTGGAGTTTGAGTCCAGTGCAAAGAGTTTTCAGTCCAGTGCCTCCTGCCTATTCCTGGCAGTCGGAGGAAAGCCATGCACCCTCCTGGCTCAGCACTGGTCAAGGGGGCTTGGGAGTGCTTTCCCTTGCTGAGCAGTCCCTCACCACACTTCAGCCTTGGTGCATCTCTGGCTCTAGAAAGATGAAAGTGTTCCTGGGAATAAAGTAAAGGAAATTTCTACCTATTTGCCTCCACCCCAATACTGTCAAGTTTGCAAAAAACAAAACAAAACAAAAAAACCACAACAAAGAGAGCAACTGAAAGAGGTAGGAAATGAGGCACTACATCATGCCAGACACTTTCAAAAGCTTGGCTGGGGAAGGGAAAGGCACCCTGAGTTTTCTTACCAAAAGATGGTGCTGTCTATACATTTTCATGCTGGTGCCTCATTGTTTATCAATGAATTGTTTCTGTGATCTGAGAAAAGGCGAATGAGTAGATGGTCCTGTTGGAGCTGTGCTAACCAGGGCAGCAGCAGCAGCTCTGTGGTGATTTCACTACGCAGCTGCAATCACCTCACGTTGCTCCCAGGGCTAGGTCTGAATGAGCCTGGTGATGCTGACCAGAGGTGGACTGCTCTGTGTCCATGGGATAACCCCAGGGTGACTCTGGTTATGTGAAGTTACCAGTGCTTTGCATGAAAACCCAAAGGCAGAACTTGTCCTGTTGTATTTTTTTGTCTTCTGCCATTCAGCAGCACAAAGCATCTTCTGCCTTTTCCAAGTGTCAGTTGCTTCATTAGAAAATAACTCCCAAGAAGGGAAGATTCCACATGTATTTCCATTTTGCTTTCTTGCTGCTGCAGGTGGATCTGATTAACAAGGGCCCTATTGATGCTCCCTTCACCTTCGTGCCTCCAACCGCACACGTGGCCAACTGCTTCAAGTTTGAGCCCAGGAAGGGCATCATTGCACCAGGCGAGAGACAGACTATTCAGATCTCCTTCAAAGCCACCGTATTGGGGATGTTTGATGAAGAATTCCAGTTCAGTGTGGCTGGATCTCCTATGCCTGCAGCACTGAGAATCAAGTAAGGACCCTGGGAGCTTGGTGAGCCCATCTCTAGCTGACTCTGGGACATCCCCCACTTACCTCAGTTTGGGGTGGAGCAGAGAAACAAGATGTTTCCTGAGGTCATAATCTCTGCTCTGATCCTGACATTGCCTTAGTGTGAGGATGCCTGCTGGCCTGTGTGGGTACCTGGGAGCTGGAGCGACTCCCCCCTGCAGGGATCTCTCTCTGCCTTGAACCATGGCAGGCAGTGGGATGGATCAGCTTTGGGCAGTAGCTGCTCTGGCATGTCCCACCTGAACAGGCAGCAAGGCCTCCAGGGCTTTGGAGATGGGCCAGCCTGGGTGATTGTGCACCAGAAGCAGCATTTTTAAAATCTTCTGATAATAATTGGTCCCAAAGGGGCAGCAGCAGCCTCACCTCAGCTCTCATGCCCATACATGGAGACAGGCTGAGCTCCCAACTCCTGTGCAGAGAGTGCTCTGGTACCTCCTCTCCACAGCCAGCAAAGGGCTGATGTGGGACAGGGAACTCTGCAGCAGGGACTGTCACAAGAACTTGGCCTTCATCCCATGGGCTGGTGCCACTGCAAGAGATAATCCTTGCCCAGCAAAAGGGAGAAGGGGTGATAATAGGGGAGGCAGAGCTCACTTCTCAGAACCACAGCAGCGTGAGGGCTTGTCCCTGCTAGCCTGAGCCATGTGTTGGTGGGATAATGTAGTGTAAGCAGGAAAGCTGATGCTGGCTGCTCTGGAGCTTTGGAGCTAGGCTGCTGCTGCTGTTGGAGGGCACTGGGTCAAGGCAGTAAAGAAATGAAAGCAATCTGCAGTCGATTGTACCTTGTATCGATAAGGGGAAATGGATGAAAGAGAACAAGAAGGTTATTACTAAGCAAGAGAAAAGTGGTAAGTAGGTCTGCCCATAGTAGAGAAACAATTCTGCTAGCTTTGTTTTTGGAGGAAAAGTGCTGGGTTTTTATTTTGGAACTCAAGAGGGAACCTTTTAACATCAAATAATTGATTCTCCTCTGTCCCTCCCCCAAACTGGTCAGGGGCTGTTATTGCATAAGCAGCTTTCTCCTTGAGCAAGGCGTCTCTTGTTGATGTGCATAGAGCAGAGCCAGTGGCAGTCCTGTGAATACAATCGAAGGCACAGTTCACTGGTGCTTGATTTTTAACCAGAAGCCAGAGTGGGCATTGAGTGGCATCAACCATTAAATAAACTTGTGAGTGTTGTGCAGCTCCAAGTGCTGATTTCAATGGATGTTGGTGACTTTTGGAGATTGTGTCTGCTGAGTTCAAGGGCAGGTGAGGTGGTGTGGTAGATTCAGGACACCCATGTTTGGTTGTTTAAATCACTGCTCCTGGCTGTGTCAGCTGATGCACTGGGGACGAGCTGGTCCTTTCCTCTTAAGATTCATTTGTCCACTGAGTAGAATTGCTGCTGCTCTTTTCAGAAGATGTTTGGGGCTCCCCTGGCTTCATGTCTCAAAACTCTGTCTGTAATTACTCTGTGGGTCCTGAGAAAGCTCCATGGAAACACCAGTTATATCAGCTAAGAAGTAGCAAATCAGGGAAGGTGTGGCTGGAAAGGCTGGTTACAGAAGTCCATCCCATTTCAGATGGGGAAACTGAGGCACAGAGCCGTGTCTGGGTGTGTGTTCAGGGTCTTTCATGGGACCAGCAGCAGCTCTGGGGCACTTCCTGCCTGCCCTGTGTTCAAAGCCCCATCAGGGGCTGTTGGCTGCTGACCACTTGGCTTTGGCTGCCTCCTGTCCACATGGACACTGTGCTGAGCACATGGTGGTGTGTTGATTTGAAACCATGGTGCCCCTGACACCAGGTTTTCTGCCCCTGAGCCACGACAGGTGGATGCTTTGCAATTCCCTTTAACCAAGCCATTGCCTCCCTGTCCTTGTCATCGCAGGGGGTGCATCGATGGACCGAATTTACACTTGGACGTCAAAGAGATCGACTTCGGTGACATCGCCTTTGGTGAGTGTTCCCTGGGCTTGGACGCAGCGTGAGGGGTCTGTGCATTCCAAAACTGAGCACGTAAGAGCATCCATCACTCACGTTCTGCCTCTTCAGGCTGTGAACTCCAGGGCTGCTAGTGCCTCAGGTAGCATTTTGCCATCGTGAGATCAAATAGAACCAAGGAATAGAATGTCGGTATGTTCTGGTGTGTCTCTGTCCTGGTTTAAAAGACAGATGTCTGCCAAGAAAGGCAGGGATCTTCATGGAATGGAAAGATGACCCCCTCCCTCCAAATTATTATACCTTTGAAATTACAGGGCTTCCAGGCAAAGATCTGGGAAAAGGAACAACAGGTCTTTACTAGAATAGATCAGGACAGCACAAACAACACCACAGTAACAGAAGCTTCCAACCCGCCGAGTACTGTGTTTCCCTTTGGGTGCAGTTATGATCCCAGGCAGGAGGAGCTGTTGGCTCTGGTAGGGCAGTGATCCTCTCCCAGCTGGCATCGGCAGGGAAGGAAGCAGGGAAATCACTCCTTTTGCAAACTCAGGGGCAGCAGGCGATCTCAGCACAGCTGAACAGCAGCAGGCAGGAGGGGGGAAGGCAGGCAGGTTCGGTCGTAGTGCCGAGTTGCAGCGTAGCGGAGTCCCGGGGCCAAGCACACAAGCTCCCGCAGCTTCCCAATCCCTGAGAGGAAGGAAGGAAAGGTCCGCCCCCTGCGAAATCTCAGGTCCGAGTTCACAACTGCTCGCAGCATCACGCCACAATTCCTGAAGAACCCCGAAGGCAAAAGCCCACCCCCACAGCCAAAACCCCCCAAAACCTCTCTCCCCCTCCCCAGACCAAGGGAAAAATTCGCTACGAAGCCTGAACCCATAACAATGAAGTTCATGAACTTTTTAAAGAAAATTCATTGCCTTCCTGAGCTGCTTCTTCCCCTCCCTACATCAGCACTGAGGCACTTGTTAAGCTGCCTTTTGAATAAATGAAACAAGAAAGGCAGCAGGTAGAAACATGGTTCTGTAACAGGAGATTGATCCTATTGCTTAATCCAATTTCATTCCTAAGGTCCCTTCAGCTGAAGGCAGCTGTTGTGTCTTTGCTTCTTTTCAGCTGTTGACTGTTGTCTGCATGTGGTGACCTCAGTCTCGTTTGAGGTTGTGACATCTGTGTTTGTCCTTCTTGTGCCTCTCTGCCTGCGTGCAGAGTCACTGCTGGAGCTGGCAGTGGTCCTTGTTGATGGGCACGGAGGAGCTCAGGGCTGTGCCTGCTGTTGGTTTTTCCCCCCACGTGTGTTCAGATGACTCTTGGTGAGAAGCCTGGGGAGAAGTCTCCTCTCCACAGAGCTGTCCAGCCAAGCCAGATGTCCACTGCAGAGCAGGTTGTGGCTGGTGTTTGCGCTCTGCAGGACACCCCCACCATGCGTGGCTGTATCTCTGGTATTCCAGTGGAAAGCAAATCTCAGAGCTGAAGTGGCGTAAACCCTTGCAGGCACCAATCCCAGTGAGTGGCACGGGTGTGGATGTTATGTCCCCATTTGTTGGGTGAGGTGTGATGTGGTTCCTAATTGCAACTCTTGAAGCAAGGCTCAGGTTTGCCTCCAGTGGACTGGGCTCTGAGCTGTCACGTGCTCAGTCTGTTTGGCCCAAACAAAGAGATGCCTTAAGGATCCTGCAGAGAGAAACTGCACTGGGGTGCTTTGTAACATGTTCTGTTTCCTGATTCCATCCTCACTTTCTTTTGCTGTAGCTTCTTCTCAATGACAGCTCATTGTTGATACATCTTGAAAACAGTGGCAGTGTTGGCAGACTTAACAGGGAATTTTACAGCTTGAATTTTCAGAGGTGAATGCTCGGTCTGGGTGCACACTCATCAGTGAGAAATAACTGGTGCTGGTTTGGAGCAGGTGAGGGAGCTCCTCCCCATGAGAAAGAGAGAAACTTGTGGTGTTCAGCAGGGCTAAGAGTGGGCATTTTCAAGGCAGCAGTCTGGGATCAGTGTCAAAGGGAACTAAGTGACGATTAATTCCTCATGCAGCTGCTCGGTGACCTGTAGTTCAGATAACAAAAAGCTAAATTCCAAGCACACTTTCATCCTGCCAGGATATTCACACCAGGAGTCATGATGTAATTGGTGCCTAAATGGATATTTGTGTCCTTTTCCTAGGCCTTCCCTACACCAAGAACTTTCGCCTCACTAACACCTCCCCGGTGTCCCTGGCGTTCAAGCTCCGCATGTCGGACGATGGTTCAGGGCCTGTTGTTACCTGCCATGATCAAATGCGCAACAATACTGAGCCATCCTGGAGGAAGGGAATTCATTTCTATGTGGAGCCAAAGGAGTTTACAATGACTCCCAGACAAGGGACCATCCTCCCCCAGGGACACCAGGATATTGAGGTATGATGGGAAGAGTCCAGCCGGTGGGGCTGAAGGAAGCTTCACTGGAGTGTGGGAGGGCTTTAGCTCTGCCAGCTTTGGGCATCGTGTGCGTGAGAGACCTGCACCGGTGTGAGGCCTCTGTTAGCTGGGGTGCTGGGGATGCTCCTGAAGGAGCTGTTTTATCTCCAAAATCACAAGCTGAAACCGTGTACCAGATGATAAGTACAGAAGCCGTTCTTGTGCTTTTGAGAGAGATTTCTTTGATTGAAAGTGGGCAGAGGAAGGATGAGGACAGGAGGTGGCTGTTAGAGAGATGTCATTGTATAAGGCAGTTTGGTTTTCTTCCTCGTCTCATTTCTCCTCTCCTGGAGAGCAGATGAGTTGTGTTCACTGCAGGGATCTCCAGGGGAGACAGAAAAAACTCTGCAGCCATGAACTGCCCAGCCCCTGCTGGGCCACACTTTGCCCTCCATTTCTTGCTGTAAAGCTGAACTCGTTCTGTTCAAGACAACAGATTTCTTCTGCATTTCTGTCATTGCAGTCAGATGAAAAATTGGCCCCTTAATTTGAATGCAGTGGTGCATAGAGCCTTACTCTAATGTTTTAAATTAGCTGACCTATGCCCTGATAGAAGGGTGTGCTTAACAAATCCAGTATTGCCAGAAGGCTTGTGTTTCTCCCAGAGACTGTGCTCTCTACACATGGACCAGCAGAAGAATTAAGGCAAAATCCTCCCTTTCCTTACCATGAAACAAGAACTGGAGGACACCACACATGGGCAATGAGCTTTTGTAAGGAAGGAGTTACTGCTCTTCTCTTCCACCAGGTGACCCTGTGTTCCAACACCGTGATGGAATACTACCGGTGTATCCTGGTGGACGTGGAGGGCGCTGGCGAGAAGGTGTTGTCACTGACCGTCATGGGCAGGTATCAGCATTTCCCTGGCCTCCCCCAGCACACTGCCTTGCACAGGCTTTGCTGGCTGCAGCTCCCAAGGAGAAGTGTTGCTTAATGACCTCGTGTTCTGCCCAGCTGGACATGAGAACAGCAGTACTTGGAAAGCAGCCTGTGGTGAAAAGCACCCCTGCTCCCACCCCAGCATGACCCTGGGCCTTTTTCTAAAAGGAACAGGAATGATATAATTTATTGGCCTGGTTTTTGGTGCTTGAGGTGGAACAAATTTGCCAAGGGCCTCCTCTCCTTCTTTCTGCAAGAGGTGGAGTTGTGCTGGGTTGTGAGCACCCTGCAGCATTGGTTTGGGACACAGGGAGCAGCCTGCCGAGAGTCAGGGTCTGGCTCTGTTAATGACGGCACTTGCCAGTGGGGAAGTGGCTCACAGCAAGAGTGGTGAGGGCAAGATCTTATGAAGGGAAAACAGCCCTTGATGTGGCAAGTCAGCTCTAGTTTTTCTCCTTCCCTCTGCTTCCCATTTTGAGCTTTAATGTTCTCAGGCTTAACACAGAATGCTTAATGCAGAAGTTGTGCTTGCTGCAGCCAAATTCCATCCTGCTATGCTGCTGTGGACATCCATTTAACGACAAGAGGGATGCAGCTCCCTCTCCCAGGCAGAGCCGTGCGGTCAGTGCCTGGGCAGCAGTTTTGTCAAGCAAGTGCAAATGGGGACAGTCAGTGTAGAGACCCGTGGGGTGAAGGACCAAGGGAGCTGTGAGAGGTGGGAGAGGGGGATCACCCACTCCGTAGGGCAGGTGATGGCTTGTGCCCTCCAAGGCTGGGGCAAGCCAGCTGACTTCTCAGGCCAGGGCAACAGCACCATGGGAGAGAAGGGAGTCATTTTTACTGAGACACTGTAGTCTGGTGTTCTTTGAGCCTTGGTGAGCACTGGTCCTTGTTGGCAAGGCTGCCCCAGAGCTCATGGATCACTGGGACTGTTCCAGGAGTCCTTTCAAGCCTTCTTGGGTAAAGGAGGGGCTGAGGCAGCTGTGGGACAAGTGCTCTGCCTGGGCCACTTGGCAGCCTCTGGGTGCTGCGTCTCAGGGTTTGCCCCTCCTTGACAAGACATGTTTGAGTGGGAAGACTTTGAAGGCAATTTATCACTGTAGGGCTGTTAAATGTCGATTTGACAGTGACAGATGTGTTACGCTCCGTTTCACAACCTTCAGGGGCAAATGTTCTCCATCCTCAGTAGCTCTGATTCCCTTGTTGCCATCTCTTTCCCCAGATGCATCGTTCCTAAGCTGACAGCGTACCCCTACATCCTGCGCTACGATGAGTGCCGCCTGAAGGAGCCGTACGAGAAGAAGTTCCTCATTGTGAATAACAGCCACATTCCTGGCTGCTACGGGCTTATTGCCCAGGTTTGGCATCACATCCACCTCCTCCTCTCCAATATTATTGAGGAGATTATTAGGGGAAAAGAAGGGTTTGGTTTGCTGGTTTCTATTCCATCTTAAAGATCTGCTGAGAACAAGATCCTACCTGAATGTAAACTCTAGGGTGCAGTTTAACCTCCTGAGGAAGCAGTTCATGTTCCAGTCTTCAGGGTGTGGGAGATCTTAGAGGGTTGTGAAAAGCTGCTGCATCCACAGACACCAATGCCTGTGCTGGACCTTGCAGGACCCCCTGAGAATACTAAGCCTTCAATTCTTGCATCTTGTTTGTGCCTTTCACCTTTGTCCTGGGGATTTTTAGAAGTGTGTGTGAGTTGCCATTGTGGTGGATGTTAAGGTGTTTAAAGTTTCTTCCAAGGTCCCTCTGAAGTTGCATTTGATTCTGTGCCTTCTAGAAACGCAAGGAAGATACTCCTGTGTTCTACTCCAGCTCCAAACCCTGTGGGATAGTCCAGCCTTTCAGCGTAGCAGAGATTCCCGTTACAATTGAAGCCCAAAAATTGGGCAAGTATGACACCAATGTCCTTATTGGCGTGTTCGGGGATGAAGGAAACCCTCTGGTGAGTGCAAGGGGAGACGTGTGCCTTTGTGCAACTCAGCCTGGCAGGGTGCAAAGTGTACAGGGATTCTTCCAGAGAAAACAGGCACAGGCTAGTGTGGAGAAGAACAGAAGGGATTGGTGGCATAAACATGCCTTATAGGTGGTAATCTCAGTGTCTGACACAGCATATAATTCATCTAAGCTGGAATCAAAGATAATTTTAATTAATTAATCTTTAAAATGCTATTAACTTTGGAAACATCTGTTTAAAAATGTCTTGTCATCTCAAGAGGATGTCAGAAGATTTCTGGGAACCTTGAGCTTTCTGTAAAAGAAAGGAAAGCTGGCATTTGGAAAGTAGTTGCAAGGATTTAAACATCTTAAAACATACAGAAATGATGATGCCAAATCCTCATCACACTGGGGCAGTGTGGCACTGCATGTAAATCAGTCAACAGGAGGGCCAGGCAGTGCAGGCTGTGGCAGGGAGCCTGAGGTTTGACAAAACAGTTGCTTTTAACTATCACGCCCCTTACCTTAAAGAGGAGGGTTTCTCCCCCCCAGAATAACCAGTTGTTTAACTGTCAGCCTGCTCTTAACTACAGATTTCTTGCAAAGCTTTTACCTTTGGGCCAATAATTTGTAGTTTGAAACTTTCTCTTACCTTAATCCCTTATTTGGAGGTGAGTATGTCTTTTTTTCCCTCCCCACCACCCCCCCCCAAAAGCCCAGCATTTCAGCTGGAGAGTGGTAGTTGTCCCTAAAGAAATAACTTGAGCAGGATTGAGCTGTTTAAGCTTTTTTACCTTTCGCTGTTGTGGTTTGTTTGGGGTTTTTTTTTCAAATCTTTCTTGCCTGCTTTCTGGAACAGAGACACGTTTTACGGTGCACTGGAACGTGGGCAGATATCTACCCAAGTCCAAGACTGATAGAATTTGGCAAGATCCCAGCACTACATCATAATACACAAACCTTGGAGCTCGTCAATGAGGGTTTAGTCCCTGCAGAATTCAGGATGGAGGTCGTAAGTATCTGTGGGGCTGTTTTCCAGGGAAATTGACTGGTCAGTAGAAGCCATTTCTTGGTTTTTATATGCAAGATTGCCATATTGCCCTGTGTGAGAGGAGGCAAGATACTCCAATATTCCATCTGAGCAAGGCAAGAGGAACCTGGCTCTGGGCTGGTTTTAGCTGGGGCAGCCCTCAGTGAAATCAGGTGCAGAGGTGTTGAAGCAGAAATGAGTCTGGATTGTGTTGACAAGTACTCCCTTAATTTTATGGGAAGTCTTTAGCTGTGTGCACACTTTTGGAGCTCTGAGATCAAGAGAAGCCTGTGGCCCTTTGCTCCTGAGAGGGCACGGACTTCCCTATGGTTCCCCCATTCCATCTACATTTGCTTTGTGCCAAACTTCTGTTAATGGCAGAAACCAGGGTGTGAGATCTGCCTTCAAACTGCTCATGGGGAGGCAAGTTTCAGACCTCCTGTGGGTCAAACCAGTAGGGCTGTCTGCACAAAGACGTGTGGGGGTTGTGCATCTCCACAGCCTGTGATCTCTATGGCATTGAAGAGCATCTTTGTGGACCAGCTGCAGAGAAAGGCTGTTTAATTTGTGGAGGCTTGCATAGGGCAGAAGGAGCTGGGGCTGCTCCCCTGGCAGGGTGAGCAGGGCTGGTACAGCCAGCAAGGGCTTGTAGGCTGGGGCCAGGGCTGGGTGGGATGTGCTCCCCGCTGGAGGGGGAGATTTGGGAGGGGCTTGAGGTTTGTTCTTCTCCATGCTGGGTGGGTTGAACTTGTGGAGCTGGTTAAAACCTGACACTGTGGACTTGTTTGTGTCCGTGGATAAAGCATCGAGCCATGTGGGAGAGTCCAGGCTCAGCCTCCTGGGCCAAAGAGGAGCAGGGTGAATTTTCCTCTTGCTGCTTTTCCAGCTGTTTGGGGCATAAACAAACGTAAGCCCAAAGTGGGGGATTGCCAGGGCAGCTTTTCCTGACTCCACAATGAAATTCTGCTCTCCAGCTCTGCAGGGAGCAGAGCACCTTGGCTGGGTGGGCCTGGCATGGAAAGGATGGGTTTGACATGCTCGTACCAGGCCCTGGCCTGCAGAGCCAGCTGTCAGTCCAGCTGTGCTGCTGTAAGGTCTCTCCTCCCTCCCTGGGGCATTTCCAGCTCTCCTGCCCCATCTGCAGAGGGAGGTCCATGAGAAACCAGAGGACAAGAATGCTTAGGAAAAGGCCATGCCATGCCCACAGGGCACGTCTTGCAGGTGTTTTCCTGCTTCCTGCTTTCCTGCTCTGCTCTTACAATTTAGAGCTGACTTTTCCAAAGCAGAGGGCACTGGGGCACCCCTCTACAGCTGATGGTCAGTGGGAAGCGAGGGCTTCGGTCCTTTAGGGGATGTTGAGAAGCACTGCCGGTCCCTTGGGAGAGGAGACTTTGGGGTTTTGCTCAGCTGGCTTTGCAGAGTTATTCCTCAGGCTGTCAGCAGTGTCCTCCAGCTGTGTGGCTGCTGGGGTGGGATTTGAGCAGTCCTGACTTCCTCCGGCCTTGAGCCTTTGTGAGAAGCCAGGAGAGAGAAAGTAGCTTTCCTTGGCATGCACTCTGGAGAAAGACTGGGGAAGGAATACTCTCCTGAGGATAAGCGTCCCTTGGGTTGGGCAAAACTGGGTTAATTGGGTGAGTCCGTTAAAGGAGAGGAAAATACAGGTTGTATAAGCTCTGCTGTTGCCAGATACTGTAGCTTATATTTATAGAGAAATTAAGCCTTTATGATTTTTATCCTCCCCTCTTTAGTCTTTCCTTTTCTTATATCCCACAAGAGACCAGGCTGTATGGTTTCCATCCTAAATGCATATTATGTTTGTCTTACAGACTCACAAACCCAACGTCTTCACTATTGATCCCAGTGAAGGAGTGATCCCCCCTAAGACTGAGATTCTTGTGACTGTCACAGCAATCCCGGATGACACCGGGCTTTTTGCTGACATAGTGGAGCTGTTCATTGGCGACAGCCCTTGGACCACCTTCTCGATCACGGCTGAAGGCATTGGCACAACCATTGTAACAGATAAACCATTCCCCCCAGAGATCAACTTGGGATACCAATTCAGGTAGGAGATCTCTCTGCTCCCACCTCTCCTCCTGTCTCAGCAAGGAGCAGTTTTGCTGTCATCCTTCAGGCAAGATCTTCTTTAGTGTTCAAAGCCCTGACTCCTTCCCTGAAGGCAGAGATTCCTTTAGAAATGTGTGATGGCCAGTTCAGAGTTGTTAGATACCCTCAAAAGCCACTGAAATGGAAACCAGTTGCTAAATTACCCCTGAATGGTCTTTGTTTCTAATACATTTATGTCCTCACTTGATCAAGTAATGATCTTGCAGACTCCCCAGAACAAAGTGGTTCCTGAAATGGTGCTCGGATGAGGTGGCCACATGTGGCTGAGGGACCGAGGGAAGATGGCATCACACCCTTCCCTTCCAAAGTGGCACCTCCCAGGCAACCAGGGGCCCTGGGAACAAAGAGACAGGATGGTGACAACCCCCACCAGGAAGGCAGGAGCCCCCAGAGCAGTTCTAGAGCAGATGGAAACTTGCTGCTTTGTGTGGGGTCTGCGCCACTGCTGCCGCCGCTTCCTCGTGCCATTTGTGGGCTCTGCTGCTCTGCTCTGCCCAGGACCTCGCTCGTTTTTTTCACTGCCAGCAGAGTTTACAAAGTTCACTTCAGAACAGTTTCTAATTGCAAAATGCAGTTTCTACAAATGGCTACGAGTGCAAAACCAAAGCTGCCACGAAAGAGAGAGGCCCTGCTTCCCTGGTTTCCTCTCCTGGAGTAGGCAGCCAATTTTTGCCGGCTTGCTGGGATCATCCGGAGCTGGTTTTTAAAAATGCCTGCAATCATACCCCCACCCACAAGGTCCCCAAGTGCAGGATCTCAAAGACTCAGTAATAGTTTTGGCCACAGATTAATACAAAATACAGTAACAGGATTAATTGCCCCAGAACAAACATTTTGGAGGAAAACACCTGTCAGCATCTCCTGGAAAATGCTACATTGCCATGATAAACATATTTCTCTTTGCAATGATGACATCAGAAGGTCAGCTTATCAGACACTGTTTCTGGTCCACATTAAGACCTGGAAATGAAGACAGTCTCCAAGCTATTAACACCTCAAATTGTTCATTGGGAGCAATCTGATGACCAGGGAAATATAGCTACTCCCATCCTATTTTCCATCTTGTCTTCTCTTCTAGCTTCATTCCCTGCTTTCGTCGGTTCAAATTCACAAACGGGGGCTACCATTTCCATCGGCTCCACTGGACCGTGGAATGTTACAGACTACCTGAGGAGGAGGGCCAGAGCCTCACATCTGTCAGTAGCTCCAGGGATGAAGAGGATTCCCAGAGCCCCGAACATACCCCGCTGTTTCAGCTGCAGCCACGGTCAATGGAGCTGCAGCCAGGCGAGTCAGCTCACATGGTGGTGCAAGGCTTCTCCAGAGTTCCGCAGGTGAGGTCCCCACCAAGGGCTGAGCCTGGGGAACCATCAGATCCCCTCCCCTGGGCTTGTTCTGCAGTCCCTTGACATTTGCCTGAGGGAATGAGCAGGGGCCTTCAAGAAGCTGGTTTAAGGCCACACGTTTCCATGGCAGCACCAGTTGCTTTCCTTGCTGGCCACCATCAGGCCAGCTAAGGCTTTATTGTGATTTCACATCTACCAAAACCCAGTGCTGATCCCAAAATAGGGGTGGAAGGAAATACTGCTCTTTTAGGGCAACCAGTGTTGCATGCTGAGTCAGCAAGGAAGGACAGAGAAATAAGTTACACTTAGACTAGGAGCCCAAGAAGAAAGTGAATTAAACAAGTGCCAAGTGGTTTATCCGGAGTAAGCACAGAGTAAGACAAAAGTTGTGTGAGAAGGGAGGGAGGGTGTCACAAGTGCCTTTTGTGGCTGTTGAGGTGCAGTGTTAGAGACAATTGAGTGCAGAATAAATAAGCTGCATCACAGGAAGAAAAGGGGGCAGTGACCATAACTCTGTGGCAGGAATAGAGCCCGTGGTGGGTGGTGAGCCAATTTGCTGAATGCCAGCACCCGCTGGTGACAAGTGTCTCTTGCATGCAGGCGGTGCAGAGTTACGTGCTGTGTGAAGCCATCATTGGGGAAAGCACAACCGAAGAGCCGATAATAGAAACAGTCCTCACCTGTGAGTTTATTGATCCCTCTATAGAAGTATCAGCCAAAGAATTATTTTTTCGAGTGGAGAAGGTAAGTCTCTGGATTGCATCCTGGCATTTAACAGCATGGCTGAGGAGGGTGTGTGCTTGTGTTAAAGCCCCTCTTTACCCTTCCTGAGGCACTTTGTAAAGTGAGTGAGGATGCTTTTAGAGATGAGACTGGTGTTTAACTTCCCCAAAGTAAAATTGCAGTAACAGCTGCACTGCCAAGGGGGATCGTGGCCACTTACAGAGAAATGCCAGTTTCTCTGCTCACTATAAAGGGAGATTTTTGAGGATCCTCCAAGGCAGGGTGATGTCTAAACACTGATGCTGTAGGGAAGCTGGAGAAAATGGGGATTCCTGTGAATTCCTCAGGCTTACAAGGAAAAATCCATCATCTCCTGTGTCTCTTTGCCTTCTCTGCTGTTGGCATGAATGCTTTATGGTATAGCTATATGGTATAGCTCTGTGCATTTCCCCAAGCCTCACCTGCCTCAAAGGACCCCCAGACATCCTGAAGCTGCAGTGACGATAACACTGGGGCAGAGCAGGTGCCCTTTAGTCTCTGGATCCCAACTCCTGCGTCATCTTTCCCTCTCCTGCAAGTTGTCTGAAAAAGAGATGTTTCATTATTTGGTTTCTGTAGTTTCAGGCCTCTCCTCTGGTTCCCAGGCTTCCACTGAATCACAGAATCCCTGGAACAGGCAGTTCAGATGTAATTAGAAGCTTTTCATCTCTCCCTGATTCTGCCTGGCTTCTGCTCAATGCCACACACACTGATTTATCACATACTATAGCACAGCACCTGTTTGGTATCAGTACATCCAGAACTAGTTTCCCAAACTCTCTGGTTTCTCTAAACCATGCAGAAAGCCCAGCACAATGCATAGACAGGAAGGAAGAGCCTAGGCTGATCAGAGCTTTGAAGCCACAGACACCTTGTCCCTGTAGCAAGGGCAGCAGGACACAGGTTGCAGATGAACTCCTTTTATGAGGCTGCTAGAGCCAATAAGGTTGTAAGAAATGACTGTACGTGAGTGAAGATCATCTAGTGCTGTTCTGCTCAATAGAGAGACAAAACTAGAGACCAATGCTCTGGATTCACTTTCTGCTTTAGATCTTGTTCAAGCAGCTGCCTCCTCTCAGGGGCCTATTCCCTCATCTGTACGTGGGAGTGTTTCCCTGTCCCCCAGAGGATGCTGTGGTTTCTAAACATGAAAACCATCTGCTATAAAGAAAAATCTCCTGGAAGGGTAGAAACAAATAGAAAGGGTAATAGAGATGGATGCACTTCTGGAGCTGAAAAATGTGAAATGCAGCAGAAGCAGGAGGAGGTCTGTGGCCACTTGAGGTTGTTTTCCCTTGTCTCCTGTTGCTGTAGAAACCCAGTGATGTCCTGACTCTGCAGTACCAGCTTTTGTCTTTAAAAAACACCTGTGCCCTGCCACTCGACCTTATGCTGTCCTTGGAGCAGCCGTTCATGGTCTGCGATGCGGACCAGCAGCCCCTCCCATTTGGCCAGGTGAGCAGCCCTGGTCTCCTCCAGGGGGGGTTGAAGAGGAGGGATGTGGTGGTGCCTTTCTGTTGGGAGGTCCTCGAGTCGAGAAGTTTATTCTGTAGTGTCAGCAGTGGATTGGCCTGAGCTGCATCAGCAGAGCTGCTGAAGGAAGCAAAATCTCATCTGAATTGAGAAGATCCGTCCTGGCTTTAAGGCATAAGGAGAAGGGAGCAGGCAACTAGGTCTGGTCCAGCCATGCAGTAAAGATGTCTCCTGGAAAGCATCCCAGCTCTCCAGCAGCCATCCCCTTGTATTGCTGCTGAGCACAGAAAGGGTAGCCTGAGAGGATCTTGGGCCAGAGCGTGGTGCCTGCAGTCAGACCCTCGCTGTAAAGAAATGAGGGTGAACTGAGAAGCCCACGTGGGGTCACACTTTGAACGTTTACTGTTTCCTGCTGTCAGACCTTGGGACGTCATCCCATGGGTGATTAATTGCTGTTCATCTCCTTGCAGCCTGTGACAGTGTATGCAGGGGAGACCAGTCATCTCTACATTGCATTTGACCCAGCTCATGAACTGGATTTTCGTAGCTGGAAAGAAGAGAAGGTTCTGACAATAGACATGGTCAGAGGCCATCCTTACAAGGAGTATATCACCCTTCGGGGAGAAGTCCACTTCCCGAATCTCCTTATCCAGCCCAGTGCCCTGGAGTTTGGCTGCATCAAAGCCGGCACTGAAAAAGTGCTTTCTCTGGAGATAACCAACAACAGCCCACTTTGTGTCAAGTACCACTGGTCATTCCATGAGGACAGCCAGGTGAACAAGTTGAGGTATGTGCCCCTTTGCCCTCTCCTTAAAGCTCTTCTTCCTGGTGTCCTGTTAATACTTTGCAAAGAACAAGGCTGTTTGCCTGGGATCTGGCAAATTGCTTCTGACTTTCCCTTGTGCAAGTAACACTGAACAGCCATGGTCAGGCTGGATGCTCAGGGAGTAGGTGTTTTCCACCAATTTGGTGTTGTGTAGCCCCCGTAGTGGTTTCCCCTGGGAAGGAAAGCTGGGGGGAAAGCTGCTTTCTCAGACCTCTGGTGGCCTGAGGCAAATGTCCACCTTGATGAAGGGCTCCTAGTCCCAGCTGCACAGTGCTGGTGGAGGTTGGCCCCTGTGCTTTGGGATGGGTCCTGTCTGCAGGCAGAGGAGCTGCTCTCTGCTCCTTGCCTTCCTCCCTGCACTGTGCTGGAGGATGCCCAGAAAGTCCCAGTTCACACCAGAGAAAGAGCTGCTTAGCGCCTGGGCTGATGCTGAACATCTTGTTACCTTCCCTTTCCTTCTTTTCTGAGACAACTCCTTTAGTGCCAGGACAACTTCTTTCCCAAGGGTCAGCTTTCAGTGGACACCTTGGATTCTTCACTCCCTTCCTTTTTTTGTGACACTTGTTACTCATTTTGACTTTTCCCCACTGCAACATGTCCCTTATGGGTTCTGTACTGCTCAGCAGCAGGACTTGTTTGTCACATCATCTCCCATCCCAGGCTCACAGAGAGTTTAATTTTAGAGTGAAAAATACTGTTGTCTGGGCACCATGGTCCTGGGAAGTTGCCTCAAGCCATTTATTAAAACTAAAGACAGTGGAATAAATTATTAGGGATCTCTTCGGGGTTATGATGGTTAGAGCCTCTCATGCAGAAATGAAACCCAGCCTTAGATAACAAGCTACAAAGCTAAAGACAGTTATTCTTTGAGGAGCAGGTCATTAAAGGCACTGAATTCCTGTCTGGGAATGGAGCATCCAGGTCGTGTTTGACTGTGTGGGAAACACTTGCAGCTCAGCAGGGTGTCAGGCAGGCACGGCTCAACTGTGCCCCTCATGTGGCATTAGAAACACAAGCAGAGTTACCCTGAGCACCTGCTTCAATTGAAAATGGGGAATGTGACCTGAGTCACCTGGGAGTGTTGGAAAATGTTAACCAACCCCCCCAGCACTGTCAGGGAAACATTCTGGATAAATACCTGGTAGAGATGCAGCATTTCTGGCCTTGGGCACAGCAGGGGCTGTGCTGGCTCATCACTGGCCAGGTCTGCCCCTTGGTGCCTCAAATCTCACCTTTTTGCATGTCTTCTCTGTCTTTTCCTCTCCCACTGTGCTTTTTTCATCCCCACAAGGTGTTAATCTCTGTCCTGTGTAGTTCTTCACTGCAAGCAGTTACCAGCTGGCTGCACCACTGCAAGCCCAGCATCATCCCTGGGCTGCTCTGAGCATGGACCTGCTCCAGCCTGGTTTGGGAAGGGCTGGATCAGACCATTTCTAAGCTCAACACACCAGCCCCCATCCAGGGGCTGCATCCTGACCAGGAGCTGCTTGTGCACATGTCCCTCCCTCCCACTGCAGGTCCCTGTTCATAGTCATGTTATTTTCCAGATATGAGCCTTACCCACCTAAATTCCAACCCCACCCACCAACGGAGAAGAAAACCTGTTTGGATTGCTTGACACCTCAACACAGACGCTTCAGGATTAGAAATGTGGAGGTGCCATCCCCAACCATTGAAGAATTAGAGCGTCTTGCCAGACAGGAAGGACTTATAGGAACAGAGGTAGATTTTCTTGTACATCTACTGCTTGTGTTGCCTCCCCAGTTTGCCACCAAAAAGTCATGCTCATGCCGACCTCCCTTTTTGCTGCCCTGCTGTCCTGTGCCCTGAGAGTGGGCCGGGCAGCAGGGCCAGTGGCTGGGCCTGGGGTATCTGGGGAGGGAGAAATAGGAGAGTTTTGCTCAGAGAAGCCCACTCACTCAGATCCTACAGACCTGTGTTGAGTGTGGGATTTTTTTGGCTTATTTTCTTTACAATGTCAAATGAGGTCTTTATCTGCATCATGATGATATTATAAGATCTCCAGCTTCCTTCCTAGAGCAAGCTGGGACGAGCCCTTATCTCCATGTACCCACTTCCCAACCCAGCCAGACCACCTGTTTCCAGGTCTCTGCCTTCACCCCAAAGCTGGTATTGCAGTGGTGGCCCTGGAGCTGTCTTATAAAATGAGACTTTGCAAAGTGGCTGTCTCTTCCTCCTAGCATGGAAGATGGCTTGTTTTTCAGGTGCCGTCATATACTCGTGGACACTCTTATGTCCCCCTAGGACTGGGGGCATTCAGACACTCCATCGATCTAAACTACAGTCCCATCCCAGTGGACCAGGTAAGTGGGAATCTGTCTCACTTCCACATATTCAGTGTGGCAAGCAGGTCTCCCTTTCAGTGTGGCAAGCTCCCAGTCCCATTGGTGGCCTTCAGCATAGCCCACAGAGGAGCCTCACATCTCTCCAGAACCAGACCTTCCAGTGCTGCTGAAGCAACTGGTCACTGGAGAGGCCGTGCAGGACATGTTGTAGGGCTGCCCCAGGATGCTGTGCAGCACTTATGGAGGCCATTGCTGCCCTTGGACCTCATCAGGTCCATAGGAAATTTTTGCAGGAGCTTTGCTGTAGCACCTTGAGAAAGCAGCATATAAATCAGAGAGCAAGGGGAAAAGCCTCGGGTCAGATGAGCTGGGCTGGAGTCCTTTCCTGAGCTCCCTGAGCTCCAACAGCACTCACTCTGAGTCGTCTCCTTTTCTAAAAGCAGTAAGAAATGCTTTTTAAAGGCAAGTTGTGCATCAGAGAGAATTTCTTGCTGCCAGGAGACATCCCAGTTCACTTTAATGTAGTGTATAATTAATGCATTGATCCATGAGTATGGGAGGTTTTCCCCACGGTCCCTCCACTGGTCAGTGGCATGGATGCAGGATGAGAATTGGGTGATTCTGGCTGTGTTTGAGGAATAGGCCCCTCCGGCTACAGCTGCACTTCGCTCCAAGCTGCTCTTCTGCATCCATTTCCATGCTCAACACCTCAATCTCTCCTGTCCTCCATCCAGGCTTTCACGATCCTGCCGCTGTTGGGTGAACTGCAGCCGGGAGAGAGCCAGCAGGTCACCTTCAGCTTCTCTGGCCACCTCAACAGCATCGCCCGTGTCACGGCACTGTGCAGTGTGGAGGGAGGCCCCACCTATGATGTGGAGCTGAGCGGGGAGGCCTCACGCATCCACTACTCCCTGAGTGTCCGGGAGATCAACTGCGGGGTCCAGGTACCGCACATGTCCCCTGGCACAGCTCCTTGCCTTGGAACCATGGCCAGCGGGCTCCTGCCCACCTCGCTCCAGGGCTCCCTCCCCTTCCCAGCTCCTTTGTTGGCTCTGTGGCTTGGGAGTACAACCTTTGAGGGCTATGTCCAGCATCCAAGCTGGTTTAAAACGGCCATCTCCACCCCCCTCCAAAATGTTGGAAACGCCTCCTTTTCAAGAGCTCCTAACAATGCCTGTGGGGCAGGCAGGGTCCCATGGGGATACTCTGAGGGGCATGTCCCTGAGACATCCCTCTGCTGATCCACTCCTAAAGCCTGACCTCCAAGGAGGTGCCCTTGTTTAAAGCTCTGGCTTAATCCACACAATAATCAAGGGAAGAAGTTGGGCTTCCAGCCACTGTAGTTGCAGAGACTGTCCCAGAGTAATCCCCACTTCACTCCTTTGCAGTTGAAAGCCCACAGATATTTCCAGCTGCTGGCCTTGTGTGACTCCCTTGTGGCCTGCACTATTTGCATGCAGGTGCCTTTTCTTCTGGAATGCCTCAGTGCCACCTCCTTTGTTTCTCCTGGCTGTTGGTGACCCCTCAGAGTGCACAGGACTCGTGTCCTCTGGTTCACTTATTACTGGCCCTGATGTGGTTGTTACCACACCTCTGTGTGCTGCCAGAGCTCCCTGTTTCTGGGCAGGTGCCCTGTGCCTGGGGGTTCCCCAGGTTCCCAAGTGCCTGTATCTCCTCCCCTGTCCCTACTCCCACGATGTGTCTGCTTTCAACCCCAGGAAAGAGGAAGGAGATTCCCAGCAGCAGGCCTGGGTCTGTAACTTCCCCCTCCTATGCCTTCTCTCCAGATGTTTAATGAAATTCATCATAGCAAGGTCGTCCTGACGAACACAGGCAAAATGGCATTCGACTGGGTGCTAAACCCCAGCACTGCCACTGCAGACCAAGCTCTGGATGGAGTGTTTACGGTCAAACCTACCAGTGTAAGTAGCACAAGTGACTGACCCCAGCCCTGTGTCAGGTGGCTCAGGAGAGTAAAGGGGAGAAAGGGGTGCAGGGGTGGGGAAGAGAGGGGAAAAAAAGAGGGAAAAAAGTGTGTGTGGCAGGGGGGAAACCCCAAACCCCACCATGAGAGAGAGAGCACTGCAAGCAATTTCTGTTGTGGGCAGAGAAGGTCAAACAAGTGCTCTCCTGTAGACTCCCCCATAGCCTTGGCTGTCACAGGGCAGACACCAGCGGGAGGCAGACGTGTATTGGTCACTGTCCTGCCCCTCTGTAAGGGGAGTAGAGGAGAGTTCTTTTTGATAGATTTCTCGGGCGAAAATAAGGCACAAACGCAACAAATATTCTATCTGAAAAATGTTTATTGATAAAGAAGGGGTATGGTCCAGACCAGCGGGCGATAGAAAAGAGAGCAGAGAGAGAAAACGAGAAGCGGAGAGGGTAACAGAAGGCAGGGACACGGCGCTCCCGCCGGCACCCGGGGGCGCTCGGGCGGCGTCTCGCCCGGCACACGGAGCGTGTGCGCTGCCGGCCGCACCGAGCGGGCGCGGCTCCGCGCCGGGCCGGGCACGGCGGGGCGAGCGCCGGGGCTGCTCCGTGGGCAGCGGCTGCCAGGGCCGGGCGCGGCGGCTGCTCCCTCGGGGAAACCGCCGTGGCGAGCAGGGAAGCGGCGACAGCAGGGCAGACAGACGGGGAAGAAGGAGCTCTGCAGGGAGCCGGGCCCTCCCGGTGCTGCCAGCCCAACGGAAAAAAACAAACAAAAAAAAACAACAAAAAAACCGGCGGGGAAACCCTGGCAGTGTTAACTGCTGTTCTATGCTCCTCCTCCTCAGCCCTTTTAGGAGGACTACTGGTCAGACGGGCAGAATTTTCCCGGGTTTCGGGGTCTGCCCCCCTCCAAGGGGGAGGTCGCTGGCAGCCCCCCAGACACAGAGCCTGCCTGCATTTTCTGCTGGCAGCCTCCTTAGCACGTGGGACGAGTTAAGGCTCCCAGCGCACGTACAAGCCCAACAGTAATTGTTCACCCCATGTAAGAAAATGGATTTATAACATACGTCAAGGCATAAATAAAAATGAAACCGGGTCCTCACAGTCACTCTGGGGACCCCGACGGCTGAGATCTCTGGCTGTGCTGGCACTGGAGCGTTTCTGAGGGTCGCCTTACCCAGGCTGTGTGATCACACAGGACAAAGTCCTTGGCCCTGCCTCCCCGCTGCCAGCGCTAAGCACCACTTACACATCCCTTACGTAGGCTTGAAGCTCCTTTGCCAGAAATTGTCCCAGCCTCTGTGCTGGTCCCTCCCCGCTCCAGCGTTGCTTCTCTGCAGCAGCTTTGTGGGGCCAGGGAGAAGCGGGGCTGAAAGTGTAAGGAGAAGTATTTGCAGCATCCCACCACTGTCCAAGCTGCTCAATCCTGCCTGGATGTCTTTGAGCCGAAGCAGCACTCCTGCCTTTGTCCCTCCTTGCAGTGGGAAGAGGAAGCTGATTGGCCTTCCCATTTCTTCATGCCTGTCTCCTACAAGGGATGAGAGGAGCTGCTGGCCCTGCTGAGTGCAGGGACTTCTCTTCCACAGCGGCAGCAAAAGAACCTTATTTTTGTTGAGGCAGGCCCTTGCTGGCAGAGGGCAAACCCCATTAGCAGCAGAGCCGTGCTCACATCAGCCTGTGCTGGGGCTGCAGCCTTGCCAGACCTCAGGAGGACACGCTGCACCCTGGGGCTGGAGGTGTGAGCTTTTGGGCACAAGGAAGTTAGAAAGCGATGTGGTCTGATGTTTTCTTCTAGATGAGAACCTGTCTTGTCTTCTCAGCCTGTCTGTCCCCTGAGCCATCCCCTATTAAATGCTCTCTGATTCATTCCCTCCCTCTTATCCCATACCTGCAGGGTTCCATTGGGTGTGGTGAGAGGAAAGAGCTGACATTCTCCTACCTCCCAGGATTACCAGGAGCCTTCTGCAGGACTTATGAACTTAAAGTGGCTGACCTGGACCCAGAAAATATCTACCTGAAAGGAAAAGCAGTTTTTCCCATTACCAGTATCAATCTGCCCTGGAACATCAAAGGTGGGCACTGCCTGACTGTCCCCAGGAAGGGCCCCTCTGGTTTTGTTCCCTACCATATGCCCCTAGGGCAGCTCATGCCCACCTCCACCAAGGCTGGAGGGTTGCAGGACTCCCAGACCAACTCAAGCCCTCTGGTTGCTTCCTGAGTCCTGAGCAGAGGATCCCATGTGGGCTTTGTCCCAGGAACCATCCTGCAGAGCTTGTCTGGTTGGCAGGCTCCTGGAAGGATGATGGCTAAACAGAAAGGCTTGGGAAAGCTGTAAGAGAGGCTGGCAGGGCTTTTGGCAGGGTTGGGTTTGCATGATACTGCAGGGGAAGAGAAGCTGCTCTGTGGGGAGGACGATGGGTGGGAATGAACATGAGGACTCAGAGAGCAGCAGCAGCAGCATCCACTTTTCATAGACAGCCTGAGGGGTTTGTTTCTGGGAGAGGCCAGTGTTGGGGAAGTGGGACTTTGCATCTTAAATGGGATGGCACTTTGCTAACATTTCTCTTTGTGGATGTTTTCTTCCTCCAGGAAATGAAAAATATGAGAAGGCACTGGAAGAGCTCATTAAAAACGTGCAACAACGCAGGGAAAAAGATAAATCACTTATTTGGGAGAAGGCTGAGACCCTGAAGGCTGAGACCCTGGCGATTCAGAATATGAAGTCACACATGCTTGGCTCGGACACTGTAGTAAGAACAGCTGCAGCCCTGTTTGGCACATGCCACCCTCTCCATGTCACCTGAGCCCCTTGCAGCCCACAGCAGCTTCCCGGTGCCCTGATGGCACTTGGGACCTCCCTGCACACTCCCGACCATGTGTCTGCTCAGCATTGGCCCAGGGGCTGCCCCTCTGGTCATGGTCTCTCCTGGGGTTGCAGCAGCTGCCTGGCTACCCCAGGGAGGGTTCCTGAAGGCCATGCTCAAGGGATGGAGTTGATGGTGCTTTGAAGGAGATGCAGGTCATTGCTAGGCAGTTTATTGGTCCCAACCCAAACCCTGCCAGATTGACAGACCTGAACAGCAGCTGCTTGATTGGGCCATGGGACTGTGCTGGCAATGCTCATCCCCAAGAGGCACCGGCTTGGTCCCGGTTCCTTTACAAGACAGCTTTTGTCCAAGCTGCTTTGGCACTGGCTGAGGGCAGGCGAGTGTCTGGAGCTCTGGCAGGTTCCTGGCTTGTCTGTCTGTGTGTCTGGCTAGATCAGCTTTGCTAACAGTGGCTGGGCAGGCAAAGACGCTGGAGTTACTTCCCTGGAGATGAGGACCTGGCTAAGAGAGCAGGCGGTGTCCCAGACACTGAGCAGCCAGACAGGAGCACCCCATCACCCCTCTCAACAAGAGCAGGGTGGGATACTCTATCAGGTACAATCTGGAACTTGGGAAGGACCTTTGCTAACTAGCCACTGTCTTCCCTTTCCTCAGTGGGACACTTGGATGCAAAAAAAGCTGGTGAAGAAGCTGATAAGGCAGGCTGCTCTGGAGAGGCAGAGAATTCACACCGGGAAGTTGTTCCCTGGCAAGGAGCTGCGCCAGAATCTTGTCAAGTGAGTGGAGACTCCCGTGCCCATCTCGAGGTGCCCCATGGGTAACACCCAGCAGTGCCCCCTGCTCCTGGGAGCTCCTTGTGCCTGCAGAACTGGCAATAGCTGGGGACTTGAGAAAGGGTCTGGCCCTGGTGGCTGCTGTGACACGCTCTCTGTGAGCAACTGAGTGCCCTCCCTTCCCCAGCATCATGCTGAACTTGGGACTGCTCAGCTTCCCACAAGTGTGGGGTTCTGCCCTAGAGCTCAGGGGACCCAGTGCAGACCTTCAAGCCCTTCCAGATAGCATAGATTCTGACCCTGTTGACTAGCTCTGAAAGAGACAACTCACAGCTGATGTCTTTGTTCCAACTAACAGAGCACACTGAACAAAAGGAGCAGGGAACTGCACACATCAGCAAACCCTTTAAAACCCAAAATCGGGTGGTTTACATGCTGGTGGGGTGGCAGGTCTTATCTAGGTGACTTTCCCTGTGCTCCTTCGTAATGCAGCACAGGCACAGGAAGCTCTACTTCAGGAAGAAGATGCTCTGCAAAACAGATAATTCGTGTGCTTTCCTGAGGTCCTGAAAGGACCTTCCTGTGAATTTTGCCAGTATTAACGGATTATTATGCTTATTGGTGCTGCTTTGGTGGCAGTTCTGGTTGCAGAGCAGTGAAGATTTCCTGTGCAGGCAACTCTTATGTGTAGGCCCCAAAGCAATTTCAGGCTCACTCTATACACCAGGCTAAACAGTTTCATTGAGACCAGTGGAGGCCCAGTGTCCTCACCTCTACTGGCTTTTCATAGCAGAGGAGCTGTGACCAGTGTCCATTTTAAACTGATTTTACTTTCAGGTACCTTTGGTAGCTGATAAAACCTAGGACCTGCACTCCCTGTGACTTCTTGAAGTCATTTCCAGGCGGTCAGGTCTGGGGTTTCATTGCTTGAGTTGAGTTTTTACAGGAATGAATACAGAATTAGCTGCTTTATTTGCATCCTCCGTCTGCTTGGACATGTAGCTGGGCTGTGGTTTAAGGACTGTCCTTACTCCTTCTTCCAGCATTGAGCTGCCTGAGTACATCCTGGACATGGGCACCGTCCTTAAGGGCTACACTGAGAAACGCACTGTGGAGATCAGCAACCCCGGGCCGATGGAAGTGTCCTTCCAGATCGATCCGTCTGTCCTGCAGGACACAGGTAAGCAGTGCTGGAGACACTTCCTGTGGGCTTGAAGGATGTGTCTCAGACAGATTAGTTTAAGCCACTGAACTTAAGGTTTTTGAGCTTTTTCCTCTCAGTGTCCCTGATGGGAGCTTCAGAGCCTGAACTCTCCTGGCCAGCCGTGCCTGGGGACCTGGCCTGCCTGCAATTGCCTTAATGCTTCAGTGCAGGGGCAGGATGAGCTCATCACCCTGGTCACCTCTGGCATCTTCTGTCCTTGGCTTCCATGAGCATCAAGTTTCTTTCAGCACTCTGTGGGCTTGTTTTGCAAACCAGTGGGGTCTGCTGTGGTTTAGAAGTGCTTTGTTTGAAGTTGACACTGTCACAGCACTTGTGTTAATCCTTTCTTGAGGAAACAGCCTTTGAGTTCCTCTGGTGGATCAAAACAGGTTCCAAAAGAGGCCTTGAGGCAAGCCTGCGCTTCCATCCCAGTGGTGCACTGTGTCTGAGGGGTGTTCAGGTGCACCCTTTAGGTTTTTGTCCCGGTCACAGCAGGGCATGAGGTTTTTCCCAGACTTCTCAGCCAGGACCCCTGTAAGGCCTTAACGTGCTTATGACACGTTTTGTGTTTCTTGTGTATCTCAGCTGCTTTGTTTTCATCTGTTCAAGGTTTCACAGTGAACCTGGAGGAGGTGACGTACCTGTCCCAGAGATACGCCATGTCCTTTGAAGTGCGCTTTGAAAGTGCCCGCCAGCCAGTGGGAGAAGTGGATGTGGTGCTGCCCATCATGGTACCAGAGCTTTTTGGGCAGACAGCAGGCTGGGCACAGCAGCAGATGTCACCTGGACTCTCATATGAATTCTCTGTCCTTCTCCAGGTAACAGAAGGCCCCACGTGTCACATCCACCTCCGTGCCAAAGTGTTTGGACAGTCGCTCAACCTCTCCAAGAACAGATTTCAGTTCCACGATACCATCGTTGGGCAGTGCCAGGTTGAGACAGTCCGGCTCTACAACTGGTTCCGAGTGCCCTGCGAATGGTTCATTTCTGAGGTCAAGCCTGAGGTAAAGCACAGGCGACATGGAACGCAGAACTTCTTGGTTGGGTTTTCTTTGTGTCTCTTGTCCTTTCTGCTCCTGCGGCTGCCTGAGCACTTGGGTCTACAGAGTGTCTGAGGAAGCTTCTGAGGGTCTAGATCAAGGCTGGTTTGCCTGGACCTGTTCCATTAGCTGATGCTTTGCTTTTCTGCCATCTTCACCCATTCCTCCTGCTCTGAGGACAGTAGTTCCCCATCTGCCTGCCCTGTCTGCAGGTTTTCCCTCCAGCTCGAGGCCATGGGGCCACACTTGGTTTGGCTGTGGGTGCTCTCAGCCCCATTCCAGTGTCTCAGAGCGCTACAGGAACTGAGGCTCTGTCCCCGCAGACCAAGGAGACCTCCCACGATTGGTTTCTGTGCCCAACAGAAAAAACCCTTTATACCGCCCATACGTCCGAAGCTGAAGGACAGGCCGAAGGAGACTAAGGAGGAGGATCCCTGTCCTTTCGAAGTGATGCCCTCCAGAGGAATCATTGGTCCAGGAAAGTGGCAGAACCTGGAAATCCAGTTTGCACCCAAGGAAGAGGTGAGATTGGCAGGTGTCAGCCCAGGGGTGTCAGGGCCATCTGGAAATGAGGGCCTGCTGCAGAGAGTGTGGGATGAGCTCTGCCTTCACGGGGAGCTTTCTGCAAGCCCCGTTCTTAGCGTGGCTCCGTTCACCCCACAGAGCACTCCTGTGAGATGTGCTTTGAAGTGCCCACAGGGAGCTTGCACAGAGAGCATCAGGGCTCTGTGGCTGCCTCCTGGCACATTGGGGGGATGTGCCCAACTGTTCTGAATGGATGATGTGGCTTTAAATAAGTCCCTGCCTTTTGCCCAGGCCTCTGGCAGCAGGCAGTAGCTTTATAGGGATGGGCCAGCATCCCAAAACCCACTCTCATTCCTAAGTTCTTTAATAATACCTGATTCAGTCTATGATAGAATGAATATTATTTAATAGACTTCAGAGCTAACAGACATAAGACTTAAAACAGACTATTACTACACAGGAATAAGGCAAAAAGAGACAACTTGTGTTAGATGCGGGGCTAAAGGTACCATTAATTTTACAGCTAGCGAAGAAATAATATAACTTAGGATCCAGTGTTTCTCACCATCCAATTCCTGATGGAGCACACATCAAAATCCTTTCCCTCGATTCCCAGGAAACTAACCACAGATCTTGCTCCAGACTGTGGGAAGAAGTCCTGCACGCCTTCATTGCATGCGTGTAGAAGGCTTCTGTCTCCATGATAATGGTGTGGGCTTTTCTAGACAGAAGAACCATGTCTTTTGGTCAAGAATATTTTTTTTTTTTCATCTCTTCCCACATTTGCTTTCCAGACTAAAATGTTGATTCTTAGCTGGGGGCCTGAGCCCTTCTGGTGCCAGAGATGACCCCTTGCTGGGCCTGTGACCCACCTGGGTTATCTCTTGCATATGCACCAACCAACTGTGGCAGAGAGGAGGTGGATGCAGCCTGCCACACCAACTCCCCTCAGCCTCCCCCTTGCCTGGCTGTATTTGCAGCTGCGACGTGGTGCAGAGCAGCTGCACACTGGCAGAGGATAACCCTGGGAGGGCTAATCTAGGCTCATCCTGCTGCTGGAATGGACAGACAGAATGGGCATCAGACACCTTCCTGGGTACAGCAGGGCAGTTACCTGTAGTGGTGTGCTGTCAGCAGTCCCTGGGGCTCTGGCCTGCCTGCACGTTCCCATGCAGCTGGGTATTCAACTTGCAGGATGGAGCATTCCCAAAAGTAGTTTGCCAGTGGTCACTGGGTCTTGGAAACTGACAGTGTGTACCAGGATGGACACAAGTGCTTCTGTGCCTGCAGACAGTGCCAGGGATCTTTAATTGCTTGAGAGATGTAACCATCTTGTGTCTGGCTTTGACCAGAGCCAAACACTAAGCAGGGAAGATGACCCTTATTTCTAGCCAGTGAGAACTCATTTGTCTCTCTCTCCTGGAGCTGACGTTTTCCTGATGCAGCAGTGCCAGCACTGTGTCTGGACACTGTAACCCTGAGGGCCCTTCTCATGAGCATTGCACTCTTGCATAACTAGGTGAAAACATCTGACAGTCCATTGTACATCCGTCTGATACCCAAATACCCGCTTACAGTGCACACCAGGATTCATCCCAGTTACTCAGACCCAGGACACAGACACTGTAGCCCCTAGCATAAGTAAATACCTGGTTTCCATTCACCTTGGAGGGACTGATAACACGCTGACTTTGGGGCAAGGGTTGTATTTGGGGTCCTGTCGCCTGGGACTTCATGGATGAGTTTTCTGCACTTTTCTCTTTTCAGAGGTCTTACAGGAATGAGCTGAAGGTTAACATTTGTGGGAGCAGCAATCACTTAAAGCTGTACCTCTCGGGACAAGGTCTGGAGTCACGGTTGGAGTTCAGTCCCCCAGCACTAAAGATGGGATGGGTGCTGGTGGGCAGCGAGGGGTTGGAGGCCACAGTGGTGGTGAAGAACCCGTGCAAGTTCCCCATTGAGTTTTACTCCCTGGATTTTGATGAGCAGTACCTTGAGGAGGAGAAGGTGAGAAGGCAGGTCTGGTCCCATGCACATGCTGCCCAAGCTTCTCAGCACTCCAGCATTCCCAGGCTTGTGCCAGGGAGATGGAGGCAATCCCCAGGGCACAGCCAACTCTGCTGACATGCTGTGGGAGGACTTGAATAGTTTGTAGTGTTGGGAGGAAGGGAAGAGGGAGAAAATGGTTTGCTGAGTCTGTTTGTGTGATGAAAGGCGAGGAAAGCAATCTTGCAATCTACACACACAGATTCTGCGGAGGGTGGTGGGATCTGAGTACCCAAAGACCTTTTTGATGCCTGCACGTGCTGTGGGTGAGACGCTGCCCCCAGAGGTGCTGGAGGACTACAAAGCACATGAGAAGCTGAAGGCTCAACAGGCAGAGCTCAAGGCCGGGGCTGAGGCTGAGGCTGAGGCCGATGCTGAGGCCCAGGACATGGGCAAGGCAGCACCAGGTGAGAAAAACAGTGAGGGTTTGACAGTGTCTGTTTTGACTGTGGACACAGCAGGGAGTCCAGCCCATACACCCTGAACTCTCTTTGACCTTGTTCTCCAGGGAAAGCCTATGCTTTTAGCAGCTGCCCGTCCCCCAGCTGGGTGGAGGAGCTCTGGGTGAAGGGCTGTTGCATCCTCTACCAACCCTGTGTAGCCAAAGCAAGCTCCTATCTGCCCACCACAGACTGGGGAAATAATCAGGATATTACCTTGTGTGCCTTAGCCACAAAGACTAGGACTGGACAAGTTCTTCAGCCAGTAGGACCAGGTCTAATATCACTGGCTCTTTTATATTTGCACCTTCCTAGCAACAAAAGAACAAGCTCATGTTGCTTTCAGCAAGTCTCCTTTCCTGGGATCTGAGGAGATGGGGAGGATGATGAGGATCAAAGGTAGGCAGGAGGCTGACTTTTCCATCTGGTTTTGCACTGCAGCATGTCAAGGGACTGTCGCATTCTGCCCAGAGCCCTTGGTGAAAGCAGCTGGGGATCCTGTCTCTCGGGCTGTCATGCGCCACATGGGCGTGGAGCTGTCTTCAGATGAAGCACAGCAGTGCAGAGGGATTGCTGTCATCGTCCACGGGGCACCCCGGGCAGGTACGTGAGCTGCAGCCCTGGGCTGCAGGCAGAGGGGGAAGCAGGAGAAACGCACCCTGGGGGACCATGCTGCTTGAGGCAAAGCCCTCAGCTGAGCAGAAGGTGAAGATGATCCTCTTGGCTCTAGAATTCAGAGCTTGTAAGCATGCTCAAGCTGCCTCCCTCATGGCCTCCCCTGGAGGGACACTTGCTTTCCCGCTGTCCTTGTAACTTTGAAATCCTGGTCAAGATTTTTCCAGGGCCTGTAATGCCTCGTGTGCAAGTGTCACCGAGCAGCCCTCCTCTCTCTCTCAGGAAAGTCAGCGGTAGCAGCGGCCCTGTGTTACTATTACGACGCGGACTACTTGTCCATAGACACCGTGGTGAAAAAGGCCATCGCCGACGATGGGAGTGAAGCTGGGCTCCGTGCCCGGGAGCTTTGCACCAAGGCTGCCAAGAAGCTGGAAGACGAAGAGAAAGGGAGTAAGGAGAAATGCTGGAGCTAGAGCCAGGGCTTGAGAAACCCACCATGACTGTGCATTTCTGCTTACTCAGAGCAGCAGTTGAACAGTCCTTGTGTCTCTTAGAGAACATGCATGAAGTGCATCTCTGGCTTTTCTAAAAAAAAATCGATTTTAAGGGCTCAGGAGTTCTTTTATAGTCCCCTTTGCTGCCATTCTTGGCATGTTTGTTTTCTAAGGGGGCTGAAGCATGCCTGTCTCTTTCCCAAATGTTCTGTATTTCCTCAAAGCTGAATTGAGCTTGCTCCTCATGGGCAGCAGGCAAAACTGCTGCCCACTTTAACAAGGACAAAGCCCTCTGAAGGGGCTCATTAAGCACAAGAGAACTGACTATGAGTGTAACCTCGCAAACGCCTTCCAGAGGAATTTCCAATGAGAGACATGCTATAGATGAGCTCTTTTCTCCAGAGATTTACCTATGCCCGCTGTCAGGTTACACAGCTCGTGCACATTGGGCTGTTCTCCACGTGCGACTGGAGACTTTCATGAAACCTATTGGGCAGTTGGGTGAAACCTATTGAGCTCTGCAGGGTGAGGCCAGACCTGGTTTGGTGCAGGGGGAAGTTTTGCATTGCTCAGTTTTGAACCTGGCTGGCTTGGGAGCTCTGATGGAAGGAAGAAGAGTCTGGGTCTCTGGGTCCCAGCTGGGGTTTTCCCACAAGGAGGATTTAGCTTCAGTGGAGACGGGTGATGCAAGTGGGGCAGGACTGCAGGTCTCCACATGAGAATGCAGGATGAGTGCAGTGTATGGAAACAATGGTCCTGGAGGACAGATCTTTGGCTTGATCCATGGGGGAGCTGCTGTGTGAGCCGTGTCATCTGCATGCACAGTTGTTAGGAGGGACATAGGGCTAGCTTTAAAATCAAGTATGGGATGGTGTGCTTTACCATGCTGGTAAGAGAAGCAGGGAGGGAGCTGTTTCTGGGAAACAGTGCTGCCAGTGCCCAGCAAACTGGGGAGAAAGTGCCCTGTTCCTTCCAGGGCCCAAGGTTGTGCCCATTGCGGTGAAAGGTGCCTACTTGCTTTTCACAGCCCCCCTGAACCATCTGTTCCCTGTGCAGGTAAAAAGTCTAAGCTTGCTGTTCACACCAAGAAAAAACAACGGGAAAAAATCAAGGGGAGCACCAAAGGCGAGAACCAAAAGAAGAAGGAGGCAGCCAGCACATCCGAGAAAATGGACCCCAAGGTAAACATGATCTGCACTGGTTGATGCCTGGGACCTTTGCGCTGTCTTTGAGATGGGCAGGGGCTGCTTACAGAGGAGGCTCTGTGCCAGCTAGACCCTGGTATGCGGGTCCATAGTGCCAAGCCCAGCTGGCAGGCTGGGCATGACTTGGGCTGGGAATGTGCTCTGGCAGACAAACTCCACTGGTTCTCAGTGGCTTGTTATCAAAGTGCAGTCCTGGCTAGTGTGGCTGCAGGCAGTGAGCAAAGCGCTGGGAGGCTGCACCGGGGGCTTGCAAGCTTGGGTCTCTGCTGGCCAAGGGATGGGCCCTCCAGGACCATCCCCTGGAGCCGCTGGCCTGCTCCGCAGGGTTATTCTGGTCTCTGCTGGTGCAGAACCCCAGCTCCAAGCCCAGCAGTGGGAGCTGTTCAGAGCGTTCCACTGGGGTTCATTTTCCTTACAATGGTCCACGTTACAAGTCATGGTTTCCACTGCTCCTGCACCACAGCCTCTGAACATCATCAGCAGCAGCGGGGAAGAGCTGAACTGCCTGAGCTGTGTGCTGCCCGAGGACCTGCTGGTGGACATCCTCTCTGAGAGGCTGAAGGTACGTGGGGTGGGGGAAAAGGAGACATTCCTGCTCCAGAGAGACAGGCAGTGAGGTGCGACTCGGAGAGGAGGAGGAAGAGGTCTGTACGTGCTGTTGGAGGGTCCTGGACTGTGTGCAGGGAACCTTGGGGAAAGCTGCAGATGCCCTTAGTTGGCAGAGCATAGAGAAAGATCCAAGCTGGCCTTAGCTAATGCACTTGGAACAAGGATAGCTGGTGCCTTGTGACATCTGGGTTTACTGTCCAGCTGCGAGCCCCCCCTGTGCGATGGCTGACTTCCTCTTGCCTTGATTCGCAGCACAAAGACTGCTACAAGGGAGTGATCTTTGACGGCTTGGAGAGTCTCTTTGTGAGCAGCCTGGAATCTTCTCTGCTCTGTGTGCTCAAAGCCGTCAAGAATCGTCATCATATCTACATTGTGAACCTGCATCAGGATTATGCTTCTTGCAAAGCCAGGGAGGAAGCTGATAGAAAGAGGGAGGAAGCTGAAAGACAGGAGGAAGGTGAGATATCTCCATCCCTCTCAAATCTTCTCTCTCAAGCCCTTAGCCTTATCTCTGTGTATCTGGGTTGGCAGGAGAGCTTGTAAGAAATGTTCTTATTCATCTTTCCACCTTCTGCCTCAGTGGAACCAGCACTCATCTCAGAGTTGCAGGAGATCTGAGGTTTTAAGTCTCACCTTAATCTCTGACATGAAAGCTTGGGCACAAGTGCAAGCTGCTGTAGCTCAGTGACGAACAACTGCCCCCAGCCTTGGTGCACTTAAGCAAGGCAAAGCACAGGAGCTCACTGCCTGGCCATAGTTTGGGGGATTGTCCGAATTTTGGAGCAGGGATATGAGCTCCCCAATATCTCCTGGTATGATAGGCTGGGTTGGGAAAAGCTGTGAAGCCTTGCAGCTGACCCAGAGCACCCAGCTCTGCTTGCAGTCACTCATGGTTTCTTCTCTGGTTTGTGCTAAAGAGCGGCAGCAGAATGAAGCTCTTGAGAGGAAAGTAAAATATCTCTTGCTAATGGATGAGGACGAATATGATGCTCTCCCTGAGGAGAGGAAAGCTGAAATGGATAGAATAATCCTGGAAAGGAAGAAAATACGGAGGGAGAGGTGAGTAAGCCTTCCACGGGCCTCTGCTCAGGGTAGTGTCTCTGGAGGGTTTACTTGCTCCAAGGTCTCTGTTAGAGCTCTGAGGTGTTTGACAGCAAAGGCCAGAAGCAGCACAAGGATGGCCACTCTCAGTTCCCTGGCTCCCAAGAGAGGAAGGACCTTCCTCTGTTGAGATGGAACATCATCTTCTCCATTTTAGTGGTGAGCCCTCCAGCTTAGATGATGCCTGCAGGGAGCTGGGCTCTGGGCTTGCCTTGGCACTGCCTGTGGAAATGTCTCTTCAGTCCATGATGTTGATTCGCACCTTCTTCATCATCTCCCTTCTTCACCAAAACAGTGGGATTGTGGTATGGGCGGGTGTGGGGCGCAGCTGTGCTGGCTTGGTTTGGGTCCTGGTCCTGCCACAGATGAAGTCCTTGCAATGCTGATCTGCCAGGGTTCTCCTCATGGTGGGACACCATAAAAGCTCGTGTCCTTTAGGCTCCCCTTCAGCTGCAGCAGTAGTCAAGCACAGGAGAAGCTCTGCTCCAGCAAGGCAGCCCAGCTCAGGACACACAGGAAAAGTGTGGAGCTGGGAGGGGAGGCTGCTTAAAGCAAGTCTGTGTATCAGGACTTGGTTCAGCCCAGGCTGAAGTTGGTTTTGTGGGGAGGAGACAGACGAGGCTGCTCCAAATGGTTCCCATGACAGATAGCACAAGTTTGCCTTTGTCACAGCTGGGTTCCAGCAGGAAATCTGGCTGTCAAGAGCCTGTCTTGCAGGAGAGGAGTTCCTGCAGCCTTTGCTTCCTGACTGATAGGATTATCCTCACTAAGGAACAGGCTATGCCCAGGGAGAAGGGGGCGGAATGAGTCGAGTAAGAATTGGAGGAGGGATAGGCAGATGTTAGCAATTTGTGATCTGGTTTAAAGTGGGAAATGAAGAGACAAAGGGCTCCTTCAGGCATCAGTGCAGAGAGATGGTGGATCAGCCTTTGGCAGTGGTCTGGAGGTGTCTGGGTGTGCCTTAAGAGGGAGGTTGCACAGTTGAGACCTTATGATGCCAAGGTTTAGGTTTGGCTGGTCCTGGAGGTCCTCTCCCACCTTTCCCCTCACTTGGGATGTTCCCAACCTCTGTGGGTTGCGGAAAATCCACAGAAATGGTCTCGCGGTTCTGCCTGGCCTCAGGGTCAAGGAATGAAGTGCAGGGCCAGCCAGGATTACAGTGAGCCCATGTTTCTGGTGGTGACTCTCAGGGATGCTTTCCGTTTTGTTTGCTGAAGGGAGCTGAAGCAGCTGGCTCAAAAGCTTGAGGAGTCAAAAGACTTTGAGGATGAAGAGGAGCTGGAGGAGGAAAAGGAAGATGTCTCCTTGGTGAAGCAGCCTGCTAAACCACAGAAGGGGAAAACCAAAGACCCAGAGAAGAAGGAAACCAAAGACCCAGAGAAGAAGGAAACCAAAACTCCAGAGAGGGAAGAAACCAAAATCCCAGAGAGGAAGGAAACCAAAACTCCGGAGATGAAGATAACGAACGTCCCAGAGAGGAAGGAAACCAAAACTCCGGAGATGAAGATAACGAACGTCCCAGAGAGGAAGGAAACCAAAACTCCGGAGATGAAGATAACGAACGTCCCAGAGAGGAAGGAAATCAAAACTCCGGAGATGAAGATAACGAACGTCCCAGAGAGGAAGGAAATCAAAACTCCGGAGATGAAGATAACGAACGTCCCAGAGAGGAAGGAAACCAAAACTCCGGAGATGAAGATAACGAACGTCCCAGAGAGGAAGGAAACCAAAACTCCGGAGATGAAGATAACCAGCATCCCAGAGAAGTGGAAATACACAGCCCCAAGGATGTGGGAAATCATAATCCCAGATAAGGACAACACCAAAGCCCCAGAGAAGGGGGAAATGAAAGCCCCAAAGAAGGGGGAAACGGAAGCCCCAAAGAAGGGGGAAACGGAAGCCCCAGAGAAGGGGGAAATGGAAGCCCCAGAGAAGGGGGAAACCAAAATCGCAGATGCCGCAGCTGAGATGGAGAAGAACTTGATCCTAAGGTTTCAGATCTATGAGTCATCGCAGCACAACATCACAGAGGTTTACTCCTACTGGAACAGGGTTGAGGGTACACTGCAGTTACCTGAGATCCAAAAGGAAAACAAGTCCCAGCCTTCAGCTGAACAAAAAGATCAGAAGAAGACCAATAAACCTCAAGAGAAAGTGGTGAAGAAGTCTGCACAAAAACGTGGAGACCACAGGAGTCTTCAGTCATCTCAGCTGGAGAGCCAAAGCGAAGTTGCAGAAGGGGCAGTCAGAGACAAGCATGTCGGGGTGCCGTGCTTGGACATCCAGGTCACAAATATGGAGGACATGTGTAAGGAGATCCTGCAGAGTGGGAGGCTGCCAACAGAAGACCAGGTAAAACCCTGCAAGGCTGAGATCCTGAGCTCTCCGTGGTCCTGGGCCTTGGAGCATTGGCTTCCCCCAGGTGATAATGGCACAGAGCCTTGTCCAGGCCCCTGATGATGATCCACAGTGGCTCTGTAGCATCCATGTGGATGGCGAGGTTATCACTATCCCTCAGATGGGTGGAAAGTGGGAGTGGTCTGTGTACAAGCATCCCATCTGTTCAGAGTTTCCCAGCCTGGAAATCATTAAAAACAGTCCCAGGGCAGGGCAGCTCACGGTCATTGTTTTTGTCAGCTGAGTCACGCAGGGGACAGGTTTGTCTCTTGGTCCCGCTTGTAGCTCCTGCCTCTGCTCTGGAGCCTGCTCACCCCACTGGGCATGACAAAGCACTTGTACTTGGTAGAAATCAAAAACCCCATTGCCAAGAGCTCAGTGCCTGGAGAGGGAGTGTGAGGGTGAAGGTGACAGAAGTAGAAACAGGGTTTTCTCTTCTGTTTTAGCTGCTGAAACATCTGGGACTGCATCCCGACGGGCCTCCCCTTCCCCCTACTGCTGTTCTTTCCATTGTCAACTACCCGGAGGAGCGGTCGGGCTCTGCGGAGCGTGTGAAGCCCTTCACCGTTGTTGCACCAGAAGGTGCTGCTGTGGAAGACAATCTGGTGGGTGCTCCTGTGGTGTCGGCACTGAAGGTGCCAGGGCAGGGACCGGGCTAGATGGGGGCATGGGGGGCAGGTTGGATGGAAAAGGATCACTGTGGAGAGGCAGTGAGGATGTGATGGGGCCCCGTGTCTGCAGGTATCCTTTCTGTCAGGGATGGGACAAAAGAGACAGCTCTGCTGGAGACAGAGCAGCTCTGTAAGACAGAGGGAAAAAATCACTTAAAACCGTCAACTGCCTTTGAGAAGAGGGTCCTGAGTGAGAAGGGGTGTCCTAGGCAAAACAAACACTGATAAGGAAGACCAAGTCCATGGGCAGGTGGACTTATTTATTTATTCTCTCTTCTGTTGGTTAACAAACCCCCATTTTACTTCCCAGGATGGGGACGTCTCAGGGCACAGCTCACCTCTCCCTCCCTTTTCTCTCGCCCCCTAGACTGAGACCCCAGATGCAAAGGGCAGTTCTGCCAAGGGCCAACCAAAGATGGATAAAGTGGCCAGCAAAGGCAAGTCTCCAGAGGAGAACCAAATCTCCACACAGAGCACAAAAAGTCCCCAGGATCCCTCCACAAGACCCAAAAGTTCATCTGAGGCGAAGAAGAGCATGCTGCCAAGTGCCTCACTCCCCACAGAATTCCTCAGGTGAGCTGCATGGGAGGAGGTGATGGCTCTGCTTCTTGATCCTCTTGCCAAACAAGGTCCATTGTCCCCAGCTCTGCAGCGAACCTGTGCCAGCGCCTCCATGGGATGGCGAGTGCACCCTCCTTGTTTCATTTGCTCCTTAGCAATGGCTGAAGCCTCCTCTTTAATTGCCAGGCTGAAGCGGTACCGGTGGATAGTGCCTGCCGAGGCTGAGGTGGAACTGAAGGTCCGCTTCTGCCCCACAAAGTCGGGGAAGTTTCAGCAGACACTGAGGTTTGAGCTTGTGGGAATGAAGCACCTGTACAAGCTGCCCTGCAGCGGCACTGGCCTGTACCCCAGCATCAGCCAGAACCCACGGTAAGGCTGGCAGCCCCTGGCAGCCTCCCACACTGCTGCCCCCTGAGCTCACAGCCAGGGCTGCCCCTTGGGCTTCTGGCCTAGGCAGATCATGCTGTCTGAGATTGCCCAGTGTCTTTTCCTGTGCTGGGAGCTGGGAAGGCAAATGGTACCTCAGCCACCAGGGAGGGTTATGGCTTTCTGACTACATTTCCTCCTTGGAGCATCTCATAGCTCCTCCTTCCCCACTTTCTCTGCCCAGGCTGGTGTTTCCACAGTGGAGGGAGACCATAGAAGATGATGAAATCGTCTTCAAGGAATATGTTGAGAGCACAAATCAGTTCCACTTTGGACCGCTGCTGTGTGGGAAATCACGAGAGTGGTATGTGCCCCCTGCTCCGGAGCGAGCATCCTGCTGTGCTGGCTGTAGGGAGTGAGATGCTGCAGTGGGATCTGCAGGGCCTTGTACGTCTCTGGACACACTTGGAGACATGCTGTCCCAGTGGCACAGTCCCAGGCAGAGTCCTGGGAGACACATGGGTTTGAAGGATGACACATAGGGGAACTTGAGCAGATAAGAGGCAAATGAGCCTTGAAGGAGCTGCTCTGCCTACCTGGTGGGTGCCTTGGTGGCCAGAGCCACAGGCTGCTGCCAGCCCAAAGGTGACTTGGGGGGCAGCTTTTGTCCCCCTCCACAGCTCAGCTTCACCCCTTAGGAGATGAACCTTATGGTGCTTTTTGAAGTGCTTTGAGCTCTGCAGGTAGCCTGATGGAGCAATTATTCTGTAGATGGTTTTGTAAACCTTTCATTAATCTGTAGTTAGTAATAAGGTTTTAGGACTGACCTGCCAGTAGGTGTCAGGGGGAACCTACAGCAGGAATTACATTTTCCTGTAATGACATTGCATCCTCACCGCTGGCTAAAGTCTGCCTAAACACGTTGGCATTGAAGCTATTGGTGTACTTCTACTTTTACTGTCTCTTTTTAAAATATAATATTTAACATGAAGTTCTTGTCTCCATGGGAGTTCTGCAGGGCTAGGGCTAACCCAAGGAAATGAAATGGAAATAGTTTAAAAACCAAAGAACAATCTTTAGCCAGGTTGATGGATGGTCTGGGATTTCTGTGTGCCTCTTTCACTCCAAAGTCATTTCCACACCTGAGAGAAGGGTCATTTGTTACCTTTTCCCATTCCTCTTGGGAATTGATGCTTTCTTTTCCTCAGACTTTGAGGTAACCCATGAAACAGTTTCATGACTTTTCTGAAAGAGATTAGCTAACCTCTTTTTCCAAAAGCCTTTCTTTATACCCTGCAGGGAGGGCACCCCAGGAAAGAAGGGGAAAGAACCCATGTGCCTGGTGTGCTGTTATTTTTCTAGGCACCTTTGAATTTATGTTGTATTAAAAACTCTTGAAGTGGCCTGTGCATCATAAGGCTTCTGGGGTGGAGGCCCCAAGTACAGGGAAAGGCATCAAAGTAAGGCAAGGCTGAGCACACGACCATGCCCCTGACTGGGATCCATCTCCCTCACTTGTTGGTTAGAGTGGATCTTCCAGCACCACCTCCCGCTGCTGGCACATGGTGCTTTCCTCGATGTGTGGCAAGGCCACAGTCTCCTCTGCAGCTTTTTCCCCTTTTGTGGACAGGTACAAGGCCCAGAACTTTCCTGGCAACTGGGAGAATATAACCATCTTCAACATCTCCCCCATGGAAGCAGAGGTCCACTTCTCCTTTGAGAATGATAAGGAAGGAGAGACGTTCCTTTTGGACCCTCCCAGCATGACCCTGCAACCAAAGGAGAAGCAGGTAGGAGAAGGGCAGGTAGAGCAGGCACCACACAAGTGCCCAGGAGCCGCTCCTCTGCTCACACCCAGTGTTCTTTCCATTTCTTGCCGTGTGGCCGGGTCCAGGAGCTGACCATTTGGGCATACCCCACTTCTGCTGGCTTCCTGGAAGACAAACTCATCTGCTGCATTGAGAAGAACCCCAACCCAGTGGTCTTCAGCCTGTGCTGCCATGGGGTGCTCGTGAAGCTGGAGGTCATCCCCCAGGAGCTGTCTTTTGACAAGTTGCTTCTGCACAGGTCAGTCCTCCCACAAGCACTCCAGACTTGTGACCAAATGTTTGACTCTGGTTTCTGGGGCAGGGATGGAGCTGCTCCAGGTTGCATTCGGTGGCGAGGCTGGCGGGACCATCCAGCAGCTGATGCCAGGTGCCTTCCTGTCTCTGCAGCACTGCCAGCAAGACCCTGGTCCTGAAAAACAACGCCCTACTGCCCATGGCCTGGCGGCTCAATGGGCTGGATGACCTTGTTGAGAACTTCTCCTTGTCGCAAGATAACGGCATCATTGATCCCTGCTCAGAGTTGGAGGTGACACTGAATTTCACTGCCAGGCAGATTGGCAGCATTGAGAAGACCCTCCGACTAGAGGTGAGAGGGACTGTGCCCTGCCTGACAGAGCAGGGCACGGTGAGCAGCCGCGTGCTCTTAGGGACAGAGTCAGGAAGAGCTGCACCTGACAGACACAAGGGTGCTGTGACCCCAACTTCTGCCTCTACGCAGTGTTTGCAGAACGTGCAGTGCATCCACATCCCCCCAGATAACCAGACACTGCATCCCAAGCCTGTACCACAACCACCTTGTCCCTGGGAATGGGTGAAGGTGGTTGTTTGGTTGTACAGACTGCAGCATGATCTCCACATTCCTCCTGGACTTTGTCTGAACCTCTTGCATAGAGGAATGAACTCTCCCTCTGGGATTTTGTTCCCCATGGTTTAGGGGGGCTGCATTTCAGAGAGGATGCGAGGTAACTGGAGAGGGTTGTCAATGCCACCTGCTCTGGGACACCTCACACTTCTTGGGGTTGTTCTTACATCCCTGTGCCTCTCAAGGATGCTTTAGCAGTAGCGTTCCCTGCTGTAGGAGTGCAGAGTTGGGCTGATAGGATTTTTTATTGCAGCAGAATTCCACTGGGGCAGCCCAGGAGATGAACATGTTAGGAAAGCTTAGGAGTCCACCCATGCTTGTGAAGCTGGGGAGGCCATGAGGGATGCAGCCAGCAGAGACAAGGACTTAGGGGCTGTCTACCAAAAGAATAATCTGAACAGTGTTTGTTTCTTGCTGCCTCAGGTTTCAGATGCAGAAAACATCCTGGGGATTGTTCATGCTGAAAACATTGAAATGTCTGCAGAGGTCTATGATGTTTCTCTGAGCATCGACATGCCTGAAGGTCAGTGGATGCCTCCCAAACAAAGTAGTCCAGGTGCACTGCATTACCTTGGGAGGTGGGCAACCAAAGCATTTGGGATGGGATGGGATGCAAGGATGGCATGGACACATAAAGCGCATACCCTGCAAGCTGCGTGGAGTAAAGCATTGTCAGCACACTGACAGCCTTAAGTCTCTCCCATCTGAACTCTGAGGTGTGCAGCTTCATGTGCAGATTGGATTTGGGGGCTTTGAAACAACAGTGACGTGAACAGGCAGTTGGCAACTCCCACAGGCTTAGCACAGCATATAAAGTAATTGGATTTGTGCTTGGAAGCGAGGAAATGGAAGCTGAGCTCCTTAGCTACTAAACCTGCAGGTATTTTGAGTAAGAAGAGAAAGGGCAGACAAGTAGCTAGAAAACACTTTCAAGAACGGAAACTTGCTGAAAAGGGTTTTGTGCCAAGACCTCCATGTAGCTTGTGACCTGGTGTATGCTGCAGCAGCTCACAAATACTCTTTTTGACCTTGCTCTCTGGGTTCTGCAGGTCCAGATGGAAGCTTGGAATTTGGAACCATTAATGTCCAGGATAATGTGAAAAAAGTCCTGAGTCTGAAGAACAAAGGGATATACAACATAGAGTACAGGTGAGTCCAGCTGCCTGGTAGTGAGCATTTCCTCAGGTTCCTAGGCCTGCATTCTCCCTCTGTCAATGGCTAGAACCTGTTTCCACGCTGGCTACCTCATGGTAAATACAAAACCTCGGCTCTCTAATCTCAACTATTTTACCAGAGAATCCAGCCACAAACCAGCAGTTCTTCACAGCTCAGCAGGAGCACAAAGGAGAGGCCCAGAAATTTCAGCCACTGAAATGCTGAAATTCATTGCCTTTCTGTGATGGTCACCTCTTTTTTCTTTCTGAGACTCTGTAAAGGAGTGGATGAAAAATTTCAGTGTCAAGGTTTCTTGCAGTAACCTCGCGATTGTCTGCACTCTCTGTCAAGGTCCAGGATTCCCTGAGCAGAGCTGGACTCTCTGTTTTCTTTTTTTTCTGGTTTTGTGCAAAGTCCTGGCTGTGCTGCTGGCACCTGTACTTTGAAGTGCAGAGGTCTCTGTTCCTTCCCTTTCTCCCCAGTTTCACGCTGAAAGGTGCAGGTCCCAGGATGCGAAACTTGGTATCCCACTTCAGTATTGAGCCTCAGTCGGGCATGCTGATTGCCTCCCAGCCTGGTGTGAATGTTGAGATACTCTTCCACCCCACAGCTGAGATCCTCCTCAAGAACAAACCCGTCCTATACTGCCAGGTGAGCTGCCTGGGCCAGGCTGTGTTACCACACAGTGTTTTGGGAGCGTAAACAGGATAGGTGTCTTCTGGAAGGAAGGCTTTAACTGGGCAATCCTCTCTCCTACATACACAAAAAAAAGTCTTTCAAAACCATTTGGGAGGCTTCCTAAGCGGAGCTGAGAATCTGACTCTGGAGGAGGTGTTTAAACACAGAGGGTAAACTGCTGGAGGCCTGGGGTGGAGGCTGTGGGCAGGGGTAGAGGCTGGCCTCCGCTTTGTTTACCACCCCTTCCTGTGGATGCAGGTGATAGATGCCCGCTCGGGTGAAGGAGGCCAGATTGTTGCCAACATCCCAGTGAGGGTGTCGGCAAAAGCTGTGTACAGCAAGTACAGTATTCAGCCTGCCTCGCCCATCAACTTTGGTGCCATAGTCAAGGGCACCAAGAAAACCCAGACTGTCACGCTGGAGAACAAAGGCATGCTCAACTTCAGATTCCGCATCCTCCAAGCACCCAAGGATGCACCTGCACTGGAAAGAGAAAGGTACGAGAAGCCCTGCACCACCCTTCATGTCTGAGGAGGCACCAGCCCACAGCTGGTATGGGGCAGACAGCCAGGAGACATGGGCTGACCAGGGATGCAAATTGTCCATTTGCATCCCTGGCTTGGGGAGCGGGAGCAAAAAAAATGCCTCAGTATCCCCATGTATAGTACGAAGCTGGTGATAGAGCTGCTCTGTCCAGCAATGGGTGCTGCAGGCTGCTGCTCTCTGTGAGCCATCAGGAGCAGGAATGCTTTCCTCCATGAGGAGGAAGGCCAGCTTTGGCCTCAGAGAAAGGCAGGGGAGCTCAGCATGACAGATACCTCTGCTTTCTCCTCTCAGTTCAAAGCAAGGGGAATCTGCTCCATTGGCTCCAAAGCACTCAGTGGGAAGGAAATCAAGCGCTGTGACACAGGTGGGTGACTCCTGCTCCCCCAAGACGTGCTGCTGCAGGGGATGTGAGAAGAGGCTGCTGTGCCCAGGCTGGGGGCTCATTGCCACAGGGTGGGATGTGGTCTGCGGGGTGGAGCCCAGTATCTGCTCAGTCCCACTGACAGCCCTGTACTCTGGCTCTGACCTGGAGTTGTGGGGTCAAAGGAGGGGAGCAGCTCCTGTGTTTGGTAGCTGCTAGCCAGCATAGGTCTATGAACACCACAGAAACCAAAACATCCCCCACCGAACTACCAGTCCACAGAGCTCAGACAACATTGCTTTTTCTTCTTCCCAGTCCCCTACCTCTCTCCCATCATTTCTCACAGCTATTTCTGCCTCTCCTGTGTTTTACCTCTGGAGGTTGAAGGATCACAGCTACCACCTTCATTCTTTACACTCAAACTCCTTCCTCTCTGCCACTTGGGACAGGCTTGCAGCTCCTCCTGGCTTGTCAGTCTCAGCCTTGGGCTGCCTTTGGGTCATGGAGTCATCCTTCCCTGCCCTGGGACTGGGTGCTTGGGCTCAGCTGGAGGCCAAGACGGGGCATACTCCTTGCTGGGGTGCTCAAGGCACAGCTCTTAGGCATCAGCCTCTCCTGGAACTTTTTCTGCAGGGTCACCTCAGTCTTGGCATGTTCACGGTGTCCCCTTGCTCCGGCTCCATCGCTCCGTGGGGCCAGCAGAAGATCACAGTGGAGTGCTTCGCAGGGCAGGAGGGGATGTGTGAGGAGCACATTTACTTTGACATCACGAGCAGAGACCCCATGGACAATCCCCTTGGCATTCCCTTTACCCTGACTGCCGAGTCCTGCCTCCCAGGTATGTACTGTCCACAGGTTCCCATGGTCAGAGGTGCTGCCGATCAGCACCTACACTTGCTGCTTGGATAGAAGGGCACGCTGGCCCTGGTGTCCCACTTTAAAATCCTCAGAGGTTCCAGCCCTCTTCAAGTCCACCAGTGGACTCATCCCTGCCAGGCTGGGAGGGATGTGTGGAAGGATAAAAGGAAAGCAATGCTCTTTAAGACTGGGGTTGACTGAGCTCCATCCTCACAGCCAGGTCCCGCACGCAAGGCTGGGTTTAGCAGTCATCCGGGCAAAAAGGGCTTATCAAGCCTTCTGAGAGGCCAGCAGTTTCCAGATAAATTCATCAGGGAGGCTTCTCCATGCTCATCCCTCTGGTCTGTCCACAGCACTTGTTGAGGATGTCACGTTAATCTTTGAGGAGTACCCGATCTGCAGCAGCACCAACCTCAGCCGCAAGCTGCGGTCGCTGAAAGGCAACAGCCTGTTCATCAGAGATGAGAACAAATTCATCTTCAACAAGGTTGTGGTTGGGCAACAGGCAGAAGCTCACTTCAAGATCTACAGTGCAAGCAGTCTCTCATGTGACGTGGTCCTCTCCATCAAACCCCTGCATGGAGAGGTAAGAACAGGAGGCCAAGGTGCTGGTTGCCCTCTAAAGGCTGTGTGAGAGCGTGCTTTGTTCTCCAGATGCATTGCTTCCTCTGGCCCAGACTAGTCTAGCTCAGTGCAGGTCAAACTGCAGGGGAGAGCAGCAGAGCCAGGGAACAGTTGTGTTGAATTGTGCATGTCTCGGGCAATGTTTCAGCTCGCACCTCTGGGTCTTCGGTGGGAGAAGTGAATCCTTCTGAACCTCTCTTGGAAGCGCACTCAGAGAGGGGCTGTTAGGAACTGACATGCCAGGGCTCCAAACAGAGCATTTCCTCAGGCTCCCTGGCTCTTCCTTCTCAGTAAAGGCCAGTTCTAGGTTATTTGCAGGGTTTTCCATGCAGTGCCCACCTCCCATATATGCTGGAGCAGCTTCCAGTGCTCTAAACACACAGTGCTTTAGCACGAGGTCAGCATTGCCTGGGAGGGAGGGAGCCTGCCCAGGGAAGCAGGAAGGAAGGCACACTGTCAGGGGCTGTCCTCAGTGATGCATTTATGAATAAAACTGTGTCATGTTGAAAGGTGTTTTCTCCTAACACTGCTCTGTGGGTTCCCCCAAGGATAAAAGCCCTATCAACAACATTTTCAAGTTGCATCCAGTCAAGCTGTCTGTTCCCGGCTCATCCTGTGCCGTTGCTACGGTGACCTTCACCCCACAAGAGGAGCGGAACTACGAATGCACCTTCAAGGCTTCCCTTGTCATCCCAAAAAGGTAACTGACCCTGTGAAATATTGGGGGAGGCCTTTCTGAAAGCTGCCTCTCCATTGGGAAGGCACAGACCTCTTGTTAACTCTAATGCTTTCAGTAGCCTTAGGCAGAGTGCTTGGCATGGGATGATCTGGGAGGCAGTAACTGTTAGAGCAGAGCAGAAAAGTGAGGCTCATGCTTTAGCCTGTACGAGGAGCTATGAAGACAGGGCAACATTAGGTAGCCAACTGGAAGTTACTGAGATGTGCTGCAGCTGAGCTGGGCATTTCCAAGGATAGAGACTTAGATGAAGCAGTTTCTGTGCCAGCAAGTTGGCAGTCACAATTTCCTCCTTGTTTCTGTAAAATTAAGTGATCCTCTGTGACTCCCTGACATTTATTAAGCTATTTTATGTGAGTGATTGAAGCTGATATGAAAGAAGAGCCCAGTTCCTCTGCCCTGGAACCTGTGTATTTGTGGCTTTGACCTGCTCTTCCTCAACCCTTTCATGGCTGAATTGGAATAAGAGAAGTCTAATTTGTAATAAGCAATTGCTTTTTTACTGTTCTTGGAAATAATCTTTACTGATGGTGATGCTGATTTAGTTTTGCCTTCTTGTTCTTGTACTGCTTTCATGCTGTGCTTTTGCTTGTTGCATGTCTCATCTCATTGCAGCCAGGGGATTTGCCATATTTGCCTCATTACTTACCTGCTGTACTGCATGATTCAATTAAGTGAAATTATTTTTGACTGTTGTTCTGGAAGGCTCTGGCTCTTTGGAGCAGATTCCTCTTGTGAATGGCCCTGAGTAGACTGGGAAGGGGCTGGTGGGAGGCTGTGTTGTGGGGTACAGGAGCACCAGGCAGGGAAAACACTGTGGGTGGTCCTTGCTGCTTAGCTTGCCCAGTGAGAAATGGGTTAGTGCCAGCTGAAATTGTTTCTGTGCCTCTCCTGCAGCCCCGTGAAAATTAAACCCCAACACCTGACCTTCACCATCAGTGGGAAGGGGCATGAGCCACAGGTGACAGTCGTGTGCCCAAGTGCTCGCAGCCGGAGGGGAAATGCTGTGCTGCGCTTCAAGAGGCTCCAGCTGGGGGATTCAGAGATGCTGCCCCTGGTCTTCCGTAACAATGGCATCGTACCTGTCAAGGTGAGGACTTGCTCAAGGAATGGTCTGATTTGGGACCCAGTGCTTGTGGCATGGGGGTCCCAAAAAACATTGCAGACCTGGGAAGAGGTGTCAGAAATTCTTTTTAAGCAAGTGACTGATGTCTCTTCTCCAAGAAGGGAAGTTCTTGGAAATTTTCTGTCCAGTCTTTCTTCTTTGAGTTGAACACAAGAAAGGTGGTGGAGTATTTTCCCCCCTGTCTCTCAGGTCCCCTTTTGTTCTCGGGGACGTGTGTGATTTCCAAGTTCCGTTGGATTGTATTTGATGCCGTTTAGTATGTTTTAAGTAAACTTAGTTGTGGTTTAATTACATTCTGCTCATTACTTTCTGTCCTGTTTAGTTCTGTGTCAGTTCTATCCAAATGCCTCTGAACACCCTTTTTTCCTGGCTAGTTTGACTTAACTTATGTGCTAAGTGCTGTTTGTAGTGGAGGGAGGTGCTGCGTTCCCATGGTGGAGCAGCAGCACTGCAGTGCCAGTCCACATGCCATCCGGTACTCACACCAGCGTCATTGTGCTCTGTGTTCCCTTTTCTCAGTTTATGGTACATCTGGAGGATGAGCAGGGAGCGTTCTTTATGAAAGCCAGGAAAGCCACATTCAAGAGATTGCACACTGAAGATGTGGAAGAGGACTCCACTGAGAATGGTAAATTCATTAACCATGAAGTGTGATCATGTACAGAGGGGAAAACGTGTGCTCTGCTCTTGGCTTGTCTAAGCAGCAGCCAGATGTTCGACCCAGTTTCTTTCCTTGGGCTCTCTGTCCCCAAGCTTTTCTTGAGTACCCTTTGCAAGGTTTCCTCCTAGCAAGTTGTAGGAAGTTCTTCTGTTCTTCTAGACATGGTGGGTTGAGTTGTGGCACACTGTCACTACCTCAGTGGAACCTCTGAGATCTTTGCCGCACGTGGGAAGGCACCAGCCTGAACAGGGGCAGCCCTTGAACACACAGCCAGACAGCTTCTGCCAAAAGCACTCTTTGGCTCAGCTTTCCATATGGCTGGAGCTGGCTGGAAGCAGATGGAATGAGGGCTGGGCATTAGCAGCTGAGGTTAAGCTGCTTAAGTGGTGATGTATCTGGAGGTGGCAGTCTTGTGAACACAGGAAGAGGGTCTGGAACCACTGGAGGGAGAACGTGTGCTTAGAAGGCAGCTGGTTTCAACCTCTTATTCCTCATATACCCTATGGAAATATTTCCTCTGTACAGCTGTACGACTTAACTCTGATTTCCATTGCTGTGCAGTGAGCAAGCACCCAAAGAAGCCCTTCCTGCTTCTGCATCACGGGCAAGTGGCAGAGTTTGATGTAATTTTCAAACCCACCCTGGCTCAACATCTGGAAGGGAGGATTTGTGTGTCAGTGGTGAACATCTACTCTAACAAGACCCAAATAGAGCTGGTGGGTGAAGGCCACGAGGATGAATTCACCCTCGATGGACTAGAGGAAGACACACAGGAGAGGAACGCTGAGAGCAGTGTGAAGAGAGACATCATTGATGGTAAGAGAGGAGAGGCTGCCAGGCTGGAGCAAGGAAGAGGAAAATGTCTCATCACATGTGTCCTCTCTCTAGCCAGGCCTGGCTGTTACCCACTGGACTTGGTGGCCTGTGGGTGTGGCAGCCATGCATGCAGAGCAGTGTGTGCTGTGCTGCATGTCGCTGGCTTAGGGATGTGTCAGGGTGTTTCCCTGAAAGTGGTGGGATGGGGAACTGTCTGGGGAGCTCTGTCCCAGAGGGAGGAAGGCTTGGAGCAAGGAAGCACTGGACACACAGGTGTCTGTGCACGTGAGGGGAGTGGGTGGACCTCACTGCATGCTGAGATCCCTTGCTCTCCTCCTTAACAGCTGTCAGAGTGAATCACATCCAGTTTGGGGACTGTCATGTTGGGAAGCACTACTGCAGGACCTTCACCATCACCAACCACACCCGTACGAAGGTCATGTGCTTTGAGTGGGAGGCAGATGCCCCATTCCGGTTCTCCCCGAAGGTGAGTGTGGACTGCTCTGCCTTTCCCCATTGCTCAAGCCCTGCCCTGGTGCACCCAGGAGCTGGCAGGGAGTCCTCACGTACCAGTGATAGCCCATTCCAGTGCCACATAGGAGATGTAGTCCCTGGCTTGGCTGGGCCAAGGCTGCCAGCCTTGCAGAAAATGCTCCATGTTATGGGAGGTGGCACCTTCTGTTCATACTTTTGTCTATCAAACTTCACATATATCCATGCTGAGGTGCAGATTCCTGGCACAGCTGCTCACCGCATCCGTACCTTTTGCTGTCAGTACTGGTCTTGGCAGTGCTCCCAGTTTGGTCTTGACTCCCTGATTCTCCCTAGGTGGGACACCTCCACCCTGGCTGTGCCAAGAGCATCACAGTGACCTTGAAATCAGATATCCCAGCCACCTTCAGGAGGCATCTTGTGAAATGTAAGGTGGCCGAGATCAACTTTGAGCTGCCACAAACGAAGGTTGAGGACTGGGACGACGGAATGCGTGTTGTCACGTGGAAGGATACCACCAGGAAACTCCCGGGAGCCAGATGGCCTATAAAAGAGAGGGTAAGAAGCAAAACAGCAAAAAATCCAGCAAAAAAAGCCAACCCAGCTTTTACAAAAAGAGCCACCATAACACCACCACTGCTGGCTGAGCAGCTCCTGCTTCCTCTGGACACTGGACAGCCGTGAGATTCACCAGCAGTGCATTCTAGGGGAGAGGTGGATGCACAGTGACCCCATACACTCACACAAGAGGGGGAAGCCTTTTGACAAGAGACTTTTAGCCACACACAAACTCTCAGTCTGTGCCACAAGCACAAGTGTTGCAGGCCGTGTTGAATGGGAGACAATATTTTATGATTCTGTCCCATTTTATGGTGTTAGCAATCTCTTCACCCGATTCGGTGCCTTTTCACCAACAAGGAGTTAAGTCTGCTGCACTCTGTTCTTTTGAAGTGGAGAGAAGTACACTCTTCTGCATGTGCTGGTGAGCTCCACATTCTGTCTGCATGGATACCAGAGATTTTAGTTGTGATCTCTGTATTGTGTGGGATATCTCATCATGGAGTAGCCCAGGCACTAGATGACAGTATGGAGGAGTCTGGAAAAGGATCATCTCCAGAAACTCTTGCTTTTACTGTCATCATTGCCAAACACACTCATCTTGGGTGAAGGTTCTTTCCGAGTTTCTGGACCATTCTAAGGCCTCTAAACCATCCTCTTTTCTATCAGAACATCTGCAGTTGGAGACTTTCCTGGTGAGATCTTTCACATCCCAAAATGCCCATCCCCAGCTCCCAGCAGTGTGGCTGCTGCTCCACACGACATCTGGAGAGCACTTGCTCCTAAGACAAGAAGAAAAAGGTGCTTTCTAGAACTCTTCAGTCTTTGGGTTTTCCATCCACAGAGCTCCAGCAGGGAAACTTAACCCTAATTTTGAGACCTGCTGGATTTATAGGGAACCAAGAAAAAAGTCAGTTCCTCTACAAAGTTGAAGTACAGGGACTGGAAGGCAGCTATAGCCTTCATGGATATATTAACAGCTGTGGTGGAGACTGCTGTGATCAGTGGGTTGAAACAAATACTGTAGCAGAACAGCCCCCATTTGGTCATCTTTCCAGGGAAGTAAAAGTGAATGCTCCTTTCTAGTCCCTCTATGAGGCTGATCTTGGAGGCCAAAATATTTCCTTCTCAGCCTGGCTTTCTGGGCTCTGCTCAGTGATTCTTCCCTCCTCTGTTCCCAGGTGCTCGAGACAGTCCCAGAACCAGCTCACACTGTGGTGAAGGAGAGCAGCCATGAGGCCGAGGTGTACCTCAGTGCCCTTGTTGCCTACGCCGAGTTTGAACTGAGCACCGCCGTGGTTCGGTTCAACGATACCTTCCCCTTCCAGACAAGGACGGCCACGTGAGTGCTGGAGGCCAGGCAGGGCCCTGCGAACAGGAACTGCCTTTGCCCAGGGCTGGTTGACCCTGTGCCTGCTTCCCAAAACTCTACCCCAGCCAAAATCAGCACAGGCCCCTTTCCATGTACACAAAGCCAAGCAGGAGATGGTGGTCAGGAGAGGTTCAATGCTGCCATGCCTTTCTGCTGAGAACAGCCATGGGTTTGCTTTCACTGCATGTCCCCTGTCCTCATCTGCTCAAGAATAAGTTTGCAGTCAAACCAGGACCTAAAGTCCAGAGTAAGCCCCTTAGCTTTGACATCCTGGGCCACCCAGGCCCAGGGCACCATGTTGGCCCTTTCCTCTTAAACTTCCAGACTTTGAAATACTTTTTTGGGCCACCCAGGACAGCAGTCTGAGCATGGCAGGATTTTTTTTGCCTGGGGAAGAAGATGCTCCTCAGCAGAAAGTGGTACCAGGAGTCCATCAGACAATGTTGCTGTGCCATTTGCTTTACATTTATTGGATGTTTTCTTTTTATTTCTCCTCCTTGCTTTTCAGTTTCACGATGCACAACACAGGAAAGGTAGCCCTGGAATACTCCTGGGAGAAAGTCAGAGATAGTGATGAAGAGATAGTGATGAAGCCGTACTCAAAGACTCTGATGTGTAAGGGCATTTCACTTGGTAGCTGAGGGCCTGGGGAGAAGACCCTGCCACTTCACCCCAAAACATGAATTGCTTTTTCACCCTTGTCCACATGTCCACTTTCATCAGCATCCTCCCAGCTGCAGCTGGAGAGTTTTCTCCTTGCCCCCCGTTGCCTTTCAGCCCTTCTGTTCTTGCTCTGCCACTTCTGCTCTGCAAAGGAGCTGAGCTGGGCTCTGGGGAGAGCCACGTGCTGGGTCACGACTGGGAAGGGGGACATCAGGTCATCTCTTTGGGAAGTCTGAGACTGGGAAAAACAATGGCGTAATGAGTGAGCTGCCCTGCAGCCACTGTCTGTGTGCAGTTCCCCACCCCAGGGCAAGTGCAAAGTCACTGTCTAAAACCAACCCTCCTGTTTTGGCACGGGAGTGTGTGCTGCAGGCAGAGACCCTGCTCCCAGATGCTCTATTTCCTGCTGAAGGTACTTGTCCAGAAATGCTCCCAGTGCATGCCAGCTCTCTTCCACCCACGTGCAGCAGGAGGCAGAGTTGCTGGGAGCATAGGATTTTGTATTTGAAAGGTGTCCTCTTCCTCTCTGCAGGCAAGTTCCTCTCCTCTGATACTGTGAGGCATCGCGGAAAACTGCTGCGTCATTTCTGGAGGCAGCAGGAGCATCCTTTTGAGATGCAGCCTTCTGCGCTGCAGGAGCAACAGCAGCTTGCCAAGCTGCGTGCCGAGCCACTGCAGCTGGATTCTGAGGAGGAATATTCCGAGGAGAAGGAGCAGGATTTCCTGGAGCAGCTGCAGCAGTATTGCGAGCAGCTGCAGCAGGATTTCGAGGAGGAGGAGGAGGATTCTGAGGAGAAGGAGCAGGATTTCCAAGAGCAGCTGCAGCAGGATTCTGAGCAGCTGTTGGAGGATTTGCAGGAGCAGCTGCAGCAGGATTCCAAGCAGCTGCTGGAGGATTTCCAGGAGCAGCAGCAGGATACCGAGCAGCTGCTGGAGGATTTCCAGGAGCAGCAGCAGGATACCGAGCAGCTGCTGGAGGATTTCCAGGAGCAGCAGCAGGATACCGAGCAGCTGCTGGAGGATTTCCAGGAGCAGCAGCAGGATACCGAGCAGCTGCTGGAGGATTTCCAGGAGCAGCAGCAGGATTCTGAGCAGCTGCTGGAGGCTCTCCATAAGAAGATCCAGGAGAATTTCAAGAAGATGCGGCAGAATGAAGAGAAGTGGCAGCAGACTCTCCTGGAGCTGCGGCAGGAGTGCGAGGAGCCGCCATTCCAACGCGTGGAGTGGAACGTGGATGCCATGGACCGGGTGATAGAGATGTATGAGGCAATGCGGCTTTACTATAGGGAGCACCGGGAGTCTCTTGCAGAGCAGCAGCTTTATTTCGATGAGCAGTGGCTGGATAGGTGCCTGAGCGAGTATGAGGAGTTGTACCCGGAGCGGCACAAGCCGCCGGATTTCCATACGGAGATGCAGCGGATGTTTCAGAAGCACTATGAGAATCTAGATAAGCAGGAGCAGTATTTTGGTGAGAAGATAATGCAGCAGTTTGAGGCGTACCGTATTTACAAGAAGCGGCAGCACGAGATCGCACAGGCACAGCAGGAGGCTGAGTACCAGCGGCACCAGCGGTACCAGCAGGAGCTGAACTATTTCAAGCATCTGCTGGAGAAGGGTGAATTCAAGAAGCTTGTGGAATACATTAATCAACAGCCAGAGGACTCGAAGAAGTGGCAGCAGGAGATCACGCAGGCACAGCAGGAGGCTGAGTACCAGCGGCACCAGCGGTACCAGCAGGACCTGAACCATTTCAAGCAGCTGCTGGAGCAGGGTGAATTCAAGAAGCTTGTGGACTACATTAATCAACAGCCACAGGACTCGGAGCCGCAGCAGCATTCTGAGGAGAAGCAGCTGGATTCGAAGAAAAAGCATTCCAAGAAGCGGCACCACTCCAAGGAACAGCACCCCTCTCAGCAGCAGCAGCCTTCCGAGGAGCAGAAGCATTCCAAGAAGCGGCCTGGCTCCAAGGAACGGCACCCTTCTCAGCAGCAGCAGCAGCAGCCTTCCAAGCAGCAGGAGCAGCCTTCTGAGCAGCAGCAGCAGTCCAAACAGCAGAAGAAGCTACACTTCTCGAGGCAAAAGCACCTCTCTCTGCAGCGTGTTAGTTCCTCCCTGGAAATCTTCCCAGATCTCGTCCATGACCTGTTCTCCATCAAGCCCTACCAGGGCACCATCGCTCCTGGCCAGAAGCAGACCTTTCACGTGCTGTTCTCCCCGGAGTGCGCAGGGAAATTTGAGACCACCCTGTTGTGCAGGTGGGAAATGTCTGGGCACTTGCCAACTCATGCTACTGATGGGTATCACTGAATCACAGGGTGGGACAGGTTGGAAGGGACCACAGTAGGTCATCTGGTCCTGCTTCCCTGCTCAAGTGGGGTCATCCCAGAGCACATGGCACACGGTTGTGTCCAGAGGGCTCTGGAATAATTCCAGTGAGGAATACTCCACACCCTCACTGGGCAGCCTGTCACCCGCACAGGAAAGAGGTTCTTCTTCGGGTTCAGGTGGAACTTCTGTTCAGGTTCTGCCCGTTGCCTCTTGTCCTGTTGCTGGGCGCCACCAAGCACAGCCTGGTTCATCCCCCTAACACCCCCCCTTCGGTCCCTCTGACTGGGATGGGAGGGTGGGCCTGGAGACAAGCAGCCCCAGGGAGGCAGCAGAAACACCTACATACAGGAGCACAGAAAGATCATCATCTGGCCTTGGTAAAAGCAAGTAGGGAGACACTGGGAAAAGACACTGTATGGAACATTAAGCTCCTAGAGGGTTGCAAAATCTGGAATGAGAGGTCCAGAATGGCTGTCAAGGAACCAGCCAGTCCCTAGCTCTGCTTCCTTTTGGGACAAGCAAGGCCTGCTTCTCTACACAGAACACGGTGTGCTGCAATTGGTCCCCAGGCACTTAACTGGTCACATTCCTGCCCTTCCACTTCTGTAGCCTCCCCGCAGTGAGTGCAGTTGTTTACTTTGCTGCTCACTGCTTGCACAGAGAGAGGATGCAACACTGTGTGCTCTGAAAGGAGACAGAAAAGCAGCTGGCTGGAAATGGTGTGGTTAATACCAGTCCCTTTCTTCCTAGGATTCCTAACCTGAAGCCGACTCAGAAGAAAGCACGGGTGATTCTGAAAGGCAGAGCCCAGGAGCGCAAGAGTCCTGATGAACCGAAACTCTCTGCATTACAGCAGACAGAGAAGGGCCAAGGACCCAAGAAGCACGTGCACTGGAAACCAATGCATGAGTGACAGCATTTGTGTCAGCTGGAGCATCCGGAAGGAGCCAACAACATCGTGTTTTCTGCTGCTGATGGTCTCCCACCCTTCACCAGAGACCTCTGCAGCTATCCTTCCAAGCTCCAGTGAACAAACTTGTTACCTTTTTGACTACCTCAATTAATTTTGACTACCTAAATTACATCTTCATTATATTGCTAATAAATTGTTAAGGCATCAAATTAACTGTCAGCTTGTCTTGGTTTGAAAGACAGGTGTCTGTCTTTAGGACCTCCCTGGAATGGAGAATGTGACCCCCTTCCCTCCAAATCATTATAACTTTGAAATTAAGGGGCTTTCAGGCAAAGATATGGAAAAAGGAGTAACATTTCTTTACTAGTATGTGTAACAGTGCAAACAAACAACAACAGGGGCAGCAACAACAACAAAGAGGAGCAGAACGCAGCACCGGCCTCTCCTGGCTGCAGGCCCTTTCCGCCTCTGTGCAGTGGTTCCCCCGCGCCTGCAGGGGGCGCTGTGGCGCCAGCGCGGCCATCTTTCTCCTCATGGACAGCAGCGGACACGCCGGTGGAAGGGATGGAAAAGGGGCTTGCTTTACAACTCACAGGGCAGCCAGTCCCGGTGCCCCTGCGAATAGCGAAATCAGCTGTAGCAGCAACCTTGGAAGCAGCAAGCTGGAACAGCAGGGACAAGCAAAATCCCAGAGCAGTAAGCAAGATACGTCAGAAACTCCACAGAAGTGCCACAGCGGTACCGGGAACCGCGGGGCATTCCGGCAGGCAGGGACTGCAGGGCCACAGAGTAGCAAAAAACGCCAGAGCAATAGCAGAGGCACGGCGGGGCTGGGCAGCAGCAGCCCAGCTCCTGAACATGGCTGGGAGAGGCTCCCCTGGAGGGGAAAAGGGCCCTGGGTCCCGGGATTTCCCCTGAGGCATGTGAGCAGATGGTGAAATAACACAACCGGGGGCTTGTCACCACGAGCCCCGGCGTGCCCTCGGGCAGAGGGACGCAGCGTTGGCCTCCACAGCGTCCTCGCTGGACGGCTCAGTGGAATCGGCGTGAGATGGGTGCGTGCGCTGGCTCCTCCTCAGAGGAAACACGTCGGGCAGCCGATGATCAGGCTGGCGTTTGCCCGGAGGCAAAGAAGGCAAGAGGGGCTTCTGGTGTGACTTCCAACAGGTTTATTTGCAGGAGGGACCAGGGACCAGCAAAAGCCCCAAGGAGACGCGGGCTAGTCCCTTTATGGGGGTGGTGGAGTAAGGCGGAGAAAGAGAAAACAACCAGTGGGATACAAGCAGAAGGGAGGATACAATTTTTCAGAACAAATGGGGAAAACAGGGAGGCAGGAGTCGTAACAGGGAACCAATTAATAACTAAAGAAGGGAGAACTTTCTGGAACAGGGGGAGGTAATTTAGGATTGGGAGCCACCCAGGGGGAGGTAACCTAGAGCTCAGTGATCTCTTCTGGTGACTGACATTTGATGGTTTCAGCCCGAGAGCTGAGCCACCCCAACAGTGGAAGGGCGCCCCCTAGTGAGGTAGGGTGTTAGAAAGGCTCCAGTACAATGGCTGCTACCACAAGCAGAGCTTCGCCAGTAGTCGGGGTACCAGGAGGAGTTGTGCTTCAGTGCCGATGCCCTCCGAGGCGGCCTTAATTCCGTCATAGGCAGCCAAGATTTCCTTCTCTGTTGGGGTGTAGTTGGCTTCAGACCTTCTGTAACTTTGGCTCCAGAATCCCAGTGGTCGGCCCCGAGTCTCACCAGGCACCTTCTGCCAGAGGCTCCAGGACAGACCATTGTTCCCGGCTGCAGAGTAGAGCACGTTCTTCACCTCTGGTCCTGTCCTGACTGGGCCAAGGGCTACCACGTGAGTGATCTCCTGTTTGAACTGGGTGAAGGCTTGCTGCTGTTCAGGGCCCCAGTAGAAATGATTCGTCTTGCGGGTAACCAGGTAGAGAGGGCTCACGATCTGGCTGTACTCGGGAATGTGCATCCTCCAGAAACCTATGGCACCTAGGAAAGCTTGCATTTCCTTTTTGCTGGTCAGTGGGGACATCGCAGTGATGTTATTGATGATCTCGGTGGGAATCTGACACCGTCAATCTTGCCACTTTACCCCCAAGAACTGGATCTCTCAGGCTTGAGACTTTGCTTGACTTTGTTCTTTTTGATGACAAAGCCAGCTTCCAGGAGAATCTGGATGATTTTCTCTCCCTTCTCAAATACCTCCATTGCCATGTTCCCCCACACAATGATGTCATCAATGTACTGCAGATGTTCTGGAGCCTCACCCTTTTCTAGTGCAGTCTGGATCAGTCCATGACAGATGGTGGGACTGTGCTTCCACCCCTGGGGCAGTCGGTTCCAGGTGTACTGCACGCCCCTCCATGTGAAGGCAAACTGAGGCCTGCACTCTGCTGCCAGAGGAATAGAGAAGAATGCATTGGCAATGTCAATAGTGGCGTACCGCTTGGCTGCTTTGGACTCCAGCTCGTACTGGAGCTCCAACATGTCCGGCACGGCAGCGCTCAGCGGTGGAGTCACTTCATTCAAGCCACAATAGTCCACAGTCAATCTCCATTCCCTGTCAGACTTCTGCACAGGCCAGATGGGGCTGTTGAAAGGTGAGTGGGCCTTGCTGACCACACCTTGGCTCTCCAGCTCGCGGATCATCTTGTGGATGGGGCTCACAGCATCTCAGTCCAATACTGCCAGCAGTGCACCATCCAGGTGGCAGTTGGGACACACTGCTCTTCCACCTTCAGGAGGCCAACTGCAATAGGATTTTCTGATAGTCCAGGCAAGGTGTTCAATTGCCTAATGCCCTCTGCCTTTACAACAGTTATCCCAAACGCCCACCTGGGTCCTTTTGGGTCTCTGTAATAGCCATTCCGGAGGAAGTCTATGCCCAGAATACACGGGGCCTCTGGGCCGGTCTCAATAGGGTGTTTCTGCCACTCCTTCCCAATCCAGCTCACCTCAGCTTCCAACAGGGTGAACTGGTGTGATCCCCTGTCACCCCAGCAGTGGTGCCCAGAAACAGGTTCTGCCCCACATGTCCCAATGGCATTAGGGTACACTGCGCACCAGCATCGACTAAGGCTTCATATTTTTGTGACTCTGATGTGCCAGGCCATCGGATCCACACTGTCCAAAAGACCTGATTCTCCCGTGCCTCTTCCTGGCTAGAGGCAGGGCCCCTCTAGCCCTGGTTAGCATTCCCTCCCTGGGCGTACATGCTAGAGGTTCCTGCAAGGGGATCTGATGTATCATCCTCCCTTCTATAATATCTGGCAGTCACAGGAGGCTGAAGCTACCTTCACTTTAGCATAATTCCCTTGGTTACTTTTTTCCTCCTGGAGGTCATGCACCTGTGCTACCAGTACAGAAGTAGGTTTCCCATCCCACCTTCTCATGTTTTCCCCGTGGTCACACAGGAAGAACCACAGGTCAGCTTGTGGGGTGTACCCCCTCTCCTCTCCTCTCCCTAGCTGGGGGATGTTGAGCTCTGACTTGGGGGCCTGTGACTTCCACTGGTGCCACACTGTTTGTCCTCACCTCCCCAGTCTGCTCTTTAAACTCCTCTTTGAGGTCCCTAACCACAGCAGAGACATGAGCCTACATCAGGCCATTGACCAAACTCTCATCATTCCTGAGCCTGTTGGCGACGGAACCCACTGTCTCTCAGTTGTCCTTGGCATTAATCGTTGCAATGAAGGTGGTGTATTTGGGTGGCCCTATGTCAGAGACTGAAATACTATATTTTATGACTTAAACATTTTCTTAAAGGACTTTAAAAACTGTATTACAAAAGCTGCAAAAAAGACTACTGCACCCTGAATAGGGCCTTGAGTGAGGCCTTTCACCACTCGCTGATGAAGATAAGATAAAGTAGCAACTTTAACTGAGTACAGATCCAGCAATCACTCTTATAAAAAGTTTTGGACACATTTTGGACCACAGTCTTATGCAAATCATGGGGTGAACCCTGAACCATGGTTACCAGTTGGGCAAACAGCAAACATGTTGTCTCGGTTTTGAAAGACAGGTGTCTGCTAAGGAAGGCAGAAGCCTCCCTTGGAATGGCAGATGCAACCCCCCTTCCCTCCGAGTTATTATAATTTTGAAATCAAGGGGCTTTTAGGCAAAGATGTAGGAAATAAGAATAACAGTTCTTTACTATTATATATCTTTATGTGTATAACCAGTCAAACAAACAACAACAACTATGACAGTAACAGCACACACAAACCCAGTCCCAGCCTTCTCAGCTGTCAGGCCCTTTCCCCTCGGGTGCAGTTCCGCTCGCAGCCGGCAGGGGCGCTGGCGGCTCCCGGTGAGCAGGGCAGGTGCGATGGTTCCCCCGCGGCTGCAGGGGGCGCTCCGGAGCGAGCTCGGGGAGCACGCGGGCAATGGCGGCCTGGGGTCCTGGGGAAGGGATGGAACAAAAGCTTCACAAACCCCTGGGCAGCCGATCCTGGTGCCCGGCCGGACCCTCGGGAACGGCAGGCTGGGATGGCAGGCTGGAATGGCAGGCTGGAGCGGCAGGGACGAGCACAAATCCTGGGTGGCAGACGAGATGTATCCAAACGGAGAACCCCCCGGAGGTCTGGGCAGGCAGGGCGAGCAGGGCTACAGCGTAGCGAAGGCTCAAAGCAGCGGCGGGGCAGGGCGGCCATGGCCCAGCCTCCAGCTGGGCAGGGAAGGTGGGCCGGTGATCCCGGGGTCTTTCTCCGCAGAAGGAAAAAAAACCAGCCGACGAAAAAATAGCTTCCCTCTCCGGCGTTCGGGGACCGAACTGCCCACACACCCAGGTGAAACAAAAGAGTAGCCAGGTGCCCCCACCCCCAGCGGGTAGCTCTTTGTTTTCCTGAAGTACCCAGCAGTTTGCCCTCTTAGCAACAGTATGGGGGAAAATTCCTTTAACAGAAAAAAACCTAGGAGAACTCCTAAAAAAACCCTAACACATGTAAAAAACAGTTTAAACTTCATCTTTCTGATTTGTATCCGTTTCTGTCTTCTTGGTAGTTTCAGGAGAAGAAACTTTCTTCACCCTGGAGTAGTAAATCCACAGTCCCTTGACCGCAGCCTTGACCGCAGTAAAAGTGGCCAGGAAAACTTGGAATGGTCCCTTCCACTTGGCTTGCAAGGGGTCGCTGTCCCAGCACTTGATGTAGACCCAGTCTCCAGGCTGGAACGGATGAGCAGCTGTGTCCAATCCTATTGGTTTGGATAACACGATGAATCTCTGGAGCTTCTGCAAAGTGGAACTCAGAGCCATTAAATAGTTCTGCAAATCATTTTTACCTTTCATATGAATTTTCCCCGGGATATGTGGAACCTGGTATGTCCTGCCATATGATATTTCATAGGGACTGATGTTGTCCCTTCGCCTTGGCTGTATGCAGACTCTCAGCAAGGCTATAGGCAGGGCTTGAACCCTTGTCATGGATGTCTCTGGACAAATCTTGCAAATCTGGGTTTTGAGGGTCCTGTTCATGCGCTCAACTTTGCCACTTGCCTGGGGCCTGTATGGTGTGTGCAGGTCCCAGGTAAGTCCCAAAATCCTGCTAACTTCCCCAACCACTGTTACAACAAAATGTGGTCCCCTGTCTGATGACAGTTCCAAAGGAACCCCAAATCTTGGTATTATATGGTTGAGCAAAGCTTTCACTACTTCTTTTGCTGTGTTGCTGCGACAGGGGAAAGCCTCAGGCCATCCACTGAAGGTGTCAGCCAGTACCAGTATATACCTGCATCCCTCTTTGCATGGCATCTCAGCAAAATCTATTTGCCAATAATCTTCTGGGAGATCTCCTGTCTTTGTCACTCCTAACACAACTCTTTTGCTTGTGTCAGGGTTGTTTTTACAGCAGGTTTCACACTTGCTTGTTACAGACTGTACAATATCAGTCATCCCTCTCCCTATCACTACTTTCCTCAAATGTTTTAAAAGATTTTCTGTTTCCCAATGGGTACTTTCATACTCTTGTTGGGCTATTTCCCGAAGGATCAGGGGTGGAACTACAACTTGTCCTACCAGGGTAACACCCCCACCCACCTTCTTTGATTTCAGCCTTAAGCAACTTGATTAATTTGTGATCCCTCTGATCGTATTTTGGGGTAAATGATGACAAATCTGTCCCTTTCTGTGCTACCACTGCAAAAATGCCTTTTTCTGCAATCCCCCTGGCTGTTTCGTCAGCAAAACAATTTCCCAGTTCGGGGGCTGTTTTCCCTTTTTGATGACCCTTGCAATGCATGATTGCCACTTCCGTAGGCTTCCAAATGCTCTGTAAAAGTGCAAGAATCTGTTTAGCATGCTTAACTTCATTACCTTGAGCAGTCAGCAGGCCACGTTCCTTCCAAATAGCTCTGTGGGCATGAACAACACTGAAGGTATATTTGGAATCAGTCCACATGTTCACCTTCTTCCCCTCGCTCAGTTCCAGAGCTCTCGTTAGTGCAATGAGTTCAGCTTTCTGTGATGATACATCTGGAGGCAAGGCTTTTGCCTCAATGATTTTATCTGAGGTGGTTACAGCGTAACCGGTCATCTTCCTACCGTTTCTCATGAAGCTGCTCCCATCAGCGTACAATTCCCAGTCTGGATCCTTCAAAGGAACACCCTTCAGGTCTGGTCTGCTGGAATTAGTTTCCTCTATTGACTGCAAACAATCATGCTCAGGCAGACCATCAAGTAACGTGGATGATAAAAACATCACAGGGTTTACCACAGAAGTTGTCTTCAGAGTAACACCATCCTGTTCCAACAACACAGATTGGTATTTGAGCATCCTGCTAGGGGAGAGCCAGTGTCCCCCCTTTTGCTCCAGCACATTTATCACTGCATGGGGTACATACACGACAATGTGCTGCCCAAGGGTGAATTTATGGGCCTCCTGTAGCAGAAGGACTGTTGCTGCCACAGCTCTCAAGCATCCTGGCCAACCCTGGGCTACCTTGTCTGGTTGTTTTGAGAAATAGGCCACAGCTCTTCACTGGTCTCCAAGGTGCTGTGCCAGTACCCCCAGAGCAACATTCAGTCGCTCATGTGTAAAGAGTTCAAAAGGTTTAGTCAAGTCCGGCAGCCCCAGAGCTGGGGCTGACATCAAGGAATGTTTCAGTTGTTTAAATGCAGCCCTGGCATTCTCTGTCCTCGTGATTGTCCCTTTTTCAGCTGCTTTAAGCACCTCATATAAAGGTCTCACCAGTATACCGTAGTTTGATATCCACAGGTGACACCAACCCACCATTCCCAGGAAGGCCTGCATGTCCCTTACGGTATGGGGCTCTGGAAGTCGACAGATGGCTTCCTTCTGTTCTCTGCTGAGTTGGCGATGTCCACGGAAAATTGTGTCCAACGTGTCTTGGCCGCTATCAAGATGTCATCAACATACTGGAGAACCGCTCCTCCTGGTTCTTGTTTCCTCCAGTCCTCAAGCTCCTTTGCCAACTGGTTTCCAAATATGGTCAGGCTGTTTTTGAATCCTTGTGGTAAAACTGTCCAGGTGAGCTGGGTCTTTCTCCCTGTTTCAGGATTCTCCCACTCAAAAGCAAAGAGTTCTTGGCTATTCTTATGCACAGGAATGCAGAAAAAGGCATGCTTGAGATCTAAAGCAGCGAACCACCCTAACTGATTTGTTAGTGTTGTCAAAAGTGTGTAAGGATTTGCTACCACTGGGTGTATGTCCTCTGTTATCTTGTTGATTTCCCTCAAATCCTGTACCAACCTGTAGCTTTTACCATCAGCTTTCTTTACTGGCAAGATTGGTGTGTTGTACCTGGATTCACATTCTACTAACAACCCAAATTTGAGAAACTTTTCAATCACAGGTACTAATCCCTTGCGAGCTTCTAATTTCAGAGGATATTGTCTTTGTCTTACTGGTGGAGCCCCTGCTTTGAGTGTAATACTCACAGGTTCAGCTTTTTTGGATCTCCCAGGAGAATCATTGGCCCACACTATTTGAATGACAGCCTCTTCAACTTCTTTGGGAATTTTTCCATGGCATTCCTGTACAAGTATAGCAGCTGCTTTGATAATTTTAGATTCTGGGATTATAACTTTCACTCCCCCCTCCTTGGAAAACTTAATTTCTGCTTCCAATTTTTCCAATAAATCTCTGCCCAGTAATGGCATTGGGGAATTTGGCATATACAGGAACTGGTGAGTGACCCAGTGTTTTCCCAATTTAAATTTTAAAGGTTGGAGAAAAGGCCTTGTTTCACTTACCCCTGTAGCTCTGAACACATCCAGAGTGTCTTGACTCAGTTTACCTTTTAAAGTATTTAACACAGAATATGTTGCCCCTGTACCAACCAGAAATTCACCATCACCATTCCCCAGCTTAGCTACAACCGAAGGCTCTGCTGGGGTAGTTACCTTCGGTCCCCGTCAGTCCATATTTACAGTTAGTTCCAAAACTGGGGGCTTCTTTTCTGCTCACGATGGACACTCATTTTTCCAGTGCCCCCGTTTTTTGCAAATCGCGCATTGGTCCTCAGCTAGGGGAAAAGGGGGACCCCTTTTTGATGTTCCAGATGACTTTCCTTTATCATATTTCTTTTTGTGGTGTGGTTTATTATGTTAATCTTTGTTTGCTAAGTCCCTGTTCTGCTATACCTTCCAGGCTACATTCAACAATTTACTTATGTCCGGTGGCCCATCTATCTTTTGCAGCTTTATGTCATTAGCAGATTGACCTATAAACAGGTAGGCCAGGTGGATCTGCTGCTCAGGTGAGTCAGGGTCTAAGGTAGTGTATTTTTGTGCAGCCTCTTTAAGCCTATTTAGAAACTCTGTGGGGGTCTCATTTGGATTTTGTTTGATCTCATATAACCTAGCCCAATTCACTGCTTTAGGAACAGCACATTTTAGCCCAACAACCACCCATTTCTGGTATCACTTCAGCTTTTCCATCTATTCTGGGACACTGGGATCCCAGCCAGGGTTTGCTAGGGGATAGATGTCATTAATTGACCCTTGGAGACTCCCAGTTGCAATTTGAGTTTCTATAGCAGATATAGCAGCCTTGTTGACCATTTCTCTCTCTGTTTTATCCAATAATTCATCTAGCATAACATTTCGATCACCCCAATCTGGGTTTGGGGATTTTATGGCCATTTCTACACACACAGCTACTCTTTCCGGGTTGTCCCTGTACTTCCCAATTGAGTTTTTCCACTGCTGCAATTCTCCAAGGGAAAACGGTGTTTTCATATAAATCACTCCTTGATTTCCCACAGCCTGTCTCAGAAGTGCTTCTAATGCAAGTTCTTCCTGCCCCCCTTTATCTGCTTTGGGCCTTGTGTGTTTAGCGACGGGACTGACTGCTCTCATAGCTTCTCGGGCTATCCTGCCCCTTCTTCTACCACCCTCCCTGTGAGAACCATCTGTATCAGAATCATCCCATTCGCTTTTAATTGAAATTGCTTCATTGGTTTTAAAGATTGTTCCAGCCGAATGTTGATCAGGAGCTGTCTCGCTCTTTGCGGCAGTGGAGGGGTAGGGAGGCAGGGGCTGCAAGCAGCTTCTCCCGTCCCCTGGCTCTGTAAGAGCCGCCTGGGTCGGGGCCATCCCATGTGCCCTCAGCTTTAACACTGCCTGTGCCGCGGGGTGGGGAGAGCGAGCGGCTCTGCCTGTCCCCAGGTGTCAAGCTTGTGGTTCTCCGTACCGGGGAATGCTGCTGCAATTGCCCGTGTCCATTCCTGCCTTCACTTCCGTGTTCAGGGTACCTGGGGAAAGGCGGCCAGCCTGCCCCTTCCCCTCCCCCTTCCCTGTCTCTGCCTCTGGGGCGGTCAGGGGGCGGTGGCACACCCGCATCTCTCCCGCCTCTGTGCCCGCCCTCCGCCCCTGACGAGGCCGGGCTGGGGGAGGCTCTGCGTCGCTCCTCGGCTCGGAGCTGGCTGCTCGCTCCCTCCGCCACTCCTGCTCGGACAGCAGCGGAGGCAGCGGCGGCAGTGGTAGTGGAAAGCTGGAAAGCAAAATGCTCAGCTGCCCCATGGCCATCTCCACTTCCTTCCACAGCTCCAGCCTTGTCCCTCTTTCTCTCCCCTTTACTTTGCACCAGGTTCTCCCTCCTCCTTTCCCAGGCAGGTCGCAGCAGAGACATTTCACCCACCGGCACCACCTGTTTCCTCTCACTCCGTCCCAGTTTGCCCACTTTGAACTACTGTAGCCGCCTGCCCGCGGAGCCGGACCCGCCGCGCGCCTGGGTAATGGTGGCGTGAATTATCGCAGGGATTATTGGGGTGGGCTGGGCCTGGCCAGGTGCCTGGTGGCAGCAAAACCGCTCTGTCCCTCTCCTCCTCACCCTGGGCAGGGAACAGAACACATCAGGAAAGACTTGAGGATCGGGAAAAGGGCCTAGACAGATCACTCACGGGTCACTGGAGCAAGAGACACGACTGGGGGGAATAAATTGAATTTCTTGTCAAACAAATCAGAGCAAGAGAATGAGAGGTAAACCTGCAGGGGTTCAAGCCTAGGAACGAGGACTTTTTCCTCGGCAGCTCGCAGCTGCACGAGGGGGATAAAGGATCCCCCGGGGCCCCCGAGCAGTGGCTCTGCCCCTCCTCAATGGGGATGTGTCCAGACCCGCCGGTCCATCCCGGGCTTTGGGGGGCAAGAGTGGAGCAGGCGCTGAGCTGCTCCATGGAGCTTCCAGCCCCTGTTTGATCTGTCGGGGCGTGACACAGTCACTGCTGGGCGTCCGTCGGCGCTCGGTGTCTGTCGGAGTTTGCAATCCCGACAGATAAATTGAGTCCAAACCGGCAGCGCCAGCTCATCTTTACTGTTCTTTTTCAATTTCTTAATGAATTAAGGGAAAACTCCCTTTAGCCACCATTTCAAAAGTCTTGAATCAAAGGGAAAACCGAGGTTCCCTCTCAATTACGGGTCTAAATTGACGCATAAGGAGGGTCTCCTCTAAATTTAAACCCAAATAAAAAGTGAATCAAGGGGGAGGTTTTGCTCAATTTAGCCTCCTAAAATGAGGGAAAATGCAACTTCCTCTTCAATTTCCCTCAAGAAACACCATTTTGGGGGCTTTTGGACACATTTTTCCTCTATGAAGGTCCCTTCAAATGGAAGTCCCTCGATGGAACTCTTATAATGGTACATAAAGAGGTTCTTCTCAAGGGAAGCCCTTTAAAACCAGGGACAGCAGTGTTTTGCCCTCAATTTTAACCTTAAGATGATGAAAATGGGGCGGTTTCCCTCAATTCAAATCCATCAAACAGCACCATAAAGGCTTTCTTCTTCCATTTAGATACGAAAATAATGGAAAACGGTGATTCCCTGCCAACATACAAAATCATGAAAAAGTTGTGTGTTACTTCAATTGAGACCCTCCAAATCGTAGATGAAGTCGGATCTTCCTAAGTTCAAACACAATTACAGAAACTGAGTGTTTTCCCCTCAGTTTAAATCCTTTTTCTTCTCGTACCCCCCCCCTTTTTTTTGGGGGGGGGGTGGGGGGGGCGGGGCACTGGGAGCACTTCCTCCTCCTCACTGGTCGCACTTGGGGCTGCTGCACGTTGGAGAGTGCTGGGAAGTTTCCTCCCAGTTCCCTCCAGTGTTCCCAGTATCTCTTCCAGTGCTTCCACTGGCAGAACACTGGGGGACACTGCATGGTCTGATGATGGGGGGGTGCACTGTCGAGGATCACAGAGGGGCCCGGGGGGTCCCGGGCGTCCTTGGGGGGGTTCCAGGTTCAGCAGTAGGATTTTTCTGACTATGAGTGAGCTGTGTGGCCTTTGGAGGTGTCCCTTCCTCTCCTGCTCACAACAGAGCAGCTCAGAGGTGCTTTGGCTCCTGAGCGTTTCAATTTAGGCGCCCAAAAGAGAGGAGGAGCTGCTGCCCACATTACACCTTACAGCTCTGCCAAGGGGCATCTAACCCCATGTGTGCTCAGGAGGTGGGGATGCAAACCCCAAATCCCATCTCCACCTCCCTCTGCAGTCCTTTAAGGGGTTCCTCTACTCTGGAAAACCAGTCCCATAACTACAGTAAACCCAGAGTCTCCTGAGTGAGAAACCACATACTTGTAATTCCTCTGCAATAGCCTCATCCCACCTCCAGCAGCCCCTGGGAAGTTGCAGGCAAGAACACCTAACCTGGTAAGCAACTCCATTTCTTGGCAGATTTCCAGGGCAATGCAAAAACAGTTCAAAACATTTTTTTCAAAACATCTGCTTATTGTCCTTTAATGCAAAATAGTGGTTCCATACCTGTCCTAAGAAAAAGAGGCTCAGAGGAGATCTTGCTCTCTACAACTCCCTGACAGGAGGGTGTAGCCAGGTGAGGATTGGCTGCTTCTCCCAGGCAACCAGCAACAGGACAAGAGAAAATGGCCTCAAGCTGCACCAGGGTTGGACACCAGGAGGAATTTCTCCATGGGAAGGGTGGTCAGGCCTTGGCAGGGGCTGCCCAGGGAGGTTTGGAGTCCCTGTTCCTGGAGGTGTCCGAGGAACACCTGGACATGGCACTCAGAGCTCTGGGCTGGTGACAAGGTGGGCATCGGGCACAGGGTGGACTCGATGACCTCAGAGGGCTTTTCCAACCTCAGTGGTTCTGTGATTCTCATTATTCCAAATTCATTTGCAAAAGCTCTCACACCTCTAGTCACACCTTAGCAGGTGTGTAGGCCCAAGCTCATACATTTGAGAGATTTGCTGCCTCCAGTGGGATCTACACCACAATTTCAGGGAGAGGCAAGACTTCAGCCCTTACGAGAGAAAACAAAACTTGGCAAAAGCATTCCCTGGAGAGACATCCTGAAGGAAGGTGTCTCCCCCTCTTCTGACCATAGAGCGTTAACTCTAAAACTTTCAAGCTCCGAGTCCGACTCCCAGAAGTTTTATTGGCCTCACTTCCCAGCACAATACTCAGACCTCACACGTCGAGGAAAAAAACAGTGCAGATTAAATAATTAATGCTTCTGGGTACTGTTTTTCATCTAAACTACACACAATCCCAAAGCAACAAAACCCTTAAAGATGACGGATTGCTCTTGCTGGCACAAGAGAAGGAAAAATCTGACAAGAATATTCTTCATCATTCTGCCAAGGCTTTGTCAAACACTCCAGCTCCTGCACTTCAGGGAATAGTAAATGGCTTATAAGAAGTGACTTTTATGTCAGTGAGCATGTTATTATGGATTAATCTTGCCCTGGAAAACAGTCTTCATACCCTACTGCTCTTTGCATCACCCAAGGAGTTTAGAGGCTGCTGCCTAGCGAGCTCCTGAGTTGTAGCTTCCTTGTCTATCTCATCAGCCCCTTGTTTAATTGTAAAAATGTAAACAAAATGCAGCAAGCATTGGCCCAACGGCTCAGGACTTGCATATCTCTTCCAAAGAGAGGGGGGGGGAGAAAGAGTGTTTCTCCCAAATCACAGAGTTAAAAAGTTCATGTTATCTACATAAATTTTTAAAAGAAAAAGAGGAACAGTAAAATATCAGTTACTGTGCCAGTGGTGCTCCAGTCTACTTCTGTTCTCTTCTTTCACTTGTAGCATCTCTAACAATACTTAAACAAACAAACAAACAACCCGACCCATTGAATTTACGCTGAACAAGAAGCAATCTGGCTGCTGGCTTGTGAGCACTCCACTGCCTGAGTTCCAGTAAGGGAGTTCATCCTCTCCGCAGTTATGAGCCAGATCCCAAAGTACTGAGCATCAGCTTTTAGCTTTTTAAAGAATTTAACTGTAAGAAAAGCTGCTGGGGAGGGCCATGCTCCAGGCACATCCATGGGATTTCACCTGTGCAGCTCTCTAAGCTGAACTTGAGTCTTTTCCTCTACCTTGCTGGGCGTGGCTCATGCATTTCTTGAGGGGAAGGCCCTGCACTGATCAAAGCATGTACTGACCTCAGATAAACAGCTTCTGTCAGTGTGGATCTATCCTAAATGGACCATTTCCCAAAGTAATTCAAGTGCCTGAATTTCACTTGCTCAAAACTGCTTTTAAAGAAACCGGGTTTAACACACTCCGTTCTAAGCAACTACTGGGCAGCGCTCCTTCACTCCCTGTCAGTGTTATTCTTTGACCCTTGGAGAAAGGCTTTAAAGCAACAAAGGGCTTGTTAAGCACCAACAATTTACTCAATCAAGAATTCAAATCAATAGCAAGGGCAGAGCCTGACTTCAAAACCTATTTTTAAACTGAATTTAAAAGCAGTTGCATTGCCAATTGACAGGATTAGAAAGTTTCCTTAGCAGTTGCTGAGATTACAAAGTAATGAACTGTGCAGGGAGAGGATGGAGCACTGCGGGAGGGGTAGGGAAGGCGGGGAGAACAAGGTCTGGAAAACAGGACCTGGAAGGTGAGAGAGGAAGGAAACAGGGAGGCAGCTGAGGAAAAAGGACTAAATTCTAACTCAGCTGGGGCTGGGTTTAAAGGTGTAATAGGGGGAAATTGCAGCAAGAGGACATTTCTTTATAGCAGCAAAGTACTGGGATAAATTCACTATAGAAACTGAGAAATCTATCAGCAGCACTGTCTGCAAGAGGTCAGGCATCCATTCCTCATGACAAAGCAGGGCAGACAACCGAATCGGGCCAGACAACCTCCCCAGGTTGATCCCAGCCCTATTTTCTAAAAATTGCACAAAAATATATTTGTGCATTAACACAGCAAAATCTTTTTTTCAGTTTATCAGGCTTTGAGATGCCTCAGACTGAGATGCAAACCCAGCTCCTACCACTTCGCTGTGTTCAGACTCTCCTCCCTTCCCCAACCCAATCTCCTGAGCAACCAAAGCTCATAAGGAGCCGGCCAAGCCAGGGATTTTTTCAAAACTTGTTTCAGGCAGAGAAAAGAGGGGAAGAAAAAAAAAAAAAAAAAAAAAAAAAAGGAGGACAAAAAGGAGGCTGTCCTGGAAAGTGCAGCCTGGCAACCTCCAGACAATAAAACACAAAGCACACAGACAGTGCCTTGCCTCTCCACGGGGCTGGTGGGGAGTAGCTCTTTTTATACATCTCACAACAGCCTCAGCCCTGGCGTAGACTGTTTTCCTCCACAAAATCCATAGGCAGCACAATCTATGTGCTTATATAGAAAATTCCTAGGCAACTGCCTAAAAATACAGACTTGGGATGGGGGCATTTCTGCCTTACAGACCCAGCTTAGGTGAGCTGGCTTAAAAAATAAATAGATAGATAGATAGATAGATAGGTCTGGTCCAAAACCAGACTTGTACATATATTAAAAAAAAAAAATCACAAATAAAATAGCTCCAAACCTTTAAAAACACAAAATTAAGTGAGCATAATTAACCTTTTTATTTTTTTTCTCTCTAAAAATTGTCTGGTTTTTAACCAGTTAACACAAGCACCCGTCAATACACTTTCCTGCCCTTGCCCACAGGGCAGGTGATTGGCTGCTTTGCAGGAACAGAAATCATCTCCTACACTGTTTGTCTTGTAGGAAAACCAGGGTCTTTGCACAGCATTGCTCCTCTTATCTCACAACATTTATGCGATGAGCTCTAAGGGCAGACCTCAGGTGCTCAAAATACCTCCCCAACAAAAGCCATTGCACAGTAAAGAGTGCCAGAACACATCCCACCTACCTCAGAGCCATGTGCCAAGGGGAAGCAGGAGGAAGAGGTAGATGTCTTGGGAATAGTAACAGCTCCTTAGATGATCTATGGTCACACACAGTGCAGGGAGATGAGCTAGGGTGGCCCAGTACTGGTAGTGCCCTCACCAACAGGGCCTTTCTAGAAGAATTTGAGGCTGGGTCCTCACAAAAATCTCCATCAACACTCTCCAGGGCAGCAAGGGCACAGAAGAGCTTTGGGTCCATCCAGAACCAGCAGAAACAGAACAAAAACCAAGACTATAACATAGCCTAAAAAACTCATCTACTTTCCAGGCTGAGCTTAAATAGGCTCCCTAGCCATGGGCTTGGGTGGAGACCACAGGTGAGGCTCATTAGGGTCATTAAAGCACGTTAGGGCCCTCAGGTGCTCATTGGACACACCTGGGGCCTCTTGACCAGTATGTCCCACACAGCCCCAGGAAATCTCTCTGTTCAGGGATTTTGGAAACTTTTGGGTGCCACCAGTACAATTATGTGGGAAATGCTCATCCCCCCTCAGTTTTTCTCTTAGAGGGAAGGATTGATGGAGCTTGTTGGCAGAGTCACTGCTTTCCCTACCACTACAATGGCAAAAAGAGAGTGACAAGGCAGGAAAAGATGGTGGGGGGGAGGAACGGGACTTTTGGAGCTGAAGGTCATTTAGGAGAGAAGAAAATTGACGTTTGCAGGCGTTGATGCAACAGTCCCTGTTGCTTTCATCCTGTTTCCATCCAGAAGAGTTCACCCTGTGGGCAGGCTGGTCACCCTTTGCCAAAGTCCATCCTGACGTCACACCTCGCTGGCAAGGTGCCTACATGGTGACCTGAGCACAGTGACCTGGGCACACCGACCGCCCCTGCTCTGCTCTGCCCATGGGTTTTGGACCTGCCACATCAGGCCCTGCAGCTGGAATCCCCCACCATGGTGATCCAGCAGCCAGCCACTGGGTCCCACCACTGGATAGAAATGGGAAATGGCATTTTCTTTGGGTGATACACAAGGGGCTGGAGGAGCACCCAAGATTCCAGCAGCACTGATTTTAGGACCATGCATCTGTCCATAGGTGTCCAAAGTTCCATAAGGCATCTTTCCAAGAGCACTGCAACCCCAGATGGATTCGGGAAGAATGCTTCACAAAGTCTTATAACTCCCTCTGGTTTCTTCTGCTTTACTCTTTTTCACAGACTCTCCCAGAGACAGAAGGAAGAAACACGTTTGGAGAAAGAGAAAACAGGTTTTCTCCCAGTTTTCTGTATCCTAGTCCTGGAAAGTCTTGGTAACCGAGCCTAAATAACCAACCTGCCAAAGTTCAGTTCCACTTTGTGGCCTCCTTATCAGCAGGTTTTTTTTCACAGGCTATTTCTGTTTTCCTTTCCTCTCCAGGTATTGTATTGAGTTGCAGCCAGCAAACATTCCAGGACCTTGCCTTCAGGGCTTAGACTCCCCACAACCACTTCACTCTGAAATACCTCATTTTTCCCCACCCTGAATAAAGAACCAAAAATTTCTGTGTTCAGCAGGACTTTCATCCTCTGGTATGCTTTGCTCTCACCTTGCACTGCAGAGCACAAATCTCCCAGAGCCATAGAATGGTTTGTGTTGGAAGGACCCTCAAAAATCATCCATTTCCACCCCCCGCCATGGGCAGGGACACCTTCCACTATCCCAGGTTGCTCCAAGCCCCATCCAACCTGACCTTGGAAACTTCCAGGGATCCAGGGGCAGCCACAGCTTCTCTGGGCCATGGGCTGCCCTGCCCATGACAGGGGGTTGTAAGAAAATGATCTTTAAGGTCCCTTCCAACTCAAACCATTCTATGATTCTATAAAAGCCAAATGAAAATACTAAAGAGAAGAAAATTTTTAAAGATAAATATGGAGTATTTGTCCATAAAGACCACCAGAAGACCAAGTGAAGACACCACATATGGGAAACTTATAACTGGAGTTTCCCCAGGTTGCTCTCAGCTGGATCTGCCCTGATTTTCTGATCCCAGCAGTGGCCCAAAAGCCCAGTGGTGATGCAGAGCTGGAAGAGGTGCCATCGAAAATGCCAAAACTCCAAAGTTTTGGGGGTTTGGTCCCGCTGTAATATGTAGATCACTTCCAGAGTGATACCTGAAGTGCCCCACCCCTGCCCCCACCCCCCCATTCTTTTTAGCAAAAAGCCTTCCCAGGACCCTGAGCTGCATCACCACCACTTTGGTGTCTTTAGAAAACAATTAAACTCAGTAATCACAAAGTTCATGCATTTAAAAAAAACCCCAAAACCAACCAAAACTGTACGGTTAGTGGGCCAAGAGATTTAGAAATGGCTCTCCTAAGCCCTTTTCCCGTTTCTTTCTGGGGGTAACAGTGCTCACAGTCCCACCCACCAGCAGGCGCTCCCCGTCCCCTCCAGCCTGGCCCTTTAAGTAACATGAGCCTCCGAGCTGCAAATCCCAGTCTCCAACTAAAAGGATGGAAAAGCTGTTTACCCCCCTTCCCCCTTCTGGGTCTTTTCATTTGAAAGGAATTTTCTTCTATCGCACGAGAGAGAGATCACCAAAGGACAGAGCAGCTTTCTGAGCATCCTCCTCCCAAATCAAGACAAACTTGCAGCTTCTCTACCCTGCAATGCTTCTGGCAGGTTTTTTTTCCCAGCTTTCCTCCCTTCTTGCCGGCCTTTGGCAAACCTCAGCTGATTTCCAAACCCTCCGTGGCTGCTGGGGGTTGGTACAAAGGTTTAATTATTTGCCTTTTCTCGGGTAAGGCGGGGATAGGGAGGAGGTCGGGCCCCATCGTCTGACACTCCTAATCTTGCCCACTTTTGTTGTACAGTCCCTCTCTCCCACCCCTCTTCCTTCCCTGTCTCCTGCCCAGCTCCCAGAGCCCACCATGAATCCACAAGCATTTTGGGGATGCTTTTGCCTGCTTTGCTTTTCCTTCCTGAGATCAGCAAAAGGTAAGGGAGACTTTGGGCTGATTTGGGTTCAGGGACACAACGGGGTCTGGATGCCTGGAGAGGTGAGATGCTCATCCCAGCACTTATCCTCCTGGTCTACAGCCAAGCAGGGAACAGGGACTGGTAAACTGCAAGCAGCACGAGCATGTCCTGAGGCAGGGAAATTTTGGGGATTGTGGCAGTCCTTCCTGGGGGTGAGGAAAACCAGAGAGCTGGAGCTTTTTAAACTGCACACAGCGCAGAACTATACAAACTCCTCAGTCTGTCTCACAGAGGAAAGCCCCAGGGACTGAGCTGGATTTCCATTGATTCATTTGTTGTTAAAAGCAGCAAAGCTATAAAACATTTCAGAAGCCCAGCAAGTGTGTCAAATTTGCAAGAGAATTTCAAGTGACTTCAGAAAATAGATTTGACTGGTTTGTCACAGCAAAGGCAACCCTTCTCCCTTCATCACAATTGTATACAAGCAAGAGAAGGGATTCAGAATAATTTTGGAGAAATAAGGCTGAAGCAGTGCATTTTGATCTAAAGCTGTCCCACCAACTTCATTTGGCCTTAGCACAAAGTCAGTAATTTAATTAAGAGTTAGAAGTTCTGATGGAAAACTCAGAATATGAATAATTCAGTTTCTTTTCTCCCCTAAGAAGGTTGACTGTGCCCCAGTTAATGCCCAGTGCTAAAAAGGCACTGGAGAAATCCCTCCTGTCTGTGGGCATGCTCAGGAAACTTCCCTTTAGGATTAGAGTGCGTTTCTTTAGCATTTCTAAAAGTCCTGAAGTCCCCAAGCGGAGACCCTGCTCGAGCCATCATTTTTAAGGCAGGGCTGGAAACACGAGCAGGAATCAGCTGTCAGCCCAGAGAACACCCACATATCTAAACCACGGGCACAATTCCCCGTGAAAACCTTCCCATCAGCTAGACTTCCAGTCCCAGGAGGTCGAGTGATGCACAGGTCACGAGCACCCCTGCAAGCCCAGGTGCCCTCTGGATGGAAGTTGCCAGGTGCAGGAAGTGGAGGAGATCCATGACTGCTTACCTTCAACATTTCCATCTTTCCACAGGGAATTTGCAGCCACTCTCTTTCCAGCCCAGGACCCTGTATCAGTACCGGTACACGCTGCATGTCCAGCTGGACCACACGTCCACACCATCCCCGTGGGGAGCCCGGCTGCAGGCTGAGGCATTGATCCATCTGCACCGGCTCTGGAGGGACCAAGGCAGGGAAGAGCTGCTCCAGGTGCAGGTGGGTGGGACAGTACAGCCATCACAGCTGGGTATTCCTGCTGGCAACACCCCAGGAGCTGCAACCCCTTCCCTTTCTAGCCCATGCCAGCTGAAAAATGACCTCTCTGACCAAATCCATCACCTGGAGGTAAAATACACACCACCTTTAGAGCAGACACACTTGGTCACTTTTTTCTGCCATCTTCTGCTGTTGCAGATCCACAACCTGAAGGCCCAACACCAGCCAGAAGAGGAGAGGAACAAGGACAGCAGCAGAGGTCCCCCTGTAGAGATTGCACTGAGCCAGGAGGCACAGGCAGAGTTCCAGCAGCCAGTGTTCATCTCCTGGAACAGTGGGAAGGTCAGCTGGACACCTCCTGGGCTTGTTCATGCCCTCTGCAAAGCACTCCTGTCCTCATCCTAAATATTCTGGGCAATGAAGCCCATAGGAGCTCCTGCTCCACCTCCAATTTCAGAGCAGCAGGAACTGGACAGAGTGGCCAGTGCAGGACCCTACATGGAGTCCCATCGTCCAAAAGGACTCAGCTGAATCCCATGTTAAAAGCTCTTCAGTCCTAACCATGGGATATAAGCTCTCTTCTGACCTTCTCCTCTACGGGTGAGAAGGAAAGGGAAATTTTGTGGGCTTGCATCCACAGACCTCATGCTATTGAGGGATAAAGTCCTCCTTGAGAAAATTCCTCAGGTGTCTACAGGGTGTTCTCAGGTTCCCTTTTGTCAGGGAAGGCAGCAGAGAGCCTTCAAGGACCGCAGAGACATCCCCTCAGCCAGGCAACACCTCCTACCCCCCCCCCCCCAGGTCAAAGCTTTCTATGGGAATGAAGCGGAAAACATCCTGATCTCCAACCTGAAACGAGGCATCATCAGTCTGTTCCAGCTTCAGCCCCATGCTGGCACCACAGTGGAGGTAGGTCCAGAGCTGGGGCCACATCTGCCCAAAATCCAGGGATGTGCCAGGAGAGCTGGCCCTGGAGCCTAGCCAGCCCATGAGCTCTGGCAGAGGAGGCAAAATTCAAGATAAACAACCTGGGCTCTGCTGCTCCAACCAGGCTGTGAGCAAGGGTAACTATTGGAAAGGCAGAAGACTTAAAATGAAATAACCTAATATTCAGCAATAGGCACCCTTACAAAACCATAGCCTTTCCCTTGACAGTAGGAACGGCATTCCTGCTAAGCAGGATTTGCTTTGCCAGCAGCCAGCTGGAATGACCTGTGAACAACATGAAATAACCTCAGAACCCCAAATGCAGTCACAGAGATGCTGCTGCTGGTGGTGTCAGCCTGAGTTCGCAAAGATGCCCAGATGGACTTGGAGCTATCCAACACCACCCCCACCACCCCCCCGATGTGGCCCACTTTCTAGATTTTTGATGCTTTTCTATTTGTTAGGTTGGCCTTTCTGTCTGTCCTCTCCACAGATCATTTAATACCCATGGTCACTCCCCTTTGTGTTTCAGGAAGACGCCTCTGGAAGCTGCCAAGTCACCTACACTGTGTCCAACCATTCCATCACCAAGACCAAAGATCTTCTCAGCTGCTCAACGCCAAAGTCTGGATTCACCTCCACAAACAAAGCAAGTCCATTGCTCTCACTGTGGGGGGTTCAGCTCATCTTGAGTACAGCAGGGCCATCCCTAAAATCTTTTTGCAGGTGGGCTTGGACTCCCATTCCCAGCTGGCTTCAGCCTTCTGCACCAGCTTGGGATGGGACTCTTAGACCCATCCTCAAAGTGGGATGCACCAACATCCCTCAGGAGGATCTTGTGGTGTCAAGGTGGGTAGGAGCAGTAAAGGTGCTCTGGGTCATCCCACCCACACCCTTGTTATCACTTCTGACCCGTCAGCTGATCCTGCTGGGGAAGGTGGAGATACAGGGATGTTTTCTGGGTCTCAGACCCATCAGACTGGGGATTGGTTTGACAGGACTCTGGTTTTGCTTAAAGCAGTAGCCTGCGTTTAGCCCTGACATGCACAGATGAAATCCTGTGGATCTTAAGGCAGTTATACCTGCCACAACCAAAATTTAAGGTTTTTTAAAATATAAAAATTCTACTGAATTCAATATAAAAATGGACATCCCCATGGAGATGCCATAGGCCCTGGCAGAGGTCTCAACACCACCTTGTCATGCAAGTCCCTGTGTCACCACTCTGTCTACCTGCATCAACCACAATGACAGCATCCCCTTGCCATCGTCCTCACCTGGTGTTGCCTTCTCCCACATCTGGGAAGAAGGTGGGCTCTTCTGGATTTTCCTTTCCTACATTTTGCAAGTGAAGTAGGTGACTTTGTGGACTGGAAAGTTCTTTTTCTGCTAATGGAAAGAGAAGTCTCCTGGGGAAAGGGGAAAGGAGAAAAAGGTTGCATTTTTTTCTCCTTGCCTTTCCTTTCCCAAGATTTTTGGAGTTGAGTGGCAGCCCTCCAGCACAAGCCAGTATGTGGTGAAAGGCAACCTCCTCCAGTCGGTCCTGGCAGAGGAAAGCCACGTGGTGGCTCCAGCCCTGAGATCCCGCTCTGGCATCAAAATCAGTTCAAGGTGAGCGATGATCCCAACCATGAGCACAGGGGATGTAAATCACAAAACTTTCTATTGACTGTTTCTCCCTTCACAGGCAGCAGCTCCAGCTGGTGTCTCCTGCAATGCCTGGGCCAGCAGAAGTGTCTGGACAAAGCCTTGAGGATGTGCTGGCTGGCACAGATGCACGGCCCCAGCCCCTGGTCATGACCAGCCTGCCCTTCAGGAGAGTCTGCACCCACTGCCCATCGGTCAGTGATGCTCCTGACCCCCAAAACTCACCAGGGGCTCTCCCCCAAGCTGGGCGCTTGTAGGATTTGGGGTTAAACCCCAGTGGTGCTTTTGGAGGGGCTGGTTACTGCTGCTTTGGTGTAAAATGTATCCTGTGGTAACAGGGGAAAAGAGGCTAAATCCCACCTAACAAACCTCACCTTTGCAGCTGAGAGCCTTCCTGAAGGCTTTTGACAGACAGAGAGTCAAAACAGACACCTCGAGGGTGGCGACAGCCTGGCAGTTCCAGAGGTTCATCCAGATGCTGCGCAGCGCCAAGAAGAGCGATGTCCTGCAGCTGCTGAGGAGAGCGCCCGAGGAGATGCGGTGAGAATCCCTGGAATCATCTCTCCAAAATTCTGGGCACTGGACAAGACAACCAGGATCATTTGGTGCTGCTCCAGGCACCATCCCTGGTCCAGGCAGCCATCCTGACTAGTGACAGTGTTCTCTGGCTTTCCTAATACCCGTCCTGTCCAAGCACTGCATGTTTTTTGTGGGCCATGTCACTGATGAGTTCCCTCTTCCTGCTCCAGCCCCTTCCTCGTGGAGGCAGCGGTGGCCACACAGTCAGTGGCTTCCTTGGCAGCGCTCTCAGACTTCCTGGATTTCAGCAAGGAGCCCAAGTCCCTTGTGGAGAAGTTTCTCTACACAGCAGCTTTCTCTCCCCGGCCTTCTGGAGAGCTTCTCCATCTCATCTTAGTAAGTGTGGACATCTCTCTCTCTTCCCAGAGGGTCCTGCATCTGGGATGGGAAAAGGGAAAAAGGAAAACACCATGGAAAAAGGAAAATGTTTCTGCAGAAATTGATTTTTCTGCTCATGGGATTGTTTTATGTGCATTTAACGGGACATAGGTGGTGGGAGTAGATGCTCCTCAGAGGAAAAGAATTCAGCAGAAAATGTTTTACATCAGTGCATTAGAGATAATAAAATCTTAATTTAGAGCCACAGCATTTTATCCAATTAAATCATGCATGGCCTCCTTTGATGCCTTAAGAGGCCTCCTAGAAACAGAGACTAGACAGGAGTAAGGGAATAAAAGCAGGTGTTTATTTGAAAGGCCTTCAAAGGTACCCCTGGGGGGGCCAGAGGCCACTGCCCAGATGGACCCCAAAATGGACGGCAGGGCACGAGTTCTTCACACTTTTATAGATTGGGTTCATTTGCATATCAGGGTTAATTCTCCAATTAAAGCTTCAGTTTAATGGTGTAAGTTCCCCTCCGCTTGCCGCACTTAGAGGCTCTTTGGTTTATCCTTTTTGAGCCTAGGACAGTCTGGGTGCCCTTGGAGACAAAGCCTGGAGAGGCTTTGTTATGTCTGCCTTGCACGAGAGAGCAGAAGTCAACAGGCTAACTTCAGAGTTACACACTAAGCAGTGCAGAATTTGAAAACTATAAAAGTTAAAACCTAAGGCATCACCTTCAAGGCAGGAAAGAACTAGTTTTTCCTTACTTGCTTAAGAAACACTTTGAGATAAGAGGTAAAGCATACTCCTTCTCTTTTTTTCTCCTCATTTCTTTTTTCCTGCTTCCTTTTACCCCTTTCTTGATGCCCAGGACAAGCTGGATGAGAAGCAGCTGTCGCCTGAGACCTGGGAGACAGGGGTAGTTGCTGTGGGCTCTCTGGTGGGCAAGCTGTGCCAGCAGAAGCTCTGTGGGCTGCAGGTGGGTCCTCTGCAATCCCTCACACTTGGCTTTTTGGGACCCAGTTCCAGGGGTGCCCAGAATATCTCCTGTCCCCCACCTCCCTCTCCTTCTGCAAATCCCGAGCAGGTGGTGGAGCGTGGGGTGGAAACCATCCTCAGGGGGCTCAGAGGTGCCGAGGAGGAGCCCGAGGTGGTCATTTACCTGCTGGCCCTGGGGAATGCAATGCTCCCCGAGACCATTCCCACTCTCCTGCACCATGCCGAGGACGGTCCCACTGCTGTCACTGCCGCGGCCACCTCTGCCCTGCAGCGATTCCCTGTTCCCCACATCTCCAGCAAGGTAGGAAAGGAAGTTGCCGAGGCTTGGTGCTCCCCTCCCCACTCCCCACTCAAAGCCAAGCTGCTGGGGTGCATTTGCACTCTTTTAATTATCCCTTCTCATCAGGTGAAGCGAGTGATGAGGAGGATTTTCCACCAGAAGAGGAAGAGTTATGACAAAACCTGTCGCCTAGCCGCTGCAGAAATCCTCCTGGATAACCACCCCTTGCCCATGGATGTCATCAACATCTTGCTGGCCACCAGCGAGATGGAGACAGAGATGGCCACGTTCCTGCTGCTGAAAGTCCAGAACAGCCTCCGTGACCACCACCACCTGGCAAGGTGGGGCTGGAGGGGATGGCTGCATTTTTCCCTCTGCTCTATATCACCTTTTTCTCCTCCTCCTCCACAATCCAGCTGTGGGTTTTGGACCAATGTGTCTTTAAAACGTGCTAGCATCACTTCCTGGGGGCTGCCTGGATATTCCTGGAGTAACAAAAGGGATGCCGATGCTATATAGCCGGGCAAAACCTGACATTCCTTGTCATCCTGCCCCATGGCAGTGGGACCCAGGCTTGTGGTTTTGGCTGAGTCCTTGGAGGCCGAAGCTCTGGCTCCCAAGGCAGTGCACAATTTGTACCTGCATTAATCTTCCTGTCTGCACAAAACAAACCAAGCACTCACATTTTGCAGGGCTAAGTAAAAACTGCACAAAAATATCTGCCTGGTTTGTCCTAATAAGCCATAGGAAAGGGAAATTCCAGGGTAGCCCATGTCTGATGCTTTTTGCTCACACTACTCTGGGCAGCCAGCAACCATGAGAAATACTTTGGCAAATTATATTTCCTTCTGTAGTGACCACTGACCTTTTCCCTTTCCTTCCTCCCAGTGTTGACACATCCTTTCCCTCTCTTTTCCAGGAACATAATGAAAGACATCATGGGAGACCCGCGGTTAAATAATTACAATTTCTTCTCTAAAGTCGGCACCTCCTCTTCTTTCTCAGGACCTCTGACAGGTGACAGCACAGAGGACACTGATCCCATGTCCCCTCAAAGGGTTAAAGGATGGGTTGGTAGGAAAAGGCAGCTTCCAGAAGAGGATTCAGGCCTATAGAATGGCCCAAAATCTCAGAGAAGTTTCTGAGAATGTCCTCCAGCATCAGCTGGCTGCCACCACCTGAGATATGAACACACCCTTCTCTAACGCATACTTTTCCCAAATCCTGCTAATTTGAAAGAGGAACTTCAGCTGGAGATGAAACCAACAGCAGATTGTTGGTGGGATTTTCTGTGCTTTCCCTGATAAGTCAAGATATTTCACTCCATTCCTCAGTTCCTTTCGTATTTTTAATAAGATCTCCAAAGAGGAGGATTCTTGTACTGAATTTAAAAGAAAGAATCAAACTTCAGAGAGTACAAAAAGCAGCACTTCCTAAATATCTGCTTAATTCTTCTTCCCTCAGCTCTCATTTCCGTCCCTCTTCAAATTACCTCAGTCTGGCCTCACAGAGGGTCAGTGAAGGTGGAAAAGTCAGGGAGAAAAAAAACCAAGTTTGCAATGCTAAATTCTTTGAGTATTGCAAGAAGGGAAGGAGAAGATGCAGAATGGTACCATATGTCTGGGTTGGAAGGGACCTTAAAGATCATCCTGTAACAACCCCTCTTCCATCAGACACCCAGGGGTGCTCATGGGCATCTCTCTGCCTTTCAGTCACCCAGGACCTGATTTCCACTTTCGGGCTGGATCTACTGTTTTTGGAGGGTGGATTCCTGAGGAAGAGCGTCTCCGACTTCTCCCTGCTCAGCCACGGCCAGCGGCTTCGTGCAGCTCAGGTGCCAGCGGGAGAGGGGCTGGGGAGGGGGGGTGGTGACAACACCGACCCAGTGGTGCCACTGCTGTCCCTGTGTCCCCTCTTAACCCCCTTGTGGTGCTTCACCTCCACATTCAGCATGTCCTGTATCAGAAACAGGCAAATTCCCAAATCACCAGTATGGAACCAGACACTCCTGCTGTGGAGGAGGGAGTCCCCTGCTCCCCCAAAAAGCAGAGGATGCAACACTGATACCTCGGGGTGCTCAGAGACAATTGGGATGCCTCATCCAAGTCACTCCATCACTGATGTCCTGCTCCAAAGAGTGCCTCCACTTCTGTCTTCCAGGTCACCTTTGAAGCACAAGGGATGGAGTCAATGATGGGAGAAAACCTCTCAGAAGGGGAAGAGGAGCCAGAGCTCATGGCTGTGATGTCGGCCACCTTCTTTGATGTCCAGTTGCGGCCAATCATCTTCTTCCAGGGCTACACAGATCTAATGGCCAAGGTGCTGCTGAGCAGCGGAGAGCCCACCAGTGTGGTCAAAGGGAACCTCCTGCTGATGGACCATCACCAGGTACTGGATGGGGAGGAAGCAGTGACCTGTCTCCATGCCACGTCTCAGTGAATCCAATAAAATGAGCCTGTGGATGTTACGCACCACAGGTACAGATCTGAGAGCGAGGTGGCACTGCCAGATGTGTCTTGGGGTTGGTAAAGCAGTGGGATGGCTTGTTCTGCCATGGGAGACCCGTGGCTGCAGTTGCTCCCATGCAGGCCCAGCTGCAGGGTTGGGACAGACATTCCCAGCAGCCACAAGTCACTGCCGGTGTCAGCCACTCATCCAAGAGCAGTGCCTGGTCACAGGAAGCTCTGCCTTTTCCATCTTCCAGGTCATTCCTCTGCAGTCTGGCCTCCAAGTGACTGTCAAACTCCAGGGCAGCCTGGGGCTGGATATTTCAGCTGACATGGATGTGAGCATTTGGGAGCAGGAACTGAAAACCAGCGTCAATGCAAGGTCAGTGGGTGGGAAGCTGCTGGGAAAGGGAATACCCCGGGGGTGAGCGTAGATTTCCACAGCCCCCTGCTCTTCTTCTGATGGGTCCAGCCTTTCCTGGTGCTTAGGAACACCCATTTTCCATGGCCAGATCTCCAATCAAGGTGTTTCTGGAGTTTTTTGGTGCCCAGCGCAGGCCAATGCTCGGTGAGCAGACCCCATGTGCTTCTCTCTTCCAGGGGAAGCCTCACTATGGATTTCCAGGCAGAACTAGATTCCCCTTTCCTCCAAGCCACTCTGAGGAGCCAGACAGAGGTGGAGACCTCTATCCACTTCGACACCATGCTGAGGTTTTCCAGTAGCCCCGTGCTCATGTGCCTGCAGCTGAGAGAGGAACAGGTCCCGTACAGGTAGTCTCTGGGTACAACCAGATCCTGCAGAAACATCATTATGGGCTTGAGATAAAGGAGGGTTCCTTGGGAAGAGGAGAGAATTAATGGTTGCACTTACTGGCTCAGAATTGGCAGGGATGAGAGAAGGGCACCTGAAGTTCCTGACATGGGTGGGAGCACCATCCATAGACCATCAGGAGATGGTGACTGGGCTGGTCTGGGAGGAGAAGGATGAGATCCACCACCACCACAGCCTTCTGACCATCCTGCTGTCATCTTGTCCCACAGAGAAATCTTCACAGTTTCCCAGTCTGCTGGGAGCCAGAGCAGCACCTCTCGGAAAGGCCGGCATGGCACCGTGCCTGGGAGGGAATTTGCCTTGCACCAAACCAATTCCAAGGTCTGCAACCTCCTGCTGACAGCAGAAAAAGAATAAGGAGTCAGAGCACTTTGGGACTCTCCTCCACAACCACCTTTCAATTAGAAAAGCGCTGCAATAAGGACATCAGAAGGGACCACAGGAGGAACTGCTGAAGGACAGACACACCCCTTGCCTCCAAATCTGCCCTCACACCCCAAAAGGCTGAGATTTCCCCCTCCTGGACTCCTCCCTTTCATGGGGAAGGGCCTTGCTGGAAGCCAAGCATGTCCTCGTGAAAAACTGCCTTATTTTGCAAGTGAGTGAGTTTCTCAGAGCCTAAGAAACCCTCCTGCAAGCCTGCACCCCAAAATGCCATGTTTTCTCCCCATTTATCAAAACTGTCAGGAGGGAATACATTTGCAGCTAGCTGGAAGTCCCCACTGGAGGGAATAAATGACCTTCTTTTAATGCACAACTTTTTTGGCTGCCAAATTTTCCAAGAATATGGAAAAAACTGATTTCTGGAGGAGGTGTGATGGTTTTTAATATTTTTTTAATGCAACTCCAGAATAATCCTCAGGGAGAAAAACAGAGAAGCAAGAACAAAATGCCAATTATTCCATGTTTTTTCTGGCTTAATTGAAGGTGTTCACATTCTTTTGCACACGAAGGCCACTCAGCTCCCTCTCAGCTTGGTGCCAGCCTCATATTCCTGGGGGAATTTACACTCTTTTGCCAGGGATGTGGCCAGTGCCTTCCCACTCCAGTGTCTACAGGACAGGCAGGGCTGCAAGGATCATCTGATGTCATTAAAAACACCTTGTAATTAAAAACACCACAAGGGCATGAGCAGAGGTGACTTCTGCCTGCAGCCTCATGTCTTAACTGTTGATCCAAAGTTTATGTATTAATGGAGAAGCCTCTGGCCTCTCATCTCCCGGGCAGCAGCTCCCCTGCTCTTTTACTGGAGATAAGATTTGCCCCACCCTACGTGTGGGAAGGCAGCATTCCAACAACAGAGGGATCCAGCAGCTTCCCTTTCCTGCTGATATTTGGGCTCTTTTGGTGGCCATTTATGAGAATTACAATTAGCTTTGGGTAAATATTGTCCTCCTGCTTTGCATTCTGCTCCTGAGCTGAATTGTTATCATCCCCCACCACCCAACACCCCCAGCACTGGAGGGAGGCTCGCGAGGAAAAAGCAGCACTTCTCCATTCCTTCCTGATAAAGATGTGCCTTGGAAAGTATTTTTAGCCCTTATTTTGTGTGTGTTATAAAACAAGATTTTTAGAAAAGAAAAGAGGGACATGGAGTACATTTTTTAAAATTATGAGCCTGAAATGTTAGCACTGAGTCTCCTGGTTCAGCGGACGAAAATGGTCTGGTTTTCCATCTGGAGACACCAATTACAAGCGCTTTGGTTATGTACAGAAATAAATGCCAGTATTTTTATATTGTCTCTGTTTGACTCTTAACTTTTCTGGACACATGGATGGGAAGAAGGGAGAGGCACTTTCAGCAAGAACCTGCTTTCTAGGTCTGTATTTAGGGTGCCCTAAATACCCTGCAAAACAGGAATGCGAGGGCTACTTCTGCTCCTAAAAACCCCCGGAGCACCCCGAGGGTTGACAGGAGCCCTGCCAGAGGGCTCCCATGGGGCCGCCTTATCCTCTCCTGCCAACTCCTGCAAATGTATTTGAGGCCATTCAAGACTCTGCTTGAAATCAGGGCTTCCCCTGCGCCAGGGCTCTGCTGATCCCAGGGCAGTGTCGCTCGGAGCTGGCCTCAAGGATACAGACAGTAATAGCCCTCGGCACTGAGCAGGGTCTGAACAGGAGGATCCCAGCGTGACCCTGGCTGGAGGGAGCCTGTATCACTTTCTGCAGAGCGGAGAGCAGCTCCCACTTGCTCCCCAGCTTCACCATCTCAAAGGAGCATCCTGTAATTCCCCATTCCCCCAGTCTCAGAATCAGGATTTGGGCTGATTTCAGCTGTGTTTTACACCCTGATGAGTTGCTATAATCTCCCCTACACATCTGCACAAGCCTTAATCCCAATCTTGCCACTGTTCTGACAGGGGTTTGTGAGGGAATATTTTGACCTGAAACCTCTCAGTCTCAGTGTCTGCTCCTCAGACAAAGCCAGGAGGGATCCACCTGCCATTTGGGACTTTTTCCATCGCTCCCTTTCCTCTTTCTCCTCCTCTACAGATCAATAAAGGCAGATTTGTCAATCAGATGAGATTTACCCCAAATCAGCTGAACTTCTAGTCCCAAAGGATGCTTGTCCTGCCAGAGGGACCAGGTCCTGTAGCTGGAATTGGAGTTGGGAATGTGTTTCCAGACCGCTTGGAAGTGGTGAAGACATTTGAATAGGGATTTTACCAGTTTGCTTTGCTGCTGGAAGATTTGCTGTCCTGCTGAGCCACTGAATCCTGAAGTTTCCCAAGCCCTTCCCAATGATTTTTTCCCCAGTTCTGGTTAGATACTCCAGCAACAAAGGCAATGAAGGGACATGGGCCTTTTGGTAAAGTCACCCATTTCCTTGGCAATGGCTCCAAATCCTCCTAGAAGGGACCTTTCAGCCCCAGATCCCCAGTAGAGGTGGCATTGTGCCCATGGAGCTGGAATGGAGTCACCTCAGTTTTAAGTGGGCAGAAAGGGACCTGGACCTGGATGCATTTTATCCTTGCAGGGATGGTGATTCCACCACTGCCCTGAGCAGCCTGTTCCAGTGCTTGACAGCCCTCTTCGTGAATAAATTTGTCCTTATTTCCAACCTCCACACAGCTTGCAGCCCTTTCCTCTCATCCTGGCCCTAGTCCCCTGGGAGCAGGGCCTGACCCCTCCTGTCAGGGAGTTGTGGTGAACCAGAAGGTTCCCCCTGAGCCTCCTTCTCCAGGATGAGCCCCTTTCCCAGCTCCCTCATCCTCCCAAAGAGTCATTCCATCCAGGAGCAAGGGAAGGGGACCATCAGGCAGGGTTGGCGTGCCAGCTGTGCCTCCTGGTGAAGATCCGCCAGGACAGCCACTCTCCATCTCCCAGGAATTTTGCAAGTGGAGCAGGGCTCCTGCCGCCTCTCCGTGTGGAGCTGCAGATCAGCAGTGACCTCCAGCGGCTGCAGGCAGAGCTGATGGAGATGTCGGGATCAAACCCCTCCGCTCCGGCCCCCAGGGATGTCCCTCAAGCGGCACACGAGGTCGAGGGACCTCTGCGATGGACCAGGGCGACCCTTGGCAGCCCCTCATCCTTCTGACCTGGGCTTTGGGTGGCAGTGCCTTCCCCTCCTGGCCTCCAGGCTTGCCAGCACAAGCAGTTTCCCACGTTTTCCTTCTCCCGGCAAGTCACCCTGTTACCGGGATATCCCATACAGCCCTCAGGAGAGCACATGGACACCACTCACCAAATAAAACATTATCTGCCTGTCCATTCCAGCTGGCTGCAGAGACAAAACTACCATGAGAAAGAGTGCACGAAAGCGAGGGAATGGCGAGGATCAGCTCTCCTCGGGAATTTAGTGGAGAGGCAGCTCTAAAGTGCTGGGACAGAGCTCTCATCAGCCTCTGCTCTCTCCTTCCTAGGCAGCCTGCAATACAAAGAATTGTATTTCCTGACTGCTGGGCCCCAGAGACTCCCCAGACTTCACAAAATAATAATAATAATAATAATAGTAGTAATGATAATAATAATAAACCAGTTTATAACTCACCAAAGCAGCAGTGAAAATCCCAGCACTGATCTGTGGTAACAGCAAACCTCACATAAAGCTGCAGCTGCACATCCCAAACCTCCACTGCAGAGCTGGCAGCTGCCTTGGGACACACACATCACACCAGGATCGCTGCAAGGCTTTCCTGCGACATCCACATGCTTATCTGAGAGCCAGAGTGCCCTGGAATCAGTCTGGAGCATCCAAGGAGCAGCAGCTGGCAGGGTTGCTGTTATAACCTGCCCAGCAATCAGGAATGCAGGGGGAAAGCTGGGAAGCTGCAATGGGACACAGCTGGGCAAAACCACAGCAGCTGTGCCATGAGATGATCCCTGCAGGAAAAGCTGGGGGGAAAAGCTCAGGGTCAGGGCTGGTGAGTCAGGTGGGGGAACCTGGGAAATGGCTGAGCCAAGCCAACAAGGCTCCAGGGCTGGGATAAAACCCTTTGGGAAAGAAACCCATGGGAAAGAAAGCTGAAGTTTTCCCAGAAAACTGTTCCACCCACTCCATCCTGGCCAAGAGTGTGAGTACTGAAGGGATGCAATACTTGCTGTAGGAAAATTAGCAGTGAAGAAGGTGTTTAGAGACACTGCCGTAATCTCAGTTCCCATGGGAACAAGCACCTGCTCTGCCCCATCCCACAGAACTGTAGAATCCCTGACTGGTTTGAGTTGGAAGGGACTTTAAAGCTCATCTCATTCCAGCCCCTGCCATAGGCAGGGCATCCTCCACCAGACCAAGTTGCTCCAAGCCCCATGCAACCTGCCATCCCAGCAAGAAAAGCCACAACCACACCAGTTGCAAGCCTTGAAGTCTCTCCTATCCCTTATAAATCCAAAAATCCCTCCTCAGCCAAATATTTTGGCTCCTGCAGCCTAGAAACCTGAAGGTGTGATGAGCTGCAGTGGTCTCGTGTGAAAGGGAAGCATCCAACATACAGGTGGAAGACCTTTTTCCATGGTAAAATCTAAGCAGGGCTTTCAGAGCACTTGAAAAAGCAGGCACTGCAAAGATCCAGAGGAATCCAGTCTGGCTGGATTTTAAGGAATGCCCTGGTAGGGTTTTGGTTTAACCTCTTAAGAGGGGCCATTAAAAATACAAGGGGAAGAACTGAGTGACTTCATGCCAAAAGATGTAGTGGTTCCACCATCACTGTGAGCACCAGAGGTCTGCGGGAGACATTTAAAAGGATGTAAAGCAGGGAAGAGGAAAATAAAGCACTTTTTGAGGGATCACAGCAGCATCACTCACCACCACAACACCTACGAAGTTTCCACAGGAAGCACCATTTTGTGTGAGCGTGGCTTTAAAGCGGCTCCCACACACCCTGGGGGCAAAGCCACGCTGTCTTCATCGCCCTCCCACGCAAGCGCCACCAGTTTGCCATTGCCCCCACGATCCTTGATAAAGTGGCGCTGGGGACCACTCAAGCGTCCCCTGCCAGCCGTGCCCTGGGGTTCACTCACTTGCAAAGCGCAGGAAGCAAGGCAGGGAGCGCACCTCGAGAGGGAAGCCCGGCCCTTCCCTCCGGCCCCTCCCCTCGCTTGCCTTGTCCTTGAGCACTCCTTATTGCCAGTGCTGTCTGCCAGTGTGGTCCTACCGTCGGGTCCCTCAGGCTTGGAGCAACCCGGTCTAGTGGAGGGTGTCCCTGCCCGCAGTAGGGGGATTGGAATGAGAGGAGCTTGAAGATCCCTCCCAACCCAAAGCATTCCCGGATTCTGTGATTCTCTGGATTCCGTGATTCTCTGCTCATTGCCACCGTGGCCACCAGCAGTCGCGTGCCCACCAAGCACAGAGAACACATTCCCTTCTCCCAGGGCTGGGCTTCTGCTTCGAGGATGGAGTGGAGCATCCATAAGCTGGGACAACCGAGGCAACACTGGACCTTGTATGAGGGTCTAAAAAACCCAGCAGCAGAAGCTGGTTTTTGGCATCAAACAGGAAAAGGAGGGGCTGCCAAAACACAGCCTGACATTTCTTCTCTGGCCTCATGCCTACCCTGGTTTCACCACTTTACATTTTTTATCTGGCCATGGCATCAGGAGCTCTTTTTGACCTGAACCAGTAACACATCAGCATTTATTTTTGCACTGGCTAAACCATTTATGTTTGTGTATATATTTATGTATATACCTAGAGGTCTTCTTCCTCCTCAAAACAGCAATGTAAAATTCTGGCTGGTAAAGAGGAGGGACTGGGTTGAAATAACACAAAGTAAATCCATTTCAACAACCACACACAGGTCACGCTCACGTTTCCCCCTCCACACACCCATCCCCAAAATAGATCAACAGCAAGAGATTTTTATGTGGATTTATTTTTTTTTTTTTACATTATGTTAGAGTTCCAAAAAAACCCAAAAAAAAACCCCAACAAAACAGAACCCAACAAAATTAATAAATATTAAAAGTTAAAAAGCTCTGACTCTTGTATGTACAAAACTTTATACATCATGGTAACACTGGACAAGGTTACAGCACAGGAAAGACTCCATGCATCCACCTGGCTTAGGAGGGTGCAGGGCACCAGAGTCATCCTCTCCTTCTGGAGACAGGACCAGAGACAGGACAAAGCGACCTAACCTCAGCCTGCCTTCAGCTGGAATAAATTCCCCATCCCTGGAAAAGTTCAAGGCCAGGATGGGGCTTGGAGCAACCTGGTCTAGTGGAAGGTGTCCCTGCCCATGGCAGGAGGGCTGGAACAAGAGGAGCTTTACAGTTATCTTCCAACCCAGACCATGCCAGGATTCCATGAAACAGGCAGTGCTGGGTGCTAGCCCTGCACCATCACCACCCCAGAGCACCACAGCTGGTCGGGGGGAGGTTACCACACCCTGCTTTAGATCTCCCCCACCTCTCAGCTCAAGGTTGGGATCAGGACCTGCAGTGCAGCCCCCCTGCCCAAACACCCCCCAGGGACCCCAGCTATGGGTGCAAGGAGCTGGGTCAGTCCCTAGCCACAGCTCTCCCCCGAGGCATAGCAGGGAACCACTGCAAATATTCCTTAAGCAATAAAGCACCAATGCCCAGGCCAGCATGGAAGGGAGGGGCACAGCTGGGAATTTGGGAGGAAGGACATCCCAGCCCGTTTTTGAGGGGGAAGAAGGTCTTTTTCTTATGTTCCTTGAAGAGCAAACAAAGCATTATCTTTGGCACAATAAATAAATGCTGGCATTCCCATGGAGGGGCTGGCAAGGGGCATGGTGGTGGTGGCGGCATTCCAAGGGAAGAATCCCACCCTGGTATCCCCACAGGATCCCCTGTGGGTACCAATACCTGCATGTCCTGGATCTGGGCACTCCACAGGCACCCTCCATGTGCCCACTCCCACGAGGTGTGCCAGTTGTGTGGCTCAGACAGATGGGGGACTTTGTTCCATGTTTTGGGATGCCCACCTAATGCCAAAGGGCAGCACCCAGGAGGCCGAGGACCTCCAGCCTCAGGTGCTTTAAGAGGAGTTGAAAAAATGCTCATCCAGCCATGACTTGGCAGCAGGAGGGTGTTGGGAACCTCCGGGGGAGCACTGCAGAGTCCAATGCTTAAAACACCAGGAATGCAGAGGGATCGGCATCCCTTTCAGTCACAGCAAGTACCTCAACCCTGTCACAATCCATTCCAGACTGGGAAGATCACCCCAAGCCACCTCACCAGCAAGCCCTGGATTCCTGCAGAGCTTACAAACCCTGTCCCGAGGGACACCACATCTGCTCCTTGGGTACTGGGGAAGCAGGACCATCAGGGCCAGCAGATGCACCCACACCATGCATGTGCTCCCAAGGACATCCCACTTTGCAATGCCAGACTGCTCTATCTGCCAAGCCTTGCCTTCCTCGGACTCCACCTTCCCGTTCTTAAAACCTCCTCCCCCACAGATGCCCACCTTCCCCTGCCGCTGCACCCAGAGGTGCCCTAAGTACCAAAACCATGACAGCCCCCTCAGGGACATCATTCTGGGGAGGTTTTGAGGACTGAAACTTTTCAAGGCAAACCCTGTGCCTGGAGCTGGCCCAACACCCAGCAAGGGAGGGCAGCCCAAGGCTCCTAAAGTGCTGTGCAAACATTTAGTACTTGGCACAATAATTTGTAACGGCATTAATCACCCCCTTTTCTCTCCTTCCCAAGCAATGAGAGATGAGGATCAATCTTCATCTCTCTCCCCTCCTTGCAACTGCCCCTGAAATCCACTCCTGACATCCCAGTCACTCCCATTTCCCCCTGGAAGCTGTTGCTGCCCCACAGGCACTGGGTCCAAGGGTGCAGGGATGAGGCTGGTGATCCTGGGAAGGCTGGGCATTGGTATCAGCTCAAGGCTGGCCAAGGGCAGTGTTGGCTAAAATAAAAGTCACCCCCAGGTGATAGGCATTTTTGACATCAATTTTTGGTCTTTGACCTGTGGTTCTTATTGCTCACTTTGGAATTTCCTGGACCATCTCCCACCTCCAGGACAGGAGCTGCTCTATGCTTGTCATGTTCCACCTTCCCCCAGACATGTTTCCCAAACTCTCTACCCCAACAGGAACAGCCTGGGGCAGCAGTTTGGGATTTCCCCACATTTCCCCTCTCCTCCCCTCACCACCTCCCTCCAGTTTCCCTGCCCCCCCAGATTCTCAGTATCCTCCCACTGCTATCCCCAAGTTTCAGGGCTGAACCACCAAGCCAGGACCCTCCTCTCCAGCACATCCTGTGTTGCTGCTTGGAGCAGGGGGAAGGAAAAAGCAACATTAAAGCCATCCCCCTCCCACATCTTTTTAGCACCTTGGGAGGAAGCAGCCTGTCTACCCGCAGCTGTTTTTGCTCCTTTCCACCTTTTTTTCCATGGCGCTGTTAAAAAGCACCATGGCATGGCTGGGAGGGCAGGGGGGATCATGAGAAATGAGTGGTTTTCCCAAGAATTTCTGGGTGTGGAGCCGGGTTGTTTCCAAACCTGGCAGTGCCACCCATGAAAACCATTGCTGGAGGTTGGGGGGAGAGGAAAAAGACAGGGGGAAAGGGAGGGAAGAGGGAGAAAGGCTTTCCCTGCCCCACAGGGAGGTGGTCCCGAGCAGGTTACCTGGCCTCCTGGCCCCTTCCCAGCTCTCTCGGGGCTGGCAGCTCCCCTGGCAAAGCAGCACTGCTGGATAGCTCAGGTGCCGGAGTGGGGTTCCCACCAGGTTCCCCCCGAGCCGGGGTGGTGGGGTAGGGGGAGAGCGCCGGAGCAGGGCTGGGAGTGGTGGTTCCCGGGGGAATGCCAGTGACAGGGGGTGAGCCAGTGGTGGAGGAGGCTTTCTTCCCACAGGATTCGCAGCAGAGCTTGTTGTATCCAGGGATGGAGCAGTAGCGAGCCAGGACCTCCATCTGGCAGAAGATGGATTTGTCCCCGAGGCAAGGCTCCCCTGGAGAGGGACGGAGCAGCACAAAATGAGGTGGCATTAGGCTCTCAGCCCTGCACCACTTCAGTGGGATTCCCGAAGGGAACAAGATACCCTTTCAGGGTGCTGCCTACCCACATAGGAAGTGGGCAAGAGGGACCTGGAAAATGAAGCCAAAGTACTGAAGGATTCTATGCCTGGAGAAAAAACAGAGAGCAAGGGATGCTCCAAACCAGGATGCACCTTGCCCCAGCTGTGAAGGACTCCAAGGGGGAAAAGCCAAGAGCCATCTCCCTACTTAAAAAAATTCCAAGGTAAAAAGGAAAGGGCATAAAAGCCGGGAGGCAAAAGGAGTGCAACACGGAAACTGCAGGACCTCATACACCACAAGATGGCAATGGAGCAACGGGCTTTGGAGCAGAGGCATCAGGGACGCAGCAGCGGAGGGTAAAACTCCCCAGGAGCACTGCTGGATGTGCTCCCACCTCTGCGCTTCCCACAGGGAGGTGCAGAAGTTCTCGGGAGGGTTATCCTGGGAAGCACCGCCCTTACACAAGCACAGACACTTACTGGAGGAGATCTTGCTCACGGGGTTTTTGGGTCCATCCTGGGGCACCCGCTGCCCTTTGGTCGTGCCGTGGTCACCAGCATCAGCACTGGCAGTGATGCCAGAGAGCTTCCCTGTGGAGAGAGCACCTCGATGCCCCGCAGCCACGGGAGGCTGGGGGCGCTCAAAATACCTCGGGAGGATGTTTGTTTTGTTTTAAGGACTATCCTTAAAAGTTAAATCCCTTAAGGAGCACCTGGTTGGCTCAGCACTTAAACCACTCAAACCCCACCCAAGAGAAATTTGAGGGTGCCCATCTCCATCAGTGCGTTGCATCTTCAAACTGCCAGAAACCCCAAAACCAGACAATGCCAGGGCAGAGAGCAGAGAAGGGAGATATTTTGTCTGGCTTTTGAGGTTTTTTTACTGCCAGCAGCATCAGGGGCGTTCAACCCAACCTTGCCTGCTGGCATCCCCTAGAGCCACAATGGGTTGGAGGCATTCATGGGGGTTGATCCCCACCAGCACGTGCCCCATCCCAGTGCCACCTCCTCCTCCTCCCTCCTCTCACCCGGGCAGAGGGCCACATGGCAGCCCTGGATGGCCTCCGGCTTGTCACCCTCGCAGCGCGCGCCGCTGTCGCTGCCCTTGCACACCACCTGCCGCTGCTGGACGCCTTCCCCACAGGTCGCCGAGCACTGCACCCAGACAGACGGACAGGCAGTCAGTGACGGCATGGGGACAGCCCCCACACCCCAACAGCACCCCAGGATGTGCTGATGACAATTCCTCAGGTGGATATTGCTTTCCCATATGGGGTTTCTCTCCCTGTCTCCCAAACCCCCATGATCTCTGCACAGGGATTCCCTCCCCTCTCTCATTTTCAGCGAGCCAGTGAAAACATCAGTGGCTCTTGTACCCTTATCCCTGAAAGAGTTCAAAGCCAGGCTTGGAGCAACCTGGTCTAGTGGAAGGTGACCTGACCAAAGCAAGGGGTTGGAATGAGATGGGCTTTTAAGGTCCCTTCCAACCCAAACCATTCCAGGATTCTGTGAAAATATCAGTGCCACTTGTATCCTTATCTCCACCAAGGCCAGGCTGGATGGGACTCTGAGAAACCTGGTCTAATGGAAAGTGTTCCTGTCCATGGCAGGGGGTTGGACTAGATGACCTTTAAAGCTCCATTTTAACCAAACCATTCTAGGATTCTACTCCATGACCCCTATAAGCACCTGACCTTCACACCCACCTCCCATACCCCTCCTTCCGGGGGCTTCCTCACCTCGGACCAGGCTCCTGTCCTCCACTGTGCAGGGCAGGGCAGGCGGCCACAGGGCCGGCGCGTCTCGGGGCGCTGCCCGGGGCAGTATTTGGTGTGCAGGGTGCGGTTGGTGCCGTCCTGCAGGCGCTGCACACACTGCACCGCCCGCGCCTGCACACCCAGCTTCCCGCAGGAGCGGCTGCAGGCACCCCACTCCTCGGCCACCCACCTGCCAGGGCAGGAAGATGGACATGGAGAAGGCATTTGAGGTGATGCTCACGCTGACAAGCGATCAGAAATGCTCCCAATGCGACCCCAAGCCCCTCCCTCCACCCCCCCCCCCCCAAGAGGGATGGGAGAACCTCAGGCCACATGGAGAGGACCTACATGGGCTGGGAGCATTCCTGGAGGTTACAGCGCCTCCGGATTGGCTTCGGCTTCTTGCTGCTGTCACAGAAGTTTCTATGCACCATCCGGTTGTCGCTTTTCCGACGGCAGCCGTACTTGGTGTACTGGATGCCTGAGGGGGCAGAGCATGGGCAGTGAGGTGATAGGTGTGGGAGTCCCTCCAGGTTCTCCCCTAGGTCCCCTCTCCTGCATCCCGACTGGGATATGCACTCTGGAATGTCACCACTCAGGTGAGACCCAACATTTGCCAAGGATGTTCATGTGGCTGCTGGACCCTCCTGGCATCCCCCAGGCTGCTGTGGGGTGCACACAGCTCATGGAGAATGTCCCAGCCCATGGCAGAGTTTTGGACAGGGTGACCATAAAGGGTTCCTTCCAACCCAAACCACTCTGATTCCCAGAGCACAAGGTGTTCCCCATGATCTGAGGGTCAGATCCCAACAGCCATATGGAAATGAGGCTTTTATCAGCAAACCCCACACCTACTTCTGTGCACACTTTAGTAGTGGTCATCTTCAAAATCACTATTTCTTGGCTCAAATCCAGTTAAAAACAGCCAACAAATTAAAAAATCATAGCAGGTCCACGGATAGACAGACAAAGATACGCACACACAATCACATAAGCCTGTTTCCGTAAGAAATCTGGCTAAAATGCTCAATTAAACTGCTTTGCACTAATTTCTCCTTACCAGAGATGCCTCACTCCTCACAGAGGGGCTCACACACCCTCTACCATATCCAAGTATCCCCCCAAGCATGCCCAGTAGGCTGTTACGAAGAGAAGTTACCTCCTCCACACGCCTTGGAGCACTGGGACCAGCTCTTGAGGGCCCACTCGTAGGAATCCATCTCCTCAAGCAGGACATTGTTATTTCCAATCATGGGCAGCAGGTCTTCGTGGATGATGTACCGGTACATGAGGCTGCTCCTCGCCTCCTCCTCCTGAGGGATGACCTGCAGGCACAGAGGGAACAGTCAGAGAGGGGGAAGAATGATGCCGTGGGAGAGGCACCACATGGCACGGTGGCCTACACCCAAAACTGGGGATGAACACAGGGATGGATGGGAGCACAGACCTGCCATTCCCTGCATGTCCAGGAAGGCCAACCCCTAACTCCCCAAATACCAGCATAACTAAAATGCAATCTGGAGTCATAAGCAATTGCTGCAGAGCAAGATGCAGATGGACTCAAAGGCAAGTGCCCAAGCAACACGTCCTTGTGCCATTCCCTCACCCAGTTTGCCACCCTTTGCTTTTGGCTGGCTCATTCCCTGGATTTAATGACATGCCCCACACTCTTCCATCACCTGCCACATCACACCTCAGACCACCTCCCCTGTCTTTGACAGTCATCCCCAAGCCCCACATGTGCCAGCCAGGCTTACCAAGACACTGATGGCCTCGTGCAGAGGACCGCTGGTTTTCAGGCTCTCCTTGCCTTGTTCCACAGTGTATTCCCACTCCAAGCCCATCTCAATGAACACTTGGTTTTTGGCTTCTTTGCCCTTGGCATTCAGGATGAAGTTCCCCGTGGCTTGATTCTTAACAGCTGGAGGAGAAAGGAGATATTTTCAGTATCATTCCCTCTGGTCACTCACTTTGGAGTACTGGAATGACCTAAACAAGACCCTTTTTGGTGGGAATTATCGGAAAAGGGTTGAGAAAGGGAGAAGTGGACTAGGGCGTGCTCACCGATGCTGTGGGATGCTGGCTCCATCTCTTCTATCTGAAGGTGCCTTGCTCCAGCTGGGATCTCAAACATCTTCAAAGCACCTGAAAGGGAGGGACAAAGGATGGAAGAAGAGGTAGGTGATGGGAGTCCTGGCTGCAGGGCTCCCATGAGAGCAGGTTTCTCCAAATGGACATGTGAACCCATCCAGCTCGTGAATCCGCTTCCAAGCCCACCCAGCCCTCTCACCTGGCTGCTTGGGGGTCTTGGCCAACGTGCCCTTCACCGTCCGGCAGTGGGAATTGTCCCCCCCGCAGACCCCACACTTGTCATCCTGCTTCAGGGAGCCAACCTCCTTGTCACAGCCGACGTGCTGGCACCCAGGGGAGGAGAGAGAGGACAAGCCTGGGGTTACATTCCTGCAGCCCAGCCCGGGGTTACAGCCCTGCGGCCCAGCCCATTGCTCCCATTGCTGCATATGAGCTCGGTCCCCAGGGGCAAAACACCTGTCCCCAAGGGGCTGAGCTCTCTCCTGGCCAGAGGAAGGACAGGGACAGTCCCACAACAGCTCCTCACCACGCACTCGCCCCGGACGCAGACGCTGTAGGGGTCTCGGTAGCTGCAGCGGGTCCCGTCATGAACAACCTGGTTCATGAACACCACATCTCCCGTGCCCTCGGACTGGCAGATCAGCTCACACTTCTGAGCATCTGCAGCAAAGGAAAAGGAAAAGGGGAAGAAAAGAGAGGCAGGGGAGCAAAACGGGTTGTGGAAATACATTAGGGTGAGTGAAGACAGAAACCCATCTCAGCGTGTACCCCTGAGCACAGCCACAATTCCGAAGCCCAGGATATTCATGTGGCTTATCTCCCAAGTCCATTTGCTGCTCAAGAGCCTGCACTTTTGCCCAGTATACACTCAAGAAATTAAGGGAAGGACAGGACATGCTACACAAAGCTGTAGTGCAAGTAGGCAGCTCTGCTCTGGAGCCAGGCTGGGAGAGCTGGGAGTGTTCAGCCTGGAGAACAGAAGGCTCCAGAGAGACCTTAGAGCCCCTTCCAATGCCTGAAGGGGCTCCAAGAGAGCTGGAGAGGGACTTTGCCAAGAAGAAAGGCCGAGAGTGACAGGACAAGAGGGAATGGCTTCCCACTGACAGAGAACAGGGTTAGACGGTGTATTGGGAAAAAATTCTTTCCTCAGAGGATGGTGAGGCACTGGCACAGGTTGCCCAGGGAAGCTGTGCCTGCCCCATGCCTGGAAGTGTTCTTCCAACTGTGAATAACCTGGTCTAGTGGCAGGTGTTGCTGCCATGGCTGCGGGGTTGGAATGAGATCATCATTAAGGTCCCTTCCAACCCAAACCATTCTATGATTCTGTGACTTTAGAAAGCTGGCTGCTTGAAGTTCGCTTATTGCACAACAGTTTCCAGCTCAGGAGCTTCCCATCACCCAGCATCTGTGCAGCTGGCACAGTCTTCATCCCAGGGTGATGGCCACCAGGGCAGACTCCTCTGGAGGAACCAGGCTACCGCCCCTTTGCTAGGACCTGTCGTCACTCACCATCATGGTGCTCGTAGGGAAGCCAGGAATGTTTGCTGTTCTGGTGGGTGTAGTAGGAGTTGCGCTTGGAGCACTGCTGGGCACGGAAATCCTGGTAGGGCCCCGGGCACTCCTCGGCATTGCACACCTGGTACTCGTAGGTGGATCCTGGGCACTGGCGCCCTCCATATGCTGGGCTGGAAAATAAATCCAGTGGGTTGTAAGAGTGCTGGAGAGGGGATGGTGTTCAACCCCAACACAGCTCAGTGCCTGAAGGCACAGCACAGCTCCCGCAGGAGCAGATGTCCCCATCCCTGCCAACAAGAGGAAGAGCCAGGAGCCTCTGGCTCGCGGCCACTTCCAGTTGGGAAAAGGGAGGGAGGCAAAATCCAAACGTACGGTGGGTTGTCACAGCTCCGGCTGCGGGATCGCACGCCTCCCCCACAGGTCCTGGAGCACGAGCCAAACTTGGACCAGGAGCTCCAGCTGCCATCCTGGCTGTAAGGCTGGTCCGACATCTTCCAGATGCAGTGGCCCTTGAAGCACCACTGGAAGGGAAGAGAAGGAATGAGTTCCACACCTCTTCCAAAGGGCTCAGCACCAGTGGAGGGCCCTCCTGCACCCACAGCTCTACAGAAATGGTAAAGCACGGGAGGAAGGTGCTCTTCATCGTGTCCTTGGACACATCCCTCCCACAGGAAGCAGGACCAGCCCCTACCTTGCCAGGAGAGCACTCGGTCCCATCCAAGGGTGGCCCCTTCTTGGTCTTGCAGAAGTAGAGGTTGTCCGGGTGGCTGCACCACAGCTGCTTGCAGGGGTCGAAGGTGCGGAACTGAGGAGCACAGAGGAGCTGGGCTGGGACAGCAGTGGCGAGTGCCAGCAGGCTGGTGGCAGCCAGGCTGGCTGGGGGTCCCGGGGAGGAAGGACGGCGTGGCCATACAGCCCGTACTCACCGCCGTGCACGTCTTGTAGCCCACACCGAAGTCAAAGCGGCACTGCTCATCCATGGAATAATTAATTCCCGGCAGCTCAGGTAATGAGGGCCACTGGTGCTCAAAGGGGTCATCCAGGAGGCAGTCGTAGGAGCTGCAGAGTCAGACATAGAGGATTTCCCTCCAGCACCCCATCCCTCAGCTCCAGGCCACTCTCCAAATTCAGCTATTGAGAAATTTGAATTATCATGGAATTCCGGAACGGTTTGGGTTGGAACGGTCCTTCAAGGCCATAGAGTTCCACCCCCCTGCCATGGGCAGGGACACCTTCCACTATCCCAGTTTGCCCCAAGCCCCATCCAACCTGGCCTTGGACACTTCCAGGGATCCAGGGGCAGCCACAGCTTCTCTGGGCAATCTGTGCAAGGGCCTCACCTCCCTCACAGGGAAAAAATTTTTCCTAAGACCCCATCTAACCCTACTTTCTGTCAGTGGGAAGCCATTCCCCCTTGTCCAAAGTCACTCTCTTGGAGCCCCTTTAGGCACTGGAAGAGGCTCCAAGGTCTCCCTGGAGCCTTCTGTTCTCCAGGCCAAACACCCCCAGCTCTTCCAGCCCATCTCCAGAGGCACTCCAGCCCTGGGAGCATCTCTGGGTACAAAATGCCACCAGCCACAGTCTGAAGGAAGAACATCCCCTCCCAGTTGGAAGGGGCATACTGGATGTAGCGGTTGAGCTCCTGCTTGCTGCAGCGGGACCAGTGGTAGCGGTGGAAGGCGGCCTGGACCAGCGGCGCCATGATGCTCCCCATGCTGGTCTCATCGGCACAGCGGTTGCCCTGGCCGTCGTGCTCCATGCCCAACCTGACAGGAAAGTCCCAAGAGATTTACACCTGCAGCAGCAGAAGGCCTCCTTTGCAGAGAGAGGGGCACCACCGCAGCCAGCTTTGCCCCCATCACTTACACGTGTCCGGTCTCGTGGGCGACGACAAAGGCTGAGGAGAAGCCGTCCTCGTGGTTGAGGGTGCAGCTGCGGAGAGGGTGGCACATCCCGGTCACCGGAGCGTAGCCTGGGGCAAAGAGAGAAGGGAAGGACAGAGAAGAAGAGGAGAGAGAAAACCTTTGAGAGAGGAGGGGAAAAAATGAAAAATTCAGAAAAAAAAACCCCACAAGTACATAACCTGGCTTCACTGCAACAGGGGAGGAAACAGAGGGGAAGGCGCTGAAGAGGAGGGGCTGCCCAGGTCACTTGGATGGCAGCCCGAGGACTTGCTCACCAGTGTGACCACCCTGGCGCCAAAAGCCAGCAGAGGTTGCTCTGGAGCTTGCTGGCACCTCTGTGCCCTTGTGCCAACGCACCTGGGCAGGCAGGAGGGCAGAAACAACATCCATGATACCCTATCAGCGTGGGTGGCCACCGCCTCCCAGCCTGGGAATGGCATCCCCCGCATTCTTCTCCGTTTAAAACAAATAAAGAAGGAAAAAGAGAGAGAAGGAAAGGCACGAGGCTCTCCCGAGAGCCCTGCCAAAACCCCAGCCCTGCTCCCCACGGGGCGCACACGCACATGCACCCGCCTCGGCCCCAGGACCCCAGCCCTCGATCAAGTGCAGTGCAGTGGGGCAGCTGTGGGTGGGGAAATCTTCCCCCGCCCAGGCAGCAACACATCACCTCCATTTTGGTCACTTTTCCTTTCTTTCTCGCCTTGTTTCTGCCCAATTCGATTAACTCGTTGGCACACTCCAGAATTTACTCCCCAAATTTTTTAAAGTATGTTGTTTTTTTTAAGGCTGACCCTTTTTGGCATCAAGGGAGTTAGTGAAGGAAGGACTTACAGGTCAGAGAGGCAAAAGCAGGGCAGGACCATGCTGGATAACCATGCCCTGGGGATTGGGATGCTGGAAGAGGAGAGCTCAATGAGCCAAGAGTGGGCAGCAGCAGGAGAGGGGTGCTGATGAGCGGAGGGAGATGCACATCCCTACACCCACCCTGGACAAACCACAGGGTCCACAGAGCCCCCCATCCTCGTGGGATACTTGATCCACACCAAGTCACACCCATAATGGGGTTTAACCATACAATAATAAATCAAGCCCTGGATAAATAATTTGAAAATACTTTTGTTTCCCCCATGAAACATTCCACAAGAAAGAGTAAAGATGGGGGAAGCTTTCTCTAGAGGGGGAGAGCAAATGTATTTTGTCTAGGATGAAAACTGGATAAATTCCCAACCAAAGAAACTGTGGGAAATGGGACAAAGGAATATGAGAAGGTGGCTGCTCACGAAGGCAGTTTTTTGCAATGAAGGCTCCAGTAAGAATTGGAAGGAGTATAAAAGGTTCTCCACAGGAGAATGATGGTGAGAAGTAACTACCTGGAAAATATTTAATTCTGATCACAAGCATCCTTCAGGCCAGGCCAGAAAACCCCCTGTGCCACCCACTGTGGGGGGACATGGAAACTCTTTGGCCGTTGACAAGACTTCTACAGCAGCGATTAATAATTTACGACACATCTGTCCACTGCTTTTCTTTTCAAAGGGTGGGGTTTATGTGGTGGCACACTCTGGTCCTTCATTCCACGCATCCCTGAGCTCAACAGGGGTGTCGGGGATCCGCAAGAACTTTGAGGAAAAGAGGCAAGAGGAAGCAGAGTGTTACTACTCCAGCAGCCCAACCAGCGGGAAGCTCCCGGTGGATGAGGAGCTCCTTGTGCCATGCAGCGCAGCCAGGCAAGGACACTGCAGCCATGGGGACCTCTGCAGAAAGGAAACATCCATCCCAGAGGTGTGTGATGAGCAGAGAGCCAGATCCACAGGGAAAACGGGAAGGAGCTGGAATGAGCACCCCTAGAGCAGGGCTACTCCATCGATCTCACGACTCCTTCCCACCAAGGGGCAGCCCAGGGAGTCTTCCCCTTCTGCCAAAAAAGGTCCTCTCACAAATGCCTTTGGACACAGTCACTTTGCCAGGAAGGGTCTAGAAAAACGAAACAAAACCTGGTATTTCACCCGTGTGACTCTGGACAAGGAGACCAGGGCAGGTCACCAGCTTGGCACAACCCAAAGTCTGCTCTTTAGTGGCCACAGCATGTTCAGGAGGGTTTCCAGCTGCTTATCTCCTGAGGTTCATCTCCTACTGAGGGAGATCCTTTTCAGGGAGGTAATCCAAGTTAGGACAGGTTTCCTTCTCCACCTTTCCTTCCTCCTGTGCACACCAGGAGGACTTGTGCTACAGATCAGGGTGACATTACCACTCTGTTCATGGCATCAAATGGAGCCTCCTGATGGAAATCCAGATCTGGCCACCAGTGTGGAAAGGAGGACACAGCAATTTGGAAGCAGAAGGCTCAGAACTGGAAGAAGTCACCTCTTGTGATAACACCACAGCACCTGTTTTCCTAATGGAGCCATGAAACACCAGTAGCTTTGCCTGAAAATTTTATTAGCAAGGCCTCCAACTTCTCAGACCATGCCAGCACAACCTCTGCACCAAGAGGGTGAGAGATCCCTGCAGTAAAACTTCCCCTTTGGCCCACGGTTTATTGAATGCTCCCATGTCCAAGAAATAAATCCATATAAAAACAGGCTTTAAAGGTCCTCCAGAGGACAGAATAAATTGATTGTCCCCATGGGGCTTCCTGTGGTATTTAACCTTTTTTTAATGATATTTTTATATTTTTAAGGCATTTTGGGCCAAGGGCAGGACTGGTAAATAAAATTGAAGAACAGGAGAATAAATAAATAAATAAATAAAGATATTTTATCCATCCAGGTTGATGCTCTGGATTAATTCTCCTTCTCTTTCTTCTTCATCATGTGAAGAAAAAAATACCAATTTTTATAACCTTTTTCTGGACCTCACTGGCCAAGAAACAGACTGTGCTTGCAAGAAATCCTCTCCCCTTGCTGGCTTTTTCCCCCAGCAAACTGCACATACCTGATCGAGACAAATACAGTACCTTGCATACCTGCAGGCCCAAAATCTTGCCTGGTGAGAAAGACGGCGTGGTCGTGGTACTCGGCATGCTCCGGGTCGGAGCGCTGCTGCGAGTGCGCCCAGCGGCACACCTGCTCCAAGCTCCGGGATGGATTCCCCCGCTCGATCAGGCTGACTGACTGCAGAAAGAATGGAAAACTCACTGCTGGGAGGAAAAGGAAGAGATGCCGCCCTTCCCCTGGAAGCCAAAGAGGTTTTATCCCAAGCGGGAGACAAGAAGCTGCAGGAGGACTCGCTTGGGAAGCATTAGATCTAAACAGCGGTGAGCTGAGATCCGCCCCGGATTCAAACACCTGCTCGTTATTTCCTACATCGTCCCCTGAACCTGAGAAGTGACGTAGCTGGACAAAGCAGCTGCCTCCAGAGCCGGCTTTGGGGATGATAAATCACCCCTAACAGAGCCCGGCAGTTCCCATCCCGCTGTATCACCACAGCTCCAAATTCCTTCCCCCCCATAGATCATCCTCCAGCCCAGAGCACAAATGTCACTGGGAGGAAGCCAGACAGGTTGTTGGCTTTCTCAGATGGAGATGATGTTCCTGGTCCCATAGAAGCCTCCAAAAATGAGCCAGCCTCCGTCCTCATCCATGCTCCTCAGAACCATCCCTGGATCTCCAAGATGTGTTGTGTTTCTGCCAGCCACGCATACTCTATAATAAGGAAGTTTTTTTTCCAAGACCTAACTGGTCTTATTTGTGGATCACACACACACAGAGACATCACCGTGTTGAGTCATTAACACCCTTGCTAGAACACTTCCTGTGGGACAGAGGCTTGCCCCAAAAAAGTACAGAAAATCACATTTTTTTAAAGAAAAATCTGGCTGCTGTGCTCAAACAAGCCTTAAAAAGTAAGTGCAGCCTGAGAAACCACATGAAAACTTCTCAGGAAACCTTCCCATGCTTTTCCTGGCCATGCCCAAGCCACACGAGAGCTACAGGACAGCCAGGGAACCAAGTCAAGGAGATCCTGACCGCGGCTTCTCCGCACTGATATCCAGCTCCTCTCAGTGGGGGAAGCCACCTTTATCCCATCATTTACACAGCTCTGAGGAAGCCTCTGCGGCTTTTCCCACATCCCAGAGCAAGCAGATAACAGCAGATCACAGCCACCCACCACCTCCCTGAGAGCCTCATAGGCCAGGGGACTATCCAGGCCCTCAGCTCCCAAAAACCTGGCTAACGAGAGTTCAGATTCACCCCTGCTCAGCACAGTTGTCATTTGGGCTCTGACAATTGCCACGTTTTCCCAAACCAGGGCTTACCTAAGTGCTAAATAAATATTAGAGCATCTCCTGCTCGCCACATCCGAGCGCTAGATTTACCTGACGATATCCCACCATGATCATCCTGACCAGTACAATGTTGATGTGAACGCCCAGGGACTCGTCGTGATAAATTTCATCCACCTGAAGAAGGGAGGGAAATCCAACAGGAAAGAAGTTAAGGCCATCCCAGCTCTCAAGTCCCTCCTGTCCTCCACGCTCCCGCATTCCGCACCCTTCCCGGCTTTCCAAGACCAGATACAAAGATCTCATCCCCCTCCTCCCACCTGCAGTATGGGAGGGTTTTTTTCCCCATTTTCCCACGTGTAAAAAGCACAAAGGCAAAAAGCCAATCTGGAATAAGTCAAAATTTCCCCAGGAATGGCTCAGATGGTCAATGACACCACCCATTTCCATCAAGGATTGAGTTTCCTCCACCACATTTCTCAATGAGCCATTGCCCCTTTGGAGTATGAATCCCTCAGAGGGGTGGAAATCCTTCAGACTCCAGCATCCAAAGGAAAAATGGCTTTTTGATAGAATCCTTTGCCTCTCCCCAAAGCCAGGGCTTTCCTCGGTCACATCAGTGAGTCAAACTTGACCTACGGCTTCAGGAATCCCGGGAGAAGCCAACACAATGAAGAGAACAGGGAGGGCTCATGAGTCAATGAGACTCGTACCGCCGCCGGCTACTAAAAATGACCTTGCAGAGGAAATAAATGGCTATAACCTTTTCCTTCTGCATTTCCAGGATGAATAAACAAATTCTACTCCTAAATGCTACCATGAGAAAAGGACATCCAGATGGGAAAGGTCTCCGAGTGCCGAGCACGGTGACAGCCGGCCGTGGAGAGAGGCACGGAGTGGGCAATCACAAAGCCATGTGAGATCCTGCACCTTCTGCAAAGCATGTGGGAAAACACAGCCTCGGGAAGAAAAAGACCCTGGTTTTTGAGAATGGGACTTTCTTTTTCCCAAAAAGCCTTCCAAATTAACAGTTCCACAAATGGGGGTTCACTGCAGAAGTTGAGGAGACCAAATTAAGACCATTTTTAATATTGGCTAGAATTCATGTTCTAATTAAAACATACATTTTCAGCTTTGTCCGAGGGGGGGAATAATTTGCCTCAGCTCTGTCATAGCTTTCCAGACTAGATGAAGGTTATAAAGTCAGATTTATGGATCTTTTCTACTTTTTCCTCCATTCCTTTGAGTTTTTTTAATCTTTTATCAAGGGCTGGGTGACAACTATCCTTCTACTGCTGCCCAAATCCAAGTCAGACATTCCCCGGTGTGTTTTACAAGCCCCCCAGTTTCCAGCCTGGGATTCCATTTGAAATACCCACTCAGGCCAGTTTTAAGCCCAAAAACCCAGTGCTAACCTTCTCCCCATGACAACCAATACTCCCATGGGGTGCCTCTGAGCCATGCAGAGAGCTAATGCAGATCCCAAGCGTTGAATGCAGCAAAATCGACTATAAAAAATTTAAATCAATCAATAAACTGCCAGTCCATCCCCCCTAATGCATCCCTTTGGATACAGAAGCTGTGAGAGCCGTGGGGTATTTTATTCATCAGTGTGGAAAGATAATGCTAGTCAACCCACCCACAGCTCATCCCTGCTTCCCGTGGTTGGGATGCTCCTTCACCCTCCCCCTTTTGTAAGAATAATGAGAATATGATGGATTTTTTTCTGATCCCAACCCTATGTTTTTGGGGATGTGCACAGAAGGGTGGAAGGTCATGCAGCGTTGCAGCTGCAAACATTACTCAGACCTACAGAACCACTCAAGTGTGAAGGATCCAGCCCAGCAAGGAGATGCAACTCCCCAGGGACATCAGGCTCAGCCCTGGGTTTTAGGATATAGCAGGCTTTGGCATCCCAGAGAAACCCCACGTCATAATGTTGGTAACATGACAGGGTGGGAAAGTGGGGAGAGAAGGAGAAATTAAAACTGTGCTTGAAGAGATGCAGAGCTGGACCTGGGGGATGGTTTAGGGAACAAGGCAGGAAACACAACCATTGCCTTCACTTTCCCAAATCTTCATGCATTTTCCTTCACCCCAGCACTTGCCAGGAGCTGGAGCTTCAAACTGACAGAGGGTAGGGTTAGATGGGATATTGGGAAGGAACTGAGGCAAGTGAGGCTGGTGAGGCCCAGGCACAGAGAAGCTGGGGCTGCCCTATCCCTGGAAGTGTCCAAGGCCAGGTTGGAAAGGTGTCCCTGCCCATGGCAGGGCACTGGAATGGGATGAGCTTTCATGTCCCTTCCAACCCATTCCATGATTTTAGGATTCTGTGGTCATCCACCAGTGCTCTGCTGCTTGCTGCCTGCTCCTGAGGACCCCTCAATCCATCAGGATGAGCCACTTTCCTGCCTTAGGGACCTCTACTAGCAGCCACGACCTGACCTTGCTGTGACTGGGAGCATCAAGAGGAGCAGCACAGACCTCTCCCTTCCCAGCTGCATGGGACGTTTTGGCAGGATGCTCAGCAGATCCCACTGTATTATTCCAAGATGGGATTTAATTCCATAAATCTTCCTTATAAAGCAGTGCTAAATCCCACTCTCCTCCAGCTCGCAGGGATCAGGTACCCCCTCTCTCCAGCCTCTGAAACCAAGAGTTAACCTAAACCCCAGCCCCTGTTTAGTCCGGGGTTTAGGCAGGGATCTGCACCTAACTGATACCAGCTCAGCAGCGGCCATTAGGGTTAATTCAGAAAGCAGATGTGGAACCAGACTGCCCAAGGCTACGGACTTCCCTTCACAGCCAGATATAAATAATTGATTGAGGGGGGGAAAAAAAATCATATCAAAAGGGCTCGGTGCTGGTGGCTGCAAGGGCTGCGGCCCTGCAGGCCCCAAGTTTTGGGGCAGGGGGGGAACATCAGCAGGGCCAGCTTCCCCCAAGTGCTCCAGTGCCTGTGGAAGAAGTGGGGATGGAGCTGGAGGGGCTGAGCATCACCTTGGAAATGGAAATTCACCTGGAGAGCAGTTTGCAGGGTTGGCACAACTCCCCCTGCCCTCTGCAGAGGCCATTAAGCAAATCAGTGTCTTCAGAGAAATCCCTTCCCCCAAAGATACCTGTTCAGCAAAAGGCTCCAGTAAAGGGGCCCACATCCCTGAAGCCATGGGATAAAGATCTTCTTATCCCTCTCATCCATGCTCAGCCTATTTCACACTCTCACCCAGCAGGAAACGCTCTCCTCTTTCATGTAAAATGGAGTTTTTCCACCTATAAACAGCCCAGCCTTTAAGGCTCGTGGTGAGTTAAGGGCAAACCAGCAGGAACTACCACCCCACAGGACTCCCTGCAGCCCTGCAACACTGAGGAGACGGTGGCAATGCTTTACAGTGAAAGGAACATTAAAACCTGGGAGCAGGGAAGGCTGCCACGCTAAATCCCTGCAAACCTCTGGCCAGCCCCAAGTCTGCAGCCCCAGACGTGAGATCCCGACAGCAAAACCGCACTGGCAACGAGGTCTAGACCTCGCTGTTCTTCAGGGAAGGAAAACAAAGGGAGAGACACGAGAAGAATTTGCCAAACCAGCAGAATAGCTGACATTTCAAAACGCCGGGATCGCTTACTCGGAACAGCCAAGTCATCTTTAAACTCCTTTCTTTTATTCCCTCGCTTGGTTTTCCTGCTGGTGGATTCACCCTGAGCCTCTTTGCTGGGGCTGGGGGGTTAGGAAGGGAGGGAAAAGTCCCCCTTACCACATTTTTGGGCTTGCATCCCCTGTAGGGATGCATACTGTCACCTCTGTGACCCACGTTATCTGTGGGGTGGAACAGAGGAAGGGGAGATTTGTCAGGAGGGCAAGACTAGATTTTGTCAGAGCTCTCTACAAAACAAGGCATGTTGTCCCAAAAAACCAGCAACGAACACGTAAGCCTATACAGAGGGTAGAGAAAAGTGCATGGACACATGAGAGACATCAGAGGTATTTTTGTTGTTACCAGTTAGCAAGGAAGTGGCTCATAAACCCCTCACCTAAAAAAAAAAAAAAGCATACACAGGTTAAAATCAAAGCTGAAAGTTTAATTTTTGTTCCCAAACCTTCTCTTCTGTGGGGTCTCAGTAGCACTCTGTTGCTCTGCCCTTGGGAACAATAATTTCAGCTGGAGCCAGGCAAGTCCCAGCCTGGAGAGGGCTCTGACTCATGGGGTTTCCCTAGTAACCCAAAACAATGGGAAAACACCAAGTACCTTTGCATCCTTAACTAAATCATAGGCAATATCTGACAAAATCCCAGGAAACCAGTTAAGACCAGGGCGAGGTTTAACACAGCCATAGCTTGGCTTCTCCCCTGCAAGTGGAGCCATCCCCAGACTTGAAAGGATCGGGGATGAGCAGTGGGAAGCCTGGAGGAGAAGACCAAGAAGCCCAACTCCCTGAATGCAAGAGGCTGAAAAGCAGAGCAAAGCACTAAATATTTCCTCTCCTCTTCCTTTTCCAGGGTGCTGGATCCCCTCCTGGTTCCCAGCCCTTGCTCTCAGCAGTCACCATGACTGGGGGATCCTAATTTTCCTTCCATACATCACAATCCCTGCCACAGACAGCAAGCAAGAGAGGGGAATGGTTTTCCACAGGCACCACATCACCAAACACTCAACCCAAGAGCCCAACAGACTGGTTTTGGTCAGGCGGACACAGCCACGCTCAGCTCAGAGCAGAGATACGCTCAGCGGCTGATGGCAAAGGGGGAGTTGTGCCTTTCCCACTCACTCCAGCCTGACCCCAAATTCCTGTGCAGCACCCCAGCCAAGAAGGGAAGGGCAGGCTAGGAATGCAGGCTGGGAGCTAGCAGGGAAGCTCCTGCCTGCAGGGAAGCTCGTAGGTGCACAAAAGGAGCAGTCATCCTCATGTCAGCTTCCCGGGATGGACACAGCGCCCTTCACTGAAAAGCATCCACATTTCTGGCAATGAAATAAGGGTTGTGGGGTTTGCTTCTTTAAAAAAAAAGAAAATCTCCATGACAAATCATTTATCACCAAGCTTCAGCTGACACAGAGCTCCTAATAAAGGGTTTTGTGTCTTGGGAAGAGCCCTGGGACCCTACCTACAGCAGCGCTGGGAAGGGATACGTGTCCCACTGCCCCCTCGGCACTCAGTGAAGGCCTCAGAAAAAGCCAGGAAAGTTTATCATCAACTTCCAAGCTCTCTGCCCCCTTTCCTTGGGATATATCTTGATAGGAGAGCTCCTAGTCAGGAAAACTTCCTCAGTTGTGTCCCTGACATACTCCAGCCCAGCTCGATAAGTCCTTTCCTCGTTAGAGGGCTGGCCAAGCCTCTTCTCCTTCTTCCCTTTGCCTCCAGCTAATGGGATTAATGTTCAGCTGTGTGGTCCCAGCAGGCTCCTCCCCGCCAGCCCCCCGGCATCCTCCTCTCTCCCTCCCTCTGCCACCCAGGCCAGAAAGCAGGACTCTCCTTTTTCTGCTGAATCGGGTGTTTTAAGGCAATCTGAGCCGGTAAGGAAATGAGGCGGCGCCAAGGGAAGAGGAGGCGGACGGAGGTCACGACAAAGCTGGCAAGAAAATGCACTAAAAACCAGAAAGAAAGAAGGGGAAGGGGGTGGGGGGGAGAATATACAGAAGGAAATAATACTTGCGGGGAAGTATTTGTTGCCTGCATTATCCTGGGGTTTTCTCCGTGCCCCCCCCCCCAATTAAAGTCTCCAGTGCCGCCTTTAATTGAATAGGCGGCGGGTCCTCCCTTCTCCCAGCGCAGCATCCCGCGCATTCACTCCCTGAAAAGTCCTGCCCGCGGGGTAGGAACCATGAAATGCGCCTGAAAACCGACCTTTTGATTAGAGCTGACAATCCCCGGGCGCTCAAAATGTCCATCCCACCCCAACCCCCCTCCCCGGGATCGGAAAGGAAAAATGACATCATCTCCGACCCCCGTAACGTGGGAAGAGCCCGAGGGCAGAGCAGGGAACCCTGTGGCTTCCCCCTGGCAGGAGGATTTCATAAGCCGAGAGGAGAAACTTTCAGAGAGTGAATTTAAGTGATGCCGGGAGCATCCAACCACAAGCATCGGATAACGTTCCAGAGAATAAAACATCGTGATGAAGGCGTTTGCTTCTTCAACATTTTCCCTGTTTGGGACCAGCCACTTTACTCGTCCTTCACCCCATCATCCTCTAATCCCACAAATCCTTCCCCCACTTCGTAGCCGGCCATATGGCAGAAACAATTGCCAAACCAACAACCAACCACCCAAAAGCATCTTTATAACTTAGTTATTCCAGAGCTGCTTGAGCCTTTCGAACATTTTCCATCACTGTGTAAGGGAGCACTTAAAGGAAAATAAATAAATAGAGGGGAGGATAAAGCATGGAAAACAAGACAAAACTGGGAGAGACAAAGAGACGCTTGAGCGCGGACCATCTTTGCAGAGATTCAGGTGCTGGAGGAGCAAACCTCCCTCAAGATGACTGGATGAATAAATATTGATCCTTCCATGTCTCTCAGGACTTGGGGAATACGGATGTTTTTATCTTAAAAAGGAATGAAAAGGGGTATAGGGAACCAGCACAGGCTGCCCCATGTCTCTGAGTGAGGAGATGTGGAGGAACTGTAAAGCTGCTCTAAACTCCTTTTCAAACATGTCCTGAATGGTTATCCAGGTGCACAGGTTTCCAAAAAGCTTCTGAAAAGCTATAAAAATATTTCCTCTACCAACAAATAGTATTCAGAATAAATCATGAACATCATCATTGCAAAACAAATTACAAATATCCTCCTTTCTAACTAAGTAAGCAACAACCATTCTCTTTTCTAGCATTTGATGAGACTTCAGCGACAAGGAGGAAATGGTCTCAGCCAGGAGAAACTTCTGGACTCAGGTGACAGACAGTGACAGGGCCAACACACCAGACCCTGTCATTGGCAAGGGGAAGGTGATGGGGATGAACATCAAAGGGCTCTGCTTTCCATCCCTCCAATTCCCACAGCTGTTAAATGCCAGAGCCAGCTGTGTGAAGGCACAGCCCTTCCTTCCCCCTCCCAAACCCATTTCTTTTCCCAGGATAACAGATTTGCAGCATCAGAAGAGCACTAAACCCAGGGAAGGGTGGGACCCACATCCCTCACAGCCGAGCCTTACTATGTTCATGAGGGTGAGGACGTAGTTCTGGACGTGCTCCTTCCCGTGGAAGCGCACGACCGAGTCATCCACGGCCAGCAGGACCTCGATGTTGTAGTCATCCTTCCTGGCGTGGCGCCGCTTGCGCTCCGCGTCCCCCAACCGCTCCGTCATCTGCTCCAGGGAATTTGGGAGCTCACCCAGCTGCACACCGGGCACTGGGCAGGAAAAGAAAGAGCCTTTGAGGTGACCTGACACCACAGTGACACTCCACAAAAGCAGAAATTCAGGAGGGAAAATAGGTAAGAGATTTAACTCTAATAGGATATTGAGCTCCGGCTGGTTGCTGGTCCAGCTCGCTCTGTGGTGGGGAAATGGCTCTGAATTGTGAAGACCAGCACTAAAAGACACATTAATGATTGGACTCAAGAACCTTAAAGGTTTTTTCCCAACCTAAACGATTCTATGATCTGTTAAAAAGTCAAATCCATGCCACGTTTCATAGAATCATCACAGAATCACAGAGTGGTATGGGCTGGAGGGGACCTTAAAGCTCATCCTGTTCCACCCCCTGCCATGGGCAGGAACACCTTCTACTATCCCAGGTTGCTCCAAGCCCCATCCAACCTGGCCTTGGACACTTCCAGGGACGGAGCAGCCACAACTTCTCTGGGTAACAACTTCCAGTGCCTCACCACTCTCCTTTCACAACACAGAGGTGATCAAAACAAGTCTGCAGCACCTCCAGCCCAGCATCTCCTTTCCTTCTTCTCAACTTCAGCCACAAGGTGAGATGTACGAGGGCTCATGGAAGGAGAAATCCTCTCCCTATGTGAAATATTCATTACCAATTGCCGGGAAAGACTGGATTCCAGCAGCACCTACCTTCGGGATGGAGGTCGTGGCGCGGCTCGGCACCATCCTGCCGGATGGCCGAGCGCCGATAGACCACATGGGCCCTCCCGTGCTCCTCCGTGTCCTGCTGGCCCCTCTCCAGGGGCTCGATGAAAAACTCGTTGCTGTCTGTCCGAATCAGGCCAGCCTGGACTCCACAAAGAAATAAGGAAAAGGGCGGGGAAAAGGTGTGGTTTTATATGAGCGCAGGGGAACATACACACTCAATAGTTAGAGACTGATGCAGAGCACACACAAAGGGGAAAGGCATCCCAAATCATCTTGATCCTACTCCATGACACCGGCATGGTTCTGTTACCATGTTCGTCCATGACAACCCTTAATTTCTCCTGTAGATGGGAAGAAAAAAAAAAAAAAAGGAAGGAAAAGCCAACCAACAAAAAAACCACCTGGCTGCAATTCAAGTTGTGTCTTTATATGGCTACAAAACTCCGTTCTGTTTCATCCATGAGTTGTGCCGGACCCTGAACTCAGGGATATGAGGCTGAAGGGGCTCCCAAGACACTCCTACGTCTCCCTGAACCCACCCCATTCCATTCCTACGGTGCCAGTTAGGATATCTGCTGTTTCACTGACACTACGAGCTGCAACAAGAAGGAAAGAGAAACCATTCCCTCTGCCCCATGAAGCGCTTGGGAATTAACACAGGGGAATCCTGTCAGAGCAGAAGCTGGAAAGCATTACAGCTCCACCTCCCAAACACAGGGAAGATGAATGACAGGGCAAAGATCGCTGGAAATGTTGTCCTGGCTACCGACCTGCTCCTAATTAACACCAAGCTCCCATCAAATCCCCCTTACATCAGCCTGAGCGCTCACACCCTGCAGTGCCGGCCGGCTCAGACCTCGGGCAAGGAAAAGGATCACCAGGATTTGGCTTCCATCCCATGGGCAGCCCCCCCAGCTCGGCATTTTTCCCAGCTCCCTCCATGGCGCACGCGTGCGTTCCTTCCTCCGGCGCTGCCCACTGTTGAAGAGCTGCCTGGAAAGCGCCGGCAGAACACATGGATCTGTTCCTGGAGCAAAGCCTTCGGCAGCATGTACCTACCGAAGCCCTCATAAGGGTGTTGGGGTGTTGGAATGGTTTTCATCAAATCAAGTCAAATAAAAGTAAAATATATACAGAGATGTATTTTGGACAGAGGCTGGGGCTCTTCCAGACCTGCCTGGCTCTTTGGGTCCCCTTCACATTCACGTCCCATTGGATTCATCAGGCAATGGCCGACCTGGCTCTGTTGGATTCCATCAAATTTCCTGCTCCACTTGGGTTTTATTAACTGCTCAACTCTGCTGCAAAGCAGGGTTTTGGCTGGTTTTGTTTTACCTCCTTCCTGAGGATTCCAAGTCCTTGCCTGACACATGTATCCCAGGTCCTTCCCACAGGAGACATCCAGGTCAAACCAGGGCAGCCAGGAATTGTCACCCCACCCTCAGCCAAGGAGATGGAGAGCACAGCCAGGTTTAACCAGGAGTCTGGGGCATCAGGCAGGGTGGTGGTGATGAGTCAGAGAACAAGCCAAGGAGTCAAACCACAAGTCAGGTTCAGTAATGGCTGGGCAAGGCCATGACGATGGGGCAGGGCACAGAATCATGGAAGCCTTTAGGTTGGAAAAGCCCTCCAGGATCATCAAGTCCAACCATTAACCCAGCACTGCCAAGGCCACCACTAAATCACGTCCCCAAGTGCCACATTTATACATCTTTTCAATCCCTCCAGGGACGGGGAACACAAGCCTGCGCCAGGGCTTGACAACCCTTTCCATGAAGAAGTTCTCCTAATTTCCAGTTCCAAGCCATCGCTCTTTCTTATACAATAAGAGAAGGAGCAGAAGCAGCCCCTGCCCCAGGAGGAGCTCTGCTGGGACACCACTACCCCCTCCCAGCCCTGCCACGGGGCGTTTCAGCCGGGACCAGGCACCCCAAAGCCGGTTTATGGGTTTAGGGTGAAAGCCAGGACTTGCTGAGTCAGGCGGCCGGAGGAAAGCCGTGCCGCCGCGCTGGGGCAAGGCTGGATTAAAATGTGAAAGAGCCTGGTCCCAAGCTGCAGCCCAACTGGGTTTGAGCTGCTCTACAGCTCGTGACTAATTATATCTGGCTCAAGGAATAAAGCAGCCCAGACTTTCTCCCAAAGGTGGGATGCAACGCGCCGCTGACTCTGGGGTTGACCGACAGCAAAGGCGATAACGCATGGATTTGTGTGCCCGTCTGATCAGAGCAGCCCAAGAAATGGAACAGAAGCTGCAGCACCTGTGAACCCTGATGTTCACAAAAATAAATTAAAAAACCAAAACAACCCAGAAAACACTATTGCAAGAGGCACACACTGACCTGCTCGCTCTTAAAGGGGAGCGGCTCGGGTTGTGTTTCAGTATTTTGGGAGGGTTGTAACAGCAGAGAGGCAGAAGGAAAAGGTCAGATGGCACCCAAAAAGTCCCACTGAGCTTTTCTTGGGCTTTTTCCAAGACTCCAATCCCATCCTCAGTGATCGATTAGTCATGTGCTTCCCACCGTTGATTTTAATTTGGTTGAATAATACCAAATCGAATTAAATCGATTGGTGGGACTATCATCGCTGCTCTTTCCAACATGAGATGCTGTCTGCAGCTCTCAATGAAGGTAATCTCAAACTAGAAAATGGCCCTTTAAAGACAGCGGCACTGGGAAGAGGGAAAACTCACTCCTGACAGCTCACAGAGGGTGAAATCTCTTCTCCAGCTCTCCTGTGTCTCCCCAGGCTAAGGGAGAGATGAACTCCAGCCTCACTCCAGCCTCCTCTTACCCAGGACCCGGGTAAGAAACTCCTCCTCCACCACTGGGTAAAAAGCTCCAACTCCCACAGGAATTCAGGAAATTCTGACACTTCAACAGAGCTGAGGCGTGGAAAAATTAATAAAGCTGCTGCCCTCGGCCAGGGAAGCTAACAGGAGGGGGAAATACAGCTGCGTGCATAGTGCGTATTTTTCCTACAAGATTCACACTTAATTAGGACAAAAAGTCCTAGAAAACCAGGCAGTGTGAACACAGGCACCATGGATAACAGTGCTCCCCTTCCATCCAGAGGGCATCGGGCATGGCCCAGAGCTGCTCCATCACTATTTTGGTGCCTCTCTGCAGCACAGGCTCTGCAGCCCACCAAACACAACACTTCGCTTTCCTCGCCTCCTTCTCCCTGCTCTTCGTGCCCAGGCAAGAGGTTTTTGGGGTGGCTGCAGACCAGGCTTTGCCAGGTGACCTGAGCCAGGCCTCAAATGTAGCTCCTGGTGGAGTGAGGACATGGACACACGCTCATTGCTAATTAATTAATTAATTAATTGGGTTTTCAGCCCAAACAGGGCCTGTTTTACATCTCACTGCCAAAACTTGGGATTATCACCTGGGAGAAAAGCCCTCATACCCATGTAACACCCAAACCAGCTGAATCCAGTGGGATCTATGTGACCAAATGCACATCTCGCACCCTTTTTCTCCCCAAAATTAACCCTACAGCTCAGGAACTGCAAGGAAAACCCTGGATGACCAAGTCACACTTTTTTCAGTGGGGCATCATTTTGGAGGACTGTTTCTCCCTCTGTTTCCTATTAATTACTGTTTCTGAGGGCTTTTGTGCTCTGCTTATCTGCTGCCACCCATCTGAAGCAAGCCAGGGCCACGGGGATGGAAAACGCTGGCTCTACAGTTTGCAGGGCTACGGCAAATCACCCCAGGGAAAAGTCGGGCCCACAAATATGGTGTCTGTGGATGATAATCCTTCACCCATCCCTGCAACCAGCAAAGCAGGAAGGAAGCAAGGTCGACCACATGCTGCTAAAGCCGGCGGGGAAAAATCTGGGATGCCTCCACTGCAGCGAGACGTGTCCGCCGGCGGAGATTTCTGCCTAACGCTACTTTACCAGTCAGGAATTTGGTGGCTTAGATCAGCTTTAAAATTATGCTATGGGCGACAGCATCTTCCCTCCCTGGTACGAGACACCCTTGCAAAAAAATGAAAGGCCGGATTCTCACGCGTGGATGCCCGCAGCGAATGACAGCCGTGGAAGGTGCCATGAGTCTGGCATCTGGGAAAGGGATCGGCTCACTTACATGGCTAAATATGGATTTCGGAAAGACTTTGTGTGGATTCTCTTTTTCAAGAGCTGGGTTGGGATTTTTTTCTTCCAGCCCCCACCCCCTCCTCGTTATTTATAATCTCAGTCTCCGTTTATACACAGCCTAATCTCTTTGTGTACACAGCCCTCATCCGCAGCATCCCGGAGCGCTTCCTCTGACCAGGAACCGGCGGCAAAGCGCGGCCCTGTGCCTCCCACGCGCACTATACCGGGATGCAAAAGCCACAGTCCCCTTCCAAAGCTCGTGGACAACTTCCAGCAGAAGTCCACAGGAATTCCAGGGCCCTTGCTTATGGAAGAGTTTCCTCCAGCCCATTAGCAACATTCCTGACCAAGTACATCCCTCCCAGATGCTCTGCTGCTTCTCCGATAGGTCATTAACATCATCCTCCCCTCCATCCACACCTAGAACCAGGTTTTGGTTACGTTCCTTGCTCCATGTCCTAAATCAAGCTCTTTTCACTGCTTTTTGGGAACCCTCTTGATCTCCCCACTCCTCCAAAGTGGGTGGGTCGTGAGCAGATAGAAGCTGTCAGGCTCACTTAAGCCAGAGCGCCATACAGCCAGAAAACCCATGGAAAAGAGAAACCAACTGTGACGTTGGATGTATCACAAAATCCACTCTACTGTGGAAGGAGGCAGAGCACCTGCTTGTCCCCTCAGCCTCATGTCCTTCACCAGACCACGTGAAATTCCTGGCTGAAGCCAGGATATTGGCTTGTTGGCCACCAAGCAATAAAGTTATTGCAGGAAACAGAAAAAAACCCAACAAATCCTTATCATGGGGGAAAAGCCACTTCTTCCTTTACATGGGCTTAAGAGGGTGGGCTTGGGGTACCATGGGTAGCAGGATATGGCTGCATAAATCCACATGGAAAAGCATCCTGTGGTACAAGCTACATCCTAACCCAGCTGGAACATGGGCAAAAAGAATGACAACTGACAAGGTGTGCAAGGGGCTGGGATGGGAAAACTTGGGGCTAAAGCCTAGAAAAGCCTGGAAAGTTAAATTAAAGCCCGCTTGGGATTGACACTAACAATAGAGTGGGCTCTGGGCAAGAAAATTCCCCAAAACTGTGCCACAGCAGGACACGGATTGCTTCCAGCTGATTGCTTCCAGCATCCCTTTGCTCATGATGCCAAAGGGAATGAGATCTGCAACAGAACCTGCACGATTCAAATCCAGGTCTCTGTTCCAAACTCAGCACTATTTGCTGGGTCCATAGGAAATGCCTTTAAAGCTTCCAAGCCTGCCCACATTCATCATCCCCAGCACGATCCATGTCCCAGAGAAATGTCTGCAAGTTCACAGCCTCAGCCCATTCCCAAAAGGATGCTTCAAAAGGTGTGGATTATGTGCTAAAAAAATTTAATTCCTATATGTGGGCAAAATAGGTATTTCTAGCTTTGCTGCTCTATCATTTCTGCTTGTACAGTAACATCAGGCACTGTATAAAAAGAAAGGAATGCCAAATTGTTTGTGCTGGTGGCCAAAATTGACTTGAGGAACTCCCAGAATAAAGCAACTAAAAAAGAAATATCTAAAAAAAAAATTTTTTTAAAGGCACAAAATAAGACATTTCTTCCAACCCAGCAGCAGCTTTAAGTGGTACCAGGAGAAAACAGCAAATGCTGGCACGTAAACAAGATTTAAATGGCTCAAAGAAAATCTGAAGGGCAACAGGCCAAGGGTATTAAAAAATAAGCACTTCCCCAAGCGTATCAAAGGTAGGAAACCCACAGGCAGAGCAGATGCCGGGGATAAGGAGGTAACAGAGCCATTTAAAGGAATTAAAGCGCTGTGGCACCAAGTTACTGATGCTGAACTGTGCTCAGCAAGCCAAGAGCCTCTGAGCCCTCGAGTGATTAGAAAGAAAAACCCGATGTCCTCCTGCAAAAAGATGCTTGGTGGGAGCCAGACTGCAGCTTACAGTCAGCTTTTCAGGATTTCAGGAGGTGCTCAAGCTCACACAGCATCATTTAAGAGGTGGGAAATGCAGAGGAAAAGTTCCTGGAGCAGTCCCAAGGTAAAACATGGGCGGGCAAGGATGGAGCAGCACCACCATGAGCATGTGTCCCCATCCCAGAGGTTGGGCACGGCCCATGGATGTAACAGCATCCAGGCAGGAAGCAGTTCGGGCATAGGACTGGCAATTTTTCCAAGCCTTTTAAATAAATACTGGTGCACAGACCACGCTGATGGAGTAGGTAGAACACCCTGTGCCACGTGGGGAGAAGGGACCTGCTGCAGTCAAGGGCTAAAGGGCAACATATGGCACAGACACCTAAAGCATCACCAAAAAAATCAGATTTCAGAGCACCACGATTCACCTCTTAAGAGGAAACCACACCAAAACACGGGCACCACACACAAACCACCCCGCCAGCCTCCAGCTTACCAGCCCGTCGCAATTGCTGATGGCCACGGCGGCTCCAGGCATCCCGGAGATGTCACCGGTGAATAGGCACCGCTGCTGGAGGGGTTCCCGGAAAAGGACCTCAAAATCCTCCTGCCACTCTGCCACGGCTCCCGGTGGCACCAGCCGGCGGTTGGGCCTCAGCCGGAGGTGCAGCTCCTTCCCAAAAACCGTGACGTTGAAGTAGAGCAAGCGGCGCTGGGGGGACTCATCCGGGGGGCTGCGGGGGACGCGGCGGCGGGACGGGGACGGGTCCGGGGCACAGGCGGGTTGGCCGAGCCCCGCCGCCGCGCCGCCGGACACCACGTGCGACAGGAAGCGACCCCGGCAGTCGGTGCTGAACGGGACGGTCACACCATACTCGCTGAGTTTGCCGGACAGGAGGAGCTCTGCGGAGACAGCACCGAGGGAAAGGGCCGTGGGCACGGAGCATCCCGCTCAGGCGCCGGGATCGCGGTGGCCAACCCAGCCGGGGGAGCCTTTGGCGAACACCGCCGGAGCTCGATAAAGCCGACAGCTGCTTTTCCGTCCCGACCCAGCTCTGCTTTGTAGTTTTAAGCGGGTGCGTCCAACGTAGCAGAAGGAACTCGGGCTGACGTCCCCTCGCACGCCAAGCACGCCAACTATTTCTCGCCCAGCCTCCATCTCCCCCAATTCCCATTGAAACCTAACCCACCCGCCAGTCTCTCCCTTCTCCCCATCCTCCGGGGTGCAGCCACCTGTCAACTCCCCCCCACCCCGGGCCCCCCGCCCGCGGGGCAGCGGCCGTACCTGGGGCGCTGCCGGCGGCCAGGCAGCCGTGCAGGGGGACGAGGCAGGAGAGCACCAGCCGCAGATAATCCATTTGGGGCCGGCGGCGGGATGCGGCGGGATGCGGGGCCGGCGGGATGCGGGATGCGGGGCGGGCGGCGCCCGGCGACCGCCTCCCCCCGCCGCCGCCGGGGCCGCCGGCGCTCCCGCCGCCGCTGCCGCCGCTTCTGCCGCCTCCCGGGCGGCGTGGGGCGGGCCGGGGGCCGGGTCTGGGCCAGGGGGTGGGAGGTCGGGCTGGTTTTAATCAAATTTCTTCGAATTTCTCAAAAATTTTTTAACATACTTTTTCTTATTAAACACGCGGGGGGGAAAAAAAAAGTTCTCGCGTTGCCTGTGGATCGTTCTTTTCTTGGAGATTTAAAAAAAAAAAAAAAAAAAAAAGCCTTTTCGGGCAGCCCTTCCTCCTTCCTTTCCTCCCTCCCACCATCCCGCCTCTCCATCCCTCCCCGCCCCGCGGACGCCCTGCTCCACCGCTGACCGAACAAAGGCGAGACGTTCCCGGAGCCGGGGAGCCCCCCAGCTCTGCCCCTCTCCCCAAATCCCACCTCCCGGCCCCTCGCTGGAGCGGGACCCCGCTCGGAGACGCTCCATAGGGAGAGCCAAATTGTCTCCCAACTTAGAGCGCTGCCGCCGCGTGAGCTGGAGGTAAACATCCTGTTTGGAAACATCCAGGTGTGGAAACATCACTAACAGAGAAATTGAAGATGCCCCATCCCTGGAAGTGTCCAAGGCCAGGTTGGAGGGGGTTTGGAGCAACCTGGGATAGTGGAAGGTGTCCATGCCCATGGCAGGAGGTTGAAAAAAAGTAGTTTTAAGGTCCCTTCCAACCCAAACCATTCCATGATTCCATTTAATTTTTCCTTCTTCCCTCTCCCCCTGTTTTTAGGGGGAAACAGATGGAAGGAGGTTCTGGCCTTGTTTCTGGATGCCAACTTGCTGGCTCTCCAAGGAAAACCGACACCCCTTGGGTTTTCCAAAGGGCAGCACCAAAGCTCTGGAGGTGGGACTGCACAGTTCAATACGTGCTGTGCTTCCTCAGGCTCCTCCTCCTCACCACCCTGACAAGGGGCAAATAAATCAAGTACTCCCCTAAAAAACTCAACAGAATTCAACAAATCCAGCACTGCGGTAAAAGGGCTTCCCACATCATAGAATCGTGGAATGCTTTGGGTCGGAAAGCACTTTCAAGATCATCTCATTCCACCCCCTGCCATGGGCAGGGACACCTTCCACTATCTCAGGTTGCTCCAAGCCCCAATGTCCAACCTGGCCCGGGACACTTCCAGGGATGGGGCATCCATCACCACAGAGGAACATGCTTCCTGGCACCGTTTGCATTTGCTGTGTCTGGCTATCTTTTCATTCTGGATACGACTCCAAGGCCAGCTCCAGGGAGGGGGCCATGCTGCAGCACCAGTAACACCAGTTGTGCTGGTTGTGCTTGAATTGTATTCCCCTGGGGCCCAGGGGCTGTTTGGGTTACACTGAGCAACCCAAAACCTTTCCCAAGAGGTAATTCCTGCCTTGAGGAACTTGTCATCCAAGCTGCCACAGAGGCCAGGGCATGATGGAAAAGGCAAGGAGGGAAAACAATGTGCCAGCCTGCAAGCTTCCCATCAGGAATTAGGATTATGGTTTCGGATTTCCTTGGTAGGACCTCAGTTGGAGCTTTATTCCCAACCCATCAGAACAGCAATGCCTGGAATGGTAGGAAAGGATCACCATTTGGGAAAAGCCACCTTTGGAACACCCTGCTTACCTCCACTGCTGGTGTAGGAGGATGATGGGGCTGCTGGGTGCTGGAAGGAGGATCCAGATGTGGGGATGGAGAACCCCTTGGAGATGGTCCTGCTGCAGCCATTTCTGGTGAAGCATCACTCTGAGGTTGTGTTATCCAGAAGGAATACTGCCAGAGCATCACTTCAGAGGAGGGTGGAGAGCCTTGCCTTCCAGCTGGGTGATTGGGTTGGGTTTTGGGGCAAAGAGGAGAAGCTGAGGTCTTGGTGATCAAAATCCAGTCCAAAATTCCCTGTAGGTAAAGCCACAGGATGCCTCCAAAAGGAGAGATGAATACACTTATTTCAAGTAGAGAATTTCAAGCTGGAATAAAAACAGATTTTAATTCCCAATTTAAGTCTTTTCATGCTTCTGTTGCTTCGTGCAATCTACAATTAAAGAGGAGAAATGACCTGCGAGAAATTCTTTGCAAAAGAATTGGAAGAAAAATTTGTGCTCTGAGCATTTTGGGTGATTTCGGAAGATATGCACCTGCTGGAGCATCAAAGCTGGAACAAGCCCTTATTTTGACTGAATAGATTTATGATGAAACATGTAATAAAGGGCACACTTTTCTTATGAAGGACAGCTCCGCAAACCATTGTTTAATTACTGTTTTTCAGAGGCAAAAACTATTTCTTCATCCACAAAATCTGTGAACTCATCCAGTCCCTCTAGACATTTATGCCTCCCCTGATGTTACCAAATCTCTGGCTTTGGCAGCATAACTTTGGCTGAATGACAATGGCAATGAGCTGACACACAACTTGCCTCATTTATCACCTTCTAAAGATAATAATTAAATAGATTTGGGTACCTATGACATGCTGGATGTGGTGAAAAGACAACTTCCAAAGGGATCTCTCGGGCTCCCAGATGACGAGATGTTCGTTTGTCACCCACACAGTGGCACCAGCCCTACCTGTTGGTCCCACCTGCCCGAAATATTAAATGATTAGTGTGGATTTTTGTGTTATCTCTATCAATACACCATCATTTAAGTCAGAAAAATTTGTTCATTCCAGCCTTTCTCTTCTCAGTTCTTGTCACAGAGGATGGAGAGTGAAGCAGCAAGGCAACTTCCCCTTGTCCTTTCCCTCCTGTCCTTCCCCTTTGCTTTGGCCCCTCTATTCTCCTCTTTGTCTCCTGCCTTTGCCTTTCCCAGCCTTTAACTCTGTCCCACCCTTCTCCATGACTTTATGGCTTAACCATTTCCTTTCCGTTTTGGAGTCCAAAAGGTGCCTTTTCCTGTTTTTCCCCTCCTCGGGTGCTATTTTATCTCATGTCCCCATTTCCTCCATGGATAATGCACCCTGGAATTCTTCATGATTCAAGGCTTCCCTCTTCAGCCTTGAGCTTTACCAGTGACATGGGTCTGGGAACTTTCCCATTTATTAGGTGACCTCTAGGCCTGGGGAGGAGCAGTTTTGCTTCCCAGCTTCCAGAGAAGAAAGTTGACAACAGCTGCTGCTTTTAAAATGCCAAATCAGGCTCCTTTTCCTGCAGGAGGCTCCAGCCAGTATTCCCAAAGCCTGATTTTCACCTGGCAGTGCCAATTTCTGGCCATCCTGGAGCAATGCAGTGTCCAAGCCCTGCCCATCCCACCAGGTACTACTCGGAGCCAGAGCCCAGGTGACGTGTTCCAAATCCCCACATGGGATGGTCGCCCTCCACCAGCAGTAGATGCAGCTATTGGCCACTAAATACAATTAATCTTGAATTTGAGGACTGGAAAAACCTCCACAAAAGGCTGGAAGTATTCCTTACAAGAAAAAAAAAAACCCAAACCCACTTAATTGGGTCTATTTTTGTGCCTTTATGGGCACTGGTTGTTTTGCTCAGCCTTGCAAGCCTCCTGGAGGGGAGGGCACCAGGGCTAATAAAATCATAGCAATCTCCACCAATTACCTAAACTGGCTTTTCTGCCCGTAATATCATGAGTTTGGGAGCCAGGAGTTCGGGATCTACCAGAGTAAGAAGCCAGGACTATATTTCCAGCCCTAGCTCGTAACATTTCTTCTTCCCAGAGGTTTAAACCTTCTGTTTGTTAATCCAAAAGGCTCTGAAACAGCCGCCCCTGCACTCAGGTTGCGCAACCACCTTCGGACCACGGGCTGATTTCTGGCAAGAAGTGGTCAAATTTGCAAAAAAAATTTAAAGAAGGAGAAGAAGGGGGGGGGGGGGGGAAGTGTTTTCCAGCTGTTCGGGTTAGTCTGAGGTTTTAAAAACAGCTGGAAGAAGGAAGGAGAAGCACTGGGAGGGATGGATTAGCATCCCAGGCACAGATAAAATGGGCAGGGGGCACAGCCAGGGGTTTTACCTGACACTTATCCCCATCCAGGTGCAACGTATCCATGCCCAGAGCAGGGCAAAGCTTGGTTAGGGAAGCATCCCAAACCCACCGTGCGGGGACCTGGAGCCTCAGCAGGCTCCAATCCCACCCTGCTCTCCAAAGGGAGGGATGGGAGCAGAAGCACGGCGGGCTGTGGGTGAGCGAGCATGACCTCATCCCTCAGACACGCGGAGCTGCCCCGGGATTAGACCAGGAAACAGCAGCTGCTGAAGCACCGGGGCAGGAGGGGAGAGAAAACCCCCCTGAGCATCTTCCCCTCCTTCTCTACAGCAGCCCCTGGCCGAAAACCACCCCTTTTCCAGGATTTCAGCTCTTTCCGGGGGAATTTTTAGGAGCCCTGCCGGAAGACCACCAAGGAGAGTGACAAAGATGTTGCGCTCGTCCCGGAGAGGAGCAGGAGAAGCGCAAGCCCGGCTCTTGGAGGCAGGGAGGGAGCTGACAGACACATCATCTGGTCTCCGGCTGCCCCGAGGCACGATCGTTCCTGGCGGATCTCTCCCTAATCCCTACTTTAAGACCTCCAAAGATGGAGGGAGCCTCCACAAGCCCCCAGGAGGTTTTGTTTGTTTGTTTGTGGGGTGTTTTTTTGCCATGTCTTGCTGTTCTGATCCTGGAAAGTTTTTCCTCCTGGTTAATCTGTATATTTCTTGCAGCTGCTTAACACCAAGGAGGCTTTGTGTCGTTTACTTGGATTTTCCTGGCTTTCCTACAGCCCTTTCCCTCTATGCACAGATATCTGTTGTGCCTTCTGATATCCTCTGACCTCCCCCCTACTCAGGCTGGTGCTTTCCAAGCTTGTGGTACACCCAGAATAAAGTCCAATTAGCTGCCCTAATCCTCCAAAAAGGTCCCGGGATACAACTTAAAGGCTTCTGAGCTTTTCATTCGGATTTGTACAAGCAGAGCCATGCCTTGCACATCCCTCAGGTCCCCTGGACACCTCTTGCACAAACTCAGAGCTGCAAGTCTGGCCTGGGGGAAATACGAGCCCTGATATATCCTGCCACCAAACTCTTCCTGCCAGCATCCCAAAGATTCTGGATGCTATCACAAAACCAAGTGACAATGGCAGTGTTCTTCCACGAGGCCCCAAACACACTGGAATCAGCACGATGTTTTAAGAGGGGGCTTTACTGGAGCTGGAAAATGAAGGGCTTTGTATGGATGTAGCACACAGTGCTGTGGACTTCTGGGAGGACCCAAGCTCTCCATGACTTTTTCCAGGACCTGAGAGAGCTGGGTGTGCAAAGCAGCTGATCCAGCCAGGGTGGGAAACCACCTCTTCCTACCTTGTCCCCATCACCAGCTGCTCTGCATCCCACGTCTCCAAAGGCTGCCATCCTCTCTGCTTCCTCAGTGAGCCCAGCATCCCACAAGCTGAGACATGAGGCCATTCCCCTGCAGCCAAACCCCTGGAAGCAACGGGACAGCAAAGATGAGATCGAGTTACCGCAGGAGGCTGGGAATAACACAAGGATGACAGCAAGAAACCTCTGGAGAGCAACAAACTCCCATCATGGTGGGAACAGAGCTCGAATCTTACCAAGGCTCATCTCCTGGTGGCACCTAGGCAGTGTTTTTTGGGATCAGAGCCCTGTGTTCAGCCCAATCCAAACAGAAGCATCTTTCCCTCATCCCACCAAACTGCATCTCACTGCCCCTCTGAGCAGGGTTTCTCCTCAGCTACAGCTGCATCTGCAAATTCCTGCAAGATGTTTGCCTTGGCAACCTCACTGGGAGGTTTTCTAGGGGCTGAGAGTCCCCCCTCATTCCCTTGCCCACCCAGGGGTGAGCAGACAAGCTCAGGAACCCAAACTGTAAAGCTGGAAAAGGGGCAAATGAGCCAGAAAGTGGAAGCTGACGCCGGTCCCGGCTGAGCAGCAAGTTAAGGGATGGTGAAACAAGGTCAGCGAGATTTATACCGACAGCCCTGGATGGCTTCCAGCCCCTACTGTCAGCGGTGGAGGCTTGGAAAGGAGGAGGGAAAAAGTTGCTCTCCTTCTAGGAACCGCGCCGCAGAGAGAGCTCCGCCGGCGGGGCCGGGTCCCGACGATGGGAAAGCAGAAAATAACCCCAAAAATCCTTGTTTTTCTAACTGCAACGCAAGATGCAGCACAGCTGCAGCAGATGTTGAACTCCGGGTCAGCAGCACCTTGGTGGGACTGAGGCAGTCGCCGGGGTGAGGGGCTCCTGCTGCCGTGGATGGAAACCCATGGAATCCTCCTTCCCAAAACCACAGAGCCTTAAAGCTCCCTGATGGCTGTGGCATCCAAGAGAAACGTGTGCGGCCTATCCATGGGATCCAGGGGGGTGTTAAACCTCTCCTCACCTGAGCTAAGGCCAAACTTAGGACAGGAATCCCACCACCATCACTTCAGCTCTAGGGCTTGGCACAGCCAGGCCCATCCCTGCCACCTTGGCATTCCCAGCCCTTCCCTTTCTCTTTTCCCTGCTGACACACAATACAAACTAGGTTAACCTTGCCCAGCATCTCCCCCAGATGAGCCTTTCCCTCTCCACACATTGACCACCTTATTAATTTTTTATCATCCTCCTGCTGAGATTAAGCTTGCTGCCACGTAAACCCCAAATCCATTTTTGGGGGTTTTTTTAACCTCTTAAATCAAACTCCTGAGCATTTCCCAGTCCCCAGGGCCTTGCTCATCCCCTCAGCCTATGGATATTTTTCCACCATGACCCCCACCTGCCAGCGAGTGCTTTTGAGTGAATCTCATTGAGCCCCATCTCCTCTTTTAGCTTGAGCTGGGGAAAATTAATTTTTCATTTGCTTGGGGCCAGAAGCACCCTGAGGTGGTGGAGGGCTGGAAAACAGCTGCTTTTTCCCCTTTGCCCTGCAATATTCATGGAAGGAAAGTGAGAAATAGAGGGAGAAAGTCATTCCAAGTCTGGGGTCCATGGTTCATACATATTTTGCTGCAAGAAGGGAGCCAAGCCCGATGCTTTGCATGATGTCCGTAGTTTTCGGAGCTTTGGAAAACCTCCCCTTGCTGCCACCCTCTACACAGGTTAGCATTTCCATTGCTCTTCTGGATCTAGCCAAAAATCCCTCTTTCTCTGCACCATCCCCTTTCAGCCCATGATTTGTTCCTGCCTCTGCTCCCCACAACAACAGGGGGCTTGGCCATGCCCAGGGGTCCAGGGAGGGTGAAAACGGGGGGAAAGGAGAGTTTCTAGTGCTTGGAGGTCTGGTATTGTGCCTATATGGCTTTTATTTTTAGTTTTTCAAGCCCTGGCTCTGCAAAAGCATCTTAATTACTATTCTTCAGCTGTAAAATGAAACCCAGATGTGCTCCCCGTGCAGAGGTTTCGTCGGGGAGTTCTGCCGGAGGGGGACATCCCAGCAAGGGAAACATGGAAATTATTATTATTATTATTAATATCATTTTAAGAGCTCTCATGTCCAGAGCTATTCGTGGTGGCCCCAAGCCAGAACATGCCTCTTCCCTGCTGCTGTAAATAGAAATTCTATCACCCCCAGCCCTGAACACCCTTAATTTTCACCAAAATTAAAGGGAAAGACTCCTGACCTGGGCCTTGAAAAGTTGATGGCTGTGGGACTTGGGTGCAGTTGGCAGAGCTGCCACAGCTGGGCAGAAAAAGAGGGGAAAGGGGGATTTTCAGGGAAAAACACAGCCCTGAAGCCCCTGATAGCTGCAGAGATTTGCCTGGGGCTGTGGCAGGTTTCCCCTTGCAGCTCCACGTGCCAGTGGAATATTGGCTCCTCGGCACATTTTCCCTTTTGGATGGATAAAAAACATAAAGACACGTGAAGTTCAGCTTCCAAGGATTTCTACTCACCCGTAAGAGGAGGAGGAGGAATAAAATCCCTGGCTGAGGTCAGAGCAGCCCTGTTCCTTCTACCTCTGTGAATCCCAAAGAGGGGTCCCTTTGCCAGGGCCCCTGTCTGATGCAAAGATGCAGGAAAGGAGAATCTAGCCAAGACCAGCTGTATTTTTGCACATTTTGGAGTAAAAAAAAATATAATCTCAAAGGAAAGGGGATCTCCCAGGCCAATTTATTCAGGGGGAGTTTCACAGAGAGATGGTGGGGTTGGGATAAAGTTTCTTGCCACCTTGTCATTCCCCACACAGCCGATTTACATAATTATTTATTATCTATATTATTATTCTCCCAGAAAAAAAGGCTTCTGGCAGAAAGCTTTGCTTTCTCTGGAAGGAGGTAGCCAATCCAAGAGTACACGTGGTGCAAAGCTCCCCCAAAACATTCCTCACACCAAAAAGCTCCATCCAAAGGCAAAAGCTGAGTAGTGAGAAAGTACCTCTGTACCCAGGTCCTCGCAGGGGGAATGGACTTGGGGATGCCTCCACTTCCAAAGCAGATTTTGACCTTGAACTCCCCACATCTCGAGTCACAGGGGTTTTAGTCTGTTCCAAAAAGCTTTTCCTCTATTTTTTGAAGAAGTATTTTATATTAAAATACGTTTTAATAGGGATTTAAAAGACAGATTTTGTCCCTGTATGAATAGCAAATACCATTCAGCCAATGGTTACAGGTTAACCGTGCCTCAATTTATACATTTTTTTAATTACACCCTCAATCATGGCCTTTGCTGTAAGACAAGAAGACAAGTGCAGCACATCTGCTGCAGAGAAAAACCTGGAAAGGACATACCAGCATACCCCAAAACCTCAGGGATGGGGAAGGCAAATAGAAGCGTTAATAATCCATTAATTAATTATCCATGTGAAATATAATCTCATTAGGCAGTAGCACAGCAACAAACAGCCCCATTGCCACATTACCCCCACACTGTAGCCAGAAAAAAAGGGGGAAAAGAAGTCATTAAACCACTATTTTATAAAAGGCAATGGAGCCAGGCTCCCAAACCGGTCAAAAAATCCTTGGACGATGATGCAGGGTATTTTGGTGTGGAAGAAGGAGCATCCCTCCTTTGCTCCGTGCTCAAGGCTTCTGAGCAGCGAGGGGGGAAACGCAAGTGGAAACTGGGGGAGGGAGGGGAGGGTTACAGGTGTGCCTGGTTTGGGTTTGAGCTCCCAGGGAGGGGCTCAGGGTAGGTCCCACCTGAGGACAATTTGTCCTCACTCCCCTTGAGGCTGCGGGGTGGAGGGGAGGAGCCGATGGGATGCGGCATCCTGGGTGTTTTTTGGGAAAATGGTGTGGTGCAGCCCGGAGCACGTGGGCAGGGCTCCTACGGGAATATAGATAATCGTAGAAGTAAAATCTTTCTCCTTTTCTCTGCCGCAGGCAAAAGACCCACCTGCACCATTTATTAAGGCAGCTGTGTTCAGTGTCCTCCAGCTCCACATTTCACCGCCTCTAAGCCCCACCATCACCAATGCCACCAATAACTTTTTCCATAGGTGGAATAAGGGGTGGATTGGGGTTTTTTTAAGGGATGTTAAGAGCTTCTGTGACCCACCCCAGCCTGTATGTACAGCCAAGGGTGCAGTGGGGTGATTTTGGGGAGTGTTGGCGCTTCCCCTTGGCTGCAACACAGAGCATTTCCCATTCTCCTATGAACCTGCAGGCTTGGGAAAAAGGGTTTGTAGACAAAACAAAGCCCTAAAAATAGGTGACGGCACCCAGAGCTGTAGGGATGCCCTGTGTCCCCCTGGAAATGAGATGCAGATCTGCGATCAACACCAACAGAGCAGAAAACCAGCCACAGATCCGTGTTTCCTGCCCTGAAATAAATGCCTCAGGACTGCTGGCTGGGATTTAAATATTTAATTACCCCAAAAATAACCTCCGATCCCCTCAGCTGTATTCCCACACTCCAAGCCCTGAACAAGGTGAGGAGAGTGGAGAATTAGGAGTTAACTGAGGGTCAGAAACCTGCAGAAAACCAGCTTTCATGAAAAGCAATAAAACTGATCGACGAGCACTTGTTTTTTTTAATGTAAAAACACACTCTGAGTTTCTTTTTTTGTAGGTATTTTAGACCACGCACCCTCTTGCTGGTGCTTCCCTGGGAAGAAATGCTGTTCCTCCAGGGAATGCACCCCAGTGAGGCTGGAGATCAGCTCATTAACCCCATCCAATTAACAGCTGCTTTTTACCCCCCTGCCATGGGACACCTTCCACTAGACCAGGTTGCTCCTGGTTGTTATTATATAGAATTTACAATATTTAATATCTATTTCATGTTTCTAGAATTTACATTATATAGAGTAATTCTAGAATGGGTATTTGATATCGTTATATCACTGCGTATAATATATAAAATCTATATATTATATATACACGGTGTATATAATAAAATGTATGCTATAGACGTAATAGATAGCATTTTAAATATATAATATACACTCAATAGTGAGTCTATATTTTACCTATATAATATATGATACATAACCCCTTGTTTGCTTTGTCTCGGGCTGAATCCTTTCAGAATTGCCAACCTTTTTCCCTCGCAACAGAAAATCCAGGCCATTCAGAGCCAGGTTTTAACTTCTCATCTAAGAGAGGTTTCTGCCTCCCCAGCCTGGGGAAAAGAAGGAATAAACACAGCACGGTTGATTTTTCACATTCAAACACGTTCCCATCTCCCAGGATTTTTTTTTTTCCCAGGCAATCGCTTTAGTCCTGCTTTGGAAATCTCTTGTTAGGATGGTGGGAAAGCGGAAAGGAGCCTTTCAGCCCCTCGAACCAGGTGATGCAAAGCTCCAGCCTTCATTACCAAGATTAAAGAGGCTGGGATTTCCTAAGCAATTAAAAACTCTGCCTAATTAAGACAGGGCTAATAGGCAGGACTTGCAAGGGTTGGTGCTGGGGCAGGAGAAGGGGATGGATTTGCAGCAAAAGAGCCCGCAGGTAATTCTTTTGGTAAGGCAGAATAAATGCAGATGTGAGGATAGAGAGGATGTTCTCTGTTAAAAACTAAAATAAGAGGGGGAAAAAGAGAAAAAAAATAGCATCAACAGCTTCTTGAAATCACTCAACTGTCTGACTGCATCAGCAGCAAGTTATCCAAACACTGCAATGCTCAGCGAGGGGCAAAACATTCAGGCAGGTATTTCTGAAAGGAGGAAAAAAAAAAAGCACACCCAAATATGTGTGGCTAAGCCAAAAGAAAAAAAAAAGAGGGACCCTTTGGGAACTGGGTCTGCCACAGCCAAGGCTGAAGAAAAAGCAGAGCTTTGCTATTTTAAAAGGTTGTTTTTCTTTCCAGCCTCCACCTTTGAATTTCTGCCACCTCCCGCCACTGGCAGCCGATGAAAGCGGCTGCTGGGACAGACGGAGCGTGTGCTCCTGCTTTTGTGCTTCCCATCCTATTCTCTCCTCCCTCCATCCGGACAGGAGCCCAGCGACTTCCCCTGGCCCCTGCAAGCTCCTCTCACCCCACTGTGAGGCCAGGGGGGCACTGGAACCCTTCATTTATAAAATCTCCTTTGGATTAACTACGTTTTTCACTCTTTCCTTTCTCTTTTCCTTAAAAAACAAAAAAAAACCCCGCTGGCCCTAATTTTGCTTTTAAGACTTTGCTGAGCATCTCAGCCCCCTCAGCACTGCCTTGGCACTCAACTTGGTCATGGCAGGGGGAAGTGGGACCCCAAAACTGGGTACCACAGCTGCCACTCCCCCAGCTGCATCCACGACTAAAAAGGGTTGAGAAGAACCAACAAATACAACTAAGCCTTAAAAATACCCAGGTTTGAAGTGACTGGGATTTCTGTGAGTCCTAATTCTGGCTGCAAGTGTTTATGGCTCCATATCTACATGGAGCCATAAATACATAACCATATATATATATATATATATTTATATATACATATTTATGTGTATATAGACATGTACATGTGTGTGTTTATGCACATAAATACACCTCTGTGTGTATAAATATGTAAATTTGTGTAAATGCTGCACTCGCTCAGGGTGGAAGCGAGGAAGGTCTCGATTTTTAATTTACAATATTTTTATTGCGTCCAAAAGAACCCCAGAAATCCTCCCGTCCTAAGGCAGCTTTGAGGCTCACCCCCTCCCTCCCCACACCCTCGGATTTTGGGAAAACAGTCTTTTTTTTGCTCTTCCCCACCCCAGAGAAAGCAGCAGGGGTCCCCCCCGCCCCGGCCCTACGCGAAGTCCCCGCGGAAGGGATGGGACGCGGCCCCCTGCGCCTGCCAGCGGCCCCGCAGCGTGCACAGCGCTTTGCCCTCCAGGCTCTCCAGCTCCGGGAATCCCAGCTCGTTCAGCACCTCGTACACCCCGGCCACCGCCGCTACCTGGAAACAGAGGGAGAAGCAAGATTGAACTCCTCCCCCTCGGGGATGCTTTTGCCACCTCCCGGGCGAAGACGGGCGGGGAAGATCCCCGGCATCCCCTCCATCCCCGTACCACCCCCTTCAGCTCTCCCAGCCTCACTCCAGCCCCAGTTTATCCATTTTCTAAGCCTCTTCCTTGCTGCTGGGGTCAGCCATCACAGGGTTTGTTGGCTTTGGCACCCTCCTGCCAAAAAGCTACAATGGCGCCTTGTTTTTGCTAAAAACGCAGGGATTATGCAGCGGGAAGGGGCGCTCTGGGGGCCAAAGGCTCCTTGTATGCGCAGGTTGGGAGTATTTCCCTCCCCTCCAGCAGACGGGGGGAGTGGGGGATGTAAGCCCCACGAGTTGAAGATGTGGCATTAAAAGGGGCAGAGCCTTTTGGGGCTGCACTCAAAAGATGCAGCACCAAAAAGATGCTGCATCCAAAGATGCACCAGCAAACGGTGGGTGGGGGGACAGAGGGCAGATGTAAATCCATGCACTGAAAGGTGCTGCTTTAAAAGGTGCAGCCCCAAAAGGTGCAGCATTAAAAACTGCTGCACTCAACCGCACGCCTCCCGCATCCAGCCAACAGCAAACATCCCAAATCTCCGCAAAAGCTGGTGCAGCCCCAGCGGCGGCCGCCGGGCAATGCAAACACCGGCATAACAGGGATGCCAGGGCGGGGCGGGCACCGGCGTCCCCCCTCCTGCTCCACCTCCGCCCTTTCATCTCCCGCCCGGCGGATCAAAGATGCCAATAGGAATTAGCGGCGCCGGCGGAGGCAAGGGAAGGGATGCGGGTTTTTCCCACAATAGCGCCGGGCAAACCCGGGAGGGGGGAGAAAAACTGGTCTCTGCATCGTAATAGAAGTAAAAGATGAAAATGACAAAATAAACAAAAACAAGCGAAGTTATAGAGCACATCAATAGAAACGATACAATAAAATAACAAAAAATAAAATTTAAAATAATAAAATACAGTCACACAGCAGTAAAATTTAAATAAATAAAATTATATAAAACATTATAATCATAGTAGCGTTATTAAAATTGCCATGTCCCCAGCTTCTCCTTTTCCCCTCTGACTCTCCTCTCATGCAGAATAACCCCCTAGGCACCAGCACACCCACCCCTATGCACTCCCCCTCACCATTTGTTCCACCTTCAAAGTCCCTTTTCCTAGGAAATTTACAGCCCCCCACCACATTTCCATTCAAATCAAGGTATCTCAAATAAATCCAGCGCCTATATCCCCCCGGAGCGGGAAATATGGATAATTTAGGGTCTCTTACCCACCCTTCCCCCATTCCATAAGGATAATGTAGGGCCTCCCACTTGCCCCCCATTCCATTTTTCCAGCTGGTTCCCAATTCCCTCAGATATCCAGTGCCACCATCCCCATCCTCCCAGACCTCCCATGCCCTGTGCCACCTGTCCTGGCCAGGCAGGGTTGGCTGGTGGCCCCCCAGCCCCAGATGCTACAATCCCAACTAAACCCCTGGGAAACTCAAACCAGGGAAACAGAGCAGGTTTGGGGTGGGAGAGCTCCCCATCCACATGGTGGGACGCCATCCATCTCCAGTGGCTTTCCATGAGAGCCACCAACCCAGGGAGCAAAGGGACCACAGATGACGCCCCAACAACCCCAGAAATCACATGTAAGTTAAGGACGGGTGTCTGCTTCCCAGTAAATTCCTGTATTTCCCTGGAAACACGAGGCTGAGGGAGGTGGCAGCCAGGGAAAGCCTCACCTCACGCATCCAGAGGCTGAAGGGCCTCTGCCAGGAGTCCTTCTTCTCCAGGTGCAGGTAGGCGTTGAAGAGGATGAGGAAGATGTAGCGCTCCAGGTACTGCAGGCTCCTCAGCTGCAGCATCCGCGTCTCCCTCTCATCCTTGCCCGACTTTCCCTGCAAGGAACAACAGCCCGGCTGAGGCACCTGTGGCACCCGCGCCAGGACAGCATCCCAGGGGAGCTCCTGCATCCCATCCTCACCCACAGTCCTGCTCTGCATCCCAGGGTTGGGTGGTGAAGGATCCACCGGGATCTCTGGTGCGAGGAAAAAGCCGTGGGAAGGGCATGGGAAGAGGGAGGAACACTTTGGGGCCAAAAATAAGCGCATCCATCCAGCCCACTCCTGCTGGGGCTTGGCACTCCAGGCTCTCATTTCCTTGTGGTTTCCAGTGGGTGACAATGATCCCAGAGCTCAAAAATAGATGAGGGATGGCTAAACGTGGGGGGGAGGTGCCCAGGAGCCAGGAGTAGGCACCCAAGTGCAAACTGTACCCCAAACCTTGAGTTCCTGGACTGCAAATCACTTCCCCAGGTAAAAACATCTCCCTGGAAGGCATTCCCACCTGGATTCAGCCTCCATTTCCAGAGGAAGAGAAGCTCTGAGGCTGGTGGCCATCACATCTCCCAGTACTATTTTATGTATATAAATGGTAAATATCTCTTTTATTACGTTTTATATATATTGTAATGTTCACACATTCATTATTTATATTTATTGCTTTATTATATATTGTATGTAATTATATGATAATTTTTATTAGTATTATTATTGCTGTTACTTTAAGAACAAACAAGCCCTGCACGCTGCCCTTTCCAGGAATTAATAAATACTAATAAATCAGAGCCCTGATCCCAAAGGCCATCCTAAAAAGCAGCAATTCCTCACTCCAGTTCTGCCCTTTGGAAAAGTTGTCTCCTCCACCTGTGTGTGCCAGTATTTGTAGAGAGCAGATCCTATGATCCTGTTATTTACCCTGCTACTGTATTACCCTATTTATTTTTCATTCTATTATCCTATTATTTAGCATGTTGTTATATGATCCTATTTATTTTTTATCCTATTATTTATCATTTTATTCTATTATCCTATTTATTTTTCTTCTATTACTTGTAATTTTATTCTATTATCCAATTTAATTTTCTTCTATTATCCAATTTTCTTCTATTACCCTATTACTTGTAATTTTATTCTATTGTCCTATTTATTTTTCTTCTATTATCCTACTATTTACCATCTTATTATCCTATCATTTATCTTTTATCCCATTATTTATATTTTCCTACATTTTCCTATTTTTCCTCCCAGTTAGGGGTGCGAAGAGGTTGGAACAAACCAAACCAAGCCCCAGAACACCTTTTCCTTCCCTTCTGTTTGCCCTAACCCTGAAAAGCATCTCCCAGCAGGCTCCCAAAACCCCAGCAATTCCCATAATTCTGGTCTCCAAGCTGCCCATCACCGAGGACAAAACAAAAATAAATTAAAATTAAAGCATTTGCACAGGGCCAAGCCAAATCCAGCAGGATGGATGGAGCAGCCAAGAGGGAAGTACAAGCTCCAGTGACAAGAGGCTCTTCCTTGGGCAGAGGGAGTGGATGAATCCCTCCTAATCTCACCTTCCCACCAGGAAGCCAGCCTGGAAATGGGACACAGCCCAGGACCACCCCTGTGCTGGTCCTGACAGCCAGGTAGGTGAAACTCCCCACATGGCCACACCCTCAGAATAAAGGAGGGATTTAATTAAAGTACTTAAATTAAAGTACCTACCCTGAATAAAAATAAATTAATAAAAATAAATGCGACTGTAAATTAACTAATGATTAATAATCACTACATCTGCAAGTAGTCAGGTCTCCAGAGGTTTTGTCTCCCAGCAACCCAAAAAAAGCAGTGGATCCCAGGAACAGGGAAGCAAATCCCCCGGAAGCTGCAGATGTTCCTGGGTGATTGAACATTTTGGTTTTTCTTCCCTCCATCAATCGTTTGCAGCCGTTAATTGAAAACACGGATCAGTGGCAGCCGGAGCAAGAGCCGAAGGGAGGAATTGCCAGTGGGACGCGGCACAAAGCATCCCAGGAATAATGCCAGGCCCTGGGCTCAGCCCTTCCAAGGCCCCATGATATAGTTGCACAGGTTTAAAAAATCCCAAATCTGATGAAAATATCCCTTTTTTTCTCTCCTTCATCAGCTCCACAGGGGCTCCCAAGTAAAACAGGGCTGTGGACCACAGGCTCAGCTGGCCATGGATGAGTCCGTTCCCAAGGACGGCTCCCCTTTCCAAAGCTGAATCTCCTTCCCAAACTCGGCGGAGCCACAGGAGCCTTTGGGGCTGGAAGCGGAGTGGGACAGACCAGTCCTGCCCTCTGCCGGCTGCACCTCACGGGATGCCGGACGGGAGGAACGCGGGATGGGCTGTGGGATGCAGGTGGATGCCAGATGAGCTCTGGGTGTGATGGGTGGGATGCGGGACGGAAAGGGACAGGCAGGATGCGGGACAGCACAGGATCCAAGGCAGCCCCGGGTTACCATGAGCACAAGAGCCTTGACACCTCTCTGGTGACACACCAGGGCTGGTCCCAGGGCCCGGCTGCACCCTCTGGAATGGCCCGGTGCCACCGGGAGGAGGGGGCTCACCTGCCGGTAGGTGCAGATGATGATTTCCCGGAGGTGGTAGTGCATGGGGGTCATGGTCTCACTGACCGTGTCGAGGGCCATGTCCACCTCCTTCTTCATCCGGTGACCATCGGGCAGGAGCTGGACCACCTTCATCACCACCTGGAGCACGGGCAGAAGCCACAGGGCTTCATCAGGAGCCTCCCTGCCTTGTCCCACTGCCTGCGAGAGGATCCAGCCCCTCCAAACAAGCAGCTGTGGCTTAAGGTAGCAGAGGGAGACCCCTAAAACAGAGCCAGCCCCAGCACTCACCTCAAACTCCCCCTTGGTGTACTTGGCATCAGGCACACTCACGATTTCCTCCTCACTCATCTCAGGGATGCCCTGGGGTGGCCAGAGGGGACTGGGTCATTATGGGCCGCACAAAAATGCAAAGTCTGTGCCCAGCCCACCAGGACCCCCAGCATCCCCTGCCTTGCCTCTGCCAGGCAGAGAACACAAAAATTGTATCCCTGCCCAAGGAGGGAGGACCATTCCAGGCACTGGCTCAGGTTGTCCAGAGAAGCAGTGGCTGCCCCTGGATCCCTGGAAGTGTCCAAGGCCAGGCTGGACAGGGCTCAGAGCAACCTGGGGTAGTGGAAGGTGTCCCTGCCCACGGCACAGGGATGGAATGAGATGAGCTTCCATGACCCTTCCAACCCAAACCATTCCACGACTCCATGATCTCCCTTGCCCTTAACCCTTCATCCTGGGGTGGAAGCTCTCAGGAAGAGGGTAAGGGCTCACCAGGCATTCACTCAGACTTCTGGAGCTCCCTGGGAGTTAGGCACAGCAAGATGTCACCATACAGATGTCCAGCCCCACAGCCCACCCTGGCCCTGCCCACACTCCTTTCAACCCTCTGGCTGTGACACGGCTGCCGTGGGCTCTCCAGAGCCTCCCCAGGAACCCCACCAGGAGTTGCTGCAGCCCCCCACACTCACATTGAAGTGCCAGAGGGTGAGGACAGCGATGACCATGGCCGTGGTGGTCCTGCCCCGGCCACTGGAGCAGTTGAACACGAAGGCTGCCCGCGAGTCCTCGGCCAGGGCGCTCTTCATGGCCTCCAGCAGACGGTCAAAGTCCTGCCAGGATGAAGCCAGTGGGTTTTTAGGGATGCAGGACTTCCTCACCTGACTTCCTTGGGGTCCCCTTTTGTCCTACAGCCTCCAGGTTGAAATCCCTGTTTCCTTGCTGCCAGATCCATCCTTGCCCACCTGAAGGCACACAGCCTCTCCATGCAGCATCTCCTGGGGATCCCCCCTGCCCTGGAAAGCACCCCACCAGCACTGAGCACCCAAGTGACGTTCCTCCCACAGCACCAGGGCTGGCTTGGGATGGAGGCAGCAGCACCATCCCATCCCTGGGGTACCTGCTCCTTGGGAGCACAGAAGTCAGGGATGGGGATGCGGCGGTAGGTGAGTCCCTGGCAGGAATTCTTCTGCTGGCTGAATATCTCCTGTGTGGTCAGGCAGCTCTTGAACATCTTCATCTGCTTCTCTGCCTCCAGGTACACTTCCAGCCACTTCTGGCACTTCAGCAGGTCCCCCTTCAGGGCAGCCTCCAGTTTCTGCACAGGATGGAGAAACCCTCACTGTAACACCCACCCCTCCTAATTTTTGCAGGATTTTAATCAATTGTTTTAGATGCCGGTGAACACCCCAAGCCCCCCACCAGGTCCTGGCCCCCAGTTCTGCCCAGGTCCCTCTCTGCTTGATGGGAGCCTCAGGAGCACCATTTCCCACCATGCTGGGCAGCTTCTCCATGCAGCCAAGCTCCTCCACTGCCTGTCTCCCCTGGAAATCCAGCTGGGAACATCCGCTCCCCTTTCCCCAGATGCCTTTTACCCTTGCTCTCAAGGCATGCTATAAATCCTTCCAGGGTGGATCTCTGCTTTGCTCCTTTGTTCCCAAAGGAAAACAAAACCAGCAGCTCCAGAGGGTGGGGAACTATCAAAGCCTGTGGAAATCACCCATGAGGGTTCCTGGGAACCCCCACTGCATCCAGCATCTCCCAGAGCTCACCTCCAGCTCCTGGGGCGAGGCGGCAGGCACAGGGATCAGCTCCTCCAGGAGTCCAGGCTCCCGCAGTGTATAGATCTGCTCATTCCCTTCCAGGACCACTTCCTCCCGGAGGCTGATCCAGACAATGCGGGAGTGCTTCCTCTTGGCATCCGTCAGGTACCGCAGGACGCTGCCCAGGGTCTAAGGAAGGGGTGAGCAAGGGTGATGGGAGGGCAGGGAGCCTAGTGTGGGGTCCCTGCCCGACGTGGGATCATGTCCCTCACCTTGGAGCTGGGCTGCGCCGTCCCATAGACGGGCATTTTGGGCACCCTTCGGAAGTTGGCCACGCTCATCTCCTTGGCAGTGCTCAGCACATCCGGGTAGAAGCGCTCATCTGCCACCTGGAACAGAGCAATGTCCAGGCAAGGGATGCCCCTTCCCACCCTCAGGTTTGCAGCGCACCACAACCCACGGACCCTGCTCAGGACAAGTCCCCAGACCTTTCCAACAGCAGCATCCAGGGCTCAAAGCCCCGCAGCTCTGTTTCCAAGGTGGGAAATGATCTCCAGCAGTGCAAGGGACCAACGGCCCCGGCCCCCTTCCCCCCACCCAGAAACCACGGAGCTGCTGCCCAGGCTCACGTCACAAGATGCTCCAGACACATCCATGTGCACAGGCGTCTCTGGCCACACACTTATCCTCACATGGGTCAGGTTGGAAGGGGCTTTAAAACCATCTAGGTTCCATCCTTGCTGAGGATGCCAGCAGGACACAGACCCAAGACCCCAAGACACCTGCCCTCCAACAGGGAAACCCTTGGCTTCTTCCACCCCACCACGCCTCTGTGAGGGCGAGCACCCCAGGATGCCGCTCCCACCTCTGCGCCCCTCACTCACCAGCACTCGTGTGCCCTTGGTGACGAGCTCGGCGGTGACGGTGAGCTCCGAGCAGTTCATGTCCGCCTGCAGCCGGTACAGCTCCGGGTGCCGGCACATCCACCTGCTGAAGCTGAGGGCAAAGCCCAGGGGGTACTGCCGGCGGGGGGCCGGGGGGGATGCACCATCAGCCTGGGCTCTGATCCCCCTGCCCGCGACCCCACCGAGAAAACCTGCTTGGAAAACTCAAAGGGGGAAACCCCTGCCCTCCCGTTGCACAACGGAGCCAAAGGAAAGAGGGCAAGGAAGGTTTTTTTGGGTTGCCCTGGTGGTTTTTACCTGCTCGTGAAGGTAGTAGTTGAAAGCAATCAAGTAGAAATAGCGTTCGAGGCTCTGCAGAGTCCTCTGGAGGAAATACTCTTTGGTGCTGCTCCCCTGGAAGCAAAGGAGACGGAATCTGTGATGCTCAGTGCTGACCAGTCCTGCAGCCCCAGCAGACCAGGAGGCTGGGATAAAGCCCTCCCAGAAGGAGCTTTGGATGAATTGTTCTATTTTTTTAATGAAACATTTCAGTTTCTCATATTAGAAGATGCTCAAAAGCATAAAGTCACATTTCAGCTCAAAACAAAAGCTTCACTTTAGCACAAGGACACACTGGGAGTGGTTCCAACCAGCCCACGCTGTCACACAGATACACTGTCCAGATGGGAGATTTAAACCCCAGGAGATGGGGTTGGAAAATGCCCCCATTCCAGCCATCCCCGCCACGGGATGAAATGCTCAGGCAGTGGCATCCCTGGGGAGAGAGGGCCCCATGCCAGCCACACACCCTGCAACGTCCTTCATTTCCAAGTGTCTCCCTTTTCCATGTCCAGAAGCATCCTGATGCCTATGTTTCCGGCAAGCTCTCCTCCTCCTCTTCTTTATCATCACCTCCCCAATCCAGGTGTGTTCCCCACCACGGCTATCCCCTCTCGGGGAGGAAACTCAAACCCTCAGGATTTTCTATAATTCAGAAACCTGGGGGCAGAGGTTTGTACCTCCGAGCATCCCATCCAACAAATTACCCTGGTACCAGGTAAGGAACACCCAGCACGGCATCCATAAACATCCCTGGAGAGCCCGTTGGAACCCACTCCCCAGGGCAGGATGGAAAATCCTGTAGGACAGGGCTGTGTCTGGGGTCAGCTCGGCGAGCGGGGTTTGCTCATCCCTGACATTACGTGGCTGACTCATGAATATTTACTTGTTCTCCACAAGAGAAATCCGGCCTGCAGTCATTTATCAAGAGGAAAGGCAGTGGGATTTGCTCTGGAAACTCAAAACAAAGCCTGCAGGGATGGAGCCGTGCCAGGTTTGCCGGCAGCACCAACAGCAGAGCGGTGCTGCTTCCCAAGCGCTTGGATTCCTGCAGTAAACTCCATCCCAGTGCTCTCACCCAAGGCAAACCTGTTAACATTCCCCTTAAATAGGCTATGGGTGGAAAGGGGAATGATCCACTCGTGTTTTAGCTGTGGAAAGCCAGATACTGGGGGAGTCTGGCTGCTTGGCATCCCACACCAGGATTCACCTGCACCTCCATCGCTGGAGGGCTTAAAACTCCATTTCTGCCCCCCCAAATCCAGGCAGGAACCCACAGACATCACTCCTCCAATCCCAGAAAAGCCCCTCCTCCCCCCAAAACCAACCAGCTCACCCAATACCCCTCCAACACAAAGAAGTCCAGGCTGTTTTTCTGAGGGCCGAGCATTATCCCCTCTCCCCTCCTCACCCTCTGTGTGCCCCCAGCACATTTTCCTGGCCTCCCGCCACTGTTTAAACCTGCTCTTGCTCCACAAAGACTTCAAATAAACACTCCTTGAGGCTTATTTACAGCAGTCCCCCAGCCATTTGTTTTCCAGGAGTCCAGGATGACACGGAGCAGCTTTCCCCGGCAGGGAAAAGTCAGGGAAAGGTTTCAAGGCAATGAGAAAATCCCATCCCATGCCCAAGCCTCCCCTGCTACAGAAGAGGACCCGCCAGCACATGAGCAGCACCAAACATATCCAAATCTGCCCTAAAAGGGAACAGGGGAGTATAACATTTGGGATTTGCCACTAAACACCAAAAGAAGTGACAGTAAACGCCTCCTTTTCCCATTGCTCAATCACTTCCATGTTTTTTTTGCCACAGCGCACCTGGTTTGAGACTGCCCTTTACAACCAGCTCCAGCACTTCCACTCCACACTCAAATTTAAACGGGAAAATTAATCTCCAAAGAAACTGGGATCAGGGCAGCACTTTCACCTGAGCATCCATCTATCCTTCCATCACCTGGTGAGGAGCCCCCTGCTCAGGCAGGAAGGCCACGGCTTTCCAGCATGGAAAGCCACCCTGATGGCTCTTCAAAACAACGGGGAAAAAACATAAATCTACAACGAGAAAAGCCTGACCTTGGGTGACTATATTTGCAACGATCCCTCCCAGCTCCCAAGGACTTTTACCATCCAGGCTGATATTGATTTTCCAATTTTAGAGCTGATGAAACCAGGGCACAGGATATTATTTGCCCCCGAGGTCATCTACCAGAAGCAGCAGTGAAGCCCAAACCAGTCTGTTTTCCCCCCAGTCCCAGCCTGCTCCATTTTATGGCTTTTCAAATAACTGGAGGGGAAAAAAAAAAAAAAAAGAAAGAGACACACCACAACCTTCCAGGTTTCATATCGCTGGGAAATCTCCAGCTCACAGGAAGCTTTGGGTTTCCAGAATTTACATTCTTCTCATCCCAGCGCAAAAATAGCTTAATAAATTTCCCGGTGCTGACGGCTCACATCTGAGTAATCCTCTAATTACCTGGATCTGATAGTCCTCCCCGATCCCTTCCAGCTTCTTCTTGTACTCGTAGATGGCTTCCTTCATGTCGTGCATCTCCGAGCAGGAGGCTATGGCACCATCCACCTCGGGAGGAGCAAGCGGGAAATTGCTCCATAAGCCTTGGATCTGGGGGGAAAATCCATCCCTCCCTTCCAGCCGCCCCGCCAGGGGGTTCACCAGCACCCCCTTACCTCCTCCACTATCTGCTGGCCTTTGGGGACCATCTCCATGAAGGTCTGGATGACCCGGAGCCTGTCCCTAGGAGATGTTTTAGGCAGGTGGGGGAAGCTGCAGTGGGAGAAGGAGGAAATCAAACCAGTCCCGGGGGGAATGGGCATCCCCCCAGTCCCACCCCGGCGGCTGCTCCGCTTACTCGGGCTTCTGGGCAGCTCCTCGGTGGTGGTGGAGGACCAGGGTGCCCATGGCCATGGCCAGGTTGGTCCTGCCCACACCAGTCTGGCAGCCGAAGAGCAGCGCGGGCGGGGGTCTGCCGGGGTCCCGCAGCAGCAGGCTGGGGCTCTCCTATGAGGGAGGGACACACGGATGAATGCATGGATGGATGGAGACCCCAGCGGCTTGCAGGAGAGCCAGGTCTGTCCCATCAGTGGCTGGGATGGAGGTGATGGCCATGCCCAGGCAGGGAGGGGTGGGTGCCATCTCCCTTTTGCTCAGGGGATGGGGTGGATGGAGCAGGACAGGACAATGGGTGGCCCACCCGCTGCATCCCCCCGCCCAGTGCCCTCTCCATCTGCCAGCCTGTCCATCCTACCAGAGATGTTCCCACCACTCATCCCCAACCCACTGAGATTTCATCTTCCAGAATGTAAAAAAGAAGAGCAGCTCTGACATGGAAAACCTTTGCAGCAAAGGCAGATAATTCCTGCTAAAGCCACTTAGGGAAGAGAAGCCTGGAGGTGGCCAGGGATGGTCACCTCTAGCCAGGGGTAGGGACAAACTGCTGGACAACATGGACTTCTCCAGCAGGATCCTACAGCAAGCAGAGTGGGAACTGCAGGCACAGGCATCCTCTAACAGGCAGACTTAAGGAAAACCAGAAGATGCTCTCAGGCAGTCGTGGTCCCCGACACAGCACAGGAGCAATCCCATCCAAGGAGGCCCCATGGATCAGGTGCTTTTCCTCGGCTCACCCTGAGGAAGCGGATGAAAGCATCAAACTGCTCCTCCAAAGGGGCTCCCTCGGCGGGCAGGGGCAGCCGGTGGTACCTGCCGGGATGGCGACAGCCCTCGTTAGGATGGGACCCCGGAGGGGCTTCATCCCAACCACCACGGAGGATACACGGCTTTAGGGGTGCAAAGAGCCCCCACCACAGGTGAGGAAGAGGAGGAGGGAAGGACCTGTAGGAGGGCTGGAGGAAGATGGGTCTGCGATAGACCTCGTCGGTGACCTGGATGTCCTCGTCGCACTGCACCCGCACGGCGTGGGGCTCGTCCCGCAGCCGCTCGATGTCGTTGTACACGTAGTAGACGCTCTCGCTCAGCTGCGCGAAGTCGCGGATCTACAGGAGATGGGAAAAGCCCCCTCACAACCCCTCCACTCACCTCTGCGCCGGCAGGATGTGCACCCTTTCCCGTCCCAGCTCACCTCCTTGCGGATGGCCAGCTCCAGGCTCTCCGCCCGCACACCCCGCTGCAGGCGCTGGAGGTTCTCGTGGAGGTTCTCCTTGTCCCGGGGAGTGTAGGACACGAAGTCGCCCTCCAGCCGCAGGAAGACCACGGGCTCCTCACGGACGCAGAAGAAGACACATTCCTGCAAAAAGCGGGGGAGAGGCTGTCTAAAAGCTCTCCTGGCTTTTTTCCACCCCAATTCCCACCCTCCCACCAACCTTGTGGCCTTCTCTCTGCAGCTTCTGCAGCACGAGCTTGAAGCCGTTGAGGCTGGGCTGCCCCATCCCGAACACGGCGTAACCTCCTTTGGCCTGCCGGAAGTTGGGAGCGCCGCAGCGGCCGGTAGTGTTCAAAACATCTAATTTTCCATATACATCTCTGACCATGAAGTATTTCCCCTGCAAAATATCAGAAGAGAGAAGGTGGGACATAGTGGATTTGAGCAAGGTGGGACTGAACGCAGCTGAGTGTAAAAGTGGCTTTTTCTAGGTGATCTTCAAAAGGAGCCCCCCCAATAAACTTCTGAGGTCCCTAAAGTCCAGGCTGAAATGAGCTGGGTGATGAAATTGGTGGCGGCAACGCTCACCTGCACCAGGTAGTGCTCCAGCGTGGCCTCAGAAATGCGTCCCACTGTGTAGTTTGCCTTCAGTAGGTCATCGTGGATCTGGAACTCCTCCCTGCAGTTGTACCTGCAAAAGCCACAGGCAGGTGGGTAAAGGAAAAAAATAATGGCATAGGCCAAGATTGAAAAAAACCCCGGTATTTGGAGAAGAGGGTGGAGGAAACCAGAATTTTGGAGGCTGCCAAGGACTTACGTGATGACCACAGGCGCCACTTTGTTGGTGATGATGGACTTGGCCTTGCTGTTGTGGAGCCCCAGGGTCTGGAAGGAGTGGATGCTGAGGGAGTGCTGGTCCTCCATGGTGCCGTCTCCCGGCACCCGGCTCTCCAGCGGGGATGCCGAGACTGCCTGCTGTGCCGCGCTGGCCGTCGTACCCATCATCCGCGGGCAGCTGTGCCGGGACGGGGAGGAAGCAGCAGCAGCAGGGAGGAAAGGAAAAAAAAAAAAAACAAACAAAAAAAACAAAAAAAACCAAAAAAACAAAAAAAAAAAAAAAAAAAAAAACAAAAAAAAAAACCAAGGAGGGAGGGGGAAAAAAACGGGAGGAGGAATTTATTTTTCGGCCGCTCCTGATTTAGGACGGGAAAATCCCAGGCAGGCACAGGGCAACCCCCTGCCGACAGCCAGCCAGGGAAGGAACGCTAAGCCAGCCCTTTCCCTCCCGCTCCCACAAAAGGCTTTCTTCCTGCCTGCCATGCAGCTCGCTCCATCAGGGAGGTGAAAGTAGGGCTGAGAAGGGAGGCGGGGGAAATGGGCGAAATGCCGGATCCGGTCCCTAAAATCTGCTGAGTCAGCACATGGCAGTGCGGAGGGACTCGGCGGCGCTCGTCCCCCGCTTTCCCAGCACCCATAAAGCACTCCAGGGTCCCTCCCCGCACGGAAAACTCTTGAACAGAGAGCACGTGTTACTGGATACTTGGTAATTTAGGGTGTAGGAGCGCGCCTGGAGCAGGTCTGCGTGTGCCGGTCTGGAAGCTGCCTTTAAAGCAGCCGGTTATCCCCAGCCCAGGGGAGCACCCGGGGACCCCGAAAGTAGCCCCCACTTTGTCCCCAGGGAGCTCATCCCTGAACAAGGATGGAATCAAAAGGGCCAGCCTGGCGGCGGCCAGGAGCATCCCGCCACACTCGACCAGTCCGGGACAATGAGCCGACTGTCTGCGCCAGCCAGGGCCGGATCCTGGCGTCCCAATGAAGCGAGAGATGGCAAAGGGGTAGCCTGGGAAAGACAAAGCTCTGCCCACTCCTAACGAGACGGCCCCCAGTAAAACCTCCTTTGTGCTGCATGGGAATAACCCCGGCAGCACCCAAAGGGGGATGGTACCTGCTCCGAGGCGATGCTCAGCGCTGGGAAGAGCGGGAGCGGCTTTAACCCAGCCCTACAAATTCTTCTGCAGCTGCTCCTCCTGCCTTACAAGCAGCGCAGGATCAATCCCTTACTGCAATCCCAGGGAATGTGATGCCCCCAGCAGCTGCAAATGCTTCAAGTCGGGGGGAAAAGCCTGCGGAAAATGTGCTATTTCTAGACAACCATGCCCAGGCACACATTTTCCCCTCCTCCCCATCTTCCTTCGCTGCTCCACAGAAAACTTGTTGCTCTACTGTGAATTTTCTGCACCATTAGGCAGCCTGGTTTATTTTACACAGAAGAGCGGGGAGGGGGGGGTGGAAAACAAAAACAGCTGTTTCAGGCCAGTGCCGTTTCTCCAAGTCCTCTTGAGTGTTTCTTTCACATAAACACTGTGAGGGCAAAAATAAAGAAAGAAAGGGAAAAAAAAATATATAGGGAGGTTTTGAGTGTTTCAGAGCAGGCACTCATGGCTTTGGAGAGTTCAGGCAGCAAGCAGGAATGGGGCATCCAGCCAGGATGCTTTTTTTCCCCTAATTTTGCTCAGAACGGGTGCATCTTTTCAATAGTGAGCTGGATCGATCCTTCTGGGTTTGCTCCAGCATTCCCATGTTGGAGGATGGAGATTCCACCCCCAGTTTCGAGGCAGGCAGCTTCTGTATTTCCTTAGTCCTTCTCCCCTCCCCACAGACAGCCACCTTCACCCTAAAACCCCCAGGGATATTTTCTTTTCCCGACAAACCACACCAAGAAATAACAGGCATAAAAGACGCCGGGCAGATTTGGAAATTGTCTTTCAAACCACAAAATGAATGGAGGGAGGAAATCACATCTCAGCTTCTTCCCCCACTCCCTGCTTCAGCTGGGGAGGCAAAACCAAGCAAGAAAAGTACTGAAATTACCCAAAGTGGGTGCTCAGGGAAGCCACGGGAACTGCTCTAAAAAGCCACAGGAAGAGAGAAGTGCTAGTGTTATCCATATGGGAGCAGCTATTTACCGGTATTACTGCATCTGATGGGAGCAGGAGGGTTTACCATCTCCCAGTGCCCACTCTGCAAGCTGGGACACAAACTGGGATGGGTAGGGAAGCAAAACCCTCCCCGAGGAAAACAGATAAAATTACCTTGGCTGAAAACTTTCCCAAATATTGCTGGTGGCTGCGACGGGAAGAGATGCAATGAAGCCACCATCACAGGCCAGCCGAGGGAAACAGGAGCCCAGGAACCAGCCCGGCAGGGACCCACCCACCAAAGGGCTCCGGATGACCCCAAATATCATTCTTTTCCCCATAACTGGACACAGTTAGCAAACACTGAGAAGCTCCTGCACTGGAACAGGACGCCCAGAGAAGCTGTCGATGCCTTAGCCCTCGAAGCGTTCAAGGCTAGATGGAGCTTGGAGCAACCCAGTCTAATGGAAGGTGTCACTGACCACGGCAGGGGGTTGGAACGAGATGATCTCTAAGGTCCTTCCCACCCCAAACCATTCTGGGATTCTGTGATTCCAGGTTAGGAGGCTGGGAAGCAATCCACATGGATTTTATGACAGCATTAGCCATCAGCCGTGGTGGGTTGGTTTTGAGCATCCCTTCCCTTGCACCACACGGAATTTGGGAGTTTCCTTTCTAGGAGAGAGAATGCAGAGACAACATCCCCCTGCACAGCATCCTAGCCTCTTGTCTGCACCTTCTCCTCCTTTTTCTGGGACAAACCCCAGAAATATTTCCCTAGCTGGCAGCTCATCCTTCACAGATCCCAAAGCCAAGCCTGAGATCAATTGTGGCCAAGGTTCCTGAACAAAGAGCCCATTTTCTCCCCAGCTGCCAAAAGAACCAACACCCTGCACGAGGGCATCCCACCAAACAAACCAGCAGTGTTCCTCTCCAGGTGTTTTGCCTAAATTCAAAGCACTGCCGATAAATTATTCTTGCTGCCTAAGGAGAAAAGTGGAGCCTCCGGGTGGGCAAGGCAGAGGTGCTTCCCTTCCCCTCCAGACCCTGTTTCACAACATCCAGCTCTGCCAAGCCTGGATGGGGAATGCCAGAGGAGCCGCCAGCAGCACTGGGAGCATCCCAAGAATGCCACTTGAGCAGCCCAAGAGATCCTGTGTGGAATCCCCAGCCTCTCCCACAGAAGTCAGGATGCTACAACAGTGCTCAGCCCACCACCTTCCCACCTCTCGGAGCCGCTCCTCTCCCCCTGCACCCGGCACAGGGGTTATTCCCACACCCAGGGACCTGGCAAGGACTCACAGCCGGAGCAAACAATGGACTTAATATAGTGGGAGGAGGTCGGGCTGCAGCTGCAGGATGCATCTGCCCCGGCCACCGTGCCGAGGAGGAAACGTGCACTTGCCTGGCCGCCTCATTGTCAGCAGGAAATAAATCAAATAAATCTCCTTCTGTGCATCCTTGAGATATTTTATAGCTTTTAAAGCTCTTCTAAATGAAAAGCAAAGCCCTTTGGGAAGAAGCAGCGGCAACGGCAGCATCCTCCTAATGCATCCATCCTTCCTCAGTGTGGGGCAGCCCCTGTGGCTTTTCAGCATGGAGCCGGCGTGGATGCATCCTCAAGGGACCGAGGGGCACCCCTGGAGCACTGCTGAGCCCAGCAGGGAGGCAGGAAACACCACAAGCCAGCAGGAAGCTCCATTGCAGCCGGAGGGGCATCACCGGAGCCCGGAGGAAGCGCTGGAGCTGAGCCCCCTGCCCCGGCATGCTCTTTAACCCTCTTTTTAAAAAAAAACCCAGTGAAAATTAAATAACACAAACAGCTTCTCTGGGAGAGCCTGCCTGTGCTAGGAGATATCCCAGAGCAGAGGCTGCATGGGAACCAGGCTCCTGTTGTTCCAGGTGATGCCGGAAGGAAGCAGCCTGGCTTCTTAAAAACACATAATAAAACAAAAAAGAAAGGTGAGAAATAACACATTAAGCTGTGGATGATTTGGAACGTGCTGTACACCCACCAAGCTGTGAGGATAAAATAAGGCAAAGAATCAAAACGCCTCAAATTAACCCAAAAGCACTTTGCCATGGGCAGGAAAAGGCCCTGGAAGGGCACCTTTGCAGCAGACAGCTCTGCTTTCACGAGCCTTGGCTGATTCATTAATATCTTTAAAGGAGCAAAAGTGACCGCCCTCCATCCTCATGACCTCCTCGGAGAGCCAGCAGTGACAGCCAAAACTATAACTTAATAAGCAGCATTTCCTAGAAAGTCCAGAGGTATTTGCCAACCAGGCCGGGATCGGTGCTGCCGATCCCCCCTGCGCCCCACGCTCTACCACCGGCGTCTGCCGAGCAGTGCAGGAAAGCATCAGTGGGACGTCTGCCCCCAAGTCCAAGTGGGAGCATCCAGAATAACGAGGACCAGGCATTTCCCACCCCCTCCCAAACATGCTCCTGTCCTTTGGCAGAAAACCGAGTGCTACATCCCCATCCTCCATGGGACCAACCTGCCTTTAGTTACTGGATTTAAAACTCCTCACCCTGAAGCCAGGGAAAGCTGTTTGAGACAGGGTATGGAGGAGAAAAAAGTCACCCCCAAAATGGGGATGGCAATCTGCTCCCTGCCATGGAGGTGACCATCGATGAGAAGGAATCTATTGGGAATGGTATCTAGGCTGCAGCCCTTCTTCACAAACCTGGTTTGCATTATTAATCAGCATTATTAACCTTCCTTGCTAAGCACAGCCTGGGAGGAATTAAGACCCTGGAAGCATTTGATGGGGCTCGGAGCAACCTGGTCTAGTGGAAGGTGCCCACGGCAGGGAGTGGAATGAGACGACCTTTAAGATCCCTTCCAAACCGTTCAGTGACTCCATGATTTTGCAAAGAGCCCACCTGTAACTGCTGCCTCACACCCAGCTTTTAAGGCCCCCCTGGCAGGTTCCCTGACACATCCCACCAGTCCCTGGGGCGCTGCTTTTTGGGCAGGCAGGAGATGCTTGGCTGCTTGCTGTTGAGGTGAGGGGTTTTATCACTGAGCAGCAATGGAAAGAGGAACAAAGCCCTGGCTCAGAAGCACCAGCGTTGCCAGTTGTGCCGTCAGCTTGCTGCCAGTGGTTTCAAGGTCTGTGAGCACACTCGCTGAAGGGTTTCCTTTCAGTAGCACAAAGGAAAAACAAAATAAAAAGCCATAAAACATGAAGATAAAGGCTGGGGGCATCTCCAAAGAGACCAGTGACCTGTGGGCAAAGCTTTTGTCCAACGCCAAGCAGTCCCCAACTTGCCAGGAAGCACCGCAGCCCCACACCCAAACCAGATCTGCCAAGCTTTTCCCCGCCAGAGGTTCTCCGGTGTGACCCCGCTCCAGCTGGCAGAGGGGAGCGGGGTGTCCCCAGGGGTGGGGAACTCAGGCTGGCCCCCCCAGCACAACCCCCTGCTCCCAAGCCCGGGATGGCCAGCGCCACGCGGAGCCGGCCGGGGCGTTTTGGGAAGGCGAGGGCTATGATTTTGTGCTATTCATAGCTAACCACGGCTCCCCTCCCAACGCGGGGAAGGCTGCCGGAGCAACGGGACGGCTCCATTTACACGGGGCCGCTTTTCCACGCCGGGATCCGCTGCAGACCACACCTTTCCCAGGACAAGCAGCACCTTATGCACGCCAGCACCGTGGTTTGGGATGCAGTAGGACACGGAGCTCACGCTCCCAGGTCTCCTCTCCCCTGTCCTGCTCTCTGAATAAATAAAGCAAAAATCAAGCAAACCCCAAGGGAGTTTTGCTCACAACAGAGACCTGCCCATTATTTTTAGGCTCCGTGTCATTCGTGCAGAGACATAATCACTTCCTGCCTTCCAGGAAGGAAATGTCCCACCACCGTTGCCTGTTTGCCTCTTCCTCAGGCAATGCCCCCAGCCCAGCCACACCAAAACTCGCTGTTTTCTCCCATCCAGGGCAGGAAAACAACGGGGGCACAGCTCGGGATGTGACGGGTGCCATGGCCAGGAGCGCTGCGGGAGGAGGAGGGGGTGTTCGCTCCCCCAGCACTAAGAGGATGCACCGGGGAAAGGGCAGGGAAGCAGGTCCGGAAAAGTCCGGCAGCCATCGGAAGCGCAGCCTGGACGAGGTTTCTGGAAGTTTTCAGCCCCGAGAAGCGGGGCAGGAGCTCAGCGGGAGCAGGCAGCCTCGCTCCTAGGACATCCTCTGCGGCAGCGAGGGTGACTCCGACCCGCACGGGGCTGGGAGCCCACCGGGCTCTGCGCCACCCCCCGCACGTGCCAGCGGGAAACCCATCCCAGGCTTCCCGCTCCTCCCGTGCTCCCTAAATGGGAGGCTGCCGAGCCAAACCCCAGACCTCGGCTACAGCTGCTCCTCTTCCTCCTCCATCTTCATCCTCCAGCAGGGAGCCATCCCGCACCTCCCCCCCGCTTCAGAGCCCGCTCTCCAAGCGGCTTTTGGGGGTGCAAGGGAGGCACAACCAAGAGATGCAAATCCCAAAACTCACTCTGCGGGACTCGAGCCACAGCAGGCACAGCCGGCACCGGCCGACAGCCGTGCTGGGCTCCCAGCCCGGTGGGGCTGGCTTCCAGGCCGAAAGAGGGAGAGAAAAGCCCCTTTTAAATAGCAAACACAACTGCAAAGGCAGGAGAGGTGGGATCCGCGGGGCGGATGCTGAGCCTCAAAACTAGTGATCCGTCTATTTTCCAGAGGTTTAAAGCCCAGCGCTGGCTCCGGATAAACCCCCCTCGCCATGGCTGAGGCACCTCATGGCCACGCTGTGGAGTCTGTGCTCCAGGGGCAAAATAAACCTTCCCCCCATTGTCCCACCCGTCTTGGCTTGGGGGGACACACCCAGCGGGGACCCCCGCCCAAGAAGCCCCCCGGGTGCCCATCACAAACCCCCCCGGAGGGTGGGGGGGGCACCATCGAGGGCTGGTCCTGCCCCCTCCATCCCCTTCCCACCGCACCGGCCCGGGAAACGAGCCCCACCACCCCGGGGGAGGGGATGAGAGGGGCAGCCGGTCCCGGGGGGGGCGGATGAGGGGCCCGGGGGTCGGGTAATGCTCGGCCCCGGCGTGGCGGGAGGATGCCCGGGACCGGGGACGGGGCGCGGAGAAGGGCAGGATGCCCGGTCCCGGGGGTTGGAGGGGGGAGAACGCCCAGTCCCGGGGGCCGGGAGGAGAATGCCCGGCTCGGGGGGGCAGGGATGCCCAGTCTCGGCGGGGATACGGTACCTGGGGGGCTCCGGGCTCAGCTCCCGCGCCGGGCCGGCCGCGCCGTCGGGCGCCCCATGGGGGCGGCGGGAGCGGTGGCGGGAGCGCAGCCCCGCGGCCGCGCCGACCGCCGGCGCCTCGGCGGGGGAGGGACCGGGGCGGGCACCGGGACAGGGCTGAGGGGAGTCCGGGACCGCCCCCCGCCCCGGGACACGCCCCCGGCACCGCCCCCTGCGCCCCCAGCGCCGCCGGGACACCCCGGGCCAGGGCACCGGCAGCTCGGGGGCACCCGGCACGCAGCACCCGCTACCAGCAGCATCCCCCAAACACAGCCCTGTCCCCTCAGGAAGCCCTGACGTGCATCCTCAATCGTCTCGGGGACCCCCAGCACACAGCAACCCCCCAGCACACTGATCCTTCCATCATCTCCTGGTGACAAACAAGAGAGGAGTTGGGACAGAGAGGGGACTGTCAGATGCCACCATCCCAGCCAGGTTTGCAGTTTTGGGGGCATCAAGGCACTGCCGGCACCTCTCAAAGCCAAAAAGTGTTTTTTCTTCCCAGAAATGGGAGACAGAGATGTGTGTGATGGAAGCCCGGGCAAGGGATACTGGGCTGGATCTGGTGTGAGGTGACACGCAGGGGGCCGCTGCCCCTCGGCTTTCAGAGAGTCACAGACTGTTTTGGGTTGAAAGAGACGTTAAACTTCAACTAATTCCACCTCCCTGCTGTGGGCAGGGACAATTTCCACTATCCCAGGTTGCTCCAAGACCCCGTCCAACCTGGCCTGGGACACTTCCAGGGATCCAGGGGCAGCCACAGCTTCTCTGGGAAACCTGTGCCAGGACCTCGCCACACTCACGGGGAAGAATTTTTCTCCAATATCCCATCTATCCCTGCCCTCTGGCAGTCCAAAAGCATTTCCTCTTGTCCTGGCACTCCATACCCTTGTCCAAAGTCCCTCTCCAGCTCCCTTGGAGCACCTTCAGGTACTGAAAGAGGCTCTAAGGTCTCCCTGGAGCCTTCTCTTCTCCACATGAGCACCCCCTGCTCTCCCAGCCTGTCTCCATGGGAAGCATCAGGGCAGCTCCAGACCCCCAAGTCTCAGAGCCATCCTTCCTTGCTCGGGCCACTCAGACTCCAGGGAAACAAGGCTGCTGCCCACCCGGCTGCTTCCCAGCACCCTACAGGCACCATGGTGGGCTCTTGCCATGGCTCCGCCAGGTCAGGTACCAGCAGGTCCAGCACCCAGCTCCGCTCATCTCCTGCTGGAGTCCGCCGCACAGAGTGAATCCATCAGGCGACTTCAGGCTTCCCTCATTGCCATGGAAAGGTGCTATTTTAGCTAATCCATAAAAACCCCAGTCCTTTCAGCTCCCACCTGCCTTCCCACATCCCATTTGGGTTGAAACAGTGGCTCTCGGAGGCCCCAGGTAGAACCCCAAACCCACCTCCCCCTGAGCTGCCCCAGCGTTACAGCCTTGCCCACACCCAGCACCACCCACAGCTGCCGTGCTGCTCCAAATCGGTATTTATGGGACACCAACATGGCAAAGGAAAAGGAGACAAGCGGCATTAACACGTTCACCGGCACTGGGAAGGAGGGCCAGGAATGTAAACGCAGCCCAGAGCTAGTCCGAAAATGGTAACAGCTGGAAAGCAGGGCTGGAAAGTTTGTTCATCGGGATCTGAGATCCTAGCCAGGCTCCCAGCATCCAGCTCAGCCAAAATACCCTGCCCTCAGCTGCTCTGCCGCATTTACAGCCCTAGATTGAAATGTTACAACTTTAAAAATTGATTTTATTTTAATTCTCCGTTTTAAGATCTCAAATCAGTATCTAGAAGCACACCAAAATCCAGGGGTACACACACACACACACACACCCACACACACCCCCCATTACTATGGGAGCTTCGGGAGCTGGGATTCACAAATAAACAGCACCCCAAAATTTGGGAGGGAACCAGCTGTCACCGGCATTGCATGGGCAAAACCAGACCCAGGGAAAAGAAGCTCCCAAATGCCTCGTCAGCAACTTTCCCGTCGTGTTCCTCTCGGTACGCACGCTCCAAATTTCCCTGACGCTGCAGAATTAGACTGCTGCAGTATGAGCAGAATCCACGGGAGGTCATGGCAGGACCACTCCGAGTGCAGCCGAGGCAGGGTGCACCAAGAGGCCCCCCAAACCCTTGGAGACGCCCTCCCAGCTTCGCCCCTGGGATCTGAATGCTTTGGGAATGTGATGTGCCACTGTGGTATTTCACACACAGAGGTGTCCTCAAGGGATGCATCCCTAAGAAGTGATGCTGGTGGTTTGCTGAGGCACCCACAAAAATTTGGGGGCACCCTCTGCAGCCAGAGGGAGGGGACATCCCACTGCTGCCATCCCTCAGCACCCTAGTGGAGGAAAAGGCTTTTGCTGCTCAGACCCCTCCCCAATTAGAGTGGATGGTATAAAAGAGACTGACCTGGTTTTAAAAAATCTAAAAATATATTAGTGTTATTTATTAACATATATTAATGGTGTCCCATCCCTGAAGGGTTCAAGGCCAGCTTGGTGGACACCTCCCACTAGACCAGGCTGCTCCAAGTCCCATCCAACCTGGCCTTGAACACTTCCAGGGATGAGGCAGCCACTAGAGAGAGGACAAATGATCAGTTTGGGGCAGTTTTGCACATGGGAGACCTACGGGAAAACCAGGTTCCTCTGCGTGTGATATTTTGCAATTAAACCCTCAGCTGCTGGTTCGGGGTTTGACCTTTCCCTGCTCTCTGGGCGTGACTGGGGGACGGCCCATGAAGGGAGTTTCCTCCAAAGGGAAGGGAAAATTGTCCCCACCCCCCGAATCATAGTCCAAATCACCTCGACTTAGTAGAACCAAGATATTTATTGATCTCACTGTAACAGCAACCACCGGCGAGAGCTTTTCTCCTCCCAAACACCTGCTTGAAGAGACGGTAAAAAACAACAGAAATCCCAAATGGATCCCTTGACTAGCAGAGGAACGCCCTGGCGAGGCCAGGCACTCCCTCCCTGCTCAACCCCGAGCCCACTTACAAAAGAGAACCGGGAGAAAGTCGTTAGGATGGGGAACGGAGACAAAAGGAGGTTGTGAAAGGGGGTGTTTAGAGAAAAAAAATAAATGGAAAAAATAAAAAGGTTTCCCTCCGGCTCCTGTCCATTAAGTCACATTGTCCTTGGATATTGTCTAATTATTTTTGGCTTGCAGAGCAGGTTTCCCAAAACGAGCAGCTGTGCTGAGGGCGCCAGGTCCCTGCATCCACGGTGGCTGTCCCCGCTCTGCCAAGGATATCCTTGCACCCTGCCCCTGCCCCTCCCTCAATCCGAGGGCCTAACCGACTTCCTAGGATCTTCGCTCCAAGGAAAATATATTTATTTATATATAATATATATATTTGTGTGTGTCTTATCACCACCCACCCACACGCATATACATATTTCTACTTGCACTCACTCACTCGTGCGCCTACGGCGGCCGGGCTACGCGTTCACCTCGCCTCCCACGCGAGGGAAAGGATGGGAAAGACAACCCATTCCCTGGGGTTGTGCTTTTGCTTTTTCCTCTCCCACCCCCAAAGCTTTTTCCTCTCCCACCCCCCTCCTTGTGAGAAAAGCAGCTGGAAGATGGGAGCTCACCACCAGCGCTGCCCCGTGCCAAACACACCTAGAGAAATAAATTACGGGATGGAAAGTGCACAAAGCCTGTGGGATGTCCCTCTCCCTAGCACGGGTCCCCAGGGTTGGGTACCGAGGTGAGAGGCGACCCCAGCAGGGGAGGGAGGATGGATGGAGCAGGCACTCAGGTGGGGGCTGATAAAATGGCACTTGAGAAGGTTGTGGAGCTGGTGATGGCTCCCAACAGGCAGTAAAAAATCGAAACTGGGGGGGCTGGTGGGGTTAGGGGGTGCAGCCCAGCACCACTGCGGCCACGCACGGCCTTGCCCAGCGCTGCTTGTCAGGGCGAGACTCGCATGGAGGGAGCGGGAAAAATAAATCCCATCTCCAGGGGAGGCTCAAGACAGCCATGCCATGCCAGGCTGGCAAAGGGGAGGTTAACGTGGAAATGCCTTATCCACGACAGCATGCTGCGGATGGGAGAAATCCCATCCTGAAAACTTAAGCAGAGGATGGCATCGATGGCAGCACCCTGAGAGCAGAGCGCCCCATCCCTGTGGTGTCTGGCGAGCCCCCACAGCCCCCAGGGACACCCAGTGATTCCTGAGACATCCAACGGCGCCAGAGGGATCTCCCCCCTGTGGGATTCACATTTTAAAGGGCCGGGGGGTAAAAAAAACCCGAGCACTACAAGCACTTCCCCAGAGACACTTGGCCCCAGCCCGGAAGGAGTCGTTGAGGGTAAAGTGCCCCTTTTTAGTACCAAAAAAATAAAAGCAAGGGGGTTTTATAACATATGGCTACATTGCTGTGAGTCCTGGCTGGTGGGTTGGGGACACAGCCCCTGGCTGGAGGGCCAAGATGGAAAAAGTCTGGGTAGGAGGGATGTGGGCACGCTGGCTGATGCCATCAGGGACTACATCGGACCCCTGGAGCACTGAAGGAAATGGGCTCCCAGCGTTGTCCTCCACTGAATGCCAGCACAACCCAGGGGAACCCAAAAAATACCCTCCCCTGGGGCACGAGCAGGCGCACGGTTTTAGGAGTGGTGTTTCCCCCTCCTCCTGACAGGCTGCCCAAATTTTCCAGGAGAAGGGGTGACGCAGCTCCAGAACACCAAGCTGCTGGCAGTGGGTGGTTTGGGTAACAAGAGGGGAATTTTGGGGCAGCAGAAGAGGCAAAGGGATGCTTTAAAAAGAAGCCTGGTGGAGATCAGGCTGCTGGCGGGAGGAAGAGGAGGAACAGGGCCGGATCCAGAAGGGATGCTCCGTCCGGCACATGCTGGGACCAGTCACCCGCAAAAGGGGAGAAGACAGAGCTGCACTCCCCCCAAAAAAAGAGGGGGAGGAGACAGGCGGGGAAGGAGACACTGGTGGGGACCGCTGCCACCTCCGCCTTGCCGGGACGGATCCTGCTAAGCCGAATGGGGGGTGCACAGGTCTGGGGAGTCGCTGCCTCTCCGTGGTTCCCACTCAGATATCCATCTCGAACTGAGCGTCGTCCCCTGGCAAGAGGCAAGGAGAGCAGCGTTAGGAGGCTTCTCCTCCACCCCAAATCCGCCCTGCCCCACCCCGGGGGTCCCTTACCCATGGATGGCTTGCCCTCCTGGTGGTTCAAGCTGTTGGCGTCCGCTTTGGTCTCCTCGCCGGCCTCGCCGGGGCTGGTGACGCCGGGAATATTGGGGAGGTGACAAGGCGGGGTCTTGGCCATGGGGGAGTTGCGGCGGTCCAGCAGGAACTTGCGGTCGTAGATGATCCGGGTGCCTGGGGGGAGGACGGGAAGAGAGTGGGGGAATCCGGTTCGGCAGCGCTTGTTTGCTGAAGGAGTTTCCCGGCGGGACGGGCGCCCCGGCCAAGGTTCTCCGCCAGGGATCGGCGGGGAGGGCTGGTGGGAGTGCGCCGCCGCTCTGCCCGCTCTTATCTGGGCACGACAGGCGATAATTCGGCGCTGGCCAAACACGCCGGCGGCAGCTGGGTCCCGGCTGTCCCGGGGCGCTCAACGCTGTCCCGCCGCAGAGACCTGGCAAACTCACGGCAGGGGTGGGAACGCGTCCCGGGGATGCCGATGGATGTGGCACCCCGAAATACCACGCGTCTCTCTCCCCTGCACACGGACGAGGCACGTCACGACCCCGCGGTGCCGGGGCGGGGATCTGTCCCCGGTGCCCGGGTCCCACCGGGAACTTCCTGCCACCCCGTCCCGGGATCCAGCTGCCACCCCGCCGGGACCCTCTGCGCTCCCGGTACGTCCCGGAAAAACAATAAACCCATCTCCACGCGTGTGCTTCGAGGAGAACAGGCGGCAGACGCTATATATCAGCGACATATAGGCGGGATATAGGCGCGATAGGCACGGCGCTCCCGCGACACGCGGCGTTCCCGGCGCGGGCTGGCCCGGGCGCGCTCCCCCGGAGGCCCCGGCGGGCGCGGCGCTTTTACCTCCCGGTGTGGTGGAGAAGAGCGTCCCGCCGGGGGTGGTGCAGTAGTCGGCGGGGAGCTGCGCGGCGTCGCTGAGCGTGACGGTGCGGGTGGGGATGGCCCGGCTCTGGCTGGGCTGGCGGCCGCCTGCGGACGACATGGCCCCGCTCGGCCCCGCGCTTTGTCCCCGCCGAGCGGCGCGGGCGGAGCGGCCCCGCCCCGCCCCCCTCACCGCCCCCTCACCGCCGCCGGCAGGGGGCAGGCGCGGCGCCGCGCGAGCTCCTCCGCGCCTCCCACGTGGTCTAGCGGTGAGGATTCCTGGTTTTCACCCAGGCGGCCCGGGTTCGACTCCCGGCGTGGGAAGACAGGTGCTTTATTTTCTTGGGGGGGAAGGGGGTGCGGGAGGCGGTGTTTTGCCGTTCCGTCCTGTACGGGATTGTTTTGGCTAGACAGCTCTTTTGTTAGAGCTGAATAAAGTCACCGGGAAAAGGAATGGATCAACATATCCCGAACCAGGAAAGGGGATGCATCCCCAAATCCCAAACAAGGAAATGGGGTGCATCCCCAAATCCCGTATCAGGAGAGGGGACGCATCCCCGTGTCCCACACCAGGAAAGGGGATGGATACCCATATCCCATTCCAGGGAATAGCATTCATCTCCATATTCCAAACCAGGAAAAGGGCATGGATCCTTATATCCCAAATAAGGAAACGGGTTGCATCCCCTCATGCCAAACCAGGAAAGGGCATGCATCCCCACGTCCCGCACAAGGAAAAGAGACGCATGCCCGTATCCCAAACCAGGAAAATGGCATATCCAATACCAGGAAAGGGGATGCATCTAAATATCTCAGACCAGGAAAAGCGATGCATCCCCATTTCCCAAACCAAGGAAGGAGATGAATCCCCAAATCCCATACCAGGAAAGGAGATACATCCCCATATTCCAAGCCAGGGAATAGGATTCATCTACATACCCCAAAAGTACCATCCTGGAAAGATGGGAATCTCGCCCCTGAGGGACATGCCAGCCCCAGCACAGCCTCCCTCCCTCCCCTGGGAACACTGATCCCGCCGGTTATTTTTAGCATCCCTCTCCCAGAGGCCAGAGTGGCTGGTTTCTCCCTCCAGCCCTGGATCCCCCAGCCCGAAGCGCATTCCCGGCGGGACCGGCCGCCCGCATGCACAAGAGGATGGGCGAGGCAGTCGCCCGGGTGGCCAGGAAGGTGAACGACACGGTGGAGAACAAAGCGGATTCCCTGGGTAAGCCCGGCGCCCCGTCCCGGCTCCCGCTCGGGGCCCGGACAAGGATCGGGTATCCGGGAGCAGGGCTCTATTTTTCACTGCCACGGTCTAAAAAAAGCTGTCGGCGTTCCCTCCCCGCGGCTCTGGAGAAGGGAAAGGCTCCCCCAAAGGGCCCTCGGGCCCCCAGAGTTAGAGCAGGTTCACACATAGTCCCATGGGATATGTCCCTCCTTGCAAGCAGTGGCAGGAGCAGATTTTTCCCCATGTCGCCTTGTCAGATTTGTGTTTTCCCCAGTTTCCCCATTTCCAGCTGATATCTGAGAGTGTGGCGCAGTTCATCAAAGGAGAAAGATGAAAACCACTCATTTTTATTCCCGCTGGACTCCCAGCCCTGGGATATAAATCAGTGTTTGCCAGGAGCTGGAGCTTCATGGCTCAGGCTCTCCACATCCTCCTGAGAGAAACGTGGGAGGATGGAGCTCGCTCCATCAGCCCCCACAGTGGCTTTGGGGAGGGGGCAGGAAGCAGAGCCCATCCTGGGGCTGGGACACAGGGCTTCCACCCCTGACGTCTCCTGGGAGGGGAAACAGAAACAACTCAGGACAAAGCCAAAAGGCCATGAGCTGAGAAGCACAACCAAATCTTTTTCCCCTCCCCACTGCTTGCCATGGGACAACCACCCATGACCAGAAAGCCAGGAGAAGTCCAGCCAGGAGCACGCCCAGGGAAATCCCTGCTCCATCCCCATCAGTGGTGGAAGAAGCATCCCTGCTCTGCTCAGCTATCCCCAGGGAATTAGGGACTCAGGGGAGCAGGATGACTGAAGTTATTAGACATGGGCAGGCTGGCTGGGGGCTTCCGAAAGGACGGTGCAGCCTGGAAGTCATTGCAATGTGATTTAGGGCTGAACACCTAAGTCAGAACAGCCTTGGCATTCCTGATGGGATTCAAACTCAAAATTTGTGGAGGTGACTGCCAAGATCCCCGTAATGGAGAGGAGCACACAGGGCACAGCACTCAGACGGGCAAATCGAGGATGAAGAGGTGGAAAACCAGGGAGATCCATGGCTCCATCCCAGCTGGATGCACTATGAGGTGCCTGGCTCTCTCTGTGCGCAGATCTGGCCAACTGCAAACTGATGGCTTTCCCAGTTGGAATCTACAAAGCCATGAGGAGCGTCACCGAGGGGATCCATCGCATCTCCCTGGCCAACAACGAGCTCAAGTCCATCACCAGCCGATTCGTCACCACCTTCAGCCAGCTGACAGGTAAGGGACAGCCACTTCCAGTCCTCTGGGACACTCAAGGAACCTCCGGGTTGCTGCAGGGGGGGCAAAGCACCTGAGAGTCTCCCCTGAGCTCACACCCCATTACAAGCATTAGTTCAGACCCAAAAAATCCATTTTTCCTTATACTTTCTGCCCCTTGAAGGAAGAGGACACTGGTTCTGCTCTCACCCGCCCTCCCAAACTGGTATCAGGCTGCTCCGGGGTCACCCATCGCCCTCCAGCTCCCTCCAAGGATGGGGCTGGGGATGGAGGGGAACAGGAAAGGCAGCCTGGGGATAACGGGGCATGGCAGAGACGGGGCAATCCAGGCTGTGCTGGCCAATTAGTCCTCATCTGAGACATCAACGAGAGTTAATCACTGCAGGAGAGGGGAACGATCATCAGCACCACGGGGACACCTCCCTGTGGAGCCCAGAGAAAGCAGCCAGAGGCTAATCTGCTAAAAAATGGCCATGCAAGCACCCAGAGCATCCAGTACCACAGTATTGGACACCGGGGACAGTGCTGGGGATGCTCTGGCAGCTTCTAAAATCAATTTTGTTGCTACAACGTACCACACAAATGCCACCATGGTGGGTGCCTGGGGAGGCTTCCCTTGTTCTGGAGCCGGAGCACCATCTGTGAGAACACCCCTAGGCGAGGGAAAGGAAACTCATCGAGCAAAGGAAATCAATTTTCATTTTCTAGACAGCACAACAGGCCCTGAAGGGGAAAAAATGGCCTTGTTCCCCAGCAAGGGCTTTGCTCCACCAGTGAAGCAATCACTCTGGTGATGAATGTGCTGGGTCTCAGCAGGGACAGATGCCCCAGGGCTGGGGACAGGCTGAATAAGGCAGGACCTATAAATACCAGGTATTAGCAGGGGCGGGGCAGCTTGTGTGTGTATTTATAGTGCAGAAAGCCCTGTGCCACTGGAGAAGGGCACTGGGACAGGGGGATTTGGGTTTTGTTCCCAGGAGTGCTGCTCCTGGCCCCACAGCTCATTTCTGGGGCATCACAGACGGGTAAACTGTGGAGAACAGATATTTTTCACATATAAGACCCACCACTGTTTATCCCTCAGAAGGGGTTCAGGCACATGAATGAAGAGAGCCATGACAAATGTCCATCGGGGAGGTAATTGCACTGACTTTATGAGGAAATATTCCTTATTTTTTACAGACCCTGCTTGCAAAAGACTGCCCAATTTCATTAGCAGAGCCTGAGGCAAGCAACAAAAACATGACTCCTAAAAGTGGTATTCCCAGCAGGCAAAACTACAATGGTAATCACGGAAAACAGCAGAAAAAGAGCCCAATTTTTGGAGCTGGAATCCCACTAAGGGAGCTGGCAGTCCACGGGGGACAGAGGCTGTAAATCAAGCCGTGCATTAGTTATTTTCCCATCTTTTCCCCGGCATCCCACCACCTCCCTTCTCTCTTCCCAGAGCTCAACCTGGCAGGCAATTACCTGCACCGCCTGCCCGAGGAAATCACCTCCCTGCTGCACCTCCGGGACATCAACCTCTCCCGCAACAGGTTCCGGCGCTTCCCGGAGCCCTTGGCCACCGTCCCCGCCCTGGAGACCATTGACCTGGAAGAGAACGAGATCGCAGGTGAGAAGGACCTTTTCCCACTGGAAAAAGGTGATTTAGCATCAGCCGGGGGGTGATGCTAAAGAGTCAGAGCCTGGTTAGCCACTTGCCTTTCCTGGTGTTTCCACCGCCTCCCAGGGAAAAGCTTTTGCAGGCACAGTGGGAGTCGAGCCCCATTCGAGCTGCCCTGCTCACCACGCTGGGGTGGAGCTCTTAAAAGCACCTCCAGCTGGGGTGACCCAAAATCTCCAGATTTCATTAAAATACCAGAGCTGATTGCAGAACCTGGCCCCAGGAATGCTGGGCTGGGATGTTTGCTGCCAAGCTGAGCAAGGACACGAGCCCACCTGGACATTTCCCAGAGCAAACAGGAGCTGTTTAACACTACAAAATCCCCTAAAAATTAAATTAAAGGAATGGCAAGAGACGCTCATCCCTCAACCCTGCAGCGGGACGAAAATCTTTCATGTGCAAAAGCTGAAGCCTTTGGAGTCTCCAAAAGCTGGGCAAAAGGGGCAGCTGCTGTACACAGATAAAAGGGGATTTATTTAGGATGCAGCTTTCAAAGAGCCCAGGCTGGAGCATCTCACAGCCCCCACGGATCCCCAGGGAGGAGAATATCGGAGCCCACTCAATGTTGCTGTTTTATCTGGGATTGCTTCAGCTGCTCTGGGAAAGCTGCTCCCTGCAACATGAGTTTTATAAACAGCCTCACATCAGCTGCTCCCTGGCTGTGCCCATAGAAGCACTGGGATTAAAAACTGCTTCCATAGGAGCCAGAGAAAGACACGGCCTTTCCTCACCCCCTTTTTCTCTCCCACCTCCCAGAGAGAGCTGTCTCACTTTTAATTCTCTCTATCACTTTTTGAGTTGAAATGGCTGATTTCAATCCGACGTGGTCTCCAAAGAGCATTTTTCCCACTCGTTTTGTGCAAGCAGGACGCTGCAAGGAGGGAGTGTAGCTTTTTGGTGCCTCTTTCCCTGCTAAAATGCAGAGAGGAAAGGCTGCACACAGGGTTGCACCCAGCCAGATTGATCCTGGCAGAGGGGGTGGCTTGAGAACTTGGCTGCCAGGGTTGGTCACCTGCCACCAGGCTTCCCTCGGCTGGGAGGTGTCCTCCAGATGTGGGGAAAGTGAAAACAGAGTGAAATTTAACAATTTCAAGCTAAAATGTTGTAAGGATATGTCTGAGTAGTGCACACGATGCTGTCTGGCTGCAGAAATAGGTGACATGAGCTTATTTTACACATTTTCTGGAAAGGGAAAAGGTAGAGACCAGAAAGCCAGAGGGTTTCAGCCCATTTTTCCAAGGAAACAAAATCCTGGGCAATCACATTGCTCCTGCCAGCCCTTCCCAAATAGATTCCAGGCTCCCCTGCACGTGAACTCGTGTTTATAAGGTCTCAGATCCCCTGGTTTGTGGTCCTGGGCCAGTGCTGGTCCTGCCTGTCCTCCTCTGCCATCCCAGGGATGCTGGAGAGGCTCCTGCCAGGGCTGCAAACCCGATTTAAAAGCTCCTGCTGAAAAAGGGCTGAGTGACCTGCTAAGACATGTTGAACTGGAGGCAGTAGGTAATGTTTTCCAAAGGGAAACAGGAGTAAAAGGCAGATTAATTAGTGCCTGCCTGGAGCCTGTGGGCTCTGTGAAAGGAGACATTCGGTGCCACAAGCCACCCTTTTCACCTAAATAAGCTCTTAACCCTGGACTGTAATTATGTGTATATTACTGTCAGAGCTTTTAACTCTTTCCCTGATTATTAGAGTGATATCAAACGAGCTTTTTAAGCTCCCAGATCCATGGGGATGTTTTGGTGCCTGGAGCTTCAGCTTCTCTTCCCCTTATTGCTTGATTAATGGTTTAATAGGGATGTTGTTGAGGCTGCTGCCAAGGCTGGGGAGGTCACTGCTGGGGGCAACTCTGGTTATTGTCGTCCTGAGAATGTCGAGATGGGACAAAGGGGAGTGATTTCAAACTGAGAGTACGGTTAGATGGGATATTGGGAAAAAATTCTTCCCTGTGAGGGTGATGAGGCACTGGCACAGAGAAGCTGTGGATCCCTGGAAGTGTCCAAAGCCAGGTTGGATGGGGCTTGGAGCAACCTGGGATAGTGGAAGGTGTCTCTGCCTCCATCCAGGGGGTGGAACTGGATGAGCTTGAGGGTCCCTTCCAGCCCAGACCATTCCATGATGGTGTCACTTGCTTATTGTCACATCCTGCTTTAATTATGTAAATGCCTTTTCCCTCCCTGTTTTTTGCTCAACTGGTGAAGCCAGTTGAAGGCTCAGATGCAAGTGCCTCATCCACTGGGAAGGCAGCAAGTGATGCTTTGGGTTGTCTTTAGAGGAATTTGTGGCTCCCATGGCACAACCCTACAGCTACAGGCTGCACTGTGTGCCCTGCCTGTCCCTTCATGCCAGGGGCGAATCACTGCTCCTTACCTGGAATTAAGGTGCAGAGCTGAGCTGTTCCCAGCCTGGGAAGGTCTTGGTCCCTAAAATACTTTCCTTAACTCCCTAAGTTAAGCAAAATGAGCGAAAGCACTTTTTACTTTATCATGCTGCATGAGAGGATGATTAAACTTCTTATTCTCCGCTGCATTAGAAGATGATTAAATAGGAAGACCTATGAAAAAAAAATGTGCATCAAGGGGAAAAAAAAAAAAAGCAAAATGACACAGGGGAATGGCAATGAACAAATCTACCATGAAGAAGAGTTATTAAAAAAATTCATGCGAAGCTCTGCCTGAGGAGAGATGCACTCCTAGGGAATTTGTGTATGGAAAATAGCACCATTTTCTGGAAAAGAAAGAGCAAAAAAACAAAGGCGTCAGAGTGTTTGAGTCTTTTTCCAGCATAAAATAAGTTTCATGGTTTAAAAATCACATAATCATCTACCAGATATAATTACAACACCACGATTCTGCTCCAGGTGCTGGCAGAAGAAACAGGAGCTGGGATATAAAAGGCTCTTGTCATTTTGGTGGCCAAATTAAAAAGAAATTGGTTTTTATAAATCAGACAGATGGGCTTTGCAAGCCCAAAATATTGTGAATTGTAGCAAAAAAGCTAAATCTATCGCCTTTTAATGAGCTTGATGGTTATGTTTTCATATCAGTCTCATTCCTCTGCTCTCAGTGGATTCACATTGGGACCATCCAGGAGACCTGCGCCTTTTCTTTAACGCAGAGTTTGTAAATGTAATGTTTTCTAAAGGACAACACCCAATTCATGGAAATTGCAAAATAGAAGGGTGCCTGTTGATGGCTGGGAGCCATTTTGCAGCCTATCCAACGAGGGCAAAGACCACGTGCCCTCCTGTTAGCTTGGAGAGGGCTCCTGGGCATTGCAACACCAGGAATAAAATCAGGGAATAAGTCTTTGAATCCCAGTTTAGGGTCCCAGCAGGGGTTTTATTAGGACTGGGAGAACTGGAGGGCAGCGCCCACATCGGATATCTCGGTGTTTGCACCTTGCCAACACTTTCCATAGAATCACAGGATCATTTAGGTTGGAAAAGACCTCTAAGATGATCGAGTCCAACTGATAACCATTTGCCTGAGTAGTTGAACAAATTAATATTTCACTGTGCTTCTGTTTTGATCAAAGCCTGCAGACCAGCAGGAGCAGGGTTTGCTGCAGGCTGTCCATCAAGTGCAGCTTTCATCCCTTCCTCCCCTCCAGGATGGATTCTCACCTCCGTGCTCTTTTCCAGAGGTGCCGACGGATCAATTGGCCTCCATGGCATCCCTGCGGAGCCTCAACCTGCGGGCGAACCCTGTCGGCCCCGAGGTGCGGCTGCTGGTCCGGCCCCTCGTTCCCTTTGACCTGCTGCTGTCTCCAGAGGAGCCCATCCCTAAAGCCTGACAGGATCCCGGGCTGCCCGAGCTGTCCCAAGGGGTGACTGCCCACGAGAGTGGTTTGGCTTAGGTCAGTCCCCGCTACGCCCCTGTTTCTGCCCCAAAGCTGCAGCCAGCAGGTCCCAAACCCGAGCGAGTGCCTCATTTTTCCTAAATTAAAAGCAAGCAGTGGGGCTCCCCCGTGAAGGGATGGCTCTGCCCGATCCCGACCCAAGGAATCTCCTGCTTATGTGTTTTGGGGATGCGGAGGAGCTGCAACACTTGTGGTGGGAGGTGTGGGTGAAGTTGCAGAGGGAGCTGGATGTTCACCCTCCCACCTGGGCAGTGATGGCGAGCAGCTGGGATGGTGGAGAACACCCCTGCGGCTGTAAGGGCTCTCCCTGGAATTGCTGACGTGGTGTGCCAAGTGCCTGATTAAATGCTTTCCTGTTACTTCGGGGGGTTTGTATCTGATTAAATTCGAATTACCAGTCTTGTCCTTAAAGCAGCCCCTTCGCAAAGCTGCTCACTGCAGCCTCCACCTGGATTCTGCCCAGACTCAAGGAGTATTTCCCTGGAAAAATCCTTGTTTTCAAAGGAATTTTTTTCCCTTCAGTTTTTTTTCACCGTGGAAATCAAAGCAATCCAATGCCAGTGGGTGCCCACACTCTGCTCACCCCGTGGCTGTCCCCAGAAGTGTGTGCCCACCTCTCAGGTGCTCTGGGTCCTCAAGTTGTGCTGATTCCCTTCCCACAAAGAAGTGTCCTGGAGACAATGGCTTCTCGGTGGCAGGGAGGACACTTCCAAGCACACCCATGCCCCTTAGCAGCTGGCTGCTGCTGCAAAAAAAAACCTCCTGGGAGAAACTCCAGGTGTTATCGCAAAATGCCTTGTTTAAACATCTCCCTTGTTTGTTCCCTCGGGTATTTAAGGGACAAACACTTCCCAAAGGTGTGTGCTGGCTGAGGACAGCCAGGAATGGTTAATCCTGTAAATATTTTACTCCTAGACTTGCCAAACTCTCGTAAAAGATTATGGTAAGAGATGTTGGGAACGCCGGAGTTGAGTGGAGCGGCCTGGAGCCAGGACCAGCATCCCTAAACATCATGCTGCTTTTCTCCGTGTGTGGGTTGAGGGATGGGGGATCTCCCCACTTGTCTTGAGGCTCCTGGCGTATTTTCCCCCCCGGGATGGACAGGGGCACTGCTGGGGACACCGGCCATCAGCTGCCAGCATCAGTGTGGGGACCTCGGCGGCAGCGAGGGGACACAGACCGCGACCCCCCCCAGGGAGAGAACCGGCTCCCTCCCTCTCCTTGCCCCCCTTGGCTGCCCGCCCCCGCGCTGCCTCAGCCGCGGGGGGCTGCGTGCGGGTCCCCCAGTAGCCATGGCGATAGGAGGCTGTTCCCCCCCGCGCCCCCTCCCCTTCTCCGCTGCAGCCGGCGAGCAGCCGCAACCGGCGCGGCGGCACCGCGGCGGCGGCACCGGGCTCCGGACCGGGCGGGAGGGACGGAGGGAGGGACGGGGGCGAACTGCGCCCCCTCCCCGGGCAGCAGATCGCCTCCGGCGGTAGCCCCCGCATGCAGCGATGCAGCCCCTGGAGCCGGGTCGGGCCGGCGGAGGTGAGTGCCAAGACCTGATCTATTTTATCCCCCAAAAAAGCTATGCGCCCCTCATCCCAGCCCCCTATTCCATCAGACCAGCCTCTCCCTGCGGTGGCTTCCCACAGCCAGGCAGGGAGGCAGGTGATCCATCGCCCCCCGTCCGGTCCCCCTTCCCCTTGTCGCCACGTCCGAGATGTCAGTGCTGAGCTGAGGACGCCTGCATCGATCCATCCGTTCCTCCACCCATTCATCCATCTATCCACTCGTTCATCCATCCAGCACCAACCCGGGTGCTCAGCAGCCCCTTATGTTCCTTTCCCCATCTTCCAGCTTGCTTTTAAAACCACCTCCAATTCCATAGGATGCCCACCTCCTGCTCATGCTGCACTGCAGCCCCAAAAGGTAAAGTCCAGCAAAGTTTTAGGCTTAATATCACAGGTTTCGGGCAATCTCATTGCAGTCTTTGTTATTGCTCCTGCTTACAAAGCTGGTTCATGCATTTGATACCGACTATCTGGAGACTCTTGCCCCCTCGATCCCGCTACTCCCTTGACTCTCCAAGAAGCTCCTTCTCCTGTGTCAGCTGCAGCCCCCCCCCAGCGCCTTTCTGAAGCCCCACTGGAAATGTGTTGCCCAAATCCTGCACCCAGAACTGGGGTATTAGGGGTTGGATAGGGCCCTCCTGCCTGCTGGAACCCTGAGGAAGCCGGTGGTCCCAGTGGCTGGGAAAAGCATCTTGGCTGGCAAGCTGAGCACGGGCATCGGCACAGGGATAGGGGGATGCTCCAGCTGCCCATCACACCGCGCCGTGGAAGGGCTGTCTCAGCGTAGAGCTGGCCTGCAGGCTCTTGGGCTGAGCCTTAAAGCCAAAATGTGCCTTTCCTTGCCTCAACACTGCAGCCTGGATTCTCCCGGAGCCAGTCCCGTCACCGCTGCAGGCAGCTCCTGCCCACGCCCGGCATCCTCCCGCATCCCTGCCTGCGCAAGGCTGGGGAAGCCCGAGGGTGGGAGCTGCAGAGACCAGCTCCCCGTTAAACCCGTAGTGACAAAATGCCAGCCCCGCGCCTCCACCAGAAGCTCCCAGATAATGATCAGAATTATAATTATCGCTTCAGACGGGAGGGGAGGGTGTCCTCTGCCCCAGCCCCTTTCCCTTGGTTATTGCGGCTTTGCCAGGGAGAATAAGATCTTGCTGAATATTGAACTGTAAACCTTGGAAGCACAAGGAGAACCCGGGGGCAGGGATGCTCCCAGGCCAGCCGTGACTGGGACCACACGGATACAGTTCCCATACGGTCGGAGCAGTGCAGTGTCGGGGTGTGGATTTGTTTTCCTTGCACCACCCCTAAAAAAGGCCCATGAGATCAGGGTGTCTTCTGGGTTGCTCTAATTCCTCATCAAAAGAATGATACAAATAATAATGATATCAAATAATAATGACATCAATGGTATCAAATAATAATGATGTAAAATAATAATTCAGCCGAGGTGCTGCAGATCCTTGAGCTGTGTAACCCAAAGAGGAGGAAACTTGCTGGGGCACTGTGATGAGTCCAGCAGGACATGTCCCAGCCAGCCTGGGCACTGGAATAAACACGAAAACCCACCTCTGGAGGCATTAAGAAATGGAGGCAATAATTGCTTTATTCTCTCCTGGCTTCATTTTCCTGCCTTCCCTTCCCCAGGCCCTTCCAATGGCACCTGGTGGCTCAACTCCAGCACCAGCCACCTCCTGAGGGAGAACTACACCTTCCTGGCGTACTACCAGCATTCCTCCCCCGTGGCCTTCATGTTCATCCTGGCCTACACCTTCATCTTCCTCATGTGCGTGATCGGCAATGTCCTGGTGTGCTTCGTTGTGGTGAAGAACCGCCAGATGCGCACAGTCACCAACATGTTCCTCTTCAATCTGGCCATCAGTGACCTGCTGGTGGGCATCTTCTGCATGCCCACCACCCTGGTGGACAACCTCATCACAGGTGAGCAGGACAGAGGAAGGGGCGAGACACAAGGAATGGAGAGAAAGTGTCCTCTACACGAGTGGGAAACATCCTCTTTTGGTTTTTTGAAGTTTTGGCCATTTGTGGCAAAATAAGTTTGACCCTAATGCTGCATTTGCGTATTTGTTTGAAGTTCAGCCATTCTTCACCAAGCAACACTGAAAAGAACTCCTACTCTTCCTGCATCCACCTTCTCCCGTGCTGGCTCAGCTCTGTCTTTTGACCTTTCCAAAGATAAGGGAGCTGGGTGGGTTCAGCTGCAGCAGCAGCCAGGCCATAGGGCAGGGTTTGTCTTTATTGATTATGGGGTGTGATTTATTTATTGCCTTAGTATTGGGGTCAAGGAACAAGATGAAAGTCCTGACTGAGGATCCCAAAGGTGGTAGGAAAAATGACAGCCACCATGTTCCTTGAGTTTATAAGTGTAATGTGCACCCCAGTTTTGGGGTTCTTCTCCAATGATCCGTGCTGCTAAAGGCTATCTCCATACAAGCCCTCTGTTAGGGCAGGATTTAGCATCCCCCAGCAACCACACAGCGGATGGGGACATCTGTAAGTGGCTGGGTGAGCCAGAGGCACCTACAGCCTCCGCGGTGTCCCCTCACAGGTTGGCCCTTTGACAACACCATGTGCAAAATGAGCGGCCTGGTGCAGGGCATGTCTGTCTCCGCCTCCGTTTTCACGCTGGTGGCCATCGCTGTGGAGAGGTACGTTGGCATGGGAATGTGGGGACGTGGGGACCAAGCCACCTCCAGCAGGTCCAGGTGTCCTGTGTGGTCTCCATTGTGGGAAAGCTCCTGGGAATGTCAGGAGCCTGTCACAGCTCTCCAGGAGGACCACAGAGCTGTCCATGGAGCATTCCAGCAAGGTGTCCTTCCCCACACGGGGCTGAAAACACCAAAGCTGGAGACACCCCAACCTATCTCTGCCACCAAAAGCCACGTGTAAAGAGCAACCCACCTCACCCTCCATTCCCACCCCCAGGTCCTGGCTACCCTCCTCCCCCAGGGATGTCCCACCAGGTGCCCAAAGCCACCACCATCTGTCCTCCCACAGGTTTCGCTGCATCGTACACCCCTTCCAGCAGAAGCTGACGCCGAGGAAAGCCCTGCTGACCATCACCATTATCTGGGTGCTGGCCCTGCTCATCATGTGCCCCGCTGCCATCACCCTGACGGTCACCAGGGAGGAGCACCACTTCATGGTGGACACCTACAACAACTCCTACCCTCTCTACTCCTGTTGGGAGGCCTGGCCCGAGACGGGGATGAGGAGGATCTACACCACTGTCCTCTTCTCCCACATCTACGTGGCTCCCCTCGCCCTCATCGTCATCATGTATGCCCGCATCGCCTTCAAGCTCTTCAAGTCGGTGGCGCCTGCCCACGGTGGAGAGGAGCCGGAGGGGAGAAGGATCTCCCGGAGGAAGGCCAAGGTCATCAACATGCTCATCATCGTTGCCCTCTTCTTCACCATCTCCTGGCTGCCCCTCTGGACGCTGATGCTGCTGACGGACTACGGGCGGCTGAGCGAGGGCCAGCTCCGCCTGCTCGCCGTCTACATCTACCCCTTTGCCCACTGGCTGGCCTTCTTCAACAGCAGTGCCAACCCCATCATCTACGGCTACTTCAACGAGAACTTCCGGCGGGGCTTCCAGGAGGTCTTCAGGGCCCCCCTCTGCTCACTCCACTGCCACCGCAGGCCCTACGCCCCCCGGAGCCACGGCTGTGGGACCCTCTTCAGCACCCGCAACCGCGTCTTCACCCAGGCACGAACCAGCGACTCGCCGGCCGTGTCCGAGTCAGGGCCACTGGCCCCACGCCGCGCTGGTGTCCCTGCATGGGACGGCTGAGGAGTCGCGGCCACCAAACCACTCTGGACCAAGGGCTTGCGGGGCGGGCAGTGGGGATTTGCCATGTTATGGCAAAGAGACATGGAAATAAAGGTGTGTCCTACTGATGCCTTGTCCCTGGCTTGGCTCCTCCACTTCCCCCATGGCACCCTCCAGAGGGCCCCCAGCCGAGCCTGGGCCCTGCCAGAATTCCCTTTACCCAGTCCCAGTCCAGGCATGGGGCCAGGGAATGCAGGGATCCAGGAGAAGGGAGGGAGAAGGGGCCATCCTGTGCCGTGCTTGGCCATGCCACGGAGAGGCATGCAGCACCATGCTGTGCTGCACCAAGCCATGCCATGCCGGACCACGCCAAACCATGCTGCCATGGCCATGCCAGGCAGGACCAAGCCATATTGTGCTGGAGCATGCTACCCCATGCTATCATGGCCACGGGAATGGACCATTCCATGGCCATTCCATGGATGGGCGACGCTGCAGGCATGTTGTACCAAGGCATCCCATACCGAGTTATTGTGCTCCTGCTGGATCAAACCATGCCATGCAGAACATTGCAGCCATTCTGGACCACATCCCACCATACTGCAGTGGCCATGCTGGGCAGGACCAAGCCACCCCATACTGCAGTGGCCATGCTGGGCAGGACCAAGCCACACCATGCCACCCCATACTGTTACACCTATGCTGTGTGGAATCACACCATGCCAGACAATGCCAGCCCACCCTTCTGTGGCCATGCCAAGCAGCATCATGCCATGCCAGACCATGCCACCCCTTGCTATTGTGGCCATGCTGAACTATGCTGGGCTAGGACCATGCTGTGCCGGTCCATGCCAGCCCATGCTGTTGCAGCCATGGCGAGCAGGACCATTACACGCCAGGAATAACCATTCCTAGCCAGGAAGAACGCTTCCAAGCCAGGAAGAACCATTCCTGGCTGGGAATAACCATTCCAAGCCAGGAAGAACCATTTCAAGCTGGGAATAACCATGCCAAGCCGGGAATAACCATTCCAAGCCGGGAATAACCATGCCAAGCCAGGAATAACCATTCCAAGCCGGGAATAACCATGCCAAGCCAGGAATAACCATTCCAAGCTGGGAATAACCATTCCAAGCTGGGAATAACCATTCCAAGCCGGGAATAACCATTCCTAGCTGGGCAGAACCATTCCAAGCCGGGCAGAACCATTCCAAGCCGGGCAGGACCATTCCAAGCCGGGCAGGACCATTCCAAGCTGGGAATAACCATTCCTAGCCGGGCAGGACCATTCCAAGCCGGGCAGAACCATTCCAAGCCGGGCAGGACCATTCCAAGCTGGGAATAACCATTCCTAGCCGGGCAGGACCATTGCAAGCCGGGTAGGACCATTCCAAGCCGGGAATAACCATTCCTAGCCGGGCAGGACCATTCCTAGCCGGGAATAACCATTCCTAGCCGGGCAGGACCATTCCTAGCCGGGCAGGACCATTCCAAGCCGGGAATAACCATTCCAAGCCGGGCAGGACCATTCCAAACCGGGAATAACCATTCCAAGCCGGGAATAACCATTCCTAGCCGGGCAGGACCATTCCTAGCCGGGAATAACCATTCCTAGCCGGGAATAACCATTCCAAGCCGGGAATAACCATTCCAAGCCGGGCAGAACCATTCCAAGCCGGGCAGGACCATTCCAAGCCGGGAATAACCATTCCAAGCCGGGAATAACCATTCCTAGCCGGGAATAACCATTCCAAGCCGGGCAGGACCATTCCAAGCCGGGCAGAACCATTCCAAGCCGGGCAGGACCATTCCAAGCTGGGAATAACCATTCCTAGCCGGGCAGGACCATTCCAAGCCGGGTAGGACCATTCCAAGCCGGGAATAACCATTCCTAGCCGGGCAGGACCATTCCTAGCCGGGAATAACCATTCCTAGCCGGGCAGAACCATTCCAAGCCGGGCAGGACCATTCCAAGCCGGGAATAACCATTCCAAGCCGGGCAGAACCATTCCAAGCCGGGCAGGACCATTCCAAGGCGGGAATAACCATTCCTAGCCGGGAATAACCATTCCAAGCCGGGAATAACCATTCCAAGCCGGGCAGAACCATTCCAAGCCGGGCAGGACCATTCCAAGCCGGGCAGGACCATTCCTAGCCGGGCAGGACCATTCCAAGCCGGGAATAACCATTCCAAGCCGGGAATAACCATTCCAAGCCGGGCAGAACCATTCCTAGCCGGGAATAACCATTCCAAGCCGGGCAGGACCATTCCAAGCCGGGCAGGACCATTCCAAGCCGGGCAGGACCATTCCCGGCCGCGTGGCGGGGGGCGGGCCGGGCGCGCGCGCGGCGCCTGCGCAGTGTCCCCCGGCGGCGGGCGCGTGCGCGCAGCGATGTCGGGGTACGGCGTGGAGGAGCGCGCCGGGCCCCACAGCCCCGAGTACCGGCTCTTCTTCAGTGAGTGCCGCCCTGCCCCGCTCCGGCAGCCGCCGCGGGACACCCCGCGCCCCCTTCTTCCCCTCCTCACCCCGCCGTCGCTCGCCTGGGTCCGTCCAGGTGGGACCTGTCGGTGGGTCCCCTCAGCATCTCACCCTCGGCCCCCTCCCTTTGCCTTGCAGAGGATGCCGCCGGGCGCTACATCTCCCCGTTCCACGATATCCCCATCTACGCGGACGCCGGGAAGGTAAGAGAAGGTCCTGAAACACCCAGGGGATCAGCGAGTCCTGAAACATCCGGGAGATCCGGGGTCCTGGAACATCCAAGGGACCGGGGGATCTGGAAGCACACAGGGGAACAGGGGGTCCTGAAACATCCAGGAGATCAGGGAGCCCTGAAACATCCACGGCACCGGGGGGTCCTGAAACATCCGGGGGTTCAGAGGGTCCTGAAACACCCGTGGGAGGCTCCCAGTTCCCCACACTGCAGGAGCACCTTATGGAGCCATTGTCTAACCCTGCAAGGAATGGGTTTCTTGCCGTCCTGGCCTCGGGCGAAGCGATCCGGGAGAAGAGAGTGGATGATCTCATTCTCATTTTTTGCGTCAGAGATGCGAGTGGTTGGCTTGCGCTTACCCATGCAGGCGTTTTGGGTTAGCTAAGCAGGAAACTGCTTTTTTTTTGTAACATCTACATCCATTCCTATGGGTGCTGCATAAATAGCTCAGGCTTGGGTTTTGACTGCAGTACGGCCACTTCACGCCTGCAGTATAATCCAACACTGATCAGAGGGTGAGGATGTTGAATTCCTGCTGTAGCATCTCCTGGGACCTCTTGCCTGGCAGAACCTGCCCCTTGCAGTGCTGCAGGGCTTTCACATCCTTCTAGCAGCCAGTGCTTAGTCAAATTAGGCTGTTCTGAGTAAAAAATGCCCCAGCTTCAGGAAATCAAAATGGTTGTGTTTCAGTTTTCATTTAATGTTTTTTCAGTGGTACCTCAGGCTCTCTGACTGTGTCCTTCACTGCTGTAGCTTGTTTCTTTCTCTGACACGTGCTAAAAAGCTGTGCAGCTCGAGAAATGTGGTGGACCAAGTAATACTTGTTAGAGAGAGCTGAAATTCAGAGGTGGGGAGTGGTTCTGGGAAAGGAAAAGAATATGCAGAGAGATGATCCTTTAAAAAGCAGCTGATTGAGCTACTGAGGTGAAGGTGATGGGGCTACCTGAGGTGCTCTGGGAAGTCTGAAGTGGCTTTTGCCTTCTCAGAAGGGAAAAGATGGATTGTAGTCATCAAGGACAGTGGTGAAGCAGTTCCCAGTGCAGGTGCCTGGCAGGTAACCCAGACAAGGAAAATCCAGAGAATGCCACGCTTTGCAGCTGCCTGCAGATCAGGGGAGGAAGGAGCAGGGGAGCGAGTACAGAGGTGAGGAGGATTTCCTTGAACTGGTAATAACAGGGGAAACGGGGCTACTGGTGTGCCCTCAGGCTGCTGCCAGCACGTCTGTGCCAAGTCACTCAGAGAAAAAAGTCACAGTAGCTGAAGGTCGAAGTCCCCAAAGTTACCCAACAGTGCTGGTCCCATGGGGCTCTCTGTGTGGCTGGAGTGCCTCAGCACTGAGGTTCTACTCATCACTTAGCAGGTGGGCTGCCAGTGACGTTACGGAGCCCGGCTTGGAGCAAAAGGTTGTCTCACTCTGTCTGAGCTCCTTGATCTTTATCCTCAGACTCCTAAGACACTGAGAGGATTGCAGCGTGGTTTTTTCAGTCTTGGACTGGGGTGTATTGACCTTACCTGGACCTGTGTCGTTGCAAAGGGGTGACCCTGGGCTGCTCTCTGTGTGCCTTAGGCCAGGTTGGACCATGGGGAAGCTTCAGTCCTTACAAAGATGCAGCCCCAGGTCATCTTTCTGTGCCTGTAGAGACCTAAGCACTCGGCCCAGCCTGTTCCTGTTGCCTCATTCCTTCCCTCGAGTTAGGAATAAAAGTAGTTACCTGCCTTTCTACATATAAAATGCAGATGAGCAGTGACCCCCTGCAATTAGGGGGGTGTAATAAAGCTCTGCTGGGGAAGGGTGTGGGCAGTCAGTGATGTAACAGCACTTGTTGCACAATACCAATCCAATTATGGTGCAATACAGGTTCGAGGGACTTTGCCATGCTAATACTGCTTAAGGTGGGGATTAGAAACCTTGCCCAGGCCAGGGGGCAAGGTTTGGCTTTTTGTTAAAAAGCCATCATCTCTTCAAACAGCAGATGTTAAGGTTCAAGTGTGGAAAAGCTTGTTTTCTTGGAGAGGAGGCTGACATTGAACTCTCAGCCCAGCTGGATCAACAGGAGATGTTTTCAAGTGTCACCTGTAAACAAGATACTGTGAGATGTGGTTCTGCCTTTCTCCCCCACACTTTTATCCTCACACCATGCCGCTAGCAAGGTCTGCTTTTACAGGAGAGTCAGCCTGCAGAAAGGGCATCCTTCCCTACATCATGGCTAGAATATTGGGGAGTGATGTTCTCACTCGTTCAGGGCAGTACACAGATACCCACATTATTAAATAAACGGCTTGTCCTGTTGGTCTTGTCTTTTCTGAATGGCCAGAGTGGCTCTTCCTGGAGCATTAAACACATTGTATTTAATAAATATGGCCCAAACCCCATTTTGTTCTCTCCAGGGTAGTTTGTAAGCAGCTGTTTGCCGTTGATTTAACCTGTTCCTGTAGCCTGGGAATGTGATGGGGATGTTTGTAGGTGGCAACTGATGGAGAGCGTGTGGGAGCCTCAATCTGGCCTTTGGGGTCTTTCGTGAGGTTCAGCTTGGAATGATGACATGTGACTGACTGGGCTACAGGACTTTTATCAGCTGTATCAAAATTAGCACTGAAAAAAAAACAAAACAGAAAAAAGTTAGTGTTTCAGGTGAACTGGCTGGGTTTTGTGCTTACTTGTTTGTGTTCCTGGTTTAAAGCAGTTCCTTCCCACTCTTTTGCTTTCTTCAGAATGTGTTCAACATGGTTGTGGAGGTACCTCGATGGACAAACGCTAAAATGGAGGTAATTACGTTACAGTTCCTGTCTCAATCCTTGGCTCTGCTGATTCCTCCTCAGTTCCGCCTCTGGAATCGGAGTGGTTTCTAACCTCTCCTGTCAGTACTTGCTTAATGCTGGAGGTCTGGTGTGGAGGCTGAGATTGCAGGAGTTGGAATGCCTTGGTGTTCTCCCATGATTAAAGCAATATTTTACGGCTCTTAACCCCATGTGATTCCAAGGCTTGTAAGTCTGCTGGAAACCATATCCCAAGGGATGGTAGTGCAACTGGAGTTGTCCGGTATCTGCCGCTCGCATCAGCATCATCTCCTGGTCTCTTGGCTTCTTGGTTCCATTTTAAAAAATCACTTTTTTTTTTTCATAGAGGGTAAAGCAGAGAGATTTATATAACTTTTCTTTCAGATTTCAACAAAGGAACCCTTGAACCCAATTAAGCAAGATGTGAAGAAAGGGAAACTGCGCTTTGTAGCGAACGTGTTTCCCCACAAGGGCTACATCTGGAATTATGGTGCTATCCCACAGGTACTGTGGTTTGTCCCAGTTGCTCATCCATCCTGGTGGGGAAGGTGCCTGTGATTGCCACTGTATTAATGAGCAAAAAGGTCAGCAGAGAGTCTGACCTGGAGCACGGTGTTTGCAGCTGGATATATTATCCTGCTGAGGGAGACAACCTGTCAGGAAAACAGGGATATTTTAAAGCAGAAATCCCGAGGTTTAGGCTTCTGTCTGATGTCATAGACAAGCTCCCTGAGGGTGAGCAGCTGCTGCTCACCCTCAGGTGCTCGGAGGTTGGTTGGGCAGGAGCTGGCAGGTCCTTCTGTGTGGCTGGAGGGAGCTGTCATCGTGCATGTGGCAGTGCAGCGCCCTCAGTTCCTGCCTGGCAAAGCACAAAGTTTTATCCTAATGGTGCAGGATTTAGGCTGAATCTTCATGGGAGACTCTTCTTGCCAACGCCCACCACTGCACAGATGTGCTTTCCCAGAAACAGCTGGCAAGGTGGGACCATGATAGTGACATCTGGACACATGCTCTTAAATGGCTGGGGACTGCTAGATAGAGGGACTTCAAACAAGGCTGTTCGCCTCTGATGTTCTCTAAGGCTGGAATTTCCTTCAGAGAAATAAGCTGTCAGTGACAGATCACAGGCAAACACACTGAATTTGGTATTTCTACTCTTGATAGTAGCACATGTCGAGTGTTTTCCCCACATGGCTTAACACAGGGCCTCAAAGCTGAGTTGTTTCCTGCTTGAATGGATTCTGGAGCCTGTTTCTTTGTGCAGAATTGTGTCTTTTGAAGCCTTTGCTCTGTCATGTGTTCGTGGATCAAAGGTGTTTATGCATCAAGAGCTTAACACTTCCTGGTGGAGAAATGTGATAGTGTTTGTGAACGGCCCTACAGCACCACCCAGGTGTCAAAACATCTTCCTGAACACTCTGGATCTATCACAAGGTCTTGGCTGTACTGGTCTTGTCCTGGCATGCAGAGGTTTGGGAAGAACATTCCTTCTTTTTTATGTCTCAGCCACCTTAGGAGTACATGTTCCTTATGATGCAAGTGGGCATGGAGTTCTTTTCAACTCCTGATCAGGAGTGTGTTTTAAACAGCTCTTGTTTTTGGAGTCAGTTGGCTTCTGGAGTCGTGTCCTTCAATTTGCATTCACCGCAGCAGGTGAGATGCACTGGGGAGCACAGTGGGACTCTGCATTCTTATCACTTCTCTAGGGTTAACAGTGTCTTTAATTGTTTAATTAAAAGGAAACAATACACCCTGTCTGTCTGCCATCTCTGCTGGACTGCTATCTGGAGCTCAGGAAACTTCTGCTAAGGAATGAATAGGGAGAGGAACAGGCAGGCAGCCAAATCAAGTGCCCTTTATAGATGTGAACTTCACCTTTACGCAGCTGTGGGACGGAGGAGGAAGTCTGGAAAGTTGTTGAAGGGGGGTTTGTGGGTAGGAGGAGCTGCTTGTTTTTTGGAAGATGAGACCTTTTAACTTGGGTTCAAAATTCCCAGGCACAAGGGAAACAAGAGCCCAACCACCAGACCTGGAAGCAGGTGTGGAGTGGGCCATCCTCTGTATATTGCAGGCAACTGCATGCCCCAAATAAACCTGCTTTTTACTGCCTCTTTAGACCTGAACGTTCTTATTCTTATGTATGGTTGATTTTGATGTTGGTTTGGGGCTTTTTTCCAGACTTGGGAAGACCCAGGTCACAAGGATGAAAATACTGGTTGCTGTGGAGATAACGATCCGATTGATGTGTGCGAAATTGGAAGCAAGGTAACGCATCCTAAATGTCTCCTGAAACGTGTAATTAATGTCTCCAAAGTCAATTATCCAGGGACATTATTCATTTCCTACCTCCTCTCCCTTAACAATGGGATGTTTCCCTCTGCTGCTTCTGGAGATTGTTGCTGAGATGAGCTAGGGCTGATGAGCTGCTGACAGCAAGAGCTGATTTCGTGGTGCCTGGCTGCTTGCTGAGCTCCTGCACAGCCTCCTGTTGTGCATTCCTTGGATGCATCAGTATGGACAACAAGGTCTTTGTCCTTGCAGGTCTGCTCTCGGGGAGAAGTCATCAAAGTGAAGGTGCTGGGCACGCTGGCTCTGATTGATGAGGGAGAGACAGACTGGAAGGTAATTGCTATCAACGTTGAAGACCCGGAAGCAGACAGCTATAATGGTGAGTTACAGGAGGGAGGAGCAGGATCCGTGCTTCCCTTTCTCCCATGAGAGCCTGCAGGAGATGGGGACAGGGCTTGCTCCTTCTGTGCAGTGGTATTTATGAGATGTGACGCTGGAAGGACAATCCCAGAGCAAAACATTTCACTGCTGTTTGTCACATGTGGCCAGTGCTCTGCACAGCCTGGCATTCCAAGCAGAGGGTGGCTGTACAGTGGAAGGAAAGGGATCGTCCCCCAAGGCTCTAATCAAAGCTGTTTAAATGTGTCAGTGCTCCTGGGGACACTCAGGATACACCGTGAGCATGAAACACTAACTTCCCTGAGGAGATACTCACTGTGTCTTCAGGGAACCTGTCTGAAGTGTTGCTAAGGCTGCTTGGGAAGGGGCTGGAAGAGGCACAGCTCGGAACAACTCAGCCGAGCCACATAAATTCTGTAGAGTTCAGTAAATTCTGTTACTGTTTCTGGCTGACAAACTCCGTGTCCCCCGCCAGACATCGAGGATGTCAGAAGGATGAAGCCTGGATACTTAGAAGCTACGGTGGACTGGTTCAGAAGATACAAAGTACCTGATGGAAAGCCAGAAAACCAGTTTGCTTTTAATGGGGAATTTAAAGGCAAGGTAGGATCACTTTGCTTTGTGGTGAGGCACGTGTTCCAGAAACTGAGCTCAGGGTGTGTGGGGACATGAGTGAGTCGCTGAGAGAATGGATTTTTATGGGGCTGCTGATAGTTATTGTCAGTCATCCTGCTGTTTTTCCAGCCTAGTGAGTGCAGGGATACCAGGAAAAAATGCCTGGGGTTATCACCCTGGTGCTGTTGATTATTTTCTTCGTGTGGGATCACTGCAGGGCTGGGAACCTCCGTGTCAGAACCAGGTGGGAAACACCGGGTTTATTTGCTTCAGCTCTGGAGCAAGGGCAGCTTGACATCACCCTTTGCCTCCCTTACCCATTGGCTTTGTTCCACTGCAACCTGGTGCAAGTTAAAGCTAACTCAGGAGTTAAAACACTTCTTCCTTCAGGCACGAAGTGTTCCCTCACACCCTGTGAGTGAGGCTCTGCCTTGGCAGCACTACTGCTCTGCCTCTTTTCCAGGTTGGATCACATAAGTTACTGCTCCTGAGCAGGTGAAATCCTGCTTCCATGGATTCCCTCCTGCCCTTCCTGGAGTGCCATGAGGGGTTTAGTGAGGTCACTCAACTCCCAGAGCTTCAGAGGTGGTGCAGAGGAGGGGAGTTCTCCCAAAACCCCTGCCTGGGAAAGAGCATGGAAGTCACAAAGGACTTGTCCCCTTTGGCCGTAGCACAGCACTAGGGTGGTTGGGCTGGAGCACCTTGCTGCCCTTCAGGATGGGTGAAACCCGTCAAGGAAACTGGAAAATCAGGATAAAGAACCTCACACATGCACTACAGTGTTTTATTTGGCTTGGTCTGGTATCAAACCGGGACATTTAGTGCCGGTGTTCGCACCAACAAAGAACTGTGAGTGCTTCCTTCTCCGGCTGACAGGTTAATGCTTGAGCATATACTGCTCATTTTTAAGGAAATAGGTTAATATGCCTGGAAACCAATTCATTCTAAAGTAGTTGCAAAGACTGATTAGCTGCGTGTCTCTTCCTGCTGGTCTGAATCATTTGCCTGGAGTGGAGGAGAGCTCCTGGATAGGCCTGGATCAGCAAGCTGCTGGAGACACACTGAGTGGGAGGAGCAGCAGGGTGGAGGTGCTTTCATAATGGAGCACTGGCCCAGGACTGTGTTCAGTTTCTTTTGGCCTCAAGCTCGCTCAGTGACCTTGGCAGATCCTCCCATCTCAAAAGCAAAACAATTCCCCGGTACGATCCCGGCTGTTTCGGCTGTTGCGCGCTGGGAGTTTCTGCTCTTCCTGAACGGCACCGGAGCGGAAGAGGTTTCTTCCAGCCCCTTCCAGAGCTGTCTAAAATCAGCTCCTTGTAACTGATAGTCTGGGGAAGGTGGTCTGGTGCTTCCACATAACGTGATGTTTGTTCTCGTCTCCAACTCTAGGATTTTGCCCTGGACGTCATCAAAGGCACCCACGAGCACTGGAAAGCTTTAATAACAAAGAAAACTGACGGAGGGGAGATCAACTGGTGGGTTAATGCTTGTGGTAATGTGCACCTTCCTCTTCCCTAAACAAAAAGCCCTGGACCTTCCCTTCCTGAGTGGTGCCATGCTTTCTGTTAGCTGCTGGCTGTCTCCCCAGGCCTTCCCCCTCCACCCAGCAGCTGTAACTGCGATCCTAAATATTCCATTATTTAATGCTCCTGGGGGGGAGGCTGGGCTTGCAGGTTCTCACAGGTGCCTCATCTCTTTCAGCACCAACCTGACGGTGTCTGGCAGCCCTTTCTGCTGTAGTCAAGACTGTGCAAAAGCTACTGTGGATGCAGTAAGTACCAGTTTGAGTGGCCAAATCCCAGTGTTATTGTCGGGAAAAACAGTGCAATTTGTGTGGGGAACTGTCCTCTCTGTGTGAATGGCACATGGCATGCCCAGAATGTTTTGGGTGACTGAACACCTGCTTCTGGTTAAACAGGATGGATGGGGAGCAAACTTCCTCCAGAGGCTTCTCCCTGCCCTTAGTCATCTGGGAGATGGAATCCCAAACAGAGTTTGCATGGAGGGCTAAACTTCTGAGCCATAGCTTGGCTGTCAGCTGTTCTGAGAGGGTTTTAAATATTTGGCCTTCCAAGAGCTTCACAGTACAGGTCTCCCTCTGAGAAAAGAGAGTCTGATCTTCCAGGGGTTTTGTATACTTCAGAATGAAGAGCTTGACATTCCTGGTGTAGTTCTCGTGTCCAGCCTCAGGAATTGTCTCTCCCTAGACTTGAAAAGTACTGCTGTTAGCAACCTGAAAGGGCTTAGAGGGAGGGGACAGGAAAATCAAAATGCAAATCTTGCCTCTCTTCCATCACTGAAAACCTGAGTCTCTCTGTAGCCTTGGAGAGACCTTTAAAACCATTGTCTTGTTTTCTAAAGTGTTGGTATCCCAATTGGGGATCTCAATTTGGTTTTCGAAAGCTCTTGTGGAGGATGTGTCCCCAGACAAGGATTTTGTCTGCCTTTGGTGGTTATATACAAGCTCTTCAGAGGAGTTCTGAGAGAGTCCTTTGTGCCTCTATTCCCCCATATTTTTTAAAGCAGCATTGTAGGTAAAAAAAAAAAAAAAAAGCAGCTGCCTGCACCTGTGTAGACTCTGGAGTGGGAGCTGCTTGTGCTGGGAAGCAGATGGCCCTGGAGCCTGCACTTGGAGCAGAGCACCTCGGGCACCTGGGCCATCTCCAGAGTGAGGAGGCTCCGGGAGCCACAGGACACTGCACGTGAGCTCAGTTGTTTCCCCACAGCTGACCAGCTGCCACAGGATCTTAGATGGTGCTCAGGAAAGGCTTGGGCAGCCCTAAATGTTGTGTGGAGAGTGTAAAGACACCTCTGGTCTCTGATAATGCCCTCCTTGTTTCAGGCGCCGCCGTGTAAAGCTGCCAACCCCATCCCGCCTGAAGGTGAGTCTCAAAACCCACCCTGACATCCCAGTACAGAGCAGGGGCTTCCTCAGAGGAGCTGTCCATAGGAAAATGAGGGTCTGAACTAAACCTGGATGTTGCTGTAGCCAGGGCAAGGCCCAAGGGCAAGCTGAGGGTGGTGCTGGGAGCGGAAAGAGGAGCTAGGCTGCCACTTCCAATCCCTTCATGGGGAATAAACCTGTGGAGAAATCCATGTCTTCCACGTGGGCATGGGAGCTGGAGGTCAAATGGCTTTGCCTCCTGAGCCAGCTAAGGCAGAAGGAGGCCTGGCTTGCTGTCCTTGCCTGCACCAAATCGTGGATGCTCTTAATGGCAGCCCCAGCAAGAAGGGTGACTTCTTTGGGAAAACAGATCCACATGAACAGGTGTGTGCCAGAACCCGTTTGCTGTGCTGTGGAGCTGGTGCCAGGCATGAGGAAGCCCCTGAGCTGGAGGTGACACATACACGCTGCCACGTGACTACCTGATAACTGGGTGGCTCACAGGGGACTAACCCCCTCCTTTTTTCTGCCCCACACAGTTGACATATGGTTCTACTACCAGAAAAACTAAGTCCTGAGGATGGTGGTGAGACAGCTGTGTCCTTCCCACCGAGGAGCTGCCACACGCAGGAATAGACCAGAGAAATAGCTTCAGTGTCAACAAGAAGACCTTGCCTGTAACTTTGCTGATTAGAATTCCATACCTAGCAGTGGCGTGTCTGCTGAGGCCTGGTGGAGGCTGGAAGAAATAATTTATAATATCCAAACACCCTGCTTGTGCATGGTCATGTGGTGTGCTCTAAGTCATGACAGGAGATCATTCACCTGGGATGTGTACGGATGCTAGAAATAAAAACTATTGAAATCCAGTGCTGTGGGGCTCCCTCTCCTTTCCCTCCCTGGAGCTGAGGGGTCACAGAATCCCGGAATCACTGAGGCTGGAAAAGACCTCATAGATCATCGAGTCCAGCCTGTGGCTGATCCCCACCTTGGCACTGAGTGCCACGTCCAGTCTTTCCTTGAACACCTCCAGGGATGGTGACTCCACCGCCTCACTGTCTGATCACCCTTCCTGGGAGGAAATTCCTCCTAATGTCCAACCTGAACCTCCCCTGGAGCAGCCTGAGACCGTGTTCTCTCCCCCTGACCTCGGCGTCAGCGCTGGGCTTTGTGACCCGGGGGATTTACGGCGAAACGCAGGCTCGCGTCCCTCGCAGGAAGGGGCGGTCTCGAACCCGGGTCCCCGCGGAGGCCGGGCGGGTCTCGAACCCGCGGCCTCCCGGTGCCGCCCGCCGCAGCCCCCGGCGCGCGGAGCCAGCGGGGCCGGAAGCGGGCGGGGCGCGCGCTGACGCGTTTCCGGCGGGGCGCTGGCGGCGGCCGCGGACGGGACTCGGTGGCGGCGGCGGCCCGGGGGCAGCCGGGGGTGAGCGGCGGGGGTGGCCGCGGGGGCCGGCCGGGCCCGGCGGGATGCTCAGCGGGGCGGCGAGCGCCTGGCAGGCCCGGGCGAGGGGCGGCGGCGGCGCGGGGGGTGACACGCAGGCAGGGCGGGGGCGGGGCGGGGGCCAGGCCGCGCCGCCCGCCCTTGAGGCCGGTCCCCCTCACCCCAGTGCCCCGTCATCCCCTGTCCCCTCTCACCTCCGTTCCCCTGACCCCCAGCCCCCCGGGCCCCCCCGTCCCCGGCATCTCCGATCCCCCCGTCCCGGTCCCCCCGACCGCGTCTCCCTTCAGGCACCGACGCTTCGTAACTCGGGGCTTGGGTTTTGTCCCCCGCAGGCATTTTATTTCCAGCGATGTCTTTCATCTTCGAATGGCTCTACAATGGCTTCAGCAGCGTCTTGCAGTTCCTAGGTAATGCCGCAGCTCCCTCTGTGCCTCAGCAGCCCCTGGCAGCCCCCTCTGGGTCGGTTTGGCTTCTCCCATTGCCAGGATCCCGTAAAAGTCGGGCTCTAAGGTGGTGTGCAGCAGCTCTGGCCAGTGTAAAGTCTGGTGAGGAAAGGGCTCTTATGCTAGTGCAGGGAGTATTTGGAGGCATTGGGCTCCCACTCAAGTGTTTCTCTGGCCCTTTAGAAGCCCTAGAGCAGCTGGGCTGGCACCCAGGGCCTGTCCAGCCCTAGGCAGTGGTGCTGCCTCGCCAGGGAGGGAACCCCATCCTCCTCCTCCTTCTTCCAGAGTCCTGGATTCCAGTGGGACTCCTTGCTGGAGGATGGGGTGCCCATTTTCTTGATCACCTCTTGAAGGGAGGATGAGAAGGACAGGGTGAGAAAAACTCCCGTTGGAAGCCTTTGGGAGCTTTCCTGTGGCAGACACGTGCCTGGAAGTGAACAAAAGTCAGTTTATCCCAAGAAAACAAGGCACTGTTCCCTGCTTTGCACTTTTTCCTGGACAACTCGCTGCTGTCTTTTATGAGTTTGTTCAGTTTCCTTCTCTAAATACCCCTTTGAGGATCCAGATTGATCCATAATACTCTGCTGCACGCTGTCCTCTGCTGCTGGGATGGACCGGAGCAAAGAATGGAATACTCATGGGAACACGAGCTTGGGAGAGGTCCCTTGCTGTAAACATGCCTTGGAAAAAGCCTGTGTGTGTTTTCCCTGCTGCCCTGTGTCCATGCTGGAAGTGTGCACAGGTGGCAGCAGAGCTCTGGGAAAGGGCTTCCCAAAAAGCCACCGGCAGCAGCAGCAGCGTGGCGTTCCGGCTCCAGAGGAGCCCGCTGGAGCTTTCCTCTTGCTTTGTTCCTTCTCCTCGCAGGTTTGTACAAGAAGTCTGGAAAACTGGTATTCCTGGGGCTGGATAACGCAGGGAAAACCACTCTGCTGCACATGCTCAAAGATGACAGGCTGGGCCAGCATGTCCCCACGCTACATCCCAGTAAGTCTCCCTGGGAAGAGCCTCCCGACATGGCTTTTCCTCTGGAAGTTTGGGGACACTGTGTAGGAAGGCACCTTGGTGGCAGCTCTGCCTGGGGGATTCGAGGGTCTTAAAACTTCAGCTGGGGTTGCAGCTGTGCTGTGGTTCCCCAGGCTGAAGTGGATCTGTGTTTTCCTCTCTAGAAATGCCCAAGAGCTGGTGCTGCTCAGTTAATAGCAAGGGAAAATTTTCCTAATGAAAAGCATAATAAAGGATAATAATTGCAGGTTGAGAAGCTTCAGTGGGATGCAGGGGAAATTATTTTCAGCCACTCATGATTGAAGCAACGGCTCCGTTTCAGCCAGTGGGTTCTACAGGAAATTCAGGCAATTCCTTCTTGGAGGAGCGTGTGAGATGCCAGCACAAATCCCTGCTAAATTCTGTCCATGACAACTTCCTTGTTTTCCTGAATCCCAGCCTGTGCTTTCCATTTCAGCATCAGAGGAGCTGACAATTGCTGGAATGACCTTCACGACTTTTGATCTGGGTGGACATGAGCAAGGTAAGGGAAAAAATTACCACAAACTGATCCTGACGAGCGCCAGCAATTAGCAGTGCCTAATTATTTGTTGCCCATATTTATTTATGGAACAACACGTGGAAACAACCTCCTGGCTGTAGGATTGCTTGGAAGGAAATGCTGCCAGTTCATGCTCTGCTGCCTGAAGTATTTTTAGCTGTGGAAGACTCCAATATAATTTGGTTTGAATAATTGATGACTTTCTAGAAGTTTTAAACACGGGGTTTTTGCCCTTTTCTTTTATACACAAAACTATTGGAAGGAGGACACCCGGGCTAAAAAGGCAGCCATGGTTGCTGAGGTTTGGTGGAGTTTTCCCTGCGTGGAGATTTCACAGGGCTGTGCTTGTCCCTTGTTTTTTCCAGCTCGCCGAGTCTGGAAGAACTATCTGCCTGCCATCAATGGGATTGTCTTCCTGGTGGACTGTGCAGATCACTCACGGCTTATGGAATCCAAAGTTGAGCTTAATGTAAATACACTTCTCTTCTTTCCCTTCTCCAAGACCTCTGATTAGCTAAATTACAAATAACAGCCATCTCTCCCAGAGCTGGAGGAGCCAGGATGTCCTTACTCTGGCTTGAGCACGGGTGCTTGCGTTCAGGGCAGGCTCAGCTTGGACAGCAGCAGGAATTTCCCCATGGAAAGGGTGCTCAGGCCTTGGCAGGGGCTGCCCAGGGAGCTTTGGAGTGCCCATGCCTGGAGGTGTCCAAGGAAGGGCTGGAGGTGGCACTCAGTGCTCTGGGCTGGGGACAAGGTGGGCATCGGGCACAGCTTGGACTCCATGGGCTGGGAGGGCTTTTCCAGCCTCATTGATTATGTGAGTCTTCCACAGGAGTTTGGAAGCCCCAAAAACGAGCCCTTGTTGGTCTCAGAACTTAAACAAAACCATTTTCTTCAGGCAACGACTCCTTTTCCCACCTCTCTGCTCAGCTCTTGTTGGCTCTTGCACGCAGGCGTTAATGACAGATGAGACAATATCCAACGTGCCAATCCTTATCTTGGGAAACAAAATCGACAGACCAGAGGCCATCAGCGAGGAGAAGCTGCGGGAGATCTTTGGGCTCTATGGACAGACCACAGGAAAGGTAGGGAGGCATCGGAATGTGGGATTGTCACAGGCGGGGGAGAGCTTGCCTGCTTCCTTGCAGAGTGAGGCTCGATCGGGTTGGTACCAGGAGTTTGTGCGCTGCTGGGCCAGGGTGAATCCATAATGATGATGTGCCTGAAGGGAGCCTACGAGGGAGAGACTGTTAAAAAGCCATGGAGTGGTGGGACAAGGAGGACTGGCTTCCCACTGCCAGAGGGCAGGCTCAGATAGGAAATTGGGAAGAAATTCTTCCCTGTGAGGGTGGTGGAGGCCCTGGCACGGGTTGCCCAGAGAAGCTGTGGCTGCTGCATCCCTGGAAGTGTCCAAGGCCAGGCTGGACAGGGTGTAGAGCAACCTGGTCTTGTGGGATCAGGCAGCAGGGTAGAATGTGGTGGTTTTTAGGGTCCCTTCCAACCCAAACCCCTGATGATGCCCTTGGGCAAGTTTTGAAGCTGCCGGGACTGTACAAAACGCAGTGCACACACGGAGGGGCCTACGAGAGGAGCTCCCTGCATGGCTGTGCCTCGCTGGGCGCTTCCCTGAGGGCACCAGGGCTGCGGATGTGACTCCTGTTTGGATTCCCCCAGGGAAATGTGCCACTGAAGGACCTGAATGCACGGCCCATGGAGGTGTTCATGTGCAGCGTGCTCAAGAGGCAAGGCTACGGTGAGGGCTTCCGCTGGCTATCGCAGTACATTGACTGATACTGGCACGGACACGAGAGTTTTACTCCTCTGGACTGATCCTGTTCACAGCTTCCTATGGACTTTTCTATTAGAACATGGAAGGCTTTCCAAGTGCATCCTGGCATTGTCCAAGAGACTCCTGGTTTTCCGGCTGCCCTTATGGCACAGTGGTGACGCCACTCTTTTCCTGCGGCGGGGAGGCGGCGCCGTTCCTGAGTTGTCCCTGCCAGTCCGGTGACAGCGGGGCTGCTCCAGTCTGGGAAGTCCAAACTCTGCACGCTGCAATGTAACAGCTGAAAAAGAGAGCACGTCTCACCACTGTGGTTAATTGACTTCAAAAACAAAAAACTAGAAAAGGAAAAAGCAATTATATTTTTTAAAGAAAGTGTTAATGTAAACGGTGTCCCTTCTAACTTTTTAGTTTAACGTTCATCTTGTTTAGTCCAGAGTCTGGTTTAGGGTTTTTTAAAAATATATTTAACGGTATTTAGGTATTTCACAAATTACTGAACCAAGGTTTCACGATATTAGAAGTCCTCAATAAACATAGCATTTGGGCTTAACTGAGCTGTAGGGTGGCTGTGCTGTGTCACGCTGACCAACGACGGCGAGGTGCCGTTGGGACTGAGGTGTGCAATCCCAGCTTCTTTAGTTTACAGGGATTATTTTTTCTTAGTTGGAGAGCAGCACCTGGTGCAGGTGTTGGGAGTGGTGTCCAGTGGGAAGGGGCTGCCTGGTTCCCCATCAGGCCAGACCTCCACTGAGGATCCTCTGGCCACGCCATCACAGTAAGAACCATGGAGCTGTTTTGGTTGTTGTAGCATGGAAGTGTTTGACATTTGCATATCATGAGGTGATTAATGTAGACTAAACCGGTTTCTTTTATACTCTCAACGGTCTTTTTTTTGTCTGAAGTTTCATTGCTGTCTGGCACTCATTTTCAGTTCAATAAAGACATGTTTTTCTCCTCTGAAGGGGCAACGAGCCTCAGTCTGGGGTGTTTGCTGGCCCTTGGGGCCATCAGAACACCAGCCACAGAGTTTCAGAAGCGTTTGGACAACGCTCTCAGCCACAGGGTGGGATTCTTGGGGCTGTCCTGTGCAGGGCCAGGAGCTGGACTCAATCCTTGTCACCTCCAACTTGGGATATTCATTCCATGATTCCATATCTGCGTGGTGCAGCCAGTGAAGGAAACTGAGGCAGGATGGAAGAACTGCTTGCCTCTGGGCTGGCAACCAGGCAGAGCTCATGGGTTGCAGGGGCTTTGCTCTTGGTGTAAGAAACCCACACCGAGCCCCAGACAGCCAGGAAGGGGCTGGGGGGACGGGAGAAGCTTCAGCTCTGACTCCCGGTGTTTGGGGGGAACTTTAACTCTCCCAAAGGGATTCTCCCAGTCCCGGTGCCTCTGTTGGTGGTGGAAATGGAGGTTTGGTACTCATTTGTGCTGCAGGTGAGGTGGGAAGCGAGCGTGGCCGTGGGGTATCCAGGCCGTGGGGGCCGGGGGACCCCGGAGAAGCAGGGGTCGAGGGACGGCTCCGAACCAGGCATCCCTTATGTCCCGGGGAAGCGGGGGCCGGGCCGCGGGGCCGCTCCGGATCGAGGCACCCCGGGAGGGCCCCGCGGGGGCGCGTCCGCCACGTGCGCGCCCCGCCCCAGCCAATGGGGAGGGCTCGGGGCGGGGCCGCAGCCAATGGGGGCGGCCGTGGGCGGGGCCCGGCGGCGGCGGTGATGGCGGCGGCCCCGCCGTGCTGCGCGGTGCGGGTGCGGAGCGCGGGCGGCCGCGGGGGCTGCGGCGGGGGCTGCAGCGGGCTGGTGCTGAGCCGCCGCCCCGCGCTGGTGCTGTGCCACGCCTCTGTCTTCGCCCCGTTCCTGCGCGCCGGCCCCGCCGCCTGGGCACGGCCCGCCGCGCTGCCGCCCGCCGCGCTCCGGCCGTGCCCGCGCCTCCGCGTCGTGCTGGGCTCCGAGACCGGCGGGCTGCGGGAGCTCGATGCGCGGCTGCTGGCGCTGGTGCCGTGCGCGGCGTTCCGGCGGGCGCTGGAGCGCGGCTTCGGGCTGGCGGAGCGGTGGCGGTTCGGGGCCGAGGAGGAGGCGGGCACCGACCCGCGGGCGCTGCCCTGGTTCGCCTGGCTGCGGGTGCCCGGGCTGGACGCGCCCGAGGGCGGGTGGGCGGCGCGGGCCAGCGCCGGCTGCCTGCGCAAGGGGCAGGCGCTGCTGGCCTGCGGGTCCCCCTTTGGAGACCTGTGCCCCGAGCTCTTCCTCAACACGCTGAGCCGGGGGGTGGTCAGCAACCTGGCTGGCGAGGAGAACGCCCTGGTGCTCACCGATGCCCGCTGCCTGCCCGGCACCGAGGGCGGCGCCGCCTTCGTGCCCTCGCCAGACGGGCCGCGCGTGGTGGCCCTGATCGCCGCCTCCTTCTGCTGGAAGGGCGCCGAGTGGGTCGGGCTCACGCTGCTCTGCTCCCTCGCCGCCATCCTGCGCAGCAGCGCCGCTGTCCTGGGCGAAGCCGGGGTCGTGGTGCCGCCGGTGCCGGCGTGGGTGGCCGCGGTGCCAGCGAGCAGTGGGCAGGACCCCCTGGGCTGGACGGCGCTGGTGGGGTGCGGGGCGACCTGGGGCTCCGGGGTGCTGCTGGCACCAAGGTTGCTCCTCACCTGCCGGCACGTCGTGGAGGCCAGAACCCCGCTCCATGTGACACCGGCATCCGGCCCCGGCCAGTGAGTGCGGCTATGCGCCCCCCCCAGCCTTAACACCCCCACCCTGCGTGTCCGCCGCCATGACATCTCGTTTACCGTGTCCTTAGGGATGCCGCCGTGCTCAGGGGACGTGTGGTGTTTGCCACCGAGGAGTCGTCCCCCTTCGACGTGGCCGTGGTGGAGCTGGAGGAGAGCGTGACAGGCTTTGTCCCCCCGTGCCTGGCTGACACCTTCCTCCCAGGTAAGCAGTGGGGGGACACGGGGTGCTGGGGTAGGGGGTGCGTCATCCCCTCGCACCCACCTCCTGCCTCTCCCATCCCAGGAGAAGAGGTGAGCGTGGTGGGCTTCGGGGCGTTGGGGCGGGCGTGCGGCCCCTCGGTGACAGCGGGGGTCCTCTCGGCCGTCGTGGCGGTGGCTGGGCGCCCTGTCATGCTGCAAACCACCTGTGCCGTCCACGGGGGCTCCAGCGGCGGCCCCCTCGTCTCCTCCCGCAGCGGATGCCTCATGGGTAAGCCAGGGGTCTCCCATGGGGAGGTGGGGGGGTCCCACAGGTGTCCCCTGGCCAGACCCAGTGACGTGGGCATCACTCCTCTCCCTGCCAGGGATCGTGGTCAGCAACACCCGGGACACCGGTGTGGGGGCCACCTACCCCCACCTCAATTTCTGCATCCCCATCACCGTCCTGCAGCCCCTCATCGCGTGCTACCGCCGCACCGGCAACCCCGATGCCTTCGCTGGGCTCAACCGGGTGGGTGAGGGGGTGCGGGCGACCTGGCAGCTCCAGCAACGGCCAGGACCCCCCAGCAAGCTCTGACCCCCCTCCCGGCGGGCTCGTGCCAGAGACCGAGGTGCCAGGGACCAAGGTGCCAGGAATGGAGCTGCCACATCTCCTCGGTGGCCCCGGCGGTGTGGGGCTCAAGCGCCTGGAGTCCACAGAGCTGGTGGAGCATGGGCACCCTGGGGCAGGGGATATGGCACAGTGCCTTTGACAGCTGCTGACGACCCCAGACTGGGGAGGTTTGGGGTTTGTATTGTTTTATTTTCTCCCTGGAGCCATAAATGCTGTGAGTTGAGGCCCTGGTGTCCCGTGGTGCTGAGTGGCTGCAGAGGGGGGTGATGGAGGCCCTCACTAGGGCGTGGGTTAGGTTGGGGGGGGCAGGTTGGTCCTGTAAGGGATATTCTGGGTCAGGGATAGGATTGGGTTGGGTTGGGGTCTTGTTTGGGGTTGGGGTAAAGGATGGGGAGGGAGGGAAGTTCTGAGTCTTTCTACGGCTCCAGACCCTGTGGAAAGGGGGCTAGTTTGGGGTCCTGGAGAGGGTCAGGATCTGGGGAGGGGACATATCCCTGGGGAGGGAGGCCAGTTCCAGCTTCATGGCAGCAGAGTGCAGGAACCAAACCCAGGGCCCTGGCAGGGGGGCACTCCTACCCCAATCCACTCCCCAGCCCAGCCGTGCCCACTCATTGGAGGGCACAGCACCATCACCACCACCCCCTCCCCAGGACACCCCTGCAGGGCCGGTGGGTGCAGGGCGGGCACCAGGGGGAGGAACGGGCGGGCGAGTGTTTGACACAGCACGGGGTATTTATTTCACAGCCGCTACACAACGCCGGGGGCCGGGGCAGCCACGCAAGCACAACATGAGGGGGGATGCGGGGAGGAAGGGGGGCAGCTTATCTATAAGGGGGTTTGTTGGTTGGTTTTTTTTTCCTTTTTTTTTTCCCACTTTTATTAGCGCCATTGGCCCGGTTGAAGACCACGCAGCAGCACACTAAGCCTACAAGGCTCTACCCAAAAAAAAAAAAAGCTCAAATTCGCACAAGAGCGGCCCCCCCGCCCCGCTCGCCCCCTCCCCGGGCGAGCACCCCGTTGCCCCGTCCCACACGGGACCGGAGCGGGGAGCACCCACCCCATGCCACACTGGCAGCGGGGGGGTCACGGGGACCCCCAGCTGGGGGCTGCCTCCCGGCCGTGACGCCCACCGGGCTCTCCTGCTCCTCTACCAGATGTAGCCGCCGTCGTCGCCCTCGCCCGCTTCGCCCTCCTCTTCCTCGCCTTCCTCGCCCGCCTCCTCCGGCTCCTTCTCCTCCTCGTCCTCCCAGCCCACGCTGCTCCCGAAGTCGCCCGAAAACCCCGTTGCTTCATCTGCGGGGACGAGGGGCAGAGGTTCAGGGGCGGTCCCGGGGCTGCAGCCCCGTCCCCAGGCGGGGGCTCCCCGCAGCTCTCACCGCAGTCGGGGCTGCCATGGCCGCGGGTGCCCGTCAGCTCAGCCCCGTGCTGGTCCACGCACCAGCACTCGCCGCCGCCTGGCTCGCACTGTGCCCGCCGGTAGTAGCCATCCTCATCGCAGCTGGGAATGAAGGTGCCTGTGGGGAAGCGATGGCCCCCCACCCCCCCCAAAGACGTGCAGTGCCAGAGCCCCCCCTCGGAGCTCCCCATCCTCATCCCAGCCCGGCTGTGCGGGGCACTGCTGGGGGAAAGGGCCCTGGGTTGCCCCACTCACCCGGCAATTTTTTGGTTGCTTCTTGGATCTGGATCTTCTCCAGCTCCCTGAGACAGGGCGGCTCTGCAGCAATGCCACATGCTGCTCTTAGGGTGGGCATGCAGCCCCCCCATGGCGGGCAACCCCTCACCCCACAGTGTGCGCCCCCAAACCTACAGCATTCATCCCTGTGGTGTGCATCCCCCCCAACTCCATAGTGTGCATGCTCCCAACACCATGGAGTGCATCCCCCCAGACCCCACAACATGCATTCCCCACGGTGTGCATCCCCATGATGTGCACCCGCCCTCACCCATGGAGTACATCCCCCCACCTCCAGAGTGTGCATCCCCCTGACCCCATGCTGTACATCCCCGATGGTGCACATCCCCCTTAACGCAAGATGTGCTTCCCCATGACTCACGGCACGCATCCCCACCATGGTTTCCAGCCCCCCCAAACCCTGTGGTGTACCTCTTCCCCCAAGGCAAACATCCCACAGATACTCCAAACCCACAGCAAGGATTGCCCATTACCCCATGACATACACCCTTCCCCCCATGATGTACATCCCTCCCACAGACACCCTAACGCCTAACCCACAGCATGGATTCCTCATGGCCCCATGATGTACATCCCCCACTCCCAACTCCAATCCCATGATGTACATCCCCCACCCCCCAGTCCCACAGCATGGATCCCCCATAACACCATGGTACACAACCCCAATCCCACAGCATGGATTCCCCAGCCCATGGCACGCACCCCCCAGGCCATGGACCCCCCAGCCCCACGGGGTGCATCCTCCCGACCCCGCAGTGTCCAGCTCCAGTCCCCACAGCACCGTCTCCCCCCTGCCCTGACGCACTTTCCCTCCAGAAGCAGAAGCACCACTCGGGAGCAGAGACACGGCCGTCCTTTGAGGTGTCGCAGGAGTTGAAGAAGGCGCGGATGCACACCTCGTACTTGTCCAGGTTGATGGCAGCCAGCTCGGCCGCCTCCAGGAACAGATCCCCGCTCGTGTCCAGCCGGGCAAACATCCACCCCACCGCCTCCTTGCAGGTGGCCGCCACGCTCCTCTCCAGCGCTGCAGGGCAGGATGAGGCCCGTGGCTGCCCGGCCACCCCAGGGACAGCACCCCACGTCCCCTCCCTGCATGGCCGGGGACACGTACCAGTGGTGGGGCTGGCAGGGAGCCCGCTGGAGCCGTTCTGCTTGGCGTTCTCACGCAGGAGCTGGAACCAGTCGCGCAGGCGGTCACCCAGGTCGGCCAGATCCTGCCCGGTGCACAGTTCTGGGGGGTCCAGTGGGGCAGTGTGAGGCCGGGCAGAGCTCGGGGACAGTCCCGCGGTGCCCCGCACCCCGCTCACCTTGTTTACTGTCGCCGGCAGGGCTGTGCGGGGTCGGGCAGGGGCACTGCCCCTCGCATCGCACCGTCAGCTGCTTGCTGGCCAGGCACGCCTGCTGCTCCAGCTTGCACTGCGGGGCGGCAGCGGGACGTCGGCGGGGGGACACAGGGCGGGGGGCCCCGTCCCCGCGGCGGATGCCGCTGTCCTTACCGCCGAGCTGTAGGTGTGGCCGTCGGAGCCGCAGACGGCGGCCACCGGGGCGGCGTGGCAGGGCTTGCAGCCCCCGTGCGCCTTGGGGCCCGGCGGCTTGATCCTGCACGGGGCGAGAGGGTGCTGAGTCCCCGCCGCGGCCCCCCTTCCTCCTGCCACCGGCTCGGCCCCGGCCTCGCCGCACTCCTACCTGTGCTCCAGCTTCTTGCGGCTGATGCACATGGCGCGCTGGTAGCCCTGCGCCACGCACACCTTGTGCCGGCTGCACTTCACCTTCTGGCAGGGGTCCTTGGTGGTGTCCAGGGCTGGGGGGGCAGAGAAGGACTGGGGCAGGCGGGGGAGGCAGGCGGGGACCCTCCAGGGTAGCCCCGGCAGCGCTGGCCACCAGCCGGCCCTGCACAAAGCGCCGTTCAGGCCTCAGCTGGGCAGCCGCCCCGGCACCAGCTGCTGCCTCCCGGCTCGCACCAGCCCCACCACCGCTCCCAGCCGGAAGGGAAAAGCCCGGGGGGTGCAAGCAGAAAGTGTGACCTCCTCCCCGCCCCGCCCCTACTGGCTGGCACCGAGCCCACTGTGCCCCATCCCAAACCCATCTCAGCGGTACCTTCATCCCCGGGCTGGTTGTCCTCCCAGCTCTTGATGTAGTCATCCTGCAAATTGGGGAGAGCCTGCATGAGTGCAGGTGGCAGGAAAGGTGACACCGGGCCAGGCATGCCATCACCCCGCTCGGGGCCACCGGCTCGGAGAGGCTCCCGCTGCACACACCCCCTGGGCACCCCCACAGCGGGAGGGCAGGGACAGGGAGCAGCCTCCCCCCAAAAGCGGGGTGTCACCCCCTGGGTAGCCCCTCGAGGCTCACCTCCACCTCCTGGCAGCACGGCAGCGAGATGGCCCAGCCAGCACCGAGAAAAAAGAGAGAGAGAGAGAGAGAGAGTGCCCACCGTCAGCTCTGGGACAGCCCAAAGCCCAGCTCCCAACCCCAACCCACCCACGGTGACAGGCACCCCGTGCCAGTGGGGCACCCCGACCTTCCGGTGCCCAAAGCTCTCCCCAGTAGCCCTGGATATCACTGGCACCGACCACCAATGTGCTCCCCCATCTCTGGCTTTAGACCTGTAATCCTGGAGAGCCTTTACACAGGATAAAGCCTTCCCCCATCAGCCAGGGGAAGCCAGGGAATAGGGATGGAAATGCATCGGGTGGAGGAAGCCCTTGGGAGACCAGTGAGGCCCTCATGGGATCCCCACAGTGCTGCCACCCTGATTCTTCAATCGTGAGCCCAGCAGGAGTGGGCCAAGATGGATATCACTGCCTGGGGAGGCAGAACTGCTCCCACAGGACCCCGAAAGCATCCGGGGGCTGTGGGAGAGTAGCAGGGATTCAAACCCTCCCAGCAGGCAGCACCACCCGCCCCACGGGATGCTCCAGGGTGGGCTTTGTGATAAGGCAGGAGCATCCCTGCTGCCCCGGGGAGGGCAGGCAGGGTTTGGGATGGCAGCTGGTAGCAGCGGCACGGGAGGCAGCTCTGGAGTGGGATCGCTTCAGCACGGCGGTGTTTGCACCGCAATCGATAGCCGCGTTCCCGTGCCGCGATTGGTAACATTGCGGCACCCGGCAGCTCCCTGCGGCGCGGGTCTCACCACGGCCGCCGGCCTCCTCCCCGTGCATCCCCCCACCCATGCTGCTCAGTCGAAAACCCCACAAATCCATGGATTTGCTTATTAATCCAAGCTAACCGCCAGCAGGGCTGCAGCCCCCCCAGCGTGGCAGCCGTGCCACAGCAGGGTGGGCCCCACATGCCATGCCACAGGGATGGGGATCCCTCGGCCCTGAACCCCCCCGGGGATGCTCAGTGCCATGGAGGCACGTCCGCACGTGCTCCCCTCGAGCACTCGCAGCCATCCGAGGTCCCAGGTGCCCAGCGCTGGCGTTGGCCAGCGGGGGTGTTGTGGGCAGGGGTCTCCAGGGGAGGAATTTACACCTTTGCACCCTCACCCGTGCTCTGCCCCCCCTAACTGGTTTATTTGGGGGGTGGTGCCCCCCACCCTGCCCTGCGATGGGCACATCTCCCTTGCTGTCATCCATCCATCCATCCATCCATCCATGCATCCATCCATCCAATCCTCGCTGCCAAGGTGAACCCGAGTGCGCATCTGAACAAAGACCAGAGGGGCTGACTCGGGGTGGGAGGGCGGCTCGGGGTGTGCCCCCTCCCCGCCCGGCTGCTGCAGGTGTCCTGGGTCTCCCTAGGATGGGGCTGCAGCACCATGTCCCCCACCCTGGAGGACACGAGCTGGAGGTGTAAAACGAGCCCAGGAAAAACCCCGACTGCCCCATAAAATTAAGGGCTGGAGCTAAATGCCATCGAGGCTGTTCGCAAGGGCTGCGTAACAGCGAGGGGTGACAGGATCCTGAGCCCGGCGTGCCAGGTGTGCCAGCGCTCCCCCAGCAGTGCCTGCATCCTCATCCTCCCTGCTTCGCGTCCCCACATCCTCAGGGGTCACCACGCCGCGGAGGCAGGGCCGGCCCCGGCTGCGGCACCGCGCGGGGCTCCGGGGACAGCCGGCGCGGCTCGGGGGAGCGGGAGTCCGGGAGGATGCCCGCGCCCTGACACGGGCTGGGCTGTCACCGAGGGTTTGAGGCCACGGCGCAGCCCCCGCAAAGGGCGGGCGGGCCCTTCCTGCACCCCCATGTAGGGCACGGGGAGAGGGTGCAGGGGACAGCACCCCCGGTCACCAGAGAGGATCGCTTTGGCATCAAGCCCTGGCCATGGAGGCATTGGCATAAGCCACGCAGCTTTGGCGACGGGCAGGGAGGCAGCGGCGCTGCCGGAGCCGGTAAGCATCCCCCCGGTACCGGGGCCGGCAGCCGCCCACGGCCGCGGCGGGACGCGGGCACCGCCGAGCATCCCCGGGCACCCGCGACGGGGCCGGGGCCGGGGCCGGGGCCGGGGAGGGTCGCGCTGCGGCAGCCGCAGCGGCGGGGCGGGGAGTGCGGGGAGGGGGCTCCCGGTGCCCGGCAGCGCGTCCCGTCCCCCCCCGCCCCGCTGCCGGCGCGGACTCACGTCTCGGAAGCGGTTCCAGTGCTTGATCCTGCCGCCGTACTGGGAGATGGACGAGAGCCACTGCTCGTCCTCCATGAAATTGCCGGGGCTCTCCCCCGCCGCGGCGGGCCCGGGGCCGGTGGCGGGGCCGGCGGCGGGCCCGGGGCCGGCGGCGGCGGCGGGCAGAAGCAGGGCCAGCAGAGCCAGCAGGGCGCGGCGCCCGCCGCAGCCCCGCATGCTGCCGCAGCGCCGGGGGGAGCGGGCGCGGTGCGGAGCGGTGCGGTGCGCACGGGGAGGCGCCGGCGGCGAGTGCGGCCGCGGGGCGGCACCGGGCGGCACCGGCGGGAGGGCCGGGGCGGGGCCTCCGCCGCGCCCGCCGCACCTGCGCGCCGGCACCGGGGCGGGGGAGCCGCCGGCACCGCACGGCACGGCCGCGGCACCGGCCCCCCTTCCGTTCCCATCCTGCACCCCCGTCCCTGACCTGTCCCCGTCCCGCGCCCCTCATCCTGCATCCCGCATTCCCTGCCACACCCCCATCCTGAAGTCCTCATCACGCACTCCTCGTCCTGCACTACTGTCCCTACCGCGTCTCCATCCTGCATTCCCCCCCCCCCCACCCCTTTCCCGCATCCTTGGTCCCTACCCAGTCTCCATCCCACATCCAATGTCCTGCGTTCCTTGGTCCCTGCCACCTTCTCATCCTGCATCCCTGCCACATCTCTCTCCTGCATCCCCCATCCTACATCCTTCATCCAGCATCCCTGGTCCCTGCTAGGTCCCCATCTGACATCCCCCATCCTGTATCCCCTGCCACGTCCCCATCCAGCACCAGTCATCCCACATCCCTCATTCGTACCATGTATCCACCCTGCATCCCCCATTCCTTCCACATCTCCAACCTGTATCCCCAATCCTGCATTCCCAGTCCCTACTGCACCCCTATCCTACAGCCCCTTGTCCCTGCCATATCCCCACCCTGCAATTACCATCCTCCAACCCCTCTCCCTGTGATGCCCACACTGCGGTCCCCATTCCTTGGCCATCCCAGCACAGCATTTTAGGGCTCCAGGGAAGACTCCCACCCCTATCCCAAGGTTTTGCTTTTGGATTTTTCCCTCTACTCAGCGGGGTGGGAAATCAGGATAGGCAACAAGTGACAACTCACCCCAGCTGCAGCTCCTTCACAGCTTCAGCCGGGGATGCCACAGCACACATCCAGATTCTCTTCTCCCTGGCAGGACCCTCAGGATGGGAAGGAGAACTGCCAGCAAGCCCCACTGATGACAGGGAAAAGATCAGAATCCTTAATTCTGCCTGGGGAAGGAGGTGTGAAATGAATTTTGCTGTGCCAGGCTAGAGCAGTGGGATAGGCTGCTTACCAGCGAAATTCAACCAACTTCCAAAAGAATTGTCACTAAAACATGTTTACACAAGTGGGAAGAGGAGGAGTATGCTCCAATTGTTAAATATCCGTGTTTGCCTCAACTTCTTGGTGAGAGTCGTTAAAAACTCATGAGGCAGAAGCTTCCCAAGGTGCATCTCCCCTTTCCTGGTGGCTGCGTGAGCAGCTCCCGGGTCTGTTCCAAAGAGATTTGCCAAGTACCTCTTCAGGCTGGCGGAAAGATGACAGCAACCGGTGTTAAGTGCTCTCAGCACCTCCCTGTGAGTGTGTGCTGGTGCTCTGCTCCCCAAGGGAACCATTTGGAAGGCGGCTTTCAGAGAGCACAAAGGCGTTCCGGCTCCGAGGAAAAGGACACAAAAAGCCCAGTGGCTGTAACTGGGTACAAGCAAGGGCACCCTGTGAAAGCACAGATGATTTGACTGCCTGGCAGGCAGGCTTGAAAGCAGACAGGCAATTTGGTCTGGGAAACATAAACAGCAATACATTTGGGGGGAAAAAGAAAAGCAATCCCAATTCCTGAATGACTTCCACTGCTGTTGGTGCACGGCCACACTCCCAGCTCACTCTGGAGGGAGGAAGTGGGGTGAAGACCTCTTAGAAATGATCACTAGGACATGTGGGTTCTGCTCGAGCACCCCTATCCCTGGCTGAGACACTCTCCACCTCTAACACAGCATGATCCCATATCCATGGAAGCAACGAGGAATGGGCAGCAGCACCTGTTTTGTTACAGAACACCCAAGCACCAGCACCTTCCATTTTTCAAAGCGCTCATCCTAGGGCAAGTTGAAAGCCTGTGCCACTATTTTTACCAAATGTGGAGATTTACAGGAAAAAACGACGTTGTCTTGAGATCTCGGAAGGATTCACAATGGAATCAAAGAGCTTGGTGCTGCTTTTAATGGAGAAACCACCTACAAGGCATATGTTTTTTGACATGCTCCGAAACGGTCACTGGAAAGAGCTCTAACCATCAATGCATTCTTATTATCATAGTTATGTGCTGTGCTGGAAGTTTAATTACAGAAACTATCAATGCAACAGGAGATAAACACTTTGCTTTTGAAGGGAATTAATTTATTTGGAGATCTACATCACACAGGCACGCTGCTGGAGATCCAAGCAATGCCTGACCTCAATATCGTTAAATCGTGCTCCGGGAAAGCTCTCCTGGATTTTAAATACTTATTTTAAGAACAAACTTCCTTCTTCTGACAAAAAGCCACATTTAAACATTGGCGATGCCCCAAAAGCCCCAGTTCTAGTTGTTTTCTTGGAAAACCAGCAATCCACAGACATCACAGGCAACTTCATGACATTTTGGGGAAAGGAGGAGGAAGGACCCTGGCAACCCCCAGGTTGGGGGTTGCCCTCCCAAGGAAAAGGCAGGCAATACACGTGGGAAAAGCTGCAGGGAAATGCCGTGGCTCCCATGCTTTGGAGGAGTCAGGAGGCATCCCTGCTTGGGAGTTTCCAGGTTCCCATCCAAGATTCATGTCCTACAAAACACTTCACTGCGGGATCATGCACAGAGCAGACCCGCTACAGCCGCCTCAGGAGAAGCACAGCTGCCCAGATGTCGCGTAGTAGCCAGAGGCGTCCGAGGAGAACCTCTGGGAGAGACGCACCGAGTCCAGCTGCACCTCCCCGAAGTGGAAGTTCTCGAAGAGCTGAAAAGAAGAAGAAAAAAACCACTTGAAGGGCACCAGAGAAGTGGAGCCTGCAGCTGGCCCATGACTCTCTGGAAGGAGCTGGCCCTGTCAAAAGCCTCTGCTCACAGATCTGTTTTGCCTTTAAATGAAACTGTTCTTTACGTTATTCTTCCCACTAAAGACTGCGCTTGAACTCTTTTTATCCACAGCAGCAGCTGCTCAAACCTCCCCTATTTCGCTGCCTGTGTCACTGAGGGAGCGTGGGGAGGCTGTTCACTGCTCTGGAGGCACCACCCCCGGGTGGCTCTTGAGGTCGCAGGCTCTGCAGGAGCAAGGTTTGAGGCCAGGAGGTTTGCACCAATCCAGGCCACAGGACGCAGGACTTAACAGTTACAGCTCAGTCCTAATTCAAACTAGCAGGCTGGAAGCACAAGGCTCCTCATCCCAGCACTGACCCCGCTTTGTTCAACAAATCCGTCTTTGTTCGGCAAAGACTTGAGTGCAAATTAAGGAAAGCAAGCCAACTCCGGCGCCCGGGGGGGCGTGTCCCTGCCCATTAATCCAATCTACGAAGCAGACCAAAAAAATGACATCAGAATTTCTTACAAGAACTTATTGCTGGAAAAGCATCGTGTCCAAGCGTAAAGTGCTCCTCCCGTTCCATTAAGCCGCAGGAAATTGCTCTACCTGGGAACATCAGCTGTGCCTCAGGAAAAGCTGCTCGCTGGAGATGCTAATTTTGAAGCTCTGTTTAACCGGAGCGCTGAGAGTCACCGAGAACCTGAGCGGTGACTTCTCCCCACCTTGGAGATCTCCCAAATGTCCATTCCATCTGTCTCCTATTCAGTTTTCTATCTGTCCCTGCAGGCGCGGGCTTGAGACAGTCCCACAGCCCTTCCTGCCCTTACAGAAGGCATGAAGGAAAGCCAACACATTAATCCTCCTAGAGCCAATGGTGCATCAATTCCTCCATAGAGGGAATGACTGAAATCCCAAATACCTACTTAGCATCTGAAAGGCTGCACTTCACCTCCTCCAAAGAGGCATTTGGCTCTGCCTGGCACCGATTTGGGCACAACTGCTCTTTTGTTGGTTCTCCCAAGAGTATTCTATTTTGCAAATACCCTTTCTTCCAGAGGAGACCAGCTAGATTTCTTTCAGGACAATTCCTGGGTTTGCTGTCACTCCACAAAGGAGAAGTGCCATAGGGAAAGTGATTCCCTGCCTGTCTTGGGGCAGAGCAAGAGACCCCAGGGCAGCAGCGTGGCCTCAAGGGACACTGTGAGTGGTGGCTCCACGGGGTCACTGCCCTAAAGAGCAGCCTGCAGAAAAGGAGCTGTGCTAAGGAAGCATCTCATACCGGGAGAGGAGGAAAAGAAAGAAGAGAAATGACGACAGCCACACAAACTCCATTTCATACAATTAAAGATTTATACAATTAAAGATTAATTATGTTCCCAAAAGCCTGTGTTGTTCATGTTGGAGGACTTAGATAAAATGTCTCATTAATAAGAGATGGCAGTAAAAAGGGGTTGGTCACCTTTCTCTTTTTGTTTTGGCTGACCCCAGAAGGAAGCATGGTTTCCTCCTGTCCAGGTCTCCCTGCAGTGCTCTGCCACTGTGCCCACCCAGCCCAAGCCTTAACACCTGTCCCTGTCACAGAGGCTGTTGGCATTGGCATCCCTTTCCCTCATAGAGCAGTCTCCACCCAGGAAAAGCAGAAATCACCTCTCTCTTGACTCCTAGCAGAGGGAGTGGTAGGTGCGCTGGTAAGCAAGGAGTACCAGGGTTTGAAGAGGACCCCCTCCGGTGCCTAAAGGGGCTCCAAGGGAGCTGGACAGGGACTTTGGACAAGGGCATGGAGTCATGGGACAAGGACTGCTGGAGCACGATTCAGATACTAGGAAGAAATTCCTCCCTGTGAGGTGGGGAGGCGCTGGCACACGGTGCCCAGGGAAGCTGTGGCTGCCCTGTCCCTGGAAGTGGTCAAGGCCAGGTTAGACAGGACTTGGAGCACCCTGGTCTAAGGTGTCCCTGTCCATGGCAAGAGGGATGGAACAAGGTGGTCTTTAAGGTGGTCCCTTCCAACCCAAACCATTCCAGGATTCTATGAAGAAAACAAATGAAATGCTGGGATGTGCCAGCGCTAGAAGTCAAACCTTTCCACAAAATAACCAAAGGAAGAGTCTTGTTTGTATTGTAGCTGCACACCACAACCTGTTTTTCTCACTAAACACATGTACTTCAAAGCAAAAATTACTTAATGAGACAAACCTTCCCCGAGCCCCTCTTGCCTCACAGCCTCAGGCACATTAGAGCAGAAGGATGATTGGGAAGCCCCAGAAGGCATTGCCCAGGTCAAGGGCCGTCCATTTGTACACTGCTAGAAGTGCAGCAAAGCCCTTGTACCAAAGCACTTTGTATTCCCTTGGCTTTTATAAGATTCACCACCTCCCGTGTGTTCGAGCAGCTGTGTGTTTCCCAGGGAGGAACGCTGCTAGAACTATTGATTTTTGGTAATGTGGCTGTACTTTCTGAGAGTAAACATGCTACAGGATTTAGAGGACAACCACAGACACTTTTTTCTGCTCTGGTTTCAGGCTGGCTTCTCACTGATGCTCCTGTGCTCCCTGAGGCTTCCCACGACAGAAGCCACCGGACCAGGCACGGAGATCACTGCAAATCTTGAGACCTGCCTCAAGCAGTGTGGAGAGAGACCCCTCCAGCATCATCCTCCAAGACCTCTGAAACACCAGGAGGTGGCTTCCCATCACTAAAGCATCCTGCACTCGGGTCCCTGGGGACTTGGGAAGAGATTGCAGAGAGCCAAGCCTCTGCTTTTGACTTTCACTTCTATTTATCTTGAGGAGAAGCCAAGTAGAGCCAAGAAAGATATTTTTAACTCCCCCCTCTCCCCAGCCACCACGGAAACGCTCTGGTTTTGGAGGAGGCCTGGAGCGTAGCTGATTAAATGCCTCCTGGAAAAGCATCTTAGCATTTTTTATTCTGCACCAGGAAAGAAGGTACCTGGAGGTTGTTGCCCTTCAGAAGCAACTGCTGATAACCCGAAGAATGGCTGACTCCCCTTCCTGTCCTTTCCTGCGGCTGCCAAGGGCCCAGCTTTCCCTGAAAAGGCTGCAGGGAACACGAGGAGACGAGGAGATGTGGATCAGGAGCAGCCAGGAAGGAGGCAGGGGAGGAGAAATGCAATTGCCTGCAGAGCTGTGTCATTTGATTGGAGTGGGACGCGAGGCTCAGCAAAAGCACAGTAATTCTATAAATCCAAACACGCCGAAAGATTTATGTCCTCGATGCCCAAGGAATAAATAAGAGGATGGAGGTTGGGAATTTTTTTTAAAGTATTATAAATGAGAATGAACCTGATGGAGGAAAAGGTCAGCTTAGAGAATCAACACCACCAATGCAGTGCAAGCTACTAACTCCCATCAAGGGAATAGCACTTAGAGGACTAAGTGCCCTCTGTCTCCCTGCTGCCTTCCCAAATTGAATTAGAATGGAATAAGGAAAGAGCATTGTTAACTTTTAACCCCAGACCCAGCACCTCCAAGCAAACGCTCCAGGGGTGTGCCCTGCCTTTCAAACCACAGCCAAATGCTCAGCGAGGATGCCTGCATCTCCCATGGGGACAGAGCAGGTGCCTGGAGAGTGGCAGCAGCAGCATCCCAGGATCTGCAGGGGATAGCACAGACTACAGCCACACCGCCCTCCCCAAAAGCCACGAGTTCCCAAGAGAAGGAGAACTGGATGATGGATAACCCATATTTCACAGGTCAGCCTGCAAACTACTGTGGGCCCAAGTGCTTCTCCCTCTCCCTCTCCTTCTCCCTTCCTGGGGACTGGGTCCAAGGACACGCCACTCAGGTAATGATGAAAGGCAGGCAGCCCTGTGGTAGCTCCCAGAAAGCAAGTTTTCCTCCACTTGTCCCCCCAAAGTTGTTTATCCTGAGCCAGGAAAAGACAGCAGCACAACTGTCATTTCTAAGACCCCATTTTCTCCCATTTAAGACAATTCCGTTCAGATGCTGGAAACCCTTCTTCCTCGAGGTCTGTTTCCCTCGATTACCCACAAATTACACAGCAGGTCTCCCTTGGGATGAGACAACCATTTTCTGAAGGAAGGTAACAGGCTGAAGACTTGTTTTGGGAGAGATGGAATCACACATCAAACCTCTCGCTCCTTGCAAACCTGAGCCAAAACTGCTCGTACAAACTTCAACCCCAAAACCACAACAACTTCCTTATCAAAGGCAGAGCAGCAGATCAAACCCAGGATGCCTCTTTTTCATTTTCTTCCCCTTTTTAAGCCTATAAAGTAGGTTTTGCTGAGGCAAGGAGGAGGATGATTCCTCAATGAAGAAGTTAAAACAGGCGCCTAAACGATGTCGTGTTCCCGAGCGCGGGTGTTTGTCAAGCTGTCCTCCTCGGGGGGCTCTCTTCCCACAGACAGCCCTCCTGGAATGAGACAGCACCTCTGTGTTCCATCCTGGGAACAACAGCAATAAATCACAGCTAATCCACGTAAGAACAGCAGTGATGTGTTTCAGCTCTGGTTATGAAGAGCGGAGGTGCCAACACAAACTGGGGCTTTTAAATCACCTGTCACGGGCTCAACAAGCATGAGAAATATTAATGGATTCGGCTGGAGAAGCACTGAAGGAGGGAGGACAAAGTAAGTCCATGGAAAGGAAGGGAATCGGAGGCATTTAAAGCTTTCTTCATGTAATCTCTGGCTCGCATTCACGCTGCCTTGGCCTGGATTTTGCCGCTACCATCAGGATTATTGATCAGTTTTTAAAGCCTTCCATCGTTTACGGTGGTCAGCCAAAAAAAAAGACCCATCCTGAATTAATAAAAAAGTCCACGCAGCTCTGCTGAGAGCCCTGGAAATGCCGAGGGAGAAACAACTCACTGCAATGCCTTGCGATTAAAAATTCCCACCAAAGAGCAGCGATACCACGGGATAAAACAGATGTGCACACACACACACACACACACCCGTCCCTTGACTGTGGGGAGTTCTGCTGTGAACTCCAGCCACAGAAAGCAGTGCCTTTGGGCCGGGCTATTATAGATCAACAGCACAAAAGTGTCCCCAGTGACTCAGCGCTGCGGGCGAGCAGCGCCATGTAATGCCATTAGCCTGTGACAATCTGCCTCACAAACCCGGCTGCCCTCGGCAGGGAGCTGAGGGAGAGTCCTGTTTTCCATACCTGGAATGAACACAGAAATTAGCAACTTCTGAAAGGCAGGGAGGAAGAAGCTCGTAGCTCCAAGAGCCTACGGCTGTGGATGAGCTCACTGTCATTCCTGCTGCATGGTCCATGCTGAAGATGGGATGCCAGCAATCCCTCCTCTACTGTTTCTCCTGGGTGGAAGATGTTTATCCACCCCAAGATCCCATCCAGGAAGGGTGGGAACAGGCTGAGCACCACCGGGCTCTGCCTCCATGGTAAAGCACGTGCAGGAGGATCACTCAGACAGACAACCCAGTGCTGGGAATCAGGGTCCAGCAGCCGACAGCAGCGCATGGAGAGCTCCAGCCAGGAGATTAAACGGAGGCTTCGGAGGAGCTGGAGGCTTTACAGCTTCATCTGCTCTGCACAAAGTGACAACACTCACCAGCTCACCCGCCAGCAGCACAACCCCAGCGTGTCCCAATCGGGAGCAGTGGTGAATGAGGGAACGGGCTCGGAAAGCCAAGAGATTTCTGCTGGAAATCAGCATGTTACGGTGCTGTTATTCCCTTCGGGGAAGGGGAGGGACAAACAAAATCCCAGGCACCCGCTGACAAACATGGAGAAAAATTAAGCAGCGTTTCTGAAGAGGTACCTCAACACGGAGCAACAAAACCTGTTTGTCTGCAGACTTTCTGCGCTCTCCCCTGGATATTTTTCCATCTCATAAGGGATGACATATTTGAATTAAAGCTTGTGTAACACGTCCACAGCTTGGGATGGAAAACACTGGAGAAGAGCAGAGAACAATCACCCTTCCAGATCAACTGGCCAAAGCACAACTGCAGTTCCCATGCCAGACACAGCAGGAAGGCACTGACTCCTCAGCAAACTGCTGGATTACTGATACCAGCACCAGGCAAAAAGGACTTACGGAAGAAATGGCAAAAACATGGAAAGATTAAAAATCTTCAAAAATTAAATTTTGAAATGTGAAAGTAACACTCAGAAACACTGATGGACTCTAAGAGAGTCCACTGAACTCTAGCAAACTCTGTCCATCTGAGTTCTTCTGATTAACCTCCTTTGCTGCACAAACCACAGCCTCCAATCCTGCTTTTGGGATTCCATCTACTTGCTTAACACACCTCAGTCCGGCAGCCTCCCACACACACCTGCCAGGACCTCTCCAGAAGGCTGTTATCTCCACAGCTGCCATAGTTCCCAGGTTGCAGTAGGTGCTGGCAGAGCTCCTTCTTCCTCATCCCAAAGAATTCACCAAACCCCTTCCTAGCCATGCCCCAACCTCCCCCAAACTGTGACAGACAAACCCAAAACCAAAGCCCCTGGTGCCTCCCAGAAGGAGACACAACTGGGCAAAGTGTCTAGATCTGAGGAGTTTGTTCAATGAATAGATTCTTTTTCCTTCCATTTTTGACTTTCAAAATACATTTTCTGAAACAATTTGGTGCCAAAAGAAGAAATACCTGATTCCCGTATTATTCACCCTGGACACCACTCCGCCAATGATTATCTGTCAGAGGTTTAATTGTGCTTGGAAGCTTGCCAGGAATAATGCATGAGAAGCATAGGAAAAGCAGGTAAGCAGGCACTCATCCAGAGAGGCGGCTCTTCCCAGCGTTCCCAACTCCTCTCCAAATTAGCAATTGCTTCCTTTCCACGGCTTTTAAAAGGATGGCTGGCTGGGCATCCAACATTTTCCAAGACCGCTGAGGTGTTACAGGATAAAGACATCGCGCAGAGTCACAAGGGTGGAAGATGGGTAGGAAGGACAGGGAGGGCGGTTGTCACCTGGGCTGTCACCACCAGCACCAGCCACAAGGCTGCAGATGGTTTTGTTCTGCAAGTGTGCAGCTGGCTCTGGAGTGTCTCTCCATCCCCAATATAGCATCCAGCCCTTCCACAGCCCTTCCCCTCTACTTTTCTTCCAGCCTCTGGCAGATTTAAAAGGCAGCAGCAGAGACCTTTTCACCTCATCTCCCTCAGGAAGAATAAAGCAGGCAGACTTCAGGAGGGAGAAAATCTTGTGTCATAAAAGTCCCAGTGGCCTCTCTCTTGGGAGATACCCAAGTCAAGGCTCTCTCCTCTATGACACAGGAAAATCCCTTACAATTAAACCACTGGTGCAGTCCCTTGGAAACAACATAACCATCTCTCTCTGGCAAAGTACCACCAACGTAAGAAACAGCAGCAACTTCATGGAGAAAGATCCAAGGTGTGTGATGGGAGGTTTCCTTTTGATATTTTTATTTCCTGAGCCAAAGTAAATGCCAAGCAGCTCTTGTTGGTACGTTCACGGATGCCATCTCATGGGTGTTCTGCACACATTCCATGTAGGAATCATGAAGTGACAAGCTGAAGAAAGGACCAGTGAAGGTCATCAGTTCCACCATCCTCCCCTCCTCCAAGGCAAGAGGACCTTGGTGGTGGCAGATCCTGGACTAACATCTCTGCTTCCTCAAAACAATCAGGACCCCCTTTTCCCAGCTCTTCCAGAGCAGTGCTTCCTTACCCTCCCCTTTACATTACCTTGCTGCAATTAAAGCGTATTATTTATCACTTTATCATCCACTACTGGCAAAAGCATTCCCATGCTTCAAGAGTTTCTCCTATGTGCTGCCCTCTTTCCCTTTATTACCCTCAAAACAACTCTTTCAGCCCCAGCTTGCAGACATTTTCTACCCCTCCAATTACCTTATTGTTACCCCCTGGGCTCTTTGCACCCATCCACGGTACCCAAAACTGGACAAATCCTTCAGCTAAGCATAGTCAGAGGTTTACTTTGAAGACATTTGCCTCTTTTTTTTGTTTCCACAGACTGACTCAGTCTGGAGCAGACCCCATAAGCCAAACCCTGGCCTGTGGGGCTGGTATTGAGGCACTTCTCCATCCTACAGCGGTGCCACTGCTCCCTCCTGGATCTGTCCTTGTTCGCAGCTGCCCATTTGTTTCTGCCTGATTTCTCAACACTGTTTGGAGCTCTGTTCCCTCCTACTCACATGGGCAATATTCCTGCCTCTCCCCAGCTGGGTGTCACCTGCAGACCTAAGAATGTACTTCATGCTGCCCCTAACACCCTCCTGACCTCCACGGGTGGGACGAGTACGGCGTTTCCAGCTCTGTGAATATGGAAGCAGCTGATCCTTCTCTGACTGCTGCCATGTGAAACCTCAGCTCTTCATAGAACTGGAGCAAAGCCACCCCAGCTGCCAGAGGGTGATGCAGCAGTGGGGAGGGTGGCATTCAGCAATAGTCTACATTAATCTGTCAGGCCGGATGTTTTTTCAAATAGAACTGTTCAGGGCTGGGTGCAGGCCTTTGTCCAGCTGAGATGCCCTCCCTGCAGGATCCCCCCCTCCACAAGCCAAATCTAGTGGTGCTCCTGCCACTGCCACGCTGCAAAATCTTCGCTTTAGCTCACAGTTTCAGGTCCGTTCCCCCCATCAAAAATCCATGAAAATTCATGCGCTTCAGGAAATCAAACCCCAGTTGCTATGGTGAAAGGCATTCTGCAAACTAAGAAACAAATACAAGTGGGACATTTGGAGGTTAACAGATTTTTGCACGTCTTTCAGACAAGAATAAAAACCCTTTCAGCAAATTAAAGGACCCGATAAGATCCCAGACCTACACCTCAAATGTGAGGGACTTACAGAACAACTTAAGGAAACTAATAATCAAAAACTGCATTTCTCCCCAGAAGCCTCATCCCCATGGCTCCTATGACAGCAAATGCAGCAACAGTTTCTAAGAGCTGAGCTTTGGCTCTGCTGCAGAGATGGCAGGAGGCTTGAGATGCATCCGGGAATACCAGGACAAGGAGCTGCCATCACTGTAACCTCTCACTACGCCCACCAAACCACCAAGAGGAGGAGTCTAGCTACAGAGCCAGTAAATTAATTCAGACAGACCCGGAAAATTATCCAGCAGAAGGGTCATGGCACCTTTGGGATGAACTGCCTACTTTTGCTAATCAGTGAGCTGGGGTTTTTTTGCATTTAATGCCCTGGGTTCCTGCCTTCTATTAAGGCGCCGCTGTAATTCAACCCCTGCCAGCTCCACGGAGAAAAATTGTCTTCTTAAGATCAAAGAGGTGATGCTGCCTCGGCTGGCTGCTGGCACAACAGGGATCTCCGGGAAGTGAGGAGGTGGGATGATCACCGGGTGGGAGGCACAGGCACCCACAGAACCTCCAAAAGGCTCAGCTGCTGGGCTGGGTGGGACTGCAGCGGTGCAGGGGCAAGAGGATTCAGAAACTCTCAATAAACCCTCTTCCAGCACTCACAGTTCCTGCTAAAATTAGTCAGAGGGGTGTGGAGCACCTCTGAGAGGAAAAAAAAAGGCTTCTCCTTGTCTTGGTAAGGTCACCAAAGAGATCTCTGTCACGCAAAGGTAGCACAAACCTTCTGCACTGCGTTCTCGTCAGTGCAGTGGCTCAGCCTTCCCCCAAAACCTCCAACACTGCCTCCAAGGCCTGAAATCTCCAACAAAGATATTTTCCCTCCTTTGTCTACACTGATTTTTCAAATGCCACTTCAGATTCCTGTTTCATCAAATGCAAATAATGTGAATATGGCTTTTCCCCCTGAAGAATATAATTCGCAGGAAAGCATTTTCACAGCACCCCAATTTAATCTCCTTTTCTTCCCCATGATTATACAAACTGATCTCCAGTCTCATCTGCTCAACTGTCACATCCTCCCATCCCACTGTTGCTCTAATTGCACACTGCTGAGCCCCCTCGATTGTTCCGGTACCTCTTGGTAATGGCAGGATCAGAGCTGAAGGCAGGAATTCTCCCCTCTGCAAAGTGGCATTGCAGCCTTTCATTTCTGCTTTTGATTCTTCCGTAAAAACGAGGTGAGGAAAGCACTGGCTTATTTCTGAGATACTGATGTTGCACCACAACCTCTTACTCAGTCTCTTCTCACCCCAGTGGATTTTTTGTTTGGTATTTTTAACTCTAAACTTTCCAAGCAGCCACCTCCTGCTAGGTATTTGTTCCAGTTGTCAGTCCTACTTTGGATTGACATCTTTACCACCTCACTGAGGATAACAAGACGTTCTTACCCTTTCTGAACACCGGGCAGTCTTGATCCTCACCTAACGCTGGTTCTTTGGCTCTTTGATTTCACCTCAGCTTAGAAATCCATCAGGAAAAGACTCAGCCTCCTTAAATCCACAAACAAAAATTACACAAAAGGCCTGGGTTCCAAAGGCTGCAGAACATGAGACACACTCCTCATCTGCAAGTGGAGCTGGCTTGCACAGGGGCAGATGTTCATTTGTTTAGAGCTTGGTGGGCTTGGGGTATTTTGAGGGGTCAGGGGTTTATCCAGGCCAAGGCTTTTCTTTTCCATTGCATCTCTGTCTGTGGCATTTGATCAAATGTTTTAAACTGAACTACTGCATGCCACAGCCATGGCACTGTCTCACCCAGCAGGACAGACACGGTGACAGGGAACACCACCAGATTCCTTTGCTCCGATCAGCTCTCCAGCGTATCAGTCAGTAAAGGCTCTTCCCCCCTGCTCCCAGTGAAGGCAGATATAGTGCCATAATTCAATACACTTATGCAGGCCTCAAAATAGAAGGAGCCTCATCAAATTTTGCATTATCTGACCTAGAAGCCCTCTCTGGGCACTCCTGCAGCCCCACTGCTGGACCAGGGCAGGGCAGCATGTGTCACCACCTCGGCTGATCCCATTCCCAGTCTTCCATCCCAGCTTAAAGTCTCCCCTAATGCCCTAAGACATAAGATGTGCAGCTTTCTGCTGCTGTACCTCAGTAGCTGTTCCCTCAATATTTAATCTTGTAAGCTGTTAATGCACGGATCTGTGCTAAGCGGCAGGGTTCCGTTTTTTCTGCGCTCAAAATTTGCTTCCTTCTTGTTTGAATGCAGCAAAGGCCATTCTTTTACTTCTCAGACCTCAGTCAAGCCAAAATTCATTCCACTTTGACTGAACAAGAGTCCAGGTGGTTTTCTTCCTTTCCCTTAAACGTGCAACAGAAATCTCTGGCCAGGCAGCCCCTTTGCATTTCTTTTCATTTTTATTTATTCATGGTAGCCTTAGTTGGTTTTTTTCACTAAACAAAAATAAATAAAAGCCCGGAGGCAGCACAGCCTCGTCTCCGGAGACGCCAGCAGCTGCCCCGGCCGCCTCTGTGCCAGCGCTGTGCCAGCTGCGGCGCAGGGCACGCGGCCACCGCCAGGACACGGCGGGAGGCAGGGCAGGGGCTGCCAACCCAGCATCTTCCCGAGGCCCAGCCCTGCCTGAGCTGCCGGGGTCTTTCAGCCAGGAATTGCTGCCTCCTCCCCACTCTCTGAGAGATGAGACGCTTTGCTCCTGCCTGGAGCACGACTTCGGTATGTGACTAGGATGTTCAAAGCCAGCCCAGTAGGAACACGCATCGCTCTGTATGAAGTGGTCCATGAAGCATGCCCAGCTTTTTGGGACTAGACTAGAGAAGCGCAACGCCAAGGCTTTGTTGGACATAAATCTATTGGGTCACACAGCCCCTTGGGCTCTCAGCTCCACCTATGCCAGGAAGCCCTTTTTGAGGGATATTCTTCAAGACAGAAGTAATTTAAACTCCCGAACGCAACTCAACCTACAGGATCTATTTTCTGAGCAGTGTGGGAAGGTACCGGCCTGCACAACCATTTATTAGCACAAATAGGAGCGTATGTTTAACTCTGCGGAACGGGTAGAACAAAGGATTATTAAATAAAATTCCGATTAGTTCAGCTGAAAGCAAAATACCAGCTGGAGCCTGGGGTAGCGCAGGCATGTTATCAGCAAACATGTGCTGCCAGCGCATCTGCACACACACACACACACACACCACCCCCCTGCCCTGACCACGGGGAGCCTCAGCCTGGAACAGCAGAGCCACGGCACTTCCATCGTGCTCCGTGCTCTGACAGCTCCGGTCCTGCCCTGAGCCTTTGGCTCTACAGGGCTGCACAACGGGAATGAGAGTGATGAAACCTGAGTTTTCCCACTTACCCTCCTACCAGCAGCCATGCTTTGTTAGCGTTCCAAGTGGGAACACAGCCACTCAGCACAGCTATCACAGAGTCCCACCGCCTGGAATCACATGCGGGGCACATGGCTCTCCCTCCCACCAGCCTGCCTAACTGCAGCCATATTCATTAACAGCCCGTCGTTTAGATCCTGGTGCAAAAGTTAATGAAGCCACTTTGCGAGAGGGCAGCCTCCCCAGCACAAGATAAATAATGGAATCATGGATATAAAAGCAGGCTGAGAGGGAACTGGCGCATCCCTGCAAGGTCATGCTGGAATGCATCAGTGGCTCACTGAGGCTGGGCTCCTCCGGTAAGAAGCCTGGAGCTATTTATGACTCATGTAATTAATTAATGCCAACGGGCGTTCTGCTGCAGGCACGTGGGAGACCAAAGGGAAATACGGAGCGGGCAGGTTAGGAAATGTAGTGGAGGTGGGAGAGAAGGATGACATTTCTTGTGGCAAGACATGCTTTGAAGTAATTACCAGCAGTCCAAACAGCCAGCAGCTCTTTCGGCTACGTCAGTACAAAATCAATTAGGAGCTTTAAAAATGCATCAGGCTCATATTTCCGAGAGCATCAAGAATAAGAAGTAGCATCGGAAGGAGAGCAGTTGCATTTCCAAGCACCACAAGACCCTCCCCAGATCCTCAGACCCCACAAATGGTGTGACCAGCAGAGGGAGCACCGTTAATACCTTCCCAATCACGAACGGTTTGGGATGAGAGCACCGAGGAAGACCCACAGTTTGATTTTATGTGTCTCTAAAGCCTGAGGACAAGCTTAGCAGAAGCAGAATAAAGGAGCGAAGGCGAACACTGCGAAAGCAGAGTCCTGCAGACGCTCAGGGCTTCTGACACACACCACCCCCTTCCAGAGCCGGCTCTCCCAACACTGGGAGCTACCCAAACCTGCAGATCACGTTAAGAAAGGACCAAGGCTGTGGCTTCCCTGCTTCAGCTTGCAATACTGCAGTCTCACACTGCACACTCAACATGTGGCGACGCTGAGTCATGACACCCATACTCGAACAGACCGTTTGAGGACAATGAGAGCTTAACCTAATTTTGTCCCTTTGTTTGTCCTCTGCACAGAGATCAATCAGTTCCACCCCCGGCCTTCACATCCCCCTGCATCCAGTGCCTGATACATTATTAAAACTGTAAAATACAAGTAAAGCACACTCTTCCCCTCCTCTGGGAGGGCTCTAAAGTCCTTCTGGGTTGTCCAGCTCCCACCCACTCTCTCATGTCTCTTTTTTGCCAGAATATCTTCTTAGCGTACCCAAATGTATCCATGCATTGTCCTCGCTCCCTCTTATCAGAGCTGCCTGCAACAAATCCTCTCACACAGTGAGGATTGCAAATTTGCTTACAAGCCAGTGCTGTTTTCCATTTCTGCTCCCCTGTGCATCTCTTTTCTCTCTGGACACTTGCAGGGGTCAAGCACCACAGCATCAGTCTGCCACAGCCATCTGGATGAGTAGCAGAGGCTGCCTGCAGTCCCAACCCTGGTTGGCAAAGCCTGGGAGTCAGAAGCATGCTCCCCTTTGAGCCTTACCCAACCTCCACAGTCTGGAGGATCGTGCTTTCTACCCTCTGATCACTGCCAAAACCCTCTGATCCTGGTGGGACTCCCTACCACTACCCGCTATTTTTCTGGAGCAAATCAATAGCAGAGATTAAAATCAAGAAGAAAAGAGTAAGTGAAATGAGAGTTGGGTTTAGTTTCATAAATATATATGAGTAGAACAAGAGCAACGAAATGCTTCTTTCTGGTGGGCTGAGAATCAACTCGAGCCTGAGTTTCCAGGGTAAAACAGGAGCGACGTAAACGACAACACGAACACCCACTTAGCATTTGTGCTTCATATTCCTGCTCTGAGCCTCAGCAGCTTTAGGAACGCTCCTGTTAAATACTGTAATGCTCCCAATTACGAGTGATCTGGACCATTTGCTTTCTAAACAGATTTCCCCCTTGCCCCCCAGCCCTGGAGATCCCATAAGCCTAAGACAAAAGCAGTCTTGAAGAGGTGTTTCGACCTCTTTTGGCTATACAACATCCATAGCTGGCTCCATTTCCCTAATTGTTTCATACTGACCTTGAGGATATTTTGGCCATTAAATGACTCCCGCTCCTTGAAAGATGATTTACCAGTCATTGTGCTGTTTCGTTCTTCAGCTGTAGAGAGAAAAGCCACCACCAGAATGAGCTTCAGATGAGAGAATTCTGTGTGCTGTACTTCACCCCCTACTCTGTCCCTCCCCAGTCAGCTGCCAGCTAATAAACCATCTTTGCCCAGTTCTTAGTGCAAAAAGCCCCACTTCTACCTGGATTTTAAGAGGAAAAAGGCTGGAATTGGTGCCTCTATCGGGATCACCTTTGCTACCTGGAGGAAAGGCCCTAAATAGCTGCTGCTGTGGTGATCCTGCAGGGCTGACTGCTCAGTGCAATACACCTGCTTCTCTCTGGCTCGTTTTGATCCCAATCCTGCCATGTCAGGGTGAGAGACAGCACTTGTGTGGCCTGGAACAGCACCAAATTCCAGGCTGAGCATGCCAGCACAATGCCAGGAGGGATGCGGACGGCACCGACACAAACCTCTGCTGCCTGCACCGTATGTGTGGTGTGGATGCTTCTGCGGGGTGGGCACGCAGCCACACACACACAGAGACATTCAGAATAGCAACCTAGGCCTATAGCAACTGCCAAAAGCCTACGACTGAGATCCATTTCCCCAGAGCATGTCTGGGTTTTTATATAATCCCCAAGTACATGATCTGTTCTTTCCACAGGACCTCTGCCTCACTCAGTGAATATATTCAGTATTTCTTTTTCATCTCCATCATTAACTATGAAGTCCCCCTCACATCCAGCTTGCTATTCAAATCCTGTATGGAATACAAAGCGACTTCTATGGCTGCCTGCAGAATGCTGGCGGAATGCTCTCCCCATTGTGTCTGAATGCCTCGCATGCCTCATGGGGCTGTGCAGAATATAGACCCAGGGTGTCAGATGTAGCTGCCCATGTGTCCCCCCTCACACAGAGCCAGATCAGCACTCTGGGATCACATTTTCAGGGCTCAATTTGAGAGCTGAACCCCATCCTTACAGGGTTTCTACATCCTGGGTGTGCTTGTTCGACTTCAGTAGCAGTCAGACCCAAAACCTGCCCAGAAACGATGACACAAAGCACCTGCTGTTATCACTGTCCACGCAGAGATTCAGAGGGGCAACAACTAAAGAATTCTTGACACAACCTATTGCAGTGCACAGGGCCACCGTGCCAGAGCACGCACGTTTGCACACGGAGAACCAGGCTGTAACGCACTGCCCCTCCCCAAACATGATGCTTTTAAGGCTGCTTTATAAAGTAATGTGATCAGAATGATGCTACAGACAGCCAGAGCAGACAATCTTTTGGCAGAGACAGCAGACGCCATACACTCAAGAACAGCTCACATTCAGCTTCGCAGCCGTCTGCATCTGATTTAAGGAGAAAGACAATAGAATCACTTTCCTGAAGAAACGGGCAATCTCTAAGTTAACCAAAGAGGATTATGTTTTCATCTTGTTTGAAAGTCAGCACAACACATGGAGTTGCTACCCAGTTTCAATTTAACACTGGGGCACAGAGAGCCCAAGATCTCACCTCCATGAGGAACAGCTGAGGTCACTCGCTCTGTTCAGCCCGAAGGAGACTGAGGGGAGACCTCATCAGGGTCTGCAGCTTCCTCACAAAGGGCAGTGCAGGAGCAGCTCTGATCTCTGCTCTCTGTGACCAGGGACAGGACCCAAGGGAGTTGCTGGAGCTGTGCCAGGGGAGGTGGATATTGTGAAAAGGTTTTTCCCCAGAGGGAACACTGAACAGTCTCCCCAGGGAATGGTCAGAGCCCCAAGGTTGCCAGAGCTCCAGGAGCATTTCGACAACACTCTCAGTTGCTGTCTCAGGGTGGGATTGTTGGGGTGTCCTGGGCAGGGCCAGGAGCTGGACTGGATGATCCTGGTGGGTCCCTTCCCACTCAGGACATTCTCTGATTCTACTTGAACATATTTTTCCTTAGCCCAGATAATATGAGTGATAAGGTTTTGAATCTATGACTCTGTTCACTGCTTTTTTTATTTTCTTCTGGGTTTTATGTGCAGACATCTCCCCCCAGCCCTGTAGGTATTCTTGAGAGTAAGAAAAATCACATTGAAAAAGCAAACAACAAAAGCATTTGCTGAGCAGCGGGACTACTTTAAATGCATTTATCAGCAAGGATGAAGGCTCTGTACATACTTGGATCCTTCCTGAAGAGAGTGTTCATGACTGTGGCATGCAGCTTCACCCTATCCCATTCTTTAAGCATCAAGCCGGAGGCCACAAACCGCTCCACCAGCTGATCAGCGACCATCTGCAATCTGGGAAGGCAGAAAGAGAAAGAACAGGGCCAGGTAAAACAAGAAGCCTCTGCATCATCAGCTTTTGGCTTTTCAGCCAGGAGGGCAGCAAGTATGAAATGAAGTCTCTGCACGCACACAGAAAAGGGAGCTAGTCCCTCATGGAAAGCGAGCAGAGACATCAGGACTCAGCTCTAATGCAAAAAGTTCTGACTGTTGCGCAAAGCTTCCTCTGTGATCGCTCCTGCTGCAAATATTCCATGAGGAAGGGCAGATTTAGCACAGCAGAGAGCTCGTTCGCAGTGACAGATGTTACTGGGAGCTGAAGGATGCATCTTTCCACTGCCAGGAAACACAATGTGACTCTCCTTGCAAATGTTCAAATCTGCACACCCGCAGCGGCTCAGGCACCTTGACTCCCAGAGGATCTGCTAAGGGACTGCTGGAGCCTGGAGCCTCTCTGTCCCAGAAAAGCAGCCCAGTCACTAGGCTTGCTTTCTGGGAGAGCCCAGAACAGGGTGACAGGGGGCACAAACCCAGTCAGCACATCCTGGTGAACGCTCCAGCTTTGGAGCTACTGAGCAAGCAAAATCCAAGGACTTATTCCCACCTTTGTGTCTGGCCATGACTGCCAGGATCTGAGGGCAGACCCATCCTAGAACATGCAGCAGGAGCAGGGATCAGAGCAATGCGTTCATGTCTAAGGAACTGAGGGAACTTCCAGGCTGCTGCTGTGCCCAAAAAATTTCTGCAGTGCCTAATTCTTACTAAAGGCAGTGAGGATACGCCAGAATGAGAGCTTCCCATCTTTGAAACCAAGGCCAGAGGGTATTAAGTATTTGCAGAAGAATCCGAGCTTCTCTCAGCACATCCCAGGGATTAGAGGGCTTTCTGCTCCGTGAGGTCCCACCACGTTGGTGTCTCAGCTGTGGCAGAGCATGGCTGGTCCCCAGAGCCTGGGGCTGCCACGCTCCGCGTGCCAGCTCCGACCCCACTGCCGGCTTTGGACTGCCCCTCACGGGCTGCCAGCCCCCATGTGACCAGTTCAAGACTCTCAAACTACCAATTGTCATGGCTTTCTACTATTTTCTGGCTTTACTTCAGTGATTTTTAAAATTAGCAATGACAAAGATTAAATGAATATCATTACAGACAATACTAAAACAAATTAACAGAGAATAGCTCAAGTGAAAATGGTGCTTTATTACGTTATAAAGTTAATCAAGGAAATAAAACAAATTAGAATGAATTATAATGGAAATTATTTGCCATGTGGGAGGCATCAGAGCATGATCCCTCTTTCAGTCTGAGCCATTATATGTGCAGAAGGGCTTGCCAACCCCTAATTCTGTCTGCAGTTATGCAAGCTAAGTCAGGATAAATCAAATCTCCTGCTTTACAGCTTAAGCTGATCAAGATCATCCAAAGATCAGGAAGGAACTCCACCCCTCAGCCATGCCAGGAACTACACAGAGCTAACAGGACATCTTGCATTAGACAGGAAGGCACACACCTCTCTCCAACACAGGCTGCAGCAGTCTGATCCAGCACAGGAAGCCACGTGGCTGCCACTCTCCTCTAGCATTGGCCTTGCAGCTCAGAAACTGCTTTCCCATTTCCCTGAGCAAGGCACAGCAGGTTTCAGCAGGCAAGAGATTCAGCAATGATCTGTGTCACAGGCCAGAAAACAAAGCAGGGTTTTCTGGAGAGATCACCATTTGTCTGCTCTTTATAAAATCACTGCTAGTTCAACAGTGTCTGCTGGAACCTCAAAGGAAGGAAAAGCTGCCCTCCATCAACACAAAACTACCTTTTTTCTCCCTCTGCAAAGCTAAATGTTATTCTGGATGCTTGCTAATGGCTAAGGAACTATGTAAGGGGAGAAGTGCCAGATGAAAGGTATCAGGAGAAGGTGCTTCACCCAGATGGTGGTGGGGCACTGAACAGGCTTCCCAGGGAATTGTCATGGCCCCAAGGCTGCCAGAGCCCCAGGAGCATTTGGACAACGCTCTCAGGGACAGAGTGGTGTTTATGGGCTGTTCTGGGAAGGGCCAGCAGCTGGACTCGATGATCCTGATGGGTCCCTTCCAACTCAGCCTGTTCTATGATTCTGTGAATTAATTTGCAGGTGAGGGCAGGACCAGCCTGGGCCAAGGATTAAAACTTCAAATTGCTTGGCCCTCTCTGAGCCTGCTGCTATGCAAAAAGCAAAACAGGTGCTGTGGAAGAGAAGCCTGACAGTCCCCAGGTGCCATGCAAAGCACAAGGTCTGATGTTGGTCAAAACCTCAGCTAACAGATTTCTGTGAAGGACAGTGGAGACATCAGTCCTCTCTCAGAGCGGGTGGGAGTGTTTTCAGTTTCAAGGCAAGGTGGACTTGAAGCCCTCACTTCTCTCGCCTGCCCAAAGCGGCTCTGCCACCCCTGATGCACATCAGCACTTTCTCCAGCATTATGCCCAAGTGGGTTCTGAGCACAAGGGATACAGCTGGCATCTGAAACAAGCACGGCGCAAGTACCAACAGTTCAGGCTGTCCCCAGAGGCAGGCAGACATCACTGTCAATTCAGGCCCTGCTTACGCTCTACAGGATTCCTCTCCCAGCTCCTCAGGCCGCAGTCTTATTTTCAAATGCAACCAGACTGGCAAGCACTGCACCTCAGAGTGAGCCAGAGCTCGGTGACTCAGGAGAAGAGGCCCAGACTTCAGCTCCCAGAGCTGATATTTTAGATGCTCTCTACAACAAGACCCACTGAAGGGCATTTGGGTCATCCAGTGTCTGTCTCCATCTCATCTTTCCAAGTGCTTCTGCTCTCTTTCTCCCTGTGCTCTGTCTCCTGGCTGATCTGTACCTTGCCCTGGTTCTCCACCCGCCCCACTTGTTTTCATCTCACCTCTTTCAGGGTAGGACAGACTTCAAAGTGGAAGAGCCAAGAAAAGGAAAAGGCTTCAATTCCTACTGCCTCCCAGCAATTCTTACATTTTTCATTTTCCCACTCATTTCCTTATCCCACTTCCGATCTCTTACTTCAACACAGCCTCCAAAGTGTGGTTTTAAGCAGGGCCCCCCTGCCATCTCCTCAGCCCTCAGGGAAAGGATATGCCAGAACATATCCCTTCTGCCCTGAGCCAGTCCCTGCTCACAGCCTTCCTCCCCCAGCTGCACTGTTCCATGCTCCTCTGCTAGCTCCTGCTGTCCTCTAGCCATGGGAACAGACAACAAAAAGGCAGTGCTGCCAGGCAAAGAGAAGGCTGAGGCTCAGAAACAAGAGGTAAAGCTCTTTTGGCTACTCCCCTTCCCTATTTCTAGCAACCAGCAGCACGGAATACAACAGCTCTTATGTTAATCATAGAATCTACAATGGTTTGGGTTAGAAGAGGTGTTAAAGATCATCTGGTTCCAAACCCTGCCATGGACAGAGACACCTTCCACTAGACCAGGGTGCTCCAAGCCCCATCCGTGTTTCCTGAGTCTCCTAGAAAGCACCAAGAGAAAAGACGGTGCTGCCACTGGTGACGTACTTGTCAAAAATGAGATGGAGGAAGGTTGTCCGGACACTGCCACATCCTGGGCAGTGCTCTTTGTAGAGCTGAAGCCATCAGCCATGGCAGTGAACAGCACAAACACTTGAGCTGACATCAACCAGGCTTCAAGATTTCACAGCAGCAGCTCCAAAAGACATTTCACACCCAGCACCCATTCCAGGCTGCTACAGACACACAAACCAACTCTGTAATCAGGTCATGCTTTTCTGAGGACCTTCTGGGCTAACTGGGTTTTAAGAATAATTAAGTGCTGCAGAATACACCAGGCTGTCCAGATTAATCTGGATTGCAGGTTGGGAACTAGACAGTAGAGGCCAAATCATCCTGCCTTCTAAGTCATCTCAGGAGTATCTCCTTGGCCATCTTATCCCCATGTGAGCCGTGACTCCATTATTCAACTTGACAGACTGCTGCAGAAACAAATGACATCTTTCAGCTGCAGCACCAGTGACTGATTTAAAGAGCAAACACATCACTGCCTCAACCGGTTTAGGAAGCAAGGATGACTTCATCTTCATGACTGCTGGCCTGAGGACTGCCAGCAGCACCCACCAGCTCCAGAGGGTTTCCCTGGCACTCTGAGGAGGAATGAAAGATGGGAGCACGGGGAACTCACCTGTCTGAGCCATCCTTCATTCGGACTTTGGCGTAAAGGACGTCTGTCATGGCAGGGTCATCGTTCATGTACTCCACTCCTGCCACCTCCACGGTCAGGGGCTGGCCTCCAGTAACTTGGCTAAAACCCAAGAAATCCCTAGTGTTAAAAAGCAAAACACCACACCAGCTCTTGAAATGCAACACATAGTGCTCCTTGCGCACATACCAAATATTTGGTTTTTTTTTTTTATGGGAATGATATTGGATCCCTTTTTTGCTGTAGTTAGACACAAATTTGATGTTAAGTGGGACTTAAATGTTACACAGAGCCTATGAGGCAGTGAACTCCACTGAGGAGTTCTTTTCTTTCCCCTATTTTTCAGCTTGTTTGCACTGAAAAAACCCAAATTCAATGTGTCTCCCTAATTCCTAAAGCTCAAAAGGCTATGGCTGCTATTGCCTTATCACCCCAAGTACTAAAATAATTTAAATTCATATATTCAGTGTTTCAGACACATATTAAGTCAACTTTTCACTGCTCAGAGGCCACCTCAACATGGAGATCTCCATCCACATGTCAGAAAACCCACCAGAAGTAAATGGTACAAGTTCTCATTCCAGAGAGGCTTCTGCCTCCCTGTGAAAAGAGCAGCCATAAAGTCTCCAGCTCTCTGATTTTCGCTGGGAAAGGTACTCGATACAGAAGACAGCGCTGAGTGCAACATCCACCGGTAAACAGAGCTGGTTTAAAATCAGCTCCAGCTCTTTGTGCAGGATATAATATGCACTCCCACACCTGCAAACGCTCTGTGGCGTGTATTTGCTTCCCAACACGCCGCCTCCTTGCCTTTCCCAGCAGAGCATCCTGGGGAGGCTGGCGCCGCAGCCAAGGCTCACTGTGAGTAGGTGATGCCTCGTTTAACACCGAGGGCTCATGGAAAGAACAAGGAGTGTCTGGACAGGCAGATGTAACAAACACAAGCTAACAAGGTGAGTGTGACTTTGCTCTGACCTTGCTCACTTCGGTTCAGCTTTTGAGGTTCTCAGCAAAGACTGCCAAGTGAAATAAGCAGAGCATGGTTTCCCTTCCCAGTATAGTTACTGGGAGGGAAACAGCACAAATGTACTATTATGGACATCACACTAACAGCACTAAAGGTCTTGTATTCTAAAAAGGTTCAAAAAGGTCACAGCTACCTTCACAGGGCACTGCCTGCACTTTAGAACAGGAAGTGAAAGCTAATGAAGGTTTATGTGGGTGGAAGGGAGCCTAAATTAATTTTCCAAGTATATTTACTTGGGTGTAGAAGGAGAAATAACCTAAAGGTTACCTTCAAGTGTTGATTCCCCCTCCACTAAAGGAAATAGGGAGCAATGATTTTCTCGGCCTCAGTTCAATCCACTTATGAGGAAGCTGGCACTTTCCAAATACTGCAGTCAGAGCCTCCCCCTGGAAACACACTTGCATTTCTGTTCAACAGCTGAACTGGAGCCATCCTTTTAAAGGCAGCAGTATGAATTCTGGCCATGCATTAATTCCCACAGATATTAGCTGGCACAGCGTGGCCAGTTCTTCATGCACCAAGGCAGCAAATAAATGAATACGAAGGATCCGTGCTCTGTGTGCAAAGGCTTTGCAGAAATAAGTAAATAAACCACTCCCTCAGGCCATCTTCAATTTCTAAGCTGAACAGAGATAAGCTAATTACGGTGTCACTGGATCACATTTGCAGCTAAAGCCCCAACATCTGCAGCTCGGTGTTAACAGGCAGCGACACAGCCACGCTCCCAGAGCAGCACGGACCATTTCAGACTGATTACTCACAAGGCTCCTGACAGCTTCCCTGCACACAGCTCCCCTCGTCCAGGAATGCGTGTCAAGGACACCTCAGCATTTGCTCTGAGGCAGGAGGGAAGTGCCAGAGCCCACTGCAGGCAGCGTGCAAAGGTAAGGGAGCTCGGCCCTCCCCCTGCAGCAGGCAGGGGACAGCGGCAAAAACTGCTCACGCACAGAGAACAGGGACGCACGTGAGGAAGGGAAGTGAGCAGAGCAGGTTTTCAGGGAATGCTGAGGGTTTGAGCTGAGCTACAGATGCTGTAAGGCTCTTTGTGGCTCCTCAGTGATTTCTACTACCCCATTTAAAACATTTCAGCCTTTTTCTAAATTTCTGGAGTTGAGAGAGACTACTGAGCTGCTCTTTTCTTTGCTGTCCCTTGTCAAGACAGAGTTTTTTTGCTTCCCCCTCTCTCAAGGCCTTGGTGATGACATCCCTTTCCCACCACTTACTCCACAAAGTCCTCTTTGCATCGCTGCAGGAGGTCACACGCTTTCTGGATCTCTTGTTCGTTCAGGAGCACCAGCGTCCCAAGAGTCAGGTGAAGCTTCGCAGGGTTCTGGAACAGGCTGCTGCTGACCCCGTGATCCTACAAATCAATCCATCACATACAGGTGTCTTACCTCATCCACACACACTCTGCTCCATCACAGGGATAAATACTACAGAAAACAGGTACCAAGTCACTGGCATCAATCCTTTGATCTCTGGTTGGGTCGGTAATGACACAGAGTTGAAAACTTCCCAGGCTTTGTGAGGAAGCAAGCTCAGCCTGGCAGGTGAGGTGCAGACCCACCACAGTTGCCTGCCTGGTTTTCCATCAGAGCTGCTGAACAGCAGCCTGGAAGCTCATTGCAGCAGGCTGTAACTTGGGACCTATTGACCTGCAACACTCACTCGTATGGGCTTTTTTTGGGAGGAGACTTCCACAGCTGTCGACGCAGCAGCTGCAACCAGCAATGAACTCAGCACAAGCCAGCTCAGATTTAAAACTTAAGTCCATTTCTTGTGCAATAAAGCTGAGATCAGCTGTAGTGACAAGCTCTAAATGGTCTCTAAATCCTATCTAAACACAGGTTGCACCTCACAACACAAGCACGGCTAATACCAGCTCTGATAATTATATTTTTTTTCTTCCCATATGCCCTATAGTTTGCTGAGATGAATTAAGTTTAAATTCCCTTTATAAGAAGAGCTGCGTGTTGCTGCTGGAGAGGAACTGTTCCCAGGTGGAGCAGTGGCTGCATTCAGCTTTAAGAAACGTGCTCTTTTGTTCTAGGATGCTTATAAAAATACCTCAAGGATGGTTAACACACCCATATTAAAACAATTATTTCCACTTAGTGGCCACTTCCCATGAATGCATTAAATAACCTCCAATTTTAACTCCAGAAGAAGCCAACCTGCCAGGCCATGGAAGCCTTTCTCCATCTGAGAAGAGTGCACCAGCTGAGAACAATAGCTTTGAAATTTCTACTGTGCCCAGAGTTTGAAATGAAACCTTTCAGATGTTTAAATGCTGCAGTATCTCAGCCCGTCAAGAGTTTAATGCCTCACGTCTCACTCAGCTTTTTTCAGGCCTAATGACCCCATCCAGACCCTTCTTTACAGCAGAGCTTATGGGCTAAAATAGGGACAAGGCAGGCTACAAAGCAGAGGCCAGGGGCTTGCTCCAGCAGCTACAGCCTGGCAAAAACCAGGGATGGCCCCATCTCACTTCTCCCTACCTTCCCCTCCCTGCAGTAAAAGCTTTGTGGCTTCCTTTAATTCACCCTGCTGTTCACATGCATGACAGGACATGATTTCTCTCCGTCAGCCTTTTTTCTCCAGTGATATCCACAGTTAGAGAATACTTGGCCCATCACAAAACAACAGCTTGGGTAACAGAAACTGGGAGAAGGTTTGATTTAACCTTGCCATGGACAACCAGCCGAGGTCACTCCCACGGAGCGCACAGATAAGGTACAGTAACAAAGCCGTTTGCAGGTCAGAAAGCCAAAGCCCTGCCCTCATTTTCTGCCCCAGCATGATTTGTGCTGTAAACGTGACCCTGCCCCAAAAGCAGCATTTTCCCCTGAGGTTTTCAACACCTGAGTGTGGGCTGAGAGTTGACAAACGATGGCACATCATCTCCACGAGCCATGCTACGGCTGCTGGGGAATTTAGCAGGGAAGAGCAGTGCACAGCAAGCAGGCCAAGACCTAGATAATCTTCCTGGTTTACTCCCTAGTACTTCGGGCAGCTCCTAAAAACCCTGCTTGCACTCCCTACTTTCACAGGCCGGCAGATCCCACTTCTCTCACACATAAAATAGATGCTGCGTCAGAAGTAGCTCTCCCTGGAACAGCCAACGTTCCTGCGGGTGTCTCAGCAGCCCTTCCTGGCTGGATACTGCTCACTAGGATGCAAAAAGGCTGGAACCCAATTATTTGCCTCATGGGAACCTGCCCTATCGCTTCTCTAAAAATTTACTGTTCAAACCTGGGCTTTCTAAGGATGTGCTGAGAGGCAGGAAGAATAATCCCTTTCTGCACCATCCATATGTGATGACTGTCCTTTTTAGCTTATGCCTCTCCCTGACACTGCCCTGTCACGCTCAAAAAAACCGAACTCATTTCCACTCAGTCATTTCTTCTCCCTCCTGCTACCAAAGACTTTTACCTCTGCTCTCCTTCTTTAGAAGGAACACAGAAAGGGTTTTACCTGGGGTCTTCAACTCTTTGCAAAGCCCAAGCACACTGTTCCTCCAAATCTAAGACCCTGTAGTAGGGAAGCCATAAACCACAACACACTTCAGCCTTTCTACATGACAAGGCAAGGGATCAAACTCCTTAGCTCTTCTGCCCTGGCTGTGTCCTCTCTACTGTTTTAAGAGCTCCCAATGTTTGCAGACAGCTTTATGTTTTCTGGGGTTTTTTTCCTCAAGAGCAGGATACTGCATGCCAGCTATATGCCCTCTGCCACCCTGATCCACAAACAAAGGAGCGATCCAGGAAGACAGCATTTGCACAGGATTGACTGAAGAGCTACAGGCTCAAAAACCCTCCCACTTTCTGTCCCTTCCACTGTGAAATATAATACCTCATTAGCAATGTTTGATATTTACAGGTTGCCATATATTACAGCAACGTTTCTTTTCCCTGCTACATCTGCAGCCTGTTCAGCCTGCAAACGCTGCGTTTGCACAGCTCTCCAAGACCCAACTGTGATTTTTCACAGCAATGTTACTGCAAAGTCTCTTCCCTTTTCCACCTGCGTGCTCAGACAGACGTCTCAGTTCTCCTCACTCTGACACCTACACGACTATGAGGGGAGACTTCCAAGGTCATCCAGTGATCCGGACCTCCCACTGCACCACATCAGTGATGAGCCTGTCCAGGTGAGCCACCTCCCCATATTTATATTAAATTAACATAAAAAGCCTCCCCTCAGCCCCACTTAATTTGCCTGGCAGCCCTGCCTGTACAGCATGAACAACACCTGAAGTGTTTTGTAGTTCGGCACAAGGTTTATCCTCTAAAAGCTTTTAAAGACACCCACAAAAAAAACTTAGAAAGCATATACCCACCAACATAATGCTATAAAATATAAATGAATGGTTGTCATGGTAACTGCTTCAGAGAGAAATAGAGTCCCTCACAAATGCTCAATGGCCAGAAGAGATACACACACACGCACACACACACACCCTCCCCACACCCACCCCTGGTCCTCTCCCTTCCTTACCATTATTACCCCTCATTCAAAGGCTGCAGTTTACCCAGTTTTGCGATGTTTTGTACCAGGAAGAGAAGCGCTCCGCTTCTGTCACTGAAAACTATTCAGATTTCCTCAAGTATTCCGAGAAATCCCATTGCTTAGGACAAATCTGTAAGCTCTCTTATTGCTCTGTGAGGCACAGTTTTGAATTACTGTTTTTCATTACTGATGTGCTTTCTAGCAGACCCTGCTGTGAGATAAAGTGGTATTAGAGTGGCATTACGGGCTGGAGGAGTGATTGAGAGACGCACGGGGCAGCCATGTACTCCTCCAACTAACAGGAGCAATAAATATATCTAGAAACCCTTTTGCTAGTACCAGGAGAAGGAAGCACAGAAAAATAGAGCACTACATACTCCTAGGCTACACATATGCAACCCCCTGAATACCTGTTACTGACTGAATTCTACATTTCAAACTGAAAATTGAAACCCTAGAGCTGATGTAAGTGATGCCAGGAACATTTCAGGCCCTTACAGGACTTGGAGCTGTCCAGGCACAGAACAAAAATTGCAGGACAGACAGAAGGTCAGGCAGGAGGAGGAAAGATGAACATGGCCAGTACCTGCTCTCAGCACTTCTCTGACCAAGGCTGGATTGCTGCAGTTTTCTGAGACAAGGAGCATGTGAAGGTTCGCAGATGTTCCCAGGCAGCTCCTTCCAAATGTGACTGACAACACTTGGAAAAAGCACAAAGTCTGTGACCATGTTTTTAAGAGGATGGCAGACACCCCACTTCTCCCAGAGCTGCAAGCTGACATTTACGAGTGAGCAAGAGAGCAACAATGTGACAGACAAGAGCAGGACGGGTTTGGAGAACAAGTAAGATCATCAGGGGAAGGCTGGGCCAATGGAGGGCTGCAGAGATGCAACCCACCCAGGAGGCAGGAAAAATGAGTGCTCTACAGGAAGAAGGGCTGGTCCCGTGTCAGTCTGTTGTGCTGCAGGATTGAAAACACTGGAGAAGAGCACAAACAACAGCATTGCCTGCAAAGATGGATAAACCACACATCCTAGAAATGTGACACTGAAAGGACTTAGAAAGGTCCTTAGAAGACTCATCCAACACCAGGGCAGCCTGGAAGCTAGAACCCAGCAAGAAGTATGGGATAGACTGAGGTTACTGCAGCAGACGGCGTCACAGGGAGGGACAAGAGAGATCCATGGGACCTGCTGGCAGACAGCTAGAGGAGGACAACGAGAAGGAGGTGGATCAAATACACAGAGTCCAGGATGCCAAGTCTTCAGGCAGAGCAGGGCCAGATCTCCAGGAAGACCAAGTCAAAGGACTGTAGCAGCCATAAGCCCAGGTAGAGGGGGACAAAGGGCAAGAGAAACACCACACTGAAAGCAGCAGCCTCAATCCAGAGCCAATGGCACGAGCAGCCTCTACAGAGCCCCGTGCAGGTCACCAGGCCCTCAAAGAGCTGCTTCTCTCACTGCACCTTTGGTGTGTCCCACACAAGGACTGGCACTAGAAACCAACAGAGGGAGTCAGGCCATCACTGACGCCAGCCCGAGGTCCAGGTCTGGCACTCTCTGTCCAGCCAACACCTCCCCAGGCTAATGTTTCCATCCCCCTGCCCGGAAGGCATTCCTTTAATCAAGGTGAGCTTTAATAAAAGTAGTGCTGCTGCCTAATGGGAGAGATCATCCTCCTAGCCCAAAGGAAAGGTTCTCCTGGCATTGCACTGCCTGATCCCTGGATCTGTTGGCCAATTTCAGTAGTATTTAATGTCAGGTGATAGAAAGCTCCTAAGATGTCATGGAATTAAGCAGCTGGGAGGAGAACAGGGGCTTAAATCCCGACTGCCAGAAAAGACAAGACTGCAAAGTCAGCTCAGATCTGCTCTTGGAGATGAAACAACTGACATGCAAGTGACCATGAGAACTTGAGCAAGAACTCATGTCTCCCCAGTTATCAGATAATTCACACCCATGGCATGAAGACATAGGAAACTAAACTTCTTAAGCTGTGCTATCTGCAAGATTGTATTTTCCCCTTAGCAAGGCGCCAGCAGAAGTGATGGACGTGAAAGTGAAGAGTATTAGCCCACAGAGCCCTGCAGTGTGTGCAACACAACCTGCAGCAGTCACAGAGACCTCTCTCCTGCCTAGGGATGTCCTCCAGCACACCCAGAGGACATGGCAATTCAAGAACACCATTCCCTCTCCTCAGCCCAGCCCTGTGCACTGACACACCACTTTTGTCAGACCAGAAGCATGCTAAAATAAACCAGGGAATGCAGAGCTTTCCCTTCATTTTCCTCATTTCCTTATGCCTAACTATTTCCTGCTCCTCCCAACACAAGATCTGAAGGCAAGTAGGAGTGCTGTCAGCACCAAGTCTCCTGGGGAAGAAGGGAAGTGATGAGATTTGCAGGATGGCATGTGCTACCAAGTCACTTCTCGCTCAGCTCTGGCAATAACGCCCATCTTCCTTCACTGTCAGGAGCCAAAAGAAAAGTGAAACAGAAGCAGCAGCAAATTTGTGATTTCCTACCTGGTTTCACGGTTATGTAAAAATCATACAAAATGTAGACAGGTCCACTACATTATTTAGTGACTTTCCTATTAAAAACAAAAAGCCCAATCCTCTTTTGAAAGGTAGATATCCTCCCATCTAGAAAAATCTCTACTAACAATTTACTAAGCAAGCCATTCCACTTTTCAGAAAATTTCACAAAAGCACTCAACAAATTCACAGCAGATCCACCAACTTAAGTAAAAGGCATGTTAAAAATGCATTCCTGGGAAGTAGAAAAGAATAAGGCCTTCAAGGAAAATGCCAAAGAGCTCTCTCAATAAATGAAACAGCACTCTGCACTCTAATCCTGACGTGGATCCCTACCTTTGAGCACTTCTCCAGCACCTCCTCCTTGAACTGCAGGAACCTCTGCTGGATGGCGGGCTGGTTAAGAGCGAAGGACAGGAAGTGTGTGAAGGGCTGCTTCTTACGGAAGCTGTCCAGAAGCACATCGATCCGTGTTCGGGCAGAGGTGACCCCGCTCCGGTGCTGCCCAGTGATCACTGCAGGGAAGCACAGCAACACCTCTCTGCTTTCCTGAAGCTCTCTGCTTTTAGCCCCAGGCTCCTGAGGAAGCAGCAGAAATCAAAACCCCCAACCATGCACTGAAAAACCTGCCAGACTCCCTGCTTGACTTAAAATGCCTGACACAGCTGTCCTTTCCTCTGCAAAGACAGGATGATGCCACCAAAAGCATCCCTCTGCCGTCCGGAAAGCCAGCTCTGAGGGCCTAAAAATACAGTAACTGAGAGCCCATCAATTCAGAGGCCCTTCAGATTTCTAGAGCATTATTTCAAGTTTTCATATAGGCAGTCCGAGTGAAAAAGCCAAGGAAATCAATCAAGGATCAAGATGGTCTGTGCCATTTGTGCATGTACTTCAAGGCACCAAACAGAGAACACTTGAGCTTGACAGGAAAGAACAGCAAGGAGAAGACTTTCCTCGGCTCCCCATTATTACGTGCTTTCAGCATCTCTCAACCTTCTTAACAGTCCTTCACAGCTCTCGGGAAGAAGTCAAGACCCACTCCTTGAGAAGCACCACCATGTTCCTGTGTAGCACCACAGTGGGATCCTCCCAGCACTTCCTCCTCATAGCTCTGTCACAAACAGCACTGCACACCGTGCCAGTAATCTCTGGAGCATGCCCTAAGGAACCCTCCAAATACCCACTCTGGCAGAACCCACACGGGTCAGCCCTGATGAGCAATGTCTCCTTTCTTTTTAAGTCCCTGGAAGTGATGAGAGGGAACATATGTTACAAGAAGCCCCGCTCTCACTGTTGGGATCTAGTGACAGCACCAGAAAGTCAGGAATGTAATCTAAACCCTTCTCATATTAAAGCACATGCTGATGTTTATTTCCTACACAGATAAACAAGGCATTTCTCTGAATGCTTATTTCAGTTTCTTATTGATGGAATACTATTTTAAAAGCAAAACTAAAAAAAAATACAACACATTCAGGACCCAAGTTCTCAAGCCAGTCATTTAAGGCCCAAACGAGACTTTTTCAAAAAAACAACAAAAAACCCCCTGACACTGTTTTATAAAGATTTATAGACAATAGAAATAAACTCAGAAGAAAAGTGAAGTGACTTTCCCAGGGCCAAAAGGTGAGTCAGTGCTGTGCAGAAGTAAAAATTAAAGGGAAAACATCTCCTGTACCCTCTCCCTGCTTAAATTGTGCTTGTGCAAGAGCAGATAAAAGCACGTCCATTTTATGTGTATTCTACTCACCAATTTCTCCTTCCACTCCAGGCTTGGGAATGCTGATGGAGGTTCGAGTCTCTGCTTCTAGCCTCTTCTTGGTTTCCCCTTTCTTCCCAATGATGTACCTGGAGGCATAAAGTGCAAGAGTTTCCCTCACACAGTGACACTGAGCCACACTCCATCCATCACGTGTGTCCAGATGCGGACCCTCTGTGCTGGAGGGACGCACACACACAGCTTCATGTGCAGGACCACATCCAGGCACAGAGGTGATTCCCAGGACTTCACACGTGTCCAGCCTGGGACAATGTTGAGCTGCGGCTCACAACTGGTTTAAGTTAAAGTAAGTCAGTTGGTCCATGACAGCTCTGCCCAGCAGCCACTTCATCAGCTGGGTTCTCTCTTTTCCCATTATCCCAGCTGAGGAAGAAATAAGGGCTCTTTTTCTGCTCTTTGCTTTGCTTAAGGTAGTCATTTGCCAGCATCCAAATACACAACGGACCACTTTTCCTTCTCTGTATTTCAGCAAAACTATTCAACTAATAAAACTGTCATACATAACTAGAGAGAGCTTTGAACACTACAGGTTTCCCAGTAAACACGAGACTGGAGTCAATAGCCAATTCCAGTCATGTGTGCTTTCTTTGAAAGCTTTCACAAACTCCCCCTGCCTGGCTGCTCACTCCAGTTCTTCCTCCCCTGCCTTCTCCCACCCTCCCTGATGTTTTTAGGTTCAAGGGAAGAGATGCTCAAAGACTCTCCCGCCAGCCAGCAAGCACCACCTGCCATCCCTGCCACGGGGACGGTGAGGAGTCAAGCGAGGCCCAGCTGCACTAGAAAGGCATTGCCAATTTCCCCTTCCCGAACACTCAAACCCGGAGCACAGGACACATTCCAGAGATCTGGCGCTCACCCCAACCCCAAAAACGAAATATTTTGTGCTCAACTTCTTCCCCAGCTGACAGCAAATCAAATAAACCAAGGCACACAGGCTCACTTGTATAAGGGGCTGGGAACCTCCACCCGGCACTGGAAGCCTCGCTCAGTCTCCTCCACCACAAAGGCACCGCAGGGTTCATCCGTGCAGTCACCGGGGCCTACCAGGAAAACCACATCAGACCCTGCACAACCTCTGCAAGTTTGGAAGTGCTTTATGTAGGACAACAATCTCCTCCCAGCCTTCTCCTGAGGTTACATGAAGGAAGGAACGGGCTCCTCTCTGCTGTGGATAACTGCTTTTTATTTATCACTGTACTACCAGCTCAAGAACACATAATGACTGCTTCTAAATCCGGCCAGCTGGGAGGCGCAGGAAACAGGTAGTTACAGCCCAGGTTTTTTCTCAGCTGGAGTTTGTGCAATTCCCACACAGTGGGAATGGTCCCTTCTGGCAGCCAAAGCAGAAATTTAAGGTCGCAGGAGAACACGGATAAAAGGTGAGGATAGTTTTGGTCCAAGGGTTCAGGCCAGTGATTTAGAAACAGCCTCAGAGGAACAGATGCAGCTTTCATCCACAGGCCATTCAGTCATGCACGGATCAAACAGAACATCCAGAAAGAAGCCATGCTTCCTATCCCCTTTCCAGCACAAACAGGGATGAATTTGGATGGAGAGCACCTTGTTAAAGCGTAGTGCAACCCACTGAAAGGCAAGGTGGGAGGAGAAACAGGACACGACTGCCACATTCCCATTTGAAAAGTAACACTGGAGCTTTTCTGTGCCCACAACAACTCACACACAGCTACAACAAACATACAGGCAGAAAGGCAAAGTAAAACACACCAGGACAGGAAGAATTTTGTCCCCAAAATAGGTAACACCTTCCAAAAGCTGCACTGTAGAAGGCCAGTTCTTAAAGGCACAAAAATTGCAAGGACAGAGGGTCTTTAGCAAGCAGCTTCCATACCTACCACATCTGCAAATAATCATGCTACGGAAAAGAAAGAAATCTGGGAAAAACGGATCTACAGAGCCAATCTGCTTTTCCCTTTTCCCGGAGACCTTCCACAACCAGCAAGCAAACCCAACAGTCAGCAGCACAGTCAGCCAACCCATTTGGGGTAACTGGGATTGCTTCCACTTTGGGCAGCAGGATCATCAGGGACCAGCGCCAAGCCTTTTTCTCCCTCTTGAACACCTCAGCCCACCACACGGGCTGGTCTCTGTGCTCATGAAGAGATCACAGACGACACTGAGAGCTCCCTGGGTCCCCAGTGTTGATGTTTACACCTCCTGAGCATCCCTCCTTACCTGCATAGAAGTCCTCCTCCTCCTCGCGTGGGAAGGCCTGCTCTTGGACGAGATTTTTCCGGTACACTCGCCCCCCAATCCTTATCAGGGGGGGCCGCAGCACGTCCATCCTGCTCCTCCTCCCACTGCAACCACAAGGACAGCTTTGCTAACTCAGGCCAAGGAAAAGCAAACTTTGCTGTTTCCTTGCGGACTGGACTGGGAGGGACCTTAAAGCTCAGCTTGTTCCAGCTCCCTGCCATGAGCAGGGACACCTTCCACTATCCCAGGCAGTGCTGCTCTGATGGGGCAGCCACAGCTTCTCTGGGCACCCTGTGCCAGGGCTTCACCATCCTCAGAGGGGAACAATTCCTTTCTAACACCCAATCTAAACCTCCTCTCCCTGAGCTAAAAGCTCCTCCGTGTAGAGTCTTCAGGAAGGCAATACCTCCTCAAACCTTACATGTCTCAGTCAAAGAGTAATTTAACGAGAAGCCACAAGTACGTAAAGCACAATCAAGTGAAAACAGGAAATGTAAGCAGTGTAAGGTATGTAACTCCAAAACTCACAGGTTTCAGCTAAAGCTCACTGTAACCTCAGCCAGTGTGTCATTTCATTGTTTCTTTGGGCTTTAGCTGGCACCGAGTTAAAAATGTTTCGAGTGGAGAACATTTAATGGTGCTAAAGCAAAGAGCTGGCAGTGTTCTGTCAGAGACTTTGTATCTTCAGCACTTGAATTTCTATGTTCTCTGGCATGGTTAATTTAATATTGGTTGTCTCGATTTTAAAACAGAATCTGTTACTCAGAAAACATCGTTTCCACCAAAAAAATCACCTTTGTCAGACGGTTTACCCATCCACTGCAACTGAACAGGAAAAAATTAAGAGCTTGCTTTTGAAGTAACTAAGATCTTACACTAGATTTATTACACAGAGTGAAATCGGGTTCAGAGGGTTAATACTTCTCCCCTCAGTTCAAGCCCCACCTTCTGAAATGACTCCCAACCACCTGAACTTACACTAAAAATAAAAAACACTTACACTGAAATAAAAGTAATAATTCCGGTAGCTCAAGGGAGGAAGTGCAGAGGTAAACTGTGCACAAAAACCGAGTAAGCCATGAAAAAATCAGTCGCTGGGGCTTTTGTTTCCACGCAGGCTTTTTGGGGGGTTATGTTTTTAACACACTGTTGTCACAATTTCTTGACACAGGACTTCTGAAAAGTGAGCAGCGACAGCGGGAAGTACAACGCAGCTGGGGCTGCAGCCTTACGGCAGGACTCGGCTCCTGAGGGGAGGACCCAGAGGGGCCGCGGGCAGCCCCACGGGAACCAACTCCGGGCCACCCGGGGAGGGCGGCAGGGGCACCGGCAGGGCCCGCACCGCCTAAATTCCCGGGGCGCCGAGGGTCGTGAAGCAACCGAACCGCTCGGCTTTACGTTCACACCCCTGCGGGAAGGCAGAGGGAGCAGCAAAGCATCCCCGTCCCCTCCGCCGCCCCCGCCGCCATTTCCTTCCCACTCACCCCCGCCCCGCTCCCCTCACGCGTCCCGCCGGAAGTGGCGCGCGCCCGCCCCATCATGCACCGCGCGCGCGGCCACGCGCGCCACCCGCACCAAGCCGCCGTCCGGGCGCCCAGGTGAAGGAGAGAGGGTTGGGGACGGGACCGGGCAGCGGCGGCGGGAGGCGCCGGCGGCCCGGAAGGTGAAGGGCGATGGGATGAGCGAACGGGGAGGGCGGAGGTTGCGGCGGCGCGCGAGCTCCGCACTCACCGGGAAGCGGCTCGGAGGGGCCATGGGCGGGAGGGCGGGGGGAGGCGTGGCCAGCGCGGGGGCGTGGCCGGAGGGGGCGTGGCCTCGCCGGGGCGGGCGCGCGGGCAGTGGGGCTCGGCCCCCCCGCCAAGATGGCGGCTCCTGAGGTGCCTGAGGCGCCTGAGGCGTTGGCTGGAGGTTCCTGTAACAGGCCCAGGCAGCGCCCTGACCCGCCGCCTCCTCTCCTCTGTGTTTGTTTAAAATAAACCCCCTGCAGCCACACTTAGGAATCTGTCGGGTCTGCGAGCCCTGGCTGGCATCGTTTCAGCGCAAACCGTCGTCACACCTCCCTTGCGAGCGGGGAGCTGCACCTGAGGTTTTGCTGAGGGAGGTGTTGCAGGGTGTAGCATAGCAAAAATAAAAATTTGTTTTATGCAGGCGTTTTTCTTCACGGCCCGTAAGCCCCCAGCCTCCTGTGAGCTGCTGTGTCCTGTATTACACACAGTAAATTAAACAACCTTGAGCACTCCTGGAGAAACTTACTTACAAGGCATGGAGGAACAGGACAAAGGGAACGGCTAGATGGCATATTAGGAAGAAATTATTCCCTGTGAGCCCTTGGCACAGGTTTTCCAGAGAAGCTGTGGCTGTCTCATCCCTGGAAGTGTCCAAGGCCAGGTTGAATGGGGCTTGAATCAAGCTGGGATAGTGGAAGGTGTTCCTGCCCATGGCAGGGGGTGGAATGAGATGAGCTTTAAGGTCTTAAAACCCCATTTTCTCCACAAAATCCTCTGGTGCTTTCCAAGGGCACTGTCTGTGTGCCCTATAGAGCCTGCAGAAGTGCACTAAATATGGTAACAGCAATGAATGAAATGGGCAGGATAATTTGGAAGTGCTTATAAGTATTTGGAGGAGCAGCAAGTGCTGTCACTGATAAGTGCCAAGTGACACCTTTTTTACTATCAGAGAGGCACATGATGAATTTTAAGTCCCATGTCGTGACAAACATACAGCCAGTACCTCTTAAAAACAAGGCTGAGAAGAGACGGTGCAAGAGGCAGCTGGAATTGTGCTGCACAGGCAGATGGATCCTCAGGCATTGCCAATTTAAGTCAAATGCAGTGTTTTAAAGGCAAAAGCACGTCTGGAGTGATGCAGAAAGCAGCTGCTGCAAGTTAGGCACGGCGTGGCTCCGTGCAGGATGCGGCGCTGGAACTGGCAGTCCTGCAGCCTTCCAGGTTTTATGAGGCAGCAGGACTTCTGTGTTTGTGCTCCTGGAAACAAGGGGGGAAAAAAGAAACCCTGCCTTTTTATGACCCTGGGGAGCAGGACAAGTGCCAAGGCAGCTAAAGGCCGGTGAATTCAGGCCAGCAACCTGTACCTCGTTATTTTTGTGCACGCCCTGGATGAATTCCCAGGGGAATTCCGAGGGGTAGGAGCGGGGGTTACCTTCAATTTCAGGGTGTGACAGCTCTGTGCCCAACCCCGCAGTGGGCACAGGCAGCTCTCCCACACACACAAGGCAGCCTGGACGCTCTGAGGCAGCGGAGGCGGCTCCATCCTCGGAGACGTGTGGCCGCTGGCTCTGCGCCCCAGGGAACTCCGAGACGCCCTTCCTAACTCAGGCTCTGCTCTTTGTCCTCCCAGGCTGGGCCGGGGTGCAATGGCAGCCTCCTCCTCGTCCTCCTCGGCCGGCGGAGTCAGTGGCAGCTCTGTGACAGGCTCGGGGTTCAGCGTTTCGGACCTGGCGCCGCCCCGGAAAGCCCTCTTCACTTATCCCAAAGGAGCCGGGGAGATGCTGGAAGGTGATTGCTCCTGCCCTTCTCCTTCCCTGCTCCTCCTCCAAGTTGCTGAACTTGGCACCCTACTGGCAAAAGCTGGAGGTAGAAAGGAAGCACCAGGGCTTGCTTGGTCCCAGCTTTCCCACCAGTTGTTCATGAGGAAGTGATTTTTCTGGCAGTCACCTGCTTTTTAGCTCCATGACAATACTTCAGACCGGGAAGCATCTCCCTGAAAGGGAACATGACGGTGTTAATTGCTCATTGTTAGCTAATCCTTTGATGTCTGGCAGGGATTACTGCAGAGATAGCTGAGACAGGAGTATTTTTCTTGGCAGAAGTAGTAATTTTCTTGGTTTGGGTTGGATTTGACCGGGTTAGTCCAGGAGGCAGCTTGTCTTCCTGCCTGCTCGCATCTGGGTGCCCAAGCCCTGCCACCGACTTTGTCGCAGCTCTGGGTGAGGGAGGAAGGGCAGGTCCTCCGGGTGGCAGGGTTAAACCAGGGTCTCTCTGTCTGCTCCCCTTGAACTTCCCTTGTCACCGTGGGATGGCTGGGACCGAGGCTGGAGTGTCCCTGTGGCAGCACAGGGCAGCTGGGAACTGATGGCTGCGCCGCTGAAGGGTTGTTTTTATTACACATTAGAGCCCATATGCCAGGCTATGGAAGTAATTATGACTAAAGGTTTGCTCACAGAACTTAACGAGTCTTCAAAACAAATTAAAATAATGAAGCACTTCATGTTACCAAATAGACAGGCAGCTGTTCCTCCTGAGAGCCACTCAGCAGGACAGACAGGGAGTCGGAGGAGAGAATCCAACATTTAGGTTGGAAAAGGCCTCCAAGACCATTGAGTCCAACCTGTGACCGATCCCCACCTCGTCAGCACCACGAGAGCACTGAATGCCAAATCCAGTTGTTCCTTGGACACCCCCAGGGACAGTGACTCCACCAGTGACTACCTGGACAGCCCCTTCCAATGTTTTCCACGAAAAAATCCTTCCTGATGTCTCCAGGATATATTTGGGGCAGCACTTGGGCGAGGAACCTCTGAGCATGGTGAAACTCCATCTCTTCTCTGGGGTTCATCTTTGGATTAGATTTTTCCAGAGTTCTGTCTTTGAAACTGCTCTCTACATTGTTCTGGCACAGAGCTTTGAATGGATTGTGCTTTGGGCTGACCTCTTTACCAGGAGGAACACAGCAGTTCACCTGCTCTGGGTGGCAGCAACAACCAAACGCTGTCCCTGTTGCAGGAAGCACTAGGTTGGCTTTTTAGTTTCTGACACAAAAGGTGTTACACTCATTCTTTCATCAGGCAGCTGCCAGTGGAGAGGCTGCAGTTTCCTCTTCAAATACCCCCACTGACTGACTGATTTTTGTTGCTACTTTAACGATCTCACTTGTTTCTAAATAAACCCGTAGGTATTTTGGGGTTTTTTAGAAGGAAGCAGTATAAACTATGCAGTGCTTGGCACATGATTAGCTATGTTTTCCAGATTGCTGTATTTCTGAGTCATTTGTGTGATCAATTACTGGACTTGGATGGCAAGATACACATTATTTGAAATTCTTTATGTAGGGTTATGGTCTGAGCCTGTGGGAAATCCTAAAGCATTCTAAGGACACAAGCATCGGAGCCCTGAGGGAATCAGAGATTGCTGTAACATTACCTGGCTTCTCCTTAGCTTAACTTCTATTTAAAATGGACTAAAATTGCTTGTCAGAGGGGATGTTACAGAATTCCAGCCAGAATGTCTTCCCAGGTAGCACCACTGCCAACCAAAGCCCTGTGCGGAGTCACAGGGGCTGTGCTCAGCGCAGGGAAAGGTGTCGGAACGAGGCAAGGGGGAACCCACACCTCTAACATAAAAATAGGAGGTCGGGGACACTGAGGGCTGCTCAGCCTTAAACTCTGGGTCTCAACCATCTCCTTTTTCTGTTTACAGATGGCTCTGAGAGGTTCCTCTGCGAGTCTGTGTTCAGCTTTCAGGTTGCATCAACATTAAAGCAAGTGAAGCATGGTAAGCACCGAGCGCCGGCCGCGCGTCGCTCGGGGAAGGCGGCGGGGGCAAAGCCTGACCTGCTCTCGGGTGCCAACCACAAGAAAGCAGAGTGAACGCTAAGTCAGGCCACCACTGAGTCCTTTTGCAAGCCCTATGCAAAGCACCGGGAGCCCAGAGAGGCTGGGTGGGAACCGGCTGTGCCTTCCGAAGCTTGTTTTTCCGTGGTGGTGTGGCACTGCGAGGTGAGGCCGGAGGAGGAGGTTCTGGGCAGGAAACGCCCACGCTCTGATCTCGGCCCAGCGCTGATTGTCTCTCTGGCCTCGGGCAAAGAGACGCTCCATTCCACCTTTGTTTCTCTTGTGGCACTGGCAGGGTCAAGTGAGGCTTCCAGAGGCACTCAAGAGGCAGCCACGCGTGGCGTGGCGTGGCGTGGCGTGGCGTGGCGTGGCGTGGCGTGGCGTGGCGTGGCGTGGCGTGGCGTGGCGTGACTCCACTCTCTGCCTCCCCAGGGAGCAGCCTGATGTCCTGTTTGAACCTCTGCCTCCCTGCCGGGCCCTTTGCCCTCGCCCAGGTGCCTGTGACCCAGTGATGGGCTTGGCTTCAGTTCTCACAGAGCCCAGCAGCAGCTCCTGTCTGCTGCTTGAGGGTCACATCCTTTCTGGTCCCCGCCTCTTGTCAGCCAGAATGGTACTTCCACCTGTTGTCTCAGAGTGGAGAGGTTTCCTGTCCTCCTCCGGTTGTGGGGGAGTGCACCAGCTTGCAAGGCTGCGATCCTGTATTTCTGCAGAAAGCAAGGCTGAACTTCAGAGCCATTGTTCCCACAGCTCTGCTGTGGCTGCAGCTACCAGGGGCTGCCACACAACCCGGCACCCTGATAGACACCAGCCTTTGGAACTGCGGAGCACCTCCTGGTTCTCTCCCTGTAAGAAAGGCGCAGGGCTTAAAAAAAAAAGATCGAGGTCATCATTTTTTGGCTTGTTTGTTTGACAGTTCCCAAAAGGGTGCAGGAGGTGGAGTGAGAACAGTCCCCTCTTAAAAGCACCCACTGCTGCAGTCAGCATAAATCACACACAGTTTATGTTACGCCTCTTGCTTTCTCCAAGAGGCTGCAGTGAGCTTACAGCACTGTTAGACTTCCAGCAGAGCTGGGAGAAGGGGTATTCCCATCTCTGCACCACTGCAGCTCATTTAAGTGAAAATGGACCCTGTGTGCCCAACATACAACTGGTTATAAGTAAACCTGAGAGGAAGATGTTGTCTGGGGGATCTCCAGGACCTTCCTCTCGTTATCAAGCTCTGGTTGCAGAGCCTTTCTGCCACACTCACCCAGGTCCTCCTCTGAGGACCTTCATTAAAAGCACAATTCCTCCTGCTGCACCCAGCTCCACCGTGGGCTGACCAAGCCCTCTCTGAACTTCTCTGTTCTTCTGCACTATAAATATTTATGCTTTATGAAATGAGCTTCATCCTGTTTTCACCCCCATACATTAATGGGCCTGATGTTTCCCTGTTAGGACTTGAATGTACATGGCACGGGCAGGGATGGGTAAACACACACTGGGGCAGAAAAGCCTGTCCCTGCTTTCTCTTCACTGTTTGCATGGAGTGGGTTTGGATTCAAATGGGCTCCGTGGGTTTTATTCTGCCCTGCTCCCCACTGACAGCTGGGAATTTGCATCTAATTGGAAGGTTTAATTGCGCTGCCACTGCAAACCACAGTTACCTTTGAACTCCTCACAGATCAACAAGTTACAAGGATGGAAAAACTTGCCGGTCTGGTGGAAGAGCTGGAGGCAGATGAGTGGAGGTACAAGCCAATAGAGCAGCTCCTGGGATTCACTCCCTCCTCGGGCTGAGCGTGTCTGGATCACTGCTGTCATGGAGCAGAAGAAAAACATTCCCTGGCCTGGCTTCAAAACACCCCCCATTTATCAGATGCTGACAGCTGCATCGACAGGATGGGGCTTTGGGGTTTTTTTGAGAGGGGATCCCCCCGTAAAGCTGCCAATAAACGGAAATGACGGGATTCTGTAGGTCCTTACAGGCTGGCAGGGCTTGGTTTCTGTAAGTTAGAAGGCAGGATCAGCTGTACAGCCCTCGGAGAATCTCCGTATTGTTTACAGAGGAGGGCACACGGACAGTGTGGCTGCGGGGAGGGCGACCCTGTAACTCGGGCTGGGCTCCTGCTGGAGCGCGGCTGGAGCGCTGGGCGAGCAGGGAAACCCTCTGGAGCAAATGCCAGGAACACTCCTCAGCCCCAGCCGTCCTTCTGGGGGATGGACACGAACTGTCCCGGCGGCGGGTGAGGGGCCAGGCGATGTCACCTCCTCCAGCAGTGCCTCAGGCCTTGCCCAGGCTGTTCCCTCTTCATCCCCATTTCTCTGGTAGTGCTGGCAGGACTCTGCTCTATCTTTAATACCCTGAAACTTTGTCCTCTTTGTTCTGTATTAGATTTCCCTGTAACAATAAAATAACTGTGTCTTTGAAACTCTTTATCTGGTCTGATGAGGGAAACAATCAGCTGTTTGGGAGTAAAGGAGGTTTAGTGAAGCTCAGAGGCAGCTCGACTGTCACAGTGGTAGACTGAAGTTCAATATGAGAGGAACCAAACTATGTTCAAAAGTGCCTTGATTTAAGTCAGATTTTAATCCTGGTTTAACTCAGCCAGAGGAGAAGAACCTGGTTTAAAACCATCCATTTTAATCATCTTGTTTTTCGGTTGTACTTCACTTCTGTTCTTGGAGGGAACTGGATTTCCATGTTCTGGCGTAACCATTTCAACATGTTGATTTTCCATGGATGAGAGCCTTTGCCCCACAGCTCTGCTGGCCAGCAGGGGGTAGGAGCAGCACCGTATGCAAGCAATTATTTGATTTACTGTTCCAGATGCCTAATTTTTCAATTTTCAGCATCTTACTTACGAGATGATTGTATTTTTTACTCAGTATTTCAGCCCAGCCACATCTGGATTGAAACAGATTAACTGGAATCCATTCCCATTTTAGATCACCAGCAATTAGCTAAAACTAAGGGGGGAAAGTATACAGCCACCTTCTGTGTTTGTTGCTGTTAATAAATTAGTTCCAGTACCAGAGTCAGCTTTGGGCAATCCAGAGCCCCACGCTGCCCGATCCGCACGTGAAGCCGCAATTCCAGCTCCGTGGAAATTCACCGCACGCCTGCTGGAGCGGGGCAGGGGCGTTCTCACGTAGGGCTGCAGCTCAGCTGAGACGTGTCCCACGCTGGCCACCCCGGCCCCGGCCCCAGCCCGGAAACCTCCTCCCCAGCCTTGGAGGGCTGCCAGGCCCCGCTCTGCGGGGGCCTCCTGCACAGTCAGCGGCTCCGCGGCCAGGAGCGCTCTAAACGTGACGGCAGGCGGGATTCAAGCTCCATCCCAGATGGGCTTGCTTGGGAAAGAAGGGAGCGCTTCAACCCTCCACTTTTTTGTTTGCTTGGTGGCATCTATTTTTAATCCTGCTTACTCCAGCCACCTAAATCTACCTTGGCCAAACCTGCCAGAAATCCTCACCCCATATCATTGTGGGGTTTAGCAATGGAGCAGCAGATCCCCCAATCCCCCTCGCTCACACCCGGTCCCCCCTACTCGCTGACCCAGCACAATCGGGCACAGAAAGAGCTTTTCTTTTTTGCTGCTCAACTTGGGAAACTTTTCCACCCTGCCAGCCCTCCTGGGATGCCAGGGGCTTGGCGCCTGCAGCTCTGCCCACGGGATGCAATGCCCAAGCATTGCCCAGACTTCCCTGTCCAGATCCAAAACACGGCAGGGCTGATCCACCTCGCCCTCCTCCCATTCCTTGTTTTCCAGCGGTTTCTTGTGCTGGGACAGAGCAGGAGCAGGGAACGTCCCCAGCTCTGTGCTGTACACGGTGTGTTTGTATGTGTGCCCAGCACCAAAATAGACACATGTGTGAGAGCCATTGAGAGGAAGTGAAAAGTTCACCCTGTACAGTACTACGAATGCAAAAACATGTTGTTGGCCGTTCCCTCCTCCCTCTCAGTAAACACTTTATGTAAGGCAGGGAGAACTGGAGGGATCTGTATGGGCAAAAACCCTCCATGCTCCCCCTCCTCCAAACCCAGGTTTTCCCTGGCAGCTGGAAATTCCCAAGCCAACCTATTTCCTGCTTTGCAGATCAGTGGGGCTGCGCCGGCAGTGGATATTTCTCCTTGGGGTTTGGAAGCCCCGTTGCCCCCTCTGCCCGGGGGTCTCAGGAGCTCGGGGGCCGTTCGGAGGCTGCAGCTGGGCGCGGAGCACAGGGGGGAGGGAGCCCGGCAGCTGCCAGAAAAAGTTGATGCGGGGAGGGGAGGGAAAATAGAAAAAGAGCCGAACAAAGAGCCTCGTTCAGGGCTGCTGGTTGGTTTTCCTGTGGGTGCTTGCAGCAGAACGTTATGTACCGGCACAAGCCCCGCTCACACCTCCCCTCCCCGGCTCCTCTCGCCGCTGGCCACGGCCCCAACGCCGGCCACGGCGCCAAGGCACGCGCTCGCCTCGCTGCCCGGGCAGGCTGCCCGCCAGGGAGGGCCTCTCCCAACATCAAGGATGCAGCAGTGTGGGGCAGTACCCCCAGAAACACCCTCTCCCATCTTCTCCCCCAAAAGCACCCAAGGGGAGATGAGTTTCATGGCCCACGCCCTGCGAACGACACAGTGCCGACCCAGCACTCAGGCTGGCACTCGGCATCTCAGCTGCCAAAACCTGTCCACCGCCCTCCTGGATGCACGTTCCTTGTTTCTCCGCCCGGCTCCTGCAGCTGCTTGTCCCAGGGGCGAGAGATGAGCCCGGAAGGTTTAGCTGTGGCACAGACCTGCCCGGCCAGCAGCACGCCGGGACCTGCCACCGCGTCCCACGCAGCCAAAGCTCACCTGTCAGAGCTGGCCACGGGCTTGGAGGACGCAGGGTCACCCCTCATGTGCCCGTCACCCCCTGCCACAACCAGAGACCCAGTGTGAGGGACACCCACCCCACCAGGCACTTAAGGGGCTCAGTAAAAACCATGACCTCAGCCCCTTTGTTACTTGGACACAGAGGATCCCACCGGTGTCTGTGCCAACCCAGTGTGCCAAAACAGTGTGTAAATTTACCTAAAAGCAACTTCTTGGGCCACAGAGCTGCTGGAAAAAACACAAAGCCAGGGACTCCTCCATAGCAGCAGCCCATGGGGCAGGAATTTGCCCCCCACTGTACAGGGGGCACAGTTTGCACCCGACGTGAGCCAGGGCACTCACTGAGCCCCTCAGCACATCTCCTCCCTTCCTCCTCCTCTTCCTCCTCCTCCTTCTTCCCAGCCCCCTCCCCCTGCAGCTTGCAAAAGCGCTGAGCTCAGCACATCCCGGGCAGGGGCCCAGCCAAGGACCCTCCCCAATGCCAGCCGCTCCCCCCAGCTCCTGCTTAACCCTTTGCAAAGCCAGGCTGGAAATCAGAACGATCAACTAAATCTCATCACAGAAGGGGACAGGCACAGCTGGCTGGGAACAGACTGTCCAGAAAGCCTCAATCTCTCTCTGCTCTCCCAGAAAGGACAGCAGGTCAGGGGGAAAGACACGCTGCTCGTCCACAGAAACCACGCTGGGTTTACTGCCAGCAGCAGGACCAGGGGAGGGGAAGTGCAGGGATTGCCAACACTGTAGCTAAAACTTTACTTTCCGGCCCAAAACCATTCCTAGAGGCCCTGCTGCAGAGGAGCAGCCTGGATCTCAGCTTCTTTTGGGAAGCAGAAGGAGCTGCCAGCTCCACATTGCCTCCCCTCCCCTCCCAGCTGGATTATTTTATTGCAGGGATCAAAAATTACATTTCCCTTTAAAACTTGCCATCACACCAGAGCTGCTTGCTCCGCTGCCTACCAGGAGATGTTATGGCAAAGAAAGAAAAATATTTATGCTTGGCTCCAGAATTCCAGCGTATTTTTAGCAAGGCGCCTTCCCTGTGGTCCTTTACCTCTTTTTTTGTTTATTTGCTGCTTTCCCCCTGCTTTGACCCCCTAAAACCAGCAGATCCTCATCTATTTTCAGCCTCACCCAGCCGACATTTGTACCAAGGACGTGGTGGCTGTGGGGAGAAAGAACCCACGAGGTACATTTTGTGAAAAACAGGATCCCAAGCACCATCCAGCTGTTTTCAAGCACGAGTGTGCAAATATTGAGGTGTATTTTTAACAGCTGGGGTTGGGGGTTGTTCATTTTTTTGTCCCAAAAAGCAGAGGAGTAGTTCTGCAAGCTGCAGGCACAAGCCAGGACTTGTTCCCAACTCCCCATGCATCTCCTCTGCTCCCTGGGATGCTACCCACTCCCCCAGCCTGGACTTCCATGCCCAAAATGCTGATGGATTCAAGCTTTGACCCCTAGAAAGCAGCTACAGCTACTGGTGGGGTGCCCAGGCCCTCTGCACCCTTTGGGTGGGAGGTCACAGACAGTGGGTGCGGGACCCACGCCCCTCGCTCCTGGCCGCCGTGGGCTCTCCACCGTCGCCGGGCTCTTATCAATCTCGGCTAGGGAAGGACAGGACCCAAGATAGGTCCCGGGGTGACTTCAGAGTGTGCTCAGCCCCTCTGATAAAGCCGCAGGCAGCGCAGCGGGAGGACAAACAAAGCCCTTTATCTCCAGTTCGGCTCCTTGCGCTCCTCAGGGCCTGGCTTTGGAAAGGTCACGTACGGGGGCCGGCCCGCAGGACCCGCGGCTGCGGGGGACGCGCGGCCAGGGCGGAGGGCGCGGGGCTGGCCCGTGCCCGCTTCGGGAGACACCCGGGAAGGCAGATGGGGGTTACCGCCAGCCTGGCACGGATGGAGCGAAACTCCATCCCACAGCCCCCGGCACCCAGCCCCCAGCCTGGCCGTGCCCTGCCCCCGCCCAGCCTGATCTTCAGCAAGTCTCACTCCACCATCCCCTACTGCCTTGGGGAAGCGGGACGAGGCCAGCGGGTGGGCAGCGGGCTCGCGCGTGGGCTCCCGGTGTGGCTTGTCCCCGCCGCAGGGCTCAGCCCGTGCCAGGGCAGCAGGGCCCGGCCGTGCCGGTGCCACCACGAACACAGCCCCTGGAAGACGAGGCCGATTAAGACCTAACCCACAGGGAAACCCTCGCTGGCTTCCCAGCCCAGGGAGGGCACGGGGACCCCGGGGACACGGCGGGTGCCCCCTTCCCCACCGGAACGTGATGCGTGTGTCCGAGCCACGGGCTGGCCCCGGGGGTGCGGGGGTGAGCCCGGGCGCTGAGGGGGCACTTCTGCTCAGGGGGGGCTCTCCGGACCCGGTGGGAGGGGGGGGGGGGGTCAGGGGCCGGGGGAGCCCCAGGAGCCCCGGCCGGGCCCTGACGCAACCGCGGCTCCCGTTTGCAGGGCCCGGGGCAGCGCCGGGGCCAGCGGGCGTGGCCTGCGGGGAGGGGCGTGGCCTCCCCGCTGTCGCCGGGCAGGAGAGACGCCGCGGACGTGCCCCGCGCTGCCATTGGCGGACGTGGGGAGGGGCGTGGCCCACCGTGCCGCCCCTATATAAGGGCGGGGCGCGGGCAGGCTGGGCAGAGCGGCGGCGGAGCCGGGGCCGGGATTGTTTCCGTGCATCCGGATCCATGCCCGGGCTGTGGGAGCGGCTGGCCGGCGGCGAGCGGGGCCGCCTGGAGACCTCCGACTGTGAGTCGCTGGGCAGCGCCTCCGGCTCGGAGGGAGGTGAGTGTGGGTCGCTGGAGGATTGATGAGGGTCCCTGAGTGGAGGGGGTGGTTGTGCTGTGCCAAGCTCCTGTTAACACCCCCAAAAAGCTTGGATCGGTGTCCCAGAACCATGAGCCCTCCAGCACATCTCTGTTGCATCCCTAAACCCCTGGGATCGGTGTCTCCCACACCCATGGGACTCCCAGCCCACCCTTGCCCCGGTGCTGACCTGCCTCTGTCCCCTCCGCAGATGCTGAGTACACCGAGGGGGTCTCCCTGCCGGACATGGACCTGGAGCTGCTGCACGACCCCGAGGATGAGCTGCTGTGCGCCAATCTGATGGACGTGGTGCAGGCCACGCTGGGCCGGGCCCCACTGGGCGCCAAGCGCTGCTCCCGGCTCCTGATGCCGGCCCAGCTCCAGGAGCAGGTGCGGACGGAGCTGCTGCGCTTGGCGTGCAGCGAACCCTGCGGGCTGCGTGGGGCCCTCCTCGACCTGTGCGTGGAGCACGGCAAGGCCTGCCACGACGTGGGGCACATCGCCGCCGACCCCGCCGTGGTGCCCACCTTCCAGCTCACCCTGGTGCTCCGGCTGGACTCCCGCCTCTGGCCCAAGATCCAGGGACTCTTCGCCTCGGGGCCGGCCTTCGCGCCGCTGAAGCTGAGCACGGGCTTCAGGGTGATCAAGAAGAAGCTGTACAGCTCCGAGCAGCTGCTCATCGAGGAGTGCTGATGGGCCGGGCCGGAGGAGCCACTTCCCAAGTGCTTTGGAAGAGCCGGGCAGAGCGTGGCGGCTCCGGGCAGCCGCTGTAGTTTAGGTTAGGCTGGAGTAGGGCTGTAGGTGGAAGTAGTTTGGGCAGGCTGAGATCCCCGTGGGGGCCTGCCCGTGCTGGGACATCCCTGGCGTGGAGCAGCCGGCACCCAGGCCGAGGTCCCTTTGCGCCGTCGATGATTGTGGGACGATCCCGGCGACCGCGCTCCCGGAGGCGGCAGCGGGGCTGCTGGAGGGGTGCTGGTCTCCTGATGGCTGATCAATCATGGGGGACTTTTTGTAACAAGGATTGTAATCAATGGGGTCTCAGGGGGAGGGGGAGTGTGGGAGTGAGTGACCGCCGAGGGGTCTGGATCAAAGGCAAGCCCCAGCGCTGGCAGAGGTCTGGAATTGTGTCTTGGATCACGAGAGCGGTGGGAGAGGGGCGCGTGAGGTGCTGCGGGGCCGGAGGGCAGGACCCCTGGCCCTGACACGCTGGGGGCACTTCGTTGGTTACAGTTTACACTCATACACTTGATGTTCAAGTGCGAGAATTCCTATGCAATCGTGTCGGGTGGTTTTTTACTTTTCTAATAAAACTTGTCTTGATTGATAACCCACCGTCTCCCTGTCGTCACTTCTGCTGGGGGAGGGATGATGCAACCACTGGTTTGAAATTCCCTGCTGGCACCCTTGGGCAGCCTTTCCCTGGCAGGGCAGCCCCTGCGGTGGGAGCTGGATGTTTTGGGAATGGTGGGGAATCCCGCTGCGCCCACTCCTAAGGGGAGCCACGGGGCTGTGACTCAGGGGGGCTGAGTCAGGCCCCTGAGCCTGCTCATACCCAGGGAGGAGCACCCCAGCGAGGGGCTGCTGCTCCTGCCACGGCGGGAAAGGTGGGCAGAAACCCAGGAGAACGGGCTCAGGCTGGGACTGAGGGCCAGGAGCAGGAGGGTCACACGTGCCGGGGGGGAGCACACCCCAGCCCCAAACACACTCTGCAACACTGAGGCCAATTACCCAAACCTGCAATTAGAGGCCTCGGGGAAGAGGCTTTCACTCAAGGATAATTAAGCTGCTTGGCAAACAAGAAGCCCGTGGAAGGTGTGGGGGGATAAAACAAGCCTGAAAAACCATTTCTTTTCTTTTTTTAATTCCTCTGTGGACAAACTTTTTGATGAGAATTTTCACCATAAAAACCTTGCTTTTGACACGAATGCCCCATAACCAGAGTGTTGGGAGCAGAGATTGCTCACTGGTGTAAATACCACCTTGGAGCAGTCAAGACAACAAGCAGTGCTAGGCTGGCACAGTGGGAAATGCACCTTTACAACACCCACATTCTGCAAAGAGGGGGGGGTTTCCCCTTAAAATTCTGGGGTCTGGAGCATTTCTCAAAGGGTCACGTGCCAGAGCATCCTCCCTTCATGTGAGCAGCCTCCCCTGTGGGGTCATCCAGCACAAAACCACCCCCGGAGACACTGAGAGGGGTGGAAAGGGAGCTCCAAACCCGAAGTTCCTTGGCCAGGGTGGAAGCAGTGCCAGCCCAGGCTGGAAGCAGCACGTCGATCCCACGGCACAGCCGGAGATTTACGGCGCGGTGACGGCAGCAGCGCCGGTGGTTCAGCTGGGGCTCTGCCCTCAGCCCTGCTGAGGCATCCTGAGTCTGGGAGTGGTATTTATAGCTCCATAAATACGTGGATTTTCAAATACCGAGCTCCTAAGGGGGTGGCCCTGCTCCTGTGCTGCCAGCAGCAGCGTGATCCCCCCTCGTCCTACACCAGCCACTCCCAGGGAAGGCAAGGGGCTTCACATCCCATTTTTTATAAATTATCATGCCAAGAAAACAAAACAAAAAAAACGACTGAAACTGCCCAAAGCCAACACAGAGCGATGGCACAGCCTCTGGGTGTGCCCAGCAAAACCTTCCACGTGGGACCATGTGCCCCGGGAACACCCCAGTCACAGCTATGAAGGTGAAGCTTTGCTTTAATTCATAGCAAAATGGCCTTTCCATGAGCAATTTGGGGGTGTCTCAAGGTCCCCGGGGTTTGGCAGCTCCCTGAAAAGTGCAGAAGCTTCCAGCGAGGCTGGATCAAGTGTCTCCCAGGGCAGGGGATTAGGCAAAGGGGTATTTTGGGAGCTGGGAAGTGTCGATGGGGCTATTTGTGGCAGCAGCATCAGCCCAGGGATGCCACGTGCCAGCAAAGGAAAGGCAGATTTTTGGGGGCATCAGCAGCAATGAAGCAAGTGAGGATTTAAATCCCAGGATAACACTAAACCCTCATGTTTTGCTACCCAAAACAATGACGGGGGCAAGAGGGGTCCCCTTGGCTCCCTACCTGCCAGAGGACGTTCCTGGAGCACCTGCCTTCCTTTGATGCCTCCCTGCCTTTGGCAGCCGCTCCAATTAAAAGCTTGGGCTAACGAGCTAATGGGCAGCTCAAACCACCCACACCTCGGTGAGTGGGCAGGGACCAGCACACCCTGAAATTCAAGAGTGTCTCCCATTGCTCCGGGCTGGGAACGACCCGAAATGCAGGAAAACCACGCCAAAACCTGGGCTGTGGATGCGCCCCGTGCCGGCAGGGCTGACTCACCGCCGCTGAGGGGAAACGGAAGGGACGGAAGGGACGTGACCCTTGGCCGCTGAGAGGAGGGGAAAAAAGGGAAAGGGGGGAAATTCCTACCCTTGGCCTCTGAGAAAAGGGGAAAAAGGGGAAATTCCACCCAAAGCCTCCAGCGCTTTGGTGCATGGGCCTGGGGAGGAAGAGGGAGGTGCCAGAGGGGTCCAGCCTGCCCCAGCCTCATCCTGCCCCAGGGAGGAGGATGTGAGGAAGAGAGACCCATCCCAAATCCAACCCCAAGGCTTTGGGGCCGGCAGCCGGCAGTTCCCAAGCCGCTGCCAGCAGGAAGTGGCCCCAAGGCAGCGTCTCTGCCCGGGACAAAGGCAGCCCGAGCCTTCCTGCCCACCTGATGGGGACCGTGTCCAAAGCACACCTTCCAATGCCAGGATAATGCTGCCAGGCTGGTGGCATCCTAGGGTGAGAGTAAGGCATCCCCCAAAAGAGCTCAGCCAGAGGACGTGGGGCTAACAGGAGGGGAGGAAGGCCCTTCTGGGAACATCCCAGTGGAACTGGTCTGAAGCAAAGGTGCCCTGCTGGGTGTTTGCTGTCCCCTTGCCAGGACTCACAGGGGCACCACCTCCTCTCCATCCTGTCCCCATCCTTTCCTCTCCCATCCCAGGGCAGCCCCTGCAGTGCCAGAGCTCTCAGCCACTGGGATGGCAAAGACCCCAAATTCCATCCACCGCCAAGGAGCTGCAAAACCAGAGCTGGCTGGAGCAGGGATCCACAGGACACCAACCCAGCCAGAGCCTTTCACATTATAAACATTTATTTATAGATGTACAATTGTATAATTAACTCTAAATCGAGAGATACAGCCTCTGTGAGCATCCACTGGGACTGATGCCTTCTCCCTCCTTATGATCCGTGGGTATCTACCAGCAAAAAGAACCCAAAGGTTTCGGCGGGCAGGCTCCGGGCAGGGAATGCCACTGGGCAACACATCCAGCTCCTTCTGTGAGCAGGATTTTGGTTTGACCCCGTCCCCATCATCCCTGTGCCTCCATTGAGCGCCATTTCCAATCCTGAACTTCCACCCAATTTCTTCTGAAGGTGGAGGAATCATTAAAAAAAAAAAAAAAAAGAATAAAACCCCTTAAAATCAGGTCCAAACCATGGTGGCTGTGGGATAACAGGGCTTGCAGCCAACGGGAGGCTGAGATTTCACAAAATAAATAAACAGCCAAAGACAGAGCGCATGGATTCCTAAGGACAACGGGATAAAACCACCTCTGCCAGCCCACCTGGGAACTGCCATGCTCCTGATTCACTCCCCTGACTGTGCCAGGGGATGGTTTTCACTGGAAATGTCCTTAGACACAAATGAGCTACAGAGCAGCAAAAAAAAAAAAATTTAAATAATCCAGTTTATTCCATGGGAGGTGGCTTTGCTTCCAAGAGATGGAGCCTCACCTAGAGCAGCCTCACACTGGTGCTGCCCGTGGTGGCGGGGGCAGAGGGCAGATCAGGCACCCCCTGATCTCCCCCAGCAGAACTTCTTCCAACAGAAGCAACGGAACGCTTCGTTGCTGATGGATTTGTGGTATTTTCCAGGTGTCCTCCGGGAAACACGAGGTGGGGTGTGAAGGCCAGGGCCAGGCTTCACCCGGGAGCGCCGGGGGTGGGTGAGGAGCCCGGGCGTGGGACACGCACAGAACCCCCCACAAAGGGCGAGGCCGATGGAAAGGCCTCTCCGCACGGAGCGCGCTGATTACCAGGCAGAATTCGAGCAGACTCGGCAGAAAAAGGAGCTACGAGCACAAATGAACCAAAGACTGACGAGCAAAATCCATCCAGGACAATCCTTCCCGTCCCGAGCGCGACGCCGGCGCTCAGCTGACCCCGCGGCTTCTGCCGACGCTGCAAATCCACGCCCGGCTCCGCACGGGCTCCCCCCGTCCCCTGTGACCCCCTGCACGTTTGGGATTTGGCTTTATCAAAACCCCGAGAGCAGGTGTGTGGCCATCCCAATCCGCAGAACATCCTCCCGGGAGCAAAGCACGGCAACTGCAAAGGGATTTGTCCAGGCAGGAAAGTGCTGCGGACAAAGACACCCTGGGAAGAGGCTTCCCACTCCCCTGCTCCTCAAGATGGGCAGAAACCAAAATAATTTAATCATCCAACCCCTGCATAGTTTAAAAGTGCAACATATATACAGCTATAAATTAATGCTAAATAGATTATATCTTCTTTTTCTGTAGTGTCTTCTGTCATCAACAAATCGTCCCACTTCTCTCTCTGTTGGCAGCGGCGAAGGGTCTCCTGCTTCATGGCTTCTGCAGTTAGTTTGGGTTATTTTACACTGCGTGTGTCTGTTCCAGGGGTTGTGGGATCCTTGTGGGACCCCAGGAGCACGCCAGTGGTGTTGGAAGGGGAGGAGGAAGACGGAGAGCTGGATTTCCTGTCCCAAGCGCTGCCTGCGACCGTCAGAGAGGGGCAGAGAGAAGAAAGAGGGGCAGTTGTGCGTTGCTAATTCTCCAATTCCATTTTTAAGATAAGGTTTGATTCTTTTTAAATAGCAAAGTCTGTCACCTCGGCTCAGAGCACTTCCCCAAAAGTCTTCAGGCATTTCAACGCTCTGGGAACAAAAGCGGCAGCGGTGTCAGTCTCCGGACAATCTGTGACTCCCCCTTCCTTCCCCACCCCACAGCACAGGCAGCAGCTTTTCCAGGCTCTTTCCAGACCACGGGTGCAGGGAGGGAATTAAAGGAAAGCAGGTAATTAACACCAGAAGAGGCGCAGTCATCCAAACCAGAGAGCGGGCGGACCAAGTTAAGAATGGATCCAAAACCAGGATACACCCAAAAAAAAGCCAGTGTGGCCCAGAGGATTTGTTTTAAAGGCCAAACTTTCAGATGCCAAGGAAAATAACCCCCAAAAGTGCAAATCAAGCAGCTCAATGGCCGACATCCTCAAGGAGTCCCTGTGAGCCGGAATGCTGTCCATACAACACCTGGCACAAGCTTCACCCAGGAGCTTTTCTACAGAAATCCTGTGTTGAGATAGTTTTGGGGTAGTGGGACCTGCACGTTTCACAGCCAGCCCAGCAGTACCCGGTAGGCGAAATCTGCCCAAAAATTTATGCAGGAAAAGGACTCCAAACCCCGTGGCCATTTTTTTTCATCATTTTGGTGCAGTTCTCCCAGCACATCCAGCCTCCCATGTGTTATCTGGGCTCTCCTTAATCCAAGCTCTCCAACCCCCAGATTTTCCAGACCATCCCCCCCCCAGCTGCTTTCATTTCGATTCCCAGTTTAACCCAGTAAGTTACTTCTGCAACCTGCTGGGAACATTTGCTTTGTTCTCCTTGAATGGGAAGGCAACGGGAGGGGGCACAAGGACCATCTGTTGGGTGGGACTCCATTCCCTGTCATCGTGTCGCTTCACGTGCCAGGGATAACGGCTTTCCCAGTAAAACAGGCAACAAAGCAACCAAAAAAACCCGGTTCATTAAAATGTGGTGGCTGGATGCCACAGCCAGTAAGAAACTTCCAACCTCACCAAGGGATTCTGCCCTGTTCCTAGATGCCAGAGAAAACAGGGAGCCTGCAGAGAGCCGAGGGTGCCGACATGCAAAGCAAACCCAAGCACTTCCTGATTCACGAGGGAGCGCTCGTCGGAGGGGAGGCCTGCGTGTGCACCCCGAGGAGCCTCCCGCAGCTCCGTGCCTCAGTCAGGGATGCCAGGGACCAAAGCACTGCGCTTCCCTGCTCCCGGCTCGTACTTGGGCGGGGACTAACCGTGCAGGGAGGCCTGGACGTCTGACAGTCTGCTACAGCTGGGGGTGCCCATCTTCTGTGCCCGATGGTACAGATCCGAGTCCCCAAAGTAGCGTGCCCGGTACAACAAGCCTTCCTCTGCAAAGGGAAAAGCCCAGCGTTAGGAATGCTCATGGAAGAGACCCCCCCCCCCGCCAGGCCCTGCTCCCCCACGGGCTCTGCTGGGAACAGGAGGCACCTCCAGTTGTCCAAGGTGAAGCACAGGATGAGGAAATGCCCCGCGCCCTTCAGGACAGGATGGGCGTCAGAGCTGCTGACGGCTCATTCCATCCTGGGAAAAGCCAAGGGAACCCATCTCCGGTCCCAGGAGAAGCACGGGCAGCCCAACAAAGGTTACCCCAGCAGGGCTCCCTCTGTGCACTGGCCTCACTTGGCACCACCCAGGGATCACAGCCCCTCCGGCATTCCAGTGCTGAAATCCTTCCCTGGCCATTGCTCCCAGAGCCACGACCATCACACGCAGCCAGAGCACACAGGTTGCCCCTGGACTCGCTGCCCTCACCATCCTCTGCTGCCAGGATGTTTGGCTGGATGGTCTGCCTGGGCAGCCCCCCCAGCCCTCAGAGCAGGGCTGGAATGTGGGATGCATGACACCATGGGCAGCGGACTTCCCACACCGTCCTTGACCAACTGAAATATTACACAGGGCTATCAGTGATCCCAGAGGTTCTACTTTCCCCCTCCACTGGAAATCAGAGATATCCTGCTGACACGGCAGGGGAACCTCTGGGGCACAGCTCTCGTCTGACCAGTTCTGCAGCAGCATTAAAAAGCAAAACAAACCAAAAAACCCCCACATACCGGGCCTGTCATGAAGTCATAGACCGAAAAAAACAAAGCCAACAACACAGGAAATGTGCTGGCACCGTGTTAAAGCATAACTTTAGCACAACTTAGTCCTCAGCCAAAGACCTTTCCAAAGCCCCCCTACAGAGCAGCTCCTGACCCCTCAAGACTCACTCTGCTGCTTCTCTTTCCAGCAGTTATTCCGAAGGTTTGCTATGTAGTCGTCCTCCACGCTCCGCTCCACGTTCTTCAGGTTCGTGCCCGTGTATTCCTCGGCAAAGTTCTCGGACACGTAGTAGGGGACTTTCAAGTGCTCTGTGACCCTCCTGTGTGTGTGACCTACAGACCTGGTGCAGGGACAAGAGCACAAATGTAGGACATGTTGCAAGGGCACAGCAAAGCCCCCAGCTCAGGTGATGTGATTCCAAATGGCTGGAAACATCCCTCACCCCTCACCAGCGACAGGCTCGGAGGGGTGGAAGGGAGCAGCACTTCTGGTGGGAACGAACCACCAACACAGGGAGAGAGAAGCTGCCAGGCCTCCAGCAAGGTGGGCAGAGCTCTGAATACAGACATAACTCCAAGGCACATTGCCCAGGGCCTAAACCCACTTAAAATAAAATGTTCCCTGGAATTTTCAATTAATTATTAAATCCGTGGTTTCCTCCATTCTCAAAATGAGACCCGCTCTGTGCCCCGGCCTGCATCCACCAGCACAGAAAGCACTTTCCAGAAGGAAATCTCTTCCTCCCCTGGCCCCGTGGATTTGCATTTCAGACAAAGCCCTGCTCTTGCTTCCCCTGACACCCCAGCAAACCTAGAGACCCTCCCTAGGGCGTGCGTGTGAGCTGTAACGCAGGAGCTGGGCCCAAATGCTGCATTTGCCAGGAACGGCTCCACTTGGAGACGTGCCCAAAGTTCCCCATAATAAATACCAGCTGCTGCTGCATTAAAAGCCACCCTGATTCTTACACCAGGTATAAACATTAACTCATCCAGCTCGCCCTTCAGGCTGTTGTCAGGGTTTACAGGAGGGATCCCAAGGCTCCTGCACGCTTCACTAAGGCCCAGCAGCGGGTAACTGGATGGACTGAACAGCAGCAAAAAGCTCTGCTGGGACTTCCCAAGGCAGAGGTGCAGCCTGGAAAAAGCCCAGCTGCCTATTTTCCCTGTTACGACAAAGCCCTGAGCTCTCCCAAAGTTCATATTCCTCTCCTGGATAAAGATGGACTACAGAGTGTGCCCTCATGGGAGAAGGACTGGGAATGGCAGGGCTGCAGCAGGACACTGGGGTGTGAAGCATGAAAATCAGGGCACAAGAAACCTGTCACCTTGCAGTCAGACATGCAATTGAGTCAGGCCAATTCCATGAGGTGTTCCTCAACAGCAACAATCAGGCCCACAGCCAGGCAGCTCTTCCAGCAGGAAAATCATTTTTGAAAGAGATTTACAAAGGTAACAGTGACAAATGGTTCCTTAGGACTCTGCCCCTCTCAGTGACAGCTTCACTATGGAGAGGTGGCATTTAAATCTCCAGGTTCGAAGCTTCTGCTGCCCTGCTCGCTGAGCTCAGGCACAGCTTTGCCTTCACTCCAGGCAGAGGAGCTGGCAGTGAGTGATCCAGCAGCTCCTCCTGCCGGCACTGCACCACCTCATTCCAGCTCAAGCACCCTGCCTGCTCGGGAAGGATGTGGGAGGACTGGATGAGCTCATCCGCCACCCTTGTCCAAATCCAGGCTTGGAAATCAGGTTGCTTGCTGCTATCTGAGCATGCAGAGACAGGGACAGCACAGGGAACAGGGAATGGGGCAGCAGAGAAACATCTGGGGCTCAGGGATGGCTTCCTCTGGCAGCTGGCAAGGCTGGAAGCAAATCCCTGCCCACTTAACGCTGCCCTCTCTTCAGTGTCTTCTCACCCCACAAACTCTCCACCAGTATAAACCAAACTGGTGTCCGTGTACCATGCTTAATTCTACAGTGCTGGTACCAGCTGCAGAAATCACAGCTCAACCCCCTTCACCCTCTCAGAATAACCCTTAACTGTGCCAAAACCATTCCACTTTTTGGTCCCGAGCACTAAGGTCACAGTTTTTACCCTGAATCTGAAAGCTAAGCTGGGTTTTATAGTATTTAACATCGTGCCCCACCCCTGGAATTGTTCAAGGCCAGGTTAGACGGGGCTTGGAGCAGCCTGGTCTAGTGGAAGGTGTCCATGGCCACGGCAAGGGGGTGGAACAAGATAATTTTATGGTCCCTTCCAATCCAAACCCTTCTGGGGATTCTATGATCAAGGCAAACCTTGCTACCTATGAAAATAAGCAGGAACCCCGGGCTGCAACCAGGCCTGCCCTCTCTAAATGCAGATAAGGAACTTGCACTGAACATGTATTAGGCTTTTGTCAAGAATGATGCAAGCAGGCAGAAATCAAGCCTGTTTTCCCACTCTTTGTTGGCACGGCAAAGTGACTAAGGACACGTTCCATTAGTCACCGGAGGGAGCAGATCGGGGCATTTCCACAGGATCTACAACAGAACGGTTTCACTTTCGCATCCCAAATGTCTGGCAAAGCTACTTCATGGCAAGATGAGAGTTCAGAAACAGGGGATTTCTCTGGGAGTGTCTTTTATTCATGATCCTCTTCCTCTACTGCTTTCCACTGAGGCTTTCATGAAGAACACGCCTTTTGTTTCTCACACTCTAATTTAACTCTACACTTCAATTTGTTCCATATGGGATCTCGCTGCTGGGCTACAGCCTCCCAAAACCATTTTGTCTGTCCCTTTCCATGACAGACACAGCCATGGGTATGTCTCTGTCAAAGAACTCACTCTCTCCATTAGGGCAGTGAGCAGCCTTCAACTTTCCCTGCACCTTGTATCTCACACCTGTTTGAGAACCAGGAGGACTTCACTGGCAGCAAGAGCAATGGGGTCAGGAGATAAAGCAGAAAAACCAAAGCAAGCCAGGAAAAAACAGAGGCAAGATCCCTGCCCCACCACGCCCCTCCAGAGCCCACCCCCTCCCCATGTGGATAAGTTTTAGAGGAATGGGTACTAACAGCCTGTAGCTCAAACTGTAGGGTGGGCTGGAGACCATCATCTGGCTGAGAGCAGACACAATGATCAGGATGAGGATGGGCATCAGCTGGACGAACAGCCCCAGGCCACCCTGAGGGAACAGAAGCACACAGTGGAGTGCCACCCACACACCTGGACAAGGACCCCACGGCACCGCTCTCCCTCCCTCCCTCTCAGTGCTCCAACACAATCTCCTCTCTCCTGCTTCTCACAGGGAGGAACCCAAAATAGCTGGGGGGCACCCAGCAGCCCACAGGACAGTGTGACTCCGAACGCCCAAACCCCCTGGCCCTTCTCTGGATGAGACAATGGGCAGAGGGGACTGCCGGGGGAACCCTGGGAGGGAATTCCAAAAGCCTCATGCCCACGCTTAGTTTTTGTAGAGCGAACTGGTGAGCAGGACAGGTTCTAGGGATGGCCTTCTCCCCTTTTCAGTGCTGGCTGGATGGAGGTAGCTCCCCCTCTCCCTCACCTCCTGAGCTCCCTCCAGTTCCACCTTTTTAAGCTTGAGAAAAAAATATTCAGGAAGCTCTTGCTTGTTTGTTTTTTACAATAATATTGGCTGTGCCCAGACAACAGCCATAACCCTGACCCCAGCTTTCTGTTCAGGGGGTTGGCAACAAGCAGGACTGTTTCACGAGCCAGCCACAGGAACCAGCTCCCAACCCATGTGTTGGGAAAGCCTCCAGCCTCCCGGATCCTGGCATGTTTTCCACTTACGTCGCCCTGGTGCTCCCGCCTGTCCTGCCTCTGGTGGTAGGTGTATCTCATCCTGCCATTGCTGTACACGTGAACGTTACCTGCAGGAAGAACAAAACTCTTACTCCATAGTCACGGTGTGGAAGGTGCTGCTGGCTGCCCAGGGAGGGACCACAGAAGGCAGCTGTGATCCGTGTCACCTGCTTCCAGGCTGGAACAGGAGTGTTCCTAAGGCGGCCTGAGTGCAGAGTGGGCACAGAGATCCTTCTGTAAGATTTTGCAGGATCATATGAAAACTCAGCTTGGAAGCGACCTCAGGAAGTACAACCTCCTGCCCAAAGCAGGGTCAGCTAGAGAGAGAGAACACCTTGCACAGGGCCTTCTCCCTTCTGATTGAATAATTAAAACCAGCTACAAACAGAAAGAATTCTGGTGTTTTTCCCACCCTGCACACAAAGCTCTTCCATGTCTTGTTTTAAATGTCAAAGCTACAGCTGCAAAGGGAGCCAGGCTGAGGGAGCAGCCCTCAATTCTCTCGGGACAGTGAGGAAAGGGAAAAAAAGGCTGAGCTAAAATAGCAACGTGCTGTTTTCGCAGGAGTAGCTTGGCCTCTCTGCCAGGCAGAGCATGAATGCTCCAAAAGGCTTCCAGATGCCTTTGAGAGGCATCGGTGTTGGGGTGTTCGTAGATTCCAGACAGGAAAGAGCTTCCAGAGCAAATTTTCTTAACTGAAACCAAATTATTTTTTTCAAGTTGGTCCACAGAGGTCAAAAAGCTCGGCATCCACTTCCAGTCAGATATGACTGGAGCAAGTAGAAAGGAGTCTTCCAAAATACTCTTATCCTGACATGGAATCTGTGTCTTTTGAGAAAGTAAAAGAACAGGTGCCCAGTTCCTTACTGCTCCCCAAGACATGGTCAGCACTGTGGACAGACAGGATGCAGATTTATTTTTCAATTCACAAGGTCTAAATTATGCTGCAGAAATATTATTTTCCTTTTTTTTTTTAATGGGACACAGGGGAGAGAAGGAAGTGGCCACTGATCTTGGAGAACCTGCTCCAGCTGCGTGGCAGAGCAGACAGAGATCAAGAACAAGGCCCAGGTGTTACCAGAGTTTGCCCTGATAAGAAGATTTAAATTCCAAAACCACCAGAAGGCAGAAAAGCTTTCCTCAAAACAGAGTTATTTTCACAACGACCCTCAAAACAAGGTGCTTTTTGTTCTAGCATTCAACCCAGCCTAACAGCAGCTGATGCTGCCAGCATGCCAACAAACACCTGAGGCTAGGAAAAAGTCCAGCTCTCATGGTTGCTGAGCTCTCCAAGATGAACAATTTAAGAAACTCGAGGTGTTGAGGCCACACGTGAAGGAGAACTCCCCCTCACCAAGCCCAGCAACCAATAAATCCCAACTGCACTGTTCCAATGCCAAAAGGATGAGGCCCCACTCAAGGAATTAAGGTTTAAGGTGCTTACTAGAAGGAAAACCACCCCCAAAGAACATGTTGAAGAGGTCCTCGGGGGAGATGTCAGCCTCGAAGCCGCGGTGGAAGTCCGCGTGGCTGTGTCCGTGCCGGGCGGGGTTCAGCTTCTCGTCTCCGAACTGGTCGTACTGCTTCCTCTTCTCCGGGTTGCTCAGCACCGCGTACGCGTTCCCGATGGCTGCAACACGGACAACGAGGCAGCAGTCAGCTCCTTCTCCCACAGACAGCCCTGCAAACTGCCAGGATTTGCCTTTCTCATCATACAACCCAAGAGTCTCAGCAACCCACGTCTTTGCAACAGGTACCTGGCACACGTCTCTGGCAAATCCAGACAGCAGGAAACCACACGCAGTGAAAAATTCCTTAATTAATTCAAATGAAGTTATGATATGACTGGCAAGGATTTGGTGCACGTCCTCAGAGAAACCCTTCAGCTGTAGGCAGCTGTGTAGGGAAATAAAATTTTAGTTGACAAATTTTATTCAAAAGTGGCACTAAGGGAATTCAATGTCAGAGCCTAAAACTAGAACTGCAAAGAATTTAAATATGGGCTAAATCCCTGAAAGAGACTTTAAAACTTTCCATAAAAGCTGCTAAGGAAACATTAGCCAGAATCTGCATCTGTCAGCTATGAGTTTCAGTATTTCCAGATGCCACAGGAAAGGTGCATAATTACAAGAACTGTTAACCTGTGCCTGTGAGGGTGGAAATGTACTGGAGCTAAACCCCTGCCAGGTCCCCAGGTCACTCTCCTTCCAGCCTCAGGAGTTTGAGCCCTTCTCCCAGAACGTCTGCCTGCCACCCTCCTATTTCTGTACTCACCTCTCGACACATTCCAGCTGCCCACCTCCCTCTGTACCAACCCACCCCAGGCCTCCCTGTGCTGCAAGGAGCCAAAACACCCATGGCAGCAGCTGCCTGGTGTGTAAAAGGCAGGGGCAGAAGGGATGGAAAAGGGGGATAACGTGCCCTTTTGGAGATCAGCTCCCAGATTCAACATTTTCCCCATGGTCAGATGGAGGTGTATGGTTTCCTCTTGGAGTGGAGATTTGGAGGGCAGAGGATGTAACATCAGTATACTCCTCCTCCTTGCTTATAATTAGTGCACCCAGAGCACACGTTTCTAGACCAGGCAGGGAAGCTGGTGAACAAGGACTGACTCAGGGTGTATCAACCACACAGCTGGGAAGAACAAGAGAAGCAATGACAACAGAGCAGCTCAAGGCTTGTTCACTGTCTGACTTGGTGCTGACAAAGCCCAAGAGACGCCTCACTCCAAAGCAGGATGTTAGCTCCAAGTAGCCAGGCTCAACGCTTTTTCCAAGAGCAGACAGGCAGTGATGCAGACCCGCCACGAGACAGCCTGCAGCCAGCTGGAACTGCACGCTGAGACACGGGCTCAGCACAGGACACAGCACCTTATCAGCAGCCACCGGGAAGGCGAATGCCAAGACTCCAGCTAATACATCAACGTAAGGAAAGATTAACTCATATCCTCACAGCAGGGCACGTTTCCCTCTTCACCCTCTGGAACCAAACAGCTGGACTTCAGCTCAGCTCAGGAGCTGAAGGACAGGAAGCCACGGAGGCAAGGCCTGGAGGAGATAACCCCGCAGTGGGGGATAAAGGGCACCTTGCTTAACGCTCCGCTTCTGGCACGTAACTCCTGACAAGGCCTTGGGCAAACATCATTATCCAAGATTACAGGTGAGGAAACCCGCCTTTGGCCACTGAGGGATCCAAGGATGAGCCGTGGAGCAGCAGCTCTGCCCAGGCAGAGCTGATACCTGTGTGCAGATGCTCCTTCATCTGCCCCCACACCAACACAGGCTCTCCTAGGCAGCTGGGGGTCAGCCACTATTTGCTAACACTTATCAGGGAAGGATTTAAGTCTTAAAAGGCTTGAATAGACCTTACCTAAGACTTTTACTGCTGAATTCGTGTCTGTGAGGAGCTCCCCTGAATACTGTGTCAGTACACTCACACCAGGCCAGCCCTGCTCCCTGCTCCAGCACAGGTCTCATGCATTTCACTCCCAAAATCAGACAGCTTTGGGGTGGAAGGTGCCTCAAAGACCCTCTCGTTCCACCCCCTGCCATGGCCAGGGACACATTCCAATATCCCAGCCTCCTCCAACCTGGCCAAGAAAACTTCCAGGGATGGGGCAGCCACACCTTCTCTGAGCAGCCTGTGCCAGAGCCTCAACACTGTCTTGAGTAAAGACATTCTTCCTAAAAAGTGGCCAGAATCAGACTATTTAAATGGCTTTCAAAGCAGTGCTGTACAACTGGCACCAAGGAGTTCTGTGTTTACCTCAATGACAATAATCAAACCTCCACAGCTTGCAGGGGGAAATGTGGTTATATGGTCCAAGCAACAGCATTTCTCTTGGAAAATTACTTCAGTTTTAAGGTATCTTATTACCCAGGAAACATCCCTGCTGCATTTGTAGAGACGCTCTGAGAACTGGGCTCCTTGCAGCAGAGCTAGAGTTCCTTCTCTGAGTTCTGGCTGGGCTCACTTGTATGGCTGCTGCAGTTTGCCCCTAGAAACTTCCACCCGGGATTTCTATCCACCAATCCCATCCATCAGCGGTTGGGTGTTTTCTGGAATGTTTCTCCTGAGGGGTTTGTGAACCCAACGGCTGCCTCTGGTGCTGCACAACTTAACTGGGTTAATCCTGACAGAATTCCCTCCTGAGCAGCGTGGCTGGAGGCTGGAGCAACACACAGGAAGGGCTGCTGGGAGAAAGAGAAGGAAGGCTTCTCCTTATCCAGCCAACAGAGGTGAATCCTACCCGTGCCAACCTGTGTTTATTATTTTAAGCTCATACTTTGCTCATGACACAACCAGCTCTGAAGGGAGACAACTTCACGCAGAGCAGCTTTAGCTCACTCTGCCTGACTCGTGGGTCTGTTTTTAAGGGTTCTCACCAGCCCAGCTCAGTCAGAGTCGGGGGCTGACCACAGATCTGGAGCTGGCTTTACCTTTGAACGCCTCCGTGGCCCCAGGCGCGTGGTTCTTGTCCGGGTGGAACTTCAGCGCCAGTTTCCTGTAGGCCTTTTTCAGATCCTCATCGGAAGCTTCTCTGTTCACTCCCAGAATTTCATAGTAATCTTTGCACTGCTTTACCCTGCCAAGGGAGAGGGGAGAAAACAGGGACACTGAGTTCCAGGAGGGAAAACCTCTTTGTCCTGAATGCTCGTCAGCTCTGAGACTCCTCACGCAGCATGGTTCCGATGGATGCTGCTCAGGGATCCCTGGATTACTCAGCCCTCGCTGCTCAGAGGGTGACCCAGTTGTTTTCACCGACTCACTCTGGCTGTGCCGGCATGACCGGCACGGAACGAGTCGGGCCAGTGGGGGTGGAGGGGCCTCTCCTCAGACCCACACAGGAATGCGATTGGCAAACAAACTTCACACTCATTGTGCTCACGTTCTGGGGGCTGTTTGGGAAGGACTACAGGACCTGAAGGATATTGGCCTTCACCCTCCCCCACTTTCTCCTCAGCTAATTCCCAGAGCTAAAACCTGCATCAGCTGAATTCCAGAGGAGGAAGGAGGGAGCTGCCCGGAGTGTGCAGCCCAGTTCTTCCTGGGCACACTCACAGCCCAGCCAAGGCTTCTGCTTCTCACGTGGTGAGCCAGAATCCAGCAGGCTGGGATTTTGGAGAAGTGGATGACATAACAAACATTCCTGCAAATCCCCTTGGAGCGGTTCTTGTGCAATTCAGGCCGTGCCCATAACCTTAAACAAAGTTTACCAAGTGACTGCACCTGCAGTTCAGTGCTTCAGCTTCCAGGATGGGCAAATGGGAGAAAGGAGTAAGGGGAAGCTTGAAACAGGGTTTGGAAAATGAACAGACCCAGCCAAGCTGCCTACCAGGGCTGCTGGAGCTATAAATGCTCCTGGGCATGTTCTTAATGCTATTCCATATGGTTCAAAGCTGAAATCTTTAAAATACTATGAAAAGCAGGAGGGTACCACGTAATAAAGTCAAACAAATGCCCACTGCGCACAAACCTCTTCACTGCATCCAGCTGGTCCTGAGTGTAGCCCTTGGGGGCCTCCCCTCCAGCCTCTCCGTTGGCCGACGGGAAATCTCCGCTCATTTTCCTGAACTGAGGGTTTGTGGACTCCCTGGATTGGGACTGGCCATTGGCCGACTGCTCGTTCTTGTTGAGTGACTCGAGCAGAACTGAAACGAGACAAACAGAAACATAGAGAAGAAAGCACCAAGCTCAACCTGCCCTTCCAGCTCTCCCATAAAGAGACCCCTCTTCACCTCTGCCACCGTTCCAAGACCCCCCCATCCTTCCTCAGGAAGACCCTCACCTTTCCTGCTGCTTCTCACCCAGGTGTGAGGGCTACCCCTGAAGATGTTCTGCTTCTCCCAACACACATAACCTCCATAAAAATCCCAGGACCACCCAGACAGACAGTCACAGCAGAGCCACAGCAGTTCAGCAAAGCAGTGCGTGTCCTTGTCCTTTTTTCCCTTCCATCTCTCCTGGACAGCAAAGCATGTCCAAATTTGTCCTCTAACAAACAACATTTATCCTCCTCAAACAACATTATAAAGTGTATTATTCTTTATCTCCTGCCTTTGAGAGCCTACAGTGCTGGGGAAGTGAAGTGATGACGCCACATCTTTAGAGAGCTTAGAAAAATAATTCCGTGGGCTGCCAATCCCACAGGGACACTCCCCTTTTGGGGACAGAACTGCAGTGCTGATGGCTGCCAGCTCCTCACACGAGTCACAGGGGCACTTTGTTCTCCTGTCTCTACCTATGGATTCGGAGCAGCTGTGAGAACCATCTTCCCTCTCAATTGCTGATGTGGATAAATTCACTTTCCCTTTTCTTTTCCTCCTTGCAAGGCTCAGGCACTGTCTTCCATCCTCTCCAGCCAAGAGGGGACAAACATGCAGGCCTAGTTTAACCACACAGGTGACACAATGCAGGGACACTCCAAGCATCTTTCCATCGTGCGTTTCCCTGGCAGCTGGATAGCACCATCTTTTAAAACTGTTTTTCAAACCAAGCATCAGACTGATTTCTTCACCCCCATTAAAAAGAACAGGCACACACACTACAGTGAAACCCAGCCAAGGGTATTTACACAGGCCCCAGTATCCTGAGCTTGCAGTCCTTTATCCAGACCCTAGCACTGGGAAGGACGTTCCACCTCCTCCCACGGATTGCACATTGCAGACCTTGCACTCTGGGGGCATCATCTTCTTTAGGCAAGTGCAAACAAAACTTGCAGGCCAAGAGATGAGCCAAGATACCCTATCTGGCCCCAGAGCTTGGAAGGGCAAGAAAAATCCACTTGGTTATCCAAAAGCCAATACAGGATGAAGGATAAAAAGGACAGTGGGCTAAGGAGCAGTAACTCACTGAATGAGCTTTTGGGCTTGGGAGCTTCACAAATTTAAAAAGAATTTATTTTACAAAAATAAATCCTTCCCTCCCTCATATTCACAACACTCCAGTGCTCACTGAATTATAGTCTTGGGTTTTGCTCCTTCCAAACCTGGAGCAATCTGCCAGGTGATTTTAAATTTCACCTCATGAGGCCGTTCCCCCACCTACCCCCCTTCCTGCTGCTTTGGGCTTAGTTCCCTACAGCGTACCAGGAGATTCTGATCCCAGAACAGTTTTGGTTGGAAGAGATTTCAAAGCCCATCCAGTGCCACCCCTGCCATGGGCAGGGACACCTTCCACTGTCCCAGGCTGCTCCAAGCCCCAGTGTCCAGCCTGGCCTTGGACACTGCCAGGGATCCAGGGGCAGCCCCAGCTGCTCTGGGCACCCTGTGCCAGGGCCTGCCCACCCTCCCAGGGAGGAATTCCTCACCAATATCCCATCTGTCTCTGCCCTGTGGCAGTGGGAAGCCATTTCTCCTTGTCCTGCCACTCCAGTTGCTGATGAAATCCCTCTTGAATTTTCTTTATAGCCCCTTCAGACCCTGGAAGGAGCTGTGAGCTCTCCACACAACCTTCTCCTCTCCCGGCTGAGCAGCCCCAGCTCTCCCAGCCTGGCTCCAGAGGGGAGGTGCTCCAGCCCCATCAGCAACTCAGTGGCCTCCTCTGGCCTCTCTCCAGCAGCTCCACATCTTTCCTGTGCTGGGCCCCAGGGCTGGAGGCAGCTCTGCAGGTGGGTCTCACCTGAGTGGGGCGGAGAGGCAGAATTCCGCCCTCCCCTGCTGCCCAAAGCGCACTTCCCAAACCCCACCACAGAAATCCACAGATGGCCATGGCTCAGTCCCATTTTGCCCTACAGCCCCAATCCTGTTGCTTTTTGCATCCTGAGTGCAGCCCCAGCACAGCACAAATTCAGGGATTACTGAAGCAGAGTGTGCAGAATTCAGCTTCAGTTCTGCCAACTCAGGTCCTCTCCAGCACATGCCATGGAACTCTTTTCCTCCCTTATTAGCCAACATCTGCCCAACTTCGGATGAATTTCCCCCCAACTCCCACTCAAAGGCGACCAGTGTGTGACTGTGCCTCCGCCAACATGCCCTGACACAGATTTTTGCTGCAATCTCCTTGCAAAACCCTTCCCTGATCTCGAAAATCCCAGCCAGGGTCACAGATTGCAGCACAGGCTGCGCAAGGGCCATGTCACTGAGTGTTACCAAACCCCGTGTAACTCCCGGGAAAGAGATGTCCCAGGAGCTCCACAGGGACCCAGTGACCACCGTGGGATCTCTGGCAGCATTCCTCAACTCCAGACCCAGCAAAGGGTCCTTGGATGAGAAACTTGGTTGGGTCTGGCCACAAATTAGCACGTTGTGTTTAACATTAACCTGCCCTGCTGCCCCCCCGGCCTCTGCCTTCCTCCAAAAGTCACTTTTCCTACCCAGTAATTTCACCAAAGTATAAATCCTGAAGGAAAGGGAGGGTAGGAAAACCACACCAGATGCACAACATGCTGTGTTTCACGAAGGGGGAAGAGGCCTGGTGCAACCAAAAAGAGGATTACAGGAAGCCTTGGGACAAACAAGCCGCAAAGCTCAGCCAAAGAATCCAAACTCAGATGACGTCAGAGCAAAAAAAAATTAAACCTACAGCCCTTTGCATAAAATTCTGCAATGTAAGAACGTGCAGGGAAAGAACTGTGTTTGGCTGCTTTCACAAACCACATCCCATACTAACTAAAGCTTCCAGGAAATTAGAAAAAAATTCATAAACCTGGCAGAAAGTCTTCAAGGAGGATTATTTTGTTACATGTGTGAGAGTGTGAGCTCAGCCATGGCCTGGCTGTCTGCAAACAGTGAGAAATTGCTGGAGGAGGAATAGGTGAGGGAGAGGAGGAATATGATGAAAACAGGAGGGAGAGGAGGAGGAGAGGGAGAGGAGGAGGAAAGGAGGAAGGATGAGAAGGAGAGGACGAATAAGAGAAAGAGATGAGGAGGAATAGAGAAATAGGAGGAGAGAAGGAATACAAGGGGGAATGCAGGAACAGGAAGGAGAGGAATAGGAGAGGGAGGGGAGCAATGGGAGGAGGAGAGGAACAGGAATAAGAGGAGGAGAAAAACAGGAGGAGGAGAGGAATAGGAGAGAAATAGGCGGAGGAGGAGGAAAGGAACAGAAGGAGGAGAGGGACAGAAACAGGAGAAAAGGAATAGGAACAGGAGGAGGAGAGGAAGAGGAAGAATAGGAAAGGAGGAATAGGAGAGGGAAAGGTGGAATATAAGGAGATTAATAGGAGGAGGAGAAGAGGAGGAATAGGAGAAAGAGTGTAATAGGAATAGAAGAGGAGTACGAGGAATAGGAAAGGAGGAATAGGAGGAGGAGAAGGGCTTTTCGCAGCCCCCCGAGAACTTCTCACTCGCCTTGCCAAGCTCCTTCCCTCCCCTCAGCGCTGCTCCACCAGCAGCGGGTGTTGTGCCCTCGGCTCCAGGGTCCCACAGCAGCGCGGAGCCGGGGAGCCGGTCCCCCTTCCCTTCCCGGCCCCCTCCTCACTGGGAGCCCCCGCTAAAGACAGAGGCCGCGGGCCGACGGCAGCCGATCGCAGCCCGTCGGTACCCGGTCCCAGGCGGTACCCGGGCTCAGGGGATACCCGGACCCAGGCGGTACCGTAGCCCGAGACCCCAGGGCACCCCCCGGGACCCCCGAGGAACTCGCTTTCCCGGCGTGCCCCGCGCGCACTGCGCAGGCGCGGTGAGGGTGAGAGGTCAGGCCTGGCGGCGGCCGCTCAAGCTGCACTCCCCCGGGCCCCCCGCCGCGCCCCCGGCCCGGGGCTCACCGCGGACCCGCTGAGAGGGGTACAAGCGCTGCGCCTTCTCCAGGAAGCGGCGGGCCTTGTCGGGCTGGTTGGCCTTGGCGGCGGCCAGCGCAATACCGATGCACCGCTCCGCCTCGTCCCGGTTCGACTCCATGGCGATGGCGGCGGCGGCCGGGCGGGGGGGCGGAGAGGCGGACCCGGGCGCGGATTGATGACGTCACAGAAGCCTGCCCTCAGCGGGGCGGGGCCGGGCCGGCGGAGTTCCTTGGGAAGCCGGGACGGGAGAGGGAGGGAGCGGGATTTTGGGGGCTCCCCGGGGGCAGCGGGAGGGGAGCGTCCCGTGCAGGGGACGCCAAAGGGCCCCCCAGCATTCTGCTGCCGGAGGGGGCTCAGAAGGGAAGGATTAACCGCTTCAGGAATTCCCTCAGATTAGAGTCCTCCTCCTTATCGAGGTTCCTGCCCTTGAAACAGGTCCTGGCTGCAGGGACCGTGCCCAGGAGGGGCTGAGGCTGCTCGGGGCCGTTTCACATTCAGCCGCACGAGGGACGGCAGGAACAGCCTCCGCTCCAAACGGGAGAATTCAGAGACAGGTGACAGAGTCCTGAAGGCTGCCGGGGGGAGCAGGCAGGAGACACGGAAGAAGAGCTGCAGCCAGAAAGGGCCAAACCTGCCCTCACACAGTGGTCTGTGGGGTGTGACAGCACAGGAACCCAAACCACCCCAGAGGAGCGGGTTCTGGCTGGGAAACGAGGGAGGGGAGGAAGATGATTCTAGGTGGAGTGATCAGGATTAATACCCCCGTATGAACCATGGAATCCTACAATGGTTTGGGCTGGCAGGGACCTTAAACCCACCCAGTGCCTCCCCTGCCATGGGCAGGGACACCTCCCACTGTCCCAGGCTGCTCCAAGCCCCAGTGTCCAGCCTGGCCTTGGGCACTGCCAGGGATCCAGGGGCAGCCCCAGCTGCTCTGGGCACCCTGTGCCAGGGCCTGCCCACCCTCCCAGGGAGGAATTCCTTCCCAATATCCCATCCACCCTCTGGCAGTGGGAAGCCATCTCCCCTTGTCCTGGCACTCAAGGCCCTTGTAAATATTCCCTCTCTGTGTTTCTTGTCACCTCCTTCAGGCACTGGAAGACCACAGTTAGGTCACCCTGGAGTTTCTCTCCAGGCTGAACAATCCCAGCTCTCCCAGCCTTTTCTCATAGCAGAGCTGCTCCACCCCTCTGATCATCTTGGTGCTCTTCTCTGGACCTGCTCCAGCAGCTCCAGGTCCCTCCTGTGCTGGGGAAGGAAAGTATTCCAGGAGTGATTTATCCCCTTTGTCTTTCCAGCTCTGGAAAGTCACGGGGGTTTTTCCCCATCTGGGCCCAGCCCCAGCCTTGGGTGAAGACCTGGAGCAATGCAGAGACAGAGCCAGGTTGTTGTGAGCAACATCTTTACATGGTATTTTACAGAGGACAGCACCCGGCAACCAACGCCTGTCAGCTCCTTCCCGGGACAAGTCCCCATGGAGAGGGCTCTCCATTTAGGAAATTAATTAGGGAGCTCCTGCAGCAGGATGCTTGTGCACAGCAGGAAGGGCAGGAGAGCCAGTTGCTCCACTGCTTTTAGCTGCTCTTCCCCAGAGGCAGCACCTCTGCCCCCGTGCAGCACGGAGCTTTTGGCTGGCTGAAATCCTGGTCTGGGATCCAGGAAATCCAGGAATCGCACGGCTTTTCTGAGGAGCAGTCTGAGAATCAAAATAACCCCCATGCCCTTTCTTCATAGCATTAAAGAGAGCTGCTTCTGGGCCCAGCTCTCGAGCAGGGCACACCACGCTGCGGAGGTGGTGGCAGTGAAAGTCCTTTCCCTGTTCCTGAGAGAGAGGAATACTGAGGAGCCAGCAGCAAGCAAATACAACAGGCGTGGATTTCTAACTCGGATTTACAAAACCCTCCTGTTCCAGACAGCCTGGACTCTCCCGAGCCTGGTGCCACCTCCCAGTGCCCACGGGCTGTCAGGGCTGCTCCAGGGAATGGGGGTGCTCCTTCCTGACCCCCCTACTGCTGCTTGGGAGCTGTGAAGTCCCACGCTGTCTCCTGGGCACACTTCCACATGGCCCTCATGAGCCGGGTGAAGCCCATGTCCTTGGGCTTCTCCAAGCCCCTCATCAGCCGCTGCTTCATGATGGCAACAAACTCCTTGTTGCTCAGCTCCCCGTTCCCTGTGAAAAGGAGGAAAAATAATCAGAGATCCACCAGCAACCTCCTTGAAATGATAACTTTAAAGGGCAGCAGCCACGAGTGTCCTTTCCTGCAGAGACTAAGACCACATTTGGCTCTCACCTCCCAAAATACCCTGCTGAGCAAGGGTTCCTGAGCCACAGAGTTTAAATCCCAACCCTGTGGATGCTTGCAGGACGCAGAAAAGCAAATGCAAATCAAATGTTCGTGTCCTCACAGGAAACACTGCTTTAAGTGATTTAGGAAATTATGGGTGCACAGATTTTTCTTAATGGAGTAGAAGGAAAGGCTTGTTGATCTGATGAATGAGGTTATGGAGAATGCTGCCACTGGGCAGCAAAATTCCAGCAAACTATCAAGGGGTGACCAAAATTCCCTCCAGTACTGCAGGTTTTTAATGTCTCTAAACACTGATGGAATGAAAACAACAAAATAATAATGAAAACAAGAGATCTGTGCCTGCTTTTCTACTTGATTTCTTCCTTGGGGGACTCCTCTGGCAACCAGAGTCTTTCCCCCCAAAGATTTGCTACCAAAATATTTAGGAGATTCTCCTCTGAGAGAAGGCAAACGGGGAATATTTGGATACACTTCAGCACGCCCTAATCTCCAGCCTGATCATCTGGCTTGAAGATTGTATCAGAACAGTGGCAGTGAAGCACAGAGGAAAATAAAACAGGAGACCTTAGAAAGGTGCAAAGGAGCAGGTGGGGCTGAAAGCGAGAGGGCAAACAAGGAATAAAATAATGAAATGCATTTTTTAATGTTCGTACTTATGCACCAGTGCTGCCACTCAGAGCTGCCAGATGCTGGTGACTGTGCTGGAGAAGCAGGGTGCCAGCCAGGACTCTGATTTTGCCTTGGCAGTTTTGGGCAAATGCAGAAGTTCCAAGTCGGAATCGCTGCCATCTGGCAGAGACTCCAGTAACTCCCATTAAACCAAGCCAGGAGTGCTTCCGTGTGGCAACAACTACCCCGGAGCACTCGCATCCTCTGCAGAGCCACGAGCTTCCCAGCAGGGCACAGAGCTGACATTAATTAGTTAAAAATTAAGCTGACATTTGTCTAGGACACTTTGGAGAGAAAGCCCCAGACCGGCTGTTTCCAACACTGGAGCGCAACAGCTCATTTTGTTAAACAAACTGGAGTTCTGGGGCGGAAGGAAGGAGCAAAGCGTGCACACCAAACCCTCCCATCCATGCTCCAGGATCCACATCTCACAAGGTGGGTACATTGGATCCCCTTCCCAAAAGGGCGGGCATCAGCACAGATCCGAGGACAAAGAGCCCTGTTCCCCTGGACTTCTCCCCTGGACTGACTCTCCCGGCCCAGCTGAGGTTGCGGTGCTCACTCACCGTCGCAGTCGAAGAGCGCGAACACCACGTCGCACACGTGGTCCGAGAGCTCCACCTTGGCCACTGTCCTGGCCACCTGCTGCATGGTCACTGCAACAGAGGGAGGGCACAGGGTCACAGAGGGGTCAGGATGTGCTGGCCACAGCGGGAGGCTCCTGTTCCTCCCTGGAAAATGGCCTTTGTGTCTTCAGAGAGGCCTGGAATAAGCTCGACCAACGAGGCAGCTCCTTCTGACAGCGTTCCAAAGATGATACTTTATCAAGCAACTATCCCAGGAGGCTGGGAATTACAAAAACTGCTTTTCCTGATGCAACCAGTAATTGCTGAATGAACCCACCCTCCCACAGGGAGCACACCAGGTTAACCTTGCAATAAAATAAAGAGTTGTAAGGAGTATTTCCCTTTTCTCCCCACATCGGCAGCAGAGAAGTGAGCAGGAGCTTTATTCCCACTTTTCAAAAAGGGCAATCCAGGAGCTGTCAATCTGGAAGGGTTAGGCAGTTGATTTTGCTGCACAAATGGGAGGAAAAAAAGCCCTCACTAGGCTGGTGTGAGTATTTAAATTGCTTCCCTACAAAGCCTGACCCAAGGAAATGCCATCCCCAGCAACTGGGATCAAAGCTTAGCTGTGAAGTAAGGGAAAAGAGGGAAGTGATGCACCACAAAACCAGACTGAGACCAAAAACAGCCTCTGCTTTCCTCCACAGCATCCTTATGCGTTTCTGCACCCCCGGTCCTTCAGGAATTTTGGAGAGTTAAGTGTGTCAGAAAGGAAAAAATAATCATCCAATATAGACCGTAACTGCATTAATTACAAACTGCATAGAATATTTCTAATTGGATTTTTTTTTTTATGATTGTTTACATTATTGGTACCTTCCACCCCATTTCTGCTCCCCTGAGTGAAATTTGGGGTATTCCGAGAGGAATTCACAGCCACCATCAGGTCATTTTCCCCACAAAACCACTCCTTTTACTAAATAATGCAGGAGAAAATTGAAATTACACATTATCTATATGTGAAACATATATAATCTCAAGTAGGACCCTGCTTTTCCCACGTAATTATTCTTCTTGAGTGAAATTCCTTTCCTCCATGAGTGATGTAGCTCCAGTCAGCAGTCATTACTCTGTATTTCCTCAGACAGCAACACCAAATTGCATTTAATTTGTTGTAAATGTACAACTTCTCTCAAGGTGCCTCACCTCCATGCCATCCTCCCCTCCTGGTGCCCTAGGTACCCTATTGCTGTAGCCTTCCATGTAAAGAAAAAAAGTTAGAATGATTTCCTAGATCACAGAATTCCAGAATGGTTTGGGTGGGAAGGGACCTCAAAAGCCCATCCAGTGCCACACCAGCCATGGGCAGGGACGCCTCCCACTGTCCCAGGCTGCTCCAAGCCCCAGTGTCCAACCTGGCCTTGGACACTGCCAGGGATCCAGGGGCAGCCCCAGCTGCTCTGGGCACCCTGTGCCAGGGCCTGCCCACCCTGCCAGGGAACAATTCCTCCCTAACACCAAATCTAAATCTCCCCTTTCAGTTTAAAACCATTGCTCCTCGTCCTAAGCCCTTTAATTGTAAGTCATGGTTTTGTGCTGAGATTTCACCCCCTCCTTCCATCTCTGCAGGGATTCTCCTGATCCCTCCTCTCCTATTTATTTTTCACGGCCACAGTTTTCCCAGCTGGGACTTGTACTCACAGCCACCAGTTCCTGCTTCCTCTCCTATTAATCCAACTGGGCAAGTGTCAGCTCCATCCCATCATTCTTTCTCGATGCCAAAGTGACTTCACAGGGGCTGCATGACTGTGCTGTGCTCTGTTAGAGCTGTGCTGGTTTTTAAGGAATCATAGGCAAGGGGGAAAGCGTCTCCACTTTCCATTTCCAAGCACACACTCCAGACTACAAGGTAGCTCGGGGAATCAAATAAAATTGAAGTAAACCTGCTGGAGTAATTTCTTTACCATTTCACACAATGAAATAGGTGCTGTCTGGGGAACATCTCTTCAAACAAAGCCTGTCCAGGTTTGGGGTTCTGGGACAGAAATTTTCCTGGATTTCATACCATCAAAAATGAGTTCCACATTTCTGTCTTAAAAAGTTTCTAAAATTTCATGCATTGGTATCTCCCACTGGTTCCTTTAATGAGCCATCTGAGTTATTTTATGCAAGTTTAGTGTCTGACACAGTTATCCTTTTTTTCCACTCTGATTCCCAGAACTGCACCCTGAGCAATGCCTCACTGAGTGCCTGCAAACGGAGCTTCGCTCCAGGCCAGAGCCTCGCCAGATGGCAAACTTCACTTTTTCCTCCAGTTTGAGATTAATCACACATTTGGCCAAAACAATGGACAGCTGGGCTGCTGCCTTTGTTTTCCAAACTGGCACTCGGAGTGATGGGAGCAGAGCTCCCTGCCCTGGGCCATTCCAGGATGGAAAGGCAGGACACATGTGTCTTGGGCTCCCAGAAATCAGTCTCACGTTGATGCCCAGGTTTCATTTCAGGGCTCCCAGTGTGAAATGTTGGATGCTATCACTGACAGCAGAGCTACCAAAATCTGTTTAACTTTTTACAAATCATTTGCATGAGTGCGTGCTGGAACACCCGTGCAGGAAAGAGATGGATAAGCCTTATGCAATCCTGTGGGCACAGCACATTTTCCTTTGTCTCCTCAAACCGTGAGGCTGCAGCTGAGCAGAAGCTGTTTTGACATCAAAGGGCACATGACAGAAAGTCATGGAGATCAGGGAGAAAAAAGCAGAGCTCCCAGACCAAAGGCAGAGCCAACCCCGTGTTTGTGCAAATATCCGCAGCCCTAAATATGTAAAGGAAGGAAATTCCTTGGAGAGATCCCAAACCTGACTGCAGGTGGCCCAGGGCAAGTGGCTGTAGGGGATCCTGTTGGATATGGGGGTCTCCAGAGACCCCTCACAAGTCTTCCCCTCCCAACCACCAGCACTGCCAGTATTCCAGAGGAGCAATCCCAGCTGTGCTTCCAGGAGGAATGACTTCTTCCGTCCATCTCCAAGGCAGAGCAAAGCAAGCAGCAATTCCCTGACTGCATTCCAAGCTCACCTCTGCCTCCTTCCCGATTCCCTGTCAACTCTGCAGTCGTTTCAAGCAGCATAATTCAAACAAAATGATTTATTGAACCTCTCCAGGGCTCCAGCCCTGCTCCAAGCACGGATCAGCAGCAGGCTCAGCTGTCTCCCCGTGCTTTGGCCCATCCATGCCTTGCCCTGAGCCCCAGAGGAGTTATCCTGTGGCTCTCCGCCAGGAGAAGGGCTGCTTGGAAAGCCTGGCTGCCCACAGTGCCAGGAAAAGTGCAATTCACACCCTCCTGAAAGGGGAATAAGCACCAAATTCAGTTCCTGTCCTGCTTCCAGCTGTGAGCCCAGGCTGGGGAAGTCTTCTAAGGAATGCTTGTGATTTAGGAGAATGACAGCTATTATGTTGCTGGGAAAATGAAAGATGGGCTAACAAATAATCTGGGTGTTTTTAAATGGGTCATTAAAATACAGGTTTATGATCCTTTTTAGAAGAAGAACCGACTTTAGCTCAGCACAGAAAACAGGCTGTCAAGCTCTGGCTGTTTGGTACCAGCCATTTTTTCCCCTCTGAAATTTTAAACAGCCCTTCTAAAATCATAATAATGTTTGCTGCATTGTTAGCAGCAAATTATTACACAAACTAACCTCTTCCTAGTCCCCATCCCAGGAGTAATTTTTACATTTGTTAGTTTGTAACAAGCAACCTTGTGAAAGCTTGACTTTTGGGAGGGCACACCCCATTTATGGTTTATTTGATTTAAATCTGGTTCCTGCCCAAGAAAGGTTCCCTTACCCCAGCCAAACACTTCCAGTTCAGTGTCTGCACGAGCTCATTAATGGCACTTAATTAAACAGCAATCACACTGATTTACCAACTGCATACAGACCTAAATTCAGCAAAAATGCATATTCCATGACAGGACAATGCTAATTTCCTGTAGGCACTGAGTAAATTGGATTTGCTGGGCTATTATCTCCTCTGGGATGCTGCTCAGAGCAGCAGCAGCACACCCAGACTTGGTATTTTACTTTTAAATGAAAGAAAATCCTATCAGGTTCTTTTAAGTCTTATGGTAGTGATGATCTAAACCAGAGAGTACAGATGATTTACCCCCAAAAAAATTTAAGATGAGAAGGGCTGCTAACACACACAAGAAGAGATGTGACACGTTTGTTTCCCTCTGCAATTCCACTGCCCCAAAACCTATGCCTTAATATTCCCACAACAGCAGCAGCTGGAATAGCTGATTTCCACATTGTTTAATTCTGCAGCTGCCTAAATAAATCAGCTTTAACTTTGTAGTAGACAAGAATTTCCACTAAGCCTAAAAATCTTTTAATGAGTTTGCCATCTCTTTTTTATACTCTCAGTCTGTTAACCAAAAAAAAAAATCTATCTTAAAAAAATCTAGAAGAGCAAAGCACACACTTGTGATGGATCCTGGCAGCAGAGCAGGACTTTGGTTTGAAATACATTTGGGGGGTTTTTTGCCCTTTTTTTCTTTTACAACAGCATGTCAGATCTAAGAACATACCTGAGACAGACCAGCTCAGAGAAGGAAACATGATGAGGAGGAGCAGAGTATGGATTGGTGGGATCAATAAACCACATTATTACCAAGGTCCCCAGGAAACACCAGCTCTGAGGTTTATTCAGCCCACTCCTCTGGACTGTGGGTTATCTGAAACAGAGTCTCTGGACAGACTTTAATGCTCAGTCTGGGATCCCAGTGGTGTTCCAGTGCTCCCCCTCTTTCCATCCACCAGCACTCCCAGGAGCTCCAAAGGTGTTTGCCCCTGCTTGGACTTCCAATCAGAAATGCAGCATCCAGCCCTTATTTCTAGGCAAAGTCTCTGATTTTTGAGCAAAGCTGAAACAAAACAAGGGTTGAGCAGTTCCTACCACCAGCCCCACTGCTGGTGTGCCTCTGCCACATGGACCAGAGACCTTCACAGAAGGTAAGTCTGCAAGAATTTTTTTATGCTCATTTTGGAAATCTTTTATACAAGGAGAAAAGAAGGTCACTTCAGAAGATGGGGATGAAGAAGAAACACTGGTGTCCCTGGGACCTGGAGCCAGAGCATGTGGCACACTTATCAGGTCACCTTGCCTCTGCACGCAGCAGAATGGGCCTGCTGAAGGTACCGCCATGCAATCACTGCTTCCTCATCCATTCAGGCTACATTCAGCCTTTTTTCTGCCTGTACCTCAAACTGTGGAAGTATAAAACCTGAAATCCCTCTTTATGCGTGGATGTACCGAGCTAAGCACCTCATTACAGGGAGGAACTGCAGTTTGGGTACACTTTTAACCTATCAGCCTGGGCTTGTTTGACATCTTCCCAACTCCAAAGACACGGCATGAGTTGTGCTCCCTCAGGTTTTCAGCACCTGAACATCCCACAGGTTTTAATACCTTTATCAAGAGAAGCTCCAGCCATGTGGTAGAAGCTCAAAGCCGTGTCCACGTCATTTATGTTCTTCAGAAAAGTGAAGAAGTTCTCCACTTCCTCAAATGTGAGCCCCTAGGACAGAGAAAAGACACTCATGTGGTGATGGGAAACGGAGATCAGGGACAGTGCCTGGAAATGACAAAGTGACTCATTGGCCCAAAGTTGTAGCCAGAAGGGAATTCATCTGCACACTCCAAAAACTCAGCCTTGGCACTTGAGGATGTGAGTTGTGACCTGTACTTTTGTTCCCCTCCTGCTTCACTCCTGGCCCCCACCAGTCCTGCAATGGGAGGGGACTGAAAACCATTTCCCAGGTGAGGGGGGACACCACCAGCCTGTAGTTGGGGTGCAGGAGACCACTGCAAACAGGTGAACTTATAATGTTTTTTGAAGCCTGCACACTTGCAATGACAATATGAAACAGTCTGTGCACTGCAAGGTCTCTCCCAAGAGACTCAGGGATCCCTGGGGGCGTCCATGTCTTCTTACCCAGTGTGACAGAAGGTGACACTGCAAAGCACAGAGGTGTCCCAGTTTGCTTTTCTGCTGGAGGCAGGATCCCTGTCTGCTCCACTTACCTGGGCCAGGTGAGCGTGTACTCGGTGAGTGCCGACAGCCACGCTCTGGGATAGTCATGGAAAACATCCTGAGATCCCCAGGAGAGGAAGTGCTGATGAGCACAGCTCTGGGAACCCCACCTGGATACACGACACCTGATCTTATCAACCTGTTCAGCTCCAGCACAACCACAGCAGTGCTGGGACAAGAGCTGGAGCCTCCAGCTCCTCCAGCACAGCCACGGCATGGAGCCGAGGGAGGAGGTGAATCATCACCACAGTAATAACCACTCAGACTCCCTCTCTGGGAGGGAGAAATCAGCTTGTCAAGAGCAGTTCAGGTTCAGGCTCCTCCTATCCTGCCTGGCACAACAGATTGATAGAGCAAGATACTAAAATTCCTAACTGCAGAACACGGCACAGTTCCACGATCTGGATGTGTTCAGCAGGTACTGTCAAATATAAATTTACACAATCTGCTGTAACTCTGCTTGAACAACCTCTAATCAGGGAAGAAGCCACCAATCTTTTGAAAGATAAAGAACATTTTTAAGGCCTTTCCACACAGACATTTGCAGCTTGTTCCTATCTTTGCTGTGAGTATGTGGCACTGCACCGATGATCTACGTGTGCACTGACACATGCAACAGCAGCTTTGCCAGCCCTGGATTCGTGGATCTGGGCCAAAAAGGATGAGATGGCAAAATGGGAGAGCACATGTGGACAACAGAGCTGACTGAAGAGAGAAATCCCTGGTGTCTCTGCAGGGAGCTTTCCTCAGATGTTTGCCTGCTCCTCTTCCCGAGAGGAACGCTAGGATGCGCAGGACAATTAAATTAAATACTGTCCTAGGAAAAAAATAATCCACTAAATCAGGTACTTCTGCAGGAAGCACTGCAAAGATCCCTCTGTTTTGTACAATGGTTCTACCAGAGAAAATATCTTTGCAATTATCACAATGCCTCCCTGCCTGGGAGCAGGGCACTGAAAGTGCAGAAAGCCGGGAGGAACCACGAGGTGTGTGGCCACTTCCAGGCCAGCAGAAGACGCTGTGCTGTGATCTGCCTGCTCTGTTTGGGACATCTGAGGTTTGTAGTGTTCTGAACAAAGAGCCATAAGCCTCGTATTTTCCTGGAATTCACAAAATGGCAGACGCCAAGGGAAGCAGCACTGCTGTCTGTGCAAAATGGACCCTTGTTTGGAATCCTAGCATGGTTTGGGTGGGAAGGGACCTCAAAGCCCATCTCATTCCACCCCCTGCCATGGGCAGGGACACCTTCCACTATCCCAGGGTGCTCCAAGCCCCGTCCAACCTGGCCTTTGTGGTCCTTTCATCAGCTGGAAAAGCAAAACCAGTGACACACGTGTATCCTACAAATCTTGGCTTTCATGTGAACAAAACCACTGAACGTCTATAGCAAGAATACCATCAGTATTATGAAATTTAGTATTTTTTTGAGGAATCCTATAGGTGAGACTGGCATCAGCATTAACTCTATTCCACAGAATAAAATAAAAATAAAATAAAAATCAGAGACTGGGACAGCCTCAGACAAATCAACAGATGAATGATCACGTCTTTCAAGGCATTTGTAGCTCCAGCTGTTGATTCATAAGCCGAATCCCTTCATCACCCAAGTAATCCTCACAAAACATAAGCAGGGAGACTCCAGAAGCACTTAACCTGTTTGTAACACAACAGCTCAAACACCTCCTGCAAAAATTAGGGCTTTTCACCTGGGAAGCCAGGTGTTTCACCTCACTGCCACCCCCTGCCATCTCCGCAGAAAAATATCCCAGCCAGCTCCCAAAGCATGTGTAGAAGATTACATGAACCACGAGTTTCTGAAGAGACAACTTGGCTTTCCTAGCAGTTAGGGGGGCATAAACCAAGTGATACCTTGCTTGTGAATATTACTGATGACTCGGGTCCTTTTTACTAGGAGAAAAGCAGCTGTGTAAGTACAACTTGAGGAGGACAATCATAAGCAACGTTAAACAAAGCAGAGTGTGGCAGCTCTGCTGAATAGGCTAAGTTCACCTACCCAGGGGAGGATGGGATTTTTCCTCAAGAAAAATAAAAATAATGAAAGCAGATTAGCAATTAATACAAGAAAACTTACCACTCCCAAAAGCAGGAATGCAGAATAACAGCACTGGAAAACAGCTAAAGATTAGATTAAACCCAGAGTTTTATCGTTTTGGAGGCGGACAGGGTTGCCTTGTGCAGCCAAGGTAATTGCATCAGACAAGGAAGACAAGGTTTGGCACATTCCATAACAAAGCTCTCACAAGGGAACTGCACTTCCAAGGGAAAGCCTTACTGGGTGAGTTTGAGACAGTTTCTGGGCATTTCATCCTCAGCAGTGTAAGGAATCATGAATTTTCCACCAATTCTATTCCTTGCAAATATAATTTTTTTTGTCCTATTGCCCATTTTCTCTCCTTGAAAGGCCTTGGAATAAAGGAAGATAAAGACTTGCTCCGATTCTGGCTGGCCGTAAATAGAAAGACAGTCTGGCTGATTTGGGGATGAGGAATAAGGTAAGAACAAGAAGTTCTTCCTCTGGCACAGATGTCAGGGTCTTGGCTTACACATGAAAGGAAGAAAACATCTGCTGTAGGAAACCTTCCAAAATAAATCCCTCTGCCTCTTTTCTCATATATCCAGCTACTGTTCAGTAGTATCTATACACACATACATACATACATATATACACCCCAAAAATCACAGGAAAAGAATCAACAATTTGCAAGCTTTAACAACAGAGCTGATATTTTGTATTAGACACACATTGCATTTAAGCACTTTTTCCTGGAGAAATCAAATTATTCCTGTTAATGTAGGAATCCCATTAGGAACAAAAAAAGGAGCAGACTCTGGTAAAAACTTTTGTTTTATAACACACTTGGCATCTAAACCAGTTAAGAAATAAACTCCAGTTCTGATGTCAGAAGAAAGTGGCTCTAAAACAGCCAGCCAAAGCCTTTCCATCCATTCTCACTTTGATGAATTGCTTGTTTATATCCTAGTTAATAAAAGCACATTCCAGCTTAATAAAAGAACATCCATTATAGGAGCAGATGTAAAATTCTAATGCTCAATAATGTCTCAGCCCATACTTACCTTACCTGATAAAGCACATCTTGTGTTATGGATATCTTATTCCAAAGTCTCTCACTGAATTAATGAGTGCAGGGTGTGCAAACTTACTCCTAAATGGTGAGTAATTTTTCCGAGAAGTTAATAACTAAATAATAAACTGCCTGGTCTGCAGCTAATGAATCCAAGGTCGAGCCAGGAACTGGGAGCACGGCTTCAGTGTTTGTTCTGGCTCCAGACCCAGGGTGCCATTCAGCAAATTGAATTTTTAAAATTACAGCATCTATTTTCTTAAGGAACAAACCTACAGCCTGAACTGGCCACTGACCACTGCATTCCCAGCTCTTCCCTCTCTCCACCAGGGCTTAACACGCAGTGGATGCTTTTCTGAAGAAGACAGGAATTACTTAACTCATTTCTCAGCCCAGCCTGGGCTGGCTGAGAAATTTCCCCAAATTTTCCATGAACGCCACTGACCTCTCCATCCTGGAAGTGCTTCTTGAGCTGTTTCAGCATGACAGTGAGCTTCTTGGACTGCACCCCGCTGTATGCCAGCAGCATGCTCCCGAACTGCCGCTCCGTGATCCGCCCCTCCACCGGGTCGTGCCGCTCGAACTGGAAGGGAAAGGAAAACAGGGAGATGAAAACAAGGAGCAGCAGAAAGCTCCAGCCAAGGCATGAAGCATAAAAAAGGCACCATAAAAAATTAACACTGCAGGAAACACTGGTGAAGGAGAAATCCTGATGTGCTCCAATATCTGCTTTCCCCAGGATTGTCTCTCAACATTGTCCCTACATGCAATTCCTTGGACAGCTCTTGGGAGAAGCCTTTGTATCTTGTCCTCTCAGTTTCATCCCACAGGACTGAGCTAATGAGGGGTTCCATAGTTGCTCTAAACAGGGACAGTGGTTAATAAACCAAGGAGAAGTCCTGCAAAAGTCTTCTAATTTTACTCTTCTCTGCTCCAAGACCAAGTACCAGTGTCCCAGCAAGGGAAGGTTCATGGATGCCTCCAGACTTCACCTTCCCCAAGTTCTCCTCATCCTCAGACCCTTCCAGTCCCTGACTCTTACAAAAGCTGCTGTGAGGCCCCTGCAGAGCTTCCAAAAAGCCCTTGGGCAGAGAAAGGTTTTCTCCACTAAAGCATCTCTCCTGCAGTAGTTTATCTCCTAACTTTCACTGCAGGGAAGGAGGGAAGAGCTATTCCCCAGCTTGGGAAGGTGCTGGGTTGGAGCACCAGGTCTCTGCCCATTGAATAATGGGGATTACATCCTTTCCTTTTTCCCCACCTCTGTGAATCTACAAACATCAACATTAGACTTCACCCAATTTCACAGATCTCAGCACTTGGGATCCCTTAGTTGGGATAGATTATATCACTTCACACTTACCAGGAAACACAAGACCAACACTCCAGCTGATCACAAGCCAGACGATGACATTTAACAACAAAATTAATTTTTATACTCATGGGAAACACTTGGTACCAGTGATTGACATTCTGCTGCCTGCTGAGTTTGCCATTCCTGCCTCAGCCGCTCTTCAGTGCTAATGAATTTTTAATTATTAGCATATCAACCAGATTTTGGCTGCTTTTCCCAGTGGGACACCAAGGAAATCCTGATAAGTGAAGCACCAAGGCTGGAGGGATTTGTATGGGCAACTCTGGCAGGAGGGAGATCCCAAATGGAGAAATTCTGCTCCTCAGCCCCCTTGTGCTTTCACTTGAGTGGTGCCCAGAGTTTTGGGGAAAAGATGGTGGTTTCTACTGTCATCTGATACAGGCTTTGGGGATCACTCATGATGCAAAATGTGGGCCTCTCCCATCCTCCTGTGCTGGGGAAAGGAGAGGGAAAACTCATTTGGAGGAAATGTTCTTCATTAAAAAGCAAAAGTAGTAGTTTCTGCCACGCCTGAAGAATGCAAAGAAGTTTTACAATGCCCCTGGGACACAAAAATTTGCCATTGGTGCTGCTTCAAAAGCAGCACTGATGCTTTCTTCTGCTGTAATATTTCTAATTTCATCCCCAAAGACACAAACCAGCAGTTTTCTACCAACAGCCTTAAAATACCTCCAGTTTTAGCAGAGCTTTAGGTAGCATCTTTAATTAAAGGCTAGGAAACAGGTCCAAATATTTCAAATCAACCTCCTAAGTGGTGACTATGCTCAGAAAATCTCAAGTTGGTGTCTAAAGGCCCATCAACCCCCTCTCCCCCTGCCCTGCCTTAAGGATCAGGCACTGGGCAGCTCCACGGGGTAACACAAGCAAGCACAGCTCCCTGCAGATGGGGAAATAAAGAACCAACTCCTTGCAGTACTTTTGGAACTAAACCTTCAGATTGTGGCCAGTTTTGCACTACCAGATGCAAAAAAGACCAGAAAGGAAAAATTAAAAAGCTTTTCATCTTCATTTTTCTACTGATACACCACACAACTATGTGCAAGAAAAAAACAAAACAAAACAAAAGCCTGGAAATGATGGAATTTGTGCTGCTTATTATTTATCTCCCTTTAAAATTAACATCTCTAACATTAAATCAGAACAGTCAGACGCCCACTGTCACATACAGTGGTGCTCATTGCAAAGGTCAGCCCAGAAAGGGGCTGGGAAGTGAGAGCTGGTCCGCATCCAGTTCCCAAATTCCAATATAAGCACCACTGAACTGAGAAGAAGCAACAACATCACAGTGAGGGATAAAGAAAGTTCAAATCTTGCCTCCTAGCTACTGTCAGATGCATTTAAATTAATTACAGAAGGGATAAGCAGGGCATGTCATTCAAAGATGATGTAGACAAATTTCAGGCAGGGAATTCTACTTTTTTTTTTTTTCCTGGTATGCCAGAGATTGTGTTTATCCATGAAGAAACTCGGCTTCAAAGGATTTGTGAGTGGAAACCCATTGATTTCTGATGAAAGAAAACCCCCAGCTACCCCTGACACCCCCCTTTCCCTCCTCCCTTTTTGGAGCAGAGATACATCCATGCTCCTCTACCCTCTGGAATGTCTTCTAGCCAAACACAACTCACCACTTGGAAATGAAGGAGGGTGCAAAGCCCACAGGAATTTTTCTTTCAGTATTCAATACACAGCCTACAAACAGTGTTAAAATCCTCTGGGTATTTGAAAAGGCAGGGGAAATAGTGCCATTGCCAGGTAATCACGATTATTTGCCTCTGTGCGCAGGATGACACTGCACAGGTTGTTTTTCTGGTCACTCGGGGGGGAAAACAACCCCAAACCCTACAAGGAGGGGACGCAGGGCACAGCACACGGACTCATCAGAGGCAAACGAGTCCTCTGACAGCCTCTTTCCCTTTCATGGATCTTAGAGAAGGAAAAGCAGGGCCAAAGCACTCCCTGATCCGGCATCGCTGCGACCGCCCAGAGGGGGACGGAGCAGCTCCTGCTCCCAGCATCCCACCAGGACAAACAGAGAGGACGGGGGTGCTGGCCCGTCCCGAACTGCAGCTCCAAAATCTGCCCACGCAGTCGGACAGCGCGGCCAGCACCGCCGGAGCCGCTTCCACTCGCAGCCGCTGGGTGCCAGCAGGATCCCGCATCCGCGCAAGGCAAGCAGAATGGGATGTAGTGCTGGCCAGCGCTCTCCTGCCGGCCAGGACACCCGAGGTGCCGAAGAAATTCGCTTGAAATACAAAAGGCCGTGTTTTGAAATTCATTCAAAGCCAACGTGACGTGAAAGGAAATCCAAGGCGTTTATGGAACAGTTCACCGGGAACTGTAGTGACAGGACAGGGAGGAATGGCTTCAAACTGAAAGAAGGGAGGTTTAGACGGGATATTGGGCAGGAATTGTTCCCTGGGAGGGTGGGCAGGCCCTGGCACAGGGTGCCCAGAGCAGCTGGGGCTGCCCCTGGATCCCTGGCAGTGTCCAAGGCCAGGCTGGACATTGGGGCTTGGAGCAGCCTGGGACAGTGGGAGGTGTCCCTGCCCATGGTAGGGGTGGAATGAGATGAGCTTTAAGATCCCTTCCAACCCAGGCCATTCTGGAATCCTACAGGAAGGGAAGAAGGCAGGAGAAATGGGGCGCAGCCCTTCACTTCACCAGCTTTGCTAGCCCAGTCCCAGCAGCCAGTCCAGATGCACAGCAGGGTACTCCCTGATTCTTTGCTATTTAAAAGATTACCCATAACCTTAAACACGTGTTAAATAGTCCCAAACTCCCCCCAAACCTGACAGGATGAGCATATTCCTGCTCCTCTATAAGATGAAATGCCCAGTTTTGTTCAAATAACCCCACTCTCCGTCCTTCTGAGAGAAAAGCTTCCTCACATGAGGAGAGCAGAGGACAAATAAGCAATTTCCCCTGCTTCCACATCTCCTTAATTGCACAACTTTATGGAAAGGCAATACAAGGATCCATCATAAAACAACAGACCCATAATATCTTTTCTTCCTTGCTTCATTGTTGTTTTCCTCCACTAACTCAATCCGCCTTGCTCTGCAGGAAATCAAATCCCAGGCTCTGAGGAGCATCCAGCCCAAACCAATTCAGAGACACCACCACAAGACACATCCTGGTGGGAAAAAAAGAACCTGCTGGAGTTTCCTAAATGCAGACACTGGTTTCCTCTCACCTCTCCTTCTGCCAGCAAGGCTCACTGGTGGGAAATGAAGCAGCTCCGACGGCCTCAGGAAAAGGCCAAGGTTGGGTACCACACACGTCTCAGGGGAAGGTTTCTCTTCCCAGCTGACTCTCCTTCCTCCTCAATAAATTTGTCATAACCAATAGTATTAACAGGGGAAAACTCTACCGAGAACTCCAATGCTGAAATCCTCTCCAAGGAGAGAATGGGACTTTAAAAAGCTGTTCAAAAAAGGGGGAGCAGTGTTTTGTGATTGCTGCCACCAGACCGAACTGGGCCCAAGAGAGCAACCCCTGCTCTGCAACTGGGGAGGGGACACCAAAGCCCTCAGAGAGGGCTCAGCATCACCAGACAACCACGAGTGGATGTAAAAACCTCCCATGGAAAAGCGGGATAGATTGTGCCCCTCCTTCCCAACCTGGCATTTTTGGGCTGGACACACACTGGGGCTTGTGTCTCTTGCTTTGTTTGCTGGAGAAGATGGCTAAAATAACCTGCAGGCCCTTCCACTTGGCACAGGCACAAACAGCATTTGGGATCCACCAAATCCCATTGGTGCAAGAAACACCCAGTTGTAACACGACCCAGCACGCTGAAAACACAGCTCAGACTTTTCCTAAAGCAATGCCAAAAGGATATACTTCCTATCCTCTTCAAACACTCATATTAGCTAAATATCCAGCTGTATTTTAGCAGGCTCTTAAATTTTTAGGAAGGTTTCCCCTAAAAACCAATCAAACAGTTGATATATTCCCTACAATCTCAAAGCAGGGATCTTAAATAAATAAATGTATGTGTGCCACGTTCCTAATTGAGATAGCAAAGAGAAGTACATCTTCAAGGACTTTTGGATGGAGAGAGAAGTGTTGAGGGATGATTTATGAGCTTCTTTCTGCTGGTTAAAAAAAACATCCATAGGAGAAATATTGCTAATACTAATTCTGTCGGGTTTAGGGGTAGTTGAAAAAGGTGACCTGTTCCCAGAGCTGCTCTGTGCATAATAAGGAACCAAAAGGGTCTGGGAAATAATGATTTGTAGGGTAATGATGACCCTTTAAAGTGGTATTTGCTCAAAGCTTTATTTGACAGGCTGTAATACATTATTTATCTGCAAACTACTGCAGCACTGGCTCTGTTTACTGTTCTGGAGAAGGAGGCTGCCAGGATCTCTTGTCAAGTTGCATATACAACTATAACAGGAAGAAAAAGAAAGGGGAAAACACTATATATTTCCCTAAATCTCAGCAACCTCGTCTGTCCAAAAAAATTTAATGTATTTGTGAGTAAGCTGAAGTGTTTGCACAGGCACCAAATTACTGCCAAAAAAAAAGAAAGGCAAAAGTTTCTGAAGGGTTTTTGTTTGGGAAGATTGAAGATTTAAAACACTGATTTTTTGGGGGGGGATATTTATGCTGAAAGGTCTCTTCTGTGGACATGGATCTAAAGCACTGGGTTTTGCAAGATGAAGCTCAGCCTGCTCTGGACACAGCCTACAAAGAGCCCCCGGGTGTAATTACTGCATTATTTGGTAAAACCCACTCAAAGACACAGCTCTAAAGATGATCAGAGCTGCCAACAGCAGGGGGAATGAAAATGGGAAGGAGGAAATGCCAAACCCAGCCTGGACCATCGCTTCTCTTGATCTTAAAAAATAATAAAGAAATCAAAGAAATGGGAGCTATTTTCACATGGGGAAAATCCAATCTTCCAAACGCTTTCCCTGTTGGCACTTTCCCCCCTCTGCCTAAGTGAATATGTAGCAGCCAGGTTAAAAACGTCCATCTGTCAGCAGCAGTGCAATCCCAGCAGACCTGATGTTGGAGAGAAGCTTTGGAGATTTCACTGACCTTGGCAAGCCACTGCTGCCTGCAAGGGGGAAAAACTCATTCCCATCACCAGCCACTTGTTCTGCTTTAACGAGCAATTAAAGAAAGGTTATGTAAAGATGGCTGCACCTGAACTTCAGCCCCATGAATGAAAATATCTTCCTGCAGGCTCTGAAGAGATCTGTGTTTTGAAATTCTGAGCAGTGAGGGAACAACAGGAAGGAAACCTAAAGAAAAGGAATCAGTAATGCTAAGGAAAAAGGATGTGTCTGATAAATTAAAGGGACAGAGAGGGGGAAGAGTTGAGCAGCCTCCTCTCATGTCTGCTCTCCAGAGCTGGCTCTGTTACTGCCATTCCTGCCCTTGACAATGCTCCTGGTACCAAGGAACAGAGCAGTTCTTCCATCCCACATGCTCCCTGAATAAGAGAAAAGTTCAGAAGCAGAACAAACTCCCAGCCCTCCTGCAGGAAAACACACAGGACAGTGGAGCTGCAATTACCCGAGTGAAGCCATTACTCTGAAAAATACCAATATTCAAGTCTCCATGGAACTGCTGTACACAGTTTTATTAAGAAATACAACTCCCTCACTGCCTGTTAAGAGTTTCTGCTGTTCTGCTTGACCTTGGTGCTCGATTTCCCAAGAAGAGTAAGTTTGCAGGAGTTTAATTCAGCCTAGCAGGGAAAAGGGTCCTGCTCCCAAGTCCTTCCTGCATCAGCAGAAGCAAAGCCAGGGCCAAAGCACAGCCAGCGATGTGTGGAGGTGCAGAACAGCCCTGAATTCAGAACCTCAAAGGGGAGAAAGAGCAAGAAGACTGAGGTGTCTGTTCATCCAGAAGAAGGAGGAGGCAGAAGTCAGGTACCTGCTACAAGAACACATTCACACAGACATCCCCAGCCTCCTGCCCACCAACTTTCCACACTCCCTGGCTGTCGGTTAACTTGGTTGTGCACACATGAATAGAGCAGCATCTGTGCTAAATATCTTACATCTTCTAATTCATGAACTCTGACACAAACCTTCACACACTCCTGTGGCAAGGTAATGAATCCAACTAGCACTCCTGGGGCTTTATTTGCAGGGGTCCTGCACAAGGCTCTGCTGCGCTGCCGAGCTCGGCAGCGGATTTACACACCCTTCATAAACCAAAGGAGACTGTTGGTACAGAGCAAAGCCTTCCACTGCTGCTAATGATCCAATAAATAGAATTTCCAATAAAATCCTCCACGGCTTCCCCTGCAGAACCACTGCATCAACCACGCTGAAGTCACCCGGTTCAAATACAAGCAAGGCAGCAGCGGGTGTTTTCTCACCAAGTGGTTGCCCCATGAAGCCTCCGTCCCAAACAAGAGGATGGCACAGCTGCTCCTCTATGTTCCAGCCTATCCCAGCCATGCTCACAAGCAGCTGCAGCACATGTCCTGCCACACCATGCCAGCCTCACTGGCACACTCTTGGACCACTGGATATTTTGGTGACCAGTGACAGGACCCAAGGGAATAGCCTGAAGTTGTGTCAGGAGAAGTTTAGGCTGGATATTGGGAAAAGGTTCTTCCCCCAGAGGGTGGTCAGGTGCTGAACAGGCTCTTCAGGGAATGGGCACGGCCCCAAGGCCGCCAGAGCTCCAGGAGCGTTTGGACAATGCTCTCAGGCACAGAGTGGGATTGTTGGGGTGTCTGTGCAGGGCCAGGAGTTGGACTCCATGATCCTTGTGGGTCTCTTCCAACTCGGGACATTCTGTGATTTCACAGCTGACATGCAGATGCTTGATATGCTCTTATAATCCTGGGGCCCCCCAAACCACCCCAAAGACTCTTCTTCTGCCTTTCAGAGTGAGGCACTGGGAAGGTTTGATTTCTCTGGTGCAAATTTCCTCCCTTGGATTAGGGAGGAATCACTTAGGAACAGCATTTGTGGCATCTTCTGACTGAGGCCAGAAGCCCAGCTTTCGGTAACTCACCCGTGACAGCGAACCCCCACCCACCAGCACTCCCCCTGCTTAATGGAAAAAGGGACTGGAATTCAACCTGCCTTGGATTTCAGCTAAACTTTCCCTGGTGCACACTTAGGCATTTCATTACCTGCTCTGCTGTTCCTGATTGATGAAAATAACTTGTCTCAGGCTCCTTTATGGTGACTCCTCGTGTTTACTGAGACAGTTACATCTCCCTTCTGTCTTTCCTTTAAGCTGCACACGCCATGGCCTCATAACTTATCCCTATTCTCAGATTTTTTTTCCATAATAATGTTCCACTCTGAATTCCTCCCAAGTCTTTGGCTGACACTGGACAAGAACTGAATGCCAGCTTTTCCCCAAACCTGAGACAGTGCAGTCAACCTGAAAGCTTCAGATGACCATGTGACCCTCTCCACTCACATGCCAAGACAAAAGCAGGCTGCCAGCTCTGAATGCCATCAAAACCAGGATGAGCTGTCCAGATCACTTCCACTGCCTGCCTAGAAATTCCCAGATTACATATGTATATGCTGGACTGTGCTTCCTTAACTAACTACAGAGTTCCCTGATGTGAAACTATTCATAGCAGTTGAATGATCCCACTTTTAACTGGAGATGTCAGAAAATTCTGTCACCCACCACACTCCTATGGCCATCCACCAAAGGCAGGGACATCAGCCTCATTTCTGTTCCCTAAACTTCTAACACATGAAATGCAGAAGAAGGAATATGCAGGTCTGTGGGATCTCCTGGTAACTCCCCTCTCCTTGGCACCAAATGCATCGTGGCTTTGTCCATCTCTGACTTCAGCAAGTACTTCTGGAGGGCAAAATCCTCCATATCCAGATCCTCTTTTCCTCCAGAGCTGTTTAAAGGTTATTGGTTATCAACATACGTTTTATCTAGTCAGGGCATGACAACAGTGACACAGACACATCACTCATCCTCTGGGATAAATAGAGGACTCACGGGCAGGCTTCAGGCTTTCTGTATTTAGCCACCAGCCCATCCTCCTCTCCTTCCCCTGCAGCCAGGTCAGGAAATCACTAACAAAGAACCCAAACAACTTTTCTGTCTGTCATTAACTGCCCCACTGAAGAGGCAATTCCACCAGTGCTGGTTTGGCTTTTCAGATGTAAGGATCATGTGAAGAAGAGAAAGCAAGTCTGGGACTAAAGCAGGAGTTATAGAGGATACAGGTACAGAACTAGGTGTAGAACTGACAAAGCTATGTAAGTATACAAAATCCATTACAGGATTGCTGAAAAGGCAGAATTTGTAAGGAAGAAGAGAAAACGTTACATTCCCCATCATTGTTCCCACACGGGCCAGGTCAATGGTGAGGCTGAAGTGAGAGGATCAGCAGGTAAAGGACAACTTTGAGAGACAACACAGCTAATCATGACAGAGACTGTCATAAAGGTGACTTAAAATAAAAATAAAAATGTCTTGTATAAGTTCAATAGCAAATTGACCTCTAAAAAGTCAGCGTTTTGGGTCCTTCCTTACAAAGCTCAGCTAATCTGACACTGTCAGACCTCATTTTTCAGGCTACTCAAAACAATTTATTTAAGTTACTCATTTTTCCCCTAAATGACTGCAGCAGAAACAAAGAAATGTGACTCATTACTGCAAACTTTGTTGCCTATGTTAACAAATCACTGAAAACCTGTATTGCTCTGCCAGCCCATATAAAAACAAGGCAGAATCCCAAAAAATCTTGAGTAAGCTGGTAAAAACAGAGCAATTTTTAACACCTGGTACAGGATTACTCAGATACCAACTACCCCAACAACGGGACTCAGAAGAGAATGGCAATTGCAGACTCAAGTGATTACCCTAGAACCCAACTGAGCAGCATCAGAAATGCCTTCTGAAAGCAGAGTATTTGTTAAGACAGGCCTGAGATCCCAAAGGATCCAGGACTTCCTAATCAAGTGTGTGCAGATGGAAGAGCATCCATCACCCCTTCTTCATAAAAACCAAACCAGGCAGCAACTGTATTGGCATTGACCATGAAAACAGGAACTTCCAGGATAAAGAAGTTACTCCCACATCTCAGAACAGACACAGAAAATAAGGAATTTTCCATATGACAGCAATGATGTACCTTTGCCATATTCTTACAGAATCCCATTTTACTTTGCCTGGAAGACATTTTTCTTGGGAGGGACATTGGGGCACCCTTAATCCTTGGGTAAGATGACAAAATATGGAGATTAAATCAGTGCTTTCAGCAGGTTTTGGGTTGCCTTGCAGGGGTGACAAAGGCATGGAGAACAAAAGGGCTCACACATCTCTTCTAAAGGCACTTCCAGAATCCTAAAATATTTAGGCTGGAAGAGCCCCACAGGCTGGCTGGGACTCTTTTGGTCCACCAAGGACACAGGAATATCTGGGACAGGCACTAACAAGCAGAAATTGCATAAACGTTGATGTCAAGTCCTATTCATCTTCCAGACTCACAGAGATCTTCCTCTCCAAACCAAAAAAAGAGCCTGACACCACCTGTCCCAAGGGGACACAGCTGCAGAGCCTGGCCAGACAAACTTGTCACTGTTTGTCAAGATAAGCCACTCTGGCTGTAGGCACGAAGGCAAGGCAGTGGGAATGCAGCAAGGAAAAGGTGAGGACCTTTTGCTGGGCTGGTTCCTGGGGCTCAGCCTTAGCTAAGCAGGGCCACCCCATAACCCAAAAAACTGACCACAGCTTCCTCCAAGTAGCCAAACCCCAAAGAGTTGTCATAAGGCATTAAAAGCTTCTCCTCTACCTCTGGTTGTGGTTACTTTTCCTCATCCTTTCCTTCCTGCAACTGAGTTGACTGCTGAGTCTCCATAAAATGACTGAAAATATACTTGCATCAAAAAAGAAAACAAGCAGAAGAGAAGAAAACACCAGGCCATGGTTACTTAAACCTGCTGTCAGCACTTCAGCCATAAGGAACATTGAAATGCTCAGGGCTTTGCCTGATTTAATTCCTCTGTGAGAGTTTCTGCTGAATCTTAGCAAGAAATATGCATGGATATTTTGACCAAAAAAAAAAAAAAGAACCAAAATCAGTAAGAGGAAAGATAAAGTGGGTTCAGATCGTCAGAAACTATTGTTCCCTCTTCAGTCAGCAGAAAACAGCTCTCAAGTGTATGAACTGCAGAAATGCCTGGATCCTGGGCTGAAAGGAAAACGGCTTTTAAAAAAGGTTTTTCTTAAAGTAGATTTCTTTTGGAAGAGACAAAGCCAGCATCCCAGTTTGAGAACAGAGGCTCTGGGTCACTCAGGGGCTGCAGCTGCCCCAGGAGATTTTCAGACCTGCACTTCCCCAAGGACTTCCCTGGAGCTCTGAACATGAACAGAAACTGGGTTTCAAATCAACATCCCAGCTTCAGACCATGCTCCAGTTTTACTGAGCCAGCAAAGGACGAGTAGATGAGGGAACAAGGTTTCAGCTGAGCACCACTTCTCATGTCTTCCTGATTCACATGGGTCAGGGTAAACCTTCTCTTCTCAAGAGACATCTCCTCACCAATTAGCACATTTTTTAAGCAGCTGAGTTCATTAGGGCACTTCATGGGAAAGGAACAACACAAACCCACCAGACACTCCTACAAAAAGCTCCTTAACTGCGAACAAACACATCAAATGTGAAGCAGGGAGAAAAGGTGGGAGATCATGTCAAAAGAGACAAAAGCTGAAGAGGAGAGAAGCCAACGCTGAGGACAGAAATAGGCCTGTTTTGCCTAAATCAATGAGAGCTACAAACACGAAAATCAGGGCTTTAGGACCATGAACTCAGGGAAAAGTTAAGTTTGGCAGAACAGACCCATCAATGTTTCAGTGGAAATGAGTATCAGGAATGCCAAGCACAGCCTGGTGCTGTGCTCAAGGGTGCTGGCAGGGAGTCAGTAACGATGCCTTTATGATATTCAATAACTTACCCAGACATAAATATCTTTTACTGTCCCCCAGTTAATAACTAACCTGTTAGAAAAGCAACTACTATTAGCCAGGAAGACACACAGTTGATTGAAATCATTAAAAACTAAATTGTCACAGGAGGAAAAGAAGAGTAAGTACCATGAAACTGAAAAAAAAAAAAAAATCCCCATTGCTTCTTAATGAAGGAAGTGGGGACCCATGGAGGGAGCACAGGGTCAGGGACACTTCAGTGCCCGCCCCTGGAGTGAATATGGCAGTGGAAAGCCAGAGGATAGAATTATCTCTGTTACTCTTGCCTTTACATTCAAGTTACAGCTTATGTTTCTTCACCTTAAAAAGTATTTTACTCGTTTCAATTTGCAGAGGCACTGAGGAACTGACCCAGTTCACAAAGAACATTGTCTTCAAGCAGCCTATTCCCCCTGCAAAGGCAGGGCCACACCACCTGCTTTAATGACCATGAAATGAAGGCAGTGACCGGGGCAGTTGCCTTCACAAAAATAAAATAAGCAGTCCTTGGGTCAGTTTCTTACTTGGATTTGTAAACTCCAAATAAAAAGGGAATAAATTCAGTTTAAAATTGAAATGACTGACTTGATAAGAACTTAATGAAATGCTGATCACACAACCCGAGCATGTGAGCAATAATACACCAGACTGCAGCGACAGAGCTCTGAATACCCTTCTCTTAATAGGTTGGGGGGATCTTGTACACAAATCCCAATTTCCAGTGCAAATAAAAGCCTGGCTTTGCTCAAGCCAGGTTGAACCCTGGAGCCTGATGCACTGATGGGCACCATTTCCAACTGAATCAGCTCTACTTGGGAGCTGAGACACAGACCAACAAGTCCCCTGTTACTATCCTTGTACTGATGTTACACAAAAGAGCCAAATTTTGAAGGGTGATGCTTAAATTCAGGTCATGTGACTAGGAGCAGGAGGCTGAGAGCTGTTGTTAAAACTCAGGGTAATGCAAATTAAAAAGGACACTAAATTCAGAAGAGACGAACAACATCTCTTACAAAACATGTTAATCCAGGACTGAACAACAGATGTCACATAATGGAGACCACCTATTTAGCAGGATTCAAACAAGGCTTGAACACTTACCCAGCAGAAACATTCAGAACAATGAAGCAAACAGAAAAGGTGGGGACAAAAGCAGAGCTGAAGAGTTTCGGGGATGTTATAAATCCTGGTTCTTCAGGGCACAGCTCACTGATTAGGACCGAGACAAACCTTCCTCAGCAAGGTAGCAACAGGCCACTCACAACTGCTGTTGTTTTTTCCTTCAATCATCTCAATCATCTCCATCAGCAGTGCCAAGGCAACAGCCAGGCATCTAGAGGGACACACACCCGGGATGTGCTGGCTGCTCCAACTCCACAAGAGCTGGAGATGTTCCTTGGGGAGTGCCCCAGGCACTGAAACGCTCATCATGAATTTAAGAGGTTGGATCTGTGAGTCACAGCTGGAGGAATTCCCCCTGTACCCTTCCCAGGCTCGTGCTCCTCTCCTCCAGAAGCCCCATCCTGCAGCACAGCCAGTGCTGCACTGCCCTCCCCTGTGCAAGAAAACCACCCCAAACCTCGAGCTTCAGAATGTCGTGCTGCAGCTTGCGCTGGAAGTCCAGGAAGTGGGAGATGGTCAGCTTGCCCTTCAGGTCAGCCCCGAAGAAGTAGGTGGTGAGGGCGGAGTTGAAGCCGGTTTTGAGGGTGTTGCCGGTGGTGGAGCGGTCCCGGTGGCGCATGCCCATGCTGGTTTGGGAACGGATGATGCTCTGCACCTAAAAACACCACAGGCAACGTCACAATCAAAATACCAGCCAAGTACCAGTATGAAGTACTCCATGCTCAGCTGTGGCATCCTCCTTTCTTTTCCTCCTAAAACAATTCTCAAAAGACACAACAATTCAAAAAGTTGGCTGAACTTAAGAGAATCAAAGAATGATTCGGGCTGGAAGTGACCTTAAAGACCACCTAGGTTCCAAAACCCTTCCATAGGCAGGGACACTTTCCACTAGACCAGGTTGCTCCAAGCCCTGTCCAGCCTGGCCTTGAACACCTCCAAGGATGAGGAGTCCACAACATCTCTAGCCAACCCAGGTTTTGGTTTTTTCAGTCCACTTTAAAGAAAGAAGAGAATCAAGTGCTTAAAATGAGTTTAGGGAAACAATTCACCCAGCCTGCAGATAAACATTCTAGTGCTGATCCTACCCCTGGTCAGCAGAGCAGCTTCTTCCCAGCAAAACCCCAGGAGGTGAGAAAGCTGCACCAATCGTGGGGAAGAAAAAACTCTTCAAATGTTTTAGAGCTTCCACTCCTTTACAGCCCATCCCTGTAAGCTCACACCAACCCCAGTTAGCTCACAACACATTTCCTTCCCACTTGTGCACAAATCCTGGGGTTTCCAACCCAGGGGCACCCTCTCCTTGCTGCCTGCTGCTCTCTGTCACAGCTGGAAGTTCCTCCATCCCTGGGGCTGTCCCACCCAGCACAAAAGTCTCTTCAAAAAAACTTCCCTCCCCCACAAAAGATGCCAAAAAGTTGACCTTGAAGGATGTGACAGCCTGAAAATCCAAGAATGTGTTATTTTAAGGGTTTTGTGCAAATTGAAGGGGGCAGCTAAGTGAAATGCAGTCATCTCTCTCCACCCTCAAATACCTCACTGAACTATCCAAGTCGATCTGAGTGATTATTGCTGGGATATGAGAAGCCAGGCTTATTCTCTGTGTAGTAACTGATATCTTCCAACAAGGCAGCAAAAGGATTCATATTAAGGACAACAAGTTTGAAAAAGGAGGGGGGAAAAAAGCCACCTGACAACAGAGGCTTCCCAAAGCTCCAGCAAACACCACTGCTTTGCCATCAGCCTCTTCCCCCTGCCGACAGAAGTTGGAAGGGAGGCAGAAAAGCAGCTGCCAAGAGCTCCAGCTGTCACAAGGACGCCAGAACCTCCTTACTGAGGTATTCAGCATGTTCAACTTTTTCCTAATGAGAGAGTGAGTGCTGGAACAGCCCCAAAGGGGATGCTCTGGAGGAAAATGCTGTGCTGTTGCTGCTGGGTTCACCTTGCTGGAAACCCTGCATCTGAGCCAGAGACTGCTGGCTGTTCTTCTGCCACAAGGAAAATCAAGAGGAAAAAAGTACAGAAAAGAGGTTTTGAGGCTTTTTGGTCCCCATGATGTGAGGAAGGGTGTGAGGTGACCTAATTGTGGCATTCAGTGCCAGAAGGGAGCCTGCAAGAAATATGGAGAGAGACTATTTACAAGGGGTAATGGCTTCACACTGCAAGAAAGGAGCTTTAGAATAGATATATAGAGGAAATTCTTCTCTGTGTGGGTGGTGAGGCCACAGCACAGGGTGCCCAGAGCAGCTGTGGCTGCCCCATCCCTGGAAGTGTTCAAGGACAAGCTGGACAGAACTTGGAGCCACCTGGGATAGTGGAAGGTGTCCTTCCCCATGGCAGGGGGTTGGAAGGAGATGATCTTTAAGGTCCCTTCCAACCCAAACCATCCAGGAATTCTCTTATATTTGCACTGTAAACAGCAGCTCCTTAGTTTGCTTTGTGCTCCTCTGTTAACTGTGAGCTCTGCATGCAGCACATTTTGGAGACAAATATTTATAAACTGTCTGAAGCAAGGCAATTTATGTCCAGCTTGGAAAACTGCCCCTGTTTCTACACAAGTGTTTACCACACTGCTGACTGCTCCACAGAGCAGCTTTTCCTGGGTGTTATTTATATGGAATCCTATGGCTCTCTCTTCCTCTCCCATCTCTAACAAGTGTCAGACAGATGGAAAATCCACCTGTGGGCACTGGAGCCAAAATGATTTAACCAGTCCCTGTTTTGATTTAACCACTCCCTGTTTTGATTTAACCAGTCCCTGTTTTGGGTAATCCTTTTAATGCCCAGAAAGGCAGGCACCACTGCAAGGAGCTGCCCTCACACACACCTCATCAATTGTACAAGGATGTGGAGCCCTGAGATGCTCCGCTGTTTTTTGTTCCTATTTCAGACTAAGCGTTTGTGATGTTTCATCTTTTGTACCAGATGAAGGGGGAAAAATCAATTAAAATAGTTAAAGACTCAAAGAAAAATCACCAGTAACACTGCCTGCAAGTTCACTACTTTTCAGCAAGCTTTTATTTAAAAATAGAAGAGCAAACTAACAATTTACATGCCAAGGGATGAAGAAGTGAAGACAATACTGATGCAGGCACCACATTATTCAGGACTAAGCACTAACCACCTGCCCCAACTGGATAAAAAACCTGAAAGTCTTCAGCAAGGCCTGAATAAATTCAGTATTTTTTAATTAGGTAGTTAAAGCCTCCAACTTAGTCACATATTAGCTAAATTACTGAAGTAATTTTCTTTCCTGATGAGGTTTTCAAATATCAGTGAGAAGAGGGACCTGCTGTTGGCTGCCTCCAAAAACCATGTGTGAGGGAGGGGTAGGAAGTTCATCCTCACATGCTCACAGCCAGCAGGGATGGAATGATGCTTCCCTGATGATCCTTTTCTTCCCCTTCTTATGCCACCCATTCTCCCCAAAATGATGTTGCTCTTTTAAACTGCTGCATAATCCCCTGAGAGGGCCAGTTCCAGCTGCTCCTGCCAGGTAAGATTTACAAGACAGAGCTGCAAACCCTGCCATCCTTCATGCTCCTCCTGAGGCATTTCCATAAGGAGTGAAAAAGAGGATTTTTCATCTAAACAATTGTTTGTAATGTTACATGTGTGCATAACGGGATGTATGTGCCTCCCACTGGAGCTGTGCTTGTTCTTGCAGCAATTCAGTATCTTCATAGGTATCTTCTCATTTTCCAAAACATCTCCTTCATCCTGTGACTCTCAAGCTCTGGAGGATCAGCCTTCACCCATATATTCTGATGCTAACCAGGAACTTTATTCCTTTTATACAGGCACTGACGCATGTAACCAGCTTAACAAAAATACCGTCCCCTTCCTAAGGGCTTTTAAGTGACTTAATGCATGTATAACTTTCCCTGACCTACTGGATGACTTCAAATCATTTATTCAATTTTGTACCTTCATCTTCACAGTGATTAGGAAACATTGATCCTGTAGAAATGTTCCTTTTTCATTTTACAAGGCTCTAATAAAAAAGCCAAACATGACACCTGTGTTAGCACCTTGGCGTCACTGCATTTTTAGTAGGAGGTTAATCATTCTCTGCTCTTCTTAAATTCATCTATCTCCATAACTGATTTCATTCTAGAACATTACAACTACCATAAATCACCTTTTGGACTGTTCAATATGATCACATAGCTGCAGTGGAGTGCTATCTCCATGCACTATGCAGATAGAAGGAAGAACAGCAATTTTTACTCGGGGAAAGGAAGGAAAGGAAGGAAAATGAACAAAACCCCACGTTTACATTTCAAGCTGTCAAGTGAAGTGATACCAGACTGCAGATAAACACACTCCAGTCTCCTCATAGTCCAAAGTGTGCATCTAAAACCCTGTACTTACCCAGATATATTCCATGGCTCTGGAGCAAGCTCGTGATGATGACATCATACATACAGATAATAATTTAAGGAGGATGACAGCAAAAGATTAGAAGGGGAGGGTAATTCAACAGACCTCCTTTGCCAATAGTTCTTCCCACTTATAGCAAGTGCCCCAAGCACGACCTTGCAGAGACTCTTCTGCAGTTAATTACTCATTGAGCCAACTGATGAGTAAGAATCTGTCCCTCGATTCTCCAGGGCTGCTTTGTTCTCAGGTATCACTTTGTAAGTGCATTTAAATTTCCTTTTATGAATAGCACACACAGGTGATTCAGGATGTGATTTCAGGATGTTTATAAGTTCCCAATATCTTAAGGCTAGAAATAGACAAGAAAAATCACACTCTTCTGCCTGGGGAGGGCAAATCTTTTCCCCACTGACAGCTCGAGCCTTCAATCTATTCTCAGTCAGACACAAGCACAAATCACAGCTTATAGGAGGAGCTCACCAGTATCAGACATGAAGGCTGAACTCATTAAAAAACCCTCAGCAAAGTCCCTGTTGATGAAGCCTTGTAAGAAGTAGAGGGCTAATGAAAATATGCTCTCAATAACACGTTTTTGGATTACACTAGAATAAGTGGATAAATTCTCCTCTGAAGCAGACTTACCTTGGCTATTCTCTGAAGACAAATAAAATTAAGGAATGCAGTAGAAGCTGTGAAGGAAGTAGGCTCAAAATCCCACTATATCAGTAGAGTGAAAAAAAGTTCTTTGCCTACTTTGAAGGTGACTTTTTGTAAGGGAATGTTACAGAATCATAGAATGGTCTGGGTTGGAAGGGACCTTAAAGCTCATCCAGTTCCACCCCCTGCCATGGGCAGAGACACTTTCCACTAGACCAGGTTGCTCCAAGCCCCACCCAGCCTGGCCTTGAACATTGGTGACAAAAATCACAGGAAACCTGAGTTTGTACTGATGGTAGCTCTGGTTGAATGAAAAGGTTTGTCTTGAAATACCCAGTTTAAAGAAACAAACAGCAGGCACTGAAGCAACACAGCAGAACACAGAAGGGAAAGGTGTAAACCAGCACTAAGCACTAACATAAAAGGCAGTAACATCACAGAGGAATGCTGTGCTTATGGCTACGATGCCACAGCACTGACTGTTCAACTTGCCTGCTCAAACTCCTCCATGTCCACCTCACCATCACCGTTCAGATCAAACATCTTGAAGGCGATTTCAAAATTCCTCTGGGGAGCTATATAAAAGAAACAACAACAAAACACAAAAACCAATTAACAAAGATACAAAAGCTCAATTTAAAAAAAGGCACAAGTTCTGAATGACTTTATCCAAAAGCAATTTGTCTAATTCTTGCAATTTTAGCAAGGAAATGCATCTCTTAGGAGCCTCTAGCTATGAGCTTCACGGTGCTCCTTTTACCAAAGGTCTTGGTAAGACCTAACAAGGAGTTGAGAGGAGGAGGTATTTCTAGAACATTTATTCTATTTACAGGTGGAAAAAGCTGGAAAGCAAGATGCCATCTGATATTTCTAATGACAGTTAACAGAAAATGATGCTGCAGCAAGAGCTCCAGCCCGTTCCATACAGTCGAACACCAGTTTGGCCAGAGGATGTTCCTCAGGCACTGCACTCTCTGTGCTTCCCATGGGTGAGGAGCAGACCTGGAATTTGGGCAGCTCTCAGCTCTTGCCTCACTGTACAAATTTAAACAAATCATGACCACCCTTGTCTCAGCCCAGTCATGACACTGAGGTAAGGCGTGGGCGGGAGCTCACGAGCTGAGATGCTGCTGTACCTCATTTTCCATTGCATTTAGTCTGTGCTGTCACGGTTTATTTAGTCAGAACTCTGCAAAAGCATCACTTCCCAGCCAACCACCCTCTTTTCCCTGCATCCCGCCACAGAATTTCAGTACATTTCCATTTTGGGCTCTGTAACCCATGACCGTTTGAAGCTACAGTGCAGTGCCACAATTTTTTCCCAAATTAAGTTAATATAGGAGGATTTATCATGCTCTGCTACTTTTAAATACACACCTCCTACAGGAATTATGGTGTTTGCTGGGATTTCTAGGGAATCCTCTGGGCTATAACTAATGTGAAGGCTGTCGTCCTAAATGATCAGTTAAAATGTAGCTCCTTTTTTCATTTCCCACCCAAATCCAGTGTGGATCACTGGTGAGGTTCAGCCCTCTGTAACCTCATCTGTGCAATCAACTTCTAAGATTTCTTGTGGATGCTCAAAGAGTAATGAGTCTGTGGGAAGGCGCTTCCCAAATGGGGGCGGGAGGGGGGAGACAAAGAGGAGTCACTCAGACAAAAGGAAATTAATATGGAATTAACTGAACTGGATTTTGGATGTTAGTCACAGCTCCAGTTCAAAACTTCTACACTGTGTTTTCCCCTTGCTGTAATAACTATTAGCACTTTATCTGGAAAAGATTCAGCAGACAGGTCAATGAGACCCCTTTTCCCAAACACTTTGTGCCCAAAATAGATGAATAAGGGCATTGGGGCTGATGCAGGGACAGCCTGTCACTGCCTGCCTGATATACACAGCACACGTGGTCCTGCTTTTATCATTCCTGCACTCCAATTTCCCCCTGCCAATTACTCGGGCTTGGAATTCCAGACACCACGTGCAGGAGCAACGTCTCCTGTGACCACAGGCACGGCCAGCAGCACGTGGTGGGTCATCCCCCCTTCCACCCACATCCCTGCTGGGCCTCCACACAGCCCCTCCCTCCTGCCTGCTGGGATGGGGAGACCTTCACTCGCTGTGCCTTGTTAACTCAGAGTTAATTGACCTGGGGACAGCCAGTCCCCAGCACTACCTTCATAATCTCCCCAATGATACATCTAATTTAAGGGATTAAGCCTCCTCTGTTCCATCCAGCATCTCCAGTGATTAATTTACCATTTTCTTGAAGAGCAACAAGCTTCCAACTCTCCCCTTAATATTTCAATAACACGTGCAATTTTATTCTCCTTAATTGCAAGTACTGCAAGAAAGCCTGGAGGAAATTTCTTATTATTAGCCCCAAAATCTGGCACTTCATGGAAAGATGTTTCCTCTAGGAAGAAGAGGAGGAACAGACAAAACTCTCATTTAGTTACAAGGTTCTAGATAAAGAGCAGACAACACATCTTTCTTACCCCATTGTCTCTGCCAGGGTACATGGTATTTACTTAAAGACTGGAACACCTGTTACTCCTTGTGAAAAACTGTAACAGGTTCAGGGCTTTTTCCCTCCTCTTTTAAAGGAAATATATAATACCACATCCCATTTGTACAGACACATGGTGAACAGAGCCAAATACTCGTTTGTCCCTCACAAGGGCCATTTCTCTCCTTTTCCATCTCTAAATACACATTTCCAGGAGCAGTGTATCAAAGCCCCAGAGGAGAACACCACCTCCAAAATTAAAATGAGCAGTTCAGCATCAAAAATCTGCAGGGTCAGATTTTCTAAGGACAGGGAAGGGTGGCTTTAAATTGGCAAATTCAATTACTTCATTCCTTCAGCTAATAAATGCCATGGCTGGTTTCTCCCTTTGATCTACATATCCAGCTCCAATTACCTGTAATGACACTTCAATCCAAACAGCCTGACCCTGAGCCAGGGGAACCAGAGGGCACTGAAGACAATTAGCTCATCCCACTCCTGCTCAGGAAGGAATGGTCATTAGAGATTTACATCCCTGATGTCCAGGACTGGATTTATGGGGCCTGGGTGAGATGATTTCTGCCTTTCCCCTCGGCTGACCAGGATTTATGTGAGAAGAGTTGCCCCGACGGCAGCCAGTCTCACTGTGCCCCCCTTGCCCATTACATCAGCCTGCACAGCCTCCATTTCCCTTCCTCTTCCTGCACTTATATCCTTCAAACTTACAGGCCATAAAAGCAGCAGACACCAGACTGCCCAGCTAAATGCAGCCTTTCCCCCGCTCTTTTGTTTTGCCCCCAATTTTACCATTCCCAACTGCAGCATCTCTAAATTTCCCCGCTGCCTCCTTAATTAAGATGCCTCCAAGCAAACCCAACATTCCTCCTGCAGTGGTTTCCAAAGCCACTTAAAGGGCTGTTTGGTATTCATATGGCATGATGCCTGTCCTGATGGGGGAAAACCACCTGTGGATTTTCCCCAAGTGCTCTGCTGCATTCTCAGCTCTCTCTGATTGTGTGAGCTGTCTCCTCACCATCCTTTCTGACATTATTAAAAATCAAGACTATTTCATTGCGACTGATATCCCTTGGGCAACAAGGCAGAAACTGGTCCGGGCAACTGCAGTTTCTTTTTTAGCTTTATTTCTATCTTTAGACATTCAGGAGGATCCTCCAAATCATTAACATGGAAGCATGGAATGGTTTGGGTTCACAGGGACCTTAGAAATCACCTATTTCCAACCCCTGCCATGGACAGGGACACGTTCCATTAGGCCAACATGAGTGAAAACATGGTACCGGAGCCCACACCACTACCAGTGAGTTCCTAGCTTGGAAATATAAGGAAAGATCAGGTTGAAGTGATCCTTTGGATCCATATTCCCACCAGCTCTTCACGCCAAGTTGCTTTTTCAACTAACCCATGAATTAGTGCAAAGGGCAATTAACATTTTTCTTGATTCATTTGTTCCAATCAAATATTTGGGGACAGAAAGAGAGCAAGAAAAGCAGAAGCCAAACACAGGAATGTTAGAGAGATGAGTGACCTCTACCACACAACAGATAGCAAGCAGCAGCACTGACCACATGGAAAAAACCCACTCGGATCCATCAGGGTAAAGCCCCCGGGAAGCTCTGAGGGATGAGACCAGTTGATCAGGCATCTTTAAGCCAATTATGCCATTTTAAACTATTTTCAATTATTCAATGGACCAATTTGCAGCACTCAATTGCTCTTTACTGCCCTGTACTCTCAGCAGAAGCAACGCACTCTGAAAGACATGAAAAGCTCGCTGGTGAGAGAGGCTACATTTCCCTGGTTTTGTGCTCAGTTGTGATCTTCTCTTTCCTAAAATCTCAACATTCCACACTTGGAGACACCTCTCAGCACATCTTCCCCTCTGATCTCCAGCAGAGGAACTGCATTCTAGGAAAGTACAGTTTTAACATGCTTTTGGAGAATACCCACTGCTTCGTTCTCTCAGAGCTGGGAATTTCTTTGCCAAAGCAGGGTGATTTTTTGGTGATGTTACTTAGAGGAAGTAAAACTTTTGGCTACCCCTTTGGAAACACTGGAATATCTCATCTTTTGGTGGGAATTTAAACACAAAGCAGCTCATGGACTCCCAAGGCTTAATAACTCCCCAAGAAATTCCAGTGTGGGAAGAAAGATCAAGAATTCAGCTGGGAAAAATCAGTCATTTGGAGTTAAATATCCTCTGGTTGCTTCTTTCCCATTTATCCTGAAATTAAGAAAAATAGATGTGCAAAGGCCACAGTAGCCTGAAAGTGAATCAATCCCAAATTAACGCAGTCCTCCTGAAGCAGAGACAGCTATCCATAGAATACAGATGGCTGAGCCTCAGCTGCAGTAAATATAGGGAAAAAACCCATTAAACTTAATGTTGCAGATATTTTCCTTTCAAATTATGCCACTATTTCAGAAAATTAATCCAAATCACACCAAGTTGGTGGTTCTTTAATGTTAATCAATCCAGAAATGTAAGTAACAGGCAGCTAAAAAACTGAGCCCACAGTATAGAGACTGGGCCACAACATCATCAGTTCTAAAGGAAAAATGGGTTATTTCTTCTCACAAAGAAGGATCAGCATTAACTCTGAAGTAACACAAGTGCATAATCTTGGGATATTGGGAGAAATTCTTCCCTGTGAGGGCAGTGAAGCTCTGACACAGGTTGCCCAGAGAAGCTGTGGCTGCCCCATCCCTGGATCTCCATCCCATCACACCACCCACACCCAAGGGATGAAGAGATGAACAGAGGAAGACCAGGTGAAGGATGCAGGCTGACAGAGCCTCCCATGCCCTAATCCCAGTTTTCAGATCACTAGGGAATATCCCAAACTACCAATTGTGAACAATCATTCCCATTTCTGTCTGTCTGTCCTTCAGCATGGCACAAGTGGGATGCCAAGCCAGAGAGCGCTCCCTCTGCCAGGAAGCAACCAGGCTTGTGTTTGGAAGCTGGGATATTCCTGGGAAGATGCTGCTCAGATACTGCTGGAAATACCACCCAGCAGTGACTGGGCTGGCAGAAAGGCAAGGAGACATCCCTGCACCAAATAGTGTGGGTGGGATGGACCCATGTAGGGTCCTGAAAGGCCAAAGATAAAATTAACATGAACAGGACTATGAACAAAAATAGTCCTATAAACTCAAAGCAACCTTTTCTTGTGGAAATGAGCCCTGAGGCAGAGGGCAGAGCAGGATTAAACCACCACTGGCGAGGTAACAGATCTCACTCGTGGCAGGGATGGGGCTGAAGACCTTCCTGTCAGCCAGGAATAAATACTCAGAACAGTCATGGTCCAAAGAGACCCTGGAGATCCCAGTGTGCGAGAGCATATCCCTCCGTCACGGGGACACGCACAGAGCTCAATACCTGGCCACAACATAATGTCCAGAGTTAGATGGTTTGGGATTCATTCCCTACACACAAGACAGAAAAAACATAATTGAGGTGGATCTAAGTGAGAGTTACCTGCTCTGATGGGAGAAGGAGCTGCAGGTCTGCTATGAGAGCCCTGGCAAAAGGCTAATTACTGTGCCTTCAGCCAACGTTATTTAGCCCTCCTGCCAGGAGGATTAAATCCAGACACAGCAACAGTCCAACTGTGCAAACAACACCAATTTATTCTTTTAATGCCCAGCTCCCTTCAGTACCTGTTAAAGGCAGAATTAGTGTGCCTGGACAATGGACCCCATTTGCTTGGAAACTGCAGTCACTGGCAATGGAAAAGCTCTTTTTCTCCTTCCTCCACTTGTTTTCCAAGTCCAAAAGCAAAAACCTTTTGGGTCAGGGGAGCCATGTCTTTGTTTTCCATGACATTCAAAGGATCCAGGGGAAATTCCATCAGAATTTGCTCATCTTTCTACCTCTGCCCCAAAACATGAGGAGCAGCTGAAGCAACAGAAACCAAGGAGTTTCCTCAAGGCCCCTCAGCGCTCATTGCCTTTAACAGAAGGCTGACTTTCTGAAGCAGCTAAAAGCTATTTTATTAGTCGTTTTAAAAATAAATTTTCACAGAAACACGGCAACCGACGAGAACAGACAGTGCTGGAGTGAGAAATGGCTCGTAAATAAGATACGGTGACAGACTTGTTTTATGAGCAATGTGCAAACAGCTGCCTGCAAGCAACGTGAAATGAAGCCCCAGCCCTCTCCCCTCCTCTCCCTCCCCGTTTCACAGAACTCAGCTGGAGGGAGCTTCACGTCAAGCTGCAAAGACAACTGAAACCATGAGTTTGGGGAAAGCACTCCCAAAGCCTGGCTGAGCACAACGACACAGAGCCCTCGGGGCTTCTTGTTTCCCAAGCTCTCACTGATCAGTTTGGAGTCCAGTGAGCCAGACCAGACCAGGATGGATCTCTCCCCATCACTCTCCCTCCTGGCCCCCACCCCCAGACCCAATCTCCCACTCCTCTTCTGATTATCCTGCTTAGTGCTCAATATGCCACCTTCCTTTCCTAATATTTATTAGGTTTTACCTACTTGATGTATCATCTACAGCTCCACCTTGTCTGGATACCTCCTTAATGTTCGGGTTATTTAAACAACACAGGGAGAAAACCAATATTGAACTGTCACATTTAAGATTTACCTTCCTTATTCTAGTTTATTTACTTCCTAGGGAAAAGAACCCATTCAGGAACTACTGGATTCCTGCAAGGTCATGTTCAGTAGTCAGAGAGCAAACCAGTGCGGTGTAACAGTGAGTTTTCTATTTAGCCACAGGGCAAGGTTTGCTTGGGAGTTTATTTTGCAAAAGCAAATGCTTTAAAAATGAAACCCAAACTCTTCCTCTGTGGAATCACTGTTTGACAGGAGCTCCAGAGACATTCCTCCATCTGCAGTAATCATTCAGCAAACTCCCCAAATGTCCAAAAGTCAGCCTCAAAGCCCTGAATTTTTTTTTTCCTCCCTTTCTAATTTTCTTTTTTGAAAGCTCCTGCCTTGCCCACCCTTCACATGGCTCCTCAAAGCATACACCACCCAGTTCTGTCTCCTCATTAATCTAACTCCCCCGTAATTGTGGACACGCTTAGAAGCCCAAGAACAAGAGGAAAAAAACCCTGTCCCTCCCTCGCAGCCTCCAAAACAAGGCTGGCTGCTCCTCCAACACAGGGTGGTCCTTTTCTTTTATTCTTACAACAAAAAAGTTAAACCAAAGCAAGAACAATTTCTCTTACTGCTGCCTGTGGAAGCACATGAAATTAATTTTGTGCCCTGGGTACTTGATTAGGGGGTTGTTCATCACCAGCACAACCATAAAAACAAGGGCAAGAGTGTCTTCCAAACCACACTCAGTAATGTGATACCAGAGGTTTGAGAGTTCATTGTCATCTGTGGAGGCTCAGATGAAAAGCCCTCGTTACACAAGCGAATACGTGAGATCATTTTGGCACAGCCCAGATGAATGTAAGAAAGGAACAGCAAAGATCTTAAGAGCCAGTTCTGAGACTCGGTCAAATAAAAAAAAGGCAGATTAAAGTCATAAAACAAATTCCCTGTCTTGAACCAGCTTTATCTCTCTGTTTGTTTTCACAACATGAAGGTCACACACAACTCTGCCCCTGCCACGTCCATCTGACAACAAGCAAGACCTTGAGCATTGCTGCTTCCCAGGAATAGATCCCCAGTAAATGAAGAGCTGCCTCTCATGTCTCCTGTTACAACATGCAAGAACATGGGGCAGAATAAAGCACCTGTTGCTGTGACAAAACATCAGTGATTAACCCAGCTGACTTCCTGAACAGCACTGCGCAGGCAGCAGTGGGCTCTGCCGGTAACTGGCAAGCATCCAGTTTTTAAATTCCACAAACCAGGTCATCATGGAATAGATACTTACAAGATTTGATGGCCAAGTTTTCTCTTTTTAAATCTGAAAATTAAATGTCTCAAGTTCATTTGGACAGTGGCTTATTCCCCCTTACCCCACACTTTCTAATGGGGCTGAAAAACTGCCATTGAATTTCCTGTTTACGACACAGCACCTTCCAAGCAGCCAGAGAAGGTCTGCAAATGAGGTTTTGAGCTTGACTTCCATGTGAAGAAAGTCTAGAAATGCCATTTGACATTATCAAAGGCTTCAGTTTCACGGGTTCTTGCCAGCAAAGCAAACTTTTCAGTGCTGGCACTCGGAGTCCAGACGATTTTGCTGGAACAGATTAGCAGATCGTAGAAATATCACAAATGCAAGTAAAGTGCAGCAGGGTGAAAAGACAGAAGGTATCTAATGATACTTGTTGAAATGTAAACAGCTTAACTTCTCTCCTCATTGGATTACATCACTCACAAACCTGAGCTCACCCAAGTGAAAATACAGCTGGAAAAGGAAGTTTGGAGGGGCGTGAAACCAGCAAAAGGCTGGAGATCAGGGTTCACCCAAACACAAGAGTATCACATGAACACAGCTCAAGAACACGTCTCCATTTACAGATCTGAACAGCAGGTCAAGTGACTGATTAAAAAAAAAAATTGTCACATTTCAAAACGAGAAATAAATCTTCAGAAGCCATGGATCTGCTTGTCTTCCCGAAGCACTGGAAGCTCAGCCTAACCAGAGGAAGCAACAGCGATTGCTCAGCTCGAGTTGCAGGCAATCAAGAAGGCCTTTTAGGGAAATGTATGTCAACAATAGCAAACCTATTGCTTGTGAACCCTGAAAACATAAAAAACCAGGAATTGCAGGGAAAATCCCTGCTGTACTTACTGGAAAGGACTGTGGTGAGGAAGATGTAGTCGGAAAAAGAAATGAGTCCACATTCTCCAAGCGCATAGAAAATGCTGTCCTCATCGGCAAACTTCTCCCTCTCTTGGGATAACTTCTGTTCGTGCACCCGAGCCACACCCCAAAGAGAGGAGAGAAGCACCAGGTCAGACAGGGAAATGGAAGGCTTTATTCATATCCTTACCACCAAGAAGCCATTCCATGGACGCACACACCCCTACTAGCTCCATCCATATCCAGTGGACCTTTTCCAGCCTTCGACTCTGTTCAGAAGAGTTCTGCAAAGATCGGAGCTTCCCCATCTCAAATGGGGGATAAGGAATTGCACAGGATTCGTCTGTTGGTTCAGCCCAGCTGAAATACACATAAATAAAACTATGGCCATTTTGCTTAAAATCTTTGAGATTAGTGGTAAAAAAACCAGACTTTAATACAGGATTCAAAAGGGAAATTGTTGTATTTCGGTGACAGTTTTTCAGTGAGACTCTGTTGCAGAAAGGAGCCAAGAAAGGACTATTGGACATGAACGTAAAGTCTGATCAAAGTTATGCAAACCATGTGTGTGTGCAAGCTCACAGGGAGGACCGGGCCTGAAACCAAACTCAATTTCCCTCTTGCTCCAGTTCTTTTCAATTTATCAGCTCACAGTATCTTTCTAAGCTAAAAATTCAAGTCCCTTTGATCTGCAGAACCCCCAAAGGCTGAAAAGGATCCATAAAACTGTTAGGGAATCCACACTGGTGACCCACTTTAAGGACACAGTAGGAGGAGGCACACGCACACAGAGAAGAATTAAATTAATACAAAGGAGAGTAGGGGTGGGTGAGGTTATTCCATGGAAACCAGGCCATGCAAGCACACACAGGCATAGTGAAAGCAAGGCTGGATTTAGGAATGGTTTTAGGAAAAACCAGCGACAAACACCACCACACGAGGGTCCAGCTACACAACTGTCCCCCACCGTTACCTCTGTCTAGCGGAGATCCCATCATATACAAGATAAAGGAAAGAAAACTGGTTAACCAACAATAAAACAAGCAGGCAAAACATCACATCAAGTTGAACAGTTAGGCTTGCCAAGAGCAAGGAAAGTTTAGAGCAACCAGGTGGTTGCTGTGACTGGAAGCCTACAGAGATATCCCAGCAAGTGTTAGCTCATAGCTTCTCCACTGTGTCTGCAGCTGATGTCCCTCATCCACCTCAGGTTTTTGGTTTTTAGGGGCTTTTTTTGGTTTGTTTGGTTTTGGGTTTTCTGAGAGAGAACTCACCATTGTATGTGATTGCAGAGTGGGGATGAACTCAGTTAATAATATAGATGAAAATTTAACCTGTATCTGGCTCAGGAACCACAAGAAAAGAGACAAAAATAATCATATAGACCACCAAAAAAACTACAGTTTCCAGGGAAAAATAGTTCAGCTCTACTGATCACATAAAATTGTTCCCAGTAACTCTGCCTTCACCACCTGGAGAGCGCCAGGAATTTAATAAGAGGTGAGTCACTACCAGTAGACAAAATGCTAATGGCCTTCATTTGATGCAAGATAACAGCCATTTATGCTTATGGGGTACCAGGTTGAAATATCATTTCCTCAAAAATGGTATTGCTTCCATTCCCGTCGAGATGGACCCAAAGCAAAAATTATACTGATGCTGACATGAAGAACAAACAACCAACATCTGGTTTTCCTTTGAACCAGAGGGAGGATCTGGGGAGAAAGCGGCTCCCGGTGACTGCTGCTGGAGGTGTTGCCAGCAGCATCTCACCTGCTCCTGTGATTTATTGCCTCTCTCCCTCTGATTGCCTCTCTTGGGCAGCATTTATCATAAACTAGCTATTAGCATCTTGCTCAAAGAATCCCATGAAAAAGTTCCAGAGGGTGGTTTATTAATTTTTATGGGTTTCTTTTCTGCACTTAAAATTCATAGTCAGAATCGAACAGCTCAGAATATTCCTCATAAGAGGAAAGCACAACCATAGACTAACAATAAAAAAGGATATTAAGTTAGTTGCTCTCTGAAATATAAAGACAGATGGGAGGGAGAAGCATTTACCTATTTGCACCTTACTTTGAACAAACAAAGTTAAAAAAAGTTATTTATTTATATTAAAATGAGCATCTACTTGTCACTAACCCAGGGAATACAAGCTGTAACTACGGTGCTCAGCTGCCTGTAGCTCGTGGAAAAGGGAATTTCTCCCACTGATCTTAAGAGAAAATAACAACTGCCCTGATCAATCAGATTTTCAGGGTCCCAGCAGCAGAACAGAAGCTTTAAAAAGTTCCCAACTCTCCCATTTATTTTCCTCTGTCTCAGTGAGAAGCTGTGTGTTTGATTGCTTCCCATGAACTTTGTGGGAAGCTCACCCCACTACAGGAAAGGCTCAAAGCATTCCCAGGCTTCATTCCCCACCAGGAACACTATAGTGCAAGGAACCATAGATAACCTCCAGGAAAAATAAAATAAAATGAATCAATCTACCTACTTCACAAAGCACAACGTGGGCTGTTGTCATCGCTCAGAGTTCACGGTGATTGACCCAAAGTCAGCCCTCACTAACACCTCAAACACCCTCTCCCACAGCCCACCTTCCTTCCAGCAGAAGGGTGATGCACAGCATCAGAACACCCAGGCAAAAATCCCTTTCCAAACCTCCACCCTCTTTTAGAGACACGTCATCTCCACAAATTAATTATCCACAGCCTTTTATCTGAGCACAAGGTAATTCTCAAAGTGCTCAGTCAAAACAATCAAATGTCTTCCGTGTAACATTTTTTTCTGTGTTAAATCCACTCCCAAAACCAGAGTAATTGGCTAAGATCATTCAGCACACCCCAAACAAACATTCAAGCCCGAGCATTCACGAGTCAGCAAGCCATGGGGAACAGTTTACAATTATGATGTACTTTTTAATCAAGCAGTAGATTCATATTTAACAAGCACACAGATGAGCAGACATCCAAATTAACATGTAAAAAGAAAAATAAATTCAAATATCTCACTGCTTTTGGCACAAGCATGGCTGTGTAAGTTCAGTGAGAAGCCACCAGTCCAGTGTCAGTGGAACAAAACTTGTGACAGGTGCTCGGGCAGATTCTCTTACAGTTCCAGACATCAATGACAGGTCAAAAAACAAACTCAAATTCAAGATACAGAGCTTGACTTGCCCTTCCCAACTCAGGCTCCAAGCTCAAGCAGCACCAGGATGTGGGTTTAACAGATCTGTGCAGTGACCAAGCTCCCCCAAACCCACGTGCTGGAGGACAAAGTCATGTGCTGCATGCAGGCAACTCCCCTGAGTTTTTTATGTACAGGCTGGCTGCAAAGCATCCCAAGATACATCACAAACTTCACATATTCCACCCCAAAACTGATCTGCTGCTAGAGCCTCCCTTAAGTCAAGTACAGCTCCCAAGTAACAAAGGATTTGGTGGAAAAACCCCACCGAATCCTTACGTTCCTCACCAAATATTACCTTTATTTTGGATTTTTAAATTGTTTTTCCAGGGCTGAGTGAGGAGTGAAACACGGTAATACTGAATTATGCAAATCTGAAAAATGGAGGTGTATTTTTGCACATGGAGGGATGCCTTCTCTGCAGAGGCAGAGATGGACACACAGTGCTGGTGTTCCCATTCCTAATGCAGGCCTAGAAAAGCCTGAGCACCTAAATCCTGGCAGCTCCACTTCATCTGGCATCCCAGAAACTACAGCATTTCATTTGTGAAGAACACATTCTTGGGAAGTCTCTCAGAGCTGCCAGTTTGGGTTTCCATCTGAAGAAGGAAAGGACACTTTGGGCATATTTATTGCTGTAATTTATATTTCAGCACCACCTTTGCACTTCCATGAACCAAAGCTTCAGGAATTTATCAGCCTTATGTGACCACTTACGCCTTCCAGAACAATGATGAAGTAAATATCCATGAGAGATAATTAATATTTCTCCAGAACCAGGAAGCAATTTTGTCAATTAGCTAGGGATTTTAGATGAAGAATGAACCACCTTTTACTGACAAACATCGTCATACTTGGTTTGTTCCTTTTGAACAGAAACACTTCCAGGTGACCAATATTGTGTGAGCAAATACAAACCCATGAGAGTGGAGAGAAGTCACCTGTATGCAGAGCAATTCTCTTTCAGTCCCAACTGACCACCTTCAGTTTTGGAAAACATTAAAATAAGACATCTATTAATGTATTTCTTTCATGGTTAACTGTAGGAATGTAGGAAAAGAAGTCCTATTTGCCAGCAGGATAGACACAGATTATTGCAGCTTTTTCCCAAGCAGGGCTGTTGAAAATCCAGGGAAATATATACTAAGAGACTTGGTAACAGACAAGGGAAAACCCTTAAGAAATTCCAGTGCAAACCAGCTCCGTGTGGTAATTAAAAATACAAATGCTTTCAACTCTGTCTGCATCAAAACACTGAAAACACAGACATTTTAAATTTTTCCTCATTTTTTTTAAGATTTCAACTTTAAAGAGTCAAAGCCATGTACCTAGAGATTTTGGGCATCTCACTTTAAGAAAACTGAATTAAGAAATAAAAAGGCTTTCAGGATCAGATTTAAAAATTGAGCCTTTCAGCCCAAATGTTCAAAAGTCCTTTAGGGAAAAACGGATAGGGGAGGTCCCTCTGCACTAGGAAACACGGACACAAAAGGGACTTGAGGGAAAACTGAGGGATTTAAGTTTTTAAAGCCACTTCTATAATGTGGATGCAAAATAAGTAATTTTAAATACTCCGCCTGGCATATTTGTATCACTTTTCCTGTATCATTAAATAAGAAAAAAAGTGTTTGAGGCTGTGATGGAAACAGCACAAGGACCTTTTGAAACTCATAAACTTCTTTTAGCCATGGGAAAGCTCACATTATCTGGAGCCACTAGAAATGATCATTTACTATGAAGTGTGCACACCAACACAAGGAAACACACAGGTTCTCCACAGCAAATTGTGGTGGCTGAGTGCTGACCTAAGAAAGTGCTTAAAATTTACCATTGGCAGATAATTCTGCATAATTAGCAGATAACACCTTTCAAGAGTATATTTTAATCAAGAGGTTTTTTAAACTTTTGGGTTTGGGGGGTTATTTTATCTGTGTATCTACACAGGGCCGCAAAAATACAGAGCTGGCCATGGGTGAGGTTGTCCTGCATATTCTCTCACTCCAAATTTGAGCACGTCCAGAGAATGAAAACTTAGGCAGCAATTATTACTGCAGGTGGACTCCTGCGACTGGAAAGAGAAATGGACATTCCCTCCCTTCCAGCAAGGCTGTAAATATTCAAACCACCTTTCAAACAAAGGGCACCTGAAATGCAAGGCCAGCATTCTGTACAACCCAGAAGATCAACGACACAGACTTCCCCGACCCTCGGCAGGCAGCGGAGCCACTCATGCAAGGGAGAAACCCCTGCTGGAAAAGCAAATAGGGAACGCCTTGGAAAAGGGACAGTCTACACTTGTGCTCCCCTCAGCTCTCTGCAGGGTAATGAAATCACAATCTGTAGGACCACAAGGGCATTTTGCACCGAAATTTCATGGGGGAGGGTTGAAATTAGGTTCCTTGATGGCCCACATCAAGCTTCTAAAATGAGCTGAGTTTTGCCACCTTTGAATTTAAATGGCTGTTTAGGTCTCTGATGGAAATTGGGATGCTGCTCTCCCTCATCTCAGCCTGCATTAGCAAGATGAACTCACTGTGTGGAAAATGCCCTGCTCCTTCTCTCAGACACAAATCCCAGTGTGAGAGGACACGAGAAGGAAAATAATAATTCTCTATAAAAAGTGATTATTAAACACTGGCTCAGTTGACGAGGTCGGGGCTGTGCACTTGGTACTCACCCTCCAAAATCTTGCCAGTTCTACAACTCACCAATTGTCTTTCCCTCTCTGTCCTTTTTTTTCTTCACCTGCTTCTCCCACCCAGATTTTCCCTCCTTTTGTAGTCAAGCGAAGTCAAGCATCTCCTAAAACATTCCCTGCCACTCTCTCCATCCATACCCCTTCTCCCTACTAACACCATGTTGCCCGAGGACAGAGTTCTCAGAGCTTGCTTTTGTGTCCCTCAAGTATTAAGCATTAAACTAACACCAGCAAAACTATCAAAGAAATTAAAGCCAGAAATACCCCAGAAACCATTTTTGATTAAAAGACTGCATACACCCACTGAGGGCATATTACCAAGTTGTTTATTTTTCCCTAACTTTCCCTATGGATTTCATTAAGGTCACAAAACTACAGGGCAAACTCAAAGTGTTTAGAGATACTTTCCTCTTTACTTACTAATACTGAACGAACTCCCCTTTGGTTTCTAGTTCTTTTTCGTACAAAACATTTTATGAACTATAACAACTAAATATCTTCTACCTAACATATTCTTTAATACAGTTCACTCTACATGATTCCATAACTTGAAAAACTCAAGTCTGCAAATGTAACCTTTCCCAAACCTACACACCTTCAAATAGATGATGTTTCCTCGAAGTATTAGGCCAGGGAATCAAACTAACTTTGTGGCCTCAAGGGGAAAACATTTTCCAGCAGAGCCAGCTCTATCACAGTCTCATCAAGCTGCAAAATAAGACAGAAGCCTCAGAGGACACTGTGAAACCAGGAGGGCAGGGAAACACGTTTGAGCTCTGCTCAAAGCAATTCCTGTTAATAGAGCCAGGTATTAATGGCTACCCTGAGGACTTCTATCCACAAGCCAAACTCAGGTATTCTGAAATAAATCCTTCAGGCTGAGGATCAAGGAGAGCACTCAGAATTATTTATTAGAGGAGCAGAGAGAACAGGTGAGCATACACTGTCCCTTTCACATGAAAAGTGCATATTATGAGGTCTGAAGCACAAATTAATCAAAGCACATGCTGTCTGCTTTGTACCTGCCAGAAATCCTGGTGGGAGGGGAGAGGGTTAGAAAAGGGAAGAAAATGAGGGAATGCTTGGTTACACAAAAAACCACCACAAACCAGAATTAGAATAAAGACAAGTATCAGAGATATCAGTGGCTGGAAGAAACTCCCGTCAGGTACCTAGAAACCAGAATAAAAGAGGACAAAGAGCAACCAGAGGATTTTAGTAGGAGCCCTGCGGAAACAAGCAGCAGAATTAGGGACACAAAGAGGTAACAGCATGTAGAGCTTTGTCAAAGCCAAAATGCACCACAACTGTTTGGCAGAGAAGGTAGGAAAAGAAGACACTTGTCCTGTACCTAAAGCAGCCCAGGTGCCCACAGGGATGTTTGTGCACTGTGTTAGAAACAATTAAGTATTTTCTTTGACGAAATTCAGTTTTATTAAAAACAAACCAAGAGAAGAATTTGCAAAGTTCAGTGTCCACACAGGTCCCAGCAAATAGGGAAACATCAGAACTAACTGAAGGAGACAGAAGGGTCAAGTTTGGCTGGGAAGGGAAAGCCAACAAGCAAAGAAACCAACCAATGTGGACAGGGTGCCAGCAAAGAAAGCCAAGAAGAGAAAAACCTCAGCTCAGCTTTGCTGGTTATCTGCAATGAACTGCATCTCTGCTTGCTTCCACACAGCCACAGGCAAGGATTTTGTCCCACCACGTCCTTATGACACTTTTCAGGGATGGCAGAGGAATGTTCATACAGGTCAGTGTAAGGTAATTATCCATGTAAGAAGATGCCTCCTGGCTATCATGCAAATACTACCTGTGCCAGGATCAGAGGGTGAAGGAATTTAAAAGCAGGGAATCTGAAGCTGGACAGTGACATTTCACATGGATTATGGACCAGAATGGCTGAACACTTCAAGGTGTCTCCAAGCAAGCCACAACCCAGCCTCACCAGTTCAACTGCAGACACTGGGGACACATGAATTTCAAACTCCGTTACAACAGACACTGGCAAGACCTCACACAGTTGGATTTAGAGGACTCCTCACCTGTTTTCATTGCATTTAAGCTGAAGAACATACCTAGTGTCCTTCTCAGCCAATGAGCTCCGTAAAGCAAGCGCACCTGCACTTTACGCTGCTCTTTACTGAACTGTGATACTGGCTTTCAGTAAGGCAATACTTAGAGTTGCATCCTTTGCAATTAAGGTTTCAGAGGCACTTAGACATCCCAGGAGCTCAGAGCTCTGACCCAGTGTTTGGCTCCTGAAGGACAGCAGGACTTTAAGCTTGTCTCCCTTGCTGCAAGTTTGGGTCTACGGCAGCTGATCACACTCTGGTGGGAGCCTCGTGCTCCAGCCAAAGCCCATCCACAGAGCAAAGGATCCCAGAAATTCTGACTAACAGACCAAGGCTACTTTCCTTCCCGCTTTTTCAAACCTGAGAGCAAGATCCTTCAATCCACCAGAAAAGGATGGTCCATCTATCTCCAGTCTTCTCCTTGGAGATCCTCCCCAAATACATTTTTTCAAGCTCCTCTGCTCCTGAGATGCTCTTTAAATCATCTGGAAAGAAATCTGCCTCCTGAGCTGACTCCCAGCAAGTGTTTTTTAATGGACGCACAACGTCAGGGAAGCTGAAGATACTCATTGCATTGGTCCATGGTATGATCCTGCATTTTACAGTGGAAGTGAATTCCAGATGTTTTACCAGCCCTTAGAGACACCATGTGAAGTATTTTCCTTGTCCTTCACCTTGCTTGGCATTACTTTATGGTATCCCCAAACACCCAGAGAAGTAAACATAAATGCTGGCAGGAAATACTTAAGTCATAAATTTAATTAGAGGGCGCTGAAAGCCTCTAATTACTTACTGCAGGAGGGAAAGCTGCTGCTGGTAGCTCAAAGGCTTTTGCTTTTATCGAGCAGTAGCAAGGAATTCTCCCTACAGGAGGAAAAAGAGCAAGTCAAGTGTATCCTAATTAAACTAATAAGCCATCTAGAGTGGGGGTTTATTTCCTAAAATAGGCTAGAGATCTCTTAAAAGCACTCCAGCTCACCTTCACCTTTCCAGCAGGACGCACTGCTGGAAGCTCAGCTCGGGGACAACCTGGGAGCTCCCGTGCTGGCTCATCAGGCTGGTGGCAGGGTGGATATGCGGCTCACAACTGAGAGCAATAACATGAACAGCACTGTTTCTTTATTTCTTTGAGAGATTAGCCTTGTCAATCATTAATGCATAAGCCAAAAAGATCCCATCAATAAAGAGAGAGAGCATGAAAAAAGAAAATTTTAAACAAAAACTGCACGACAACTTACATAACATTAATGAAGCTTATGCCAGGTTAGACATGCTAAGAAATCTATACTACTTAGTGAGAGCATATTCATCACTAAAACATGAGTTATTTCTCCTACAGATGGGTTAAAAATGCATTTGCTTTCCCACTGCCAAATGCAAGAGGGAAGAGACAGTGGAAACGCAGTAGACAGACAATAATGATCTGGGCACCTCCACACCACAGCACCCTGAGATTGTGTCTGTTCTCACATCAGCCTTCTGCTCAGGCTCCATATGAAATGTCTGCAAGCTGATTAATACCTGTTTTCTACTCTGAATGAATAGTAATCAATGCCTCTTTTCCCTACTTTGCTGAGCTTGCTTCCCTAGGGAAGAAACCACCACTCTTAGACAAAAACAGAGCCACAGGTTGCCTCCCTGTACACACACAGCCCAAAAGCATGAGCCCGTGCTGGCACACACATCTGACCAAAGGTTTGTGTTGGATGAGTGTCTCCAGGGCTTTTGGTCTTGCATGAGTGAAGAAAAAGCATTTAGGCTCAAATTACAGGAGCATTGTTGCCATTAATAAGGCAGTAACATTTACCTCCCCGTCCAGTAAGCCTATAAATTATCAGTGGGAAGAAGGAGGGGCAGGAAGAAGGGAAAAAGGTGGGTATTATCTTCTCACCGTTGCGTTCAGTCACACATACAGCAAGCTGCCTCGCAAACCTGACACAAGCACAATACAGTGGCACATCACTCCCCAAAATCCTTTGCCAAGATCAGTCCTGATCACCCCACAACGGCCAATTGGTTGTTTTGATGGTAGTTTTACCTAAATAAAACAGGTTCTGTGAAAGGAGCAGCTCATACATCACCTCACTAATGCTGCAGCATTTAGATCTCAAAACACATGCTCAAAATTCACACAGATGCTACAAACATTGTCCTGGAATATGTAATTAAAATGCAACTAACTGCACAGACCTTTTAACTGAATCTCCTTCCAAATTACTGTGCATTGTCTTTGCTCAGAACTAAAACCAATCCTCTCTCCCACTCTTCGGCCAGGATCTGGCCCGTGGATTGTCAGTGCTCTTGAGCAGCACAGCTTGCTTGTGTCCAAATGTTCCCAAGCTCCTTTCTCCTTAAAAAAGGAGAGGAAATTTCCAGTGATCAGGCCTATCTTTGAGTACCACAATTCCCATTACCTCTGTGTAACATCCATAAGGATGCTTAGGGGAACAGTGATGACCCTCTCACCCTTCTGCCTGAGCTCAGCAGCTCCTCCAGCACACGAAGGCAAATACCCTCCCATAGAGGCTGCTTTGATAATCCAAGAGAAGCGTGTGGCTGGAACCAGGCACAGAGGGAGAGATGCAAAAGGGTTTTATCACTATGCAAGTGAAACCCAGAAGGAGTGAGGTCAGCTCTGCAGCACTTCAGTTGTGCTGGGCTGAGTAAAAGCAGCGTTATTTTTTTTAACTGAAACCCAAAGCAAGCAACAAAATGAGAACAAGTTGCTGTCAGATCAATCTACTGTCAGCTTCCTTCATTACCAAGGGAGAGCCAAGGCCAGCTCATTTTATCCTCTCCTCAAATTATCCTCTCCCCTGGACATTACTGCCCTAATAGCCGTGGCCAGATGTAGCCAGTCCCAAGCTGTCTTTAAGCAGACAGCCAAGCAAACAAGAACCTCTATTTCTTCATTTTCAGAGCATGCTGCTTCCAGGGTGTTATTAGGCTGTGGAAAAATCAGGTCCCAGGAGAAGACAATAATAAAGCAAAGTCCATTGCAGTCCCCTGAATCTGCTGCCTCACTCTCAGGCAATCAAACCACAGCACAGAGACATCCAAGTGCAGCAGCAACATCTGTAAGTTATATAAAAAGCTATTTCAGTCTACTACAGGTCAGAACCCACGGTGTTGAGGGGCAAAGGAACAGAAAGCCGAGTCCAAAGGATTTGCCTCTGGACCTTTTATCCAGTGTGCTGGGAATCGCCTGCAGAGCACTCGGGAACAGAGGAGCAATTAGCAAAAATAGTGTGGGATTCAGCACTTCTTCCCTACAAACAAATCTTGTTTATGTAAAGCCTAAGGGATGGGAGTGATAGCATGACAAGATAAAATGATGAAAGTGAGTGGATGCAAAACAGACTGTCATGAAACCAGAGGGAGAAACACTGGGTATTTTGCAAAGAATATACGTCCTTTCTTTGGCTGGGTTGGCTTTTTTTAACCTCAAAAAGCAGACATCACATTTGTGGCAGGAGGGAAAAGAAAACAGGTGTTCACGACACGCTTTGGAGCTTTATGTATCAAAACTAACTGCCAAAATCCACCTCCCTGTTGTCTGTTTTCCAGCAAAGCCCTGCTCTGCTGCCTGGGTAACCAGTGCACTCGTCCAGTGCTCATGACAGGGACCCCACATATTTGATCATCTCTGTCCCTGCTAAACACAAAACCAGGGAATTGCACACGTTCAGCCCTCACATATAAAGCTTTAAATTCTTTTTCCCCAGTGTTGAGGCTTTCTGGAAATGCCTGACACTCTGTATCAGGTGCACCCTGCAGCAATAGGGGGTGAGATGCTGATGCCCCTTTGAAAGCTTTATTTTCAGATGATGCAGGTGAAAATGCTGCTAAAAGCTGGAGGACCATTGTGTGCCACTAGTGATATGATGGAAAATTAACTAACCTGCAGTTATCTGCATCAAGGAGTCCATCTGAGCTGCCAGTCCTGGGTTAGAGCTGCCTTTAGCACACCAGTGGGATTTACAGTGTGGATAATTAGGTCTGTGATATCCACAATAACAGGCCGGATGCTACATGGCTCCACTTTCACAGGGAGACAAAACTAGATCGGAACTTGCTTAAGATTTTACCAAAACCTCTCATGACAGCACAAACACCCAGAACAGTTGTGCACTGCTGCAGGAAGGACCTGGGGCTCAAAAGGGGAACAGAGAAAGGCTGTTTGATAAGGGGGAAATACATGGTTGGGATGCAGAAAAAAAGCCACGAGAGCACCTCCTTCCTTTAGGAATCTGGAGATGAGACTGGAAGGGATAGGTCCACTGAGTTTCCCTTGAAATGGTTTAACTTGTGGGGCTCTCACACAGTTAGAAAGAAGCAGCAAAGAAATGTGGTTACAACCCATGATTTCCCAGCCCACCAGAATATAGGAAGTGGTAATAGTTTGTCTGTAAACATTAAAATAAGGTCCCTTTATAGTACCAATCTTTCTGTCATTACAGAGAAAGCACTGCAATGCTACTGAAAAACAAAATGCTCAGAAGAGAACACTTCACACACTTCATTTAACTTACACCCTCACACAGGTAATAACAGAAGGATTCTAGGTCAAAAAAGCCATTAAATAAAATACATGTAATAGTCTAATGTGCTCACCTTCCCATCGTAGCGTTTCACTATGAACTGGTCCAGGCCCAGGTCTGAAAGAGAAAAAAAAATACTTACCAAAAAAAAAAGCTTTTATACCGTAAAAACAACTATTTCTTGTGTTTTCTGTTTGAGAGGACTGGAAAGTAAAATGCACAGTATGAGTAACATCTGCAGAAACTGTAAGGACAGGAGGAAAAATTTATTTGGTTTTGTACATTTTGTACTTTGCATTTTGAACACAAAAAACCACCAAACTCATGGAATCAGAGAAGAAAACCTCCTTCTATAGCAGGGCCAGCAAGAGCTCAGCAACCAGCACCTATCAAGAGCCTGAAATACCCTCCCCAAAGTAGATCCTTGCACTATTACCAGGCAAACATTTCACCTACGACTCCTGGTGGTTTTATTAACTCCTTTTGAATGGCTCACAAATGGGAAAACAAAGACTTGTTCCCATAGTTAACTGGGATATCCCCAAACAAAGCCAAAGCCTGTTCATATTTGAGGATAAAATAAATAGATTTTAAAAGAGGTAAGTTGTAGATGCATTTGCAAGAAGTGGAGTTCTTTAGCTGGATGGGAGGAAGGCAGGAAGAGGGATTATTTACACCAATAAAGTCTCTCATACTGTCACAAAATGCTTACTTTATGTTGAAGAGGGGAAACAAATATCCCAGCCTTAGCTGAGTTAAGGCACAAAGCCCTCCTCTAACCCACAATGCCAAGCAGGCTGCATCTAACACCGGTGATGGCACATATAAGCAAGATGACAGAAAAAAAAGCAGGAAGATCAACTGTCTGATCTTTGCAATCCAAAGTCAGGAAGATGCATCCTGAGAAGAGATTAAGCACAACTCAAGCTGAGCACTTCCAGTAAAACTCGGGAGAGCACAGGCTGATTTTCGGTGCTCTGAGGAATAAAACCCCTCTGCAGAGCGACGTCTCGTGCATTTTCTGCCACTGTTTATGGTAATTAGCACATCCTCATTTCAATTTAAATTAGAAAATAAGATGGAAAAACTAAAATGAAGCCTTCCCCACGCCTGCTGCGTCACCTGCTTTTGAAAGAGGCTAATGAAACCCTTCCTGTCTACTGGAAAGTTTCATGGTATTGTGCAGAAAATGGAATTATTCATTGCTCCAGGGTGACCCCCTCGCCCTTTGTGACCCAAAGCAGCTACAGCTCCAATTTCAAAGATCAAGGCAATTGTCGCAGGACTTTCTGCACTTGTGAAAATTCCAGCCAGAAAGCACCTTCTCAATATTTTGTGGGTCTGATAACAATGCAAATTGCATATTCATACACATATTCAGACTTCAGTCTGCTCAATTTTATCCTCCTCCAAGCTGTGGGTATAAATGCAGTAAGTATGGGTGCATTTAGAGGCAGGATTTGTCTGATAAATGTGATTATTATACTATACTTTATGTGGTCAGAGCTCACCCCAACCATCCATCTGGATGGTGACTTAAGCTGAGCTTATGTCCATGTGTCATAATAAAGTCATTTCTCAGGAGCACCTCCTTTTCCCATGCCAGGAAATGCTGCTGAAAGACAGAACCCTGACAGCCTGACATTATACATGTACTCATGGAAAGCCAAAAAAAGGCCATGGGCTAAAAATAGCAAGTGAAAGTATGGCACCCCCTGCAACTGGACACTGGGAAAGCGAACAGGTTTCAGTAGAGAGCAAAAATGAATGGATGCTTGTCTAGATGAACAGCAATAAAAGATGAGCTGGTAACTGTCATTTTATATATAGAAGTACCAAATATATTTCTAAATAATTATAATAAATATTTATGTAATTAATCAGTATGTAAATAATGGTCCCTGGGCTGTCCCAGCACTGGTGTGGCCACAGGCCCAGGGCAGGGCCCATCCCCTGTGCTGGCCCTGCTGAGGGATCTCAGGGCTGTGTCCAGTTCTGGGCCCTCCTGGTCAGAGAGCCCTGGAGGGGCTGGAGCGTGTCCAGGGCAGGGAACGGAGCTGGGAAGGGGCTGGAGCCCCAGGAGCGGCTGAGGGAGCTGGGAAAGGGGCTGAGCCTGGAGCAAAGGAGGCTCAGGGGGGACCTTGTGGCTCTGCACAAGTCCCTGACAGGAGGGGGCAGCCGGGGGGGTCGGGCTCTGCTGCCAGGGAACAGGGACAGGACAAGGGGAAACGGCCTCAGGCTGGGCCAGGGGAGGTTTAGATTGGATATCAGGAAAATTCCTTCACCAAAAGGGTGGTCAAGCGCTGGCACAGGCTGCCCAGGGCAGTGGTGGAGTCACCATCCCTCGAGGGATTTAAAAGCCACACAGATGTGGCACCTGGGGACATGGTTTAGTGGTGGCCTTGGCAGTGCTGGGCCAGTGGTTGAACTCAACCCTAAAATCTTTTCCAGCCCTGATGGTTCCACAATTCCACTGCACACACAAGCACATTGGCTCCCACCAGCGTCTTATGGTCACCCTCCCAGCCATGCACAACCATGTCCCGTTTCCTCTGCTGCATCAATTAAGCTGCACACTTAAATTCCTCTGTGAAGTTCCTCTTACATAGGACCTGAGAGAAGAAGCCAATTCAAAAGCTGAAAAGGGGCATTTATGTTCAAGGCATACAGTTTTACTCTATACATTTTCCTTTTCCAGTACAGTTTATTTTCTTTTTTAAGGACTTAGCTGCCTGTTTTTCCACAAGCCTTTAAACCTGACAAAAGGAAACCAACAAAGAGGGTCTGTTACCTGGTGCCTGGGGTCTGTCTTTAAATTACATAAAGACCCCAAGAGGCTTTTCGTCCAAGTTGCTACAATAGGAATTCAGCATTTGTGCAGCCAGGAGAGCCAATGGAAACACTGCATGGATGAGGACAATCACAGCTGAACAAGAGAAGGGAAGAATGTGAGCTATTACAGCTCTGTTTTTCAAAAGGCAGAGTGCTGTGTTAAAGGCACCACAGGATTGTCTCTAAGTGCCACACTCCCAAGACAAACAGTCCCTGGCTGGGCTATTGCTGCCGAGCTGCAGGAACACAGGCTAATAGGCATGTTTAACCAGGAACAAAGAGCTTTTCCACCTTTCACTGGGGAGCAGGGGCTGAAATAGCATTCTGCCAGAAGTGGTTGAAAGGATTTCCTCAAGAAATGCAGCAATGAAATCCAGAATTTTCAGGAGGATACCTGGCTGCTTTGAGCTTTCCTGGGACACACACCATGGCTACTCTGGATTGCAGTGACCGCCCAGAGCTTCAGTAGTTGTTTCTGTTGAACACACCCAGAGTTTCCACCATGACCTGCCCCAGAATATGCTTTTATTTACCTGACACCCTGTACAACACCTCAGCTTTCCCTACGCATCCCTTTTGCTCCTGCAGCCAAGGGCTCAGTACCAGCCACTCACTGCCAGCAGCATTCAGTCACCTGCAATGATTTCCAAATCAGCTTCCCTGGAAAGTTTAATTACCGCTATTTATTACTCCTACAAATTCTGATACCACCTATCAGGGGCCTGAAATAAACAGCAGCACTGCCACGGAGCACCTAAGCACAGAGCACCACGAGAAATGTTATTTCAGAGTAGACTGACACCATTTGCTCACCAATACCAGGGATATAGGCTGCCACTTTTATTCATGTGATGGTACTTTCACAGCACTCTAAAAATAAAAATGATTCAATATAAAGCAAAAATTACTTAACACTCACTGCCTGCCACAATGGGGAAAAGAGGGTGTTCAACAGCAGAACCGTACTCCCTGCATGTACTTCCCTCATTTTGGGCTGGGGAGGATGTTTTCATGGAGAAGGAATGAATTATGTAAAGGAAAAAACACAGAATAACTTGTTCTTAGTCTTGTTCAGCAATAGCCAAATCTAAAATCAAATGCTTATTATGTTCCTATTGATTAACAAAAACATACTTTCCATGGATTTTCTCAAAGCCAGCTAATTACCACACTTGATAAATATCTAGACAATCACTAAGCTCTTCATGTTATCTTGTAAAAATAAATCCATAGGCAGCAGGTTATAGACAGCAGTTCTAAAAACCATTTAAAACACAAGCTTCCAGGAGAAGGACAATTATATTACACCAAGAACACGGTTGAAATCAATTAGAAACCATCATGATTTCCTCTGGGATACCAGCAGCTTCCCACTGATGGAAAAACCTTTTCAATTCCTTCCAGTCTTGATATCCTTGTCAGATTTTTCACGTTATTTGGGTAACATTCACTCATGATCTGCTTTTTCCCCCACTGCTTAATATATAACATGGACTCTTTTTTTTTGCCAGCAGATGAATAAAAGGGCTAATTATGAAGACTGAAGAGCCTGCTAACTGTGCTTGTGATATGCCACAGGCATATTATTGCAGGAGAAAATGCAACTTTTCCCCTCCAGAGCTGTAATCCAGCTTCTGATTGCTGTATTCAGAGTATTCCCCCTCTGAATCTAAAATGTAACCTGCAAGCAAACAATGAGCTGCCTGAGATTTCTCAGGGGACAACAGCCTCGGGCTTGTGTTCAAGTGCAGGACTGTTTTGTTCCAGGAACGAAGGACCACGGGACTTGTTCTCATCTATCTCCTCCTGCTCCAACAGGCCAGTCAGTGTCGCTGTGAGACATGCATTCCTAACACACCTGATCAGCCACACCAACCCGTCACCTGTATGGGAAGCCCTCACTTATTTGACTTTTAGCACATAAGCATACATGTAAATGCACCTCTCGCTCCTCCTTGGCTCTTTTCCTGGGGTCTCATGTCAGGCATGACAGGCTCAAAGATGATTCTTGCCTAGGAATTACATATTTCCACAAAAATTCCACAAAAAAAGAACCCCAGCTTGTACCTCTGAGTTACCTCTCACTGGCATCCTTTTCCTGACGACTTCTCCCTGAAGGACTGGAATCCCAGCCCAGAAGGACTGGCTTCCTACTAGGTCTTAAATATCCCAGCTGAACACTTTGTGTAACTTTAGGGATCTGTACCAGCCCAGGGAGTTCTCCCCTCTCCATCACATGAGTGCTTGTCACAGCTCCTGGCTGGTTCTACAGGAGATCAGATCCATATTTCATAAACTTTAATCAAAATGACAAATAATCCAGTCCAGAAGCCAGCTTGTGCTCAGCTTCTCCTCAGCTTCTCATGAGGTTCAGACACGGAAAACAAACCATTTCTAACAGGAGAAGCAAGCTGTACACTCGGATCCAGCCACCAGGAATAACCTCCGTCCTTCACGGCTCCTCTCCTCCATCACCATCCCGTGCACAGAGCCTGCAGGGGCACAGCTGCTGCTTCTGGCTGCACTCAGCAGCATGTTTGGGGTTTCTTACACTCAAACAAAAAGCCTTCCAAGGGCTCAGATACCTGAGTTGCTGCTCATTACGTGGTGAAACTCGAAATGCATTTTTCCTATGGCAGGAGTCTGGGATAACCAGCGAGGTTAATACAGGGATGGAAGAGCAGGACTGGTTTGGGGACAACCTGCCTTCAATTACAGCACGCTGGGATGAGATACAAGAAGTATTTTTTACTTCTTTCAATCCTTATTGCAAAGGCCATAAGAAAACTGATACTGGCTGAACATGACACAGCTCCTTCTTAGTCCAGGATGCTCCAAAATACTCACTTTCCCCAGGAAAACAATCAGTGCAGAATGGACCCAGAAAACCTCAGGGAAATGGAGGGAGCCCTTGCACTTCGCACCAGAGGGTTTTCAGTGTATTTTCACCAGGTTTGAGACTGGGGTACCAAGGAAGCACCAGGTAGGAAACAGCCATCCATCCCTGTCCATCCACTCTTGGAGCAAACTTATCTCTCAGGTACAAGAGGATGTGGGAGGAAAAAAAAATAATACAGGACTGCAGGGAGCAGAAATCACCACCCACGCTTCTCCTGGCACTTGAACTTCCCAGATAGCACAGAAAGAAATTATTTTTTTAAAGCGGCTTTCAAGTTTAATGCCATTCTTTGGCTTCTTCTGACAAACCATTCCAAGCTCAGCAAGTGCACGTCATTCCTTAAGCACAGCTTTGCCTACTTGGGAATGCTGTGGCAGGAAGTTTGACTGAACCAGAGAAAGCAATCTACAGGAGCTGAGGAATTGGCATTCATTTTCCCCAAGCTAGCAAAACACAGGCTAAAATAAAGCTGACTTTATTGACAATAAATCAAACTTTCCCCTACGTAATCCATAAAAATGAATCAGGCACATGATACCTCACAGTAGATGAGCAGTTTAAATACAGCAGGGACTCAGCTACCTCATTACTCCAGATCACTTATATTCCACAGTGTTTTCTCTCCATAAAACAGCAGAGGCATTTACAAGAAGTTACTCCCTGAAATTACAAACTGCAGCTTGAGCACACTGAAGGATTACCTCAAAGAGGTTTCCCAGGAGCGCACCAGGCTACATCACAACCCCAAGGAACACCTTGGGATGAAGGCAGGATGCTCCAGCCCCAGTGGAGGGCACACCCAAGTCGTGACTCATGGAAAAAGCAGCCCCAGCATTTCCCAACTAACCTGTAACCTAAATTATCCTATGAGTCAAAAGCACCAGCAGGGTGTGAAGCACAGAACTCATCTGGCCAGCAGGTAGCACTCTTTGTTTCCAATTTCTGATCTGAAAACCAGACCCATCTTTCTTTTGTTTTTTACTACCAGCTTTAAAAACATTGGAGAACAAATTTATGGCTGGTTTGACTTTATTGTAGCAATAAGTGTTTTAGTCTTCTACTGTTCACTATGTATTAAAAAACCCCATTTACTGTGATTGTGATGATGTACAGAGCTCATAAGGAACCACCACCCTAGAGCAGCTCCATCTAGAAGTAAATCCACAACAGTAAGAGTTCTGAAGACAGATTTTTCAACTCAACAAAATCTGAGATGCCTACCTTCCTGCTCTGCCTGCTGATGGGAAGCTCAAGCTCAGTTTCCATCCCATTCCATTTCCCAAGAGCACCTAAGGCCACTTTCTTCCCTTACAAGCTGCTGTGTGTCACTGACTGGCAGCATTTGCAGGCACTTAAAGGCAGTGACTGGCTTCACGGGGCCATTTCAACAGCCAGGATAACCATGGGAATACAGTGGGAAGTGAGTGGCTAAGACTGATGAGTTATTATGAGTTATTATTTCCCATTAGTCCCCTCTGCTTGTCTCTGAAGGAGGTGTTTGCTGAGCCTCTTCCACCTATTTTCTTTACACACCTCAAAATGCACCAAGCATGTGGAAGAACTAAAAAAGGAGTCAGATGTGTTGAAATGAAACACAGGATGTTTTTTAAGCTTCCAGACAGGTGCTACTGCTTTTCCAAGTAGCAGTTCAAGAAGCTGCAGATAGACAGGATGGTAACCTACAGCCATTAATTCACATGGAAACTACAGCCATTTCCAGGCCTTGATGGAAACCTAAATATCAATTCACCTACATGCTTCAAACACTAATGCCAGGATTATTTTTTTCTTCCCTCCTGCACACGCTTCATATTGTTATTTTCTAAGCACAAGGGTACACAGTATTTATTTAGCAGCTGTCATCTAAGACATCAAAACAGTTTCACAATTTGGACATAAACCCCACACTCAAAAAGCTAACATTTGGGGGCTGGAGTTCTTCATTAATGTCTGCAGAGACAAGGGGAGTTTTAATTTGACAAAAGACTGTTTCGTTCTTTGAGATGTAACGTGGGAGACCAAGAAACATGAATCTCCTCCAAAATGGAACACAGACAAAAACCTCCTGACACCCCACCAACACCAAATATTCAGGACACAGCTTTCCAGACAAGAGCAAGGTGTCACTCTCCCACTTGTTGACTGCCAAACCCCCCAGCTGTCACGAGAGATGTGTTTGTCTTTAATCCACAGGGAATTTGAAGATGGCAGAGATGAGCCCTACCCTGACACGGCGCTGCCTCAACCCCTTTAGGCTGGAAAAGGCCTCTAAGATCATTGAGACTAACCTTTACTGCTGAGGTTCTCCTTGCCGAAGCAACCTCCTTTTGTAGGTTTGGGAAGTGTTCCAGTAAAAGGTAATCTTTCCCTATTAAATACAGGAGAAAGGCATCCCATCTGCTCTTCAAGGGCTCACACCAGCCAGAACTGCTACATTGCATCAGCATTTTGGAAACATGAAAGGGCTCAGGCTAATTTTGGGCTTGGAGCAGGAGAGGTTCAGGAGATGCTTTCTAGCCCTGGCAATGAGAGCTGGGAAGTTTAAAGACCAGGTAGCAGAGACTGGGGAGTAGCAGTTCCCCTGACCACCACCCACACACCACTCACTCTCCGGCTGTTTCTCGTTGGGGGTGATGGATCTCACAAAATCCTGCGGGGTCATGAAAACCTCGGACTCGCCGTGCTCGTTGATGACCTTCAGCGTGGCAAAGTATCTGAAGATTTTGTCTGGCGTGGAGTAGGCTCTGATCCTGTTCTCGTATTCCATCACCTGGAAATGAGATTTAGCCAGCATTAGATGGGCACTGTCCCTGCCCCACAGTGACTCAAGTCCTCAAAGAGATTTGCCACAGGACAAGTTGCGTGCAACAACACAACTCTGGACCCTTTTGGCATTATTCCTTTCAAAAACCCTTTGAACAACCATGAAAATTGGACATATCAGCTGCTAATGTCCCAGGATTAAGAACAAACACTAAAAATCTGTATTATGAATAAATTTAGACTCTTCATGGTGGCAGAAGAAAAACAAATTCACAAAATCCCTGAAGGTGCTTTAAAAACATGAGCATAAGAAAAAGCACTGGCATCACATTTATGAATCTAAAGCAGCCCAACATTTTAACCACAGTGTTGAAGGGTTTGACTTGTGATTAATATATGAAGTAAAAGAAAAAAGTCTTGGAAAGCTGGGAGAAACCTTTACTTTCAAGCAGACTCCTGGAAAAAAATCACTTGGCACCACAGCTGGTTGCTCAGTCACCCAAGATCATTTTTTCCTCTTTTCTATCACATTGGCAGAATTCCCCAGAAACTCAGTCCTCCCCACCAATCTGCTTCTTCCTAACTCTGCCAGCAGTGATTTTTTTTTGTACCTAGAATCAGTTTCCCCTCACACAGCCGGAATTAATCAAAGACAATAGAAAGCTTTTCTAAACAAAATCACAACACAAGGCCACAAGGGTGGAAAAAGGCACAGACACCTACACTTCATCATGTATTAGCATGGAAAACTTTCCTCCTTACTTCAGCTTTTCATTCCTGCATTATATGCCATGTTCAACAATCCATAATGTACTTGAAACCTGCAGCTGGCCCAGAGCCACAGGAAGGAAAAAGCCCAACTGATGATGTGCTGCAAGAGAACAAGCAAGATCAAGGCTACTGCCAAGGCAGCTGTAGATCACTCCTGGCTTTGGTCCTGGTTCAGCCTTGTCCTTAAACTCAAACAACTTCCTCAGCCTGATGTTTATCAGACAGAAGACACCCTCTCTAGTTTTTCTTATTTCTGGCATAAAACCAGCCAAATGCTTTGAATCCCCCAAGCCAGGCTTTGGTAAAGCAAAGCCAGTCTCCTCTTTATCTGCCCCAGCTCAGACCTCCAGCAATGCAACCACAGATGACATTATCTAGAATGACAATACCTAAAGCATTCTCTCCCCTTGTCTCTGCACCACCACAGCTTTTCCTTAATTCACATGTCCTCGCATCAACCACTACAGGCAGTTTCCTCCCTCCCTCCCTCCTTCAGGAGAAAGTTTTTGTCCCTATGCCCTTTGCACCTCTAATCAACAAACCTAATCCCACTTTTACTGCTTCAGTCCACAAGGTTCTCCACAGATAAGGGCATTGGAATGCAGGCAATTGCTTTATTGCCAAGCTCCAAGTCCCAGCAAAAGATGATACCCACTTTCCCACCTCTTTCTGGCTTTGTCTACTGCTCCCACCTGGCAGGAGGCAGCTCCTTATGCCAAAGTGATCTTTCCACTCATGGGTACAGGCCCACATCTCCCTCCTGCCTGACCTGATCTCATGAATAACGCCCCACCCAGCTTAATCAGCCAGAAGCAGCTCAGTATTTTTACCTTCAAGCAAGACAAACCGAAGGACAGTATGAAACCCCAGACTGGAGCCAAGAGCAGACACCACAGACCATGACCAGCCTCCTCCATCCATGGCAACCCCTCAACACAGCCTGCTTTCTAGCTAAAAAAAACTCATTAGCCGAATTTTCCAAGCCTGTGGAAAAGTTTGTTGCAAGGCACTATCGAAGGCTTTCCCTCAACCCAGCTAGGCACAACTCAACAACCCCACTGCTGCACCAGAGACAGGAGTCCTGACGTTTCTGCCAGTAAAACCATGTTTCACTTCATCCCACTTGACTTCGTATCCACAATGGCTCTTCCCTCTGTATCCATTTTAAGGCCCTGCTAAGATGCTACTGTCAGTCTTGTTGCTGTCAGGTGCTTTTCTCCTCATGTTTAGAACATTTAGAGTATTACTTCCAAAGCAACAACAGCTTACTAACAACATGGGCTCAAAACCACATTTCCTGTCTAGCTTACAGCACAAAAATGCACAAGCTAGACCAAAAAAGTAGAATTTAAACTGCTTTTTAGCATCTCACAGGCTGCTTTCATCACAACTGAAATCTCCCTTCTTCCACAAGCTTCCCTACAAGAACGGAGCAAATGCAGCCACACTTCTTCCCTTTTGCCTGCAGCTGAACTCAATTACATCATTCTTGCTAATGAGCTAATCAGCGGGCAAAAACTGACAAATGTTACAGCCCATCCCTCTGTCTGCAAGGCTGGGTGCAACACGAAGCCAGGTCAAGAACGGAGCAGCCAAAATGCTGCAAATGGCAAAAAACTCACTTATTCAAGTCTGGGTGCTAAACATCAAGTGGGTGATAACAGGGGTGCCCTGGTCCCTACCCAGATGTGGAGATAAGAGCCCACGCATTTGGGTGCAGACAACCACCACTTGTGAGGGGTTTTGCACTGCTTCAAAGCAACCTGCACAGAAAATCATGCCAGGCAAGAGTCTCCTCTCCTGACCTCTCACCTTTCCCCAGTACACACCAGTCCTTGATGCAAGGAAGACCAGCCAAAATTCTCATCCTGCCCCCAAGAACTGCAGCCTCACGTAATCAGCCACCTCCAGAAAGATGATATGACCCAAAGGGGAAAACCCCTTTTTTGCATTTATTAGTAGAGCATGTACTAGAGGAGAAAGACAAGCAAGTAATCCCTGTTGCTCTGCAAGAATGAAGATGCTGTTGAGACTGTCAATGTTTATGCTAAGCCTCAGGTTAAAAGAAAAAAACCCTAAATCCTATGCAGACATGAAAATAAAGCTCTAAATTAACATCTCAAGGCACTTCCAGGGCCTCCCTGACCATGCAACAGCACACATCTTAATAGGATAAATTAATTAGGACTCATTTTCTTTGTGCTTCCTCCTGTGACACACACCCAAATGAAGGCTCGGCACAACAAATATCCCAAGTCAAGATACCTGCAGGACCCAAACACTGCCAGTACATCTCGCTAAGTCAGCCCTGCTGCTGCATGCCAACACTTTTAGCAAGTTAATTAACCCATCAGCCCGCCCCTCCATCATGTATTACAGCTCATTAGCCTTCAAACTATGCAGGCACACAAGTAATTTTTTCCTTTCCTGCCCTACACATCCAGGACCGACACACCGCACAGACAACACGTGCTTGGGAACCAGCCACACACAATCCCAACACCTGAGAGTGGTTTGTGTTTCAGCTTCCCTCTCACTGCATCACTATCCAAAACAGCAATGTCAAACTTAATTTATTGCTTCACCGCTAATCATCAACTTAATTAAGAGCAACATTAGGATAACAAACAAGTGTTAAACACTTCCAATTAGGCTTAATTTTTTCACAAGGAAAATCCCACGCTATTTTCAATTCATTATGGGAAGAGTTTTTACTGTGGGTGGTGATGTTTGCTGAGGTTTTCTTACACAGCAGAAGAGTCAAGAATCCCCAAGGTGTGACACAATTAGGGGAGCAGCACATCCTGGGAGCAGCCCTGATTTCGAGCCAGGAGCAGGGGCACACCTTCCCCTGCCATCTGAGCTGGCCACATTCAAACACAGCTCCCGAGGTGACTCACCACAGCAGCTGCTGATCAAACACCGAGCCCACAGCGGAGCCGCTCAAACGAGGAGCAGGCACCTGGGAGAATAGCTGGCACATCCTGCCTTTATTGGCGCTTTGCAACACTGGCATTCAGGCCACACAAGGTACATTCTGTCTCGGGGCTGCAGAGAAAAGGCTTGTGTTGGCACAAAGATGATGAGGGCTGTCTTGAACAGGGCTGTTCCCAAGGAAATCGCTGCTCCTGAGTTCCTGCTCTCGGAGGAAGGCAGACTGGGATGAGAAGGGATCCAGGCCACACACTATTCCCATCTTTTGGGCACACCTGGCTTGTGTCTTATTTGGAAATTATGGCTATATTCCTCCCTGCCTAGTTTGGGAAAGAAAGAGCTGTTCAACACAGGCACATCTCTAACAACTGGAACAACAGTCCTTGCCTCTAAAGAAACTTCCTCTGGCTTCCCCAGGCAGCAGCCACGTCAGACAAAAATCAATCTTTACACTCACTGTATTCAAAAATAAGAGTGTGGATGGAAGTGGACTGTGGTTTACTCTTTGCAACCTGCCTCCATCTGCTGACACTGGAAAAAACCAATAACCTGCTTTTCTTGAGTGGAACTGGCAAGAGCTGGAGTTGTCAGAGCACCTGACACCCAGTCGCCATGAGAAGTAGCAGCTTCCAAGAACCCACATTCCTGGACAATTCTGAATATTTCAGCTCAGTATCTTACTATGTAACTTCACTGAGCTGCCACCAACATGTCACAACAGGAGAGAGTCTGGAGCCCCAAATACCACGAGGCATTTGAAATCTCAAGTTGTGTAATCTACTCTGACCAGGAACTGACATAATTCAGCAGCTTCAAAGGAAACAGCTCTTAATTTTTCATGAGAAGCTGTTAAGCCACTATATATGACCATCCACAATTTAACAGCTAATGAGATGCAACCTCCAGAATACAGGCTTAAAAATAATTATCAGAAGCAAATCTTAACAAAATGGGAGTAGATGTTCTGCACAATTCCTTTCTCCTCTTTGGTGCTGCAACAATATTACGTCATCCAACACAGACCAATAAAACTGACATCCAGATGGGCTTAAAAAATAAAATACTGCTGTCTGCCAGCTCCCAGTTACAGGACATCCTTTAATAACAGTGGTTTCAGACAGTGCCAAACCAGTTGTCAGTTCTGAGGAGCACAGGGCTCCTGGAATTGCCCAAGAGTGAAGGCAGGTCACAAGCCAACAATAGAGTTTATTACTCAGGTTTTCCTCCTCTTTAAAAGGTGTTTGATCTCAAAATGAAATAGCCAGAAGCATCAAGAAAGAGCCAGGACTAACCATGAAGAGGGACTGAGGCTGTATTTCAACAACTACATTTGCACAGAATAATAAAATGAAGAATTAAAGTACACCTTTCCTATAACCCTCCCTTCCACATTCATCCTCTACTGCTTCCTACATGCACTGTGTATATTCACAGGCAAAGAGATGGACTCCGAGACACACATGCTGAATGTCCCACATGGTTTAAAAGCTTTGGCACCAACTCCCTGCTTTGCATGCACCATCCTAACAGCCATCAGAGCAGGAGCCTTGGTTATCTTGGACATCCAAGTGGAGCTGGGAGAAGAGGTCTCCATTTCAGAGGATCAGCGTATTGTGCTTTCCAAACACAGAAGTTTCAACCTACAGAAACTCATGGCAACGTGCCAAGAAAGTAGGTTCCCAAAACAGTGAGGTCTCTTAGAAAATAAAGACAGGTACAGAGCAAGTTTTCTCTCTTGCAAGATGCCCAAGTTTGGTACCTTGCGGTCCCGGAACCCAGAGCGCTTCTTCTTCTTCCCTTCCGGCGGCACCTCCTCATCGCCCGACGATGTCACTGCCCGCCTGCCCTGGCTGCCGCTGCTCTCCTGCTCCTCCTCCTCGTGTTTCCCCTTCTCCCCCGGCTCTGCCCTCGGGCCGTGTCTGACGGAGGAGGACGAGTCTTCTGCGTAGGCCCTGTCCCAGGAAAGAAAGCACCCGTTTAGGAAGTGACTGAGTGGTGCTAAGGCTGCAACAAAATGGTCCTGCCAGGCTCTACCCGAGTGAAACACTGGCTACAGTTCAGTGGGGAGCTCTGCAAAGCAAAAGCCCCCTTGGAATACAGTGTGCCTTCCCCTGTTGTAATCCAATTTCCACCCCACACCAAAACCCAGACTAGTGGTCACAGTAAGTTTTCTCAGTCCAAATCACTCAGTGAGTTATCACATCCTCTCCCAAAAACCAGACATGCAAGAAACACTGGGAGAAGGGCATATCATACCTCCTCTAGCACTAAATTCCACCTCTGCTTCCCCAAAAAGATATACAAAGTGACAGAAATGTGTTTTACTATCAGCACTGCAGGACTCAGGACTAACAACCTTTTTGTTTCAGCTCAGCTGATTTATTTTCTATCTCCAGCAGCTGACAGGCTGTTTTATCCCCTTCTTCCACCAATGACTCTTCTAAACACCAGTGCTGCAAGATTTGTGACAACAAAACTGGAGTTGTTTATCCTCAAGGTGAAAATAAAACTCTGGCAGAGCACAGGACCCCTTTTCCCTTGCTGTTCAAATACAAAGATCTTCAGGCAACTCCATTCATAGACCAAGACTCAACACTTCAAGTGAGAGTCAGGAGCAACTCGCAGAACTGCAACTGGCAATGGGATGATTAAATAAAAAGCAGGATAAATCCCTAAGCCAAACAATGCTCTGGCTTTCCCATGCTTTACTTGTAAAGCAGTTTAGAATCAGACAGAGCTCAGACCACATTAACATCAGTGAAATTACAATCTCTGAGGATCCGTTAACATGTCACAAGCAGCAAAGCCAACGGTTTGACAAAATTATTTCTCTTTCTAAAGGACTCAAACAGAGCTCAGGGAAGCATTCCAGCCTGCCCATAATTTAAGCAAATCTGCCTTTGCTTTGCATTCCTGGTGGTTTGTTTTGGACTAATCACAGGGTATGGAGCTTACACACAGGTGCTGCTCCTTGGCCACTTTGGTACTGCCTGGAACTATGAACGTAGTCATTTACAGCTGTGTGAGTTTGTTTTAAAAGGGCTGCCTTGGGAGAAAAACAAAAACAAACCAAGATTTTTGAAGTCTCCCAAGCTCTAAACAAAAGGCTACACATACTTCATCCTACCAGTTTCCTGGAAAACACAGATGAGGTATGTAATATTAACAGAAGAGAGTCTGTGTCTGTCTCCCCAGAAATCACAGAATCATGGGTTGGAAGGGGCCTTAAAGATCCTCTCATTCCAAACGCCTGCCATGGGCAGGAACATCATCCACAGCTTGCAGCAATCTCAGCACATCAGCTCCCAAGAAGGAGAAATGAGGGCAGGTGCTCCCTCAATTAAATGCTACCAGAATAAAAGACAACTCTCTCCTTATCAGCATCCAATAATTCACTGACAGTCGCAGTACAAGACAGATGGGAATGGGCTAAATAACTGCAAACCTTCCACAGTACTGGTGGGAAGAAAGCACTTTATGATTTATGGAATGGTTTGGGCTGGAAGGGATCAGCTCAGATAGGGGTTCAGAGGTTTCTAGTCCACAGTGGGACAGAACACAGCTCCATTACAGGGGTCTGATGTAATAAAATACACAAGTGGTCAGTGAAGAGCAGTATTAATCCTGCCTTTTCACATAAGAATGGAGTTTTATGCACTTTCCATTCTGAAAAGACTCTGAATCTCAATTTGCCAATGTATGTTTGCAAGTCTTACAGCAAAGCACCATCTTTAAGACCCTCACTGAACCAAACTTTCAGGGACAGGATCCAAACCTGGGTCCTCCACAAGAATCTTAAGATAGGGAAATTATTTCCCTGGAACAGTCTGGCAGCTGATCGCTCTTGGAGCATGAAGTCCACACTGGCACCTCTGCTGAAGCCTTTCCTGAAAGTTCAATCAGCACTGGCACATCCTTGAGGAGCTGTGCAATAGGCTGGAATATGCAGTTACCAGCTGAGGCTACACCAGCAGCACTGACATGGAAAGCCCTTGTGCAGGCAGGACACCCATCTTAAGTAGCTCTCAGGAAATCTCTTGGGAAAAGGGGACAGAAAAGCAATAGGAAATCAATGGTTTATCTCCACAACTAAGCTATTCCATATGAAACATGCTGAAGAATAGCTGTATCAGGAAAGATTTGCTCCTGTAATGCTTGACTGACAGCTAGCAGACCAGGGAAGGGATAGATGAAATTGAAAAATCAAACATTTTCAGCACATCCCACGCATTCCTTCAATCCATCAGGCTGTCAAGTCAGTTGCTCCAGTGATAGAGATGGAGGCTGTTTAAATACAGTCGGCTTTTCCTCCCTCTGGTTTATCCAGGTAATTAACTCTGCTCCACAGTCAGATCACCATCCCAGCATTCAGGAAAATGAGCTCTGAGGAGAAAGGCAGAGCCTGTAGGCTACTTCTCAAGCAAGATTTTAAACAGCTCTTCCTCACCTCCAGGCCACTGGCCAAACTACTCACTGAAATAACCACTGAAGGAGCAGCACTCTACGTGCCCCTTCTCCTCTGTGTATTTTACCACCCTGTGCTGAAATCCTTGGCTTCCAACACCTGCAACTTCCACACTCAGCCCACACAAAAAAAGTCTTTGAATGCAGATGTCAGAGTATGGCTGGAGAAAAAAAAGCCCCTAGCTCCAGAAATATGCGCCCTGCTGGACTTAACTCAGCAAGTGAAGACTCTCCCCTCCACTCTTTGACGAGGCTGACTTTTCAATGGAATTCCTGGTGCTGCAGCTTCTGCACAAAAGGGAAATGAAAATACAAAGCCTCCCTTCACTGCATGCCAAAACCAGCCACCAGTCTCTCTCCGCAGAGTGTGCCTGCCCTGGATCCTGAATCCTGCTGCCATGCTTCAACCGTTCTGATCTCTTCAGACTGTTTTTCCCTCCAGTGAACTGAATTTGAAACAAAGACTATTTCCCACCCACTTAGCAGTATCTCCTTTGAATCCTTGGAGAAAGCAAACAATCAAGTGTAAGATTAGGTACCTTATCCTCCCCAAAACCACCAAGCTACCAGAGGCCTGCTATGATAAATTCTCTCTTAGGGAATCATTCTTTAAGAGAGCCAAAGGCATGCAACCATAGGATATAATCCAGGAAGGATCCTGGGACTCACACTAGGCATTGGCACAACACTCCAAGTTGCAGGTCTTCCAATGAATCACACCCCCCCACTTGAAAGTATTTTTCTTCTTTGAATGACAGAAGCAGAACAGCATGAAAAAATCAGAGAGCTTTGTGCCAGAGATAACAGTGCTTAGCTATTCTAATCCTGAAGGCAGTAGCAAAGTACTCAGCTATCAGTTGCTGTTCAGTCTCAGAAGGAAATGTAAGAGATCTAACAACAAGCTGGGCACTCAGGAGTCAGCAAAGATGCTGCCATGAAACCAGAAGCAGGAGTGAGGAATCTTGCCTGACACATGTGTTCTGCAGTTGACTAAGAGCTGCCGTTCTCCCTGTATGTAAACATCTGGAGATATCCCAGTGAGGTTTAAAAGCCACTTAAGACTTCGGGGCTCTCAAGCTGTAATGCAAAAGCAAGTTTGGACATGACACTCATAAGAACAGGCTACCTCCAGGGATCAGGAGAACTTTCAGCAAGGAGCTCTGTCTCACCCTCAGCTCAACCCTATTCAGCAACTAAAATAGTTACCTGAAACTTTAATAAGAAACTCACCAGAGATTATGAAGAACCACAACCCAATTTTTCAGGGTATCACCCTACTCACAGAACTCTTTACTACTTTGCTTCCCTCCTCATCTCTCACATACTCAACACTGACATAAATTGGCAAATTTGTGGCAAGATCTTCACAAAGGCAGTCAGACTAATGACACATGCTGTGGCATCCTGACATTACCCCAATATCCTTGTGAGCTATAAATCTGGTATTTCTTAATCCAGGAGATGCTGCTTTCATCTCCAAACAGAGCTCACCACAGTGGGGTATAGGGCTGTGCCCCCAGGATCTGATCCCTTCCTTCCCCGGTGTCCATGGAAAAATCCCAGTGTGAAACCAAAAGCCATCGGAGAGAACCCAGTGTTCTTTCAAGACACCACTCCCACATCAATGTGTCTTGAAGTCTTAGGAAAAAACCCTCAGCACAGCAATCCCAAGGGTAGTCTCTTGAGTGTGTCACCTCTCACAAAGAATTTTAAAAAATCATAGAATCACAAAATGTTTTGGGTTGAAAAGGACCTTAAAGATCATCTTGTTCTACCCCACAATATATAAATACAGCAGAGCTCTAAAAATAAAAATAATCTCACATGGATAATACCTACAGTTTTTCATCTTTTCTCCCCTACATTAGGTTAAGTTGCATCTGACACATCTATAGCTATAAAACAGGTTTCTCCCCTCTTGACTATGATTTATGTGGTTTCCTTTGTTTTATTACATGAGAGATTTTTAAAGTCTCTGTTTCAGCTGGCATAGATATTTCCAGCAATTCTACCATTAAAAATGTATTCTAAGCAAATTACTCTAAAGCCCCCAGGACACTGGTGCAAAAAATCAATGCATTCTTAAACAGAGTTATAGAATCCCAAAACAGTTTAATTTGGAAGGAACCTTAAAGCTCCTCCAGTTCCACCCCTTGCCACAGGCAGGGACACCTTCCACTGTCCCAGGCTGCTCCAAGCCCCATTGTCCAGTCTGGCCTTGGACACTGCCAGGGATCCAGGGGCAGCCACAGCTGCTCTGGGCACCCTGTGCCAGGGCCTGCCCACCCTCCCAGGGAACAATTCCTTCCCAGTATCTAAACTAACACTGCCCTCTGGCAATGGGAAGCCATCCCTTGTCCCAAACCCCTCTCCAGCTCTCCCGGAGTCCCTTTAGGCCCTGGAAGGGGCTTTAAGGTCCCCCAGATCCTTCTCTTCTCCAGGGGAGCAGCCCCAGCTCTCTCAGGCTGGCTCCAGAGCAGAGGGGCTCCAGCCCTGGGAGCAGCTCCGGGTCCTCCTCTGGACTCGCTCCAACAAAGTCCAGCAACACAGGTGTCTTGACCTTATTCTTTCTTACCACTAATTTATTCACAGAAGGATAAGAAATGAAGCATTAACTAAGTATTTTCAGTCTGTCAGGAAGAGCACTGGTAAGACTTTGCTTACAGAGGTCCCTCTGTGCCTCCAAAGGTACCTTTGCTCCCTTATTTCACTCAATATTAGATTGATTAACAAGCTTCAGCACCAAAATGCCAATTTAAGTGCTCTCAGATGCCCACAGATTCAGCCAGGAAGGGCTGTGACATGAAGAACAGATCTGCAGCCATTTCGTAACACTCCAAACAGGTATCAGGAACGAGAGAGTACAAGTTTTACACCACTATGAGTAACAGAATATTTTTTATAAACATTAAGCTTGCCACAGACTGTGAGGTTTAGTACTTCTCATATATTACTGCCTCATTTAGAGTAGCCAATGACTGCATCAAGATTAATTTCAATTAATTCAGTTCATTATGCCAATGCCCAGATACTTAATTGCTTCTCTTGCCAGCTGGAAATCCTCAGAGTTTAAGTTATTGCTGAGAAAGGGTAAACTTCATTAGTCTTCTAAGCTCAGCTATTTGCACTGCTCAAGCATTCCTCACCACAGGAAAACTGAACAGCATTAGCTACTCCTGTTGTATAATAATTTAGAGGAGATACATTCCCCCAAAAGCAGGCAGTAGGACTTCCTGGAGGGCAAGGAAGGCAACAGGAGCAGCACTTACCTGCGATGGACCAAAGATCCATCCCACCAACCCACCTCCTATCTTAGGGAACACACAATTAAGTCTATCTTGCATCATACAACCAGGGGATTTTTTTCATATGTATCTTTTCACTCCTTGATTTCTCCTCTACCTTTGTGTGAGCTTCCTTACCCCGGCACTGGCTTCTGCTGCTGACCACAGCACATCCTACAGAATCCACCTGAAACACACAGGTTTCAGGCTGCACCTGACAGTCTCCACTTGAGAATTCCTGTCTTTCTTCACACCGTCATAATCTTCTACCTATCTAGCCCAAGAAACTTAAAATGTTCAACTGATCTGGCCTGTTGCATCTTTAATGCCTTAACTGAAAAGAAATATTTACATATTTACCTGTTGGAACTAATTAATTATACTTACTGCTACTTCCTGTACTAACTCAGGACATGACTACCTGAGTAACTCAGGATGTCATCACAAACATTCTGTCCTCGCCTACTCTCAAACTCTACTGATCACCTAATTTACATATTCAGGACAAAGGAAATTTACACTTCACCCCTTATAACTCTAAACAAAGCTAAAATGTCCACTTGAAAGCCCATTTAAAACTTCCACAGACGTCAGTATAAGAATTTTCTACATCAAACTTATCAGTTTTCTTCCTTGTTTTATTCAGCAGCTTTATGCCAAGTAATTAATATTGTAAGCTTGGGTGCACTTTTATTTTACAGTTGCTGATGTTGAGGATTTATTTCATGGCTCAGACAGGAAAGGAATACTTGAAAGTCTGTACAATTCTATTTAGTGCTTTATAAATTTACAAAAGACAAAGGAGACAAGGAAGAAGAAGGAAAGGCAGACCAAGTAATAACAGCAAGTCAGCCTCTCCAGATTGGTGAGAGCTGGGTCTCCTTTGACTGCTTTCTATCAGCAGTCTCAGCTGAGGAAGGTGCCCAAGGGCCCCCAAGGAAGAGCAAAGTACTCCACGAGCCAAAAATCCCTCCCTGAAATCCATCCCTGACCCAGCACTCCACCTACCACAAGCACCATCCTCCTGATAAAAGCAACACCAACACCTGAAAATGTAGCTGGTTTCAAAAGCAGAGGAACCTGCTACAGAAGGGAGTGATTAACTCCGTGTCTCTGGGACAGCTTTACGTAGGACACGATGTCCTACTGACTTTATGATCACGCTGAGGATAAGGTTTTAAGTGGAAAAACCCCGCTCGCTTCCCTGCTGGAAAAGGGGCGTTAGTTATCCTGGCCATGCCCTCAGAGGCACTGACTGCATCAGTGCAGAGCATTAGCAAAATGCAGCACAAAACGGCACTGTGCTGGATCACAGCATTCTTCCTCCACGCAAGCAACTCCTCTTAGCAGAGAGCCAGCTTTGACAGCTCTAAGGAACAGCCAGAACATTTCCCATCACCTTTCTCCCGCTGCATTAAAACTAGAGCCTTCTAGCCACAGGTGAGCAGAAAGCCAGCAATAAATCACCTGAATATAAGCATGAAAAGAACAGAGGCTTTCAGCAAATACTTTATTTTTAGACTCTATTTGCAGTCACATGCTTGAGTGACACTGCTGGTGCCACACTGCTCCCACATGACAGAAGAGAAGGGAGTCCCTGTTTTACTTCATACATGGCACAGGCCCAGGGTTCAGTGAGAGCCACCTCAGGAAAGCCCAAACATCCCCTTTCTCCCCACAGTTATGGAAATGAGCTTTGAGCCTCAGAGCCCAGGAGGTGTCCTAAGGCTCTGATCCTTAAAATCCACATAAACCCTGTGTGCTGCTACCTTCCCCCCAAGAGACGGACTGTCCCCTTCTGCTCCCCTGCTGCACTTCATACACGAAGCAGCCAGCAGACACAAAAAAACCAGAGGAGCACATCCTGGCTGGATGTGCTGTTTCGATCAGAACCTTCGAAAGCGAAGGTTTCTCTCTTCACACCACCACAAACCGCCAGGCAGGGAGGAAATCAGGCAGGAAACCACATCAAAGAGCCCGTGTGAGACAACGCCTGAGCCAGCCCCGAGCGTGGTCGCACCCCTGAGCACTCCCAGCAGCAAATCAGCAATCACCCACAGCCATTCCTCCCACGCAGCAGAAGCAGGACAAGCAGGAACGCTTCGCCGAGTCGCCTGCAGGTCCTAATCCCAGCCGCAGGTACTTACCAGGGGCAGAAGAGAAATTAGATATCGGTATATTACCTCTGCCAAAGGAATCTGGCAGCTGCTGTCACTGCAGTGGTCCCGAGGAAAGCCGCCGCCACGAGCCTAGGCCGGGTCCCGGGGTGCGGGGCTGTCCCGTGGTAACGGCGCGACACCGCCGACAGCCCCGCGGCCACGGGCAGGAACCGCAGCCGCAGCATCCTGGGAAACGAGAACACTGCTTTAGGAAAACAACCAAAGCTTCCAGGTGCTGCCGCTCCTAAACAGGAAAAGTTTCACAGAATAACTGTCATGGGTGTTTATCACCTGTTGTGAAAGAGGCACATAATCTGCCTAATGAACAGATTAAATACCTGCAAGCGTTAGGTACTGGCACATACCTGGCTGTCAAATCCAGCTACTTACCAGTGTTATTCCAATTCCTCAGCCTTTCCCCAAAACCCTCATCAAGAAGGAATCTCACCTTCCTACAGAGGCTGTGGACTCCCCATCCCTGCAAAGGGGAGGGGGCCAGGCTGGATGAATCTTGGAGCAACCTGGTCTAGAAGGAAGGTGTCCCAGGCCATGGCAAGGGGCTGGAACTGGATGATCTTTAAGGTCCCGTGCAACCCAAACCTTTCTGTGGTTGCATGAAATATTTGCAGCCCACCTCTCAATTTCCAAGGCATGGAAGATGGCAAGTAGATCTGACAAGCAACTACAGCAAGAAAGAGGCATTTGGCCAGAGGGAAAGTCACAGCTGGATTTTAAGAGGCAAATTAAACCAAATAACAGGGAAACCTATCAAATAAAACCCAACCCAGGCATTTTAAATTTCCCTAAGAAAACCCTACTGTTCTTAAATCACTTTTTTTAGCTAGCCTGGAACAAAACATTTCTATTCAACTGTAAGTACAGGGCAAGTTTCAAAGTGTCAAAACTTATAAAATACAATCCATACCCCACTGCACGTGCAGAGGAACAGAGACAAATGGGAAGGCAGAGCTACAAATCTAAACATAATTACAACAGAGAAGAAGGAACCACAGAAACACCACCTCATCACACACCACCTACAGGAGGCAAAGCAATTTTGGTGGCTCACAGGATTGAAGGCAAAGGGCAAATGCTGCCTTTGAAAAGAAAATTTGCTGCATTTTCTTGTGAAATAAAGGTTTTATTTCTGAGGCAGATGCAATTTTTTCAATCACAAGGTCAGCCTTAAAACTGGGAACAGAATAGTAAAGGAATGCCCAAAAAAATCACAGAACAGAGGAGCAGCAGCCTAATTTTTCCTTTTATTCCCCATTCTTGCCATTCTACTCACATATTCCCAGGCAGCGAATAACCACAGAATACAAAAATAAAGTCACATCTACTGGTTCCTATTTGCTTCTGCAACACAGGATGCCACCACACAGTTCTGCAAAACAGCTTCCAAAAACGAGCATCCTGGGACCGGTTTGTGCAAACACCTCTCCTGTGGGTGGTGTTAGGCCATTCCCGCTGCAAAGAGCTGGATCTATCAGTGCCATTTGCTGCAGGTCAGGATTCCACAACAGGGTGATGTGGAATTTGGGAAGGGAACAGACGAAGAGGGAGGGAAGACACAAAATATTCAGCAGATAGTTCTGGGGGCTGGTATCTTTTAATGCAAGGGATGGTGGAGAAGCACCTGAAGACTTCTTGGCGCAATCAAGTAATGAAAAGTCATTAACAAATCCCTTAACAGTGTTTTCCTCCTATCAGGTTAAGACTTTTGCCCAGTCCTGGGACAAGGGAGGAGGGATGGAGCACAAGAGGTGGTGGAGGTGGCAAAGCCACAGGCTGCCTGTCCATCCCCACCCTGGTTTATGGGCAAATACCACAAATTCCAGTGCTCACAGTGAATCCATCCAAAGAGCATCCATTTGATATTTATCTGTACTCCTGTTAAAATCAGCATTATGGCTTTGTTTATTCCTTTTCAAACAAACAGGTTTGAAATTCAAGATTTAATGGAATACAGCCAGCTACCGGCGCTGTTCTCCAATCGTCTCCAGCTCTGAACAACAATGAGATGGTTATGAAAACAAACTCTGATTTCAAATTTAAAATTATTTCCACTCTACACAAACACAATGTTCCCATTTCATCTCCAGGGATGAATTTCTGTTCCATATACAGAGGAAAATCTGCATGTGTTACTTTTCTCAAGAAGCTATGGTTGCCCTTTCTTGGGTTCCCCATCCTAATTACAGCTTTATATTCCTAACATGTATTGGATAAGGGAAATATTGCCAGTATCATTTAATCAGCCAAAATGAAATTGAGCGTTTACTTGGGAGCTTGAAGAGATTTTTTACAACAGTTCTGATTGTTGGCTTTAGCACTGCATAAATGTTTACTCTGCCTGAGCCTTAAGGAACACTAAATTATCCGCTTTGTCCCAGCAATCCCCATCCTCAATTCTGCTGGGATGTTTACCCAGAGTGCTCACTTGGTAGCAACTGCCTGAGAGAGCTGAAAGCAGCCAGTTCTCACAACAGCCCCAAAATAAAGAGCATCCTTATCTCAGAGCAATTAAAAAAAAATCCCTTTGGAAGCTGAGTTTTCCATCTGCAATTTCCACAATCTCTCACAATTTTCTTTTTTTAAATCAAAAGTGCCATGATATTTGGTATATTTGGTTAAAAACTCCAGGCATTGAAGTCAAGATCACTTGAGAAAGCTGATGCTCACTTTTAGAAAGATTAAAAATAAGCATCTTGTCCTTTGCAGCAATGAAAAGCTCAACACCACAATCTGCAGTAGGGCAAGGAATAAAACTGAAATCAAGAATAAAACTCCCATCAACTGATGTGATTACAGCTTACAATAAGAAACAATCCCAATTCCTGAATGATTTACTACAATAAAAGATTATTTTTTTATAGGATACAACGAAGTAGCCCAGAGGAAAAAAAAAAAAAGAAAAACCACTTAACTTTTATGTTTGCTTATTTTCATTATTTTGGAGTTATTATGATGTTGTAGCACTACAGCTGCAAGGAATCTGCAGATTGTATTTTTGTTTCCAAGAGATAAGCCAGCCTTACCTTAAATTCTTGCTCTGAACAGCTCTACAGTTACTGTCAGAGGTTGAATTAATATCCTTGGACAGAAGAATAGTTGGGGCTTTTTTCCAGAACAGAATGACCCATCTACTTTTATTTATGCCACAATGCATAGGTTTGGTTTTTTTAAGCAGAAGAGTCAACTGAGAGACTCAAACCCACTAGGAAAACACCACTTCCAACCCAACACAAAACAGGCTCCATTCAAACTGAGACCATCCAAGTCACTTGGAAAGAAGAAATGCAACATTATTTCAACAGTTACATCCGTTCTGGCTCCCTGTGGATATCTGATTTCCCCAAACAACGATCCTCTCTGTCTGCTAATCTGTTCTCCAAGGAAATTGAGACAAACTGTCCACCTCTCCCCCATCTTTCCAGAGCTCTGGATTTTTTCAGTGCAGATAAGAACTGTAAGATCTCAACTCATGCATCCTATTTAAGATACCAAAAGAAGACAACAAAAAGACTTGCTCCTGTTTTTCCAGCCCCCTAATTAGCTGATGGCTCCAAGACTGAAAGCACTAAGCAGCCCAGCCTGTGGGAAAGGGACTCCCCACACCTGGGTACCCCCCAGCACTGAACTTTCTGTACCCCTTTTGGGGATCCAGAGCAGATAAAACACTTGAAACAGTATTTTGATGTCAAAACTGGCCTCGGCAAGGCAAGCATGTTAGAGGGAGAACAGTAATTCAATAAGCCAGTGGGTGTTTAAGTTTTAATCAGAGAAGGGGTCACAGGCACTTCTTATTTGAACAATTTCCCTAGGACATGGTAAGCCCATGAATTAGTGCAGAATGTCAACTGTAAATTTAAATTAAATATACTGATATGCAGTAAGATCTTCTAAAAAAAAAAAATGCATTTACGAGGCACTATTTAGGCATAAAAACTCCTGCAGGGACTGGCTGAGATGGAGTCACTAAGAACTCAAAGAGCTTTCTAGAGCTGTGTGTTTATTAAAGAGCCAAGATTGACGTTGCCAGAGCACATCAAGACATCCTGACCCAACAGATGATGTAGCAAAATTCCTCACCTGATCCCATCTCAGCCCCTGACTGTCAATTATCCCTCAGCCATGCTCACTGAAGCCAGAGCCAACAGCAGAAGAATGAGGGTAATAGCTCCCAGATCTCCTGTCTCCGGCTTCTTGAGAGGATTGGGAAGAGGGGAAGGAAAATTTAAAATGGGTAAAGAAGCACAACAAATCCAGTGGGAAGGAAGAGTCAATACACAAGGGAAAGGGTGAAGCAATCAGGAGAGAAGTTTCACCATTAACATGGAGATCCATAAACCAGGGGAAAGAAAACCTCATAGCATCAACCTGCCAAAATTGGTTATGACTTCGCCTTCCCAGAGCAGCTGTGGCTGCCCCTGGATCCCTGGCAGTGTCCAAGGCCAGGCTGGACACTGGGGCTCGGAGCAGCCTGGGATAGTGGGAGGTGTCCCTGCCCATGGCAGAGGGGTGGAACTGGATGGGCTTTGAGGTCCTTTCCAACCCAAACCATTCTATTATTCCATGAAATTTGTATAAGAATAACTCCTAAGAGGGAGCCAGGAGGTGCATTCCAGCTAATGAAATGTCCGGATCCACTCCTTCCCCACTTCCAAGACAGACCCAACAGCTCCTGCTCTTTTCCCCTCCAAATTTTCAGCTTATCCAGCGCAATTTCGAGATAAAGGATTACACATCTTATTGAAGCTATTACCCTACCAAGACACATAAATCAGTTTGGGGAAAATGAAATCTAGCACCAAAAGTAATTTCTCCTCGGGTAGGAGATTGGGGAAATATTTGATCACATTAATTTTGCTGGAGAGAAGAGCCACATTTGTTTCAGAGCACGATTCAAATTGATGTAGAGTCTACCAAGTATCAATCAATGCAGAAACCTAAGCCATAGCCTGGCAATTTCTTTTTAACTGTCACTGCAGTAAAGTTTCACCTCTTCCTAAAATCCTCAGCCCTGAAAATGCCCAATTCCCAACTCTACAACTCTGTAACTACACCTGGCCATGGCTCAGCCTCCTTTCAGGGATGATCAGTGACATCCCTCACCTCATGAGCTGCTTTATTCTGCCAAATAATTGTACTGATTTTCAGGGCTAAGTAGAGAAGATGCTGCATTGCAAAGACACACACAAGCTTTTAGATTCAGCTTTAATAAAGCACTTTTAGTAATTGCAACTAGATTATTTATAAGGATGTAGCACAGTAGCTGGTTTGGGCTTCCCTTGAAAGGGAGACAGGAGTGTTTACATCCTGGGGAAAGACTTTGGTGCCACTAAACTGGCAGAAGAAATCTGGCAAACTCAAGAGCAACACCAAATTTAACCTGCAAGCTGAGTCACCAGAGGATCTGAGTGTGGATGGATGCAACCACCACGAAGAACAGCTTTTGAGACACAAATGAAAAATGAGTGTACCCAAACACAGTAAACTGGTCCCATCTGTTGCAGCAGCACTGAAAATAGCACCTCCAGCAAGGATAAAATATTTCCTTGCTACTTCAGACAGTCAGACTCCAGCAATGAACTGTAGGTTTCTAAGAGGCAGCTATAAACTTCCACAGAAACAAATGCCAAATGCTGCTTTTTCCTGGTTAAAGCTTTCCCTTCCCTTCCTCCACCCAAAATGCAGCACATTCCTTGGGCTTTTCTATCTAGAAAACATTACAGCAAACCCCAGCCATGAAAAACTCCCTAGCAACACCTCCATAGATGTCAGAGGTAACTTAGCTGTAAAACCAAAAACCAACCAAAAAACTTCTCACCCTTTATTAAGGATAACAATCCTGCTTCACAAGCTACTTCTACCCTAATCAGCAAGGTGACATTTTCTTTTGCTAGTTGCTATTCCCAAATAATCAGGTTGCCTTTGCAAACCAGCCACACGAGCCAGTGCACCAGAGCAGAGGTATCTCCACACTAATCTGAGGAGCAAAGGATCATCAAAGAACTGTTGGCAGAGGGGTAGGAAACATAACACATTTACCTTTTCCTCTAAAAAGTTACAGCCAGGGGGAATGCATCTGCCCAGTGACCTGACTCATTTAACTTGCCTTGCACTATCTGTGTCTATGGGGAGTGACTTCCCTGAGAATTCCTAACTTTTCCACTCTCCTTGAAGTTCCTGCCCTTTCCCAGCCAACAGTCACCCATCTGCATGCACCTCACAACAAACAAAAATATCTCAGAGTAGTCAAATTTAAGAAATGTTTATGGCTCATCTGGCTCCAAGAAAACCAGCGTTAACTCATAATGAATAAACATGAAAAATTAATTCTGGAAGAGAAAAATGTAAGTTACCTGAGAACAAAGCAAAAGCCTCTCTAGGCTGACAAGGTGACAGTTTGGCAGGCTTGAGTTACCTGCAGATATAATTCCAGCTCCAGAAAGAGACAAAGGTTTTTTGAAGGGAGACAGGCAGTGGATTGTCTCAGAATTTGATACAGTGAAGTCTGAATTTCTCTGTGACAAGGAGGAAAAAGACTTGTGAACCCCCCAAGAACCTGAATATCACCATGTGGTAATTTCTCCTTGGCTGAAGTTGACTTTTAAACAGAAACATCACCTACGGCCACGTGCTCCTTTAGAAAATGCTTCTTCCTGCTCAAAGAGCCACACTTTCGTGGCTTTATTTTCTATCCAGAGAAATTTTAAATTAAAAAAAACTTACCGAAACAAAAAAATTCACAGCACCTGTGTTTCACCTACCAGACGGAGATTGTTTGGGAATTCAGGAGAAGATTACAGCATTGCTTTCCCCCAAAAAAGGAAAAGCAAGTCTGAATCACAGCAGCTGCTTTTTCAGCAACACATTGTTGGATTAGCTTGAACTTCAGAGAGAAGAAAAGAACATGGATAAGCCAGGCTAGTGCTTTTAGAACACAGCCCGAGGAGCTCGGTTTCAGCAGGAAAAAGCCAGCAGCAAACACTTGGCTCCATCCAAGTGGGCAGGCAAGCAGCACACCTTAGGTACCTGTCTGTATCACAACTGAGATTTTTGTGACAAAAATCCCACTGCTCTTCTAGCTCCTGAAGCAAAAATGCCAGAGATGGGAAGTTTGCACCAAACGAATGAAAACACAGAAATTCAGGTGGTGGTACAGAACACAACTGGTCCACACAGTCACTGGGGCTGACACAGCAGCTTTGTCTGCACCACGGACAGGTTACCAGTTCTGGAGCCACACAGATTCCCAGCACTCAGGTTTCAGGCACAGGTCAGCTGCAACTTTGCTTGTCTCAAACCACAACCTTCTTTCTTTTTGTCTACACGAGGATCTCAGATTTCACTTCACAGAGCTAAAGTAAGAGAAACAACTACGAATTTTAGCTTGAGTGACCCTGGAGATGCAGAAAAAAGCCTCAACCCAACCCTTGTGCCAGTCCCAGCACAAAATTCCCAGTTACAACCATCAGTGCTTCTGGTTCTTCCAACCTTGTCCTGCCCCACATCCACAGAAAAGGAGCTTTTCACATGGTGGGACTGCAATTAAAAGCTACTCTCAAGAGAGGTTAAATCCAGAATGCATGGAAGCAAACACCATAGCAGGTTTGTCTGGGGGAAAAAAAAAAGCCACTGCACTCACAGACAGGGCAGCAGACAAACATAACCCAGAATTTACTACCCAAGGACTTTTCAGGAAAGTTCACAGAAGCCACAGTAAAACAACTCATGATCTAACAGTCTATTTTTCCTGTTTTAAAGTATCTTAAATCTAAAACTAAGAGGTGAGGCTGCCACAGGCTTCGGATGGTGTGTGCTTAGGGAGACAAAGTGCCTCAGGCTGTACTCACTTTCTGCTACAAGTCCATGAATATGTACAAGTCCATATTCATCCTCAGCCTTCCAGTACTAATGAAAGAGTTGGAGAATGGTTCTGGACAACGACATGGAGCAAAAGGACGAGGGGGAGTGGCTTCCCAGTGCTAGAGGGCAGGGATGGATGGAATATTGGGAAGGAAGGAATTCCTCCCTGGGAGGGTGGGCAGGCCCTGGCACAGGGTGCCCAGAGCAGCTGGGGCTGCCCCTGGATCCCTGGCAGTGTCCAAGGCCAGGCTGGACATTGGGGCTTGGAGCAGCCTGGGACAGTGGAAGGTGTCCCTGCCCATGGCAATGGGTAGAACTGGATGATTGTTAATGGCCTTTCCATGATTCTGTGTTGAAGAGAGAGCCACACCATTTGCACCACACTTTTCCTAAAAAAATTCAGTTTAAAAAAGAAAGGCAATATTCATATCAAAGGTGTACACCACCCTGGGTAACTGTTCCCTGCTAAATTATCCCAGACAACATCGTCCCACCCAAAGCCACATCTACACCAAGACACTTTTTCACTCACACCCTTGCAACGTCCCAACAGGAAAACAAAGCACCTGGAATAAATATAATTAAGGTTTTTTTTGTTGCTGTACACAAGCATCCTCAGCCCCACTGCACTGAGCTGTGTTAAAATATTGGGCCCCAATATGTCAACTGGGAACTTGGGAAGAAAAAACCAAGTATTTTGATATCCCAGCTCACTTCAGGAAGTGTTACTGCAGCAACTGGAACAGCATGAAAGAATGTGTTTTTATAATAACCTTAATATGATGCAGAACTTACTTTGCTCAAGAAAACCAAAATGGTTATTTCCACATTCCAGATCTAAACATGCTGATGGCTCCCTCAATTATCACCTGAAAAATGTAACCCTTCTGGGATGCTACTTCAAAGCCCTGCCCAGACTTCAAATGATTTGCAAATCTTGCAGTTTGTTCTGTTAAGCAGCCTGAGGACAATGGGACCATCTCTCCTCAAACTCTGCTGGGAGCTTACCCAGGAACCCGGGAGGTGCAACAGGAACCTGCACGGAGAAGTGACAGAGACACCAGAGGCACACAGGGCACTCCAGAGGGTCCCCAGCAGGCAGACAGTAATGATGGAGTCAAGGCACATCATTCTTTTTCCTCCAGGGCATGGGATTTCAGCTTCTTTAGTTCAGGAAGCATTAGGGAATATCACAAAAGTTTCTGCAGAAAATGGGTCATTGGGAGAACAAGCCACTTTCACAAGGAAATAAAGAGGGGTTACATGAGCTTAAGAGTCACTGTAAACACCTTCCACTGTCCCAGGCTGCTCCAAGCCCCAATGTCCAGCCTGGCCTTGGGCACTGCCAGGGATCCAGGGGCAGCCCCAGCTGCTCTGGGCACCCTGTGCCAGGGCCTGCCCACCCTGCCAGGGAACAATTCCTTCCCAATCTCCCATCCATCCCTGCCCTCTAGCACTGGGAAGCTATTAAATGCTCTGCTGCTCCAGATGGACAAATACATAGTTTAAGCATCTTTTATTAGCTTTGGTTGTCTGTTTGTTGGGGCTTTTTTTTATACCTCCCTGTGTTCAAACACATTTTTAGTAAGCACTTAAGGTTTTTTGGTGTTGGGGTTTTTTTTACATTTTATGAAAGTGGCACAACTGAGGCTGGGTTGACAGAAAGCTACAGGCAGACAAACTTCTTCCAGGGCCCATTGTGCCCAAGCACCTGCACCAGGGAAGTCAGCAGAACTTTGCACACTGCCAAAAGGCAACTCCTACAGCTTTAAGAGAAGGCCCAAGGGAACGCTTCAGGACAAGAATAATTCCACACAGGGTATATTAAAGGGTAACAATCAGCCAAATGATTAATTCATCAGAGTTAAAGCACTTGAGAGCAGTGAGTTGCACGGCCCAGCACTCAGCAACACCATCCTCACCTGTAGCGTGTTTGCTCCCAGTTTGCAGGTCAAGAGGTCACAGAGAAGACAGGGAAGTATTTCTCAGCTGGGCTGTGTTCTAAACACGAGAAAGAAACATAATAAAGATCATAACTTTGTGCTGCACACAATTTCCCTCCTGGCAGTCATGCCCTGCAGTGCTTACACATATCGACCTCAGGAAATGCATCTCAGACTGCGCCAAAAAAAGCCAGGAGGGGGAAAATGGTCAACAGCTGAATAAAGGAATTCAAGAGAAGCCAGGCCTTTAACTCAAGCCCGAGCTGGCAATGAGGGTTCTAGAGAAGAAACCTCCAAAAATCCTGCCTGGTTTGACCTGCCCAGCCCCCTAGACCCCACTAAACACAGTCAGACTTACCATCTTTCCCAAGCAGCTCATTAAACTACAGGCAAGTACAGAACACATAAATCAGGTCGTGATAAACATCAGGCATTTCTATGCTCTGAGCAGTTTATTAACTCTAAAGTTTATTCACCCTAAAGGTTTTCCGATGCAAACTGCACATCAAACACAGCTGGGGCCATTCAGCGGAGTTAAAGCTTTAAAAAGCCTCTATTAAGAGAAAGTCGTTTGCCATAAGCTCTAACACACGACGATAACTCACAAAGCCCGGGCTGCGCCGCCGGCGATCCCGCACCCAGCAAGAAAACTATTCCAAACCTAACACCTCGCACAGTGTGAGAGCTCCCCAAAACACTCCCTGCAGGGGCCCTCGGCCCAGAGCGCCGGCGGGATCCCTCCTTCCTCTGAGCGCCGCGATGGAGCCCCAGAGCCGCGGGTTTATTCCACAGGGGTGAAGTCACCGTGTTACCGCGGGACTCGGGGATGGAGAAGCCAGAAGAACACGGCATCCTGAGCCCCGTGTGTGCCGGAAAACCTGTTTTTCCCGGGCAGCACCTCTGTCTCAGCCCCGGTGCCTAGGACCCCTCAGTCCCGGGACCCTCCAGCAACGGGAGGAAGGACCCTCCCATTCCCGGGGCCTGCGACTTCCCCTAGCCCCGAGACCCGCTTCCACTGCCGGGGCCCGGGAACCCCTCCTCAGCCCTCGGGACTCCCCTCAGACCTGTGGCCGAGGAAGGCCCCCATATTCCGGGGCCTTGAACTTCCCCCAGGGCCCGGGAGTCCCCCCAGCTCCGGTCCTGGGACCCACTCAGCCCAGGCCCCCCTCAACCTCCGGGCCCGGAACGCCGCAGCCCCGGGGACCATGAACTCCCCAGCCCTGAGCCGTCCGCCCTTCCCCACCTCCGGGCCCCCTCACGCCCCTGCTCACCGCAGCCCTCAGCCGCTCCCGCCGCCCCGCCCACCGCGCGCGCTTCCGGGAGCGGGGCCGGCGTACAGGGCGCGGTCGGTGCGGGGGGCGTGGCCTGCCCGTGGTGGGCGTGGCCTGTGGGTGATGGGCGTGGTCTGTGAGTGATGGGCGTGGTCGGGCGTGGTGGGCGTGGTCTCGGCGTTTGCCGGGCGCCGTGAGGTGCTCGGAGGTCGGTGCGGGTTTTGGGGGGGTCCGTGCGTGTGTAAGGGTTCAGAAACGTCTTTGTGTAGGTCATGAGAGGCTTTTATACAGCGTGTGGTGAGTGTTCCTACGGGTCCTGCGTGTAGGAGCTGAGGGGATTGGGTACAGGGCCTGAAAGAGCGTGTGTGGGGCCTCAGGGGCTTATACACATACTGGAAGGCCCGTATGTAGGGTCTCAGGGGCCTGTATATATATACATGTGGGTTCTTTAAGGTCTGTGTATAAGGTCTGAGGGGCCCACCTGAATAGATAGTCTGAAAGGTCTGTATATAGGGTCTGAGGAGCCTATAAACATATATATATATATATATTCTGAAAGGTCTGTATATAGTGTCTCAGGGACCTATCTATCTATGGTGTATAGAGATATATATATATATGCTCTGAAAGGCCTGTGTATAGGGTCTCAGGGGCCCATATCTATAGGTCCTTCAAGGCCTGTGTATAGTGTACAAGGAGAATATTTATAGGTCCTGAATGCCCTGTCTATAGGGTCTGAGGGGCTTATGTATAGGTCCTGAAAGGCTTGTATGCACTGTACAGAGAGCATCTCTATAGGTCCTGGATAGCAGGGCTGAAGGACTTGTGTACAGGGCCTGAAAGAGTGGTATATGGGGTCTCAGGGGCTCCTATATATGTGTGTAATCATAGAATCATAGGATGTTAAGGGGTTGGAGAGGATCTTAAAGATCATCTCATTCTGCCATGGGCAGGGACACCTTCCACTGTCCCAGGCTGCTCCAAGCCCCAATGTCCAGCCTGGCCTTGGGCACTGCCAGGGATCCAGGGGCAGCCCCAGCTGCTCTGGGCACCCTGTGCCAGGGCCTGCCCACCCTCCCAGGGAGGAATTCCTTCCTTCCCCGGGGTCGTGGGTGGGTGTGTCAGCAGCTGCCGCCGTGCCCAGCAGCTCAGGAATGGGATGGCAGCAGGAAGGGAAAGTGAGAAAGGCACGCCTGGGTCATGTGCACCTCGGCATCTAGATCAGAGGGAGGATTCACTGCTGAGGAGGCTAATTTTAGGTATTTTAATTTTAGTTGCTTCCAGATGCCTCTTAGGTTGGCTCTCCTCAGGCTTTAGTGTACCCCCCATTAAAAAACACATTTTCTGGAGGCATAAATAGACAACGATTGCTCTTGAGGAATACAGGAGGCTGCTGAATCCTGACACTGCCCTCCCACAGCGAGAACACCGCAGGGATTTTTAGGATGAACCTTTTGTTGCGGCTTAAGGGGATCCCAGAGGTTTAGAGGGGTCTCTGTGAGGCTGAGGTCTGGCCGTCTCCAGATCCCAAAAAGGGGTGGGAAAAGCAGCCAGCAAACACTGGCATGTTTGGGTAACTCAGGTCTGAGTCCTGTGATGAGACAGGGATCACCATCCCGCCCAGTCCAGAGGAATTTTCCCCCCCTATCCTATTGCTCCACGAGAAGCTGGGCAGTGCTCAGCTTACGGAAGGTGGCCAGCACCATTCCTTTATTGGCACGTGGACTCTGCCCCCCATCTCAGGGCTGTGCTGTTTTATCTGCAGTAACCTGAAAACACCAACCTTTCTTCTAAATAAAGGGAGATGAAATGCCCTTGGACCTGGGATCCTCCTGAATTTCCTCATCCACCTATGCCTGATGCACCTGCAGGATTTTGCATCAATCTCCAGGTGCCAGATTCTGCTGTATCACAGCCCTGGACATCTGTAGGAGTAAAATTGGCTAATCCTAAATTTAAATACCATGGGGAAAGTGATGAATCTATGAACTAAAAGATCCTTTAGGTTTTTTTTCTTCCTAGCTGGCTTATTTAATCCAAGAACTTTGGGGCTTGAGCAGGTTTTCCAAAGTGATAGCTTTGCCTATGGCTTATCACACACCCACTTTCTCTTACATCAGTGGGTTTTTTTTGCAGGAGGGAACAATCCATGCCTGTCTTGGCAGTGTTGGGATGGTTGATGAGGGTTTGAAGCTTAAATTTTCCACTTCAGCCTTTCCCACTGCAATAATATTAATTGCAAACGCTGGTGTGCTTTTCTCCAGCAATTCTTCTCAGGAGCAGCTTTCCAATATTCAGCCAGCTGTAATTATAAGCACCAGGAGAAAGCCTTGTTAAATACATTATTTTATTTAGGTTTTCCGAGAGTGGAAGATGCTTCTAGCAGGAGCTATTTGACCTAAAATGACAGGGTTTCATCTTGGTGCCAATATCCTCACCCTTCCGACTCCCTGTGCCTTGGGGAGCCATTCCCTGCTGGCTCATTTAATTGCCCGGGGTATTGATCTCAGGACTCACATTTAATTCCCATTTTTGTGCTTTGCAGTGAGTGCCCACACACTCAGCACGGGTTTGCTAATGAATTTTTGCCCTTTCTGCTGCCCTCAGCCTTTGCTCACAGCCCGTCTTCCCCCACCTCTGCCAAATATTCCCTGGAAATGTTTAAACTCTGACTAAAATTTTATTTTCGGTCATTCCCAGCTCCTCTTTAATGATAAATAAAGATCTAAATACAGAATATGAGTGGCTGGAGGAGTAAGGAATAGGAGAGGGTTGGGGCAGGGTCTGCTTGCCGTGCCCATCCCTGCCCTCCCTTGGAGCTGCCGGCACCGATCCCTGTAGGAAACCCCGTGAGGGGGACAGCACAGGCTCATCCTAAAGATGTCTGTGCTCAGCCAGGCAAAAGGACGTGTAGGGGTGGGTGGTTTATGGTGAGAAGAGGTGGCTCTGCCCCAAAGGGACCTTCCTGGGACCTTCCTCATCCTGGGGCTTCCTTCCTCCCCCTTTCCTGCTTTTCTAATATTTTCTTTTCCAGCTCCTCCAGGCTGCATTAACCACAGTTTTGCCATTTTTAGGCTTTTAATCCCACTGTGCTGGGATGCTGGGAACTGTCCCAGGGAGAGGCTGATGTCGCAGAGAGGGAAACCCTGGCTGTGGTCCATGAGGTGACTCCTTTGCTGGGATGTGCGTGGGAACATCATCTACTGTGGAGTCATCACTGAGGGCTTTGCTACTCGAAATCCTTGTTTTGAAGCATTTTTCCTTCTGCCATCAGTTTTCAACATGACAGGAGAGAGAGGGAAATACGACAAGCAGGGATCAAGCAAAGACTCGTTCCGGTCTGAGCAATGAAGCTCGGGAGCAGCTGCTGCTGCAATTTGTCTCCTTGATTTTCCAAGAAAAAGCAAATAATCATTGAAATGCTAAATGTGTGGAGTTGGAAAGACAGTGGGTAAATCCTTCCAGAAGGACACAGTTGAAGCTTCAACCATGTTTTCCCAGCCAACAAAGAGAAAGAAGGGAAAGCTCTTCCCTGCAGGAAAAACCCAGCCAGAAATGAGGACTGAGATGGAGGATTGCTCAGGGACAATCTCCAAAATGACATTGCTTGGGGAAAAGCTTAGAGCAACCCATCAGGACTTGTGGAAAGCAGCACTGGAGGGAGGTGGGGATGGAAAAAGGAGTGTTGTGGTGGTGTGGGTGATGCTGAAGCACATTTGTGTCATCCCATGACTTGGTCGTGCTCCTCTCCGTATTTTTAGAAACAGAGGGGTAAATAACAGCCCGAGTCTCTCAGCCCACGAGTCCCTGATGCCCTCAGCAACGTCCAGCCTTCTCACAGCTTTTTCCCCAGTAGTTCCCAGAGCATCCTCCTCTCCTCACCTGCCAGGAGGTGTTGCCCCATTGCTCCACAGCAAGGACCCAGGCTCCTCAACTTCAAAAAATGGCAGTATTGCAGGATCCCAGGTGCTTTTAAGCCATGGAAGTGCTTCAGTCCCCGCTGTAATGGTGTCACTGCTGCACATGGGAACTGCTTGTGCATTAATATTTTTTAAAGCTCCATTTTCTAACGAGCAGTTGTGGGGCCACTTCCAATATTAAAAGCGATAGGCTCATTTCCCTTCTGGACTATTCCTTCTCAGGAATTAAAAAGCAGCTGCCATCAGTGCTGTAGTAACTCTCGGGCCAGAGGAAAAAGACTTTTCTAAGAAAAATAATCCACATACATCATCTTTCAAGAGCAAGCTGAGCACAGATTGCTTATTTAGCCCAGGTGCTGCAAGGTCTACGCTGGCAGCCCAGCCCACCATGTCTGCAATACATATATATATATATATATATATGTATAACTATGTGTTTTTTGGTCACATACTTTTCATACCCTTCATTGAAACTGCTACTGGGTGCGGTGCCAGTCAGCACCCCAAATCCCTGTGCTACCCCCACGCTGCATCCCCAGGGCCATGGTGGTGCCTTTGCGGCACCCCATCTTCCTGCAGCCTCTCCCTGGTGAACTCCCTGCCCAGTGCTCCCCGTCTCCCCGCATCCCCTCCCCAGTGCATCCCTGCACCCCTTTCCCGGTGCTCCCCGTCTCCCCGCATCCCCTCCCCAGTGCATCCCTGCACCCCTTTCCCGGTGCTCCCCGTCTCCCCGCATCCCCTCCCCAGTGCATCCCTGCACCCCTTTCCCGGTGCTCCCCGTCTCCCCGCATCCCCTCCCCAGTGCATCCCTGCACCCCTTTCCCGGTGCTCCCCGTCTCCCCGCATCCCCTCCCCAGCCGTTCTCCCTTCGGGGTCCCCCCGCGCCCCCGCCCTCTCCTCCCAGCCCCGCCCATCGCCGGCCCCGCCCCTCTTGGCCCCGCCCCTCACCCCCCGAGTACTTTCCGTGCCCTCGGGCCCGCGCAGGGCTCCGCCCACCGACCAATGGCCTCTCTGGGCCGCCCGCCCGCTGAGCGCCGATTGGCTGTGTGAGCCCCGGGCCGGCCGGAGGGGCGTCGCGATTGGCCGGTGGCGCCGGCTGGCCCCGCCCAGCTGCTCCCCGCGCGCCCGCCCCGCCCCGCCCCGCCCGGGCGGCAGCAGCACCGCCGCCGCCGCCGCCGCCGCAGCGTGGGGCGGCTCCAGCGGCGCGATGGCGGCCACGGCGGGCAGAGCGCTGCCGCTCCTCCTCTGCGGCCGCCGCCCCGCCGCGCTCACCGCCGCCGGCCGCTTCCCGGCGCTGGGCCGGCGCCGCCAGCAGCAGCAGCAGCAGCGACACCGGACGGTGAGTGAGGCGCAGCCGTGTGCCCTTCAGAAGGCGGGCGCGGTGCCGGCGGGCGGCGCGGGGGCCCCGGCTCTGCGGCGGCCCCACGGCGGCCCCACGGCATTTTCGTGGCGGCTCCCGGGCCTCCGTTCCGCCAGCTGCGCGCTTATTCTTAGCGCCGTCACCGGGTGAAACTTGAGCGCGGCGGGCGGCGGCAGCGGAGCCCTCCCGGGCGCGCTCCGGCAGCGGCAGCTCGCGGCCCGCCCGCCCCGCGCGCCCCGGGAACGGGCGGTGCTGCCGGCGCTGCCCGGCGTTCCGGGGCCGCGCTCCCGGGGCGGGGGTCGCGGCGGGGCGCGGCCGCCAGGTGGCGCCGGGGGCCGCCGGGAGCGGGGGGGGCGCGGGGGGCGCGGAGCTCCCGCCGGGAGCGGGACCGGGAGCGGCAGCGGCGGCACCGACCCGAGCGGGCAGCGCAGCGCCTCTTCCCCGGGTTGTGTTGTTCCTCCCTTGTCTTCCCGCCCCCCCTCAAGGTCAGCCAAGGGAGAGGCGCTCGGGGGGTTTCCCACATCCCCGTCGGTGCGGCGGGTGGGAGAGGGAGGGGGGCAAAGCCAGCCAGGCTCTGTTCGCTCCCTCTTCCTTGGGGGCTTTGCCAGGAAAAGAGGAGACTGGCAGCGCACGGCTTCCCATGTGTCTCAGGGCGGAAAAAACCTGTAAAGGCAGCAGGTTGTGTCTTGGAGCTCGAAAGATTTGCTAAAAATACCGGGAGAGGTTTTTTTCCCTATTTTTTTCTTTTTAAACTAAGGGAACAGTGTGTAACCGTGGCATATGCTTCTGGCTTTTGCCACAATCTGTTTTATTGCTGCCTCTAAAAGAGCTTCTGTCGGAGGTGTACACCTGTCGCTCCTTTGTTTTGCTCCAAACAAGTAATCACGGAACTGCGCGGAGCCACCGCAGTTGTGCATTAAGCAGGTGGCGGAGCGGGCTCTGAGCTCCGCTGGAGCAGCGGACACATCGCTGTGGTCCCTCGGGTGCTGTTCAAGGAGTTGTTTGTGCCCGGTATCTCCGGGGTGCCGCTCGCTCCTCGGGCGCTGCCGCTGTGTTTTGGCAGCCCCGGGATGCCGGAGGTTCCGTCGGTATCGAGTGTCTGGATCCCGGCAGTCCCGCATTCGCGGCGCGCTCGCTCCCACGTGTGGAGTGTGACTCGTGCCGCCGTGCTGACTGCACGGTTAATCCCGGCCCCTGCTCAGGTGTGGAATGGCCTTTCCAGCTTCTGTAATTAATGTTCGAGCTGTCTCCTTTAGGGGTGCGGCCCTGGAAGTAATTTGTATTTATCTAAATTTAAATTGACCTTTGCGATTAATTTAACAGAGGCTCAGATTCGTGCTTGGTTTTGCTCCTTGGGCTAAGTGTAGCAGTAAATGTGTGAGAAAATCATAAAAAGCCATTAAAAATACCGTGAATCTGCTGCGTTTGCCCGGGATGCTGAGCGGATGTGACTGAGGTGTGGGCATGTTAAAATCCTTCTGTCAGAGCCGTCTCCTTCAGGAGCTTGGGGAAGGAGGAGGATTTCACTGATGTCCTGGGTACTGATGGTTAGAAAGCTTTCCTGGCTTTAGCTGGGCTGTGCTGTTTGATTTTTGGCAGCCTGGCTGTGCCGTTGTAGCCGTTAGTTTTGGGGTTTTTTTCAACAGGGATGTTGTGGGCAGGATGGTTTGGTTGAATCCCTGAGAACCAAGAGATTGGGTGCAAGCAGGTCAGGATCCAGGGTCCTGGCAGTTCCTTTTGGCAGCATCTGTGACGTGCCTGGTTATCCCCTCACAGCAGAGATGAGTTATCCTTTCCCTCACGCCGCACATGAGAAACTGTGCGGACCGCTGAGAGAGAGTAGAGACCAGAGAGCGGCTGAATCCTGGAATAAATGATCTCCAAGGAGAAATTAAAGGAACTGGAGCTCTTCAAAATAAAGAGAAAATCGAAAGGAGGTGTTGCCGCAAAGAAGAAGCGGAAAACCAGAAAAATCTGTGTTGGGTGGGAGAAATAATGGACTCAGAGTGTGAGAAGAGGGGTTTGGTGAGGTGCTGGGAATCCCTACTGACAGTCAGAGCAGTGAAATGCTGAATTATTTCCTGGGAAGGCTGCTCGGTCTTTGTTATCAGAGGCGGTTAGGACAGTGCAGGCTCACATCAGTCAGTTATGGCTGATCAAGATTTGATCCCGCTGTGTGATGGGACTGGGATGCACAAGCTTCCTGAGACTGTAGGATATATTAGGAAAGGCATAGGAAGAGTTTGTATAATAGCGGTGTAATTAATAGGTTGGTTACATCAGGCATGTCTGTGCAGTGCTGTTTTCAGTTCCATCAATTCTACTTGGATACTTCTCAGGATGGCTGGTTTCTAGCAGAGCTGATAAATTAAATGGGCCTTCTTTGAAATAGGGTGGAAATGCTAGATGGTCTTATGGATGAGTTCTTTCAAAAGCAATATAAATAATACTAGAAGAAACTGCACCAGTAGACCAGAGTACTGTGAGAGGACAGTGCTTTAAAACAAACAAAAAACTCCTCCAGATGGATAAAGTGCAAAGGAGGAGGTTTTGGTAACGCCAAATGGGAGAGAGGGAGAGGAGGTCCCTACTCATGAACAAATACTTGGGTTATGAAGGAACAGTTGGGAGTACAGTAATACTGGGAGACACAGGGCTTGAATGAAGCATTCACAGCTTGCCTGGGAGTTCTGCAACCTGAGGGAGTTGGGAAAGCTCAGCAGGCTCAGCATGTAGGTGTTCCCACAGGAGCAATCCCTTAGGGAGAAAGACCACGAATCTTTATATTCTGTCCCAAACAGCAGGATCACAAGGGGTGAGAGGTCTGGGGAGGGGGATGCAAGAAACTTGAATGAGAAGTCCATTCATTGATCTTGGAGTAGGGATAAGCAAGAAGAAGGAAGTTTTTACTGATATTTGTCGATCTGCCCTCTGAGCGTGATGGTGGTGTACATTTTGGGATGGCTGGGCAGGGTGAGGAGGCCTAACCATGGAGGAGCTGGGGCTGGGGCATCCATAGCATTGGAAGAATATGACAGAGATGAATAAATGGACTTGGAGCAGAACTATCAGAGGCTGCACCTCTTTCCGCTCTCCCAGCTCAGCTGCACATACATGAGAGTGGAGGAAGCCTTGCGGAAGAGGAGAGGGGAGAGTTCCCAAATGTGTTTGCAGTGGAGACAGTGCTGGAGTGGGCTGGGGCGTTGTAATGTGAGGGGGAATGTTTGGGTGGCCACACATCCTGTTGTACAGCTTGCCCTCTGAGGAGCGTGGAGAGAGAATTAAAGTGGGGATATTCCTCAGAGGGACCTTCCTAATGGAACACGGGAAGGCCTTTCCTTGTCTCCTGCTTGTCAAAGTTGAGGGTCGGCTTCCCAAGGGCTGAGGTGTAGTGAGGCTGGGAAGCAGTACTGGAGAAGCTTCACAGGGAAGCAAGCTATAAATGGTTGTCAACTATGTGGTGGTAGACAAAATACTTAAATAAAACGCTCTGCTTTTGTGTGTCGAATGCCTAATCCTGGTGGCTTTCTTCCTGCAGAGATTAGAGGCTCCTGTTACTGCGTTTCCTGGTGCCTGTAGCCAGGGGTTGAGTCACGTTGGATTGGAATGTAATCAGCTGGTGCAAAAATACCTATAGAAAATCAAGGGCTTGGCTGTGTGTGGCATTCCTGTGGTACTTCATCCTGGCAGTTCTGGGCAAATCAGGAATATTGACTCCTAGTGATGACTTCTAAGCCTAAGAAGGAAAAACTGAACCCACCTGAGCCGCAGCCAGATTTTGAGTAGGTATTGGACAACTTGCAGGTTTTTCTTTCTGTTCCAGCTGAGGACCAGGCTTACCTGTGTTGATCCATCCTCCGAGCCAAGTAGGATTTTGGTGCAGGTGGCCCAGGTTTAAGGATGTAGTGGAGAGCATATCCTGCAAAGGTCTTGCTCTGTGCCAAGGAACGATGGGATAAGGCTCAAGAGCAGGATGCAGGGGACATCCTGCTGCGGCTGCCTTTTACTCAGCACAGATACAATGTGCATTTGGTGGGTTTTTTTCCCTATGCGACATTGACTTCCAGAGAACCTGTAGTTCAACAGTGTGGTCATAATTTCCTGCAGGACCACCTCAAGCCCTCACTGCCACACAAGCTACAGTTCATTGCCCTGTTGTTGCCCGGCTCTTGAAACAAATTGTCAGGTGGAGCTTGGCACCCACAGAACCCAGGCAGCGGCAGCGAGCGGCTGCAGGGCTGGTGAGACTTGGAAGACTGTGGGGTGTGTTTTTGCTGAGGATGGAAGCTGGCAGACTGGTTTAATTAACTGTACTGCTGCTTTCCTGACCTGGCATACTGCTGATTGTGATTTTCCAAGGAATGATTAAAAATTTTGGGCTTTTTTTCTTTTTTTTTTCTTTCATGAACAAAAGCTTTCAAGGGGATGACCAGCAAATATTTTTGGATGTATGAAAGCGGCTAAAATCAGAATTTCAGGGCTCTCTCTGTGTGAAAGAGGAGCACAATACAGCGAGGACTAGATGTTGGTTTGGGGTTTTTTGACAGTTATTTGATGATATTACCGGTTTTTATTTATTATTGATCCCATGGGAATAATAAAGACTTTGTATCTAGGGTCCGTGATGGGAAAGGAAGTTACAGTCATGATCAAGTTGATCCAGTCACTGATAAAAAAATTTCAGGGCAGCTCTTGTTCCACAAGGGGAATGTTTCTCGGCTGTGCTCACACAGGAGGGGTACAGCTCTCCTGACCAGAGTTAAGTCTTGGAAAGAGAAGAAGAAACATAGTTGCTCTTTTCCTAAAGCTGTTTTAAGATTCATCTTGAAGAGGAAGCTTTCTATGAGGTTAGGTCCCACCCAGTCTGAAGGGTGAAACGTAACTTTTATGACTTCATTTCTGATTTGTGCTATGAGTCACCAGTTTGCCATTCTATAAAATAGCATTGAGCTGACTCAAATATGCAATTTAAATTATTCTTCTGGTTGTAGGTCTGTGTAAATGTAGAAATTGTTCTAGATTTGGGTGGCTTGGTTTTTTTAAAAAATAATTATTCATTTACTGCAGTGTCAGTTGGTGCTCAGCCACTCTTCCTAAAATCCCAACTGCTGCTTTCTGCTTCTGTGGCTGCTGGTAGGATGAGGAACTATACTTGAAAAATTTGGAATTTGTTGAAACTAGATGAAACTGTGTTCTCTGTGCTCACCATGGGGGAATACTTCTTATTTCTGGAGTGCTCTTGGCGTGAGAGACCACCTGTGATATTGCTGATGGGGATTTCATTATATTTTCACTTTTCCAGGGCAAACTACAGCAATCATGCTTTAAGGGCTGTTTTGTCCTTGAGTATTTAATGACGAAAATTAAACTACTGGGGCTTCTGCCACTAAAGATTTGGCAAAGGGTTTTCTCTCTGTTATTAGGGTCTCAATTGGTCATCAAAATGAGATGTCATCTTAATGAAGATGAAAATATGCAGCACTTGAGTGTGGTGTGGAATTAGTTTCCAGCAGGACAAGCCTGTGGGGTATGGCTTTTGTCTCACGTAAAGCACACAGAGCATGTCCACTATCTTTTTCTGCATTCATGGCAGCTCTTAAGGAATTAGCAAATGTAGAGCTCATTTCAGCAATTTGCTTTTGTTGGCTTCCCCAGGAGGAAAGGACTGCAATGTGGAAACTCTCAATCTCTGACGCTGCCTGTTGGAATAATTAAAACTCAAATTTCACTTGGGTATGTAACTTGGGAAGGATCTACCAGTGACCAACCACCATAAAAACCAGCTCTGGGTGATTGTCAGTCTCATACTCTGTCAGTCTTGTTGTCTTCTGCCAGAACTGATTCCTGATGATGCTGAGCTCTTTTGGATTCGCAGCTGAACCCTGCAGAAGGAACAGCAAAAGGATGTTCGCTGGCCAGGGTGCAGGTTGTGAGACATAATCAGAGTAGGAAGGAAATTAGTTGTGACAGATTATTGCAAGAGGAAATAGTTTTTCACTCCACTTCAACCATTCTTTAAAAATACATCCTCATAATTTAGCCTTGTAATTTTTCTTAGATGTTTGGACTTAAGTGATGGTGAGTTTTCTGCCCGGCAAAGCAACTCCAAAAATGACAGTTTTAAGTACTACTCTGACAAATGAAGATATTAAGAGAAAATGGGCTGCCCAAGATAGCACAGGAGTGATGTGGGATTTTTTTTCAACTTGCGTGTTAAAAAGAAATGTCTGGGGTCTGGATGATGGTTTTTCTATACAAATTTTCCTGCATGATTCCTGTTCTATCATTATTCATGCTTGCCACTGAGAATAGTTTGACATTCCACGTCCTGCTCGTGTTTTCTACTTCTGGACAAAACTCACATTCACACCGTGAATATGCAGTGCAGCAGCAACCTTTTAATAGTCATTTAAATTAATTGGAAACCTGCCCCAAACATCACAAAGATTCCTGGGGCGGGGAGAGACGGGAGGGAAAGCTGGCAGCAAAAGTTATTTTCTCCCTGAAATAACAGTGAAGTGAAAAACTGCAGAGATTTCCCAGGGGGAGAAAAATGTGATTCCTTTTTTGGAATGAAAATGCCCTGATTTGTCATGTGACTTGGGAAATCCTCTTGGCTTCCTGCAGAGGGGGAAAGGGTGAGTGGAAGGTTTGGTCGGGTGGTGGAGCCTGTCATGTTTGTGATGCGTGAGGGCGTCTGCAGCACAAAGGGCTCCCGTGGGAGCTTCCTGCTCGCTGCAAGGCTATTCCTGTTATCCAGGGACTTGTTCCTGAGGCAGTGACAACAGAAATTTCATTGTCTAAATATTGAGTAGATTGGATAATTGCACTTGTACAGCGCTCTGTGGTTTCTTCCGAGTTTGGGGGTGTTGTATTTAAGTGGAGAGTAGGATCCTTCCCTTGTATTTGGCTGTAAGGGATTCAAGGGAACCAAATCCAGTGTCTCTGTTAAGAAAGAAGAGTTGCTTTATGAGCAGTGTATATTGCTAGTAATGAAACCAGCTCCAGATAGTCCCTTCTGAATTAAGGGAATATATAAAAAATTTTCACCTCTCAAAATGAGAAGCTCAAGATGAGCTGTCCTTGTGCTTCATGAGCTGCCTAGAAAACTTCTCGGTTTGGCTTTAATTCAGGCTGTGGTCAGGGCCCTGCATCACACGGGAGGGCTGTTGTTGTTTCTGACCCTGGAAACCGTGGTGTTGGAGGGGAGAGGAGCCACTGCAGGTGCTGAGACATCCGTTCCTCCGTGCTTGGCTGCGCGGTGCGAGTCTCATTGCTAAGTAACGAGAAGCTGATGGTCCAAAACAGAGCTTTGGTCTGAAGCCAAAAAGCCACGGATTTCTCCGACCATAAAGTTGAAGAGAGTGCTGAGATGAATTTTAGTTTAAGGATAATTTTGTCCAAAGACAAAGACTGTGACTCAGATTCACACACGTTCTCATGGAAAATAAATCACGGTTTTGAATCAGCCATTCACTCGTCTGTGTGTGTGGGAGTGACCATTTCCATATTTCCTTTTGGCATTTAGTGCTCAAGAGTAATTTTAAACAAACAGTTTCACAAAGTACCTCATTATTGAGCTAGATTGAGCAGGGCAGGATATGACACCACACAGATACGGTTTTGTGAGTTGGCAAGGAAGTCAGGATTTTGAGAAGAGCATTGATACTGTGCAGGCACTTGCAAAATGAATTGTTTTGTAAATAACATTTTTAACAGGTGGTGATTTTTTTTCATCTTTCCCCAAAGGTGGGTTGTTTCTGGTGACTGTCCCTGCACACCATTCAGTTTTTCTCCACACAGCAGCTCCTTTGCTTGTGCTGAACTGTGGTTTTTTCCATTTGCAGTCAGTGGTACACACGTTGCATCCTCTGCAGGATGCCCTCCCCTCTCCCACTCCAAGCACACTGGTAACACACAGCTCCAGTTTGTGTGGAGCACACGGGGCTCTGGATCTGGGGCAGGGAGTTTGGTGGAGCTGCTGCTTTCGTGACCTACTTCTTCATGGAAGTAAAAAACTGCTCTTGGTGGCTCAGATGAGAGATTTTTGGAACAATAATCAGACTCCAGTTTGATCCAGTCGTACTCCTCGAGGTTGTTCGCTGAATTATTCCAGTTTCAGTGGAAAGAAAGAGACAGGAACACCTAAGCCTAGAGCAGTGTGGCTTTTGGGATTTAAAGTAAGCCCTCTGTGCTCCTGAGGAGCTGTTTGTTGTTGTGGTCAGTCAGATGTAATTAATTTCTTCATTTGCCCTTTTGTAGAGGGGTAGGTGTGTGACTGACTCATTCTCAACACTGTAACTCCCATTTTTACTTCTGTTTAGGACGTTTGGCAACACTCATAAAGCTGAATTGCTATGATTAGCCTGGCATTTTATATAATAGAGTGCACCAGAGAGAGCTGTTTGTTCTTGGAATTACGATGTCGAAGTACCACAGTAGTTTTCAGGGCAGTATTTACATAATTCGTGTGGATTTCCAGGTTAGGGGGAATGCACGTTGCCATGTAACAGGCGGATCTCAGGAATATCTTCACATTCCCAGTGTATCTGCAGTAGCCGGTGCATGGGTTTGATGGCACTGCAAGAGCTCTGCTTGCCTCCTTCAGGAGCTGAGGATGCTCCAGGCAGGGTTCTGACCCATAAACACTTCCAAGCTTCCCTACAGCCTTGGGAATGTGGAAATACGTGCGTGGCCTGCAGGCACATGGAGGAAGCTGAATTCCTGCTGTAGCCCTGCAATCCCAGAGAGGACGTGGAGACCCCACTGGGGTGGGTGTCAAGTCCATGTTTTCTCAATTTCCTTGGCTGAAAAGTTAAGTCAGCCCTTACCTCCTTTCCACTGAGCAGCCCCCCAAACCCCGCCTCTGTTTTCTGTTAATTTCTTTTTATGTGCTCCAGCTCTGTTGCTCTGCCTCCTCCAAGCTTTTCCAAAGAAAACTAATAAAAAAATAATAGTAAAGCTTTTGGCCTTCTATTGTCATGCTTTCCATTTTCATAATACCAACTAGCATCCCATGAGTTGATTTTAGGTTAGGCTAATTTAGTTCTCAAGTGTATTTCCCTTTTTTTGCCATTTGTGAGCACAGGGTAGTTTTAGTATTATTTTGGCCATGATTTGCCTTGGAAAAAGCATTCTCTGGAACACTTTAATACAGTTATTAAATAACTGTAAATGGCCAAGCTGCTAGAGAGCAGCTTGGCTGACCACATATGCATGAAACTTACTTAATCCTAAGTGATTAAACTTGAATTTTATGGGCTGTGTTTACAGCCACAGTTCTCCAGCTCTGATTACATCTCTGTGCTGCTTGAACCTTACTACTAATTTTCAGTCCTGATGATCACTGAGTTGTGTGAGGCTTTTCCCATGGCCAGGTCTACCTCAGTCTGGTTTCTGAAGAAATATAACAGTCAAAATAGAAGAAAAGACGTGGTTTTTTGTTGCTGCTGTTACTGTATCTTCCTCCTGCTGCTCTGGTGTTGTGCCGAGTCTCTCAACTTCTGCTCTAGGCTGTTTGAGATGCATGAAGAGCTCGTACATAAACATGAGAGAAATCCATGCAACTTCTTGGTAGAGAAATTTTGATTTATTGCATATTACCTGAGTGCAAAACCCTTCCAGCTTGTGCTGTGAAAAATATCTGCCCATTACCTTGCAGATCCGAAGAGCATCACCCAAGTTGGAAGGACATTGTGAGTATAATAACTTCATGTTTTTGAGCTGAGTTAATGAAGTTCAGGTTGTGTGATATTCAAAGTCAGCTCACTAACTTGCTGATCCATGTGAAGAAATCCCACTGACTCACTGGGAAGGTGGTTATTTCCCAAAATCAAGGGCAAGGACAGTTGCAGGCAGACAAAAATAATGGGGGTGGGAAGAAAGTGGATGAAAAATAGGATGCACTTGAGCTGTTGTCATCTGTTCATATTCCACTTTGCCATCTATCGCTATTACTGTAATAAGTACAGGAATTTGAAGTTACATCAGAGCTCTTCAGTGACTTCTTCTGTATTCCTGATTCATATTCTGGGAATTTTGGTGCAAAGATGCTGTTCTTGTTCATCCCTTGGTCTTTCTGGTGCTGTTGCTGCAAGGTTACCTTCCCCTCCTTGTTTAATAATAATGATAAACACAGTTCTTCCCCTGTGCAAAGGCTTTTCTCTTCTAGTAGGAGTTTTTTTCCCTCATCCTTGCTGTGAGAACAAGACTACCAAGTCATATTGGGGCTATTGATTGCACTTTTTCACAAGAGACTGAAGGATCAGAACCTTAATGAAAAGTCTTTTAACTTTTAACAGTTATAATTGCTGTTGGCAGCTTTAATTGTGATGTGGCTTTTCCAGGTAGATAATCTGATAGGAGAAGGATAACCAGGCTCTGACTAGACACTTGCTTCATTTCAGCCCACAGCTCTGACCAGCCATTAATTTTCTTTCCCTCTCCACAGTAACTAGTGTGGAGCTATGAAGCTCAGAGGTTGAACACAGTATATTAATTAACCCTTGTGTCCAGGAGAGAGCAGATGGGAATGCTGGCCTTCAGGATGCCCTCCTGTGAGAGTGCAAATCATCTGCCTTTTGGCCAGCTGCTGTTCATAAAGTGTTTCCTTTACAGAAAAGCTTTTAAGTAATATTCAGGTAGGATTCAGAATAATAAAGTTGCATAAAACGTGTGCCACTTTGCTGCTGAAGCTGCTTGTTTCTTTTTCCCTTAGTAGGGCTAAGTAGCAGTGGCTGGCAAGATTAATTTTATATAATGTGCTGATTTAGCACTCCAGAGCCTCCAGTGGTAAACAATTTTCTCCCTGTCCTCTCCCTTTTCTTCTGTCTTCCACCAAGTTTAGTTTCTAAGGCACAAACCCAAACAGAATATGTAGAGGTGTAGAATGTCTGCTTCATCCAGCACAAGCCATTAATCCCTCTCTGCACAGTTTTACATTTCTTGATTACAAATGAATTTTTTGATCAATAATTAGCAAAAACTTTGAAGGGAATGCAAGTGAAATAGCAAAAAGGAAACAAGCATGTCTAAGAACATAGTTGGTTGAATCATCTCCTTCAGACATTTGACTGGTGATAATTTTCAGACTGAATTTCCACTCTTACTTCCTAGACCCCCACTGAGAGGTTTTGGGGGAATCTCAAACTTCTGGGGGCAGTTTTAACTCAGAGTAGGCTGAAACTGATTTTTAAAAGACAGCTTTGAAGATAACTGATTTCCAAACAAACATCTTCTCTTTACTGTGCTTGTGTTAAGATCATCCTAGTTTAGAACAATAATCTGGAATTACTGTCAGTGAAACAGTAATCTGGCAGAGTGCAGATTTAAATGGATACTGCTAACAAATCGCTGGCAGTGAACTGAGCAGAGCTTCAGCATCAAAATATTTCCGGCTTTCTTGTAGTTTTCAGAGTTGCTTTGCATTTTGCTGATTATTTCACAGTGGAGACAGTGGAAAATGACTTCTGTTTTTTGAGTTTTAGGGCCACCATGAATTTTTTTGCCCTCTCTTGGTTTCCTTGAGTGTGTTTTTGGCGAAGAACTGCTTTGCCAGGCGTCCATTGTGAAACTGGAAACACTGGGCCGTACACAACCTCACCAATTCTGCAGTTGCAGTTGTAGGATGCTCCGATTTGTATCTGTTTGCTGTGGGAAAAGTTACTGTTTGGGTTGGAGGATGGCAAAAACTGGTGTTTTCCTGTCCCTCAGTCAGGGCATGCAGAAGGAGCAGCTGGTTGTTCTCTTGGAGGAGTCAGCGTGGAGTGGAAGGCAGGAGGTGCAGGGTGGCCCCGGGGTAACGCCGTAGTCGCCGCTGGCAGAGAAGAGAGGAAGGAATTTTTGCAGTTCCTGTGCAAGCAGGTGATTTGCCTTTATGAATCCTTCCTTGTCTGCGTGCAGAAGAGCTTTTCAGGGAAGGCTGAGGCGGCTGTGGGGATTCTCTCAGATTTTCTGTGAGTAAATATTTAGTTTCTAAGAATCACTGCCCTTTGAGTGGTGACTGTGAGTCCCTTCCAGAGAAAAGGGCTGCTTGGACCTCTTGGAGGACTTTTGGCCTCTGACATTAAACTTGCTCTTTGTTCCCATTTGGAAATTCTTCTTTGGGATTGCAGAGTAGTTCCTGTTGCAAGTGTGAGCGGTGAAGAAGGAAGTTTAGCTGCTGAGCATCCCTGACTCCAGGATCCTGCAAACAGATGGACACTGGGCTGGTTGGGAACAGGGTGTCTTAGTGCAGCTTGTGTGGCTTCCAGGGGCTAAGTAGGAATGGATTGTGATTTAATGCCACTAAATGGGAAAAAAATGTAATTAGTGTTACATTTACTCTGTATAGGTACATACCATTTAACATACAACTGTGTTTTCAGAGCTGTTTTCCTCCATCTCATAATACCAACCATAAAAATTCTACTTCTGTAGCATGGCCATAAAAAATAATGACCTATGCCAATGTGCTATTGCATTCCTGAGCTTTAGGAAGTGTCTCTGTGGTGTCAAATCTGCACTTGGGGCTGTGCTGTGGAGCACCAGGGTTAGAGCTTGATTTGTATGCAAAGGAGCGATGCTGGGGTGGTTGCTGCTGCAGAGAAGGAGGCAATTTTGTGTGTGCTTCAGGAAAGAGCAGGGAGCTTGAAGGGCAGAGCTGCTTGCTGGCTGGGGAAGCTATCCCTCTTTTCCAGCACCTCCAAGGAGGGGAGTTTGTCTCTTCCAATATTGTGTGCCTCTTCTACCACTGCAGCATTTAACTGGGCATTCTCTCCATCCACTGTCTAGTAAACATTTATTTAGCAAGTTCTAAGGCAAAAATCCACAAACTGTTAGGATAGAGATTAAACCAATTAACAGCTTTGCTAATATATCACAGAATCCTAGAATGGCCTGGGTTGGAAGGGACCTTAAAGCCCATCCCATTCCAGCCCCTGCCATGGGCAGGGACACCTCCCACCATCCCAGGCTGCTCCAAGCCCCAGTGTCCAGCCTGGCCTTGGACACTGCCAGGGATCCAGGGGCAGCCCCAGCTGCTCTGGGCACCCTGTGCCAGGGCCTGCCCACCCTCCTAGGGAACAATTCCTTCCCAATATCCCAGCTAAATCTCTCCTCTGTCGGTTTAAAGCCATTCCTCCTTGTCCTGTTACTCCATGCAGCTGTAGGAAGTCATTCTCCCTCTTTTTTATAACCCCCCTTTAAAGCACTGGAAGGAACTCCAGGTTTCCCTGGAGCTTTTTCTTCTCCAGACTGAACAGCTCCGGCTCTCCCAGCCTGTATGAAGGGAATTGGTTTTAGAAATAATTAACAAGGGGGAACACAACAGTCCCCCCAAATGGGGGTTTTTGTGTCCCCTCAGCAGCTTTGCTCAGTGCCCAGATCAAAACCAGCTGGGCAGAGGATGGCAGTCCCACCCTGGTGGGTTTGAAGAGATGGTTCCCACCTGGCCCCGGGGGCTGGAGAGGCTTTGTGCCCATTAGGGGAATGAGGAACAGCTGGGTGTGGAGCAGCCTAATGAGGGGCAGCTGCCCCGGGGCCCAGGTGAGAGTGGTGAGCAGGATAAAAAGGCTGGGAGAGCATCTCTCCCTCTTCTGGTGCTGCCTCAGTTCTTCTCTTTCCTCAGCAGGGAGCGTGTGGTGAGTGATACCTGTTATTTCTGCCTGCAGGGTTTTGGGCTGGAATTAGCTTTCTGTGTTACTTAATGTGTTGTGTTGTAATTATCTGGTATTTCAAGTCTTCCCACCTTCACGTATTGGGCCAGAGCTTGGGATGTGTGTTGTGAGTGCTCAGCAGCTGGGAGAGCTAAACTTTCTGTAGAGAAAGGAAGTGCCCTTTACCACCAGGATAGACCTGGGGGAAGTGAGGTTTTTGTCTTACAAGCCTTGTTTTCTTCTCCAGCCTTTCCCCGCACCTCAAAGAGAGTACCTAACAAAGTTGAGAACTGTGTCAGGGATGTTTTTGGTGCTTCTTACCCTTGTTTATACTTTAGTAGTAACTCCAGGAAAAATGTCTCAATTCGGGAGAAAACATGGGGAAGCTTTACAACCAGCTTGGTGTCCTGGTTATGTATGTGCTTAGATCAGAATGAGCCTTTTATATTGGCAGGATAAGGGACAAAGAAATGCCTTTTTAAGCATGTCAGTGGCTGGATAAAGTAAATAAAGGTGAAGGCACGCAAATATTTGTCTGCTGTTTGGGTTGTGTGTGATAGGGTGCTGGATATGGTGGTGAAAAATTCCTCCTTTTTGTGTACAAAGTCAGTTTTATTCTGACTGCAAGCTAACAAATAGGTCAATATTAAAATTCTGCTGTCACCTGTTCAAGGAAATTATGTAGGCAGGATTATCTGGCTTTTCCTAGAGATAGATGTCTAAACAATTGTCACTAGCAGATGGTTTGGGTAAGGCTTTCTTAAAAATGTCAAGTTGTTTTTCTCGTGACAAAGTTCAAGTCAACTAAACCTGATTTAATTAGGTGTGGAGATATTCCTGCTTCAAAATGGGCTCATGGAATAGGTTTCCTTTTCCTCCTTTTGCCAAGCCGAGTGTGGAAGCTGTGCCTGAGCACAGGACACAGCACCTGAATGATTCTGGTGGCAGTGTGACCATGTGGGAGCTCGGGGGAATGAAAACTCGAGTGAAATTCACAGATGATTCAAAGTTTAAAGGGCACTGGGATAAATCCGAGTACCAGTGGGTGGTATTGTGGTGTGAAAAGTTACTATGTGCAACTTCTTAGCTGAAATTGCATCCAATCAGGACTTTCAGCTGGGGCTGATCATCTTCTGATGGGCAAAGAAATGATTAACTATCACACCTGGCAGGTCAAAAAGGTCGTAGTCGGGGCTGGGTGGCGATGATGATTTCGTTGGCAATATGTTGGTGGCTGAGTACACCCTTGTGGGTTTTTCCATTGGGAACTTCTAGATTGGAGAATTAGATCAGCTTGAAGGAAGTTAAGATATTTTGAATTATTCTTGTTGTGGCTTAGTCAGTGTTCAAGCTGGAAGAAGGTCGAATTTTGCAAGCTTTCCTTGTGACTGTTAATCAGCAATAAACCTGAGCAGTTGTTGGGAGTGACTGGGTAGCTTTTGTTGGAGAGAGTCTTTGCAGCTTGGCAGCTTCCACCTTTTTGGAGCGTGGCTGGATTCAGTGCCACGTCAGGTTGCTTAAGGCCTTGAAAAATCTTCATTTGTCCTGAAGTGCCTGAGCTCTGGGGCTGGATACTTCTAGTCCCGAGTAATTTCATTTTGGAGTTTGGCAACGCTGTTCTTTCCACACTTTAATTAAACTCCTGCCTGACTAACGAGGTTCTTCACTAATTCTCCTCCACCCCTGCCGTGTTACTTGTTCTCTGCTGGCATCTTTTTGTTCCTCTCTTCCCTATTTTATCGTCGTGATCTTCACCCTTATGTCTACCAGCATGAAAATAAAAACCTGGAAGGCTTGGGTAGTAAAGATTTCAGCTCTTGGAGAGGTGTTAAGAGGTGTTGAGTATCACCATTGATTCAAGTTTCAGAGTCTGTTCATGGCAAGGAACTTCTTTCTAATGCATAACATGTAAAAGGCAAAAAGAAAATACCTGTTCTTAAAGTTTCATCAAAGGTGTGAGCTGTGAATGTGGTTGGAGAATAACTTGAAAAATGGCACCAAAATCCAAAAGGGTTTTGACTACACTGGATGTATCCTCCTGTTAATTGGGAAGTGTGACTGAAAAATAATTTGGGAGAAAATAGGTGGGATTTGTTAAAAAAAGCAGCATTAATCTGCATTTGTTTAAGGTTAGCAGTTGGCTGATCAATTTTTGAGTAGTAATAGAAAAGGCAGTATGAATTATTATGGTTGAGATGGGATTTTATAGGACTTTCACTATTTGCTGATAAGGGAAATTGTTGTGACATTTCTGAATGAGGTGGATATGGAGAGCAGTTCATTTCATCATAGGCCTCTGGCTTTTTGCATGAGGGGTTTTAAGTGTACAGGAGAATTTCTAAGTCTAATAACTCACATTCATTATGGAATTGTTTTTTAGAGCTGTCTTAATGGGGAACTGGCTGGATATTTGCCCAAGTGAAAGCTTTTATTTAAAGTGTTCCTTTAGTAGGCATTTAGACAGATTCAGGGGAATTATCACCATAATTGCCCCCCTTCAGGCTGTAGCAGTGCCTTAGATGGCTGTTAAGCTTCTGAACACTGAAAGGAGCTGATGGTCTGCTCTTCTGAAGGACGCCACCTTTTTTTTTTTTTTTTTTGTTTTTGTTTTTTTGTTTTTTTTTTTTTTTTTTTTTTTGTTCAGGCAACCCAGTAGGAGAAAGCAATTGGGAGGTTTTCCCAGCTAGGAGTGTTTGCTGGGGAGAAAAACGTCTTGGGTTACAGCACCCTGGGTCTTACCAATCAAGCTGTTCACCTTCCTCGTGTTTGGCCTGACAGATGATTTAGAACAAATTGAATATCTGCGTTGTTTTTTGGTTTTGTTTTTTTTTTTTTCAATGAAAAGTAATGTAATGGCAAATAAATTCAGCTTTCCTAGTTTAGGACTGACTCCTGCTTTCCTCCCTCTTCCTGTAGCCCAGGCACAGTTGCATCCTCCGTGGTGAGACTGTTTTGTTGGAATAGCTCACACGTCAGCCCGAGCCAGTTTGGCAAGATGTACATTTTCGGGCTGGATTTCTCTTTCCTCTTTTGAAGCTATTCAGTTTACTGAAGGCTGAGCTGGTGGTAATGAGGGAGTCCTTTTATAGTTCCATCACTTCTGCTGGAGGCTATAAACAGCAAGAGCAGGAGGGCTGGTGCAGGAGGATGGATTTACATTCATGGCATTATCAGATGGATGAGTATTTGTCTGCTGTTTGTAGAACCTTTGAGTACTATGATAATTTATCCTACCTGCACCCTCCTGGACTGCCTTTGCTGCTGGGACATCCCTGACCTGCTTATTCAGGGAGTGTGCTGACACTTGTTGATAACCTGAAATTGTAGGTTGGGCCTGTATTTATGTATCAGGTGTACATTTTGGATAACTGGGAGTCTTTTGCTCGGTTCTGTGCCATCGTGGCTGAGCAGAAAACCATTTGTGCACCCACTTCAGCCTGTGGAAACACACAGAACCTTGAATGTGAGCTCTGACCTCTCTTCTCTAACCAGTTTAAGTGTTAGGGGTGGAAATGATGAAGAAGCCTTTCAGGTGGTGGTCTGTCTCTTATGGCTTGTCTGTTCCTGTCTCAGATTGCAAGAAATACTCTCAAATATTTGATGGACTTAATGCTTTTGGCTTGTCTAAGGTGGATTTATTCTGAGGTTTGTGGGCTGCCTCGGTTGAGAAGGGATTTGGCTGATAGTCTGTAGCGGGTCAAGTATCTGGGACAAGTTCTGTTCAGTGAACTTGTTCTGAATGATTTTAAAAAAACCCAGCCCCCCTTGCTTTAGAGAATCATCTGTTCTCTACCTTGCTTTTGTGATAGATTTTGGCAGTAGGTGGGAATATGAATGCATGAGTTGGATTAAAATAAACATTCTTGATACCAAACTGCAGGTGCTGTCCTAGTGTTAGACTGGGGTTTGACATTACAAGTGCACAGTGGTTTTCTTTTTTCTTAGGCCGTTTTGGCACAAGTAACACAACGTTTGTATTTTGAATGGGTAATGCATAGTTTATAAACACAGGAGGTTTTCTTTCTTTCTTGTTATCTTTCCTTTCTGAGGTGTTTCAGGCTGGAATCCCTGATGGGATGGGATAAGTGCAGATAAGGAATGTTGCATTTTTCAGCTGTGACTCAGTTTTGCTTTATTCGGGTCAAAGTGAGTGCCTTGTTCAGTCTGACAGACACGTAGCAGGGGAGGAAAAAAAAAACCACTAAAACCCTGAGCACAGACTGTATCAGACCTGTTCCAAATGGAAGCAAAACTTGTGTGATTTTTCAGGTGATAAACACAGTTCACGTGCCAATCTCTGGAGAGGGAAATGTTTTACCAGGAAGCAGATGGAATGTTTTTTGAATAAGTGCACTTAGTTCCTTCAGGCTCCCCCAAGTTTATTTCCTCCAAAGGCTAAACTTGGGAGAGCCTTATCCATATCTTCGTAAGCTGAGAATCAGTTTGGCATTGCTGTGAGGGATTGGTGTGTGAACTGTGTTTATCACCTGAAAAATCACACAATCTTAGTGGCAAATGCACACACAAAGCTGGCAGCATGCTCTGGAGAGCAGATTCTAAATACCTGTTCCAAAGCTGATTGAACCAAGCCCTCCTGCTCCATATTTCCATTTCAATGCCCAATCTGTTTGCAGGTAAACACATGGAGGAAGGTGGTGGCAAGCACTTGTGGTTGTGCACTTGTTAGGACTGCACCAGTCAATTATTCCTTGGGATTTTGAGGCTTGTAGATCTCGCTGATCCTGGGCAGGATGTTTGTACCTGCAAGGCATTGTCTGGGTTTTTTTTTCCTGCCCCTGGAAACACGCATAAATGTAAGTGTAATAGAAAGGGATTTCTTGGTAGTTTTTTAATGAAGATCAGGATTAGACATCAGTGGTACAAGTCTATATAATAGCAGTGATCACAGGTGAGCCTGGGCCTCTCTTCGGGGCTGCTGGCTGGGATGGGAAGGGCAGGCAGGATGTGTCCTGCCTGAGCCCCCTACAGCCCTAATCTCTTGCAAATTTACCAAAATCAGAGACTTTTATCAATGTGTGGAGAGATTTATGTGTCTGTAAATAGTGTGAGGCTGTTCAGACTTGTGTGGGTTGGTTTGTTTTTTTTCAGGTTGGTGTTCTCTCCTGGTGCTTCCCCTTGTGTACTTTGAACAGATAGTGGGGGATTGTAGGTATTAATGATTTGAGAGGAGCTTTTCTATCGGCTTTGGTTTCCAGGTTTGTTGGAGGTTTTATCAAGCTCTACCAAAGCTGCAGCAGAGGGGTTCCTGAAATACAAGACAGGATCCAAGCATACTTTCCTCATGTGATGGATGAGCATCTCAGTGCAATTTTATTAATATATGACCATGATTTCTGGTTTTCAGCGCTGCTGTTCATTTTCCCCCCCTGCTATTACCATAATCTTTGGGCTAAATTCTACTTGCGGAAATGTTCTGATTTGGGTGAGGGTTGTGGCTTGGCCAGGGCCATCCTGAACTCTTTGTAAAAAGCTTAATTTGCAGGCTGGGACCAGTGCAGTGTGTGAGTCTGGCTCTGCTCAACAAGCCTGTTGCTCATGACTGCAAAGCCAGGTGATGTTGGACACAGGGTTGTACATGGAATATGACTTTGGCAGCTTCATGATTTGTCAAGATTATTAAGTTGTGGCTGCCCCTGGATCCCTGGAAGTGTCCAAGGCCAGGTTGGATGGGGCTTGGAGCAGCCTGGGATAGTGGGAGGTGTCCCTGCCCGTGGCAGGAGATGGAATGGGATGGGCTTTAAGGTCCTTTCCAACCCAGACCATTCCATGACCTAGGGACTGGATGGTATTTAGAGCTTAAAAAACCCCTGGAGAATCAGAGGGAGCATTGCCATGAATGCCCCAGCAGTACCAGAGTCTGACCTGCTGAGCTGATGCTCCTGGGTGGGTTATTTACCTGCTTATTGTCCCCTGTACTCATGACAACTGTGCTTTCCCAGACTGGTTTGATTTTTACTCTCTCTTCCGAAGTCTCCAGTCTTCGGCAGTGGTCAGAGGTCTGTCTGAGGGTGCTGTGATGGGCAGTAACTACTGGGAGTTACCAAGCTCTTGGACAGAGGAGTAGAGACAAGCTGTCAGGTTGGATGCTTCAGGAAGTCTCCTCGAGAAGCACAGGCTGTCCTGGTGGCCTGGGAGCACTGCAGGACTCGTCAGTGCTCCCCACTGGCTGCAGCCTAATTCAGGTTTAGCAGGATTCTGCAGTAGCCAGAAGAGTTGTGTAGGAGGAGGTTTTGATTTTTTTTGTTTGTTTGTTTGGTTTTTTTGTTTTGCAGCACCTTGGAATTAGGAAAGCTATTTCAAACACTTTGCTCTGTGTGCTTTCCTAGAAATTCATGTGGACTAAATGGTGAGGCTACAGTTGCTAGCTGGAGAGTGCTTTTCTTCTTCTGATGTATGTATTTTATAGCTGGGCGGGGGTGTGTTACTGTGCTGGGGGGATGGGAAGGCTGAATAGAGGAAGAACAGATGTGTGTGGCAATAAAGAGCTGTGCAGGGGTCACACCGAGGCATTTTACACTCTAATGGGAACAGATGGATCCTGACTCCTGAGTAATGGAGTCGTCTAAGAGACAGAAAAGTTATACTGATGTGATAGTGCTGCACGGTGCCTGAACCACAGCTGCTTCCACCCCTCAGTTTTTCCTAGATTGTGGAAGGAGCAGGCTCCTGACTGTTTTTTTGCCTTTTTCTGTAGATCAGCTGCTCTCTGGGTTTCTGAGGCAGAAATTCTGGTACTTGTGTTGTCCCTGTCCAGCCTTCCTGCAGCGGCTGTAAATAAAAAGCCTGGCACATCCAAGAACACTGCAGGTGCTTTCAGCCAGGAGCATCCTGTTGAGTTAACCTTGTGGATCTGCTCCTTGCTCTCCTTCCTCCTCTGCTGCTCCTAGACTGAAGTGGTCTCCAGGTTTGGGGGAAGCAAGTGGTGTTTTTGGGCATTTTTTTGAGACAGGACAAAGCCTTTTGCAGCGTGAGGTTTCCATGCGTGCAAATGTTCTCCTAACAGGCAGAAAAGATTTATGAGATTTTACTACTGGGCACTGCTGGAACTCTCCAATTCAAATTTGGTGCCCAGGCAGGGAAGTTCAAGCAAAACACCTATGTATTATAGATAATTTTTAAATGCTTAGCATTGTTCTCAGGGAAAAAAAATCCTGTGGAGAATGGATTTCCTCTGCGAATCCCTGTGGCTATAATAATGATGTTGCTTTTTGCAAAAATGACACAATTTAATCCTGCTTAATGTGTAGTCTCTGATTGAACAAGTGACAAAGGAAATGTAAATTCTCATTTCAGTGAGATGGGATATGTCCACATCTAACTGTTGACAAGTGAAATTAATTACGGCAGTCTTGCTCTGGTGTTCAGTGGAGCTTCATGTAGTGTTGCACAAAAATTTCATGGAACTCCAGAAGTTCTCCAGAGCAGTTCTGAAAACAGTTTTTTGTTACCTAATTTTTGACCATTTAATGAGCTTGTGTTCAGAGCCTGTCAAAGCATACACTGGACTTTCCTTTTTCCTCAGTGTGCTTTACAGGAGCCCTGTGCTGGCTCCTTGCGTTACACCATGTCTGGCATGGGAGCTCTGAGCCCTTTGGAACACGGGAATGCTGTCCTATTTCCCATCAGGAGGGACTCCCTGGGAAGCACCAGCAGCTACAGTGCATGACTCTACAGGCACCTTGGGTGTTTTCCTAGTGCCTGTGCTCATGTTTCCCAGCTGGTTTTCTCCCTAGAGGTTTGGGAAGCACAACTGGCGTGCAATAATACATCAAATCTTCAGCTTGCGTTTTCCTCCTAAAGCTGAAGAAAAATTGAAGTATTGGGGCTGCTCTCAAGGGTTTGTTGCCAGAAGGTTGTTCCCCTTAGCTCTGTGTGTGTGGTTCTCAGCCGTGGAAAGGCACGGGGAGCCTGTTGTGGGTAGGAGGCTTTGGGGAAGAGGAAGGATTTGGTGCAGGTGAATGTGCTGAGTGGCTTTAGCAGTTGAAGAGTTCCTTGTCGCACTGTCAGGGCACTGCAGCCTGCCTAACTGATGTAACACCCCGTTCACACTAATGTCGCTTTCCTGGAAATGACACTTCTTTATCTTGCTTCCATTATAAATACTCGGGAAATGTGTGCTGCAGCCCATTTCTCTGGGGGTTGGTGTCCAGCTTCTGCAGAACAGCACAACCCCCTCATCCTTGGTCACTCCTTGCTGATCTCCAGGCACTGGGAGCGTCCCTGGCTGGGAGCTCTTTTGGCAGGGAGCTTGTTCTTGGGAAAACTGCGTGTGTCTAAACAAAAACAAAAGCTCTGCCAAGGTCCTCTGGTATTCCTGGTATGAAACTTGCAAGTTAGGAACCGCAAGGCCTCCACGAATCTTCTGGTTCTGGCCTCCATTCATTCAGCATGTCCTTAGTGATCAGCGGTACAATGACGCTCTGTATAAAATGTTTTGTGTGGTTTGAATCCATATAAGGATCTTGCTGTCAAAACCACAGCATCATCAAAGGCCCCTTTCTGAAGGAGAGCTTCCATATGAATGCTTTTAAGATTATGCAAGTTGCCTGTTTTTGAAATATTGGCACCAGAGCTACTTGCTGTGAATTCCTCTTTCTCCTTTACAGAGAGACTGTCTGCAACTGGTTGTGATTCTAAAAACAAAACAAAAACAACCTCCCCCTCAAATCACCCATTAGAGGCAGCTTGGAATAATAACGACATCCTTAAATATCTTGGACAGGAAACCTTATTTGAGTCTCCATCTTGAAAAGAAAAAATGTTTAGTCTCAGAGTTTTGCTTGAAATTTGCTCTGGAAATGATATCAATATGTGGACTAATGAGACATTCCTGTCATTGGCCACATCTTGTTAGTAATAATAATTCTTGTCAATAAATCTCTTCTAAATGGTGTTTATTAAGAAAAATGAAGGTTTATTAGGAAAAATGAAGGTGGAACAATATTTTTATAAAAGCAGATGAGTTGACTCAATAGAGCTTGAGTGGACAGTTAAGAACAGAGCGTTTTGAGTTTTTAACTTACTCATGCTGCTTTGGGGAGATAAAAGCTGTGGTCACCATCTGTTTGTCACATCCCTGGATAAGGACAGATGTTCTTCCTTTCAGAGTCTGCTAGAGATATTTCGGGCTTTTATGTTCTGTGTTAATGCTGGAGTAAAAAAGAAAAACAGCTTCATGTGTCTTGGAGGTCCCATCCAGCCTGGGCTGTGCTGCGGTGCTTGCCTTGCCCTGTCCTTGGTGGCTGGAGTTGGTGCTTTGCAAAATTATTTGCATGGAAGAGAATGTCTTGGCCTCAAATCCTCCTGGGAGCTTATATTTCTCCAGGCAATTGGTAGAATTGGAGAATCAATAGCTTTGAGACAAAGGAAAAATAAACTGACCCTACCAAAAGGGGCTGTGCAGCTGCTGGCATAGCTTCTGAGATGGAGCCAGTTGGTGCCAAATAATTACATGCTCTCAGCTGGAAGGAAGCTGCCTCATTCCCTATAGCAGAATATGAAATTAATTTCCTGTGATTGGCTGCTCAGCCCTACTTGAATATCCTGTTTGGAGTTTTTTGAACTGTTGAGAGGGTGAAGTCAAGGCCACTGATGAGCTGGTCTGCTTTGTAAGTGACTTGAACGGATAGACGCTTACTCCATTTTTTTGGTTTTTTTTTAAACCTGTCTCCAGTGCCTGGCAAGTGTTTTGCCAGGTTCAGTCTTGCAGAAGGCACCAGCTTGGGCTGTAGGACAGAAATGTTCCTCGCTGGAGTTGTTGCTAGGGGTGGTATCTGTGACACACGGGAAGGCTGGATTGAAGCCTTGCTTGTTTCAAGGCTCTGTTTGTACTCCTGTTTGTACTCCTTGGGGGGAGGCTGGCGGTGTGGGAATTACTGATTGCAATGGCCCACTAGTTTTAAATCAATGTAAACTCTGCCTCCTCTAGTAAGATCTTGCCGACTTCGAGCCCTTAACCCAACGGAATTAGCCTTAAAGTGGGAGTGTGAGGAGGGCTTGATCACTCCTGTAACTGCCCTGGAAATCTAAGCCCGCTGGTGTAAACGGAGCTGCCAAAATAAATGCACTGCAAGAACAGATCCAGAGTGACAGGAAGCACCTCCAGGTGTAATTATGCATTAGGTAATTGGGAAGTGAACTACACCTACTTAAGGGAGAGAACAAGTGCCTTCATCTGGTCTTAACTGGGTGTTTTACCTCCCCACCCCTCTTTGGCTGGGAGATGACTTGTCTGCCAGCACGCTGGCGTGGAGGGTGCCTGAATATCATTAGGAGCGCTGACACAACCAGTTTTCCTTGCTTTGGAGCAATTAATTTCCTTTCCTTTGAGGTAGTGAGGCAGGAGACAGGCAGTGGGAGACTGATGAAACAGCAGGGCACATGTATGAAACGTTGTCTTTTAGGTGTTTGTGCTTGGAGCCTCTTTCAAGTCCTTGTGAGCTCTTTCTTCCCAGTGCAACCAGAGGGCTGCAACGCTGGGAGATGAATGCAGTACCTCCCCTGCAAAGCCTTGGAAAACACTCGGATGATTAGAGAAAACAAATGTTAGGAACTGACCAAAACCCACTCTTGCATTCTCTTGAAACAAATTCGCCTTAATAATTCATTCCAGGTAAAGGGAATTCCTTTTTCTGAGGTGATAGAAAACATGATGACAACAGAGCTTGCAAATGTGCAGCCTTCATTTCAGATATACACGTGTGTACACACACAGTATTTTGAATGGTAATTTAAAGTTTATATAAATCTATACACACAGTATTTGGAATGGCAATTTGTCTGGGATTTGGGGCACTTGTGAAACACGAATGTCTACAGAAGGAAAAAATGAGGCAAGAAAAAACCTGTTGATTAAATGGTATATTTGATAGAGGAAAAAACATTATTAATGCTTCAAATATATCCAAGGGGTTTTAAAATCCTATTTTCTCCTTTTTGCTGAGGGCAAGGCTTTTTGCTGTCTAGGAAAGCCTGGAGCACTCTCCCTGTGTAGCCTGGGCTTTCCCTTTCACCAGAGTCTGTGGAGCTGTCCCTGTGCTTTTGTAAGCATGACTAATCTAGCAACTTGAGCTTCTGCTTCCTGAAGGAAAAACCTCTTAAAGATGAGATGGAATTCAGTCCTGCAGCATCCAGCTCCTATAGCTTGTAATGAGTTTTTGATGTCTCATGGCAGCTGGTCATCTCTAACGATGAATTAATTTTGAGTGAGGAATCAGCTGTGGTCAGGATGGAATTTAAGCCTCTGGAATTTTCAGTGATACTAAGCCTGATGTAATTCTTCAGTTAAGGTGCTCTGAACCAAAGTGGCCCTAATTTGGCTTTGCTTTCTTGCTTCTGTCTCCGTGTAGCAAAACCTTGGTTAATTTCCCCCCCCCCCTCCCCAGACTTCCTAATCTGACTGTTAGAGCTTTTAAAAGCTGAAATATACTTGGCGTGGAGTTAAATGCTGACTTACTCTGCAATCCTGGATACTGGGGGCTTTTTAGAGAGACACTGCAATTGTCTGTTAGCAGCTTAATTGATGGCTGAGCTTTGAATCAAAAAGAAATCCGCATGTAATTTTTTCTTTGTGTGGGGAAGCTCTTGACAGATGTAATGAATAGCCTGAAATGACATAAAGGCTTTAGGTAGGATTCCAGAACTGCTTCTACTTGGTGGATTGTCCCTTGCCAAGGAGGAAGATGGGGAACTAATGAGGCATTTTGATCAAGGAAGTTGAGGGTCTTGTTTTCAGTGACTTGCAGTACTGTGTGTCCCTTAAGAGACTTTATTGGGAGCAAAGTCTAACTGGATCCAGTAGCTTCTGTCATTGTTTAGACAATGAGGCAGTAAACTGTTCCTGGTGGATGCTGGTGGAACCAGTGGGGTGGCTGGAGCCAAGGTCCCTCCAGGGCAATAAACAAATAATATTTAGCCATGACACTGCCCTGCTGCATTCTTTCCTTTTGGTTCTCACTTTCTGTGTTTCTCGGGTTGAAGATATGTTGATCATGATTTCCACTTCAGTTCTTTACAAGGGAGTTCTCCTGGGCAGGTGTTTTAAGTCCTCTGAAGTGTTTTATTCCATGGAAATGACTGTACAAGTTTGTGATGCATGCCTGTGCTCGGGTAGGAGGATGGGAGCCAAAGTCAGGTTCAGCTCATAGCCAGAGTTATTTGCAAAATCCTGTAGTGATATTTGCATGGGACTACTTTGGCAAGTGGCAAACATTTGTGTTGGTAACTACACAGAGCAAAACCTACAGTTAGCTGTTTTCAATATGCACATTTCAGTAACTCCCCAACCTTTTAATCTGTTTATTTCACAAAACCAGCAGGAACAGAAACCTCCTGACTGTTTGAGCTGAGCCTGGTGGGCCTTAATTTTGATTGTTTCTCTATAGCTATGCCAAATAGCTGCTGCACTGGAGTAAATCTTGGTCTCTTCAGTCTCCGTACTTCCCTCGGTGATGATTTTCCCACTCGGATTCCATGACCTGTGTTCCCGTGGCCTTTGTGTTGAATGTGACAATGGTCATTCCTTTTTCCCCTCTCTCCTTCCACGTCATCCCAATTTGACATGCTGCCTTTTCCTTTCTGTTGACATTGTAACCTAGTCTGCTCTTCCTGAGAAATCTTAGTGTTTGACACCCTTTCACCTCTTAGATGGGGTAGAAACATCCTTGTGACCTGATGGCTGCCAGGTTGTTGGAGAGAGTGCAGGGAATAAGCCCTTGTTTAGACCAACACAGCTCCTGTCAGCACTGAAGAGCAGAGAAGCTTCTGGTTTCCTGCCAGTCCTGAATTTAAATAAATGTTTCTGCTGAGGAAAGGGTTTTAAGGAGAGAAATATGGTCAGTATTTCTGGTAGGACTCTGTACAAGTTGGCATGAATTTCAATATCTCAAAAGTGCAAAAGTGGGAGTCAGTCATGTAGCACTACTCTAATCTGAAGTGATGAAGGATCCTGAGTGTTGCCTGAGATGAGAGTTGGCACCTTAATGTTGCTTTGGTATCAACAGTAAATATCTCAGACCTTTAAAGGAGGACTGAAAATTGAGACTTTGAACTCCCCTGGAATTACACCTTCCACTGGCTGCATTGCAAGCATCTGTGTGATGCACCAGGTTGGGATATTCCCAGGAACATGTAGAAATAATTGTGTGATTACATTTTTTTTTTTGTTTTGGTGGGGGTTTTTTGTTTGGTTGGGGATTTTTTGTTTGTTTGTTTTTGGGGTTTTTTTGGGTTTTTTTTTGTTTGGTTTTTTTTTTTTTTTTTTTTTGGTTTTTGTTTTGTTTTGTTTTGGGTTTTTGTTGGTTGGTTGGTTTTTTTTGCTTGGCAAATGCCTTAATCCAGAGATCCTTTAACTTAGCCTTTGGATATTGTACCTGTTGTGCCTGACTGTAAGTCCTTGTTTAGGATGTAACAACTCTTCCCATCCTTCAGTTTCCCTGTGTCATTACTGCCCTGATTACAGAGCATTTTGGGAGACAGTGTTTATCTTTGCCACAGAGAACACTCCTGTTTCCTTCCCCTCCGTGTAATTGTTGGCGTGTCGGTGTTCAGGAGGGGTGGCAGCTTTTTCAAGCACTCCTCTCTGCTGCTTTTGTTGCTTATTCCTCCCCCCATATGGTTGTATTCCCCAGTTCAGGCTTAAATAGTAAGTTGGAAAAAGCTTAGGGTGATGAGGGCTTGGACAGGCTTTCCCAAAAAATGGGGAACATTTATTCCTGGTGAGTAACTTTGTTCTCCTCTCCTAGAAAGAAAAAGGAATTCTGTTCACCTCATACCTTTTTCTAGTTGTGTGTGCATAAGACGTTTCTCCAAATAGGGATTATTTTTTAGCTGTGTGACCTAACAGGTTGCTGAAGTCACTTTGGCCTTCCATGCACAGATTAAAAGGGTGGGAAAGGCTTTTTGCATTCCCTGAACTTTGCCCAGTCCACCTGCTGTGAAGTTTTGTTGCTCAGGTGATTATGATGACCCATATTTTAGAGATGATAGCTGATACTTCAGTCTCTGCACTTTGCTAGTGGCTGATGTGGAAGACCTGCTATCCTTTGGAAGCTTGTCTTCTTCCTGCAGGGAAAGGCTGGGGATGAGATGAGAAGCAATATTGCCAAGGTCATGTTTATTGCTGGGTGGAATCAGTGGAAAGTCCAAGGCTTTGCAGAGGAATTGTGCCAGGGAGCCTCTACACCTTTAAATGTGTGCAGAATGTTCTAGAAGAGAATTGGGGAACTGACTGCTCACCTGTGTGTGCTTTGGTGCATGTCCAGAGAGTGCTTGTTCCATCTCTTGAACTGCTTTCTTGATGCTTTTACTCCTTTTGTGTGATTCTACTGCGCTTTCTTGTGGCTTTTAAGTTCTACACAGTGCTGCACATAATAGGTGCTTTTAGCCAAGCTTCCCAATTTTGTAAAACTTGGCTTGAAATTGTTCAGCAAAAGATCCAGGGAGAAGTGTCGAGAGCAAGAGATCTTGGTTGTTGGGCGGGTGTAGCTATAAAAAGATCTGATGAATAATGCACTGCGCTGGCAAGAGTGTCGGAGGCTTGTCGTGGTTCTGGGAGTGCCATGAGTTGTGCAAATCGTAGTAGATACTATTGCCTGGGCACTGCTCTGTGCCTGTATCAGCAGATGTGGACAAAAAATTAAAATACTGTGGCATTGCAGAATGCACAGTAGAGAATTTAGTGTGATGTGTTCTAAAATGAAAGCATTTAATATTCTGCTCCTGTGGAAGAAAAATATCTTCAGCTGTTTAAAATGAAAATATTTATTGCAAAATGCTGTAGGAACCAAAATGTTTTTGTAGTGTCATTGAGGCAGGCAAAGACCTCCAGTATCATCAAGTCCAAGCTGTGCCCGATGCCCACCTTGTCCCCAGCCCAGAGCACTGAGTGCCATCTCCAGCCCTTCCCTGGACACCTCCAGGCATGGGCACTCCAAAGCTCCCTGGGCAGCCCCTGCCAAGGCCTGAGCACCCTTTCCATGGGGAAATTCCTGCTGCTGTCCAAGCTGAGCCTCCCCTGGCCCAGCCTGAGGCCGTTTCCCCTTGTCCTGTCCCTGTTCCCTGGCAGCAGAGCCCGACCCCCCCGGCTGCCCCCTCCTGTCAGGGACTTGTGCAGAGCCACAAGGTCCCCCCTGAGCCTCCTTTGCTCCAGGCTCAGCCCCTTTCCCAGCTCCCTCAGCTGCTCCTGGGGCTCCAGACCCTTCCCAGCTCTGTTCCCTGCCCTGGACACGCTCCAGCCCCTCCAGGGCTCTCTGGCCAGGAGGGCCCAGAACTGGACACAGCCCTGAGGTCCCTCAGCAGGGCCAGCACAGGGGATGGGCCCTGCCCTGGGCCTGTGGCCACACCAGTGCTGATACAGAAGTATCAAAAGAGGTACCTGTAAAGAAGTCTTTTGTAGCCAACAGATTGCCCACAAACTTACTATTTGTATAAAAAAAATCAGTGGAGGAGATTTGTGACATCCCGAGAGACTTTTGATTAGAGTGAGTACATGCAATAGTAAATGGCAGCCCGAAAGCCCTGAGCGGTGGTGTGGGGTGCTGAGGAACAGGTAACAGTGTGCTGGGAGCTAATGCTCTGTTAAAGGTCTCTTGTGACACTTAACTGGGTAGCAGTGGAGACTTTAATGTATTTAGTCCCTCTGCAGGGTTTTGCAGCACATCAATGACTTCATCTCCTGCTTGCAGAGCTGTAGGTAAGAAACCTGTTGACAACCTGGAGTGAAAAAGGTACAGAAACATCCTAGCTTCAGATACTGCCTCCAAGGCTTCCCATCCAGGTCAGCAGCTGCTTGCATCACCTCCAGCCTGTGGGTTTGATTGCTTTTGGCTCCTCATGTGCCATGTGAGGAACACAGAAGTGTGGAATAGGTGCTGTAATGCCCAGTTGTGATCTCAGTTGGGTTTTCTGTGCTGCATCGTGCTATTTCATCTCTGCTGCTTTGAAATACGAGTTCACTGGAAGAATCCTCCTGGGAGCAAATCAAAATGTGATCTGGTACTCTTGAGAGCCAAGAAGAAGGTCTCTTTTTCCGTGTGTGTAAGGGGGTGAAATGTAATTAGCAGGATCTTGGGTACATGAATTGTTTTGGAATAAATTTGTTGTGCTGGAAAATGCAGGTCAGTTGAGGTACCAAGCCTGCCTGAAATGGAGATCTAAAACTGCTGGAGTTTGAGAGGAAAAAGGGAGGTGACTTGTTTTTCGTTGTGTTGCCCTAGAAATCGTGGGGTTTAGCAAATTTTATTTTTGATCATGTATTGTTTTTCTTTAATGTTTTCCACTATATGCTGCCAGCAAGAACAGCTGAGGCTCTAAAGAGCTGTTTAAAAGAAAAAGTGGGAACTGGGGGATTGTACCATGAAATTAGGAAGAAATGAGCATTACTTCTAAAAAAGCTTGAGCCCTCTTAAAAAGGCATCACTGAATTATTCAATTGGTGAACCAAGCAGAAAGCTGCCTTCTGGCCACGGCCTTCCTGTGGTGTCAGTAACCTGACAAAAACCCTGTGGTCCTGTTTGTCTCTCCTCAAACCATTCCACGCAGGGCTGTGGGGGGAGTGTTGCAGCTCTGTGCCATAAACGCTCCTAAGCTGGGCTTTGTGCATTGTATTCTTGGCTCTGTGTGGCTTGAGGAAACCTCTCAAGGAGTCTGTGCTCACTGAAGTCGTGCTGCTGGAACTCTGCCTGCTCTGTTTTGGCTGTTTCCTCCTGGATGCTGGCGCAGGAAATACTTGGTTGTTCAATGTGTAGTTAATAAAGAAGAGGTGGTCGGTGAAAAGCAGATGCCTCAGTGGGACTGCTCCAGCATTTTGCTCATCTTTCCTTTCCCCTAAATAGCCTTTCCAGCTCTTTCAGCAGGGCTGTGGTGCCCCTTCTGTGCTTGCCTTGCAGAGGGAAATGATGGCTGACACGGCTGTGCTCACCCTTCAGGGTATTGGTGGTGTGAGGGAGCAGAGGTCAAGCTATTTATTTCATGTGTTAGAGCTGTGAAATGCTGGTGCTGACCAATGTCCAGCTCATGAAAACATCCTGCAGTAATCCCCTGTCTCCCCTGAGGACGTGGAGCAGCAAGCGTGGAGCAGCAGCTGCAGCTCCGCGTGTCACTGGCTCAGGAGCCCTTCAGAGGGGTCTTGTCCCCCTGCCCCTGGAAAAAATCATCTGCTTTCTCTTCCTACAGCCAGGATTTATAATTCCCTGTGGATTTATTAGTGGGCAAGGATTTCTTTTAGGCAGCAGTACACAGAACTGGACGTAGTGAAACCCAAGCTGCAATCAGTCCTGCTAACAGTGGGATTGATGAGCTCTGCTTTCCAAAACTTGGGCTGTCATTCTCTTTCCATAATGACTTGCATTGTAAGTTCTTTTTGCATGTTGTTAATTATAAATGTTGACAGTAATGATGATAAAAATCATGATTAGCTGGGACTCTGATGTGCAAAGCAGGTGTGGCTGAGTTGGGAGAGTTGTTTCTGTAGTGGGTCTGTAGCAGGTGGGATATTTTCTGAAGTGACCCGGGTTTGAATCTCCCTTCACAGGAGCATGTAGGCTTTTTGCATTATTTATTGAGGAAAATGCGTAATCTGGCCTGTTTTTCTATTTCTGTCTTAAAGCAACAAGACCTCCATGGCAGAGGTAACCTTCCAGAGCTCCAAATGCAAAAGGATGCAAAATGGCTGTTTCCAAATCTGGTTTTTCTATGTTTTGTTGCATGTAGTTTATCTCTCCAAACAAATCAGAGACAGAAATATTTCTGTCTCTTAAAACATGGGTTTCCTTCTTCAGTGGCTGTAGGGGAAATGGTTAAAGCGTGGCACAGCTCTCCTCCTTAAGGACCTACCGAGTGAGGATGGCACCAAGTGCTGCCTTGGAGTGCAGTGGCTCTCACAATCCATCCTGGTTGTGGTGAGAGGAGATGGAAGGGCTTGCTTCTTCATAAGCTGCTTAGATCAGAGACAAAGCTGATGGGCTAGGTGCCACCTTTATGCTTTGCCTTATGTTGCTACTCCTCAGTGTTATTTGCTCCTGGCACTTATTGTATAGAATTTTAAAAATTCTCTTTAAAAGGCAGTCTCTGGAGAAATATCTTCCAACTTGGAAGGAGGGGATACAAACAGCTTCATATGAACCCTTGCAGGGGGGAGAGGTGACTGTATTAGGAGATACAATTATGTTAAAAGAAAAATCGTTATTAGACTGGACAGGCAGCTGCCCAGCATCAAAATTTAGCTTGTGATATCTTTGACCTTGTAGGAGCATGTCTTGGACCGTGGCTGGCTTTTCCATGCTAGTAATGAGCTTCAGGAGGGATGGGTGAGTCACCCTGGAAACTGGGAATGCCCTCCAATGGGACCGTTCTCAACGGTCCTAGATAGTGTTCATCTTGCTTTTCCGTGTTCAGCTGAACCCCAGGGAGCCAAGGAATATCACATGGAGAGGACTTGGATGGTTTTCTGAGCTCTAATGAAAAGAAAACTAAAATTACAGGTTTGCTGACGCTGCCTCAATACAAGGCCATTAGAGGGAGCAGGGGAAGAACATTTGCTTACACAGTGGTGGATCAGGAGCAAGCTGCAGTATCCAGGGTGTTTTCCAGTTCCCTGTCATGTAGACACACTGTGTGTGTGTGAAGGTGTGGATCCTCATTTTCCATGGCTGATGGGAAGAAGGGGGAGAGTACAGCGCAGGGGAATAACCTTTGCTCTTCCCACTGCTGTTTCCTGTCCCAAACATAAAAGATTGTGTATGTGCTAGATATCACAGGTATTACTAAATCAGGCAAACAAGTTCACCAGAGATTATTGTTAACCTGCTCTTGCCATCTTGGGCTGAGCCTGAAGGCAGGGAGTGCCTGGAGCTGTTGAAAATGCAGTCAGGCACTCTTCAAATTCATCAGCAAGTTTGTCATAATTTATTGCCACAAACTAATTCCCACTGTCCTTTCAGAGACCTTTTGTACATAACTGATGGGGAAAAAAATAGCCAGATTCTTGCTGGCAGGTTTAGCTGCATAATTAGACACTACCTCCCCCAAAATAATATTCAAATAAGCTGAGCAATCTAAAACCCTTTGGCTTTGGGGCACAGTCATGCAGTGTGTGGGTGTTCTTGTTTTCTGTGTATTTTAATGAGAAAATGATTGAGAAGGTGTTTATCAGGGCTGAAGGGCATCTCTGCCAAAGTCAGGACCATCACCTTGGGGTTTCCAGAGGTCACTTGACACTGAAAAGTTTTCCTCTTGGTCAGGCAGCCTCATTTAAAAGTCTTACAAAGGAGGAAGGAAATGGGGTGCTGGGACTGCACTGAGCTGCTGCTGTTTTGGGTATAACTGCCCCATTTGTGGGAATTGGGGTAGTGAGGATCTAGTAAATGACACAAGAATCGCTTTTCTGCTGTCTCTGTTGAATACCTTCTTTGTGGTAATAGGAGAAGTGAAAAGTGTTGCTTTACCTTTTCCCCTGCAAGCTAACATTCCTGTACCAGCTGGAAAATGATGCCATAAAATCAGGATCTTTGTAGAAGAACTGGAGATTGTGGCTGCATTGTAGCCAGCGTAATGAGATGATAGCATATGTTGTGAAGCTGCCCTACATAAATGTATGAAGAGAGAACTTTATTTTCTGGAAGTCATCCCTTGGGATATGTGAATGCACAGTGTTAGTCAAATACCCTGCTAAAATTGTCTACAAGCCCACACCAGGATAATTCAGTGTGTGTTCCTGTGCTTCCCTCTCTACACGGCTTGTTTTATAAATGTCTCAAACCCCATTGTTTGGGCTCTGCTGTGTGTTGGGTGTGTGCCTGTCTCGAGGTACATGATCCCAAGAGTAATGGGTCCTGGGAGTAGCTCCAAGAGGATGCCAGTGCAGCAGTGGGAAGGATAAAGGTGATATGGTGTGGACAAGAGCAAATCTTAAAGTTCAGCTCATTCCACCCTGGCCTTGGATGCTTCCAGGGATCCAGGGGCAGCCACAGCTTTTCTGGGCACCCTGTGCCAGGGCCTCTCCACCCTCACAATATGGAATTTCTTCCCAATATCCAATCTAACCCTGCCCTCTGGCAGTTTGAAGCCTTTCCCCCTTGTCCTGTCACTCCATGACCTTGTCCCAAGTCCCTCTCCAGCTCTTTTGTAGCCCCTTTAGGCCCTGGAAGGGGCTCTATGGTCTCCTTGCAGCCTTGTTTTCTTCAGGTTAAGTAACTTCTGCTCTCTCAGGCTGAGGCTGAGATCTTTTAGCTGCTGACAGCAGCTGGCATTAATTTGTGTGAAGTGCCTCTGGATGGACTTGCACACATGTTGGGAGGTTAAATTGAAAAGCTTCCTGCAAAAGACACGTGGATATAGACAGGCTCCCTAATGATGGGTATAAAAAATGTTCAATCAAGCTTTATAGTGGTGTTGTCTGAGTTAACTGAGCTCACAGCTTCATTAACAAGGACATCTCATGGCCTGGAATGCTCTGCCATGTGGAGATTTGGAAATAGAAATCTCTTGTAAGTATTTCCAAAGAAATCCATGCTTTTGTGCTTCCCCTGTAGCCGTGTTGCAGAATGCTGTGTTCTTTTTCACAGCTATTGATTGAAATATTTTGGTTTCTTTGCTACTCCATTTAAAGCCATAGTAAAAAGATGCTGGAAATAACTCTTTAAAAAAGCAGCTTGTTCCTTGGGTTTTTTTCTGCACTGCCTACCCAAGAAAATGTCACATCAGAGCTGTAGCAGGCTTGGGCTTGAGTGAAAGAGTAGTGGCAGCTCCAGGCTGTAGTTAGTCACTGTCTGAGGAGATATGAAAAGGTCTTTAATCCTCAGAGATGTGCTGTGGTCATCTTGTTCCTGTTGTCCTGCTTACCTGACCTTTGACCAGATACCTCTCTGGGAATTATTTTAAAGACAGAATAATTCTGGTCTTGTTTTTTGGAACAGACTTTTGAATTTTGTTGGCATTAAAAACCTGTCGTGGCTGAAAAAGCTGCACTTGCACAGGAAGGTGATGTAACCCCTCCTACTCTTCATTGCTCACAACAAGCAGGTGACACTTTAAATACACTCAGGTGAACAAAGCCCTGAAAGTGGATTTGAGTATAATGCAAACAAATACCTGCATTCCCTCTTCCCCTGCCCATAAAAGTGTTCATGTTGCGTTTTTGATGCTTTTCTGGAGAAGGTAGAATGACCTCTGATTCATGAAGTGACTCAGGAAACTTTAATTACTTTAATATCTGAAGCTTCAGCTGGTTTTGCTGGAGATAAGCCCTGGCTGTCATGGCAGTAGGACTTTCCCTATTTAGGGATGACCAGAGTCTCAAACACCATGACAAGCAATTGGTGAAATTCCTTGGGACTGCCTCATCACAGCCTTCATTGTCATGTTGCTGTGGAAAAGTTGTCTACCTCCACATTTCATAATGGAAAAAAAAAAAAAAAAGCTTTAATATTAGAAGTGGTGCTTTCATGCACCTTCTGGCCAGCTTTAAGGAACTGAGGTTAATTCAGAGTGAGAGAAATTCTGAGGCTTCTCTTTCGCTGAAATAGAGGTACCCTGATGGGATAATAAAAAACTTCCAGTTTCTGGTACAGCAAACAAGGAAGTTGTTTGATGTAGAAATAGTCATAGGAGATGGGAACAGAGAGGAGATGTGTGTCTTGCCTGCTTCTCAAAGCATGGAGTTGAGCAGAAACCTGCAAGATCTCTAATAAATAGGTTGATTGGGGTGGTTTTTTTAGGCCTTTGTTGTGATTGAAATCTTTCTCTGGTGGCTTTATCAGTTCAGCTGTGCTCTGCAAAGGAGAATGCTTTTTTTCCACTTCTGCTGGAGAGCACTGATCTCATCCCACTGGGATGAGGAGCAGCACAGCCTTGAGGTATGTTACCTAGTGCATGAGGGCTCCTGCTCAGGTAGGGAAGGTGTCCTGGGATCTCTTTTTCTCCATCCTGCCTGCATGTCATTCCTGAAAATCTGGAACTTGAGGATAAAACCAAGTTCAGAACTGTGGCCCGTGTAATTGTTAACAGAGACAATTCCAGCAGGGGTGGTGTGGACTGCAAGTAATGAATGTGGGTTTTTCCTTCTTCCTGAGACTGGATGGGAAATCCAGTGTTTTGTGTCAGGCAGACTGTTGGAAATGCCTCTGAGGGTGGAAGAATGAGCTCTGTGAGGTTCATAAGCGGTGTTGTGCTGCAGGGACTGTGGCTGTGCGTTTGCTAAGCTGGTGGGGTTCAGGGTATTCAGTACCAACGCAGATTTTCTAAATCAGTATCAAAAGTAAAAGTTGAAAATGCAGGTGATTCTCTAAATGAATTTCTGCCTTGGAGGCAATCCTGAAAAAAATGAGGAAGACAGCATTTTAGGAGATGTCACAAGAGGCTGTAGCTTGCGTTTCCCTTTTTCACACAACTGAAAAGTGGAGCAATGTGTCCTGAGGCTCAGGAATCTCCTGCTTTTGCTACCCCATTTCTACCACACAAGAGAGGGGCTGTGTTTTCATTTGTAGGCAGCCAGGTAGGACTGAATTGAGAGTTTCAATAAAACCTTTTGATTGCTGGTTGCTCTGAGCTTGCAAATCAGTTTATTTCTGCCTGCTCTTCCAAGCCCTGCCACCTCCGCCAACCGACAGCACAGCTCGCTGCTGTCCAAGTGGGAGTGGAATTGTGAGCACACGGCAGGCAGTGGGTCTCTCCACGCTCTCTACGTGCTCTAAAGCTTGGTGGTGAACGTGCCAGAGCACTGAGAACAACTGGTAAGCAAAGCTGGGGAGATTCCCGTGTACATATCTGGTGTTGCTCAGGGAGATTTTTAATGTATAATGTCACTCGGGAAGGTTTGCTGCCTGCCACAACCTTCAGAGTCAAATCCATGCTCTTTCCCCTCTCCTTTCATGCTGTTAATGTCCCTCTGGCACAGATGAAGAGCACTGTTGGAAACGTGCTCCCCCAGCCTGGGAGCTGCTGACTTCAGGGAAATCATATAGCAGAGCCTTGGGGACAAGTGAGGGCAGGAGTGTGCTTACTTTTCCTCTGATTTAGAGACAGAAATGATCTTGTCATGGAGCATATGCATTTTTCTTACTCATTGGTGCTGTGAACATGAATTTTTCACACTAAAGGGACACACTACTTCTTGGGAAGAATGATTAGAAGTCTTCTTTCCTGCCTCCCAAGCAATTTTTTGTGCATGTGGTGTCCAAACTGTGGCTGACGTTTACCCATTTATCAGTTTTACTCATTTATCAGTGTCCCGCCGTTCTCCCTGGGTGTTCACAAAATGAACAGTGTGTAACAGGATATTGGATAAATACGGTGAGCAAAATACGCCTGTGTCTAATAAACAACCAGGTTTAAATTGGGAAATAATACTTTTGTGTTTTGGCTGCAGCTGAAGGCTGAGTGTCCAGATGAGTTTATTGAAAAAACTCCCAGTCCAAATGTTGCACCTTCATTTAAATCTGCTTTCACCCTCCCCTTCCTGTAGCCCTGGGCTGTGGCTGCAACAGGCATGAGAAGTTGCATTCTCAGTTTCCTTCCCTGCAACCGCGCGGGTTCCTCATCGAGAGGCGCTGAGCTCCGTAGTTTGAGCGTGAAGATGCAGATGTCTGCAATAAAAGCTTCAGCCCTAAAATTTCAGGGTGTAATTTAGGTACCAGGTGGTGGAGCTGCCAGCTGGGGCAGGATGGCAAGTTCCTCTGAGCTTCAGAAGTGGAGCAAAATACTGATGTGAAGAATGTTCATGTGCTTCAAAAAATTTACAGGAACGAGTGGTGTGCAGGCGTGGGAAATCTTGACTTCCCAGTTTTGTGTTTGTGAAAATGCTGTTCTGTAAACATAAACCCGTACCCACTGTGTAGGTCTGGTGTCTGCACTTAGTTGAAGCAAGCACCTAGCTCAAATAAATATGAAGCATTAATATAGAATGAATTCCTTGCGGAGTACGGTGTGTTGCTACACACGAAGCCAGCAGTTGATGCAATCCCGTGGAGTCGTGTTGCCATGCTCTGCCTGGAGCTGACCATGCTGTCTGGGGTACGGCTCTTTCCCTGCCCGGGGCATTCCAGCGCAGGTCTCAGGCACTCCTTCGTGTCTGGAACAGCATCTGTAGGAATAGTGAGGCTTGTTTAAGCCTCCTGTTGGAAAAATGGGCTTCTGAGGGGAGCGTGAATGTTCAAAAGAGAAAAATTTCTGAGAGCCTTCTGTTTAGTATAAAGATTGTGGTGTCTAAGTTTTATTTTTCTAGTTAAAATCCCTGTTTGTGTTTCAGGACTAAAGCACTCTGCCTACCCATCCCAATTTCTGAATGTAGTTAGAAACACTCTAATTTCTTAAGCTTGGCTATTTTAGTCTTTTCAAGGACACGGCATCTGTTGGAACAGGAAAAAAAAACCAAAACCGTGTTGGGTCTTTAATGTAGTGTCTGTAATTAGTTCCAGTGCTTAGCCACTACAGTGGATAGATGATGTTCTATTGACAGGTGCTCCAGACTAAAAAGAGTGAATTCTTATCACATCACAATGATTTCATTCTGCAGCGATAGCTACAGTAGAAGGATTTGGCTGCAACAGAAGGAGCTGAATGATTTCTGCCGGAGTAACTCCGTGTTAATGCAACTCTGGGTTCGTGCACTTAAGGAAATACATCTCCTTCACAGGGAAGGATTTGTTTAGCAAGGTGAGTGCAAAGGATCTTGAAGGGTTAATAATTTCAGGCGAATTTTTCGAAGTCCATCTATGCCATATAAATATGGAAATCGCTTCCGTGTGAGGAATTTCTGCATCTTTTTGGGTGGGTAAGTTGTTGCAGTCCCGAATCGCCCGACTGCTTTGTCAACACTCTTTCCTATTTGCTCAGTTCCTGCTATTCTGTGGATTTTCTTGGTTTTGCTCTTAGAGCAATGTAATTCTTTCTGGGAGCGAATTTCCAAACAGAAAATTGATGAGTTAGGAGTGTAAAGAGCTATTAATATATCTGCTGGTATGGCATGCCGTGGTCTGCTGAGAACTGGGGGAGTCGATGACAAAAATTCTCCGCTCTGTTCTCGTCCGCCCGTCCCTCCCTGCAGTCGTGGCTGCAAATGCAGCGCAGGGATGAGGCTCTGATTTCAGAGCATCGGGGGAAGCCCCAACAGCAGGCGGGGAAAATGAGACTGCGGAGCCGCGTCCCGGTGCTTGGCAGCGGTGATTCCCCGTAGCGGCGGCCGCTGGGGAGAGCGGGGCGAGGGCTGGAGGTGCTGCTTGACTTCATTCCAAAGCCGCCTTTTGTTCCTGTTCTGTGGAAATCTGCGTAGCCAAGGCACCTCGGTGCCAGGGGAGCTGGCATTCCTTGTCCATCGCTCTTCCCGCTTAGCAGAGGGGAGGGACATCGTCCCGCGAGGGATCTCCCGGTTCCTGGCTCCGTATCCGGCGGCTCCCGCTGCTGACGCTCTGCTAATAACCTTCAGGCTCCTGCGGCAAGGTTGTCGCCGTGCCAGCGCAAAGCCGGCACTTAATTCCCCGTGTCGGGTTCTGGGGGATGCCCTCGGTCTCGAAAGCAACCCCGTTTTAAAATAATGTAAAAAGAGAACACTACGCTTTCTTTTCCGAGCACGCCGGAGTAACAGAATTTGTAGTGGAGAGCCTGCTGCTAACAAGTAGCTTTCCTTTCTTAAAAGAGGGATTTGCATATGGGATAAGGAGGCTGGAGCAGATGGTGTCAGCATGTTTGGTTTGATCAGTGAGTTCAGAAACAATTCCATTGGAGTTCTTGTCCCGGAGCGTTAATTGTTAATTTGTGGAGCAGGGAGCGAGAAGGGAGGTGTTTAATCATAAGGACTTGCTTCCCTGTGCCGTGCACATCAACTGGAAATCCCTTCGTTGGTATTCATAGCAGCCGTCAAGCATTCTTCAGTTCCAGTCCGAACGACTGGGCTGGTTAAAGCCATTGTTAGGTGTAGGGATTTCCCCAAACACCATTTTTGGCATTATCTCTCCTTTGAAATTGACTCAAACGTTTTGACCTGTAGGCAGTGCAAGAGAAGAAAAGGTCACTGTTAATTAGATTATGGCCCATCTGTGTGTTAACATGGCTCTCTCTGTTGGCTGTGCATTATTGATGATGTGTAGCAGAGATTAAATTATTTTTCTGTAACCCGCTGCTCAGCTGGAGTTCAAGCCTGTTCTCTGCAGATGAAATATGATTGTATTTGATGTAAGGCTGCCTGAAACACAAATCTGAGTGTCGAAGAGGTTGCAGGAATGAACCAGTATCACCTGCAGATAGTGAATTACAGCATCAGCACTGAGCAATTACTTTGGAAATGTCAGAATTAGTGTGAGGCTGTTTTCAAACTAACTTGCACAGGATATACTGGGATTTCAGTTAAGTTTCTCTGTTTCTCAGTTTTTGGGTGTTTTGAATACCAGCCCAGGTCTTGGTGACTCTGCCAAGCCCTGCTGTGTTCACACTCGGCTCTGGAGGGTTCCCAGAGGTTCTGTGGGGTTTTGCACTGGCTCTGGTACTGGACTTGTAGGGAAAAGCTGTTGGCCAGAGCTTTGTGTTTATTTGCAGTGGTGTTTCCAGGTTGAAGTTTGTCAAAATTTCTCATCTTGTTTGGCTCAGCATGTGAGCTGAGAGAGGAAATGAGGCAGAAGAAACATGTCCTTGGCTTGTCCTGCAAGCCCTGTAGAGGCACCCTGAAAGTGTTCTTCATTTATTTTGAGCTCAGCGAGAATTTGAGGCCTTTGAAACACCATTCCTCCAGAAATCTGGCATCTAAAAGCAGCTGGGGGCACCTGTCATGTTCTGTTCCCAAAGTAAAACCTCCCTGTGGAAGCTGAACAGCATTGAAGGGCTCATTGGCTGACATTAGGGGGGAATGTATGGGGCACAACAATGGCTGTGCAGACTGGTGCTGCTTTGGTGTGTGGGGGTGGTACAGATGGTTTCAGCTCTGGTGGCTCATGCAGCACCAGATCTCTGCGCTGGATTTCAAAGGATGCCACTCATTGCAGTTACTTTGAGGTGTGCATCAATTCAAGGTGTGTGTTCTACTGGGAAGGTGTGGTCTTGGAGCTGACATGAAAAGCAGGGAAATTCCTTGACTCTCCTGTGAAACACAGGTGCTTTGCATTTCCTGCCCCTTGAACAGTAGGGAGTTGGACTGGAGGAGGAAGGGAATGGTGTGGCGTTAATTTTGGGTACTTTTAACCCAAAATTGGAGGGCGAAGCAAGCTCAAGGTGGTGCTTCTCTGCTGCTGTGGTGCTTAAAAGGGATTTAATTTTTACTTCCTCATTTGCAGTGTTGAGAAGCCTTCTCCTGCCTAAGGGAGGGTTTAAATTAGGCACTCACAGAAAATGTGTGCAAGTTTGAGGAAAGATGAATTTGGCTGACAACTTGGGTTTATTGCAAGTGATACTGGGGTTCATGAGGAAAAAAATAAGCTTTTTTAGAGTACTGATGTATTGCCTGGTCTCTAGGGTGAGTTTAACCCCTTCACTACCCCAAATTAATAGTGGACCTTTTACTGAATTGAGTGTTTATAGTTTATTGGTCTTCTCTAAGCAGTGAGAAGACAGGTCTGACCTAGCCTTGTGGCAATTTCCACATGGAAGTTAGAAGTTGCTACTCTTCTATGGAAGTAAAGTTAGAAGATTCACATGAGGAACTCTCCCTTCATGGAGAAGAGAATACTCCTAAACCCTTAATGAAGTATTTGAAGGTTTGATTTTTCTTAGCTGTATTAAATTGTAGTTTAAAGGCTTCAAGCACCAGTTCTGGTGATGCTTATGTGGCTCTCACAAGGGAGCAAGGATGGATGCAAGGAGTGATCTGCCAGCAAGTGGTATGGTGCTCAATTAGGGTAAGTTTCACCAGTGCTAGCCTTAATTTCTGTTTAGAAAGAAGCTGTTGACCCCAGACGTGAGCAGGGATGATGGGGTATTTCTCATCTTCCAGATGCAAGCAGGAAAACCAGCAGCTATGTGGCAGCACATTGCATTGATTCCCTTATCTATCTGATAACAGCCTGCAGAAAAAAAGTGGGGATGAGCTTGAGTAAAGCAGAGGACATCAGAGTACCACCATGGGCAGGAGTTGGGGGGCAGCCCCTGTCACCAGCAGTGCAGTCTGAGGTCTCCTTAATTAAGACAGTAAATTAAGGGATATTTTTATAACTACAGCACTTGTGATTTGTAATCTGCTTTTGTTAGCATCCTCTGCTCCAGAGAAACTTCCTCCCTAAAGCTTCCTTGGAGGGAGAATGCTGTGCAGATACTTCAGGTGTGAGATGGATGGTGCCTGCTGGCAGCCTCTGGGGAATATGCTGGCAGCAGAGAGTCAGGGATACAGCAGTGCCAGAGCTTGGGCCTGTTCAAAGCGCAGTCCCAAGAGGGGAGGCGAGGTGTTGATCCCTTGGATTTCCTATTGGCTGTAATGTTGGGCAAGATTCTGTGTCAAACGTGCCTATCTCACAGAGCTCCAAGGTGTCTTGGAAATTAGTGGGAAGGGTGAAGGGCTGTGTGTTGTGTGAAAATTGAGCAGGTAAGGCTCAAAATGATGCTGACATGTCAGGTGTGGTAATAAAGGTGCCAAAGGAGAAGCAGTCCCCCAAGGCAGAGCTTGGTGGTGCTGCAGTCTGAGGTTTTGGACTGTAACATTTGGAAAGTGCATAAAGCGTTGCCACACGAGGCCAGTGCTGCTGGTGTAAGTGCTGCCCACAGCAGCATTTCCAAAGCATTGTGGTTCCTCCAAACGGTGGAGGAGTTGCTGATTTCTTAACCTGGGAGCAGTATGGGGTAATAGCAGGGCTTGGGATGGAGGCAGCTTCATGTGGGAGTCTAGATCTGATCCTGATGCCTTGCTGTTCCCTTTGGCAAACAGTGTTCCTGTAAAATAAATCTGGTGAGAGTTGCCTTGGCTCAGGAAATGCTTCCCTGCAGCAGTTCATGCACAGTGCTTTGAGCCTTTGGGAGAGACCAAGCCAGTCTTGTCCTTCTCGTTGTCCTGCAGTGTAGCAGCTGGATTAATTTTCCACAATGCAAGACTCCTGTGCTTTTAAAAAACAAAACCAAACCCCAAGGAAGTTCAGTTTGTTCGTAGATGGGATCTGAACACTTGTGCCTTCAGGTGGAATTGGAGAATTTCTGTATCTCTCAGGCTGTTTTGTGCTGGGATGAAAAAAACACACTTCAGTCTCTAGAATTGCTATTAAATAACTGATTTTTACAAAAGAAAGCCCAAAGTCTTGCTGTCTTGCTTGTTAACAGCTTGTGTATCTCCACTCACTGATGTTCAGACCCACTGACTGCTGTAACTGTAGAGAGGCTTTTAAAGGGGCATCTCTTGACAGGATCCAGAACTCTTTTAAGTCAGTTCAGTGCCAAGCTGGGAGGACTTGGGTTGTTTGAGTGGCCTTAGCCATGGGTCAGCATGGGCTGGGTGAGCAGGGCTGCTGAGCTGGCACAGGCTCCTCGTGCTCCCCTGGAGCTGACAGCACCGGTGGAAATTCCCTTGAGCATCTTGGATGAGATCTCCCCAGGGCCTGGCTTTGTCCATGCCCAAAAATAAAACCAGGGACGGGCATTAATTTTATTTTTTTAATCACAAGGCAGGTAAAGCCAAATGGAAAATATTGACTCTCAAAATCCAGAGTCAGGTTTTGAATATTTTGTGATAAGGATGCCTGAAGACCTGGTTTTTTTGGTGCATGTTACCTTTATCAGACCTATTTCTTAATGGAAAATAAACATAAATAGTTTTTGCTTCTTTTTCACTTCTGTGGAAGTCAGACATCAGATCTCCAGTATTCCACAGAATATTCTGATTTGATAGGCACCCACAAGGATCATCATTCCAGATTTCTTCTGGAAGCTTCTAAAGTACCTGGTTGTGGGGTTTCTTGCCCACATATACTGAATTTTTATGTCTAATTATTATTATGGTTAGCAGCAGCTTTACATTTCTTAACCTAAATGCACTGAATAATGTGTTTGGAGTATTGATCTATCAAGTACCCTTAAGGTAGCTGCATTTGACGTGGAGATTTATATTTCAGCTTCAATTGGAATAAGTCATAAAAATGTCGTCTTTACAATTCTCTTTGGTTTAAATAAATCAGAAAGTATGTTAAATACAGAGCAATTGGCATGCTGTGTGTTTTCAGAGATAAACTGGGAGTTAGGATTATGGGAGCTGGATAGATGTACCTAAGTGCAGGGAAACCCCATTGCTGGATGTAAGTGGCATTTCAGGAAAATAAACCAGAAATGGTGAATGTATTTAAAGCTGAGTATTCTTAAGGAGTTTTCCTGCCTGGTGGCTTGACTTTACTGAAGCTCAATATTCTTGAAATGGCCTGGGTTTGAAGTCATACTTCCCAAAACTGAGTTTTGTTGCACCATTGCTAAACCCAGCCAGGAAGAATAGGGAAGGAGGTTTTGCCAGGCTTGATTAAATTCAGTAACATTTACTTTTTCCTTAGTTAAAAGTGGATAGAACTTACCTTTCTGCTCTTGAGCGTTTAAAGTCTGAGAACCCCCCTTGACCCAAGCATCAGTTGCTGCTCCTGAACTCCTACACTGAAGCTTTAACCCCTTTCCTCCTTCTATGCTTTTCACACTGAAGTATGTGTTCCTTTTTATCACAGTCATGCCTTTGAAGGTACCGGAGTTCATGTGGATTGGAGTTTTTTTTTCTTTTCCCAAATATGTCCCAAGTATTGGGGCTGGGGGGAAAAGATGGGATGAAGAAGTCATAATGTGAAAGGTACTTTTTGTTAGAGCCCAGATCAGCTTTGGTGAACGTATTCCCCTCGTTTTCCCAACTGCAGGCTGAGGGTTGCTGTGACATTCCTCACAGGTACGGGGCTTTCAGAGAAAATCCCCAAAGCCCTGATCGCATCTGGGCAGTGCCCAGAGGCCCTGGCAGGGCTCACCTGCTGATCCCTGCACCACGTTCTGCCTTTCTTTGCACAAGGTTTGCTCTTTCCCCTCCAGGTGCTGAGAAGTTCCTCCCTTCGAGTTCAAATGGCAATTAAGAGGTTTGTTTTTTTTTTTCTAGAATTTCAAGTTGCTTAAGGAACTCTGTGCCCCATCACACTGTGAAACAAATTGCATGGAAGTAACACGGATTACAACTGGTTTAAGTGATTTACCTTGGCATTACCAGGTGGCAGTTCTGTTGTGGTGCACACTGCGCTCCCTGGAGCGGCTGGATAGCTCAGTGATGAGGTGAAGTGGGTAGGCAAATGCAGGTTAAATGGTCTGTGATATGTGTGTCCTAAGCTCTGATTTTATTCAACAGCTAAAATAGGGTGGGGAGGAGGAGGAGGATGCTTTCTTAAAGCAGCACCTAAAATCCTACCTCCACAAGTAGAATTGTTGAGGTTTTTCTCAACAGATGTCTGAAGCTACACCTGAAAAAATTGGCACAGTAATTTGAGCTGGGTTTCTGTGAGCCCAAATGCTCATCCCTCACCCTCTCAAACTTTTGCCTTGGAAAGGCCATATGTTCTTGTAGAAACCCTCCCCTTGTGTCCTTGGGTAGAATGTCGGCTGGCAGGGGGATTCCAAATGCTCAACAGAAAAATTGCTCTGAAATATTTATCCAGTAATTGCACAGAACAGCTTTTGCTCTCCAATTTAATCAAGTATTTTATCACCACTTCAGGCTGCAGGTAATAACTGAACGGAGTATTTTGAATCTTGCCCCTCTTGCATTATTCATGGTCAGTTGTCTCTGTTCTCAGCTTGCCAGATGAATTGCTTATGTTTTCAGTAGTTGGGCTTGATTTATTCTTTTTTCAGCCTGTGTAATGCTTAAACAATTCCCAGGCAGATTTGGAAGGTAACTTCTTGAAGACACACACGAAGTTTAGGATCGCATTGATCTCACACGCACTGATGAATCAAACTGACACCATCTATTTGAGGGCAGAGCTCACCAAGAGAAACTCATAATTGAAGATTGTAAGTTGTTTCTTCCACAAAGCTTTTTTTTTTTTTTTTTTCTTTACTGGCAATATTAAAAAAACATTCCTTTTAATCTTGCCCTGATGACTCATCTACAGTGTGATACTACAAGGCTATTGGATACCAGAAGTTATAGACTCTGCTTTTTGGCAGTAGAACTGTGAAATATTGGGGGGTTTGACTGAAGTAACAGTGTCCTGGCAGTGTATCCTTGCACAGTGGGGGAGTAGGGGGCCTAAGGGGGGGGATATGAGGAGTTTGGGGGAATAAAGCAAAAGCTGGTAGCAGTGGCAATTCACCCTTAGTATAAAAGGGAAGTTTATTTTGTAGGGGTCACAACAGAAATAAAAATGATGATTTGGAGCTGGATAGTGTGTTTTGACCTGTGTGCTTCCCACTTTGAGCTGGACAATCTATTTGTGCTTGATGTCTGTGTCAAATCATTCTTAAGGAGGAATGAAGTTTATTGACTGGAGGAGGAGTGCTGCCTGTGTTGGAGGTACATGGATAAATCACTCACTGTGTACCTGAATTACCTCTTTTGGTTCTTTCCTACAGGAAATCTTTCATTTGAAAGAACTGAATGAGTACTTTAAGTGCTGTTGCAAACAGAGGGTTGTAGTGAATAAAGCAGCAACCACTTGAGAAAGGACACAGCCAGTTTGCATCGTTAGTTCCTTTAAACAGAAAAGAAACAGTTTTCGATTCAGAAATCAGTCTTGAGCTGCTCCTCATGCAGGAGGATGAAGAGTTGTGTGTGTTGCCTGTGTTGGGGAGCTGTTCTGCAGGGTCTGTTCTGTTATTCCTCTCTTTTTGGCAAGTCCTTGCAAATAGTTTTGTGATTAATCGAGCTGTTGCTGTACATCACAAAGCAGTGATCTCATGGATAAACTTGCTTAGAAAGCCCTTTCTCATCTATTGTAGCAAATTTAGCCAGGCATTTGAAACACTTCTTTTTTTTTATTGTTTCTCTGCCAGAAATATTTGAACTGCATTAGAGATCTTTGTATGAGCCAGTGATAACTTTTCTTATGAACTGTAGGCCAAGAAGCTGCTGAAGGTTGTACAGTTCAGTAAAATGTTTTTCCTGGCCTTGCTGCTGTAAGGAAATGGCTGTGGAAGTTTCCCTAGGTTGTGATAAAAGCAAGGAGTGATTGAATGGCAGGGAGCAGTGATACCTGGAGAGGGTGGATATTAGGGAAGCCTGTCAGGAGCACCACACAGTGCTCAGTATGGGGCTTTGGCAAGCCCCTGTGGGATACACTGGGCTGGTAATGACACAGTACAGTCCAGGTGACTGGAAACTTGGCACAGTGGAAGCAGGCATTGGTTTCCTTCCCCTGGTAAATTTGGCTTGCAGTTGTAAAATGTTAAAATACAGTTGGTATTTGGGAAGAGGGAAAGCTTAACATGAATAAAATAACTGGGAAAGGGTGGTTTTCCCTTGCTGAGCCATGTGCAAATGTGCCAGTCGAAGTGGAATGCTGAAGTGGCTTACTTGAGATCTATTGCCTGCTCCCAAAGGATGGGTTCTGGGTTCCATTGCTGCAAGCTTCCAGGCACATGTGCTCTGGGTAAGGGTGTGGGGCTGACACCTGCACTTTTTGTAACCCATTAAAAAACTCTGAAACGTGAGGTATGCTAAGGATCAAGTGAATATCTTCAGGGCCATACAGAAACAGGTTTTGAGTCTGTACCTGGCATTTAGTGACTGAAAATTCCATTTGGAGTTCGGTTTTCATCCTTGTCTCTTATACTCACTTTCTGCTACTGAGTCTGGTGGTGTGGATCTGCTTCTGAGTTTGCTGAGAACCTGTGAATTTGCTCCTGAGAACTGCAGCTGAGCCACCGTCTCTTCTTTCTCTCCCAGGAACGCAGTTTGTTTCTGCTATGCAGCTGTTAAATACGTTATTCTTTAAGCTGCTGACCAGCAGAGGCATGCCCCACTCAAATTTTAAGCCCAAACTGGTAGTCTTTGACAAAACTTTTCACTTTAACCCTTTAATTCTTTCCCAGTCCTGCCGTTATAACGATTTAGCTTCTTTATTTCTCCCTGGAAAGATGATGATGGAAGAGTGTTGGTGTGCTTCTGTCAGTGGGGTATGTGCTGCACGTGGTGCCATGAACTGTGCTGTGACGATGCTGAGATCAGGAGTGTGGTGGGGGCACCTGGTCAGCAGGGCAAGGGCAGCCTCTGCTGTCCATGAGAAATTCCCAGATGGCTGGTGACAGCTGAGGAAACAGCTGCAAATGTAACCTAAGAGGTTGCCTGATCTGTGGCATGGCCCAAGCATGCATCCATTGTATTTTAGGATTGCTCTGAAGAAATAGTCTTAATAAATCCAGATGACTATGCTCTGTTAGTCAGTTCAAGACAGGCTTGCTCACTACATTTTGAAGGTGATTTTCACTGGCTTTAGGGCCTACTAAGGAGCTGACCCTCTTCCACTGTGCTGCCTGTGCCCAGCAGACACATGTGGATGCTTTGACAGTGCTTGTCACTGTTCTATTTGGGGCAAAAATGGGTTGCTGCTCTGAAAGTTTAGTTACCCACACTTGATGCTGATCACTGGTGTGCCTGTTGTCCATGTTTGCAGTACTGCTCCAGCTGTAGACACCTGTGTGTCAGGTGTGCATGCCCCATGGATTATGAAAGTTGGTTTAATTCCTACTGCAGCCTTTGTTGGTTGTTTCTAAGCTGTATTTAAAAAAAAAAGGAGAAAAAGAAAAAATTTTGGAAAACCACAGTCTGAAATACGTGTGATCTGTTTGAATAAAATCTCCCTCATGCTGTATGTGTGTGTGTGACTTCTACCAGTTGCTTGCTCCATACAGTGAACTGGAGGGGGAGAGAAAATAGGAAGTACAAATGCACTGGTCCAGAAAAATAGAGTGAAACAGTCACTTGGCTTGTTGTTTTGGTGTATTGACATTTATAAAGCTTTGAGGTTACTTGAAGCCCCTATCTTTTCTTTCATAATAAAAAAAATCATAAATTCATTCGTGTTTTAGTGGCATGAATATTCATGGCCTTTGCTAGTAGTGCCATTGGTAGCTCCTGAATTTGCTTTCCATCTTGCTGCTGTTGATAGCCAGTAAGCTGCTGCCAGCTGATGGCTTCAGAAATGTTGTTGAAACTACAGAAATCATCCGTGCTGTCAGCAGCAGCTCTGGAATCAGCCGGCTGACTGTGTGCCTTCTCCTGCTGGTAGAGCTTGTCCCCTGGCTGTGGTGGTCCCTTCTCAGATGGCCCCGGTGACTTCATGGAGATGATCTCACTCTGTGCCCCCTGTGAGGCACTGGGGACTCTTCTTGGCGCTTTAAGGCAAAACAGCTGCTGCAACGAGCAGCAAAGCACTGACAGTCTGTGCTGTAGTTTGAGATCAAGTCAGTAAAGGAGACCTTTAAAAGCTCATCTGGAATTCTGCTCTGTTCCCCAGCTGTGCCAGGTTGGCTGCTTCTCCATGGCCCGGGACTGTAAACTTGGATACTGTGGTGAAAAGCAGGAGAAATGGATTCCCAGGATTGATTTGCAAGAGACCTTGGAGGGGTTTTTTTCTTGCAGTGTGGTAAAATAGTATAACACATTTGTTGTGTTAATACTTGAGCTATTTCTGTCATGTGAGATCCCTTTTAAGGCATCTGGAACATCTCTTCTTGGTCTCAGACTCCTCTTGTTCCCAGGTGCTGTAGCACATGGAGAGAAGCAAAGGTGCCAGTCACCCAAATGGCTCTTGTGAGATGTACTTGCTGTGAAGAGCAAACACTGACAACTGGTTGAAAGCCTCCACTATTATCTCAGCCTTTTCCTGCTGTTCCCAAGGACCAGACAAAGGCAGCTCATCACTTGTCTCCTTGAGTGAACTGATGTTTCCAGCTCTTTACATAGTCCACTGTTAACAAGAAACTTCAGCTCAGGAACAGCACTGTTCTCAGGTGTGTTTCAGCCATGGGCTGGACTGCAGAAGGCCTGTGGTTGTGGCTATAAAATCTGGACTGTGTGACTGCCTTTCATCCTCACACCAAAGCACAAGAACTTGGTGGTTCAGCGATGGGGTGTGGAGGGAATGTGCTGCTGAGGCAGCTGCTGAGCATAGGTAGTTGGCAAAGTCAGCAGCTGTGGCTGCTGCCACAGGAAGCTTTGGTGTCACAGGCTTGCAAAATGGTTCCTCCATGCAAATTTGTGTGTGTTGGAAAGAAGGTTTTCCTAGAAGGAGAAGACAGCTGCTTGAACTTGGTGGTTTGTGACTCACTGATGCCCTAACAATCAATTTAGGCACACTGACTTGCTAAATGATGTCTTACTGTTTGCTTAAGTGCTTAATTTGGGATCCTTGAAGGAATCACAAGGTGGAATAGATGGGAAAACATTCCCTTCATAGAATTTAGCCCTCTGTCATGTGGTTTTTGAAAAGCTCCTTGTTCTGCCTATTTAGTGTTCCTTTGAAGTAGTCTGCTCCAAATGAACGTGAGTGAGGCACAGGAGCCTTTTTCAGGCAGCAGCACATGGCTGAACCTGCTGTATTTTCTCCTGGAACAGTAAACGTGGAAAGCGGCAGTTCCAAGTTGGAGCTGATAGGCTCCAATGCCCCTTGCTAGAATGTGCCGTAGACAGTCTCAGATCCTGTTGGTGTAAAAATGGAGTAGGAAGGGTCTTGCACAATTGGTGTTCAAGTACAGAAAACTGATTGTCTGCTTGGTTGGTACAGCTCCTGTGCTGCTCAGGTTCCTTGGGGGTGGTTCCAGGATCAAGCTGTCCTGTCATCCTTCACAGGTGACCTTGGATGTAGGATGCCAGGCAGGTGGGACTGCAGTTCCAGCTGCTTCTCTTGCCCCTGTTGTTCATGATAAAGTGAATATGGTGGTCCAAGCAGTGCCTGTTAAATCTTAGCACTGGCAGTGGTTGTTTCTCTGGAGTCTCCCCTTGTCCTCCCCACTGAGGCTGAGCGTGTCTCTGTCAGAGGGAGAAGGTACCACATGTCAGCTAATGATTTGCTTAATAGCGTGGTTAAGCACCAGCACAATCAAACCAGTGACAGAGTTAAAATTATCTCCTAATTAGACTGAGAATCAAAAAAATCCTGGCTTATAGGAAGAGGAGGGAAGCAGGGAAGGAGTTTGCATTTAAATGCAATTCTAGGAAGGTTTGGGGCACCAAAAGAAGTTTGTCTCACCCCATTAAGGTGAGCCTGGCGCTTGTGTGAGTTACTTCTAGCCAGATCAGAATGAGTATTTTTAAGCCTCTTGCTGGGCTGTAAATAGCGTGGGGAAAGCTTACTGAAATCTGTTTGGGGCTGTGCAGGCTTTATTTCTATTTTTCTTTGTAAATTCCATTTATACAAGGTCTACAGGTCCTTATTTTTCTTACCCAGCCACCACCTACACTAAGATGTGTCAGAAGCGTTGGTTCTGTGCAAGGCTGTTAAAGGGGAGTAGGGGGCAGTTTTACAGCCCCTCTCTGTAAACCTCCTGGTACCCAGGAGGGAACAAGGTGAGCCTCTACAAAACTGCAGGGGTCTGTGGCTTGGTAGCCTTGAGGTGGCTGCAAAGGAAATGTCCCCAGGGGCTCCTGCAGCCAGTGCCAACTCCCTGGAAAAGAGCTGTGTCGCGGGTTCGGTTTGTAACCGGGCAGAAACGCCAATTTAGTGTAGTGGTTTGGTCCAAAATACTCATTACTGTTTATCTGCTGTGAGATAAGAATTAGGAGAAATGCAAAGCAGGCACCAAACTTGAAAGAATATAAAGAAGTTTATTAACAGACCTAAAAGAGGAAAAAAAAAATTATACCACCTTCAGAACTCTCCTCCTCCCGCCATCTTCCTCCCTTCTCCCACTGACAATGTGAAAAAACAACCCTTAAGATGTTCAGTCTGTTTACCACTGCCATAATAACCTTGTTCAGTCCATTTAGAAAGAGAAGTCTCTTCTTGCTCATGCTATGAATGAAAACGTTATCACAACGAGACAGCCGCCCACTTCCAAATATTGTTCAGTCCATTTAGGAAGAGGAGTCTCTCTGCCTGCGTGTGAGTCCCTTCCCCCGACTTGCAGCTTTTCCCACAACTGCTTTTGAGGGTCCACTCTTGAAGGTTTTTGGGGTACAATTTTAAGGTTGAGCCGTTCAGAAACAAAAACAGAGGCCCTTCTCCTTCCCTGGGAGCACAGGGTCTTCATCATCTTCATCTTTAGACTATCTCTGGGAATATCTCTAGGGACTGAGGTTTTCTCCTTTCCCATTTGGAGCAAAAGTCCTCATCTGGTCCATCTCTCCCTGTCCAAACTTCTCATGAAATTACAGCTGTGTCAGCATCTGCCTATCTCAGCGCAGGTGCTTTTGCTTACGAGTTGAACACTCCACCCCCCATATCTTCATGAAATTACAACAGGATACTCTGATATATCATAGCTTCACAACAGAATTTCAGCTTTAAGCATCTCCTCTCTCTCCTCCCTCAGGTTTCAGCTCTTCACAGCAATAAAAAGGGTTAATCTCACCTCGGCCTTGCAGCTTTGCAGCTGGAATGTTGACTTTTTCTTATTGCAGTGGAGAGGGGGGAGAGCCGAGCTGCTCTGGCTGCCCACGGCAAGGCAGTGGGGGGGGTTCCATGGCTGGAACAGGTCCATGGCTCCAGGACGGCCGTGGCCTGGCCAGGCCTGCTGGCCCCCACACGGGGCCCGCAGCTACCTGTCCCAGCGCCAGAAATGAGAGAGAGCTTGGGGGGGAGTTTGCCTATTCTTAAATGTGGATCACAGAGGTGTTCACAACTTTAAGTGGCTTAGAGAATTGTCCATATTCAAACTGGCCACTGATAGGTTCTATCAGTTCCCAGAGGAAACTGTAAGCACCCCTTAGCAAGGACGTCCCTTCCGGGACTGTGCTTGCTAACCTATGACAAGCTGCCATGACTCCCATACAGGTGGATCAGCACCACAGCGTGAGATGGAATTGGCTTTGCACACTCGTGGCGTTCAGGCAGCAGGGCCAAGAGTGTTCTGGTTTCCTGCTGGGATTTCTGCAGGGTGAGGGTTTTAAACCTCAGAGGAGCTGCCTCTGTCCAGGGAAATTAGGGATCCAACACTTGGGTAAGAGGAGTGACTTTTACGGGATGCTTTCCTAGAACTTGGGGGTTTTTTTGAGAAACCAGGTATTTAATCCTCTTTAGGCAGGGTTTCTGTCTGGAAGATGCAGAATTCCAAAAAAGGAGTTACACATCAATTAATAATAAATGTGCATGAGAAAGCTGCCTCTCCCAGACGTCATCCCCTGAACTGCCAGACGCTTTCCTGCAAACTTGCCAACATGTTTTTCACTAGCTCCCAAAACCAAAGGAGCGGTGGTTGCTCAGTAGTCTGGGACATGATGCTTCTGAATTTTTCAGTGTTCTGGAGGGTGGAGGTTTTGGTAATCCAGAGAGTCATGGTGTCAAATTCATCTTCCCTCTCTACAGAAGGTGAGAAGAACAGCAGTTATTGCTGATCAGACTTATTATGGTGTCTGTTGGTCTGTCAGACTTGCTGCTGTGTTGTTAAAAGTACTGTACATATTAATAACAAATAATACCTGAGAAATAGAATGGGTTTCACAAATGTTTCCAAGCCAAGGACCATGCAGACCGTGTTCCAGACCGTAAAACTGTTAATGTGTCTCTGTTAACGTTAGGAAGTTGAAATACTGTGGGTTTTGAAGTATGTGGTGGCCCAGCCCCTTGGTGTAAGTAGGGGCTTGTGACAACTTGGTGATGACCTTGTTCAGAAAGGCTGGAACAGGCCAAGGTTTCCCCTTGCCCCTCTTTCCAAATACAGCATAACTTCATAAATACCTTGTTAGCATTTGCATGCTGAGAACCTCTCAATGCCAGAAAAAAACCTCTGGTGAACTTAAATTAATTCTGTTCCTCTTGCCCGGAGGCATATCAGAATGAATCTTTCTGGATTCCTCATGTGGAAAAGAAATTTATCCCCAGAGGAGAAGGTTGTGCCAGTCACCCACCATCCAAGCGTGATTCCCAGGCTGTACTCAAACTTCTGCAGTTATAACTTTGCCTGATTTTTTTTTTTTCCCCCCCGATTTATGGTGATATTCTTGAATTACAGAAACACAGTGTAGAGATGAGATTTTGCCTTTTTAAACTGGCTTTGAAACACTCAAGTACGCTGTGCCTGCTGTGTGAAATAAAATTTGGGGAGGGGGTTGTTTGCTCTGTAACCTCCTCATTGGTGATGGTACGAGGTCATTGCAAATGTCACTGCAGAAACAGTGCTTGTCTGTAGACAATCCGTGTCTGGATGCCCTCTGGCTGAGGGGATTTGCTGGGTTCTTATATTCCTGAGCAAATACGATTGCAGCTGGTGCAGTGTCCTGCAGTGTTGTAGCAAGGCTGTGACCTGTGTTCCTCCTGTTTCCCTGCTCTATGCTCATCTAGCTACTGCTTTCCTAGCTGTGCTTTGTGCATGTTTTTAGTTTCCATTGTTGACTGTTTCCCTCAGAAATGAGTGATTTTGATGTTTAGTCTGAACTTGATGTAAGTGTTCCTGGTTTGCATGTCTGCAACAGTGGTCTGCTTTTCCACTGAGGATTTTTTTGCCTCCAGAGCTCTTTATGGATTCTCCTCGTATTTGTCTGGACAGCCACTTACACTGCTCCCAGCCAGCTATTTTAGTGCTTCCCTTAATGCTTTCTCAAGGGCTAATGTATTTTCACTGCTCTGCTGGGAAAGCACGCAAGGTTTGGCTGTCCGGTTCAGTTCCAGAGCGCCATCAGGGCTCCTGCTCCCCAAAAGGATAAGCTGTTTGCTTGGAAGTGCCTGGACCTCATACCTAAGCTCATCACCTTGCTGCTTTGTCTGATTTTAGCAATAAGCTTTGTCTGCACTAAAAAAAAAAAAAAAAAAAAAAAAAAACAAGAACACCAAAAAAACCCCAACCAACCCGTGGAAAGAGGGATCTGCCTTTGTCCCGTGAGAGCATTTGTGGATGTGCAAGCTTTTAGCAGAGCCTGTTGGAAAGAGTTGTGACAAGCAGCTGTAGCAGCTAGTTGTGGTTCACTTACAAGTTGTTTGCATCCAGTACCACCCATCAGCAAAGTAGCGGTGAGCAGGGAGGGATGAAAGCAGCTGACTGTCATGGAGGCCCAGCCCTGAACCACTCTTCCTTTTTGTCTGGCCCTTTCCAGTTTGTTGATAGGTATTTTGGGATGATTCCAAGCTGCACGTCCCAGACTGCAGAGCTGTGAACCCAGCAGATTTCACAGGCTTAGAAAACCAGGCAGACTCCTACCAGCATGGCAGCTGGGGAACTTGTTCTCTCCATTGTTTGTTCACCCAACACAGCCAAAATAATTTTTATAAAAAGGAGGGAGAGGGACTTTTGTATGGGTACATAGTGACAGGCCAAGAGGGAATGGGTTCAAACTGCCAGAGGGCAGGGTTAGATGGGATGTTGGGAAGAAATCCTTCCCTGGGAGGGTGGGAAGGCTCTGGCACAGGGTGCCCAGAGAAGCTGTGGCTGCCCCAGCTCTGGAAGTGTTCAAGGCTGGTCTGGATGGAGCTTGGAGCAGCCTGGTCTACTGGAGGGTGTCCCTACCCATAGGAGGGAGTTGGAATGAGATGGGCTTTAAAGTCCCTTCCAACCCAAACCAGTCTGGGATTCTGTGATTCTCTCTGGCCTCTTAAGGCTATCCCCATACAGGAGCAGAAACCTGGGATTCCCAGTTGAAAGAGCTTTAGGTCATAATTAGCATTGGATCAAAGGAAAAGTCCTGGTTCCCAGGGCTATGTAGTGCAGTGAGAAAGCATTAAAAAGGTTCTTGGAAAGAAAGTGTGGGGAGTATCTGATTCTGTGTGAGCTGAGCCAGCCTCCTCAGCTGGATTGAAAGCATATGTTTTGAAGTATGTTTCAAAGTCCTTACCTTGATGCCTGTCGCTTCATGGCTTCTCCACAGAGGCTTTTTTGCTCTTTTTTGTGTGCATATTCAGTTTTCCAGAGAAGAATGGTTCAATTTTCATTAACTAACTGAGGCTGTCAATGAAAATACAAACTGTAAAGGTGTCTCTGACAGCTTGTATAATTCAGAGCCAAATTGTAAATTGCATTTTTCTAGACCACTGAACACCTATCACAGTATATTAAACCCAGTTTAATTGATTTGGAAAAGCTTTAAGAAAGTGATCAAGCTAAAGATCTGTTACTTTCCATTCCAAACCCCTCTCTTCTAGGATAATCTCTTTTCCCAGGACTGTTTATTCTTAAATGGCCTTAATGACTAGAAAAGTGATCATTTTCCTAGTAATTTTTTTTCTAGAGGTTCATTTCCAAGGCTTCTCAATCTCTAAATATGAGTTAAACCTCAGCCTTCACCTAGGAAAGAAGTGTGAACTGCAAACACTTTGCAACATGTGTATCTCTGGTGGGTGGCTTGCAGCTTTTAATTGGGCAAGCAGTTCAAATCGGCCTTTTGGGACAGGCTGTTGAAAATGGATTTGTTTTGTGTTGGATCCTCCTTGTGTCTTATTCTTTGGATGGAGGTGCGACAGTTTCTAAGGGGAAAAAACCTGTAGGTAGAGGTGTAAATGCAGTATTATTATATGTTCTGTGTTTTTAAAATTAAGTAAAAATACTTGAGCTGAAACAATTTGAAAAATTGCAATTAAAATCCTACTAAAACAAGCCTTGTGATCTGGGAGATAGAAAATTTATAGAAAACAGTATTTTTAAACAAAGAGGTGGAATTAAATGTTTGGGTAATCCTGGTTTATCGCACATCCTGGCAGTGGTTAACTTGATAAGTTAGGGGAAGTCTTAGGTCTGTTTTTCTTGAAGATTCTTAAGTGATTTTAACTTGGATGCCTCAACTTAATAATTATATAAACTAAAGGTGGGTTTGTGTGTAGTGCGTGTCCATAAACCCAGTTTTGACTGGTTTTGCCAAGCCAGAGGAGGGAGGTTCGGGAAGGGACGGAGTGGATTGGTGCTGAAGGTGGCCTGGCCACGGGCACTGCAGTGGCACCTAAAGGGGAGCAGCCCTTCCCAAGGGCATCCAGCCTCTTGTCCCCCCAGGCTCAGCCTGAAGAAGTGATGAATGTGACTGAGCTTTGAGGGTGGTACTGGCTGTGAGATGAAGCATCAACTTCAGTTCATAGCTTTCCTAAAACCTCATCTGTTCATGCCTCTGTTGTGCTTTCATGCATTTGGGCATAATTACACTGAGTTTTGTAGCACAGCAATGCTGTGCAGGAGGTGCTCAAATGAATAGCTCTGAGCTGTTGGGAGATGCTGTTGCAGTCATTCCCTTTGTCAATGGTCAATTAAATTAAAACCTTTTGATCTCTGGGCTTCCTGCTTATCTTGCCAGAGATGGCCGATGATGAAGCAGTGGATCTTCCAGTCAGTCCCACTTGCTGCCAAGGCTGGGGTCTGGGGAGCAGTCCCACAGGTGATAAAAGCTTCTCCTCCAGAGGAGCGAGGAGCAAGTTTGTGTTTCTGAAGCCATGCACAGAATGCTGCAGGATACCCTATGGCTGCTGCTTGTGCTCTACGGAAGGGGTCAGCCCCACTTTCCTGTGGTTAGGGTGATGGAGCACCTCTGCTGTGAGGAAAGGCTGGGAGAATTGGGATTGTTCAGCCTGGGGAAGAAGAGTTTTCGGGTAACCCAATTGTGGCTTTCCAGTATGTGGAGGGAACCTACAAAAAGAGAGCCTAGAGGGGAGAATGGCTTTAAACTGCCAGAGGGCAGGGTTAGACAGGATGTTGGGAAGAAATTCGTCCCTGTGAGGGTGAGGAGGCCCTGGCACAGGGTGTCCAGAGAAGCTGTGGCTGCCCCTGGATCCCTGGAAGTGTCCAAGGCCAGGCTGAGCTGCACAGGGCTTGGAGCAGCCTGATCTACTGGAAGGTGTCCCTGCCCATGGGAAGAGGGGGTGGAACAAGATGATTTTTAAGGTCCCTTCGAGCCCAAACCATTCCAGGATTCTATGATTCTATGACCTCCTCCTCTTGCAAATAGACCAGGTGAGATGAGCTGAGAAAAGCTGAACCGGGAAACCTTCAGAACTGAATTTAACACACTGTTTAAGCGTCAGGTTCAAAATTAACGTGTTTGTGTTCTTCCTGCACATTATTAGTGTGTCAATAAAGATCTGCCTCTGCAGAGCACTGTGCTTTAAAACTTCTGCCAAGTTGCTTCTCCAGGCACGTACCTATGGCACACAGGAGGTGAGCGTTGCACCATCTCCTCTTTCAGGGCACAGGAGGGAGGCTATCCTGCAAAATAAGTAAAAGTACATCATTAACCAAAGGATATTAAACATTAACATATAGGGATATTAAGTTTGCATGTAAGCATCCTTGATCTGTGGTCTGGTGGCACAATGAAATGGAGTTCTTTAATGGCTTTAAAACATTCATATGTTTTTGTTGAAATCTTTTTCGTTTCCTTCTGTTGCTCTGCTCTTGCCAGGGAACATAAGGGATTTAGAAGCCAGAGTTGCACAGTAACAATCCTATGGCAGGCAGTGTATCCAGGGAGGGAAATGTCAGGCATCCACCCTTAATCAACTGGAAGATTCTTCCAGAGCTCCGTGAGATGTATGTGGGACTAGCAAAAGGATTGATTTTTACTGTACTAATCACACCTGGTACTGAACTGCTGCAAACTGTGAACGTAGAAAGCAGGGAAGAATGCCAAGCTGAGTGTTCTACACTTTGGTATTTCTTCCAGAAAAAAACTGGCCAATGTTAATTGGCTGCAGGTATTTGTAGCCAAACTTGCCATTTTCTGCTTAGGACCCAAACTTGTGAAACTCAGAGTATATACAAAGCTTGTCTGGCACTTCTGGGCAGCACTCTTAAACTTCCCTGCTAAGTGCCTCATAAAGGATTAAATCCTAAAGCGAGTTTGGTCTCCAGGCTCCCCCCGTAAGGCTCGTAATCCAAGAGAAGGAACTGCTTTTTGTCTTTCAGTGGTTGGACTGCCTGGATGTGACTTTGTGGGTACAGCCTCTTGCTGTCTGAGAGTACTTACCTTTCTGTTCCACCACTCTTTGGACCAAACCCAGGTGTAAGGTTAGCCAGAGAGATGAGATTTTTTTTTTTTTGTGTTGTGCTTTCCTGCAGGGAATTGATGGTGTAGGACTACTACAGTAGTGGGATGTGCTGGGCTGCTGTGGCTTGCAGGATGTTGCACCTCTCAGTATTTCACCTCCCAAGCTGTGCATGTGCTGGCGCCAACTCTGAGGTCTGCAAGAGCCTGCTGTGTCTTTTCAAGAGCTGAAAGTGAGGTTCCCTCGTTTCTGAGTTTATTTCCCTGGAAAACCAGTGTGAGTTGGCTGCTCCCCAGCATGCACCGAGGCAGAAGGAACTTCCTTGCACTTGCAGCAATCTCGCTTCATAACTCTGCTTATTGTTTTATTCTTGGTGCTGGAAGTGCAGGGGTGTGTCAGTGAGGCGCTGTTTCCTCACCGGGAAGCTTTTTGCAGTGGGAGAAGAGGGGCAAGAGCTCTCGTTTTAAATTGCTTCTAATAGAGACTAAAGGAGTTGCCTGATGGGGTTGGTAAGTGCTAGAGGAAGAAAATCAAACAAGAAACCAAACAACAAAACAACAGCTAAGCTGCCCTAGAGAAATCACTGAGGGGAATCCATCTGATGCCTTTTCTCTTAGTTACGCAATTTTCAGCTGTGAGTGGCTGAGAGAGAGAAAATCCCTGAAATTTGTGAGCTCAGAATTCACTGAATTCTTCAAACTTTTTTTTTTAAACAGTGGTTGACAGCCCCCTTAATTTAGATAAGAGAGTTATAAACCTTTTCAGTAAGACTCAAGTGATGAATCTGGAAATTAGGGAAAGGAATTTAGTTCTCAGGTTTCAAAGCTGACACAGGTTTAAATGCATCCTAGTGTTTTCTTTGGGTTCTATGTTTCAAGCCTTCAGGATTCAAAGGAATTTAAATTCTCATCTTTTTTTTCCCCAGTAACCATGAGGATTGTATTAAATAAGTGGAATCCAAACCATCCTACTCCAGTAAAGGAAAAATACTTTCATAGTGAAACTGATCTGGCATCACAAACTGTCGGGGAGATGTTCCAGCCCTGCTTTGTGTTGCCTGCCAGAAGTAGGAAGGACTGTGTGAAGGTTGGATGAGAGGGAGCGTGGGGGTCTGGTGTACCCTGCCTATCATCTGTCTCCTGTTAGGAATAGGGTAATTCTCTGCAAGTTGTTGACACTTGCAATAAAATTAAGAATAGAGACTGAGAGAAGGTTTTGGTTTGGGGTTTTGATTTGGTTTTCAGTTGGGGGGGAAGTGATGCGGATGGTAGCGAGGGAAGCCACCTGTTAAAAGCGATTGATTCTGCTTGACTGATGTGCTTAGTATGTCAGCTCAACTCTTTTCCCTTTTATTTCTTCCTCTTCCCTCTCTTGTCTCTTGGAGGCTCAATCAAAGCCATCAAATGCAGTGGTGTTCCTGCTGCAACTCCTTGTATCAGTATCCCCAGAGCAGCAGTAATGCGTGGGAGAAAGGCACAATGAAGGATGAGGAACAGTTACTTCATCCCTGCTTTTTCCCTTTTCTGCAGAGAACTAATCTCCTTCCTCCTACCCATTCCTCTTCCTGGACACTGTGGATTACCTGCTTCTTTTTAGGCAGATGGGCAAAGGAAGCAGGATGGAGAAGGGAGTATTTATAGTTCACCTCCTGTTTGTGTTCCCTTCCTAGCAGATGTGATGGAGCTTTGTACTAATGCTGGAAGAAGAGCAAATTCAGGCAGGAATGAGAACTGAGGCAAATGAAGATCATTTGCTGATGTGTAGGTCATACAAAGTGCTCTGGAGTATATGGCTTGTGGCCATCACTGCAAGGGCACAGCTCCTGGGTACAGAGGCTTCCCCCCTGCGTTCCCTCTCCAGCCAAATCCCTGGGGGTTTGCATGGAGGCAGTGGGAGAAGTACCCTTGTGCAAGCAAGGGATGTTTTATCACATCCCAGACTCCCAAACAGCAGCCCAGTGTATGCCTTGAGGGAAATACTACACGGTTGTGTTGGCTATGTGAATATATCCAGAGGCCGTAGCGAGAAGCTGGAGAAGTCCTTCCATACAGGGTTGCAAATCCCTGGTAAAGTTTGGCTCAATTTCAAAGGATGATTGAGTTTTGTGTTGGTTTTTTTTTTTTTTTTTTTGTCTCAAAGAGATATTCTGGAAGTGGGCAGCGATGTCCAGGTACCTCAGAAAGAAAAGAAGGGGGTGAGAGATGCAGGCAGACATCTCCATGGGTCTGTTCTGATCCCTTTGGAGATGTCTGAGGAAGGCGGGGAGGATGCTGAGGGGGAATTAGCGGGAATTAGCTGAAGTTGGCAGGGCAGTGCCTGGGCGCTGGCAGCAGCTGGCTCCCTCATAAGGCGCCGCCATCTTGCCCTCACCACGCCACTGCCCTCAGAGGCGCGTGAGGGGCTGCTGTGGGCTGGGAGGGTCCTGTGGGTGCCCAGAGCCCTGTGCTGGCTCGTTTCTGAAGGGTTTTCTTAGCAGACTGGTTTCATGGTCACTGGATGGGTTGCCTGGGACTGGGAGGGGTGTCTGGTGCTGAGGCATCTCTGAAGGCTGTGTGGGCTGCCTGGGGCTGAGGGGTATCTCTGATACCTGCGGGGCCTCTTAGGAGGCTGAGAGGTGTCTGGGGTTGAAGGGTCTCTGACCTCTGTGAGGTATTTGGGGCTGAGGGGTCTCTGTGTAGGGTACCCAGGGGATGAGGGGTCTCGGCGTGTACTGTCTGGGTCTAAGGGGTCTCTGAGCAGAGGTTGATCCTGGATAAAGGGTTGGGTTAGGGGGGGAAGTGTTCATTTCAACCTGTGTCTTGATATTACCTGCTTTAATTGGCAGTAAATCAACTTTCCCTTAGTCCACTCTGTTAAGCTAGTGGGGAGTGGTGACTGATCTCCCTGCCTTTATCCTTTTATCCTGTATCCTCCCATCCTGTTCCCGAGGAGTGAGGGAGCAGCTGGCTGGGCAGCTGGCCCCAGTCAATCCACCACAGCTAAATGTACTTAAATCAAGTTAGAGCTTATGTGCTGGTGCAAAAACACTGGCTGTGTTGGGAAGTCACACATCACATCCCTTGGACAGCAGGTTTCTGGTCAGGGCATGGCTTTGCCTTGAGTCTCCTTTACTTTGCAAATTGCTGGTGTGAAGGGGAAGGAAAAAGGGAGGACAGAAGGGGACTCGGTAACTGAGGATCGAAGTGCTGTTTAGGAGAGACCAAATTATAACAGATTGAGTACAGGAGCAGAAATGAAGGAAAGACGGATAAATGGAGCCCTTCAGCATGTTTGAGGTGGGTGGCTTGGGTTGCTGCGGCTGCTCGGGGAAGCTCGCAGCAATTTTCGTCACTGAGATTTCAGCCTGGAGGCTTTAGGATAACCACTTTTAGAGCCAGGGCAGACATTCAGTGTTTTGTGCAGTGAAAGTCAGCATAGAGAGGAAAATAACTATTGCTTGTTGGAAAAGGTGAGCTGGTTTGTATCAGACTTAAGGCAGCCTCCTTTAAAGGAGGCCCTTCAGAATTTGTAAAATAGATGTTGCAGGGGACACTTACAAATGTCTCTTAAATGCTTCACTTGTAGTAAGACATTTTTACGCAGAGAATGCTCTGTTTTTCACAAAAGCTTTGCAGTTCTTGCTGTGCTGGTACTCCAGGTAATGAGTTAGCAGCATGTTTTATTTGGGTTCTAGAGCAAGATGTTCACCTTTTTTCATGCTTGGGGTGTTGTGGTTTGGTTTTTTTTCCTGGACAACCTCTTTTCTGATTTTAATTAGGGTTTGGAGACTCAATCTCCTAAAGTCGTTAGCATTCCATCATTGATAATTACATATCTGGAGAACATGGGGGGGTGCTCTCTCTTTTCCCATCAGAGAGCACTCACTGTTAGCTAAAAGGTTGATTTTTCCAGCAAGCCTTTGGTTAACTTTGTCCCCCATGTAGTACTGAGAAAGCCACATTAGGACTTACAGAGATGCTGTTACTTTTACCTTTGGGTTGTCTAATGTAGAGCTGGACAAGGCTGGAGGAAGCATTAGTTTTAGATAGAGGACTGGGACTTTTTTCCTCTTGCTCCTTTAATCATTCTGGGAGTGCAGCTGCTGCATAACTCTGAGCCTCTTAACATGCATCTTACTGCAGATAAGGCAGGAAATGAATGGACATGGAAAGTGAATTCCTGTGTGTGTTCTTGTGAGACACAGAAAGTTATCCTAGTGCTTAAAGCTTCTCATTTCAGTGATCCTGCTTTGGTGCTTTTCACACTCCCAAGCATCGCTTATTTTGGGAGAGGTGGACAAGTCTGTCTCAACTGAAATTTGGATGCAGTTATTCCACACTTCATTGCTGAAAGAGGAGTGAGCTGTTGCCTGAGGGACAGATCTGGTCAGTAAAGCTTGAAAGGAGTTCCTCTCTCTGCCCTGCACTGCTCCGATCCCCAGCTTCAGCCTTCTGACATCTTTATGTAGGAAGCTGTTGAACTGCAGACATCGGATAACAGGTTCAAACATTTCTCTCCATCTCAATTTTAAAACAACAGTCTCCCTTCAGGAATAAAAATGAGGGATGACTCCTTAAACTCCTGCTAACCTTGGATGACATATCATGACATTTTGGTCTCTGCTCAGTTTTGAGTTCATTTGTTCTTTTTTTTCCCTTCCTACCCAGTAGAGACTGTTTCTGTAGATAAGGAATAGTAGCAGCAGCACGTGTCGCACGGCACCGTTCAGAGCTGCAGGAGGGACAGATCTGTGTGTTCTAACAGCATCTCTCCTGTCAAATGTACTGGCAGCACACTGCTGGGGAGGGGGGTGTTAATGAAGCAGGGGTTCGGCCCATATTGGGATGCAAGAATTGTCCAAGGGGTGAAGTCTGGGGAGGCCTCAGCTTTTTGATGAGTCACCTAACATGCCCTGTTTTTTTCAACCTCTTTTGCCTTTTCCCTGTTCTTGTTGTATGAGTGCAGGAGGCTTCTGGAGTGAGCTTGTATCTGTCAGATACTCATAGCCTTAAGGTACAGTCTGTGTATGTGCTACCTAGTGATATTTTCCAGTTACATGGTTATTTTGCAGTGGGATAGTGCTGGGTTTAGCAGGGTTTAGGATTTTCTGGGACCTGCGTTTTTGGGCTGCCATTCACAGCTGGTAGAAAGGCCGGAGTCCTGCTGTGCACTGTTTGAAAAATGGATGATTAATGTTGTGTAGAGGGGGGAGTGAAGCAGTAAAAACATATCAGTGCTAGCTGTACTGTGGGATCAAGTAAAACAGGTCTATAAGCAGTCTTTGGGGTGGTGCTCTCTGACTGAGGAGGGTTTGTGTCTCCCTGTGTGAATTCTGCCCGCTTGTTATTGTATCTGATACTATTTTTAGAAGGATTAAAATTCCTCTCCTTAGGTAAAAATTGGTTCTGAAAATCGATTTGCATGTGGTACCACTTCTGATTCCTGAAGCTTCTGACTTTGTTAATAATGTAATAGTAATGCCAAGACAACAGAGCTGGATTTGTACAGGATGTAGGGCTGTAGCTGTGTTTTTCTCAGATAGTTTTCAGTCTAAAACCTGCTTTTCTTCAGGTGGGAGGGGTAGCACACAGTGTCAGAGAGTCAAGAAGATTTGCTTATTTCACTTGCAAAAAGGCAAATTTGCCCTTTGGTTCCCAACACACAGGCGGTTTTTACAACATTACTTTTGCTGAAACACGCAACTTCCTGCTGAAGTTACAGCTGTTTGGTGCCCACTTCTTTTCCTGCATGCTGTCTGATTTGACCCTGGGAAGCTTAAAATGCACTTGAAAGGAGGCAAATTGAAAATGACTGATTTTCATTGTCAAAACTGATAGAAATGAAGTGTAAGTACACTACGTATCACAGTGAATTTCTAGAGCTGTCAGTGCAGTGGCCATCAGGGCCAAAGGTCCTACTTTCAAGAAAGATTAGTAGAAACTATCCTTCGTTCGGATATCAGGCTTTAAAGGACAAGTGATGTAGCAATTAAAGCCATTTTAAGTAGGTTATCAAAGGTAACCTCATGAAACACAGAGATTTGGACAATTTGGCAGAGAAATAATCAACAACCTAGGTTTTGTTTGCAAACTTCATTAGAAATTTACTTAAGTCCTCCCTGTGAGATACCTTTATAGAAGTATAGGTTTGGCAGCTGTATTTTAGCAATCAGCAGAGAAAAAGTATCCCAGACCATAGGAATGTCCAAATTGGACAACAGCTCTTGAAAAATCTGAGGCTAGCCACTGAAATATAAACCACCAGAGAGAGGTGAGAGCTGGTGTGTTACGCTTTATTCTGGTTTACAGTTGGGCTGGTTTTTGCCAGAGTTGTAATCTCGGTGTTGGGGAAGGATTAGTGTATAACCAGTGTAATATAATCAAAAGATAGACTTTTAAATCAGTCTGATTCTAGATTTTTCATGGGCAAATGGGTCTCTTGCGAAGTTTGCAGAACCTACAACCCATTCATGTGGTTTTTTCTTATTGGGCTGTTGTAGTTTCTTATTTTTATAGCTCAGTATTGCAGTTCTTGCTTTTTATGTTGGAACAATTTGTTCTTCTATGCACAGGCAGTTTTACTACTTTGTGTCTCGGAATTTGGCTTCCTTCTGTAAGGACATGAGAAAAGTAATGTTGGCATGGAAAACAACCAAGGAGAATGAACCTGTTAATCCACAACTCTGTAAACATCCCTCTTGGTTATGCAAAAAACTTCTTTTTCTTACCCTTTAAAGACTCGTGCTTTGATATGATTTCTACTGTGTCTGTGTAGTAAGCTAAACTGATGGACCACGTGGCTTTAAAAATACATGTTACATTAAGGAAAACAAATCACAGCTGTTCTCAGCTCTCAGCTACGTGTGTGGAGAGTGAGGTGTGGAGAGGTGAACTTGGCTGAGGGGGGAAACCCTGTGGCGTGACAGATGGGAAGGGAAGAGGCTGTTCCTGACAGGTGCTCCTGGTTTGCGGCTGTCCCTGCTGCGGATCGAGGAAGTGCCTAGCACGGGCACGGGGGAAGGGGCCGGCGGGAGGGACGGGATCAGGAGGTGGCCCTGGGGTGCGATCCTGCCAGACTCTGAACATTTGCCCTTTTTGCCGTGCCTGTGTTTTCCAGGTGCATCAGCGGCTGTCTCCTTGGCAGAGCGTGAGAGTGGTGTATTGCAGTACCGTAGTGCCCTCTGATGGTGAGTAACACGTGCACCAGCTCCTGCTTCACTGGACTTAGCCCTAACTTACATTTCATTCCCTGCCCCCTTTTCTGGTTGAGGCTTTTTTGGCTGGGCAGCAATCCAGTTTGGAGCTTAAGGAAGTGACACAGAACAACGTCAAGAAGAATTAAGGCAATGGGCAACTTTTCTATGAACTGTCCTTACAAAACTGGACAGGCTTTGTAAAGAAAGATGGAATTGCATGCAACTGTCCAAACCTTTTTGCCAGACTTCTTTCTGATGTAGCTGTGAGCCTGTATGATCCTTACCTTTCAAGGTACTGTCCTTCTTGAAGGAAGCGCCAGAGGCTGGAGCCAGGCTCTGTTCAGTGGTGCCAACCTCTAGGACACGAAGCAAAGGGCAGAAACTGATACACAGGAAATTCTCCCTGAACATGAGGAAGAACTTCTTCTGTGCACTGTAACAGATGGCCCAGATAGGCTGTGGAGTCTCCCTCACTGAGGACAGATACTCCAGAACTGTCTGGACACAATCTTGTGCCAGGTGCTCTGGGATGTCCCTGCTTGAGCAGGGAGGTGGCACCAGAGCACCCGCTGTGGTCCTTTCAGCCTGACCCAGTCTGTGGTCCTGTGACTCTGCCTGCCCCCTTAACCTCATTTATGTAACAAAAGTGCAGTTCATGTCAGCTACGTGCCAAAATGGTCAAAAGCATCATTTTCTGCAGTGAGTAGGTTGTGAAGCCAAGTGTCTCAAACCAAGACACCAAGGCAATGTTATTCCTTTATTAAATCTTGGACAGCTCAAACATTAAACTTTTTTGATAAGGTTGTCAGAGCATAAAGCAAAAGGATGTACTGGTGGAACTTTAAAAATCTTGGTGTGCCAGAATACAAAGAGGAAAGGAGCAGCTTTCAGCTCACTGCCTGCTTAACACCTGCATGCTGTGCACAAGGAGTGGATCACTTGTGCTAACAGACATGAGCACTGAGTGGATCCTTGGCTTGTTAATAAGATCTGAAAGCTAATAAATGAAGGGTTCCTGCTTCCCCTGCCAGGATAACAAGTGTGCAAAGACAAAGAGAACATGACTGCTCTGGAGAGCTTACATGAAAACCTGGGGACTTAAACAGGTACAGCTGTAGAGGACGTGTAAGGCTGAGAAGATAATGTCTGTGTGTGCCTGATTTGATTTTACCTCTCCTTGTGTTATGCTTGAATGTTTCTCTCATTATTTCTTCCAATAACTTGACTTTTACCAGTAGCCAGTGTTCAACACTGACTTCTTCGGCCACACTTTCTTCTTTTACTATACTTTGTTTTGACCTCATGTGTTGCTCAAGTTGATCTTAGGCAAAAATGGAAATCTTAAAAAAAAAAAAAAGAAATACCCATGTTGCTGGTGCACGTATGATTGAGTCAAAACTTTGTGGTGCTTGGATGGAACTCATACCTCAAAGCAACCCCACGCTTAATATAGCATCTAAAGCTTTTCAAATCCTCCATGGTCTTATTTAGCACCATTCCTGGCTAGGCTGTAGGTGTCTGTAAGTGTAAGTGAAGCACACTTGTATAAAATTACTTTCTTTTACTTGTTCCATGCAATTAAATCTTGGCTTAAAATTTAGCTAGGGCAGATTAGCTGAAACCTTAGCTCTGTAACTAGTTGAGGTGCCAAATGCTTTGTCCACTTAGTAACTTGTGAAGTAGATGCAGAAGACACACAGGGCTGTGGGAGAGAAAAATGAGGCAGCCGTATCACAGAGGGGCTTATTAATAACTTTTGCTGGAGTTGTCTGCTGCTGTCTGTTAGGTTTGTGCTATTGTGTCCTTCAGATTCCTTTCTTTTATTTGCCTCTGAGCTCTTCCTTTTTCAATGCAGTGAAAATCTGACCAGTATTACTTGTGTAGGAGGTGATGGGAGGATCAACCTGGAGTTATGGACTTTCCCCACCAGTGAATTAAGCTAGGAAATTACTTTTACAAGGGGTTTGCAAGGAAAACATAAAGCAGCTGTGTTTCCAGACTTACTGACCCTGTTTTTTGAGGGGGAATAATTTGGCCTTTGATACTTCACCTAAGCTGGAAATCCTAGTGAAAGGCTTTGTTTGTGCTCCTAATGCTGATGACTCCTCAAGTGCAGCTGGTGCTGGTAGGCACTTCCTCCAGAGCTGGCAGTCCTGGAGCTCTGTCTGTGGTGTGGTACCAGTGGGGATACATGGAAAAAGTGTCAATGCAAACACTGTTATCTCTTCTGCTCTGCGAAGAAATGGCCTTACTGCCTGTATTATCTAGGTAGCATTTTAAATTTAAAGAAAACTTGATAGCTGTCATAATAGCTGCTGCTAAGGAGCTCTAAATTCTCACTGTCCAAATAAATTAGCATTTTGCTTTATTTTTTTCCGGTAAATATCTGATTGTTGTCTCTGAATTCTATGCTTCAAAATGCTAAAGCTACTAAAATCCTGTCAGCTGTCTGAGTCTTGAGAGCAGGCATTGATAGGTTTTCAAACACTGGGGCCTCTTAGGATGCTTTAGTCATTTTAGGCGTCCATACTTGGTTGCTTCCATCTAGTCTTTAAGGACTTGAAGGTAGTAATCCCTTGCAAGAGGGAAAAAGCCTTTTTATGCTTGATTCATTTCATGAAGGTGTGTGATAGTTGAGAATGAGAAGAGAATTCTTCTGGCTTTGTACAAGTGCTCTTGGTACATCCTTTTAATATCCATGATCCTTTATTTTTGGAAAGGTGTGTTGCCCCAAGACTTCTCCTGCTAGTTCCCTTTGGTAGTTAAAATAATATTGTCTTCATTTTTACTTTTGTTGACTCTGACTGACTGGTTTTGATGTTAGCTGCTTAAAATGACTTAGCGTGTCAATCCATGAGTTCAGTGAGTTTAAGGAGACAGGAGTTGACCTAAGCTGCAACAGGTGGGAATACTGAGGCAGATGAGTTGTGGGTGGGTGTGACTGCACCATCCTTGAGACACAGCAAATGCTCTGAGCAATAAAAAAACCCCGTATGTTCTTACATAAGAAAGATACCTATAAAAGCAAGTAATTTTTAGGTGTGCTGTTATACCTTAGCAGCTATCTCACTTGAGGACAATTACAATGGTAATTCAGTAAAGGGCTTAGGGAATATGAACTTATAACTTCTCCTTTCTATGTATGGATGTCATGAAGCACAAGGAGCAGGTTGTGGCAGTAAAATAATAACCAGCTTACAGTTCATACAGGTCACTACCATGGATTTTAAAATGAATTACTGAAATCTTTAAGAATGCTTTCAGAAAAACTTCTGGCAGCTCCAAAGAAATTGAAAATCTTGTTTTATCTACACCTAAGTAGTGTATGCCTGTCTGGAGAAGTACAAAGCATATTGATCCCATGAATTTTAGATGAAATGGCCTTGAGGCCTAAACTTGGAGTGCTGCTTTCCTACAGCCTCGTGCTCCTGACTGCTTTCTTTAAATGTCTTGCCTCAGGACAAGGAGGAGGAAACCAGAACTAAACAAGGATAAAAATATTTGAAGTTGGTCCTTCCTTGATGTTTCCTAGTATACACAATCTGCCTTTTTCTCCTGAGCTATAAATCCTGATAAACAGCAGTGTTTTGTCTTTCATAGTCCAAAATGCTTTTATTCTCAAAACCTAACCCAAACATACTGTGCTGCCATGTTATGGCTTTTAGATATCATGTTGCCTTTAGAATAAAGGTGACTGAGTTTAGTGTCAGTAACTTTTAAAAACTACAGAAAATGACTGCCATGTTACTGGAGTGACAATCTTGGCTATACATCCATTTTTCTTTGGCCATGTCTCTTAGTAACGTCAAAAGTTTAGTCCATTCAGATGACAATCAGGTTTGCCTCTTTCTCCATGGGACAAATAGAGAAGATCTGTTATCTTTTAATGATAAGCTTGTATTTTTGTTGTCTCTGTAGAAGTGACGGTGGTTTACCAAAACGGGTTGCCTGTGATTTCTGTGAGTCTCCCATCGCGGCGCGAGCGCTGCCAGTTCACCCTGAAACCCATCTCGGACTCTGTCGGGGTGTTCTTGCAACAGCTGCGAGCAGAGGACAGAGGAATTGATCGGGTTGCAATCTACTCAGCAGGTACTCTTGTTTACAAACTAATTGATTTACTTGCTTGCCTGCTGTTTTCACCCGGCCTTTTGCTTTTGAAGTAAAAGTTTGCTGTGGTGTGAGTTCTTCGACCTTCCTGAAAAAGCAGAAGGTAGAAATGCCATTCCTAGAGTAAGAATATTGTGTAGTGAGAGCTGCTAAGGAAATCAGTCCTAATGGAGATGTTTTCTGGTGAGTGCCCTACTATTTAGTAGGAAAGATGCAAGCTATGCAACTGACATTGATGTTCAAATCAGTTTGTAAGGAATTGGGTGGAAAAGGTGGTACAAGCGAAACAGTATCCTGCTTTAGCAATGGAAACTCAGTCATGTTTCCACCTTTCCTTGTCCACTTTCCAAAAAGTATCATCTTTTGGAAAGAATGGAAGCCCAACAGCTGGATTTGGGATGGTGTTACAACTTAGCCATGGCATGTTCAAGTCCTTTGTTGCTCCTGCTTAATGCATCATCTGTGTTTTCCTTACAGATGGCACACGTGTGGCCTCCTCCACAGGCATTGACCTGCTTCTGCTGGATGACTTCAAACTGATCATTAATGATGTCACATACCATGTCAGACCACCAAAGAGAGGTAAACCAGCCTGGTTCTGCTCAGCACTGGGAGTACATTTCAGTATTCAGCTCCCTGCTTCGTTGCAACATGCTTTATTAACTTGTTCAGGAGCATGAAGCGTTGTTTCTAAAGGGCAACCTTGTGGTTTCTAATCCTGCCCTTGGAGCCCAATTTAGAGATATCCAAGTAATCAGAATAATTATTAATGAAAAGCAGATATTTCATTCTGTTCAAAGCTAGTGCCCCCCCAGCCTCCAAGAGGAATAAACAAAGAAATATAATTCCTTTTAAATTCTGAGGTTTTCAAAATTTTTTTTTAATTACTGAAAAGTAATTTAATTTAACTCGTTCTGAGGGAATACAATACAAGATGGGAATTAGATTGAAACTTAGATTGTCTGGTTTGGAAGACTAAATTGTTGCTTCCCCTGACAGCTAACATTGTTTCCATTTAAGTGTGGTACTTCGACTATGGCAGATAAACCTCAAAACCTTGTTAGCTACCAAACAGTGAAATAAAGGAGACTGTGCCCTTAGAAGGTTGTGTTATGAAGAATCAGCTAGGAAGGGAAGGGAAACCAACCTATTTTGAGTCAACAAGAAAATCCATTTCAATAATATTCTTTGGATGTGTGTGATTTTCAAGATGTGAAAACCTGCAAGAAGATTTTGAGACACTTCAGTGTTACTGGTGGAGGCAGGAACTCAGTGTTTTTATCGGCCCTCTACTCTTTCTTCTGGGCAGCTTCATAGCCTTCATAAAACACCAGGTTCTTGCATGCCTGTAGTTTTGTCTGAGGATTTAAATAAAAGGGACGACTTGGGAAATGCTGTTCTGCTTGGTTCACAGATGGGGATTTTTATCTACTTTATTGTTCTGTTTTTCTGGAATTGGGAGTGCAGTACTCGGTGAGATGCTCTTTCTTGCCTAAATGTGGGGTAGACTGACCTCTGCTAGAGATGATTTTTTCCCATCTCATTAAAAGCACCTTAACAGAAAGCTCTCCATTAAGATTGGATATCTAAACCACTGGGTATCACACACACAAAGAAGTTACTCTGCTCTGTCACCCATTGTGTACTGCTAAGTGAGCTCTGGGATCACCAAGGTTACAGGAAATTGTCTCCTAGGATGCACTTGCCAAGGAGATTTCTGTAGTTCGTGCTAAAATGAATGTGCCTGCAAATAGGCACTGAGGTTAGTTCTGTCAAACTTTTCGGCTGTTGCTTTTCCATTTTTACAAGATCACCTTGTATATTTGAAAATGTAAACACCAGAATACTGTAATTTAAAATAAGTACTTCTTGATGGTCACCTCAGTAGGAGCATTTGGATTTTTCTTCCTAGGGAAACAGGAGCCCTTTAACTAGAAGGAAATTGTGTATTTTGTGTGTCTTGGCACAGGCAACTGAGCCACTTTTTTTCCTTGAGCTGCTGGTGTTAAAACTTAAGCTGTCCATAGCTTTTTGAGTTGGTAAAATAATATTTTAATAACTTTAAGTACAAGCCCAAGGATGCTACAAAAATTAATTTATTTGGTTAATGTCAAAATCTTTTGCTTTAATTTCAAACTTGTTTTTTTCCCTGTGTAGTGTAACACAATACAAGTAGTCACAATTCCTTTATGAACTGGTATTCTCTAGGAATCCTTTTTGGTGTTTGAATGCAAAGATAAAGGTGTTTTTGAGTCATGGCCCTGTTCTTGTTTCTAAATACCAGAAGTTCACTCCTTTGTAGGCAGCACAGCAGGGGGGTGTTACCCACAGAGTATTGGGAAACGATTCTTGGCACTGGCACTCAAAATGCTGCTGATGAGACTGTTGTGGGGTCCCTAACCCATGATGCTCAGTTGCCACCGCCAATAACTCTGGTTGTTGGTGGTCTGTAGTCTGAATTCTGCCTGTGTCTTGATAGCTGGTGTGATGGATCATAGCTAGTTTAGTTCATTTCTCTTGTATATAAATATGATTCAGAAGCAGCTGTTGATATCTGGCCAGCTTTATAGGACATCTCTCTTTTCCTTGTTCTTACCAAATTTTAGGAATATCCAGTAATAAAGCCTGGTTTTCTTTTAAGGGACTTGTATTGTCTTGGAGTTCTGGAGCTCTTCCAAAGAATTCTTTGTTGAAAAGATAATTCTGTTTGTTTCCGGTGCAGACTAATAGTGGTTTTCCAAGGGCTCTGTGGGTACAGATGTATAAAGCAGCCTCTGTTTTTTCCTAGAGCTCTTAAGCCATGAAAATGCCACGACGCTGAATGATGTGAAGACATTGGTTCAGCAGTTGTACACAGCCTTGAGCATCGAGGAGCACCAGCTGAACAAGGAGAAGGAGCTGATAGGGAGATTAGAGGAACTGAAGGAGCAACTAGCACCTCTAGAAAAAGTAAGGAGTTTCTCAGTGTGTCGTATTTATCCTCCAAATGCAGCCTGAATGTATTTCCAAGTTTTAATTGGGTCCCTGGCATGCTTCAAATAGTTTTAAGATCACTGAACCAAGTGTTTACCAAACCATGTTTGCTTCTGGTTTCAGTGGAAATATTTTGTTTCCTTGCTTTAAGTAATCAGAAGTGAGCTTGCTAGTAAATAAAGACTGGTGCTAGTGCAACAGAACATCTCTGAACACAGAGAAATAAATAATTTCCTGAGGCGTTCAGAGCATGCTTGGAGTAAATATAGTGACAAGATACTGATGGAAAAGAGGTTTAGGTTTGTTTGTATAATCATCATGCATAATCAAATCATGTTTCAATCCACTTAATGTTACTATTAATATAAGGGACTATTTTTACAACATTATTATCTCTTAACATAATGACTTCTGAGACTGCAAGGTGTTGTGTGTTTCTGCCTTCTGCAGGTAAGGATGGAACTCAGCAGGAAAGCAGAGAAGAGGACAACCTTCGTGTTGTGGGGAGGCCTGGCCTACATGGCCACTCAGTTTGGGATTCTGGCCCGCCTCACCTGGTGGGAATATTCTTGGGACATTATGGAACCAGTCACCTATTTCATCACCTATGGTAGTGCCATGGCAATGTATGCTTATTTCGTAATGACCCGCCAGGTAGGACTTGTTGTGCTGATATTGACACTTCACTAGAAGACTTTCTCTGGGCTCTGCTCCCTAGAAAAATAGCCAAGTTGTGCCTGTTAGAAGCTGCTTTGCCCCTTCCTTATCCTGTTGGAACCCAGATGCCACTTGATTAATTTGTGCTGGTCAGGGAGGTGGTATGTGGCTGTGGGGTATTCTGGTGGTGGTCCTGGCTGGTTGTCTTACCAGAAATGCTTTTCTGTGTTTGGTGACTGACTGCTGTAGCCAAACAGATTCATCTGCTGGCAGATACGGTCAGTACAGACAGGTATGGCTGCGTGAGGTACCTTCTGAGCTTCAAGGAAACCCATCCCTCTCACATGCCCATGTTGGTCTTTTTAAAGACACCAAAGATCAGGCATCTTGTTGGAAATGCTTTTGTTTAGGCCTTTCACAGATCTGGCCTCCTGTCCAGATGAAGAATCTGTCTCTGGATCCTTGTAATTGTGAGAGATTCTCTACAGATTTTCTAGTGCAGGGTTTGTCTCACCACTTCCTAACCCCACCTAAATAAAGAGGAAGGGAGGGCTCAAAGTGTCCCTACTGTCACAAGGCCATCAGAACAGATGCTGCAGGTGTTCCAGCATGGTGTCCCAGGGGTCTGTCAGCTGCATCATTTCAGGGGCGGTGTTGATAGCTTTTTTTCCCTCCTTTTCTCCCCACAAACTTGTCAGTACAAAATAACGTTAATTCTTGTTCTCTCTGCATGGAAGGATTCACACCCTGGGGACAGGAGTAAGGTGATAGTAACTCACTGCTGGACTGTAACAAATGGGTAGAGAAGCAAATGTCTGACTTGCTGGGTCTGGCTGGGACGGAGTTAATGTTCTTCAGAGAAGCTGGTGTGGTGCAGTGTTTGGCATTTGTGACCAAGACAGCCTTGATAACATATGAGTGCTTTTGCTGTTGCTGAGCAGTGCTGGTACAGCATCAAGGCCTTCTCTGGATTTTGTTCTTCCCTGGTTTGCCCCCTCCTAACCCCCCACTTCCCACCTCTGGCAATAGGATGGGGGTGGGTGAGGTGTTGTGAGGGAACACATCTGGGACACCTGCCCTGAACTGACCAAACTGATATTCCATACCATATAATGTCACCTTCTGTAATAAATTGGGAGGGAGTTTCTCCAAAGCAGCTGTTGCTCAGAGTCTGGCTGAGCATTGGTCTGCTGGCAGGAGGTGGTGAGTGGTTGCTTTTGCATCACTCTTACGTTGTTGTGGGGTTTTTTTCCTCAGTTATTAAACTGTCTTTAACTTTATAGTATTGTTTTTCTTGTTGTTTTCCTACCTTTGGATTCTCTTCTCTCTCCCATCCAGCTTGTGGGGCAGTGAGTGACTGGGTGGGGGTTTAGCTGCTGGCAGGGATCACCCACCACTGTGCAAGCTTGGACCAGGCTTGTGCCTTCTGTCAGAAACTGGTCATTCTCCCAAACACACCTGAGACGTACTGTGCTGTGGCATCTTGTGTTGCCTCCCTGCTGTAGCTTTATTCCTATTTTCTCTCCTTTTTCTCTCTTCAGGAATATGTTTATCCAGATGCTAGAGACAGACAATACTTACTATTTTTCCATAAAGGAGCCAAAAAGACACGATTTGATCTAGAGAAATACAATCAACTCAAGGATGCAATTGCTCAGGTAACAAGAATTTTTCCAGAAACAAGATAAAGAAATTACTGCTTGCTAGCTCTTCAATACTATTAATAGACACACCTCAAGCAAGAATGAATGTATTTTAAGTTTTCAGCCCATTTTCTTGTCACAGCCCCACTGCAGTCACTGATTTGGCTTTGATATTCCCAGGAACAGAATAGAACTGCTGGATGCGTAAATCATCGTGAAACCTGTATCAATCTTTAAGGGCCTTTCAGACACTGCTAGCAAGTCTTGAGTTGCTTCAGACGCTTTATGCCTCAGAGGAGTCTAATTCAAGATTTCTTTTTTCCTCAGCTCCTACACACCAGATGGATTTAGTGAGAAAAAAAGACTTGCATCCATTCAGTTCAGGACTTCCTGACATAGCACTTCAGTGCAGTCCTGGAAAATAATGTTCAGAAAATGTGGCTGTATTGTTAAAGTCAGTGGGGGCAGATTTCTCAGACTCTGGAGACAGATGCTTTTGACAGATTGGATAGAGATACTTCCTTGTGTTTCTCAGAGCCTTATTGCAGAAGGATGGTGTGAGCAGAAAAAGAGGAGTTACCACATTGTTTTTTGCTGCTCTCTGTCATCCTTTATTCCCAGGCTCTAGAAATGACAGTGTAAGATACCCAGACGAGTTCCACCCCTGCCTTGGAGAAGGAACTGCATAAGGAAGGAGCCATAGGTCTTTCTGTGGTTTCTTATGCCATGCTGAATACAGATGCCATTGGATGGCCCTATTTTCCTGAAGCTTTTCTTCTAGAATCAACCATCCCTAATAATCTAGTTGGGATGTTGCTTTGTGTTGGCTTTTTTTTTTTTTAATTTTTTTATTTTAATATTCCAGTGAGTTTACAGGGATCCAAATCTTCCTTACCAAATTCCTTTAAGTGACTGCATCATGCAGGCAAGTTCAGAGAAATACAGCCAAGAATGGTTTTCCCAAGTATGAGCCTGCAACTTTGTTTTACTCTTTGGAAAATTTCCTGCAGGACAGGGAGAAAACAAGGAAATGTGGGAAAGTTTTCTTTTCTCTAAAGGGAAATGGTATTGGGGGAAGTTGTTTTGGGAGCTTGTGCTTTATAATATGCTTTTTACTTTTAGGCAGAATTGGACCTTAAGAGGCTTCGAGACCCACTGCAAGTTCATCTGCCCATCCAGCAAATTTCTGAAAAGGACTGATCAGCAAAGAAGCTCTGAATCCCAGCAAAAAACCTGTTCATAGCTCTTGCCTTTTTTAATTAAAGCATTGCAGGTGGAAGCTGGGACATGGTGTGGGGGGTGGAGGGTTTTTACCTTTAATTAAGACAAAGGACTGTGAAGGGGGGAAATCTCTCAAATCTGAAGATGGGATATTGTGGAATGTTAGTTCTGAAAAGGGCTTGGCAAATAGTCACATTTTAAAAACTTTCAGAATGGTGATTGTGTACAAATACAGGATTGGGGGGGGTTTCATGAAAAGAATGTAATGCTGGGGTGTAGGGGTGTCTTCTTCCAGCTTTGCAGGGTCTGCCTCTTGAAAAGACACCAGCAGCCTGCTTAGCTTTTTAAATTTTCCTTTACCTGATTCTGATCTCTCTCTCTCTCTCAAAAAACAACAAAAGGAGAAAAAAAAAAGAACAAAGAATCCAAGCCACCTGGAGCTCTGGCTGGTGATCAGAACTTGCACTCCACCACCATTAACACGCACACTTCTGGTCAGACCCTGGTCTCTTTTATAAAGTTACTACAAGACTGCTTTCTACTGGAAAACCGTGAGCTTCCCCTTCCCAGCCCATCCCCTGTGCTCCACTGACTTCCTCCTTTGCTTATTTGTAGCACAGATTGGTTGTAGCCAAGTGAGAGAAGGAATGAGTTTTCTTCTGGACATTTGATAATCAATATTTTGGATTATTCCATAATAACTATATAAACTTTGTGTCCCAATGCCCTTGAGCTCCTTCTAGAAATCCATGGCAGCATTGCATGAGCGGTTTTTTATATTCAGTCTTAAGGGAGGGAGGTTCCCCTCTTCCTACCCCAAATCTGATAGCCACCTGGACTATGGAATTATGAAGGCTTAAAGGATTACAGAACTGTTGCTGGAATCATGACTCTTGCTTTTAAGTGAACAGTTTTGGAACATGGGATAATGAAACTTGGTATTCGACTGTTTGTGTAATGAGATAGAAGGGTTCACATATTGTCAAGGCATTTCCCTTGCCCAGAGGCTTTTTGGGAGCTTGGGGATCTTACAGTGCAAGACACAGAACTGCTTTGGTTCTGTAGCACTTTCCCCTGCTTAAGTAGCTTTAAGTGAACTTGGTGTCCACAGGTCAGAATTTCTTAGGGAGTGGCTAATGAAATCTCTTGTTCTTAGCTAAAAAGAAATAAAGGAAGGAAGGTCAACCCATTACCCTCTCTCCTAGGTAAGGCTGGCTGCTTTCTAAGCAGATAAAACATCTCTTCACTCAAAGCAGGTCAGTCTGGTTCAGCACCCTGCTGATAAATGCTGTGGAGACAGGATGAAGGTGGGAGAAGGACACTAAGCTTTACATACCGAAAGGCTGGCTGCTTTTTTTTGATGTCACTACTACTCCTCACTGTGTCATGGAAAGAGGCTTCTGTTTTTTTTGGAGAACCATGTTTTAAAAATATAGGAAAGAAAATAATTCAGTATTAACTAGATGCCAGGTGCCTTGCAGATGTGGAAACACAGCTGAGATTGCTGCCTCTTCTCACTCAGTGGCATGTTGGACCGAATGGGTGCATGTTTCTAGTTTTATTTTTTCCCTTTCCCTTTTCCTCTGTCTTTCCATTTAATTACATCGTGTGATTATTTTTTATCTGTTTTATCCTGTTTGTGTGATGAGTTTTAAAGGGAAAAAAAATGAACACAATCCTGTAGCTGAATCCTTGGTGTGTGTTTGGGATGAGGGAGGGAGCATGGAGAAAAGTCCTTCTTTAAAAAAAAAAAAGAACAAAAAAAACCTGAACATGTGTAAAATCCTGTATCATTTATGAAATATGTATAAAAGAGCAATGTACTTCTGGAACAATAAATAACTATTCAATTTTTGAATCAGTGCTCTTGAATAGTGTTGTTTTCCCTAGGTGAGAAAAGAATATTCCCTGTGTGGCATCTCTCTCCTGAGTTTCCTCCATTTCTTTTTGTTTAGGTTGTGTCTTCTTGACTGACCTTACCTCTCCGAGGCCATGGTGATGCAGATAATAGCTTTCCTGAAGAAGCCTGGATGGAGATCTGGCTGCCAGGCCTGGCTGCCTAACACAGGGATCTTGGGAGCGGTTGAGGTGGTGAGGTAGAGGTAGAGAACTTGGTCTAGCAAAGATCTTCCTTTGGCCAGCATAGTAACAGGACAAGGATACATACGGGCGGGTAACGCGCAGCAACCTAAAAGTGGTACCTGTGGTGTCAGTGTGCTTCTGTACTGCATTCAAGTGCTGTTCTGGAGAAAAACTGGAGTTTCAGGCTTCAGTTCCTTTCTCTCTGGGCCGTTGAATGGTTTGATTTGTCATGGTGACATATGATTTGTTCATTAACTTTGGGAATCAGCAGAGTGTGCTTTGTCCTACCAATATGGGTTATCAGGACGAGGCGTTTAGTGCAAGTTTCTACCATGCCCATAGACTGCTTTAAAAAAATTTTCATCCATGATTAGCTAGTTTCTGAAACAGCCAACTCTTGTGTTTTTCAAAGCTGGAGGGGAAGGGCTGGAAGCTGTTTGTTGTCACCTCCCTTTAGTCACTGCTGACAGACTTTCCTCCAAGCAGCCCTTAGTCTGCTGCTGGCCCCACATGAGCTGCTGCCCCCCTTAGGCAAATTGTTTGGCTCAGTTGCGTGAGAATTCGTCCATTTTGGTATCCAGGAGACTTCATGACATCTCTGTAATCTCTATTTTGAAAGCAAGAAGATGCTGTTACAAAACTGTTCCTGCATACGCTTTAATGTTGTTCCAGAGAAGATGTGGGTAACAAAAGTAAAAAGTGTCTATGCTTGTGCCCTGAAATCCACAAGCCTCCCACTCAGGTCTCAGTGCCTTGGAATGCTAACACTGAAGGGAAGGGCGGGGTTTGTTTGCTCTCCTGATCCACACCGTTGTATCTCAACATCAACACACTCTCCTGCAACAGCTGTTTCCCTTTTGGGAACCAGGCAGGTAATAGGGTCCTGTCGTCCTGGCAGCACTTGAAGAGCTGGCAGTGCTGCCTGAATCTTAATGTGGCACTGCACTCTTCAGCCCCGGTGAGGGATGAGCAGCAGGGTGCATTGCACTGCTTGGGTGCTGCTTTTTCTACCAATTTTGTTATTCTTTTGTTTAATCTCTTCTGTGAGGGAGCTTTTAAATAAATGTATGACCAGTTTAAAGTTTCCTGGAGAAGTGCATTAAGTTCCCTTTGCCACGCCCCTGAGGCTCTACCTTGCAGGCTCCTCCAGGGAATGTGTTCATGGCTCCTCGTTCCTGAAGAGCAAAGAAGAAACCAACCCTCTTTCTTTCCCCCTGTAACCCTTCCTGCCTGGCAGGCAGCAGTGATGATCACCTTGCTGCAAGTTCTTACGCTTCCATATTGGCTTTAAGAGGGTTTGCATGATGCTCTGGAGCTGCTGTTGGCTGTCAGACCATGGCACTGAGCCAGCCATGTGAAGCTGGCCAAGCTGCCCTGTCTGAGCCAGTGGACCAATTTCTCTGATATCTCCTGGTTTTTTTTGTGTGTGTGGAGTTATAAATGCAAGCTTCTTTCCTCTGTGTCCCGTTGTATGGCTTCATTTTCACACAGGAAGGAGATTTTTGTATCTTAAGTATTAGTCTACCCTATCCCGAGAGATTCTAATTATTCCTTTTAAAAAAATCCATCAGGCTTATTTTCTATACTGACATTAAAGGGGTGAAAAGTAAAATGCAGTAGTGAAATTTAGACTTGCAGTGCACCTAAGCCCTGAAGTACGGGGAGCAGCTGCTCTTAGTCTGTGCTGCTGTGGCTCTGAGGGCTTTTAAAAAATGAGTTCTACTCCTCTTTCTGCCTCTGACAAGTTTTGCAGTTACTGGTGTGCTGTCTGTGCCCTAATTCCTCCATCTGAATAAAATGGAGGAGCGTGGAAAATACACTGGGTTCTGTAGGCCCTGTGGAAAAACACTCTCAAAACATCAAATTCTGTGTCCTAGCGCTCCGCTAAGGCAAAGGAAATAACTGCTACTCTTAACTAGGAGTGATGTACTTGCCTGGTTTTAATGAGTTCTTGATACTTTACTTGTGTTGAGTTTGCTCATACTTCACTCAGCTTGTGCTCCCTCCCTGCTCTCTGCAGCCCTTCCCACTGGCACTGAGTCCTGGAACAAGTTGTTTACAGCACCAAAGGCTATCTCAAAGACCTTGACTTCAGTGCAATCCATCTCAGCTGCCTGTCAGGGCTTATTGTGAATGTACATCCTCCAATCAATCCTGGATGGGGAGCCTGTCCTGTGTGCAGGGTTCTCCTCCCTCTCTGTGGCAGGAAGTGCTGATTAGCTCTTCCTCCTTCTAGGCAGGCTGCAGGCTTCTGTACCCACAGCTGTGCTTCACACACCTCCCAGGCACTGGTGTGTTCTGAGAGGTGTCTCTGACAAAGCCAAGATCGCTTCAGCAAACACCAAAGCGTTTTTATTCATCAGTCCACTACAAACTGCACAAGGCTTTCCAGTCCAGCCAGTGCTTTGGAGAATTGGAGTTCCTTGTGTGAGCATGGTAAAGCCCTGCAGAGATCTCTGGGAGGGACAAGAAGGGTGGTTGCCACCTGCAAAACCAGCATTCTTTCTTGTGTTAAGAACAGATATACACTGGCTTTGTAGCAGGTTTAGAAAATTCCTCTTGAGTACCAAACTAAAGTCCCTGCCCTCTATTTTAATTTTGCCTTTCCTCTTCATGTCTTTTAAACTGGTGACTTCTTTTAAGAGGTAGTAACTTGAGCCTGATTCTTTTTGGGGTGTTGGGTTCATCAAGCTCTGGGGTGCAATTGTGGAGGCCAGGAACAACATATTTGCTGGAGAGTGCAAGTCTTACAAAATGCCCTAATGGAATTGTGTGTCTACTAGAGCATCTCCTTGCAGGGAAGTCTTCTGTTTGGGTTTTTCCCTCCCTTTGTCCCCCAGACTAACTTTACAGCTCCCAGAGCTGTGAATATTACCCACATTAACTTGCCTCTGGTCGTTCTTCCCAGAAACATTTAGAGGCAGCACACTGTCCTAGTCATCTCTGGGAATGCTGGGGCATCTCCTGCTTGAATCCATTTTTGAGAACTTGATAGGGCCTGTAGGTGACACCTTTGAGGCTCCAATTTGTGATGCTGCAGTTCATTCCTCTGTGTTAATTGTCAGCTGTCAGTCACTTATGTGTACCTGTCAAAACATTGTTACAGCAGGCTCACGTAGCAGCTACAAAACAAAAGCAGCTGGGGATCAGATGGTTTATGTACACACCTGTGACACAGAGCATTCCATTCAGGCTTGTCAGTTTTATTTAGCTGGGATCATAAGTGTGAATCAGCCTCTCAATGAAAGTGGCAAAATAGAAATTCTGGTGGCTTGCTGTACTATTCTGTGTTCAATTTTAGTTTCTCTTCTGGGAATTCACATAATCACCTCTAGAGGGTTATCTGGCTTGATAGCTTTGTGTAGTGGATCTGTTCTCCTTTCCTGTTGTTGGAAAAACCTTGCTGGTACTGCACAGCTGTCAGCACAATAGAACTGCAAGAATTTTTTTTTTCTTTATGGGAGTAATAACAGTAATTTATTTGGATGGTTTTTGTTGTTCCCTAGAGTTGTTCACCACTGAAAAAAGACTTCTGTGCTGGGGTGGAGCAGAGCAGCATATTGCACTTTGCTCCCAGGGACACACCCCAGCAGGGAGAGGCCATTGAGGATTTTCTGTAATGTGCAATCCCTACAAGACAGACAAGCACCCAACTCCCTGTCTTGTGCAAATTCAACATGTAAATAGTGGAGCTACTTTTTTCCTGCTGGGATTTGAAGCTTGGTGTAGTTTCTTAGGCTAGCCTGCTGCAAAAATGCAAGATACCAAGGGAATGGGAAAAAGCCTATACTTGCCTGATGGTGTGTGATTATTGTAGGCTTAGCTACATTCATTGCTGATGGAGAGCTCTTACAGTAAGAGCTGGTGGGGTGAGAGGGAAGAACCCTTTCTGGGTTTGCTGTAGTAGAGAACAAATTTCGGTGTACCACATCTAGAGCTTGTGGTTGTCACTTGCAACTCAGTTCAGTTTGGTTTGAACCAGTCAGGAGAGGTTCTCAACTACTTGGTTTTGCATCAAAATTAATTCTGTAATGCTGGACTTGGTTTGTTTTTTAAAGACAAGAGTTTGTGTGACTACTGCAGAAAAGTGTCTTTACTTGCCTTGTTTGATAATGTCACTGCAGCGGTCAGGTTGTGTGACCAGGAGTGGCAAGGGTCCCTGCGTAGCCTAGGAACAGCTTGTTTCCCTGTGGGACACCAGTCTTTCAGTTTGACTGATGTTCCCATTGTAGCTCTGCTCCAAGCACTCCTCTGCAATCTGTGCTCGGAAGGATCAGTCCTGCTCCTTTGACCACTCTTTCCTGCAGTTAAGGCTCCTTAGCCGGTGTTTTCTGCCTGGAGGGAGCCATGGAGTATGGCTTGTGGAAGGAGCAGAGATAACAAGCACCCATCTGTTCTTCTTTTCCATCCCTTTGGGATGTCCGGGTGTCCCTGGTTAGAATTCTTCTCTGGATAAGATAGTGGAGGTGTCACTGTGGGGCAGGTGCCAGAAAACAATAGCAGGTCAAGTCCAAAAAACAAGATTGATCAGTGAGTACGTCCCTGCTGTCAGTAAGGGGCAGAGCTGCTCTGGAAAGGTCAAGGTTGGAGCTGTACCCCACATCCCTTTGGCCTCTTCCTCTGATAAACTTCCAGGGGAGCAATCACACTTGCTCCTCTGGAAGCCTGGAGTCAGAAGCTCCACTGAGAGGAAGGCTGCGGGAGCCACAGCCTGCACCAGAGCTTTCAAGCCTCTGTCCCTGAGTGGTGGCTCTTCCTTGGCTGAGTGGGATGTTCCAGTACTTGTTTTTCTGTATCTACTTTGTCATCCAGCTCCAGCCAGTGTCTTCAATGGGTGAGTAAAGAGACATTGCCTTATTTCTGTTTGCTATCTCTAAGGTTCATGCTGAGCCTTGGTATTCTTAAGTGGAAGACTGGAAGGTAGGAGAAATACCCCATCTCTTTGAAGGTGATGTGAAATTCCTTCCGGTTGGAAAGATCCTTCTGTTACAGAGTGTGAAGTCTCCCATATTGGGAGAATCTCTATTGCCAAGGCACTGTGGGATTCTCCTCTCTTTGGAGGACAGACTCTATGAGTAGAATTATGCTACCTTTTCACCTGCTTCCTTGACAAATCTGAACTGAATCTAGTGCCATAATGCAGTGCTGCTCCCTTCATTGCTTAGCTGTGCTGGAGCAGAGACCTCCAATTACACAGGTTTAATGGCTGCAGAATGGGGTGCTCACCAATGCTTGCTGGAGCCTGATTTGTCACCCAGTGTATCTGCTACCATGTCAGCCAGAGAACTAATGGTACCATCAAACTTATAAATGGAAAAGCTTTGCTTCATAGCTAATGCTTGTCAGCCTGAATTGCTCAGGCCACGCAAGAAGTATTGGGGAGGAAAAAAAATTGAGCCAAGAAAAATGAAAAATAGGGAGCTGGAGACAGTTATTCATCTCGTGCAAACCCCCAAGCTTGTTGTTTGGGGAGAGGAGGTGAGAGGCTGATCAGTTGCTTCTCTGTTTTTGTGGAATTTTTTTTCTTAAAAACTCAATTTAATTAAAATGAAAAAACCGTGCTGCCAAAGACTGCTTGGTGTCTGCAGGGAGGCTGGTGTGGGGCAGCACTGGCAGTCCAAAGGTGGCTGTGAGGATCTGCAGTGTTCCAAAGAGCACTGTCTGCTTTTTCTGCTTGTTTGCCTCCCCCTCACTCCTGCCAGAAGCTCTCAGGGGAATGTAAGATGTGAGGGAATGCTACCTCAACTCCCCTGACCTGCCTTCTTCCAGCTCCCTCCGAGCTGCTGCATGTTCATCTCGCTAAATTTTGTCTTTAAATTATCTCCTGGATGTTTAGGAGACAGCGTCATCTCCCTAGATGAGCATTCCCAGAGTCTGTCTACAAGGGATATTTCGTAATTACATGAAAGCTAATGAGAGTGTTGGTATTTTTAGTGCTGCCCAGCTGGGAAGCTGACAGGGTATTCCCGCTTCACCTCATTTGGCTTTTAACAACACGGAAACCTCTTCATCTTAGTCAGTGACTCACCCTAAGGCCACACCAAATCCTCTTGTGGAAACCAAGGGAATTACACTGAGGGAAGCCTGAAGGAAGCTCTGTTCAGGACCCGTCTTTTCCTTTCGGGAGAAGTCAAACCAGCTTTTGGAGGATGGGATTTACAGCACTGCTGTTGTCTGTGGCTGAGGGCAGGTAAACAGAGTCAGGTAAAAGGGAGAGCTCACAAGGGAATGAATGCCTGGTGAATCCCATCAGAGATTCCCTGCTGCATTCCCCTCTCTGCTGCTCAGGAGAACTAGGCTGGTTGTGGTGGCAGTGAATTAGCTCCTCTGCATATCTTTGAATTGTGGCACTAGAGATTCCTTCATAACCCAGATCCACATTCCCTGTGCCAGCTCTGCAGCACTCCTGACTCTGGCAGCTGCTCCTACCTTTTATGCTGGATTTGAGACCAAGCAAAATGTGTCTGTGGCTGAGGAAGGCATAAGAGATGTTATATTTGTGAGATATTTCTATGAGATAGCACATCTGTGGGACAGATATTTACAGAGGACACAGCTAAATAAGAGTGACTTGAAGTCCATTCTCTGAAGCACTCGTAGTTCCCACTTTAAAGTCAGTGAAACAAATCAAAATAATGAACCAGGATCATTTGTGTTTCTAATAGGAAGAGCACAGTATTCCTCCCTCACCCAAAGTCCATCACTCTGTTGTCAAAACAAAACAGCACAGCTTCAGAACTTCCAAATAAATGTGCTGTGGAAAGTTGAGGCTGTTGCAGTCCAAGATGCATTTTATCAGAGTGATTGGTTTTATTAGCCTAATTTTAGGAAATGGTAGTCAATTTTCCTTACTCAGGGCAGTATTAGCTTTCCTTTTGCTTAATAGGGAATTGCTTGTCAGGAATAAGTATGCTTAATCAGGTGTTAAATGTAAGGGAAAATGGAACCTCTGGACTTACAGTAACGTAGCTGCCAAATGAGGGTTAATTAGGAGGAGACTGAAAATTTAATGAACAGTTAAATTCTTCATTTACGTTTTCCCTATGGTACTCTCATGTTTTAACTATTTGCAGAAGGTTCAGAAAGGCCTCTGAAAAGGGCTGCACTCCTTGAGCACTGCATGAAGAGACACACACTTGCCAGGAAGTCCGTGTATGTTTGTGTCTTGACCCCACAAACACTTCACAAACTGCTCATCTCCTGTGCAGATCAGCAGGGTTTGCGGGCTTGCAAGGAACACAGCTGTGTAAAGGGTTGAACATTTTGCTCCCCAGAAGGTCCCAATTCAGACCTTCATGCCTCTACATTTTAAGATAACGAATAAAAAGGTTTGGCAGCTCAGCTGTGAGGGCTGACTCTGGCTGTGCATGGGTTTTAAAAGAGGCTGCATAACCTGTTTGAGATACAGTCCTGTGTTCCAAGGCAGCTGGGAGAGTTACCAGTGACTTCAGGAGGGGCTTGCAGGTGCTCAGTTAGTACCTGAACAAAGGGTTATTGTCCTGGGCTAGATCCAGTGTTCCCAGGGTGTATGTCCTGTGGCAAAATCACTACCTGGACCTTAGATTTGCTCATATCTTGTTTTTTTCCCCCGTCAGCTAAACAGCAAGTCAGAGTGTTGCATAATGTTGTGAGAGCTCTGTTAATTTACTTGTTCGTCCAAGACGAGCTGTCAGAATTTTCCACAAGGCAATGAGTTTGCTGCTATCACCTTTTCTCTGCAGGGACCTCTCTCCATCACAACGGTTCTGTTAAGTCAGGGATGGAGAAAAAAATGCTTTTATAATTATCAGTAAACACCTTGGTTTGATATCTACCAGCTGCTCTCTGTGTGTGTCGCAGCCCTGGACCCCTGCTCTGCCTACATCAGCCTGAACGAGCCCTGGCGGAACACGGACCACCAGATCAACGGCTCGCACGGGCAGCCCACGTGCGACAGCGGCATCGACGGGGAGTGGTACCGCTTCACGGGCATGGCGGGCGACGCCATGCCCACCTTCTGCATCCCCGAGAACCACTGCGGCACCCACGCCCCCATCTGGATGAACGGCAGCCACCCGCGCCAGGCCGATGGCATCGTCCAGCGCCAGGCCTGCGCCAGCTTCAGCGGGAACTGCTGCCTCTGGAACACCACCATCGAGGTCAAGGCCTGCCCGGGAGGCTACTACGTGTACCACCTCACCAAGCCCAGCGTCTGCTTCCACGCCTACTGTGGGCGTAAGTCACCTGTCTGACTGACCCCCCTTCGTCCCTGGGAGGCAGGAGAGAGGTGGTGCCTGGCTCCTGCCTTCTCCAGGTGGTGGCCTGTCCATATAGGATCAGCAAGGTGGTTTCACCTGCTTTGTTCTGCTAACAGGATTTTTCCACAGCTGACCTGGCCTCAGTGATTTAATGCTCCCTGTGGAAGCATTAAAGCCCTGTGGTTTGTCTTGACATGCTACCAAAGTCAAAATTTGCATCTCTGACTTGCAGTAATTAAACTCGATTGTTTCTCAGCAGCTTCAGCAGGTCAGCTTTCCCAGCGTGGGCCAGGTCTGTAACTGATGGACTGCACGCAGGGTGGGAAGCTGATGGGCAAATACTGTGGGTTTTTTGCATGTTCAGTGCTTTGTGCTGACACTGTTCTTGTCATGCCCTAGATTTTTATGATATCTGTGATGTGGTGGATTGCCAGGGCTCCTGCCTGGACACCAGTGACTGCACGTGTTCCCCGGGTACGACCCTGGGACCTGATGGACAGACATGCCTTGGTAAGGGTGGAAATAAGCTGTGCCAGTTACTGATGCTTTTCTTCCCTTTGTTTCATTGCTCACATCTCAATCCCTTGCCTTACAAAGCACTACAAAAAGTTAGGTATCCCGAGAGGAGTTTTCCCCTTTGCTGCCTAGAACAGGTCTATCATTCTGTGAATGGTTCCAAGATATGAAATCCTATGACTGCATCCATTCTGGTGCCCCTGGAGCTCCATGTTTACAAGGCTGGATTTGCTTTCTGCATGGTTCAGCTGCTGAAGGAAGTAGCAGAGTCTCCTTGCAGGATCATGTGGTGTCACTGTGGTACCCAGGAAATGCTGTGCAGTCTGGCATTAGAGATTTCCTCTCACACGCTCTGTTGAATAACTCTCCTCCAAAAAATGTTTTGCTGGCTGCTGTAAGGCTGCATACTAAACCCCACCATACTTCCTGCCCTTTTGGGATATTGTTCAGGGGGTGGGGCTTGATGAGACCCAGAGAACTGTAAGTCCTACCACAGCTTCAATGGTTTTAGGCAGCCTGACAAGGGGCTATTCAGTGAGCTGGCACTTGGTGGCAGAGACCAGCATGGCCAGGAGGTGAGAGCAGAGTGGGGAACATGGGCTTTGGAGTTTGTGGAGGAATCTGAGGAGAGGATAGCTGCGGTTGTGTGTGTGGTGCTGGAGGAGAGCACCTGGACTGAGAGGTCAGGAAAAAAATGGTCTGTGGGACAAATCAAGGGGCTGGGAAGGGGTGGCTGTTGGGGAGCTGTAGAGCCACACTGATGCACAGGAAGAGGTAAGGGTGTTTGGGGCAGGAGAAATCTCATCTGTCACTTGGTTTGGTGGTGAAGCTGAAAGCAGAGTTGGTCTAGGAGGCTGTGTGGCAGGTCAGTCTGTTCCATAGGAGCTACACCTGACAAAGCAGGTGGTTTCTTTCTTCACACACCTCATGTCTTTGAGCACCAGGGCAGGGCCCACAGTCGTTCCAGTGTGTGGAAGAAGCAGCCTGGCCCTGCTGCAGGGTTATACTTGCTCACAGTGATTCTGGGGAAGGCTTTTGCTTCAGCAGCTCAACTTGTCTGCAGCCAAATGGCTGACTGAGCTGTTTCAGATAATTAAAAGCATTTATTAGCTGCTTCTGTGCAAGCCTTCCAGTCACAGAAGTGCCCTTGACAAGCACTAGCACTCAATGAATGTGTGGCAGGCTCAGAGAAAAGGTTTTCCTGCAGCAGGGAGGCGCATAGGAGTCCTGAGCCTGTCTGTGTGTGCTGCAGCTGCTTTCATCTCCCCCCCAAGCAGGATTTCTGCACTGCTGCTTCTCAAGATTCCCAGGTGGCACACCTCAGCTGGAATGATCACCCTGGTTCACCTACCTGCAGCCTCTCTTGTGTGGCTCTGTGATCTTTCTAATAGCTTTCTGTTGTGCTGAGTAACTGTGCAGTCGCATCTCTGAGAGCAACTGTGCCTTCCTTACGGAAAAACCAAATAAATCCCTGTTTGTCTTTCCTAAACAGAGAATGTGCTTCCTTTCCCAGCTCCCCTGAAGAGGGGGGCTGAAGCTGTTGCAGTAATGCAGCAGAGAAGCTGTGGCTGCCCCTGGATTCCTGGAAGTGTCCAAGGCCAGGTTGAACAGGGCTTGGAGCAACGTGGGGTAGTGGTAGGGGACGGAACAAGATGAGCTTTAAGGTCCCGTCCAACCCAGACCATTCTGTGAATGCTGAGCAGCTCTGAGAACCTCCCTGTGTTTCTCCTCAGTACATTACGTGCTTTAAATCCCAGAGCAGAACAGCTCATCCTGAGTTACATTTTCATTTAGGGGTTAGATAAGGTCTTAGACTTCTTGTCATGCATCCACCAACTCAGTGCATTGCCTTTGATTTCTTCAATACCTGGATCCATGTTCTGCTAAGCTGTGGTTAAAATCAGCTCAGCACTCTCCCAATCCAGTCTCAAGATAACCAGCCTGTGTCCCAGAAGTGCTGGTTGTCACTGGTGTGGAAGAGCAGGGACAGATCTGTGTGTGCTGTAGAACTTGGAAGCCCAGTGAGGGGAATTTCTGAGCCCAGCCCTTGACCAAGACAAGCTCTAGGCCCCTCTAACTACATCTCCATGCCTTTGCCAGTAGCCCTTTCCCTCTTCACCTTCTGTTTTTAAGCAGCTTTAGTTCTGTTTTTAGAAGGGAAGGTGTGGAGCCTGTCACACATGTGAAAAGCAGAGTGTCTCTGTGAGTCTCCTGGACATGCTTCCTGCCTCCCAAAGCAGGGTACCAGCCAATTCTTTGCCTAAAATATTAGATTCACGTTGCTTGTGGAAAGAGACACCACCAGCAGCTGTAAGCTGTGGGTACTGTGCATGTGTGGGACCACTCTGAGAGAGCTCATCTCTGACCTGTACTTTTCTTTTCTTCTTGTTTTTAAACTTCTGATACCTAGTAAATTCCAGCTTCTAAGCTGTTTTAATGAAACCCCATGTGAAACTTGACTGATAACTGCAGCATCCTGGCCTGCCTAAGAGAAACCATTCATTTTGTGGCTCAGCAAGAGGAACGTTGGTCCCTTACTCTCTGTTTGATTTGCTTTTTACACGCAGAGATTAAATCAGGTTGAGGAATTAGAATATCAGAGAACAAAGTACCTTAAAAAAAAAAAAAAAGGGCAGACAGAAACAGGGGAACTTTAGCCTTTAAAAAAGAGTCAGGAGGACTTTTCAGAGCTTTACCAAGAGCTTCAAAAGCTACTGTCAGTGTTACTACTGTTAGTGGGATTATTCACTGCATTCCAGGGCTTGTTTTTTTCAGATGAAAATGAATGTGAGCAGAGCAACGGAGGCTGCAGCGAGTTCTGTGTTAACCTGAAGAATTCCTTCCGCTGCGAGTGCGGGGTCGGGCGCACGCTGGGAAGTGATGGGAAAACCTGTGAAGGTGAGGCTTCAGCTACCACAGGCTGCTGGAACTGTACAAATCGTTCCCTTGCAGCACTGGCTCTCTCTTGCCTCCTTGCACCTGGGATTAAAAGTCCCTGAAATCACCTCTGTGCTTGCCAGAGGGGCTGATACTAAAATATCCTTCTAAGCAAGCAGAGAGAAATCTCCTTGTTGTTCTCCCTGCCTCGTCCATTTCTGTTAGAATTTGCTTGTGTTTATCTCCATGGGGGAAAGGCAGCAGTGGATCTGGAAGATTGGTTGTCCATGCAGAACTTGTTGCTGGAGTTGTTGGGATTTGGCTCTGAAGATTCGTGTGGTAGAGCTTTGTGGGGGCAGATTTAGCAGTGCTGGGTTTTGGCAGCTCACGTTAGGTATGGGGTAATGTCATGGCATTAGACTGGAGCATGAGGATCACTTTAGCCTCCCAGGATAGAGACTGAGGAGAGAGGGTGCCAATCTGTGGACAGAAGTTAAATTTGGGATTAGGGCTGCATTTTGCTCTTTGGTGTCTGTGGGCTCTGCTGCTCTGTGCAGCTGCTGCAGTTCCTTTCCAGTGGTGGCACAGCCAGGTTGAAGACCCTCGATAAATTTAGACTGGTGACTTAAAGACCAAATTGTAGGTCTGATGTGTTGTCTCTAACAATGTACAAACATCTCTGAGCAGAAATAGGCAAACACAGCAAAAATTGACGTGTGCCTAATGTTTTCTGTGGTGAGCTGTGGAAGATCACTGTGCCCCCTCACAGCAAAGCTGCTGTGTGGTGTTCACAGACACTGTGGGGCCTCAGACAAGCAAAACAACTACAGATGTGCCTCACTTTTCAGCTAGCTGAAAGAGCTAAATCAGCTCTCTGAGCTCTGCCAGTACATCAGTCATCCAGGTAGTGACACTTCCCTGGGAAATGCTGCTGTGCAGAGTGCTCCTTAAGTACTTGTCAAGTTGTGTGGGGCCAAAAATGGTCTGTGGGCTTTGTCCTTGCCACATCCAGCTCTGAGCTGGTGGGGCATCACATAAATGAGCTATGGGATTTTTATTCCCAAGCGCTGCACTCTTCTGACAGGGCTGGAATAGTCTGTTTGGAAACTCGTTTGCTTCTGCCATTCCCCGAGTTGGCTTTTAGGGCCTTTGATATATCATTTAATTTCCCTTCTGTAAGAAAGATGGTGCCTTTCACAAGTTTAACACTGCTGCTGGGGATTTTTACAATCTCGTTAGTGAGTTTTATTTCTGAAGATGTGCCCTCAGCTTTGTGAGCCGTCAGAGAATGGGATGTGAGCTGTGAGCCACGTCACAGCTTGTTGCTAAAAAGAACAAATGCAAGAGATTTAGCTTGATTACATGAGGTGGTGAGGCTGAGTAGAGATTAAAGTATCTAAAAATTTACATGATGATGCTTTACCCATTACTTTGACTCATATGGGGTGTTTGGACTGTTATTTTCCATACATTGTATAGGATTGAGTGTGGGATTTCCATTCTTTTCTTTACATTTCAGTGAAAACCACACAGTCATTTATGATGGTAGGCTCAGGGAGAAATATTCTGTATTTATGATTTGCTTATCTTATGTACTGTTATTTTACTGAGAGCAGTAGTACTTATCTAGCATATTCATCCCAAAGGGTTAACAAAACCAATCAGTTAAGGTTATTTGAAAGAAAAAATCATGATCCTCTATTATTTTCTTTATAATAGGAAGCCAACAAGAACTGGAAATGGCCTTACTTTCCTTAAATTTTCAAACTCTTCACAATGTATCTGGATGACCTTTCGGGCTCTTTTCTGCAGCTGCAGTGGCTAGGAATATGTTTTACAAAAAGCTCAGATCCTCAGAGTGTCCTCATCTGAACAAAGGAGATGTAAGAGAAGACCTGACAAGTCCTCCAATTAGTTGTGCTGCCCTCTCCCCTCTGCACTTCAAAATGGGGGAAAATTAGGAAGTGAATCAACTTTACACCATGAACCTGTGCTTTCCCTGAGCCAACCTTGAAGCCTAAAACTCACAAGCTTGCAAAATTCCTGCTAAACAAACTCCTAGAAGCAGAGTTTTATTCTCAGCCCACGAAGGGGATTTGGTATGCCTACCTCCCTCACAGCTGGGAAACCCCGAGGGAATGAGCACATCATCTTCTCTCTCTCCAGTGTTTCCTGCTGGGAATAGGAGCTGGCCACCTGTGGGACTGTCCTTCCCCAAGGCAGCTCCCCTGCAAAGCTCAGGGCTTTCATTCTGCTGGTGATGAAGGGAGGGAGTGTGGTCAAAGTTTTAAGAGGATTTTCCTCCCCCTTTTGAAGTAAGAAACAACATAAAAAATTAGTTTAGGAGGGTGTCTGCAGAGTCTGTTTGCAAGGGCATGTAGTGACAGGACAAGAGGAAATGGTTTTAAACAGACAGAGATTTAGGTTTGGATTGGATATTTGGAGGAAATTGTTCCCTGGGACGGTGGGCAGGCCCTGGCACAGGGTGCCAAGAGCAGCTGTGGCTGCCCCTGGATCTCTGGCAGTGTCCAAGGCCAGGCTGGACAGGGCTTGGAGCAGCCTGGGACAGTGGGAGGTGGCATCCATGGCAGGGGGGTTGGAAGGAGATAATCTTTAAGATCCCTTCCAACCCAGGCCACTCTGTAATTCTATGATTCTTGAAGTGCTAAGCTGCTGACTGCCCATTCAGTATGTCAGCTATAGCATGGGGTTTAATTTACTGAGCTTTTCCATAGAATTCCTTGATAACCTCATGGTGAAATGATAATCACAGGAAAGTGTACAATTAAAAAAAAGTCTCCACCTCATTTTCTTGGAAACATGCTGTGGCCTTTGAGCTGTGTTGTACAGCCTGTTGGCTGGTCAGAAGTATGCTGGGACCTGCAGGATGTGCTGATTTTCCTTTCTTTCCCAGAAATTGAAGGCTGTCACAATAACAACGGAGGCTGCAGCCATACCTGCATTGAAGTGGAAGACACCTACCAGTGTGAATGTCCCAGGGGACTCGTTCTGTCAGAAGACAACCACACTTGCCAAAGTAGGTCAACAAAATCTCCCGGCAGCCTCTGTCCCCCAAAAGAATGTCTGAAGGAATTTTTCTTCTTGTTTTTGCTGTCTTCTCTTAGTCTGTCCTTTCCAGTTGGGTTAATGGAGCTTTGTTACTAATGACAGACCATGCAAAAGAGAGAACCTGAATATGTTGCTCTTCTATCCAGGCACAACAGCCACAGGCCCCAGCTTGAGTGCATCATGTTAATTGTAAGGCAGCGTTCCCTTACAATTAATACTGCTTAACATCTCCCTTTTATACTGCTTTGCTCCAGCTGTGAACACCTCTGACAGATCTATGCTGTTAGAACTGACATTTTCTATGCTCAAACTTCAAAATCTCAGCTAAAGTGGTCCAGTCCCTTCCAAGAACGGAGCTAAAGAGAGAGGCTTGTTTTTTTCCAAGTATGCCATTCCAGTAAGTATTCCTGTGCCTTGAAGCAGGGCACTAGCTTTGATATTAGGTGCTCCTGCTGCCCCTTGGAGAAGTGCCCAGGGTAGCATCTAAAAATTGACTGTTGCCTCTGCTGTGTAGAGGCAAGGGCAGCGTTATCCTTGGAGAACCTTCCATCTGAACTTTCCATGGGGAGTCCTTCCTGCTGAGTCACTTGTGCCTATGGCATGCACATGGAATAAATAGCTCCCTGTTTTTTGCAAAGATTACTTTTGCAAATACGTCCAGGCTGCCAGCAGTCTGGTGTTGCCTGGATGTCTGGTGACAGAAATCTCCTGCAGCCTGATGTGTCACAGAGTGCTCAGGCATCAGTTGGTGGAGGGACAGATCCAGGGTTCATGGTGGCCAAAAGGGCAGATATGCCTCAGAGAAGAAGTTAGAATGGTTCTACTTGATGGAATTTCTGCTTTTCAAGCCTTTTAGAAATGCAGGGCTCCCAAGGGTGAGCACTGCACACTTGGGATCCAGCAGTGCTGGTGGGGAGGCCGAGGTGGGGACTTCCAAGAGCTGTGATTACACTCACTGATTGAAGGTTTGGCTGACAGATACAGGCCAGAACAGAGCGCTGTTTTTTAGTCCTGGGCCCCTGAGACAACCCCAGCAGGGCTGGAAGTCCTGCATTTCCCAGCCAGGGTTTCTGCTGCTTGTGAGGCTGCTAATGAGAGCAGCAGCACTGCTGGGAGCCAGGCTGGGGCTCGGGATTCAGCATCTCATAAAGTGAAATTGCCTGTTCTTCTGCATTCGTGAATTTATGTCCCCATGCTGTGGTCTGCAATTCTGAGCAGATATGGAACTGTACCACACAACTTTTTATGACACCTCATCAGGTTTATATTGGTTCAATTAACAGTGTAGGGCAGGCACAGTTGCCTGAACTGGATCTGCAGCCTCTCTATCCTCCTCTGCACTTTCTCTACGTTCAGAGCAAACATTAATAATCTTCCACAGAAATCACAGTCTACAGGCTACAGGTTTTCCACAAAGATACCAGCCAGCAAAATACTTGGAATTTTGCAGGCCATCCTAGAATTTTGCAGCCCATTCTAGTACCTCACTTCTTCCTGAAGAGAGGGATAAAATGCTCTTCTTCCCTTGTCCTCTGCCCAAACTTTTTGTGCAGGTAAGCAGGGTTTATGTTCGTGGCAGTGGGTCAGGGCTCCCCAGCACCAGAGAGCCTGTTCCGCTGAGCAGTCTGTGCAGGAAGATAACCTCTGCTCCAAGCTGCAGCACTTTGAAAGGCCAAGGAAGGAGCCAGAGGCTGGAATATGTTGCCAGTAACAACAGCAGACAGAGAAATGAGCGTTGGACTCACCACAGAAGCTTCCTCCCAAGAGTCAGGTACCCAGAGGCATCGGTGCAAAGAAGAGTCTAAAGTGGAAATGAGGAGGCTTTCCCAGTGCTCACAGGTGCTCTGCGGAGTATGAGGGGGAAGAACTAAAATGTTTGACTGGCACAGACTGGGATTTTCCCAAATAGCCACAGGTTGGCTTCAGTCAAGAGGTTTCCTTCCCTGGTTTCTGTGTCCAGGTGGTGGAGGGCACACCGACAGCTCCTGCAGCTCCAGAGCACAAGGAAAGTGGAGTGTTTTCTTTCTCCCACTTTGTGCCAGTCAAAGACGTGTAGAAATAGAGAGATCCTGAACCAAGTCAGTCCTGAACTTCAGAGAATTGCAGCTGGAATCTGAATCTCTTGCCCTGAATGTCACCTTTATAAAAGCAGTACATTTTCTTGTTTGTCAAGGAGTTGCTAGAACAGCAAGCCTTTAAACCCAGATGGAGCCAATCAGTCCTCCAAAGGATGTTCCTCTCTGCATTGTGCTGTGTTCTCAAAGTCCCTTTGCTCCTGAGCTGTGCCATTTGACATGCTCACTTATTCCCACTTGCCTTCTGCTGCCAGTGGAGGGAAGGTTAAGGTAATTTTTAGTTCTTTAAGCTTCTGTCCTAACCCAGCAATGTCATTGTGGGAACATATTGCTTTGGGTACTCTGCATACATTTTAGCATCTCACTTTGAAATTACCAACTTTTAATAAAAAATCCTCCCTGAAGGTACTCAGACGCTGTTGCAAATACCTTGGCTGGGAGAGGGAAATTTTTAAAGGGGGTTGAAATGCCAGTGTGCCTTATAAATGTCCAGAATCCTAAATTATATAATTATATATATATATATAATTATATATATATATGACTGAAATTAAGGGATGGCAGGTCATAGGAATGTCAAGGACTGAGACTACAATTAATGTTGGCAAAAATCTTGGGAAGCTAGTATATTTGCAAAAAAGTTTTGTCGTGGGGTTTTAAAATTTAATAACTGTAAATCCTGCAAAGGGTTTGTTTTTCTGGCTGAAACCAGGATATATGCCACCAGTATGTTTATCCTGTCTCTAACTGAACAGATATGTATAATCCCAAGGAATACATATACAGCAACTACTTTTTTATTGAAGATTATTCTCTCTTTCTTCCTTTTTATTTTGTCCAAGTTCTGTTTTCTCCTGCTTCTTATTTAATGAAATTTTAATTTTAAAAAATTCACACGAAGGCCTGTATTAAAATTTAAAGGTTGAAAGGAGGTGGAATGAGCTAATTGGGTTTGTTTGTCAGAGCTGGGTTTATTGCTTATAAAAATATTATGGCATTTTGAACTGCTTCCATTTTAGCTCGGTATCTCTATGGCATTACTCTGCCTTGTTTCAGCGTGTTCTGGGTTGGATGTAAAATCTGATTAAGGGTCTTTAGAAATGGCTTTGCCTGGGGTGTTGTGAATTTGATACCCATATCTGGCAAAGGCTCTTCCCAGGACACAGCAGTGCAAGAGATATCAATCCAATCTGTGCTGAGTATTAAGCAAAGCTGGAAAGCACAGCTAAGTTTCTGCTGCACGTGCAGTGATTGTCTTCATTGTTTTCTGAGACATTGCTGTGGCTGGAGAATTTGGGGCAGTGGCAGCTCTGGTTTGTGTTGTGTAGGTGAGGAATGTAAGGATAGGTGGTTAGGTTACTGTGGTAAGATCATAAGCATAAATGCTGTGTATGACGCCCCTTTTTTTCCCAGTTATAACTGGTATAGCCCTTCCCCAGCTCACTGGTAGGTTTGTAGTGCAGACTCTTACTCTGGGCACTTCTCTTGCAGTTCCAGTGCTGTGCAAGTCCAGCTCTATTGAGGTGAGCATCCCAAAGGACCTAGTTGGAGGCCTGGACCTTTCCCTCATCAACAGCTCGTGCAAAGGCGTGTCCAATGGCACTCATGTCAACATCCATTTCTCCTTGAAGTCCTGTGGTACTGTTGTAGATGTATGTATACTGTCCAGTCTCTGGGATTTGGGGATTTGGCTGTGGCTTACTTGGGGAATAAAGTTGATTTGGCTGTACCCTCAGAGCCGTGTCCTGTGTTGCCGTGCAGCTGCCCTCAGAGTAGACCTGGGCTGGCATTCCAAAGTCAGGGAGCTTGTTCCATCCCCCCTCCAGTGGAGTGTGTCTGACAGCATGGGTGCTGCTTTCTGCTCACCTCCTGCTTCACAGGGGTAGAAGGTAGAAGTGCCCTCACTCTTCACCCTCCTGCTGAGACAGATTCTGGTCTCCTGATAATGTTTCAAAGGTTAAACTGGCAACTGCTCGGGACCCAGAGAGCTCACCTTAGCAGAGGGGTAGCAGAAGTGCAGTGCACTGCAGCTGGCAGCAAACCGAGGTCCTTAGTTGGTCTGTGAGAATGAGCATCATTCTGGTTGGGGGCTGTAAATTCACCAGCTGGGCCTTCAGTGGCTACTCTGAGTGTCAGCCCAGAGATCTCCCCTTTCTTTGCTGCAGGTAATAAATGATAAAATCATTGCCACCAACCTGGTGACTGGCCTGCCCAAGCAGACCCCGGGGAGCAATGGGGACATCATTGTCCGCACCAGCAAGCTGCTGATCCCGGTGACCTGCGAGTTCCCGCGCCGCTACACCATCTCCGAGGGCTACGTGCCCAACCTCAAGAACTCTCCCCTGGAAATCATGAGCCGCAGCCAGGGCATCTTTCCCTTCACTCTGGAGATTTTCAAAGACAAAGACTTCGATGAGCCCTACAGGGGTGCTCTTCCCACCCTTAAGCTTCGGGACTCTCTGTACTTTGGGATTGAGCCCTTGGTGCATGTCAGTGGACTGGAGACGCTGGTGGAGAGCTGCTTTGCCACTCCCACCTCAAAAATTGACGAGATCCTGAAGTACTACCTGATTCAAGATGGGTGAGTTCACTGTTCCCTCTCTGGCTGGCAATTTAATGGGAATTGGCAGTGGGGCTCAGTTGTCTGTGTGATGCAGGAAACACTATCCCTTCTCCCCAGCAGCCTGTCTGCCATGCTTGTAGCAATCACCAGCAGCCATCAAGCTGAAACCACCTGTCCCATCAAAAGTAATTGGGAGAAACAGTGGGAGGCAGTGAAAGAGGCTCCTCTGAGTGCAGCCTTTACAGGACGTATTCCCTGTCACTGGCCTTGTGGATAATTGAGTTGGCTCCTGTAGAAAAGATTCTCTTTCCTGATGTCCTCTCTCTGCCAGCCCATGTGCAGAGCCCCCGTGGCCGTGTGCTGCTGCCAGGTAGCTGCCGCAGCAACCGGAGCAACTTTCTGAATTTTCTCATAATGGCTTTCTTGCAGCACGAGCCACAAGAGTCCATTGCTAGTCCAGGTAGGAGCTCCAGGAGAATCCCTTGCGTTGCTCTCCCTGATGCCTGTCAGTGTAATAAACCTAGGGTCTTTCAGTTTGGCTGTAATTTTTTGAGATGTTTGGGGTTAGTGATCTTTCCAGGATATGCTAAAAATAATTTTGTGCAGATCTGTGGGTTTACTGTAGTGATTTTTGCATCAGAGCTTTGGGAAGCCTCTCTGTGGGCTCAGCTGTGGCTCCTAAGATGATCCCTCTTTTCAGACACTTTTTTGGGTGCTAAAATGACTGTGCCATGCTACAGCATTGCTGTGGAGTTTTGCATGCAGCAGCTTAACCAGATGGCTCTGAGGAAGTGTCACAGTTGTGAGGTCAGTCTGCTGTCCTCTAGGGAGGGAAATCCAGCCAAAGGAATATCTAAGACATACCCAAGAGCTGTAGCCTGGTAGTCAAGGGACTGTGCTTGTCCAAGTCCTGTATGTTGCCTGCCAGACCATTTAATGATGACAACAATTATGTCCTCAGCTGCCAGACTAAATCATCCACTGTTACAGCTGCTGATGGCAAGTCCTGTGTGGTTGTCTTGTAGCAAAAGGGGTCCTGGCATGTAAAGTACCCAAAAATACTGGTTTCATTTCCTTCTGATGAAGGATTCAGCATTAGCCTGCTCTCCCTCCATCCTAGGCTGAAGTCTTCTGTGCCCAGCATTTCTGGGCTTTATGAGCAGATCTGTAATGGAAAAATTGGTTTTATCAATTCCCTGGCTTGGCTGTTCCCGTGGACCCTTGACAGAGTCAAGGTTCCAAACATTCATTTGTTTCTCCCCATGAGTGAAAATGATGGCATTCAAAACAGCAGCCAAAACCTGAGCTGGATAGAGAAGGGAGAAGGCAGGAAATGTCATCTCTTGAATTCACCCCAGAACTCCTTGGAGGATTTATGGCACCAGCAGTTTCTTGGTACCTGCAGAGGGCATTAAAACTTCACTGAAGGCACAAAAGTGGGCTGGAGCCTCATCCAGCTGCTCCACTCTGCAGCTGTCACTGCAGACCCCAGTGTCCCCAGTGATTCAAAATTAAACTAGCTGAATACACTGCTAAGTTGTCCCTGCTCCAAACACTTCTGTTATAACCCAGTTTCCTTCTAGCAATCCAGCCCCAAAAGCCCATAGCAATAAAGATGGGATTTTTATGTTGGTTTCTGTAGGATCAGACCTGAAATAGTTAACTGCATCTTCCAAAGGGAAACTCTGTTTAAATTGGACAGGTTAAATTGGACTGAAGAATGGGAAAATTCTGTTTACTGCTTTCTTCTCTGTTAATTCCCTGCCTTCTGAAAACAAAATGAAACAAAGGCATTGACCGATGGCACAGCTGATAAATGCTGAAGCTCTCTGGGGCATCTGGAGCAAGGTCATGTCACTGATGAGGTCAGGAGCTGTGATTTGGCAGAGCACGAGGTGGTTAAGGTAGTTCCATTGCAAAGCTCATCTTGTTATGCCTCAGGCTGCCCCATTTGTTAGGCTGAGGTGGGTATTTTGTTGTCCAAGCCTTCCTTTTAACCTTGCAACCCTGAGTAAGAGGGTCAGAGCACAGCTCCCCATGGCACTGCCACTCTGCTCCCCAAACCTAAGCACATTATGCACAGGGATAGGGTTATTTTCCCCATATCCTGACCAGGCTCACCCCTTTTCCTTCCACAGCTGTCTCTTCTCACCTCTCCAAAGTGGGAAGCAGGGTCTCTGAAGGTTTCCTAGGCGAGTGGGATATGGTCTGGCCCCACAAATGCAAAAGGGCTCATCCCTGTGACTCAAAAGGTTTCTGAGCTGGTTTTGTCTATGTATCCCTGATTCCTTCATGTTGTTCTTCCACTTTCCCTCTCCCTAGCCTCAAATCACTACGTTTCCTTCCACTAGTGTGGAGAACCTTTGGAAAACCTGGGATTCGGGAGTCAGTTTGAGCCAGTGTCCAATAATCATCACAGTTTATATGCTCACAAATGAGAACACGCCTATGAGTTGACTTCATGGCTGTAGAGCTTGGCCAGTCACCTATGAAAAGTCTTTAACTGTCATTCCTTATGATCAGATGCCTTCTGTAAAAAGGAATTTTAGCAATGTAGAGATTCCCAAATGTTCCAGTGAAAGCAGAACTGCTCTTTTACAGCTGAACATGTCAAACATCGGCATTGCTGACAATGCCATGCACATGTCTCGTGGAAAGAGGGGAGCTGGAGGTTGCTGTAAGAGCAGGACTTTGAGCTACACCAGTACCTCTTGTCTCTTCCACCACTGCTTTGTTTTTTGGTTTTTTTAAAATATCTTTCAGCGTCCACATTTTTGGAATTAACTTGCTAGGAAGGATGAGCTGCATTGCAATGCAATTTCACAGCAGCATCAGGGCCTCTTAAGATGCACAAGGTTTTGCAATAACCAGCAGTAATTATCAAGCCACCGTAACTTTTTGTCTGTCAAACTCTGAATGGGCTGTAATAGTTTATAGGTACACTGCACCTGGAATGTAACTTGTTGTAAAAGCAGCTTATTTTCTTGCAGTTCTATGACCTCTCATAAAATCGTGTATTGCTAGTGATGGAAAAACTGAAATAATAAATTTTTGGTGTAGTGAATTTGAGCTCTTTGACCAAGTCCAGCAGGAAGAAAAATGTAAATGATATAAAGCAAAGTAAATCTGGATTTTTGTTGTTTTCGTTATCTGTCATATTTTAGTAATGTGGGTGCAGGCTGCTTCATTTTAAGCATAATTTATGTGCATATGTATGTGTGTACAGTGAGTGCATGCCACATTCTGTGGTGTATAGCACTGCAGACTGTTGCACAGGAAGGTGAAACGAGGACAAACTTGCCTGCAGCTCGCTGGCAGTCCCTCTCTGAGGGGACTGGGCCACGTCCTGCCAGCCCTCTGCTGCTGAGCTGTTCCCTGTCTGGAGATGCTATTAGCACTGCTGCTGTTTTTCCCCATCGTTCCCGAATTTTCTCCTGTGGCCAAAGAGGAAGTAGCAGAGATGGTGGCTGAGCCTGAGAGAGCCAATCCCTCCTTTTCTTTCTCTGGTTAAGTAGGCTGGAATGTCTTTTCTCTTTCCATTTCTGGAAAATCCATTAAAGCCTATCCCTCTGCTCCCCTCAGCTGCGTTTCTGATGAGTCCGTGAAGCAGTACACGTCAAAGGACCATCTTGCCAAGCATTTCCAGGTTCCTGTGTTCAAGTTTGTGGGCAAAGACAACAAGGTAAGCTCAAAACTCAGCTCTTAGGTATTTCATCAGTCCTGATACGGCTGAGAAGCCTCGGCACTAAGTTGGAAAAGGGTATGGAATGGTTGGCCCAAGACAGGTGCTGCTGTGCCTGTTCCAGCAGTTGCATCTTACAGGAGCCTGACACAGGTACTTGAGGAGAGATTGATGAAAACAACTAAAATTAAAACATGAAGGACAGTTTTGGAACATCAGTGCCACAGCAGGCTAAAATCATTGTTGCTTCCAGGGTGGTCCACCCTTGTATGCTGGGTGAGAGAAGTGTTCTCAGTCACCAGGCACATTTCACAGTGCCCTATCTTTAAAACAGCACAGTTTTTAGTTTGGGATCTCTATAACCTTGTGTCTCCTCGAGCTCTTGTGAGTACAGATGCCAGGATTCCAGACAGAAGGCCACCACAGTGCTTAATTCAATGTGAGACCAGGCTGTCTCTCTGGGGCAGAAGCTCTGTAGTGGCAGGACAGTGGAAGGATAATTCCATTTTTCCAAATGCAAATAGCTTTCCTTTTCTATGGTGGAGGAAATTGGATCTTCCAGCCATTGTTATGCTCAGCCAACACTGCCTGCTCTGAAAGGTATAAAGCTGCTGCTCCAGCTACCGGAGAGCCCCAGTAGGGTTAAAACAGATGAGATCTTCTAAAATTCAGAAGTTTTCCTTGGCTATCTGATTGCCCCTGCTGCCTCCAATCTGCATCCTCCCATCCTGCCAAAGGATTCTGCTTCAAACCTCTCCATTGACCAAGTCTCTGTTACTGCTGCTTGCAGGGATCTTGCTTGCTCTCCTTGTCATTGACAGGGCAGGGAGCAGCAATCCTGTCACTGCCTTTGCTGTGCAGGAAAAAAGGCAGCTGTCTCCTTGCTCTTTGCATTCTCCTTCCCTCAACTTAGCCCCTCATCACCCTGCGTTTCCCTCCTTTTCCCCCTCGGTTCCCTGGCTTTGTTTTCCCAGCTCACTTGAAATTGCGCGTCTCCATCAGTCCTTGCGAGGCTTCGCGCATTCTTGACGTGCAGCTCCTGCCAGTCCATGCAAGCTCTTCCAAGCTGATTCCTGGCATTTTCATCCCTTCCTCTGGAGGATCATTTCACGCCTTCCTATTCCCTGTCTCTCCACCCTTGGCTCTGAGATCTCAGCCAGGCACTCTGGAGAGGGCACGCAAGGAAGCACCCGGAGCAGCCAGTTTGGCTGTGGATGGCGATGGTGGGCACAGGCCCTGTGCCCTGGGAATGGTGTGGCTCGTGCTCTGGCAGCAGTGGCAGTGGTTGCCAGGGCTGTGCACTGACCCTGCCGCTGTGTCCCCACCGCAGGAGGTGTTCCTGCACTGCCGCATCCTCGTGTGCGGGGCGCTGGACGAGACCTCGCGCTGCGCCCAGGGCTGCCGGCGACGCGTGCGCAGGTCGGCGGAGCAGGAGGAGCAGGAGAAGGAATCTGTTCCCGTGGCAAACCACATCCTGACAGGAGGCCCCATCAGAATCGACTTTGACGACTGACACCCGCCCTCTGGAACAGCATCCCTGGCCTTCTTTATCAATGCCTCTGTTGTGGTGGTTTGAGAAACGGGAGGTATTGTTGAAGCCCCGCTTGAACCTCAGGACTCATTTCCTTAGCTCTGTGGTGATTATTCCTGAAGTATTTTGGGCCCACGAGGCAGCCCTTGGAGCGTGACCTGCACTGCAGAACAGTTTGGTTTTATCTGCATTTCTCCCCAGCACCCCTTCAGCTGAAGGGACCCCGTTTCCTTGCAGGCTGGAAATGTTGCCCAATTTTGTCTTTCCCTACGTCCACCTACAGGCCCCAGGACTGTTTGTCCTTGACTAAACAAATGTTGTCCAAGCCCTTCTTGCATCAGACAGTACAAATAGTATCGTAGCTGAGTGTGTTTGCTGTGCAGCTCTGTGAGTGATGCCGAAGCCTTTGGGTGACTGTTAATAAAAACATGTATAAAATATATTTCATCATGTGTAAGTTCTTTGGAGCAATGCAGTTATCATTACAGGCAACTAAAGTTCACATCTATCACAGGCACATTTAAATGTGGTTTTAAATAGCAAAAGGTATTTAATGAGATTTGATTTTTTTTTAGTGGCTTTTGATAATTGCATGCAGTTTAATAGTGTTTCCTCTTGTATTTAGTGTATCATTATTCTTCTTCCTCTTCTCCCACCACCAAATATGTCTTTCCTAAGTGCTATAGCACCTTGATTGTAAGAGAAACACCATTAAACATCTATAAACACCCCCCTCCCACGTGTGCTGCTACCAAGTGTTTGTTTGGGAGTTGTGATGCATTGCCCTGGTTAGAGAGGCCATGGTTCCAGCAAAGGATTAGAGGAATGCACATTAATTATTTATAGCAATCATTTGTCGTGTGGGCAGTTCTCGGGACAGGGCTGTCCCCAGTGATCCTGGTGGCAGGAGACACAGCAGCATTGTCTGAGCAGCCGTGGCAGGAGACACAGTTACTGGTGATCGTGGTGGCATCGTGGTTGTCAGGAATCTTTTCGGGCTGTCATGCTCCTTCCAAAGGAAATGTTAATGGATATAATCAGCTCAGGCTGCTCTGGGCTTCATTGAGCTGTGTGGTAAAGGATTAGGGATGTGGGGTGAGAGGAAGGAAGCACAGCCAGCAGTGAAGGACAACGTAGGAGAGGCAGGGCTGGAGGATGAGAGGGGAAGGGTCCGTCTCTGCCAGTGGCAGTGGCACTGCAGTGCGTTCCCAAGGTTTTCTGCAAGAAGCTTCTCAGTGTGCAGCTCTGTCCTGCATGTTTGGAGATCTGCTGGAAGCCCTCCAGCCTTCATCACCTGTGTTCTGCTTTGCTTGGAGCAGCCAAATTGCTGCAAAAGCTAAAATTTGCTGCTGCTCTCAAATGGAAGGGGAATCCATTTGAAGGCACCATTTAGAAGGGAGTCACAAATCACCTCAAACATTTCAGCCTATTTCACAGATTTATTTGTTCTGGCAAGTGAGATTCCAGCGAGGAATGAACATTTAATGGCTGAGAGTTTAATATTTTTTCTAAATAGCTTCATAGCTGCTTTTCCAATCTGGGAATATGTGTTAGAGTAAACAAAAATGTTTCTATGATGATAAGTGGGTATAAATGGAAAGACACTTTTCATGTGTTATCTAACCATATGTGAAAGGAAAAGAAAGGAAAAAGGCTTCTCCTAGGGTTGCTGTTCTGCTGATTCATGTCTGCACTAGGACCACAGGGGCAGTTTCCCACTGTCACTTCTTTGTTTAGGCAGCCTCTGCTAAATATATTTGTTTTGATAAAACAAGAGCTGGGAAATGAAATTAATTATCTGGTGCTTTCTGGAGAATCAACTGGTCTTGTTTGTCCATATGGAAGGAGGGATGCAGGGGGAGTGATGCAGGGCGAAGTTCCTTTCCTGGCTTATTTCAGTTATTGTGCACATTATTTGCTTCTTTCTGACAAATTCATGTGCAGCAGCTTTTCCACTCTGCAGCTGAAAACAGTCCTGCCAATGCACTGTCAAGAGGAAGCCATGGGATGAGCAAAGTGGTGTCTTTGTGTCCAGAGCAGGGTGGAATTGAAGATGACCCAAGGTTTGTGCAACAGCCTGGAGAATCCTGTGATCAGCTGCTTCCGTGGCTGTACATCACTGGATAGCAGGAGTGGCACGGAGGGGAAGCAGTTTAGCAGTTTAGATGCAGTTTTACTGGAGCTCCTGCACTGGTTTGCTCCCACTCAGGACTGTCTGGTGGTTTGCTGGAGTCACTGCCACCACTTGAAGGTTCAAATATTTCCTTGTAGAGCTGCTGGTGGGGTTTTTCAGATTACCACAGTGAAAAATGAACTTCTTCAGTATCTTGCCTGCTTGCAGCAGTCTGTAGGGTTTGGGGATGAATGGTGGTCTGGAAGCATGGAGAAATGAGATGTCTCCAGTGCATCAGTGACAGAGATTTTGTTCAGAGCCCTTTGATTTCTCCAGTGTATGTCATCACCTGCCAGCAGTTGCTTGGCTTTAATCTGATATCACTTGAACTGAAATAATTTAAGACATTTGCCATCCAGTCAGCTATCGAGTATAGACAATATAGCTATTTTAATTTATTTTTTGTCATTTAATTGTAAGAGTACGTTCACATTTAAACTGGCCATGGGCACCATTTCACCAACAAAATACAAAGTTTGGGAAGTGTCTGGAATGAGGAATATTTCTTTCCCATCCCTAACCAAAAGTATGTGTTTCTTAGATAATCAAGGTTGTCTGTCCAGCCTCATGCTCCGAGAGAGCGGTGAGCCTTGGCAATGCAGCGTTCCCTCTCCAGTGGCATTAGCCTAGCTAGGAAAGGTTATTACATCTGGTCAGTGTTGAAGTCCTCTGTGATGGAAAGCATCACAGTACACCCCACAGTCACTTCCATTTTCCTGCTCTGGGTACCGGTGGGCTCCTGTTGTTCCAGCCTGTTTGGGGCCAGCTGGACGTCTCATTGCTGTTTGCTGTACGGCAAAGATGATGGGCAGGAGCAGGAACGCATGGCTTAAATAATTTATCATTTTGTCGCATTTTAAACCCATTTAAACTGGAAGAAAAGCAACCAAGACAGACTCTTTCCACTCTTACTAAATCACCCTTTTGCAGCCTTAACTTCTCTGTGGCAGATGGAAGAACATATCCATAAATACGTTTGCAGGAGCCGCTGAAATATTTACGTGGCACGGCAGGCGCACACCCAGTAGCAGCTTCCTTCCAACAAGAAACCCAGCTGAAAGCTGTCTGCCAGTGTTCTGTGGAGATGAAATGCCATGCACCACTTTAAATTCTGGATTTGCATGCAACGAAAGCTCCCCAAAACAGATTGGGAGTATTAACCACGTTTTAGAAGGAATGGTGTTTGAGGCTGCTGATAGCAGCCCCACAGAGGTAGCACATAAGTCCTGTCACCTGACAGATAAGCATACAAAATTTGGAATATCTCATCCAAGGCCACTGTGAGCTTCTTATTTCCCTCATGCAAGAGAACGGAGGTGGATACCCAGCCATTTTGTGTAAAAAGGGATCCTAAGGGCAAAGCTTTGTTAAATGGTATAGGAGAAAAGTAATTAAATAGAGGTGGATGACACTGGCAAAGAAAAGTGGCTCCCTCTCCTGAGGCTGGGGGAGAGGGCTGTGATTTCACATCTGATAAATGGTGGCCTTTGGTCCCAAATATCAATTATGTACCACAAACACCTGAAGCCCTTCTCCTTAACTCACATTTAACAAATCTCCAGATGTCTTAAATCAGTTTAGGACCCACCAAGTATTTAAATATGCAGGGCTGTCAGGCTGTGTAATGACAGGATGGAAAATGCCAGGGATGGGTGTGAGCAATGTCCTGAAAGCAAATTACCCCTCTTCAGTCTGTCACCAGTGGTGCAAAAATGTAAATAGCATATCCATGGACTGGGAGTTTCACAGGGCTTGCGGAAACTTAATGTCTTCACTGCAAATTAGAGAGTTTTACAAGGTCGGGGGAGGTAATAGTGTGTATTCAAGGTGAGCCCCGTGTTTATAACCAGCACTGCATCCTGCTTGCCACTCCTGATCGGTCCATGGAGAGAACTGGCATCAGGTCCTGCCGGCTGGCGGACTTGGACAGGGGCGGTGGGGCTGTTGAGCTGCATCTGTGGTGGACAGCAGGCACGGCTGCTCTGTGTTCACAGGCTGTCTCTGCTCTGCCCAGAGCTTGGCCCAGGTCCCCCATCCCGTGCTGGGCCCGAGGGCTGATAGGAGTCACTGTGCTGGGGAGGGGACGCTGGCAGCGGCTCCCGGAGACTGGCGGCTGCTCTTCCTCACAGTTCATCCCGCTCCTCCTCGCTGCAAATGCAGGCGCTCCTCTGGCTGTTCATGAAGGGCCGGCAGCCCAGGGTCCAGACGGCGTTGAACACCGTGTCTGCCATGGATTCACAGGCTGTGGAGAAGGAGAGGATGGGCAGGTAAGGACAGGCACTCTGGGGTGGCTGAGGGCTGGGTGGGAGCACCCCAGCCCAAGCCCTGCACTGAGCTCCATGGTGTTTGCAATTGGAAGCGTGGGTTGTCATCTTTTCTCTCTGGGAACTGCATTTTTATAAATCCTGAGATTCCCTTCTCTTTTCTCCCCAGGGTGGCAACTCATTTCTTTTTCCCCTAAACCCTTCCTTTTTTGCCTCTTTCAGGCCTTACTGGTTGATGGATCATCTGGGGCTCTGCAAACAGCCCTGTTTACCAAACAGATTTCCCAGGAGGCCTCTACATTACTCCTTCTCCTCTCAGTTTTGCTTATGGCCACTATTAACCAACCTTTCTGTGCTCTTTTGGGAATTATGATGCCAGCTGCCAGCCAGCATGAAAAAATCCTACAACAGCTGACTACTAGCTCCTCCTCATCCCAAAACACAACCCTGAAATTGGTTGTCAGTAAATAAATAGGTTAATATTAGGTCTTTAGAGTTTATTTACTGGCACCAACACTGCTGTATGCATAATGAAGTTGGGAAAGCCTTGCCTTTTGGGACTGTTTTCTCCTAGCTCAGCCTCTCCAAGCACCTCAGAGCTTCTGTTCCCTTAAGAAGCTGCTCAGTTGGCAGGCATTGGAGAGGCTGTGGTGAGTCAGTGGGAAAACCACTGGCAGATAAGATGGCAGATAAGAGCCAGGATGGCTGTGGAGGAGGACTGTGACAGGAGCTGCTCAGAGCAGCCCTGGGGACAGGGATCTGTTGAGCACAAGTCGAGGGGAGGATGGCTCAGAGGTTCACTGTGCCTCCTGCAGCAGCCAGGACAGAGATGCTGGAGGAATCTACTCCTACCTGGCAGAGGCGGCTTGGCTTAGCCCAGGAGTGAGGGCTCTGCTCCACCTCAACTCCCTAGGATCTAGGTGTGCTTTGCTGCTGCAGGCAGGAAGCAAAAAGGAACCATAAGAAAAAGTGGCAGGGGAAAATCTGAAGAGCTAGGAAGAAGTTGGCTGCATGAGGACCTGTGGATAAGGGTGACCATGAAAGACTGGCTGTGCTTAGCTTGTAGCACTTATATATCAGTCCACATCTTTGTTTCCTCTTGCTGGCCTGGGCACTCTTTCCATGTATTTATCTGTGACTAGACAGGAAGGCATCTGCACTAGTACTGGTGTTGTGAGACTTCCCACATGTCCTAATCAGGCTGCACCTTTGGAAAACAAATGCATGTTTAAGGATACCTTAGAGCAGGGCATCAGCAGGGGTTACCAAAAAACCTCTTCTCAGACTTGCAGGCTGAGGCTTTGAAAATTAGGCAAAACCAGAGTGGCACTTGAGCTGCTGGCACATCACTAGAGCTTCGTTAGCCCTACTGAGCCATCCAGAGCTGCCTGCAGTGGCTCAGCCACCACCCAGCCTGGTGTGTCCCTGGTGCCATGGTCATCTCTTATCTGTGACCAGATCCCTGAGAGCCCTGTCCCTGGCTCTCCCAGTTTTGTTGGCCCTTGGCCACGTACAGATTTCAGTGTGTGGCTCACTGGCCCTGGAAAGCTTTTTGGTATCCCATGAAGGTGTCTCAGCTGTCTGGGAGTGCATCCAAGTTTTGAAGGAATTGCTTCCAGGGTTGTTTGTATTTTTTCACACATTGTAATGTTTTCTAAATGCAAATAACCATAAGTCTCCAGCCTTGGGACAGAAGTGTGTGGCAGAGAGGGCAGATCTCTGTGTTCTCACCCACCTATGACCCACCTGTGACAAGTGCAGGACAGATGTGCTGGTCCCCACTGCAGAGTTCTGCTTCTTTTTGCCCACACCCTCCCTGCCGTGCCTCCCTGCACAGGGAGTGTGAGGTGGGAAGCCTACCTTGCACCTTGGAGACGAAGCCCAGGCTGCGCTTGAGGTCGGAGCAGATGGAGTGGAGGCACCAGCGGAACTTGGCGTCGCAGCGGTATTTGTTGGCTCCACAGGTGTCATAACAAACGTCCAGCTGGTTACAGCACTTGGTCATGGCAGGGATGCCCAAGTCTAGCTGGGGAAAGAGAAAAGAAGTGTCCCTTGGCTGTGTCCTGGCCTCAGGCTCACGCAGCTGTGGCAGGGTGAGGTGCTGCAGAGCCCAGCCAGCTCCTTTCCAGAAGCTGTTCCTGATAGCTGGGGCAGCAGGAGGGCACATGTGCTGCTTCTTCACCATCTAAAGAAGGATGAGGGAGCAGCGCAGCGGTGTCAGGGTGCAGGTTCAGCACAGGGTACATCACATTCTCTTCTCCTCTCTGTGCCCCAGGGAATCAGCGTTTGGTAGAGAGGTGAGAAACAGCCCTCCATGACCATGTTCTAGTTTTCATTTGTCAGGCCTCATCAGAGAGCTCCATGTCCTTGCCAACAGTGCTAAAGGCCCCTTTTCTCTTTCCTCTTTTTTCCCCACAACCTGACAAGGTCCTGCTTTTTGGCCTAATAAATATGCCATAAGTATTTTTAATGCCTATTTCTCAGAGACGCACTTGAGGCCAAGGACAAGCACGGTGTGGTATGGGGAGTTCTGCTCCTTTGGAGTAAACAGTAAGCTTAGCTAATAACCCTGGGTGTGATGGGGCAGAAGGCCTGTCTCCTGAAGAGACTGGACTTGTTAGCTTGTTATAAATTATTCCTCTTTTCGCCCTTCCTCATGTAAAATTTAGGAGATGAATTGTTCCTTCCTTACACTCATGATTGCCTGGGTACAGAGGAGGCACCACAGAAATGCCCATAAGGTTTGCAATGAAATAGAGTTTCAGGAATTAAACCTAACAAGAAAAATGGGCTGCAAAGAGAGGGGTTGTCAGAGCAGGAATCTGCCTAATTGCTGCAGACTCCATGGGCAGCAATAATGCATGAGCTAAGTAGGAATCCCTGCTCTGAGAGCCTCCTGGGAGTGCTTTTCTTGGTGGTGATTCCAATATGATTTCATTAATTGCCTTTAAGATAACAAGTGGGTGCAGAATTAAAGCTGGTGGGTTTAGTTCGGCGCTTGGCAGAGGCAAGAAGTGTGGGGAGAGGTGAAGGGGCAGGTGTGGAGGTGAAGGGGCAGGTGTTGCTGTGAGCACATAGGTTATTGTCACTGAGCTGTCCAGCACAGCTCAGCCTTCTGCTTCCCCAGAATGATCCGCTGGCGATGTGAGGAGAGAGCCGCATCCTTTGGGAATGCTGGCTGGGACAGTACATACACTTTCAGGTACCTTGAGCCCCAGGAAATGGGAGCTACAGCCGTTGGGTTCTTGGGGCTTGTAGTGAGGCCGTGGCATTGGAGCCTTCCCTGGGAAAGAAAGGACAGGACAAGTGTTAGGAAAGCTGATCTTCCCAAGACTAGGTCCAAACAGCAAGGAGTGACAGGCAGCTCCCCCTTGGTCTGCAGCCCCAGACACTACTGGGTACAGTACATCAAGGGGTTTTCTTTACATCCTCAGTTCATTCTTGGACTGTTGGTGTGCTAGGCCTTGCATGTCTGATCTTGCTCTGAGTAGGTCTTCTTGGTCCATTTTCTGCCCGTGGTGATGCACTGCCATGTTTTGCAAATCATTTCTATGCCTTTGATCTCTGCACCTTCCTCAGTCTGCTTCTTAATATGCATAAAGGAGCAAGAACTCCCTCTGTGAATAATTATTTACCCAGTGTAGGCAGAGTCCAGCTAACAGCCAGCTCTTACAGTACCCTCAGCAGCATTTTAATCTGATTTTTGTAGGGGAGCCTGGGCAGTGCCTGACCACCCTCTGGGGGAAGAACCTTTTCCTGGTATCCAACCTAAGCCCACCCTGACACAGCTCCAGCCATTCCCTGGGTCCTGTCCCTGCTCTGCGAAAACACAAACTGTGAATGCTCCAACAAAAACATGTGTGAGCTGAGCCTTCGGAAGCCCATCACATCAAGGGTTAGGTTTCTGCTTCCCTGAGCACTGCTGGAGAATTTATATAGACATAAAATGGATCTAATTCAGCCCTTCAGGCAGGGTTGGGTTCTTTTAAACTTCATTTCCCTTTTTTGCTTCTTGTCAGCACCAGGAATTATTTAAGGTGCTTTCCCCATTTTTCTGTTGAGGTACCTAAAATGCCAGTGGTTAATACAACCATAAATCTGCTGTGCCCTCGGGAAGGCCCTACAGCCAAATGCCCCAGAAGGACTTAGGTAGGAGTGTTCCCAGCACCTCTCAATTAAACTTTGCCAGAGCTGTTTCGCTTAAGTAACAGATTTGCTACAAATAAATAACAAACTGAAATCCTGACTGGCTGTGAGATGCCAGCAGGCAATTTTCCCTTTCCAAAAGAGCCTCGTTGGTTTTTTGGAAGGGAGTGGGAACTGGGACTCAGAATTCAAATGTTCCTGAACTGATGCAGGAGGCAGAGGAAAGTTCAAAATCCACTGTGGGTTTTGCAGGATGGAGTTAAATTTGAGTGAATTGCTTGTGATATTGATGGTAAATTTTGTTCCTGCAGCACGCTGACAGTTAATGGGATAAGATGGGAAGTCTGAGTAGGAGTGAGACTTCTTGGGGATGTGGAGATCATAGAACCATAGAATGGCTTGGGCTGGAAGGGACGTTTAAGATCATCCCGTTGCAACCTCCATTATCTAGTTCTAAGCCAAAGATAGCTGTGTTTCCAGATCTTCAATCAAGCCAAAGTCACAGCTATTATAATGTTTTAGAGAGTTGTCCTGGGGAAAAAACCCCTCACATGAGAATTGTGCTGATCCACAAAACATCACACTGCCTTCAGGATAAGCCCTTGTAGGAAACCTGTCCCCTCCTCCGTGCAAAAAAAAGAGAGCTTTAAAATTTGTAAAGTGCCCCTTGGTACTCTTTCCCAGCTAGGTCAAGTCCAAGACACCACAACTAACCTCTCTCCCACATCTTGTTTTCTAGTTAGCAGGGAAACAAAACCAAAACAGGAATACCAGGTGTTCCTGCCTCTCTATGAGCACCACTCAGTGCTCCTGTTATCATTTATTGCTTGCCCATCCTGGCCATCCGGGCAAGAAGATAAGATTTCAGGGCACTGCCTTGTTGGCACAGCCCTAGAACTGAAGTTGAGTTTCCCTGATGCGTTTGAATGCCTCCAGGCTGTTGTAGCTGTTCCAGGAGGCTGGAAAGCAGCCAGCTGGCTGGAACAGCTGCCAGCCATGCAGGAGGCCTCAGGCACTGCAGTGCTGGGACATTGGCAGCGGGAGGTGAGTGTATTCTGGGTGAATGGATGGTCTCGGGGTTCCTTGCACTTTTGGGTGGTCCACTGTTGTTTGTGTGCCCCAGACAGGCTTTGGGGAGAGGTGCCTGCACATACCCAGCCCTTCAGTGCCCTGTTGGAGAGCCTGGCTCTGAAGGCTCTTCTCCCACAGCCTGCAGGTGCCCCCTCATCTTAAGCCCTTCAGGACAAATCCTGAGCAAAGCAGTGAAGTCCTGCCTGGCCAGGAGGAAGCTATGAGGGCTTCACTCCCAGCTCAGGCTGTTTGTTTCTCCTGAGATGCCCAGTGAGACTTTGTAAGCAGGAGGATATTTGTCAGTAAATGCTAGTGTAACCCTAACGTCCTGATTTAAGGGAGTTATCCATCAAGTTGGTTGTTTTCAGACCTCAGTAGCTGCTGAAAAATCAGGAGAGTCTTACAGCTGGAACAGCCAAGTGCCATGTGCTCAGCTGAAGATGAATGTGGCAATCACAGGTGAGTCCTGACCTTTACTGTGGCAAAGCTGTTATTGGTATCTCTTGGCTGAAATGAAAGTAAGCAGAAGGAATAATTTTTGCTTCATGCCTGGGAAAAAAGCAATCAAGCCCTGATTCAGCACAAAGATGGTTTGTGTTCGTCCTTCCAAGCACAGACTGGATCTCACTGTTTTGGTATCATCCCAGCATCCTCTCTACTCGCAGTTTGCAATGTCTGTGCCAGAGATTAGCAAAGACAAAGGGTCCTGGAAGGGTCCAGCAAGACCCTTGGAGCCACATGGGCAGCATTTCAGTAGTTTCCTCCTTCAGCCGGTGATCAATGAGTTGTTCAGCAGAGGATGAGGACTGGGCTAACAATATGCTTGTTTTCCTTTCCTAGGTGAAACACTTCTCCAATAAGATGCTGGATGCTCCTGGGTGTGAGCAGGGATTTGTGCTGCTCTCTGGAGATGCTTTTCACAAGGACAGGCAGGGAGAGCCCTCTGGATGTGTCCAAAGGCAGTAACTTCTGCAGGATTTGGTGAGTCCTGAGGCTCCCTGAAACCAGCTCTGAATATCAGCATTACCTCAGGCACACTGCAGTCCCAGCCACGTTTTTCCCACTGCCAGGGGTTTCAGTTTCTACATTAAGAAGGGCACGTCCCTCTCTGCTCTGAATCTGGAGCATGGTATGGACCTTGTTGCTGTGGGGTTTGGGGGGGCCACCTCTTCCAGGCACTGGGGACACACATGGCCCTATTGAGCTGGTGCAGAGAGGATTGAGGGACCAGGACCGCTGTGGGGCTGTGGTGATGGGCTGAGGTACCTGGCTCCCTCCATCCCATAGGGCTGAGGTTCCTGACTTGCTGCTCCCTGTTTGCTCTTAGAGTGGGGCCTGGGGAGCAGAGCTGGCAGGAGAGGGAAGCCACATTAGATGGATATCAGGGAAAGGTTTTTCACCCAGAGGGTGGTTGAGCACTGGAAGCACTTCTGGGCTCTTCAGGGCAGTGGTCCCATGACTACCAGAGCTCCAGGAATGTTTAGACAACATTCTCAGGCACAGACTCTTGGGGTGTCCTGCACAGGGCCAGGAGTTGGACTCAGTGATCCTGATGGGTCCCTTCCAACTCAGCCTCTTCTATGATTCTATGACATTATTTACAAAACAAAAGAAAAAACACAGTAACTTTCAGACTCACTCTAACCTTTCCATGGCCCCTCTGCCCCTGGCAGGGAGCTCAGGTCCCAGTCCTGCAGCATCTGTTTGTCCCAGGGCCCTGGCTGCTGGCCTGGGAAGAGCAGGAGGTCCATGGGATCCATACAGACTGAGACAGAGTCAGTGGGGTCTCCCCAAAGCATTGAGTCTGTCTGCAAAAAACAATGCTCCGGGGAGGAGAGGGATTGAAATTCCTCTGCTCACAAGCATCTTTCCCAGGTGGTCACTAGGGGTGTGGGCTAAGCTGTGGGGAAAGGGGCTGACAGGCAGCTGTGGATGGGCAGGCTGAGGTGACAGAACAGGGTATTGCTGTGGGACAGTTGTAGGAGGCTGAGGAGAGGGTACAGTCTTTGGGAAAACTCCTGGCTGGTTCCCAAGCAGGTTGTTTCCACAGGTACCCTGGTGATGGCCAGTGCTGCCCCTGTCGCCCCACAGACCTGCAGCTCTGTGCACCCCGTGCCCTGCCCTCCCTGGGATGTCACCCCCTTCATCCTGCCCCCAGGACAAACCAAACTTTTCCTTTTTGGTAAATCACTCTGCAGTCCAAAGCAAGCAGGGCTGCCTCGTTCTGCCTTGAGTACTAAAGGTTCCTCCCGCTGACATCTGGTTCGCCTCCCTGTTATCTCTCGTCCTCCAGCCCAGGCATTGGCCAGCTCACAACTGCTGAATAAGGACACTCCGAAGGTTGCTGAGATTAGGGCTGCTGGCTCAGCCTCCCCTCCGTGTCCTGTCCCGGGCTCCAGGCAGCTGGACAGCCCGGGTCCCTGTGTGCCCTTCCAGGAAAGCCTGCATCCTCTCCTGTTGTCCCTGTGCATGCGGCACAGCGCCTTCGAGACCGGGCTGTTCTTGGCGGAGAGGGAGATGGGGGTTCAGTGTCCCTGTGCTGGCACTGGCAGAGAAGCTGTGACTGTGACTCCTGGGCAGGAGGAGCTGGCCGTGGCCGCAGGGAAGGAGAGGGAAAGAGGGGAAAGGGCAAGGAGAGAGGAGCAGCAGCAGCAGCGAGGTTCACTTACCATATCGACATCGGTACTGACAGACTCCATTTTTTCCCCCAAGCAGTTCCAAGAAGGAGTCGAAGTAGCTGTTCACCGTTTCAAAGCCGTCCCGGATGGTCTCGATGCCCCAGTCGGAATAGGATGACTCTGTCTGGGAGTCCTGGTGGCCGGTGCTGTCCTGTGCTGCCTCCTCGGTGCACTGCCCCAAGCCCAGGGTCAGGCACAGAAGCGCTGCCTCCAGCAGCAGCCGCATGCTGCAGTCCCGATCCCGGAGCCCTGGGCAGGGAGCAGCGGGAATGGGCTGCGTGTCTAGGAGGCACTGAGCTCCCCTCTGCCTGGACTTTAAACACTGCCCAGGGAGCCGGCGTGAGGTCACCGCAGCCGGGGTGCAAAGTGCAGCGCCGAGATCCGGACCGCGTTCACCTGCCGGAGCTGGGAGTTCGCACAGTCCCGCGGGGACAGCCTCAGTCCCCCCGGCACCGGGGCTGCAGTTCCCCAAAAGGGACCTCTCCCTGCATGGGCCACCTCACTCCCTCCCCAGCCTGGTGGGAGATGAAAAAAATTCCCGCTGCTCAGGCAGCCTGAGGAGCACCCCTTGCCCTTTCCCCAGGCCTCCTGGGCACACGGGGGCGGGATGAGACCTTCACCCAGCCTAGCTGCTGGGTGTATTGCTCCTAGCAAATCCCATGGGCTCACAGAGCCTCGGAGGGGTTGATCCAGCAGCTTGGAGTAGTTTGGGGTTACAAACACTGCATTCAGGGCAATTCCTTGGCAGCACCTCCAGTTCTAGGATCGACGTTGTAGATGAATACTTGCCTTTGATGTGGCTGCTGAGGGCTGATGTTATATGGCTGGTTGTTACAGCTCCTATGTAATGTAAATTAAACATGTAGCACAGGTGAGCCAGAAGGAAAGGTTGGCACTGAAATCTGAGCCAGGGGATGGGTTGTGGGCAGCTGCAGGTCTTGGCTCTGGAGTGGGACAGGCCTGCCAGGACCCAGGGGCCTGCTCAGCTGGTGGAGGGTTCAAAGTTGCGCATTAAAAAGAAAGCAACCAAACGAACATCCACAGCAAAAGACAAAGCAAACCACTCACAGAGAATAGAGAAGGGAAATGGTGTGGGAAGGTTCTGGCTGCTCTTAGAAAGCTTTTCAGATGTGCTCCAGCACAGCAATGCCTCTCAGGAGGAGCTGGGCTGCAGGCATTTTAAATATATGCCAAACACAAATGCAAATTCTGGCATTTTATTGTTTTGCAGGAGATTCAGCCCTGCTATGTTGCTGCTTCTGGAGGGCCAGAGCTCCATGGCACTGCCTGTGTCTCTGCACATGGCCCTGGGTGACAAGCTCCAGACATGGGACAGCCAAGTTTTGGTTTCTTAGGCAGGTGAGTCAGAGAAGTGGGGAAGGGAGCAAACAAGCTGGTTAGTCCCTCTCCTGGGAAATGGTGTGGAGCCAGAGGCAGCTGCTGCCTGCTTGTTCCATCTGCTCTGAGGCCCATGGCTGCCAGGGTGGAGTTACCTGTGAGGGGATGTTTGGGAATGCAGGAGGTCCCAGGGGAACTTCAAACCAGCTTTGCCTTTGGGAAGATAAACCCAGGTGTAGAGAACCCTGGGATGTCTGTGTCACCCCTGGCACACAGCAGAGGGGGCGCTGGGGAAGTGAAGATTTCCCTGCAGGAGCACTGGAGAGCTTGGGCCTCTCCTACTGTTCAGATCGTGCTGGGGATTGGTCTGTCAGACGTGGGTGGAAATGGTCCCTGGAGTCTGTTGTCAGGGAGCCCCAGTGCAGGGAAAATTGGATTCAAGAGTCCCATGCTGTGTCTTGCAGTGAGTGGAGCCCTTGATGTCTCTGCTGGTTCAATCCCTGCCCCGCCTGACACTCCAGTTTGCAGTCCCAGTGCTCCCAGCCTTTGCCAACAGCCTGGCAGAAATTAATGTAAAAAAGAGCAAAACAGCTATTCGAGAATAGCTTGGAAATGTGTAAGAGCCTCTGGGTGTCTGTGTGTGGTGTCCTGCTTTTGTGGTGGAGCCTTTTAGGGTTGCTCTAGAGGCAATTCCAGAACACAGCTTTCTTTGTCATCCTCGGGCCCTGGTGACTGATCCGTGTGCTGCTGAAGGCGAACAGAGAGGGAGAAAATGCTGGCAGGACTGCAGAGGTTGCAAACCACAGGGAATGTGGGAATGTGGCGTGAGCAGGACATGCAGCCTGGAGCGGGTGGCTCTGGAGCTCAGGCCGTTTGCAAAATCAATTGGAATTAGGAAAGCCGAACAGGGTGGGGAGGGAGCAGCTGGCAGAGAGCAGAGAGCCTGGGTAAAGAGGAGTCAGAAACTTTCCTGCTAGTTTGTCACTGGTCCCGAAGCAAAGGTTTGTGAATAAAAAGCAGTTTAACTGCTTTTCCAAAACGTGGCAGCCCCTTCGCCCTGCCCAGGGGATGAGCCGCTCTCCTTCCTTCCTTCCTCCTGCTTCCTTCTTTCCCTCCCCAAGCCAGTCTCCTGGGAGGTTTTCAGTCCAGCTGCAAATAGCTTGGTTGCACCCAGACTTCAAGATCTGAAGACCAGGAAAAATGTCGGATTGGGTGAAAGCAACCTCCAGAGTTCCCTCGGGGAGTGGCTCAGCAGCTGCAGCAGTGAGGAACTCCCCGGCTGTGGATGTGCACAGTGGGACCCTGCAGGCTGTCTGGCCTCGCTTTGACCCACTGCAGTTACAAATACCCCTTCCCTGGGCCAGCTCTGAAGATTTAAAGGGATGCAGATGCTTTTTGCTACGGTGGTGAACTCTGACAACTGGTTTCTGAACCTGCTCCTGACCTCGGGATAGGCAGCTCCTGACTCGGTGCATTCATTTCTGCCTCCGTAATGCTTAAATATAGCGCAGCCCCGGGCCGTGGTGAGTCACACATTCCCAGGGACACTGTCAGGCTGTTGGCAGCGTTCCCGGATTGGGAGGGAGAGGTGGCTACACCCGTCCTGTCCGCTCCTGTGGTCCCCGCGCCTGTGGGAATGAGCCCCGTCCCCGACGGAGCTGGAAAATCCCTCTTGGCTCCGCATCAGGAGCCAAGCTCCGGCTCCTGTGGGGCATTCCTCATTCCGAGCACACTCCCTACGTCGTGACTGTGCCAGGATCCTTCCCGTGGCATTCTGCTGGGGAGGACTTGGGAGGGAGGGAGGGACGGGAGCCCCTTTTCCACGGGCTTTGGCTGGCTCGGGGAGTTGCTGGTCGGTGTTTTGCAGGGGGAAGGGGCAGCTGGTGGTTCAGGTTAGTGGGCGATCCGTGGCTGCTTCAGAGCCCGCTTTGGGAGCCAGGTGAGTCACTGATTACGGGAACGAGAACTGCGGGTCGATGATGAAATCCCCGAGTCCCTCCGAGCCAGGTCAGAGTCCAGCAGCCGAGGGAGGGTGGGCGGGGGTGGTTAAAGACCCCCTCCCTCCTGGGGGCCGAGCTCAAGTGTGTGGGCAGGTCCCTACAGCCTTGTGCTGCCCCCCTGCAGGAGAGCGTTCTGCCCCTGTGCTCAGGTGAGACCCCACCTGCAGAGCTGCCCCAGCCCTGGGGCCCAGCACAGGGAGGGCTGGAGAGAGTCCAGAGGAGGCTCCAGGATGAGCAGAGGGATGGAGCAGCTCTGCTGGGAGGAAAGGCTGGGAGAGCTGGGATTGTTCAGCCTAGAAGAGAGAAAACTCTGTGGAGACCTCAGAGCCCCTTCCAGGGCCTAAAGGGACTCCAGGAGAGCTGGAGAGGGACTTTGGACAAGGGTCTGGAATGACAGGACACGGGAATGGCTTCCCAGTGCCAGAGGGCAGGGATAGACGGGATGTTGGGAAGGAATTGTTCCTTGGGAGGGTGGGGTGCCCCTGGATCCCTGAAGTGTCCAAGGCCAGGCTAGATGGGGCTTGGAGTGATAGTGGAAGGTGTCCCTTACCCATGACAGGGGGCTGGAACTGGATGAGTTTTAAGTACCTTCCAACCCAAACTATTCTGGATTCTATGATCCTGTCAGACCCTTTCCTTCCTCTTTATCTTATTCCTGCCCTGTGACATTCACAGGCCTTTTTCCCTATCTCTGACCTTATCCTGCCTTTTCAGCTGTAGCTGCTGTGGTCCTTACCCTTGCTGGGTTCCTCCCATGGTGGTGACCCCCCATGGTCCTGCTCCAGGTGCAGCTGTGCCAGAAGAGCCCCAGGGACCCAGGTAGGATGGTGGGAAGTCACTGGTTGCGGTAGGCCAGGGCTGATCCAGAGCCCTTCCCTTCCCCCAAGGCCCGTCCTGGCAGGGGCAGGGCAGCAGCTCAGCAGCACAGGGTGGCTGGGGCTGGAACCCAATCACCTTTCCAAAACAAAACAACGCTGGTGCACTTTAGGCTGATTTGCTATGCCACAGCTGCCCAATGTGTGAGCCACATGAGCAGTGTCCCGGGGCAGCTCCCTACCTGCAAGCCAAGTGCTCCACGGGCAGCTGTGGGTTTTGGTTATGGAAGAGGCCAGCCTGACCTTCCTACATGTGAGTTTATTGTGCCGTTGGAGTCTCTGGTGCTTTCCTCCCTTCACTAGAACCATTCCAGGATCAGTGGTTGGTTGACCTTCTGGCTTCAGGAAATAGGTATGTCACCCCTGGAAAAGGGACACTCAGCAGCTGACCCTGCTTTCAGCCCAGCATGATCTGCCCTCCCCTCTTGCAGTCCTTTAGGGCTGTGTGTTCCCAGTGGAGACACAAAGTTTAGTGTTGAACAGGAATTTGGGGTAGGAGCAGCTCCTGCACCTGCCCACTGAGATGGTGCAGGGAAACAGAGGAGCTTGGTTTCCACAAATGGTGATAAAACTTTATGTGATCAGATTTATAGCAGCCACATACGAGGAGAGTTGGATGTGGAGGATTTCTCACTGCTACTGGCAGTGGCTTTTATTTTAAGCCTGTTCACTTTTTTTTTAAAACATTAAAAATTTTATTACAAAAAATGTAACAGTAAGGCAATTTCTCAGTTGTCAGTCACTGTGAGCCCAGACAGTTTTCAATCATGTTTAATACAAAACTAGATTCACACAGGAGCCACGCCAGGGATCCAAAAGCCCTTTGAGAAATGATGGGGTAAGGCAGAAGCACCAGCACCAGTGTAATCCCTTACACAGTCAGCGTTGGAGGCATGGACACCACTGCAGTGGAGGAAACAGGGATTGTCTGCAGTTTGAAAATCTAGAGCCAACCCTACTGCCATAACCTGGAACATTCCTGATAGGCCTCAGCAGACTCAAGGTTTAATTTTGAGGGATTTTTTTTTCCCCTTTAACCAAGTGAAATTTTCTACTGTCACAAGTAGAAAATTCTTTCCTGAAGAATTATCTGTGAGTGGTTCACTGCTTTAAGAAGTCGTGCACCAGAACATTTGTACTCCCCAAGCAATGCCTGAGACTGATGCTGTTTAACACTGGAAATACTCACTAGCATTGAGGTGAGGGAGGGAACTGCTGAGCAAAATTCCCCATCTCTGGCTTTTTTTCGTCCTTTGGTGATTGTTGAATAGAGTTGGGACAGCAAGAGCAAATGCTTTCCACACCTGTTCCTGATGGCAGTACAGGGATTTTGCTTTGTGCTCCTTTACAAGGTAGGACTGGCATTTATGGATGCCCCACACTGTTCACAGGACCCTTGTACTTGCAGGGAGGGGGTGGGAGTTACCTGCAGCCATGGTTACCTTTTTGGACCTTTACAAACTAAAAGAGGGGAAAGAGAAAAGAGAGAACCATGGAGAGGAACAGAGCCCAATGAAAAAGTGAGAAAACTCAGGTAGGCACAAATGTTAGGGGTTTGGGGTTTTTTTAATTATTACAATTTAGTGCTCAAAGATCAGCTCTGCTAACCCCATTCTGGGGTGAATTTATTTAGATCAGCTCCTGCTCTTGGTAAAGGAGCAGTACAGATGTGAGGGGAGGACTGTGCACTTTGTGTTCTCAAGTTATGGATGGACCTTGTTTTCCAGCTGCCAAAAGCCAGGCAAAATTCAGGAAGGTGCAGAGCTAGGGATGGGCAGTTCTGTGGGTCCCACTGCTATCAGGCTCAGTAGAAATTTAACAATCTATTTTCCAGCAAAGACTTTTTAAAGTGTCTCCTAAAAGTATGCAGTTCCTCCAACTATAGTACCTTAAACTGCATTCCCAGTATTCCAGAGGTATTTCTAGCACGTTTAACAATAGGTTTTGTACATTTTGGCTCAATTGCCAAGATTTTATTGAGGCAGAAAATCCAATTAACCAAAATTGGAATTTTTCCTTGGTAAAGACTTCAGGCTTGACCCCTAAATCAGTAAAATCATCATCATCCAGAAAACTGAACTGTTTTGGTAGAGGCAGGTGCAGCACCCTTTGATTTTTGTCCTCATGCTATTGAGATATTGGGATATTCTGCTAAAAATCCTGCTGTGGAAAGGAAAGGGTTCAGGAAAGTGAGCCTGCATCTAAGAAAGGTTCAGGACTATAAATAAGATGAGAGTTTCTCCTGAAACCTTGAGAGCTGGGAGAAGGACGAGGGGTGGGGAGCATTCTGTGAGGACTCTGTGTTAGCTCAGCACCTGAAGTCTCAGAACCAATTTGAAATTCTAGTGTCCTAAGGCACAACAATTTTGATTAATGACGATGGGAACATCCCCGTCCCCACTGCCTGAGAAGCAGAGGGAAGAGCTGGCTGCCAGGACAGAACAAAAGCAGCATTTGTTCGTGTGGACAAACATTGCAGAAATGGAGGGAAGATGGGCTGTGGGTGTTCCCAGGCCACTCTGACGCTGTGGAAGCATCCTGGCTCTGCCTGTGGAGCTGCTGGCTCATGTGGTCAAGCTTAAGAGCCAAATTCTCCACAGAGGCCGTGAAGGAAGAAAAGTTTAAGAAGTGGGGCTTTTGTGGAAGTGGAACACCAGGCTAAAACATGGTAATAACCTGTTTTCCAGAGAAAAAATAAAACATGCCTGCAGTGGTCAGGCACTCTAGGAGAGCAAAGAGTCGAGTGTCTGGGAATTGAGGAATAGGAATGGGTTTAATTCAGCATTCCTTAGAAAGGAGCCCTCCCAGGGAATCATCCTGCCCTAAGCCTGGCAGGGGTGAGGAGGACTCCGGACAACCCCTGGCTGCCCACACTGCTCAGAGGGATGATGGTGACAGGAACACCACACACAACACCACTGTAAGTTGTGGCCCTCGTCTGTATTTTGTCCTTTTTTTTTTTCCAGTAACACTCGTCAGCCTCAGTATTTTCTGTCGATAAGACCTGGGGGGGATTTGGAGGGAACTAAAAGCACGTTTGTCCTGTCCACAGCTGACACAGCGGCGTGGGTGGGGATGGACCTGTAGTGGAGTGTTTGTTAGTCAGTTGTAAACTGCCAGCTGTGTGCATTTCACACACACTGAGTACTCTGGAGGCCAGGCTGCGTCATTCCAGCTCCGATAACGTGCACGGCCGTCGGAATTCCTGTCCCCGCTCGTGGAGCCATTTATTGGATACTGCAAAGACACAAAGGTACCGGGTCACTGCTGACGCTCCTCCTCTACTGAACCTAAATATGCTCTAGGCCAGCTTTTGGTTAAGCACAGGATTATCTTAATTTTCTGATGGTTTTTAATCACAGAACTGGGGTTGGAAGGGGCCTTAAAAGACTTTCTCATTCCAACCCCACTGCTGTGCACTAATGCGTGAAGTTGGTCTAATAAAAAAACCAACAAAGCAACAAAAAACCTTCCAGTATGGCTGCAAAGCTACGAAGATTCTTAAAGTAGATACAATATTACATTTACTTTATACATGTAATGAATGGAATATATTTAACATACAGAGAGATATGAGGTAGATAAAGTAAATTAAATAGATTTCTTTACAAAGAACTTAATTTCTGAAGTCTAGAGGAAAAAGAAAGCCAAGCCACCCCCCAGCACAGGGCAGACTCGGGTCGGAGGCAGGTACTCACCCCATTTATTTCCCACTAGCACCGGGCAGGCCGCGTGCCGCGTGCTGTAATCGCCTTCTCCACTGGGGAAGAGGTTGTACCAGAAGACAGCTGTTCCCTGGGGAGGGCAGGGAACACTCAGCCCTTTGCTCTGTACAACACACACTTTCACACCAGCTCACTGAAGGGTAAGGCAAAGGTGGCTGCATTTGTGTTTCAGATTCTCCTTTGGAACTGAAGGCTCTTTTCCATATTCTAGCATTTGCTTCCTTAGGAATAAGTCTCCTTTGACTTATTGTATGTCTATAGACTTGGCTCTTAATTTTTTTTTAAATCCTAAGCCACTTTCATTCAACTCCTGACCAGTTAAAGAAAGCCGAGATTATTTACTAAAGACGAGCAGCAGGCCAGCAAAGACAAACCTTGCTTGATGGAAAAAACTGACAGGAGAATCTCCTAGAGATGCCTCAAGACTAATCAACTGATAGATCTGAGTATTTTCAAGATGTGTTTTGAAGCATTTAAATGTTTTGCAGTATCAACACATGGAATGTCAGGGCCCTTGGAATCACCAGCACAGCTCCAGTTGCTGCACTTAAGGAAAATCACAGCACTGGTATGACAGCACAGAGGTGCTTACAGTTATTTTAAAGGTTCACTTTAAAGCTCTGTTTGGTGCCTGTTATGTTTGAGTAGGTGGGGAGGAGTGGTTTTATCTGCTGGATAAATCCTGCTCACCTTTTTTGGCCAAACGCTGGCTCCCACTTCAGGGAAGACCGTGGCTCCCCCTGCTGACACATCGCTCATCTGAACAGGTGGGGAAGCACAGGTGAGTTCAGGCTGATAAAATCTCACTTTTTAGTAAAAGTGAAGTTTAATTTCGACGTAAACCCCTTAAAAAGGCCAAACCTGCTCTGTTCCCAGTGCAGTCCCAGCCTTGTCCCTCCCACTTGAGTGTTAAGGCAGTGAACATGCTGTAAATTCTGATGCAGATACAAAAATAAACAGGCAGGCAAATAATTTCAGCTAATGCTCAAATTTGGGGGAAAAATCCTCCTTAAGACACATGGAAGAACCACAAAGTCTGGGTAAGAAGACCCCCCCTGTGTATTACCCCAAAGTTAGTGGCTGCTTCACTTGCAAGTCCCTTCAGTAAAAAAGAATGAAAAAAAAAGCAGAATTAAATCATTCAGTGGTACAGAATACGCAGTGACAGATGGCAGAAATGTATCACTTACATAAAACAACCAAGTAGCAATTCTGTTGCCTGTTCCCAATTCCTTAAAAGCATCTGGCTCATCTTTCTGTGAACAAAAGCAGGCAGATTCCATCAGCATTTCTTTCTGGTTGCTGAGAGCAGCCAGTGACACACAGCTGCTGAGCCAGCAGCACACAACAGACTCGTGCAGAAGAATTAATCCAACCCCCTGATTTGGAAGGAGGGGAGGAATGCAATAGGAGTGAATCTATTAATTTAAATAAACCAGGCACTTTGAAATTCTGTCAGGGAGGGCGGGCATTAAGCCCAGATTTCTAATGGGTAAGAACAACTGTGCTGTCTGAGGCCGAGTCTATAAATCCTCTTCACAGCAAACTGAATTATTTAATTACACTCATCCCCCCTTGTCCTTGGCAGCAGCCAGGGCAGCTCTCAGTCCCAGGGGCAGCTGGGACACCTCCCTGCCACACTCCACTTTGGATTCCAGCTGGGAAGCAGGGAGGAAGCCTCAGTGACAAACCAGGCAACTAAGACGTGTTTAGCACTTGGCTTACAAGAATGAACCTCCATTTTGATGAGTTTTGACACCAACTTCTGTCACACCTCTGTTTTTAAACCCACCCCCTGGGCCACAATTTGTGTGCACTGAAATTCCAGCAATTGTTACTCCAGGAAACAACCCCAGGGCTTCCAAACAAAACCTGTTACTCAGTTGCAATGCCTTGGAGCACCTGCTTACAGAGCAGAGATCCTGATTCAGAGTTGGTGGCTGGGATTGGCAAAATTAAGGTTAATCTGAAGGAGTTAAACCACACAGAATTATGCCCAGTAAATAACCAACTGAATTTCAGCAGTCTGCAATTTAAACTGGAATAAAACAGGTGGACAACTTCAATCCAATTAAAAACTTAAGGAGAGTGAAATAAGACTTTTTCCAGTTGTCAGGAGTCTGCTGGCACTCATCTTACAGGTAACAACCTCCACAGGTTCAGCTGGTGGTTTAGAGGGCTTTCTCCACGGACATGGATTAGGAAAGTGGAAGAGCTACAAAATTTAATGCACGTTGAAGAACAGAGAGTGTGCCCCAGCCCAGAAGGCCAGGCTTCACCAGGTCTAGCTCTCCTCCAGCTCTTTACTTGCCCGTGCAAAGTCAAAGTGGGGCTCATACTGTCCTCCCACTCCATAATTTGCCACCTGAAAAAGAGAAACACAGCGCTTGTGAAGAAGAAAGAGGTGAAGACAAAACAGGACTTACCCTTCCAAAATCAAAATGAGGCTCATACTGGCCTCCTACGCCGTAGTTGGCTACCTACAGTGGAAGGAGAAGCACAGGATCTAGTAAATCAGTATTTATCCAGGCAAGAGTTCGACTGCCAGCTACAGCCTTTTGCACAGATGAAGTTTAAACACCAAGTCCCAGGAAATGTCAAGCCTCTGTCAGCTACAAGAGCACATCCAAGACTGGCACTGCAGGATGCAGCGTGCTCCATGGAAGGAACCTGGTGCTTCCCAGGCTAGAAAAGCATTTTTCTTCTACAGAAAACTTTTCAGCCTCTGTTCTCTTCAAAACGTGTCACGGTGCTTTTACATCATCAAATTTAAACCACTTTTTGACCTAAATTTAAATGTGTCAATAGAGAGGGTCACCTGTCCTTCTTGCCAATTGGTTATAAAAAAATAACCTCATTTTTTAACCAGCTCCATGGCCATTTTATCACCAGGAACCTTGACAGAGGGGCAAGGAGCAGAGCAGGTTTCAGAACCACTTTGTGGGTGTCCTGCTTCCCAGGTACTCAGGCTCTGCTCACAGTCAGGGAAGCAGCTGCTCATTTAAAGGCCTCAAGCAAATAAACAAAAGCACTTCTAAGTTACAATTTGCTCAAGTTACACATACAGCCAGTGTTTCCCACACCCCAGGGACCGCAGGCACACTGGTGGCCTTCCTTGAGTACAAGTCAAGCTAAACTTTTAACTGTCTCCAACAGCAGCAAAGTTTGACCCTGCAGCCATGAAACTCAGTTTGTCTAAATGAAAAGGAATTACACAGCCAGAGTTTCAGTTATCACTGTTTCCTTTCAGCCCCAAAAAGCCATTTCACACTGAACAGCTGCTCTGCAAAGACAGCTTTGTTTCCTCCTCTCTGTAAATAAGTGAGTTTTTGTGGCCACCCGCCCTGAGCAAGCACAAGCCATCCATCCACAGTGAAATGCTGACTGCCATCGAGCACCAAACCCACCCTGACACTCACCTGCAGCTCCTCTGCTGTGGAGACATCCAGCCCTGTCAGGTCCTGGATCCTGGTGTTGATCCGGGACACCACCGGGCTCTCGTACCCCGACAGCCACGCGCTGAGGGGGGGACAGTTAGTGACACGGGACAGCAACAGGCGGCACGGCAGCAACACTTGGAGTTACTTGGAATGTCAGATTAGTTCTTAGGACTTGTCAAGAATTTGGTAGCATGACCAGAAGTGCTTCTAGGGCATTACAAAGCCCTGAATTCAATGAAGGTGTTTTCTAGAAAGACCAATTCCAGCACTGGTTTAAGGGAGCTCCCTAACCAAGGGCCTGCATTCCCACACTGGGCTGAAGGAAATGTTCCCAACAGTGCTTCAGGCTCTTTTTTAAACTAGGCATGCACAGTTCTGCTCTTACCCCACTCCCACCAGCCAATGCAGCCCCCAGGGGCGATGTGTTTTGAAGCAAGATTTGGGAGGGTGGGTTGCTGTATTTGTCTGTGTAGCTGTAACTCAGCTCCCCGAAATGTCACACACTTCCAGGCCAGCACTCTGAGCTGCCCTTTCTCATCACTTAGCCCTGCAATGCTACTAAAAATCACTCTGAAAACAATTAAATAATGCATTAAATTGAACAATTTCTACCAGAACAGCCTATTACAAATCTGGTATTTAGCACATGCTTCAGGTACACAGTGATTTTTAAGGGGGGGAAAACCCCAAACTAACCCCTTTTTAAAAAAAATATAAATGTGGAAGGTCAGCCTCAGTTTCAAGGGCATCTTTCAAAATGTTTGCCTCCTACTGTGTATTAGAGTTTTTCAACACCTGCTCACCTGATGCCTGTTTCTCTTGCTGTTTTACTCATCCCATGCCAACCACTGCACTAATATGGGTGATAATACTGATGATTTGGGGCTCATTTTCCCCCATTTTGTTTTTTTGGCAGGAAAACAGAGACAGCTATTTCTACCTTTTTTTTTTCTAGCAGCTGATTCAGCTTTTAGGCTCAGCAGTGCTTCCTGCTGGACAGAAATCTCTGTGCCCAGAGCCCAGCTGGAAACTATCAGTTGCAGCATCCCAGTATTTTTACTCAAATCAACCTTTACATCTACACTAAATTAAAGTTTTCTTTAATTTGTATTTAAAAAACCCATAAATCCCCGAAGACTTTGCCTGGGAGGAACAGCAGCCTGACACATGACACAAGGCACTGACACAGGTTACAGAATCTCTACGAGCATTTTCTCAATGACAAATGAACTATAAGATGATAAAAGAAATCACATTTCTCAAGACAGACATGCACAGACCCATCCACTGCTGAACGCTGTTAGTACGAGGAGGTGTTACAACACAACCTGCTTTGATTTCAGGTGGCAGAAGAATGCAAAGACATGGATATGAAGCATTTACCAAACAAAAACCCCAAAAAGCAGCCATGCTACACAGCCATGGTGACCAGGTAATGCTCACAAGCAGCCCTAACCTCACATTTAAGGCACAAGAAAAACCCTGACACACCTACCAGCTTCAGAGTGTAGGCTCTCTCTGCTTCTGCCCAGTCTGTTAATAAAGGCTTAAAGGAAAAAAACCCAAAGAAAGGAAAACCCAAGCATTCTTGCTGTGTTGGTTATTTAGAGTGGCAATGAATGCTTCACCAGGAGAAAACTGCAGCCTTTCAGGAAGGGGAGTACTGTATGTATTTTAAAAATAAAATTAACTGCCTCAGCATACAAAGAAAGTCTATGAAAGGTGGAGGAACAGGGAATTGAAACCATATTCCAAGTGCCAGCCTGTCTGCTGGGTGCTGAGCAAAACCACAGGGAGGCCTACAGGGGGATTTAACCCTGAAGGTGTTATGAAACCTGCATCCATGGCCTTGCCTGCTCACAGAGTATTCCAGCTGTCCCACATTCCCTCCTCCGGTGCTGCCTCAGCTTGGTCCCTCGCTGATAGAAGTGCCTCCTACAAAACAGTTTCTTCACACAAAGTTGGCTTTTCTCCTGCCCTTGTCTATCAAAGAAAGACACTCCCTGACCAGTGGTGCAGGAGGTGCAGCATTAACAGCCTTAAGCATGCTCAGCAACCCGTTTTCTTTTGATATTTACATAATTCCCGGTCCAGTAACTGCACACAGCTCTGCTTTTCCATGACCATCTGTCAGATGAGACACTGAATTTGACAGGTTCATTGCATTCTGTCGTATCTTTGACCAGCTGCCACCTCCGAGTCCATGATGGGCCCTAACAAAAAGGGACAACTCCTGGGGAGCCCAGGCAGAGCAGCTCAAGATTGCACTGAGTTACCGCAGGATTTGGTATTTCGTTAGTGACCACCACACAAGCCGCCACTTCCCTGACCACACAAGTTTGGGGTTTTGCTGACCCACTTGGCTTTGTAAAGAGCCATCCCTGAGCTGTTACAAAAACCAGAATGCTTCCATTAGCGTGCTGAATTCACACCAGGGGGGCTTTTAACAACTTTTGTATGCATTACAAATGGACAGGAATAATCACATCGACTCATGGAATCGAGAAATGACTTGGTTGGAAGGGACCTGAAAGCTCATCCCATTCCACCCCCTGCCATGGGCAGAGACACCTTCCACTAGACCAGGTTGCTCCAAGCCTTGGCCACTTCCAGGGATGGGGCAGCCACCAAATGTCCCATATTCCTCCCTCTTATAATTCTGCATGGGGCACCTTAGCAATTTTTAATGGCACAATGCTTCTACACAGAAATAGACCAAGCAGTACATTAAGGAAAAAACAGACAATTCTCTGGAGCTACAGAACACACAAGGGCACATCCCCCCAAAATCTCATCTCCTCAGCTGCTCTGGTCAGTCTAGGAGCAGACATTACAACCCAACACTACTTCTGTAAGTCACTGGCCACAAAATACTGGCATTTATGTTTAAAAGCCTTCTAAGCCACACGTGGTGTGCAGAAAAGTACCAGCAGAGACACAACAGGGAGCGAGTAAAAGCCCAGCCTGGTATTTCTGAAGTGGAAACTTTTAACATTACGTGCTGCAAGCTCTGGCTGCCTGCTGGGAGCAGAGAGAAGGGGAAAAGGCAGTTTTTATCTTTAAAAGCAGTGTGTGAGTGGGTGGGTTTATCCTGGTGCTGCACACACGGCTCGGTGGTGCTGGCAAGGTGCCCCCCTTCACAGAGCTGCCACGTCCCACCAAGGGAACAGTAGCTCTCTCAGAGACAGGAATGCTGTAATTTAGGAGGGCATGTGCTGGGAAGGAATGTTTGGAGGGGGAAAGCAGTCATCTATTAAAAAAAATAAAGTGAGCATTTTTTGGTTTTCAGGAGCAATGATTCACCAAAACCCAAACCAGCTCAAGCAGCTCCAAGGGAAAGATGTCTCTGGAAGTGCAGGAGAGCAGCATGAACAGCACACGCCCTCTAAATCAGGCTGGTGGGGGTGGCTTCTGCCTCCTACTCCAGATTTAGGTGTCATGTTCTCTTGGAAAGTCCATAACCATCCTGCAAATCTGCACATGGATGAAAGCAAAGGCATGGGGAAGCAGGAGAAGGGCAGTCCCTCTCTACCCTCCAGGCTGTTCCTACCCTCAAAAAATGGTGTTCCCTACTTCTTGCATGTTTCTCTACAATTTTAATTCCAGTTTCCAGTGAGATACTGAATTAAAAAACTTAGTTCAGTAAAATACTATTTACTTCTGAGAGTTCCTTGGGTACATTGGAAGGAAGCCCCACAGTGCCACATTTTTGAGCACCAAACCTTAGTAAGAATTTAAAGGTCCTATTCCCCAGGCTCTGTCCTGGGTTTTTAATTGGCCTTTAATGCTGGGTAGTGCCTTGTGCTATTTTTTCTGACTGTGGCATCTGCAACACCTCAGGGAATAACACTTCCTACTAATGAAAAATCGCAACTCTAAATAAAAAGTTCCTTCACTAAGCCTCATCTATTTAAATAGGCACCAATTATGCATCCCAATTTCCATCAGTAATCTGGTCACCTTCTGCAATTCCCATCATTAGCACATCAAGTTTGACATGAGGGGATCCAAATGGATGAAGGAGTTTCCTCAGTAAATACCCCAGAGCTGTCTGGCACAGAGGACAAACCCCACAAGTGCATAAATGAAATACACAGTGACAAATAACCAAGATAGGTAAGACATGGACAGACCCGAACATTAAAAACAAGAAATAAAAATGAAATGCAATGCATGTCCAACAAGAAGATGAACGTTCCTGAAGTCGCTCCGTGGGGGCAGTTTTAAGGAGCAAACATGTAAGAGCTTCCCAGACAACTCCCAAAGGATTCCCACCACCTGCATGTGCCAATGAGCACACAGACCCACGTGCTGCAAAGGTGCGAGGCATAAAAATAAATGCTTTCAACTTGCCACTAGAGTGGCCTTAAGGCCCTCAGCTCCAGTGGTTTTCCAGTTTTCCTGAGACTTATCATCATTCCTGAATCAATCACCTCCCTGTGATCCCGTATTTGGAAGCACTTTTACCTCTCTGAAGAAATTCACAGCTAAGGCCCTTCAGCTCTGGGCCATTCTAAGTTCAGGGGTTTGTTCAAAGCAGCTGAAAGAACTCTGGGTTTCTATTCAAGCAGCAGCTACGTTCCATCATTTCAACAAGGAAATCCCTTAAAATCATCGCCTAGCTTTAATGTGCAGTGCTCCCAGGAATTACAGCAGCTCCTAGCTCTGAGCAGGTGTGGATACAGAAGTTTAGGAGCAGAGGTGAGCCAGGCAGGTGCCCCATTGCCCCGGGCGCCAGCAGAGCCCCACACCCACGTTTAGTACGTTAGTCCCAGCGCACAAGCCATGCTCAGCCAGAGAGGGCACTTCCACCTCGGAATGCCACCCCTGACAAGGAATCCCTACTTCAGCAGACCACGTGCTTTGTTATGCGACAGCTCAGCTTGCTTTAGCCCACTCTCTTCGGAAGAAAGGCTGAAGAATAAGAGAAGTTACACAAAATCCCTGCCCGCGTTTAGCGCTGAAGCAGCACGGCCCCAGGACACACTTCCTCAGACAAGGAATCCCTTCCCCTTACCTCTTAGAGACTCTGTAATGTGCTGTGGTCAGTTTCCCAGTCTCAGGGTCATGAACAGTAGCACGGCTCAGCTACAAAAAGAGAAAGGACAAGGCTTACCCACCTCGCAGGCTGCTTTTTGGCCAAGCCCCAGGTGTTTGAAAGGGTTCCGATTGGTCCGGATGCGATGCTCGCAAATTAGCAATGGTTGGAAGGGCAACACAAGCTGCAGCTGCCATGTCCAAATCACAACAAATTGGTTGGAATAATTTGGTTAGATTGTCCTTTCACTTTTTTCCTCCCTTTACTATTTTTCCTTTTTGTTTTTTTGGTTTAAAAATCAAGAACTTTCTGCAAGTAATTTATGATGCTGAGTTTCCCAGACAATTCCTCCTCACCCAGAAGTTTAACTCCTCCCAGAATTTTGGCTCAGTGCTGAAGGCCTGTGCAGCAAACCTTTAATTACCGTGGCTAAAACCAGGGGAGGGCAGGCAGGGGCAGGTGGTTTCTTTCAGATCCAGCCAATTTTGGAAAGCACTGGCTAAATTCAGCACTTGTAGTACTTAACAGACAAGCTGAAAAGAACCAGGAGCCCGGTGGAAATGAGCCTGTGTTCTGCCAGATTTGTGTCAAGCAGGAGGTAAAGGAGCCCAGCTGGGAGTGTGGGATTATCCTGGACAAGGAGATGTGTGTTTGTGTGCACAGCAAGGACCTGAAGCATCTCTTACACCCAAAAAGGCACTTCGAGGTCTGCTACATTTTCCAAAGAAAGGGAGGACAATTCTTGGTTGTGAGAAGAGCAAGAGGAAAGGAATATCTAGATTAAAAACAAAACCAGATTTTACTGAAGGTTTTGTAGCATCTTGTATTTCTCACACTGACTGCAGAGACTTGCTTGAAAAAACACACACTGAGAAGGCAACCGAAAAGGAAAGAACAAATCAAAACACGCCCCCAGAACTTCCAGCTGAAGGAAAAGACTGAGGAACTCAGCAGTAACAGCCTGTTACAGATCTCAGGGAATCACATGGTGGACTACACAGCTGTCTCTTCAGCCCACCTCGTTTCCCCATAATGAGCAGGATGTCCACACTCATTACAGGCCCAAAACCTCTGGCATGGAGCTCTCTTACCTTTTGCTAATTCTGTAATGTGCCGTCTCCAAGGCTCCCGTTATGGGGTTTGAAATGGTGGCTCGCCTCAGCTGTGAAGCGAACCATCAGAAGTTGCATTACAAGCACAATCTGCATCCCAGCAATCCGACCATTCAGAAGCCTGGGGAGGGGGACAACGCCCCCGAGCCACCACCGCCACCGCCCCGGCACCGCTGCCGTGGTCTGTCTGCCATGGAGGGGTGGGGGGCCATGGGGAATGAGGGGGAGGCTCCAGTTTTACTAAAAGAAAGGTCTCTTGTTTGGTTTTTTTAAGGTTTTCCACAAGTCCTGTTTCCACGTCTGTAGCGAGAACAGTTCTACAGCAGCTTTGATTTCTTGTGCAATGAAACGTTCTGGGAGCAGCACAGTGGTGTAGCACGTGGACAAGAGGTGCTTTGTTACACTGTCCTGCCCCTGGATGAGGAGTTTGACAGGTAAATTGAATCCAGGCAGCACCATAAACCAAAGGTGAATGAACCATTCCTTTTTGGGTCTTCCTGTACCAAAAGCAGCACCAAGCTCCTTTGGGCTCAAACAAACTTTTGCTTCACCCATGGTCACATTTACACAGAGTGGGAACTCCTGGCTCAAGGCCTTCCTTTCCCTCTGCTGTGCTCCATTTACTTCATGCCTTCCCATCTGTGTTAGTATTCCAGCTCAGAACCTCACATCACCCTTTAACTTGGCTCATGTACTACCAGACACTGTCCATCACTCGTAACTGGAAAGACTGAGGTGCAGAGCCCAAATTTTGGAAAAGGCACAATGTCATGCTGACTCCCAATCAATCAGAAGCATTTCTTTACTGTTAGAATAAACTTAACAAATCAAGGCCTCTCCATACCTCCTGACAAGAAAAGATACTGGGAGCTCCCAGTATGCTGCCTCTCCTCTCCTCCCATGCAGACACATAAAAAACCAAGGCACAAACTACAATTCCAGTGAGACTCCAGAGCTGAATAATGAGGCTTCGTGCTGCCAGCACAGCAGAAGGCTGGGCACAGATCAGCCAGGACTGTCTCTTCCCAGAGGATGGCAGCATCCCGAGCATCAGGAAGGAGGAGATGACCTTTCAGTCTCCAAGAACACAACCATTTTGCTGCTGAGCCGTGCAAGGCCTCAGCCACAGGGAATATGGGGAACAGTAACTGCATACAGATGCTCCTGCATTAAAGGTCTCCAAGTCTTTGCCACGAGCCGAATGTTTGACAGGAAAACAACGACCTCAGCAAGTTCAGAGCTTACAGTCCCACATTTACAGTTTCCTACTCTGTAAAGTAGTGGTCTGGTCACATTCCATGGGTGTGGAATGCATCACGAAGGAGCAAAGGGGCTCCAACACCTACAGACCAGCAACAGGGGCTCTGATTTTCAGCCCTGCAGCAAAGCTGCCTGGCAGGGGAGCAGGAGGAGATGCCTCACAGGTACGTGAAGGGAAAAATTTATACTTTCTGCTTGCAGTTCAGAACGTGCCTCAGAAACCACAGAACAGAATCACTGAATCACTGAGGTTGGAAAAGACCCCCAAGATAATCAAGTCCAGCCTCTGGTCCATCCCCACCTTGTCCCCAGCCCAGAGCACTGAGTGCCACGTCCAGTCATTCCCTGGACACCTCCAGGGACGGGGACCCTGCCACCTCTGTGGGCAGCCCCTGCCAAGGCCTGACAAACTTTTCAGTGAAGAAATTCTTCCCAATGTCCAGCACATCAGGCTTCAGGGAGCTTTAAAATCACCTTCAGGCTCCCTAGCAGATGGTGCAGTGGCCAAGGACAGCCTCACCCCCCAGCTGCCCATGTACCACCACAGCTGCTCTACCTCACAGCAGGCCAAGGCAACAGTTTCTCCTGCACTGAATGCTCTTATTCCCCTAATCTCCATCTGCTCAGCTCATTCTGGACAAAAACCCATTTAGGCCAAAAGGAAAAAAGCAGGAAAATTACCTTTCTATGAGTTTAAGTCTTATTTTAGAAGTCACAGATAATTGATGGAAAAATAAATTAATATAACTAACTACATCTTCAATGTATATTTGTGGATGCAGGGTTGCACCAACTGGATACAGAAGGCAACTCCCATCAGTTTGCTGTTTGCCTCGGACACTCCTGTTTTCTCAGACAGCAGAGCTGCCCTGGATTATTCCTCACTGAAAAACAGGAACCTTTGCATCCAGTGTCTGAAACAGCGTCGATGAGCCACCATCGTCAATAAGAAGGCAAAACCCACCACCTAAGTCCTGCCCTCTTAAAGCTCTTTTGTCTGCAGGCAGCTTCCAAGCCTGGGAGACAGAAGGCAGTCTTATGCCAAAATGGAGAATGCAACCATTCTTTCTTGTCTGTACAATAAGGTGGCATTCCAGGACCATAGGAATGGCTGCCTTTCCCTTCCAGACTTAAAAAGGAAAAAACAAAAGCCAGAAAACCAAAGAAAATTCAGGAATGCTCCAGTACACCCTCACTGCTTTATGTTTGTTCTCTGTTGGAGAACGTTCTCCTCCTCATCTGATCCAGCTGAAATTGTATCTGCTGGAAGAGTCTGACAATCCTGCACTGCTGTGACCTGGCTCCAGTCGTCACAGAGAATTCCCAGCTGTCCCCAGGCTCCTTCAAAGGGAGGCACCCAGAGCTGCAGGGTGAGGCACGCGGGGTGCGAGCGCAGCGCACACACACTGCGTGCCCGCGGAGCCGGCCGCGCGCTCACACCGCGCACTCGTGGAGGTCAGGGCTCCAAAGGCACGGAAGCGGAAGGCATTTACCCTGGGCTTGGCGAGCTCCTTCACGGTCTCGATCTCCTCGTCCGAGATGATGTCCAGGAAGCGAACGATCCGAGGCTTGTCCCACTCATCCTCCTGCTTGACAGGGCCCAGGATGTACCTGGGATTCCTGTTCCCGTCGTAGTAGCGGCAGAAGAGCCTCTTTTGTCTCCGGGGAGTCTGGAAGGGAGGCAGAGCAAGAGGGAGTCAGAGAACTCCAGGGGACATTGATATCTCCAGGGAACAGAACATGTCCCAGACACACAAACAATTCCCTCTCCCCGCCTTGTTTTGGGACAGGTTAAAGAGATTATTTCAGTTTGAGAAGCCAGTACTGGCTGCACATTAATGTTACTGTGCAATACTTCAACAAGCATTACTTTACACAACCCTACTAAAATAATTTTATTGCTGAAAAACCCACCCTTATTTAATTCTGCATGTAACCCCAGACTTCCAGCCTCCTCATTCAATTAATGACACTGATGGAGCACACCCAAGACAGCCAGCAGTGCCTGGGGCAGCGTTACTTTCTGTCTACTGGACAGACTGAAACGGGGAAGAAATCCAATTCATGATCCTCAGCTCTGCACACTCATCCAGCTGCTCTAACAACTTCCTTGCTTGCACACCACACACAAATTCCTGACATTGTTTGGTTTCAAACATTTGAGAACAATCTACTCCACTTTACCATTTTGAGCCCCTCCCCACGGCACAGCATTTCGTACTTCCTTCTCTCAGGCAGGTAATCCTTTTTCTTAACCTCAGTTTCCTTCTCCTGCTGGTCTTCTGAATCTGTGCTGGACTTATTTGCCTCTTTCTCTTTAGCCATGATGTATTCAAAGTATTTCATGTTCCCGTTTGCTCTTTGATGTTCAGGATCTGTTGACACAGAAACAGACGGGGATCACTGGCAGGTTTCCAGCCCGTGAGGAATCCTCCAGACGTGGTTATTTACAGCAAGCAAAAGGAAACAGATGCACAGGACTGCTTCTCAAGCCCTCACTGCACACGGGGGTCCCAGCAGTAAGGAAAAGGGTTTGGCCATTCCAGCCCATCTCACTAGAGAGGGAGAGACAAGGGAGAGAGCTGGGACAGCATGACTGGCTGTAAACCTGAGAATTCCCTGGTGGGATTTAAGATTTCTGGTGACAAAGCTTTTTAACTTACAGAATTAGCTTCAGTTCTTTAATAAATGGGTCTCTGTAGCTATGGCTATGTTTGGGTTAGTTCTGAGCTTCTCAGAGCATCCATTACACGGTCAATCAGCAGAGTATTATTTACAGAAGAAGAAATACTTTCATTTTTCATGAAACAGACTCTTATCTCACTGTCTTGTATTCTGTATTTCTTGTTTTTACATGTGTTTCATCTTCAGCATGCTGAATTCGTATTTAAATCATCTGCAGAGATTTCAGTATCACCAATTTAGTTTCAATTTCATTAATTTTGGTTTTGCCTCTACCTAAGGGGAAGTAATCTCAACACAGGAAAGTAAAAGGTAGGGAGAGAACCAGATTTCAGGCAGCAGTGGCTCAGGTAAGGGGATAGAAGCCAACAGTGTCAGGAGGCAAAGACCCTTCAGCAGAAAGGAGCAAATCCCCATCTAAAAAAGTAAAAATGCACTTTACAAATGCACATACAAGTCAGAGTCTGGGCCAGCCTGCACTCCCCAGGACAAACGCACACAGAGCTGTGTCCCTGTCCCCATACCCAGCTCCAGGAGGCGCCTGGTGAGGGCCATGGCCTTGCCCAGGTCCCCCTGCTGGTACACAGCGTAGCTCAGGTAGTCCAGGATGTAGACTTTGTCTGCAGAGGACACTTCTCCCTCATCCAGCTGCTTCAGGGCTTGCTCCATCCACAGCTCCGTGTGGTAGTAGTCAGCCTCCGTGTAGGCAATCTTCCCCAGCTCAAAGCAATCTTCAGCTGTTAGAAAGGATTTGTGCTTCACACCTGGGTATTTAAAACAAAACAAACAGATTACACGGGGTTCCAGACCTGTCCTCCGAGAAACATTTGAGTTATTTCTCATTCCTCACAGCAGGGTTTTATTTCTGTTCTCCCACAGCTCCCTTCTGCAGTAGCTATTTGTTGAAGTCTCTAAAGCCTGTAAATCCTTGGCACACAAGCACTCAGATGCAGCTTTCCATTGCCAGAATAGCAGCAAACAGCAAAATGTCTCTACCACTAGTGAAAAATCAAATCAAACAAAGCTTCCTTCCTCAAAACCCCAACCACTTAGAGCAAGAGCAAAAATAAGCCAAATTTGAAGTTTCAGAACACTGTTTTCAAGGACATCACATTATCACTTTCAAAATGTTATTGAACCACGACTTGTTACTGACAACTTGGAGGAAAACATCAGGGAGTAAATTCCCAGCTGCTTGAGATTTTTTTTCAAGTCAGTCATTTTTAGAAACATTTTAAGTGACCTCTAAAAGATTAAAGCACTAGTAGGCAAATTACAGATTCCTGGTTTTGCCTCTGGAAATACAGGCCCTATGAAAAACCGAATTTAATCTTGTAAAAGGGAAACAGGACCTGCCAGTGTTACAGCTAAAATTACATCTTAATCCATTCTGAGTTTCTAACAGCAGCTCTGCAGTTGTCAAACAGGGCAGCTGTTCTGCTGTCCGTTCCTGCTCCCCCACTAAACACCTTGTGTCCATCCTGTGATGGGGAGCAACTGCAGTTTCCTGAGCCTGAATCTGCAAACTCTCAAAGGACACAAAGATTTGGCAGCAGCTGAGATTCTGGACCAAAAGAAATTCCCTGGAAATGAAGAAAAGGAGCACAAACAAGTGACCACATGGGGAAGTATCCCTTTGGAGCTCTCCAGAGCCCAGCCTATTCTCTTTTCTACTCCAGACCTTCCAGGTTCTGCCATTACACCTCACTGCACACAGTCTGGACAGCTCATTGCCTCAAGAGCAGCAAAACTTCCCCTTGTATTTCTGTGCTGTTTGAAGAAAACAGCAACGAGCTGCTCATTGCATTAGAAGGAATCTGTAGGTCCTTGAGAAGGTCTTGAACCAAACCCAAAAGCAAGGTTATACATCATAACACATAAAGCCAATTACCCTTAATTTTATTAGGCATCTGACCACAATGAGCACTTGCAAAAACACAGATGGATTGTACAGAGCTGATTTTTTGCCAGCTGGCACAGGACTATTTTTGAGCAGAGGAAACAAGGAAGACTCAGCAGAGAAAGTTTTCTGACAAAAAAAGAAGTTGCGTCTCCTCCTGCACAGAGCAATCTATTGAAGATCAGCTCAGGCAATGCCACACAGGCTCAAGTTTGTGCATGCACCATCTTCTGCTCCTCAGTTTGTACAATCCCTGAAGTTTAAACTCAAAGGAACTTGTTAAAATGCATTAAGTTGTGCAATAAATCCAGGTATCTGCCAGTGCAACACAAGGAAAAACCCCCTTCTAGGCAAGATTTTATTGCTATTGATTTTTATTAAAAGCTATTGACACTACATTGTCTTACCACAACTAGAAGAAAGATGCAGATTTCAACCAAAAAACCACCTTTTTCATTACTTTCAGCCAGCTCAAACCCCTTCCCAATGTCACCTTCAGGCTGAGCAGTTAAACAAGGTGCAGCAGAGCAAATGATTTGTAATCAGGACATTCAGGAAATGGAACTAACAAACATGGATGGCTCTCACCTGGCAGGTTCCCTCTTGAGAGGGTGTCTGTGTCCAGGTTGTAGGTGTCCTGGAGCCGCAGAAGGGCCTTGGCTGCACCAGTCTGATCCTCATCATTCGGGAAGAACTGCCTCTGGATTGTCATGTTGGAGATAAAGCCTGGGAAAGACAGGGAAACACGTGGTCACCTCTGTCCTGGGCATTGGATAAACTCCCTACTGCAGGGAAAGCCAAGACCCACCTTCACACAAGTCTGAACTGAACTCATGGCACAGGCTGCGCAGCTGGCTTTTGGTTTGGGTTGTTTCGAAGAAAGCAAAGGAAAAATCAAAAAAGAAACACCTGGTTTTTTGCCCCACTCATTCAGAAGGGCTTAAGACACAGTGGTGCAGATTTCTGGCTGGCAGGTGCAGAGCCTTTCCAGTTGCCATATTCAGCCCCTCTCACAGCAACAGGGAAGCTGAACGTGCTGAATCCTTATCAGAGACTAATCCTGGGTCTTTTTGAAAGCTCTGCTTTCTTGTAATTTCTTACTAGAAACCTCCACCTGGTATTAATTAGCTGTTGAGACAGTCTCTCAGGTCAGATATAACCATCCTGGCTTCCTTTTGCTAAGTGTCTTCCAGAGTCAACTATTTCATGTCCTGTTCCTTGCTAAAGAGCTTCCACTCTTGCTGAAGAAAAGAGGCAGCAATTAAGTGTTTGCTACAGTTATTCAGATTAGTTCCACAAATGCTCAGTCTCAAAAGCAGATTTGCAAATCTAATTCAACCCCTGACATGTGGAAAGCAACATCCAAGGACCTGCAGTGAGCCTGTGATGCTGGTTTTGGCTGCAGGCACACTCACCATCTGACATGTCCTTGAGGACCAGGCTCTCCAGCTCGCCCCACTCTGTGTTGAGCCGTTTCATCAACTTGAATGCGTTCACAGGGTGGCCCAAAAACCCCTCTGGGTCTTTCGTGGCAGTGTCTGTCAGCTGATCCAACTTCTCTGCCCATCTATAATGAAAATACTCATTGAAGTGTCACAGAAGTCTGCTGGTGTGCTAGAGAACTGATTTCAAGCTACTCAAATGTCTTCATTAATAAAAAATCCAACAGAAATTGCAAGCTTTTACATTATCTATATTTAGAACTCTTCTAAAGGGAACAAAAAGGGCTACTTCCTTTTTTTTATTAGATCTTCTTCCTCAGCTGCAGCCCAAATCTTGTGCTGCTCTTGCAGTCTCTGTAGGAAGGAACTCCTTCCTCCAAGCCTCAAAAGCACTGTGCCAGCACTTCCATTATGGGCTGTCATGCAGGACTAATCAGAAACAAAGCTTTACCCGCACTTTCAATCTTTCAAACGCCCCTTTTCCCCCCTAAGGCTTACAAAAAACGCAGTTCAATGCTTGTCTCAAATTATTTTAGGTTTAGACACACACGCCCCTTGCCTCTCACCACAAAGCTCCTTTCCATGCTGAAAGCTTGGATTAAGAAACATGTAGTTCTCACACTCCCAAATGAGGAGCCCAGATCCAGATTCTGGTGCTGCAGCTTCAGCTCAGACTTCTCTAAGTGCCACAAGTCATTCACAACCCCAACGTGCCCCAAAACAAGCACAGCTTTCAAAAAAAAAAAAAAAAAAAAAAAAAAAAAAAAAAAAGCAGAAGCAGATCTACAGCATGAAGGCCATGCAGCGACGCCCTGCAATCAGGGTAAATTGATGTTAAAGAGCCACACCCGACAGAGAATTCCAAACCCCAGCAATAAAGCAAATAGAGGATCTGTAGCCTGGAGGGAACTCTGTCCCGGAGCTGAGTTCCTCTTGTCGCAGGATCTGGTGTACCTGAACTGAACCTGCAGGCTCTCCCTGAGGCAGGGAGGTGTTTACAGCTGCTGGAGCTGCTTCTGGGTGCATCGGCTCTTCCCACTCGGTCCCTCATTGTTTTCCCACACTCTGACAGCCCCTGTGCAGGTCCCTCCAAAACAGGGCTCCAGGTGCTGCTGGGGACCAACCCCAGCTCAGAGCAAGCCAGAGACTGAAGAACCCAACTTCAAACGGTGCCCTGGCACTGCACAGGATCAAGCCCTCCCCGCACCTCCCACTGCAGGGCTGTCAGCCCTAAGGAGGGGCTGAAGCAGCCCGACCCACACGCACAGGGCTGGGATTTCCTGCAGGTGTTTCTGTTTGACAAAAGCCCCCGGGAGGCCTGAGCCAGCCTCGGCACTTGGGTGATTCACCAGCTGTCACTGCCTTTCAGCTCCCAGCATCCTTCAGATGCCAACAAACAATGCCGGCATGTTTTTCCGGGTTCTTTAATCGCTCTGTGACAGTTTTTTAAACCCTTCTGACCTGACAGGGAGTGCCTCTGATACAATAGAGATAGAGCTGCAACACTCGTACAATGAGCTGTGTTTACACACTTTTGGATGCCCAACTGGCACTCTCCCATGTTAATTTGTAGCTGTAAAGAGTACACTTACAACATTTCAAACCTGTCAGCAATTCCAACCCTGTATTTTCAGTGATAAAGAAGTATCTCTCTTCCTGGGTGGTGGACCACCAGAAGGTAATACACAAACGTTAAAATAAAAACCATCCCTCCATCTAGAACTGTTCCAACACCCTCAAGACAGATTTATACATGTGTCTGAAAGCAAGGAAACCATCCTGTTCAGTGTTAAAATGTTTATTTCTAGCTGTGATAAAATCTGACATGCTGGGCTCTGGTCTTATTTATACACCAAGCAGTGCTCAAAGAGAACAACTTACAACAAACACCCAGCAAAACCTGCTACTTAAAGCTTTGCCCCAGAGGAAACATTCCATAAATTTAATCAGCCTTAGGAAGCACTTTTTGCATAAGGGTGGATGCAATTATTAGCCGTCAGCATTATGAAACCAACTGCTTACTTTTTGATCTGCTCCAGCTTGCTTTCCTCTGCCTTGATGTAATCTTTGAGTGACACAACCAGATCTTTTTCTGTATTAATTAAGTCTGTCATATGACCTAGAAAAAAAATTAGTTTGGTGAGTGAAGAAGAAACACAAACCCCTGAGAATTAAAGGCATTCTTCCTCTTTTCTACTTTCTTCCATCCCCAAAAGTCCTTCTGCGTTTACTTAAATAACCCTGAAGGAGTATCTGAGCAAGGCCTTTTTTTTTTTTTTTTTTTTTTTTTTTGAAGGAGAAAAATCTCTTGCTGGACCAAGCTTGTTGCCATGGAAATTAATGTAATACTGGATATTTATTATTAGAACTAATTTAGGATTCATTTGGAAAAGGAAGTAGTTTGCCACAGAGTAATCTTTCATCCGAGCATACATAATGTAAAGCAAATAAAGAGAAAGCTACAGAAACACACAAAGCCTTCATGTTTGATAAACAAGGCTAATCCAGGGCTTTATTCTTGTTTTTAAGATTATATCCATGACTTCAAGGGCTCCCTGGTATTAACTAATAATTGCTTCACCTCCTGCAAGCAGGCAGCTGAACTGGTTCAGCACAAAGGGGTACAGAGCCCACCCTGAGGCCACCAGAACCCAAGGGTGAGTACAGGCATACTGCACCATCATGTGCCCTTGGCAGCTGCACCTCTTCCTTCCACATGTGGGCAACACCAAAATTCTGTTTAAATTCCAGTACCTGTAAGAATAAATAGTGACTACAAAGCCTGGCCAGGGTCACTAGACTGCCCCTGGACTGACTTAAAGCCTGCTTCTCCCAAAAGAAAAGTCCGTAACACGGTAAGAACTAGGAAGTGCGTTTAGTTCTGCACCAACTAAGGCCTTGGATGATTAACACATCATTGCAAAATCAGTTTTGAGGGCTGTCAAGAAACTCTTTTGGCTACACCAAAGCAGGCCTCACCAATGGAAGTGAAGAAGTCCGTGTGGGCACAAGAGAAAGGCAGCAGAAATCCCAGGGCTAGGGCACACCAAACCTTCTTAAACGCCATTGCTCAACAGCTCTCACCTCACCACACACCTGGGAGAGAAACACAGAATAGGTGAAAAATCCCCGCTCACCAGAGAGATAAATCCACCTTCAGAGGAGGCAGCTCTGTGTCTTGGGGCTGCTTGAGGCAGCAGAACCCTGACAGCTTGAGCAGCTCATACAGACTGAGTCCCTTCTGCTGACTTTTATACCTGCCTCGTGCAGCCAGAGAGGAAAGAACAGCTCAGGGACAGCATGTTCACCAGCACTCTTCTTTTTGGCATCCAAGTCATGCTGCAGATAGAGCTGCTTTGCAAAAAGCACCGAAAAACCCCTCAAACACTGAAAAAAGCCCGCAGCACCAAGTTAAAATACCCATTCTCAAGTTCATCCACTCGTTGCAAAAAGTTTCCTTTTTTCAGTCAGAAAGATGCCAGTGGAACAGGTCTAAATGAAAACCCGACACAAGCAGTCCGGAGAGGGAGTTCTGTGCACGCTCCTGCTCCTCAGCTGCTGCCACCACGGAGCCAAGCTCCACACCTGACACAAAAGGCTGCTCTGTCCCTGGATCCTGGGTCAGGTTGTGGCAGGCTCACAGGCAGTGCTTTCTGCAGGGCCAGCTGCCAAGCTCTCAGCCTTTCAGGATCCTGATCCCTTCAGCAGCCCAGGATTGCCTGGCCGCCGCATACTTTAGGAGTAATTATGCTGTCGTGGAATTCACAAGGTTTACTTTTTTCCCCCCAAACAAAAGCTTGAACTCCCACATACTGTATCTGCTCAGAAAAAATGAACTCCAGTGCGTGGACTACCAGAAATTGGTTTACAACTCTTCCAACAGCACAACTAATGAAGAAAAAAGAAAGACAAATAGCAACAAGCTCAGTTATGAAGTGGTTTGGCCTGTTTAGGAAAGAACGCAACATAACTTTTATCAAGCAAACAACATAGACCCAGGTGTGGCATTCACACAGGGAAGGCACAAACATAATCAGGAAAGTTCAAAAGTTACACCCAAATAAAAACCATCCCACCCACAAGTGGAGGCATTAACAGGGAACATATCCCTGACTCCAGAGTGCAGGATCTCTCCTCAGATTGCACCTGAGGGTCGGGAGGCAGCTCCCTCCTCTCCTTTCCACCTCCAGCACCCCAGAAGGGAGTTGGATTTACTCTGGGGTTTGGATTTAATCTGGGGACTGCCTCTTGGACAGGACAAGCACAGTTCCACTGGCACCAACAGGAACAACAGGAAACTCGCACGAGCCTAGAAAAGCAGCACAACCTCCAGCTCTTGTAAGTCACCCAAAATCTGCATGACCACAACTGACGGGCTGATGCATTCCAACACATTCACGGGCAGAAAGCGAGTTGTAAAGTGAGAATTTGGAGAGGGAAGCCTGGAGTTCTCCTTTTCCCCCCCTTGAGCCTCACCAATGCTCTAAAGCAGCCCTGCTGTCCACAGCAGCATTCCTCACCTCTTCCTCCTGGCTCATCCTCCCCCCAGGCAGCCAACAAGCTACACCAGACTGTTTCAAACACACCTAATAAAAACCCACTGATGTCCACCTCCATTCTTACTGAAAACACCACTCAATTCCTGTTTCACCCTGCAGAAAGCCAAGTGCCTCTTGCTCCTTCAGCACTCGAGCCAATACATCTGTGAATCAGTGACAAAGCACAAACAGCTTTACTACACCATAAATATTTGCCAATTCTATCAGTACTGGGAATGCACTGAGCTCTTTGTTTACTGCCTCAGTGAGCCACAAGAGAAGTTCCAGAAAGTTTCCTTTCTTACTGTTAAACTTTTTAAAAACAAGAAGAAAAACCAACAAACAAAATCACCAAAAAGGTGGAGAAAACAATGCTTCCTCTCCACCTACTGCTCCCAGTGACAGTGTTCCATCTTGTTTTTCCTCTTCTCCAGCTGCCTTTGCAGCCTGCTCCAACACCAGGCTTCTCCAAAGGCTGTTGCAACCCTATTCCCACCTCCTTATCTCCACAGGCACGCAGCAGGAGTGACCGGCAACAGCCACAAAGTGCAACACGGGCAACTCTAAGGAGGTACAAACAGAGTTTCTCACACTTAGGCACTAGAAGAGGCTGCCCAGAGAAACTGGATCTCCCATTCTTGGAAGAATTTCAAAAGGAAACAGGACGAGCCCATGCACAGCCTAACCGGACCTCCAAGCTCGCCCAACTTAAGCTCAATGACGTCCAGGGGTCATCTTGATTTTCCTTTCCCAGATTTCCTGTCATTTGCAAGGTCCCAGACTCCCGTAATAGCTTTCGGCCACCCAAGATTCCTCCCCCCCCGGATGGAACCCAGAGCTGGGCAGGACCCGAGGCCACGCTCGCTGCCCTGACAGCAGTTGCTAAGGAGCAGAGCTTTCCAGCTGCTGCGGCAGGAGCAGCCACAGGTTCCCAGTCAAAGAAAACACAGCTCAGTTCATGCAGACGCTGGAAAGCTCTCGGACTCACAGGCTGCCAAACAAGTAGGCTTTAATTTCTTCCTGTTGGTGACATGAAGTAAAACAAGATGAAAATCCTCTCTCCATTATTGCTGTCAGTCTCGCCCTCCTCCTCACCCGTGTCCCACAAAGATGGCAATTGAGCTCTCGGGGAGGAGGGGATCACTGCCCACGCAGGGAAGTGGGAGTCCAGCTGACAGCTCCAACACGGGAGCTTCCTGCCTCCCCTGGGAAAGTGCACTCACTAAGCTCTGAAACAGCAAAACATGGCAGAGCAGAAAAACGTGAGTGGGGGGAATAGCAAAGAGCCAACAAACACATAGAGAGAAGGGAAACAAAGCAGCAAGCAGAGGAATGGCACTGCCAAGAGAAGCACAGGATTCTCTGAACACACAACAAACACCATTTCAACTTAGAGGGTTTTTTTTGAGGACTTCCAAAGAGTTCAGCTCTGCTTTACAAGTAGAAAGTAGAAAGATGCAAGCAGGCAAGTGAAGACAAACAGCAGAGTGACATACGATATAACCTCATCACAACCAAGGTCCCACTAATCAGTGCCCAAAGACTGAATATGCTCATTAGACAAGTCTTCTCACTACCTTCTCCAAGCTCCCAGGTGCTTACCAGGATCCAGAAAACAGGATAAAAAATGGAAACTGAGGGGGTACTCAACATGGAACAGCTCTAACTTAATTCCAAAACAGCTTCTTTATTTAGGTAAGAAGTAACTGGCCTGCTCAAGATGAAGTCCACTGCAGGGCCAAGAGACAAAATTGTATCAGCAAGATCCCCAACTTTTGATTTAAAGATGGGTCCATTCTCACAATCCCTACTGGACCCCACTGTATGTAAAATAATAATAACAAAACCCTTTAAACAGTTAAGCTGAGTGGAGGGGAAATGGAAAAGATGGAACCAGAAGTGATAGCTGCTCACTGCCCTAAACCTCTCCTGTCTCAAGGACAACCCAAGTTACAGTCTCATGACACAACGTGACTGAAAATACTACTGAAAAGGAAAGAACTTTCCCAAAATAAGTACTAAGAACATTTAGCAGTCATCATTGCTTAAAGGTCTCACAGGACAGAAGCACCAGAATCCAGTTCCCGAGTCCTCTAGCACGTTCAAAGGCTGTTTAAAGGCAGTGAGAGAAGAAAGATTTTCCATAAATGCTGCCACCAAAAGAACAGGGTGTGCTTTAGGCAGCTTTTAATGACAAAGTTATAATATAATCTTTTATATATTAAAAAAAATAATAACATAATAAGAGATGAGATTCAATTTCAAAGTCAAGTAGGGTGTTCTAGCTGTCATTTACTGCCAAGTTGAAGACAACATTCATGCCTGAATGCAGAGCAGTGGCGTTTGTACAGAGATTTGTACTCAGGGAACTGAAGCAAGTCTTCCCTTGATTTCCTCCAGACTAAAACTGAATGGACACAGCCCTCAGCATCCACTTGTTTTAACTTCCCAAGCCAAGACAAAGCACACTGTGGATGGAATAGAGCAATTATCTTATTAGACACAACAAGCAGGAGGCTATCCTTCTGCTCAAGGATTAGCTGAGCATCTAAAAAGATATACCGAATGTTTTCAGATATCAAGAGTGATTATAAAGAAAGCAGGACAATGCCAACGATCAGCTGGGTTTTTCCAAGGAGTATATTCTTTTAAAGAAAAAAGGTTTCCATATCTATATCAATCTCAGCATGAAGGCATGCTTTTCCTGCTATAAACCTCTGTTTACCCCCACTCCTTCTAAAGTATAACCCACACCTGTCATTACAGTTTGTCAAACAGCACCAGGCACTTTGCAATTTACATGCAAGCCCCAAAACCACAGCTTTAAACAGTAGATTTTAAAGCCATTCATTATGGAACAACATTTAGATCTCTACAGGTCAGAGAGCTGGCTTGGGAAGGAAAACAAAGAGAAAGAAAGTTAATCGGTACTCGTGTCAGCACATACTTCAGAAGCAGTGCAGGGTACTCCGGGTCAAATCAGATGCTTGGCAGTTTGGTCCAAGGCATTAAAATGTATCCAGCAGTGGTCCGAGAGCAGCAGTGGGTGTAGAGCAGTAGGACAGAGAACATCCCTGTCCCCAGAGGCAGGCCCCTGCTTCCCAGACAACCCGGGAACTCATTACCTTTACTTTCCGCCCCTGGCAGAGCACCGTCTGCATCCTGAGCCAACAGCCTCCGGCGCTGTGGGAAGCTGCATTTATTTACTTGTTGTAGCCAAGTAAATAAATGGCTCCTTTCATTCACTAAAACCTCGAGCGCTGAACCTTTACTTATAAGTAGGTAAGCACTTCAGCACTCAGCATTCTCCTCTTACTGAAGTCAGCAGAAAAAAAAAAAAGTGAAACTGGACGCTGGGCAATCCTTTCCGTCTGCAATCCGAAGGATCTTTCCTCTGGGAGCAGCCAGCTTTTCAGGTAAACGGGAAGATTTATTCCAAGTACACGTGACCGTTTTATTATTATTTACCAGCAGGCTCAAGGCTCCAGGTCGGAGTTTCTCCTGCTGGTTAAGCTAGATCCTATCAAAATACCTACGGAATAGCATAGCTTACTACAAAAAGGTAGATGCAAAATTACACATAAAGCAGCCGGCTGAGTCCAACCCGAAGCAGCAAGAGAGGGAAACCAAGACAAGCCCCATTCCTCGCAGTGCAATCCCTGCACTCAGCGCGTACCGCCAGCGCTTACGCCAAGTAACTTTCCACCCCTCCCAGCACGAAGCCATGCGCTCGCAGCTCCCGCGGCTGCACGGGCAAGGGGCACCAGCTGCGGGGCCGCGGGGCGGGAGCCCACCTGCAACACCGGAGGGCAGCGGAACCGAGCCCAGCCGGGGAGACACTCCCAGCTGCAGCGCAGGGAACGGGAGGAGGCAGAGGAGGAGGAGGAGGAGGTGGCTGTGTTTAGTCTGCCAGCCGCGGGGAAGCCGGCGCGGCGGCGCCCTCCCGCCCCCCTCCGGAGGCTGCCGGCTCCCGTTACGCAAGGGCCGGGAATACCGGCCGGGAGCGCCGGGAGACCGGCCCCTGGCCGCGGGGAGGATGGGGGGCGGCGGAGCGCTGCCACGTATCGCCCCCACCCAGCCCGCCCTCGCGGCAGCCGCCCGGCCCCGCGGCTCCCTTCACCCCGACCCGCCCACCCCCTCGGCCGGCGCGCGGTGGGGCCGCCGGGCCTCACCTGAGCACGGGGGCGGCGGGGCGGGGGCGGCACCGGAGCTCCGCGCTCGGCCCGGGGGCTTCAGCGACTGAGCGCGGCCGGCCCCGCCGCCTCTTATGGCCGGCCTGGCCCCGCCCCCTCTGGCCACGCCCCGCGGGGCGGCGCGGCCCGCGCGCTACGTGAGCCCGGTCACAGCGGCGGCCGCCGCTCCGCGCATGCGCGGCTCCACGTGGGGGCCCCGCGCCCTCCGCAGCCGCGGGCCCCGCGCTCGGAGCGGCCCCGGCCGAGAGCCAGCGGGAGCAGCCGCCCGCACAGCAGCACCGAGCCACAGCGCTGCTGCTGGAGTGACAGGTGCCGGAAAAGGCCTACAACGCCGGGACGCCGCCCTGCAGCCCGGCCCGCCCCGCACCTGGGCCCAGCATCGCCGAATCAGTTAGGCTGGTGCTGCCCGAAAGATAGGCTGGACATAAATCCCCATATCCGATGCCTGTAGAGCAGGTATTTGTTTATTGCAGCGCTGGTGGTGAGGGGGATTTTTTCCTCCTAACTCATCCGCTTTTGTCAAGTGCAGTGGTGTATTTATACAGTAAATTTTGCTTAATCTTGCTCTGTCATTACAGCATCATCACGTATGCGCCAGAACTAATTTACATAGCATGATCCCATGGTTATTAGATAATTCTTTGCACTGCTCATGCACTTCCCCAGTTCGGGGGTCTTTGGGAGTCCTTGATGAAGGATTCCAAAGTCTTCTTTGCACTTGAACTTTTCAGCTTTGTCTTCGGGGCATGCGCAGTCACGGTGCTCTTCGGTCCATCTGGTCTTAACCGGCCTAAATTCTTTGTTTTGTGGCTAATTGGCTTTGGCTTGCCAATTTCTCACTAGTACTACACTTATCTAGCTCTAAAACTATACACCTGGTAAGTTTGTTTTGTTTTTGTTTTCTTTTTCTCTATTCTGCATATAAGCAACTAGTTAACTGTATACTAGTCCTTGTATAAAAAGTTATTCATATCAGGTTATATGGGTATCAGAAGTTATGATTCAGGTTATATAAGCATCAGGTTATACAGGTATAGAAGTTATGATTCAGGCTACATAAGTAAAAGCTATGATTCAGGCTATATAAGTATAGAAGGCTATGCTTCAGGTTATATTGATATTCTTCAGGTTATATAGACAAAAAGTCATGGTTTAGGTTATATTGATATTAAGGTTATATAGATATCTTATAACCCAAGCTGTATAACCACTTTGTTACTTTGACCTAAGTTACACAGACATCACTGGAAAACACCTCTGAGATTCTCAAGCCCAGCCTAGGAAGGTCCCTGCTACACCATTCTCAGTGCTCTCAGGCACAGGATGGAATTGTTGGGGTGTCCCAGGCAGGGCCAGGGGTTGGAGCTGGTGATCTGGTGAGTCCCTTCCAACTCTGGATATTCTGTGATTCTAACTCCCACCTCCAGCAGCGTCTGTTTCCCCTGGCAGAGCCCAGGCTGGGGCCCCGCACGGCAGCCAAGGTTCCACGCCCAGGAGGGGATGGGGAGGGATCAGGATCACTCCCCCAGCTGACACTCCCCACTCACCTTGTCCTACCAGCCCAGGTGAAGACATTTCCACACTGATGGTGCCTTCATCAAGTGCAGCTGCTGAAGCAGCCTCCCCCCCTCTTCCAGGGCTTCCATCTAAACCTGGCTGGTCCCAAAAGCAGCTTCCAAGGCAGTAGCAAAGGCTGTATCACCAACCATTATCAGCTCTCACCCCTCTCTGGCCCACCCAACTATTAAAGACATTAAAACGCTGCTTGGATGAGTCTTGCTCTGAGAGATTGGTGCTGACTGCTCATTGTTTTCTAGGATTTCATAAATAAACCAGTTATTTGTCCATTCCAGCAATTAAGTTGGAATCAGGGACATTCCTAAGCATTTTTTCCTTTCTCTCTAGATGTGGGTTTCAGGTAAAGGATCACCTCCTCACTAGCATAACCAGCCTTCAAAGGTGCCCTTTAAAGGCACACATTTTTGGTCACTGCCAGCTGGAAATCTTTCACAACAAAAACAGCTGGGCAAAGGCACCACAGGGAGCAAAATCCCCCTCTAACACATTCTTCAGCAGGGTGACTGAAATGCCTTAAAACCACCTCGGTCAGAAGGGGGGACTGCGGGCTGCAGCGTGACCCACAGCTGAGATTTCTCCCTGTACCCAGACCCTCACCTCAGCTCCCACTCACCCAGCAGTGCCTTGAGAAGAGCGAGCTGCGGGTGTTCTGTCCCATTTTGGGGGGCTGCTGAGATGGAAAGTGTCTCACAGGAGAAACAAACAATGACGTGAGGTGAATGTAGTCATTTCTGGTCCAGCTGTGGACGCAGATGTGTCCCCACAGCTGGCGGCACGGCCAGCACTGTGAGTGCTGCTGCGCCAGAGCAGGAAGAAGGCCAGCTTTTAGTGGAACTATCCATCAAAAAAATAAGCCTTCCTTCCCTCTCATTTTGGTCGCCTTCCAACAGAAATACAACTCCTACAACTAGCAGGAAATACTAGAGTGATATCCAAGCTTCTAGCTGAGGCATCCAGTTAAAGCCCCGTTATCCAAAGAGTCCATAACATCTAGCCAGAGGTTTAACAGCAGCTTCTGGAGATTTGACAAAACCTCACACGCTGTAGAAGCACATTCAGATTTTTTCAAGCAAGATCTGCTGCTTTCTCATCCTCTTTTGCACTACCAGATACCCTTAGGAAGTAAGGCAGGCAGTGGGGAACACCAACAAGCCGATCAGCATGGGGCTGAAGGCTCCAGCTCGTTAGATTTGATTAATGAGGCTCATGCGTGGGGTGAGGCACCCCGTACCCATCCCGCACGCAGGCTGCAGTCAGAGCCTACCTAGTTCCTTGCAGTGGCCAAGTCCTTGGTCGTGCTCACTGTCCTCTTGGAACCTTTTCCTCTCACAAGTCGCAGTGTCTCCCCCCTACACCTGTCCAGGATGGAATCAGCAGAACAAATTGGGCAGTTTCTTTACTTCAAGGTCCCCACCCTCAGTGTGAGAAACTAGGAGTCCATCATATACATAATACTCATGATTCTAACTTCGGAGAAAAGCCAGATTTGGTTAGTTTGCATCTAGAGTTTAATGATAGGGGGAAGGCTACTCATTAGCTTTCTCTTTAAAGAGGCGGTTTGTCTTTCCCCAGGCTTGTCCTAAAAAAAGGAATTTTTTTTTCCTTCCAAGAAGTTTGGTGTGGCTTGACCACAAGTTGTCAATGTGAATTTGCTGGTTTCATGTATTTAAGGCCATTAACAGTCTTACAAGGGCCAGCTGCTAGCAATTCTAATGCTCATTTCTGCTTATTGGGGGCATCTGGAAGGACACAAAACAGAAAAGAAGCAGCAAGATCAGTACTATAACCACTATTAGCCTAGAATTACATTTTCCAGCCACTTTTATGGCTTGGAAAAATCTTTTACTGACTCTTAATTTCAATATGAGTATTTTACAAGCCCAGATTAAAAAAAAATAATAATTTTAGCAACACAGGACCAAAGATTTACCTTAATCTTGTCCATGTAAGAGATGACAAGTATTTGTTCTTACTGCTTGTGTCCTCTTTGCCTTGCTCTTACTGCATCAGGAGAGTTTCAGGGATTCACTTCCTCTGCGGCCCTGCCAAAGCTCAAATTATTAAGATACAGAAAGCTGTCAGAGACACATTTGTGTGTCCAGGCTCTCAGTTCACTCCCAGGATTGTTCCCAGGATGGGGTACAATGGCTGCAAGGGACTAAAATAAACAGTTCACAGATGCAGCTCGCTCAACTCAGAGCCCAAAAATACTTACAAAGAAACAACTCAGGTGCCAAACCAACAGCTGGTATTTGTGGTTCTTGAATTAAATAATTAAGTAAGTGACAAGAAAGCCTCTGTTTCAAAATCATCCCCGTTGCTTACATGCTGCAGAAACATTTAACAGGGCAGTTAACGTGTGACCCCTCAGAGAAGGCACAAGGAATGTCTCACAGACTGCCTGGCTTCCCATGGCTCAGACAGCAGCACAAGTGCAGGCTCTCATCTTATTTTCTCCATCTTCCCATGGCACACAGGCCAGGTGGCCATGATTGGGCTAATCCAATCCATGAGGGTTTTCAGCTGCATGTAACAACAAGTGGCCAGAGCACTGCCCTGCCTTCAGAGGGGTGTCTACACTGCAGTGTGGTGCTCTGGCTTTTAATCCTCCCTTACCAACCACCTGGCTGCTGTGGGCAGAACGAGCTGGAGAGGCTGTCCCTAGATTTGATGCCTGAAGTATCTCCTCCAGCTGCTTCCATCTAAAGCCAGCTCTTCTTGCAAGATCCGTATCTGGGGGCAGGTAAGGTCAATAAATCTGTTAGTTTGTTTTAACAGCAGGGTGGATACTTCCCTTAGAGATTATATTTCAGTCCTTTATCTTATTAAGGGAAGATGTGTTTTGTCCATTAATCCAATTAGCCTGGTGGATTGATAAAGACTGGGCTTGCTCTGCTTCAGGAAGCATAAAAATAGCAGTCAAGCACAATTAAACCTAAACTTGTAAGTAACTCTGGTAACAAGAGTACTATTTCCCTGGATATTCTGTTTATTATTTTTACAAGCTACACTCTCAAATTACATGACGTGAGTTCTCGATTAGAACGGCTCAATTCATCACCAAAAAGCAACAGGCCGCCCTGAAAACATTTACTTTTCGTATGTTTATAAAATTCTCTTTGTGCTAAATATAGTCAGGTGGGCTCCAACCCAGAATAATGTTTTCAGTACTCGAGAGGAATCTGTTTGTTCACTTAAAAAGGAATGAAAATGATTTGTCATTATTCTGACGTGCCTTGGCACAGGGTGCACTCTGATCAGAGCTATTCACTGGCAAATCCAGCCGCGGGTATTTGGGTGCTGGGATACTGAGCGGCTCCAGCCTTTGGATAGATAGAGCTTCTGGCACCTTTTCCTCTTCGAGGACGAATGGTCCTTAACTTTAAACAGCGCTCCCATGCTGTGGAGACAAACCCCAGAGAAGCTAGAAGGAAGAAAGGAAAGGAAAAAGAAAGAAAGGAAGGGAAGAAGGAAAGAAAGGAAGGAAAGAAAGAGGGGAAAAGAGAGAAAGAAACGAGCAGGAACAATCTCCAGAAGTGAATCCAAGCCGGGAGCTGCGTGCCAGCAGCCTGGGCAGAACTACAGCTCCCAGCGCTCCCAGTGCGGGCAGTGACTCAGAGCCAGCAGAGTGGCTGCGCTGCTGCCGGAGGTCACCGGGATCCGGAGCCGATCCCTGCCGCTGGAGACGGCACACGGCGCAGTAAGTGGGGAAAATCCACGGGGAATGGCAGCCTGGAGCCCTCCTGCGGGCTGCACAGCCTGCGTGGAGTTCACGGAAGGCCGGGACGGCCTCTCCAGGTGGAGCCTTTGCTGTCGCCAGCTCCGAGCTGTGGGTGGTCCCAACCAGAGCCCGGCACGGTGGTTCCTAGGGAGGAAGGGGTTAAACGCCCGCACACTCGTAGTTCTGGGCAGAAGCTCCTCCCTGTGACATCCTGCTGCTCATTCCAGAGCAAAGGGCGGCGCTCCCGGTGCAGCGCCGGGGAGTTTGGCACGCCGGGCTGTGGAGGAGGGACCGCCACACGGGTGTCACACCACGAAACCCTCCTGACACGGTCTGTGTGGCAGCCGCCGTCCCCACACGTGTCTGCACCAGCGTGCCGAGCTCCCACTGCTCCCAGTGGCTTCCCCAACAGGCTTGGCTCCCCTGTGTCCCCGAGGGACCGACCCAGTCAGCTGAGACGGTGAGAAAGGGGGATCTGGGCCACGGATGTCCAAAGCCACAAGGCAGAGTCTCCACGTGCAAATAGGAGCCTGTGCTGAGGCACCTCTCAGGCTCCCATCACAGACCTTTGCTGAAGGAAGAACTCTGAGACTCTTCCTGGCACTGCTTATGTGTCTGTAACCAAGCGAACGTGACTTCCTCCGTAAAAGGCTTCGAGTTCTGTGGCTGCAAAGTGGAATGTTCCAAGTGATCATCGAGGACTGTGGACCACAGTTAATTTTTGTCTCGGGTGAATGTGGCTGTTTCCTGACATCCTGAAGCCAAGGTCAAGCTGCAGTCTGACATGGCCTGGGCTGAAAACGTGGTGGGATTCTTTGGCACAAAAAGCATTCATAGCTGGAGATGATCCCATTCAGCTGCGACTGCTGTCTCCTGTCTAACTCAGGGAATTCTCTTCCACAGCTGATCTTTTGTCTTTCACTTTCTCCTGGCATCAGTGCCTTTCCCACAGATCCACTGTGTGCTGCAGTAGGATGTGTGGTTGGACCGAGGCCATTACAACTGTGCAGGAAACCAACAAGAGAGCAGCCACCTTCTGTGCCCTTTTCCCAGGAACACAGGGATTTGGGACAGGAAGGTTTAATCAAGTCTTGTAAGCAAATTCTGTAAGACCTGTGTACACTCAGAGATGGAAACAAACTGAGGTACCTTTAAGCAATCTTAAAATGGCCTGAAATGGGGTTTGAAGTGTGACTGAAGTGATCATTTTAGAAAGCAGATTCTGCAGACTCTGAGAGGGAGATTTACCTGGTTATTGCACCTTTTAAATCAAACTTAACCTTGCAGGGCTGCTGCATTACATTTTATGCCTTTTTTTCAGGCAGGGACACCAGCTGTGGGTGTTGGTTATGGCTGTGGTTTACCAAGCACTGCACAGGAGAGTTTCCTCCCTTGTCTGCAGGTCACACTCCACCTATGTGAGAAAAATGAGGTAAGTTCTCATCTGATTCGTGAGTCCTGAGAGGCCAGAGCTCGGCACGAGCAGCCCTACCTAACTCTAACCCGGGGGGTTACTCTTTTAACAGTCCAGCCATCACACAGTAATGCACACAGTGAGCTCTGTAAATGGTAACAGCTCCCTTCACCGCTGGTAGTGACTGGTTCTCTCAGGCTGCAGCTCTGGTAATGATTGCCTGTCCTGGCTCGAGGGCTCCAGGCAGACTTGAAGTGATGCTGCTCTCCTCACTTTAAATACTGCTTCAAACAGTCTGAAAGGAGCACATGCTGACACCCTTTTCCTATGATTTTTTTTTTCCTAATGCAGCTCCAGCAGGCTGTACCCTAAGACGTGGTTTTTACCCCTCACATCAGTGTGACAGGTACAACACAATGCACATAGCCTGATGGGAACCAGATTCAACATCAGAAGTGCTCAGCAATTTGGCCAAACAGCATTTGGAGCCATCCAAATTCACAGAATATTCTGAGTTGGGAGGGGACTAAAGGGAAGATCAAGGTTTTCTGCAGCCTTTACAGAAGACCTTTTGGATTGAGAGACTGGGTTACTAATCCTCTTGCATCTCTAAACTTGAGGGTACTCACGTGGTAGGTAAGAACTGCAGTATTTTCTGCCACACAAACTTCACTAGAGGCTGCAGCCCACCAAAGAGCGACTCAGCTGTCAAAACTCTCAAAGCATGTGGAATGCCTTAAATCTGATCTGCCCATTCAGCCCCCCTGCTCTGTGCAAAATAAATGCCTCCAAATAAGCAATAATCTCAACACAATCTTCAATTCATCTTCCCAATCATTTTCTCACTGCAGATACTTAAATCAGTTAAAGGAAGATGACAGCCTTTGCAGGCAAGCCCAGGCCTCAGGAGCTTTCTACCTCTTTCACAATCTCTCCCCCTTCCTGCAGAAAGTTGGGAAGAAATATTTGGTACCACAGCTCAGTGCAGCAGGTAAGAAAGAAGTCAGTGCATCCAGAAAGCAACACCTGGTGGATCACACAGCTGAAATAAAACAGAGACACACATATCAACCCAATCTGTTCTGAGGCGATCAGGTTTAAATATTTGGGACTGTGCCTTTTGAAGAGAGAGGGCTGGCAGGAAAACAAGTAAGGTCTTACTGACAAAATTTTTTTTTGGTGTAATGTAGGAAAAGCTTTCTTTGAGAGAAAGGTATTGGCTGGTGCAGGACAAAACCAATGGACAGCTACTCCCCAAGCATTACAACATTTGGACCTTTAGCCTGACATCATCTAAACTTCCTACAGCTTAGGAGAAAAGCCAGAATTTAGGTTTCTATCTGGGCGGGATCACTTGTCTGGTCCCCTTTCACACATGGGCATTCTGCCTTGAGCTAAGATTGTCTGTGCCTTGACAATCCAGAGAACATCACAGTTACCTGGATTTGCTTCCATCACAGCTTTCTCTTGCCCTTTCCCTGCTGTTTAGAGATGAAACGGATTCTGGAGAAGCTCCCAGAGGCTGAACAGTGGCTACAGAAGTCGGTGCTGATCGGTTGTTCGGACGAGCACAGACCGCACTTCGCGCTGGATTTAGGTTGGGATGACTCCTCTTCCGTCCATGCCAGCACCAGTTTGGTGCACTGAGATGGAGGTGCTGCCAAGGCAGCATCCCTGATCCTGGAGAGAACCTGTCCTGCCAGGGCGGGCTGGGCTGAGTCTCTGTAGGAGCTGCGATGAGCGCGGCAGGTCGCAGCCACGGGCTGCACTGCTGCTCCTGGGCTGTGTGTGGCAGTAAAGGTGGGCTGGGGGCAGGCCACTGACATCTGGGAATGCTACCCCTGGTGTGGTTCACTTCCATGGGAACTCCTAGAAATTGTACACTGGAACAACAAAAGGCATAAAATTGGAATAATAGCAATAATAGCTGAAATTTATGAGATTTTTTTTTTTTTTTTTTTTTACAGGAGCCTTGGATAAGTCAGCCATTGAGTCAGAACTCCAGGGATCATTCACTGACCTACGAAAGGCTCTCTTTGTAGTGGACGGGAAGGATTCTCCTTTGCTGGCTTCGGTATTGGACAGGGCTTTTTACTTTAAGAAGCTGTGATTTCTTACATCAACCCTTCTCCTTGTCTCCCATGTTGTTTTATGATCTAATATTGTAGAAGTACCTGCTGTACACTTTCAGGAACCTAGGTACAGACACACTATAAATTACACCAGTTTTCCCAGAGTTGTGGTCCCAAAAGAAAGATGCAAGAGGAACAGACAAGTAACTTCAAAGTGACTGCAGTAATTTATGCCATTTGGCATCAGGCTGCTGCATGTTCAGAGTGAAATGTGCTGACCTTAGCAGCAATCCCAGTTTGTCCTCAGCTCAACAACTATCAGGCAAACTGGATGTCACAAACAAACTTACACATCTTCTCTCACTCACAAGCTGGTACTCTGCAGATGTCCTGTGTTTGGAAGGCCTAAGAAAAGTCCTGTGTGTGAAAATCAGCTGTCCTGACCTGTCGGGAGAAATAGCCCATGTTTCCTTTCCTGCTCTATAATGTTTGTGATGCCTGGGCTATTTTTCAAGAAGATATTCAGGGCTGGAGACTCTTTATAATAGTCCATTACAACTCCAATTATGTCCCAATAAACAACAGCTCTTGCCCACCTCCCCCAGACGTACTCAGGTTTAGAAGCAGGAAACATGGATTGCAGAATCTGCCACTTTTCAAAGCACCGCCCCTACTTCACTGACCTTTCTGAGGCTTCCAAAGATAATCAGAGTTTATCCCCACGACTGCATGCAAAGCATTATTCAGGGAGACTGCTCTGAATTATTCCTTCCCTCTAGGTATGAATAAGGTTTGTGTTCCTCTGTGTTGGCAGGCCCAGTCCCTTCTCCGGTGGCATGATTCCCACCAGTACTGCAGCAAAACTGGGCAGCCCACTCAGAAGAACGCAGCTGGCAGCAAGCGTGTCTGCCACGCCAGTGGAGTCACTTACTACCCACAGGTGAGCACAGGTGAGGGACACAGGGCTCTGTGACAACGCTGCTGGGTCACCCCGAGGGGAAGCAGGGAAAGGGATTTGTGTGCAGCTGGGTACTTTGTCTTTAGTGGTCAGCCAGTGACCCTCGACCAGCCAGGAAAAGCAAAAATTTGCACTTAACTTGTTTTGCCTGAATTTCTTCTTTTGCTCTGTGGTGCACGTGCCAGATGTCTCCAGTGGTGATCACCCTGGTGTCCGACGGGAGCCGGTGCCTCCTCGCCCGACAGCCCTCGTTTCCCCAAGGGATGTTCACGGCTCTGTCAGGCTTCTGTGACGTGGGTGAGTTCTGATCCAGCACAGTGGCCTTGGCCATGCAGGGTGTGGGGACATCAGCCAGATCCACGTTCACAGAGAAGGATGGACACACAGGTGATGTGTGTCCCCATCCCCATGTGCCCCCATCCCTGGAAGTGTTCAAGGCCAAGCTGGGTAAGCCTTGGACTAACCTGGTCTAGCAGAAGGTGTCCATGCTGATGGCAGGGGGCTGGAACTAAATGATCCTTGAAGTCCCTTTGAACCCAAACCAGTCCGTGATTCTAGGATAGCCGGGAAAAACATTAGATCTAAATAAATCAGTGTTTCTGTGCACACAGAATTCAAAGTAGCTGTTATGTGCCTGAAGGGAATGGTTATTATAGGTGTCTAGCAGTTGTTCTAGTCCCTGATAGTAAACATAAGCTTTAAACTCAGCAGGGTATAAGCCCTGATGCTTTTTAAATCCATTCTGTGGCTCATGCCGTCTGGCTTAGGAAAAAAACCTACAGACCTCTTGTTACAGGAGGGAAAACGGCTTAGAATTGTTTTGTCCACCATCTGTATGTAGGATGGGGCCAAAAATGTCTCTGGTGCCTGTGTTTATCGGAGGCTGCTGAATTTAATGGAGCATGCCGCCCACAAGCGCTTCCAGGTCAGCACGGCTGGAGCCCCCGCAGTGGCAATGAGCGTGCCTGTCCTTGCCTGACTCGGGTTGGTTCTAGGTGAGAACGTGGAGGAGACAGTGCGGCGAGAGGTGGCCGAAGAGGTGGGGCTGGAGGTGGAGTTGCTCCGCTACTCGGCTTCCCAGCACTGGCCCTTCCCCAGCAGCTGCTTAATGATCGCCTGCCACGCCCTGGTGGGAGCGCAGCGGACTGAGGTGAGCGGCTCGGGCTCCCTGAGGCATTGCACTGCCTGCCCCGGGCGGCGAAATCTCCTTCAATCGGCAGAATTTAGTTGGGAGAGCACCAGACCCTCCTTAAATGTAATTTTCCGCTGGCTTTTTCTGCAAGTGCAGAATAAACTTTGAAACAATCCTATCATCTTCTGATGCAAGGTGCCAGATTTCACTCAGGTCACTACATATACAAGCCCAGAGCCCAACACCCCTGTATTTTTATCTCTGAACTTAGCAGAGGAGGTTCCCTCACACATTTGTCATAGAACATGCAGATTCTGCCATGTTAACTACTGTGCTCAGCCACTGGTACTTTGCCATGATGGAGCAGGGTTGGTTTGTGGCTTCCCTAAGGAAGCCAGCACAACAAGTTCTGGTGCACAGTAATATCCTTCACTGGATTGGCATCAGTGTTTAATTCAAGCATGGATTTAGTGCTCTGGGCATTCCAGCATAGGGTCTCCATGGAAGCAAGAATGGACAAGGTACCACTGCCCACATTTACAGCTGATTTAAGGAACTGGTGCTCTCTGAATTCCTTTCAGATCAGTATGGACAGCCTGGAACTGGAGGAAGCCCGTTGGTTTGGCCTGGAAGAAATTGTGGAGGGTCTCAAGAGAGAGCCCAGATCTTCAAAGCAAGACGACGGTAGTTTTTTACCCTGGTTCCCTCCCAAACAGGCCATTGCTCACCAGCTGATCCGTGAGTGGGTTCAGCAGCAGAGTGCCCAGACAGCTTAGGCAGGGCTTCGAGTCTGTGATTCCACCAGAACTGTGAAAGCTCAACAGAAAAGCTTCCAGAGTCCCTGGAGGCAAGGGCTGTGTTACAGTGAGGACAGCACCACGCTGCTGGCACTCCTGCACTCAGGCACACCGACCTGCAAAGCCGTCTCTGAACTGATCTGACAGTCCCAAGTACAGTGGATCACCTCTGAGATCCTATGACTTGCAGTAAATGTACAATAAAATTCTTAGATCCAAAGCATCAAGCTTACTGTGACCAGCTGTCACTGACCCCATGGCACCAATGTCCTATTTTCCTCCATTTTTCCCATCTTGGATGGATATTGAATGCACCCTTTTTACCAGAACAGAAATAAAGGGACACTGGCACTTTCCAGTGTCCGTGTTTATATGGATCTGGAAGAGCTATCAAAAACCAGAAGAAAAGCCACTGCCTGTTTGCTCTCCCCTTCTTCTGTCTCTTCCCATTCAATCTTCCATTTTCATATAAAACCTCCAAATTTTTTTTTTTTTTTTTTTTGCGCAAATGCTAAATGCTACCTTTTCCCCACTGGTAAGACAGTTACTTCTGTCTGAAGAAAGAGAGAACAGAGCTATCTAGTGGTAGAGAGGGGAAGAGCAAAACCTACACATAAGCCAGACAATGCAAAGTTGACAGGAACTGCCACAACAGGAACTTCACTTACAACAGAGAAAAATCTTGAAAGGATCAATGCCTCTTACCCTGAGGCCAAAGTCTGTGGCTTGTCTGGAGAGCTGGTCTGATTTTACTGATGAAATGGTACCACCTCTCTGGAGGAAGAGCAACAAGGAGACCATCTGGGCAAGGAAAACTTAGTGAAAGAGATAGATGAAAGGATGTTTGATCAGCTGCTGATTCAGACTGACAGTCCTTTCTGCCTGCTTGGTCAGAGCTCAGATGCCACGACTGCAAATTCAGGTGCTTGAAGGGGGAACAGGGATGTATCACTGACTGCCACCACTGGGATTCACTGCAGCTGAGCAGTGGTAAAAATCTGCAGTTCCTGACACCTGAGCAGTAAGTAACAAAAGAAGTCTTTCACACCGTTGAGACACACTGTGCTTGCTCAGGTTACTTTTACTTCACGAGGTCAGGAGGGGATTCTTTCAGGCCATGGTGGCATAAATGAGCACCCTTCCTACCCCAACCCTCAGTCAATATACCCTACATGTCAGAGCATGTCTCTCACAGTTGTGAGTTCTGACAGTCATCCTGGTAGGAATGTGCTCTGCTACTGCCAAGGGCATTGCTTCCTGCCCTCCAGCCCTGCCAGACACACCACACCAGGTGCTCCTGCCAGAGCTCCAACACCCACTGCCATTCCATGAGGGTGAGGAGGCAGTTTTGGACGTGTTCTTTGCCACGGGATGGGATAACAGAGCCCAGAGGGTCTTTGTGTCCCTTCCAAGCCACCCCATGATTCCATGGTACCATCAGCACCTATACCAATTCCATTCTGGAAAGCCCAATTCTATTCCTCCCATTAACTCAGAATTTCTCTCTGCTCCACATCAGGCATGTGTTGCCACGTGCCACAGGCATGGGATGCCTCAGCATTGCCTGGGAATGCCACTCAAGGCTGCCCTGGTGGCCTCAGCGCTCCAAAATGCCCAGCTGGCTCCCGTTCCAGTCAGGAATGTCCCAAACAGCAGCGTGGGGTGTGCCCTCTGTCATCCCACCATTGGGGCAGCTCCCATAGAATGGGACTGACTTACTGGGTTTGGAATTCCTGGCTTAAAAGTCAGGTGGTGGAATATCCTCTCCTGGGCATATCCAGAAGACCAGAAGGCTCCCTGGAAGCCACAGGTCAGGGACAGAGTCAGATGAACGATCCTGAACTGGTTTTCAGGGGATGCATCCCCAGCCTGTGGCTGCAAAAACTCCAGAGCTGTTCCTTCCCCTTGGGACAGCCAGGGAAAACATCCCCAGCATGGATTTCTGACAGGAAAAACCTCACTGCTCCAGGCTACTTGGCTCCTCCCAAATCCAGGCCAGCACTCCAGTGAAGTAAATGTAGAGCCAAAAGTCACACTGCTGCTCAGACATCAGGTGCTGACCCACCTCATCGCCACGTTCCTCTGGCCTCCTCTGTTCATATGGGGTTTACATCCCATTCCTCCACAGAAGAATTATTTGTCAAAGTCCCCCAGACACACAGGGAAAGCTTGACCTTTCCCAAGTTCTCATTTCCCAAAGCAAACCGCCTAGGATCCCACAACAGCGTGCACTGAGACAAATGACTGCAAACTGAGACGCTGCTGTGCCGCTCCCGCCTCTCCGCGGAACCCCACACGGAGCAGCCACGGTTGCTCCGCCCGAGGTGCAGCTCGGGCAGCTGAGCAAAGCAAAACGTTACCTGTAAAGTCTTTCCACTCCACAGGACAGAGCGGTTCCCAACACAAACAACACATGATGCTACAGTGTGACACAAGGATGATTTAAAAAGCTCTCAGCAAGAAGAACAACAGCAAGGATTGACACGATGCCAAAAGAGATGACCAATGGTATGGCAACCGTGGACAGAGGAGGCTCTAAGGAGCAGAAGAAAAGACTGGAACAGTGACCTGTTCTAAGAACTGTCAGTCACAATGATCAAGATGGCTGTGAGACAGTGCCACATTCAGAATGCTCCCGATATCCTGACAATCTTACAAGCCCCAGGGCATTACAGCTCACGGCTGGAAAGGATGGATGGCAGTACAGCCGGGAACAAGGCCTCAAAAGAGATCTGACTCGGTACTTCTGATCTGTGATGCCAAGACACAGCCAAGCCCACCGTAAAAGAACAAACGAGATCGGCATCGTGCCAAGAAGAGTGAATGTTTGAGCACCTGGAGATGATGGCTGACACTTGCAATAAGCCCCCTGAGGGGAAAAGGCCTCCGAGATCTGATCCAAGGGAGAACAAAGACACAGAAGACACGCTGGACAACACAACACAGGCTGGAACTGCTCTGTCCTGCACACCCTATGGTCTGATCACAAGTAGAGCCACTCCTTTCAGCTGTCTTAAGAGGCCCCTTAGAGGACATCCCTTTCCCCTATGCTAATTTTTAAATCTCTCCTGGGAATTTCCAACCTGCTATCCTCCCATCTCTGGATCCCAGTCCCCAACTTAGCTTTTGGATGACCAGTGACATGAATCCACACTGGATACAAAACTAGTCCACCTCAGCTGTCTTGGAAGGCCCCGTGGTGGCTGGGTTAGCCTCTCCATCAGCTACAATAAAGAAAGCCAAAATCAATGCCTGAGTTTAGTAGCCAAACCCCAACAAGTCACCTACTGACCATCTGTCCTAAGTGCACCCATGTCCTTGAGCATCCCTCTTCATCCCAAGACAAAGGCTGTGGCCGTCATTATAATGGACATCTGGGTTAGCAAGAGTTATGTGGTGTTTCTGTGAGCACAGTGGGTGCATCTGTGTGCCTTAAAACACATAAATGCACCTGCTGTGCTTGCAGGTAAGCCTAAGAAGGCCTCTGAATAGACATCATTTCCTACCACACTACTTTCAAAACCTCTCCGGGCACTTCCTAACTTGATACCCTGCTCATACTCCCTCTCACAGTTGCAGTCCTCAACTTACCTATCAGAAGCCTCCAGCTCAGACATCATCTCTAACACAGCACAGGTTCCTTTTGTGGCACAATGAATCTGCTGAAAAATCTGAAGTTTCATACTTGACACAATCTGGAATTTCAAGAAGTTGCAACACTCCTAACAAAAAAAAAAAAAAAAAAAGGAAAAAGAAAAAAAGGAAATTACAAAAGCACCTTACCACCCCTGAATACTCAACCCAAAACCATGAGCTTAAATACTCCCTGCGCTCAATGCTGTCTTCTTCATGGTGTCTCCAAAACCTCTGCTGCTTTAGATGCCAAAAGCATCTCCTAAAAATACAGCCGACACAACCTGAAAGAGTGCCTTCATTAAAACAACAGACGAACTCTTACTCCACCCCAGCCCACAAACATAATGAGCTCGTGGGCCCCAGGGCTGGGGTTAATATACCCCTGGCCGGGCCCGCCTCTCGCTCCCACAATGCCCGGGAAAAGGGAGGAGGCAATTTTACCAGAAGGGATAAAAGCACTGGGAGGAGCTGCAGCTGTTTGGCTGCTCTGCCTTAAATTCCAGGTGACTAAAGGGCTCTGTAGATGCCTTCTGTTTTACTACAGCTGCATCCACTGAAAGGGTAAAAAAGCTTCTTGTTTTGGCAGCGTAGACACATGAGTTGCATGATTCCTTGTTAAGTTCTGTAATTGTTCATTAGTGACTATTGAGTAGTACTCTATACAGGACAATGGAGAGTGGAGAAGGATAGTAATAATATACATGGTGTAACTCCCGTTGGGGTCTCTAATTAAGGCTGTATTCATTATAAATAAAAAAATAAGGAGCTCTCTGGCAGCAGGAGGGTTTTGTGAGTGCTGGGCTCACTCCCTTGTGAGAGATTGGGTGCCAGTACCCAGCTAGAAGTGCCCTGAAGTACAGATTTAAATTCTTAAAATGCTGAAAAAGGGGGAGCTTCCTTCAATTGCACCCCTTAAAATGAGAGACTAGGGAGTGTTTGTCTCTACTTAAATAGATGCCATAGCAATAAATAGGTTCTCTCCTCTGAATCCCCTAAAATACTGGAAAAAGAGGGGTTTTCCTTACTTCAGGTCTCTCCAGTGATGGAAAAAGGGGGATTTCTCCCTCAATTCAAACGCTTATAAAGAAGGGACAACAGGGATTTCCCCTCAATTTAAACCTTAAGATGATGAAAATGGGGGAGTTATGCTCAATTCAAACCCATAAAATAGCATTGTCAAGGTTTTCCCTTTCAATTTAAACTGGAGAATAATGGAAAATGGGGATTCCCTGTCAAGTGATACCCCTAAGAGCATGGAAAAGGCAGGGTTTCCTTCAAGTGATACCCTTAAAATTGCAGAGGAAGGGGATTCCCCCTCAATTTAAACACAGACAATTATGGAGAAGGAAGTTTTTTCCCTCCATTTAAATCCCTTTTCTCCTCATAACCCCCCTTTTTTGGGGGGGGGGCACTGGGGAAGGGCTGCCAAGATGAAAGGGGAAAGTGGAATGTTTCCCTGGGACCCCACATGCTGCCCTGCCTGCTCAGGTGCTGCCCCTTGGCACGAGGGGTTTTCCCTGGGCATTTTCTGGGAGCAGTGCTCTGTGCCCAGGTGCCTCCGGCTGCTCCCCAGCTCCTGCCGGATGCTCCGACCATTGTCCCTGGAGGGACACTGGGGATGCCCCCATTGCCCCTCTGGACCAGCAGCTCCCTGCACAGCTGTGCCCGGGGAACCCTCGGAGAGCGGCCTCTGGCAGGAGCCGCCCCCTCCTCATCCTGGCCGCTCACACCTGGGGCTGCTGCGCCTTGGAGCAGGGGCTGAGGAGGAGAAAGGTCCTGCTGCTCCTTCCCTGCCCTGCACAGCCCTTGGTGTGCCCCTGAAACACCGGGGTGCCGGGCTTTCCTTGCTGTGGGGGACTGGGTGGTTCTTTGATCCCAGACTCTGCTCTTCCCCGGGCACGGCACATGGACAGGGGGCAGAGATGGGCCCTCAGAGGGCTTTGTTGGGTTCCCGGTTCCTCCCTCAGCTCCTCCTTCCCTCTTTTCCCTTAACTCCCGCTCCACTCTTTGCCAGTGGATTTGCCAATGTGACAGCTCAGCCTGCCAAGCTTTACTTCATCGCCTTCCACATTGTGATGGTGATAATCATTGTCAAGTAGGTTTTTTGGGATGGTTTCATCCTCTTTAGATGGAAAACGGGATCTGCCCCTGCCAGGGCAGCGCTGGTGGGCCCGGGGTCACCCATAGGAGGCAGGTGGGATGTGTTTAGAGGGATCTGCTGCATTCTTGTCCCCACTGGTTCTGCTCTGACCTGGACGGTGGGAACAAGCGGCTTTGTCCTGTGAAGGGGCTTTATCTCATGTGAAGTCCCGTATAAAGATCTGGAATGCGGGGGGCAGCCGGAGTATCCGGCTGTGCCCGGAGAGGGACGGCGCCTGGGCAGTATGTTCTGGAATAACTCCTCTTGTAACCGGAATTGTATCGCAGCACTTTTCTATGGAGCTCTATGGACCTGTGTGTGCTGAACGAAGCGGCTCTTCAGCACAATAAATTCAGCAGTTTGGAAAAACCATGGAATATCTCCGAGTTAATGATGGGAGAGGGTTGGGGCTGCTCCCTGATAACGTGCAGGGCTTGGAGGTGGGAAACGAAGATGGGGAGAGGAGAGGGGGCTGCTCCTCGTTGTCGGGGCGCCGCGGGCGCTGCGCAGCCTTCCCCTTTTACTTCCCAATTCCTCATTTTGTGCCTCCTTTTCCCTTGGGGATGTGCCCGGGCCGCATTCCAGCGGCCGCCGTGGGACAGCGCCTGCGGGCGGCGGGGTTTCCCGCGTGATTGACGGGCCCAGCGGCCAATGGGAAGGCGGGGCGGGCCGAGGGCTGGCCAATGGGGAGGCGGGGCGCGGCTGCGCGCGGCCAGTTTGAGTGGGCGGGAGCGGTCGGGGGGGACAGGCGGGCATGGACGGGCCCGGGCGGGGAGCGGGATGGGGAACGGGGGAACGGGATGGGGAACGGGGGAACGGGATGGGGAGCGGCATCGGGGGTGCCCCGTCCCCCGGAGCTGTGCGGATGCCGCGGCCGTGGGGGTGGCAGAGCCTCCGCCCGCCCCGCGCGCTTCCCACCCTCCCCGATCCCGGCCTGAGCCGGCCTCTTCCCTGCAGGGATTACGAGGCTCCGATCCGGCACTTCCGAGGGCCCGAGCCCCTGGAGCCGTGGTTCGGCTGAGCACGGCCCTGTCTCGGGGTGCCCCATCCCTGCCCCGCTGTTGCCCCGTCCCTGCCGCATCCCTGCCCCGTCCCTGTCCCATCCCTGCCGCATCCCTGCCCCGCTGTTGCCCCGTCCCTGGCTCGGAGCTGACTCTGGAATGGTTTGCAGGTACCTGCAGTGGGCAAGGGAATGTCTCCCGCTCCCAGAGAAGCAGAGCCGCTGGCCCGGGCTCCTGGAGGAGCTGCTGAAGGTGTTCGTGGGCGACAAGAGGGACAATGAATTGCTGCCAGGCAGCCCAGGATTGTTCCCAAACGCCATCCCCTGGCTCTGTAACTTGGTAAGGTCTTGTTCTCCCCAAGCCCATATCCAGAGCCCTGCGCTGGGAATAAAGTAATTCCTGGCTTTCCAATACTAAAAATGCAGCACCAGAACAGGGTTCTGTTAACCTGATGATTTGGGGGATATTTGGCAAAAATTGATGGTGGGCCAGGTTGGACTAAGCTTTTAACACTCCCTGGATTGATGGGATTGGGGATTCCAGCGTTCACCACACAGGTTTTTTCAGGGAAATCCCTTGATCCCCCAATCCGTATGAGTTCAAAGCGAAAACCCCTGGGAGTTGAAGGCAACAGGATGTTTCTTGGGAATGTTGAAGTGTTCAGTGTAACCTAAATGTTAGGTTTGAATTAATGCAGATGGTCCAGGATTGTGTGTTCAGACTTGCTGGTTTAGGCATGGCCAGGTCTGGATTTGCATTTGTGGGCACTGAGTGTTCCTTGTGTCAGCTTTAGGTCTGGATTGGTGGGAATTGTCGGTGAAAAGAGAAGGGAATTGAAATGCAGAGCTCCATTCCTGGAGAAATGATCAGGATGGGAGAAAAGAGGGTGTGGAACTGCTGGGAGCTCCTGGAGTGAGGGAAAGGATCCAAGAGTTGGAAAAAAAGCTGTGGAACAAAGCCCGAAAAGGGGGCAGGGCAGGGCGGGCACCACAGGGGGGAAAGAGGGAAAGGATCCCTGCTCCAGGAATCCAGCAGGGGCCAGGACAGGATCATTTTCCATCCACTGCTCTCAGTGGAATCCTAATAAGGAAGGTCCAAGGGAATGATTCGTTTGTTCTTAGGTTTGGAATGAAAGGTGCTCTTGCAGAGGGGAATATTCACCTGTTAAAATTCTGTTGGATACAGGAAAAGAGGGAGGACCAGCTGGGGAATGAATGGGTGGATTTTTGGTGGAGACAGGGAAAGACACGGGAAGGGGCTCTTAGGTAAAATACACTTCATGGGCAGCACCAGGAAAAGCTCCAGCTGCCCATTTTCCCAAGCTCTGACATTCCAGAGGAGTAAGCAGTGGTCAGCCCATCATTTTCTGTATTCCTTGGATGCCCAGTGCTTTGTTGGGAAGAGATAATATTTGGAAATGAACAAATCCGGGGATGTAATTCCTGATAGTAAAGCCCCAGAGAGCCTGGTTTTGATATCCTTCCAGCACCCAAACGCAGCAGAGGGAATCCTGGCGGAGCTGGAAAACGCTGTCGCTCCGTCGGTGGAATTCCTGGGAAATGGAAAGCAGCAGAAGCAGCAAGAACAGAGTTGGAAGCAGGCTCCAGCCGGGTAAGGCAGACACCAAATCCTTTGGAACTGGGCAGGGGTGGGAAGAATGAATTCTTACATTTGTAGCCCAGGGATTCCTGAGCAGGATCCCGGCAGGGAAGACTGCAGGGATCAGGCTGGGGCCTGATCGCAGCTGGGGGCAGCGAGCCTTGGAATTGGCTGAAGGGAAGAAAGAGGGATCCTTTGAGCACAAGGATCAGGTGTCAAATGCGGAGATGGCATCAGACAATTCCTCGGGAGGGTTTAGTTCCTGGGCCAAATCGATCTCCTGCCTTGTGAAGGAGCTCAGAGAGCTGGGAAGAGCCCAAGCAACGCAGGGAATGCACCGGCAGATAAAAGTGCCGGGGAACGGTGGGGAAAAGCATCCGAACAGGGGGCCTCGTTTTGTACAGGGACGGTACAAAAAATTGTCCGAAAGAATAGGAATGGAATGGGATTTTACGTATTCCTCGGAGGCCACAATCCAGTGGGAAGGCTGAGAGAAGGAAGCAAAGCCTAAAAAGGCAAATGAGCTAAATCTGCCCAAAGCCTCCAATGGCCACATTCCCTGGCATTGCTGAGGACTTCAGCCAAGCTCCAGGCAAAAGGTGAGCCCCTATGGAATCCTTTCTGGGAGACCATATCCAGCTGGGACCCTTCCTGGAGAAGGCCATGGGATATGGGTTATCCCAGGTCCAGAGAATATGTCATTTCCTCAGGAAAAACACTTGGATCACTGCATCACTTTCTTGTTTTAGGCTCACCAGTCACCCAGGCTATCCCAGCGGGGAGAGCGGGAGCACGTCCAGCCATGGAGAATTTCTGGGAGAGCCCGGGAGAAGAAAGAAGGCTCCAGCTTCACAGATCTGTGTCATAACCCATCCTGTCGGCCGCTCCTGTTTGATCCTGGTGCATTTGTCCTCTTGGATTCAACCTGAGCAGCGCTAATTGCTGGCAATGAAGCAGCCTTTGGTACTTCTTTTCCACAAAACCTCTCCATCCTGCCCTTCAATCCTGTTGCAAACACGGGGAAAACCCAAAACTCCGTTTTTTCCCCTCTCCCCTTCACTTTGCCTCCTCTTTTCTTGCAGGCTTTGGGCTATCCAGGCTTGCATGTGGATTAGGCAGAGCACCCTGTAAGCTCAGCTCCAGGTGGGATTGCAGCGGTGTTGGAAGCACCAGGGATTCTCCCAAGGTTTGGTGTGAGGAGCTGCATCTTGGGAGGGGCTGGGATTTTGTGCACTTCTGGGTTTTTTTTTTTTTTCCTGTTTGCCTTTTGGGCCGCCTCAGAGAAAAAGCTGAAAACCAAAGAAGCTGAGGGGGGGTTCCCAAATTCCTTTCCAGCCCTTCCGAGGAGGCACAAAGCCACGTGGAGCTGAGGAAAGGGATGTGAGGAGAATGGCAATAATGGAGCCTTGGGACTCTGCACTTCATTCTTTTCACGTGTTTGGAGGTGCAGGAGATGCCAAACGCCACAGGAATTCTGTGTCTGTAACATCGGGTGCAACCTCTTGAAACCCAAGTGCTCAGAGTGGGGTTTTCCCAAGGGTAAATCCCAATGTGACATGGCAAAGCTTCAGTGAGGATTTCCAGGCTTGACTGCAGAGCTTTTGGGAAAGCTCAGTAGCCAAACAAGATCAGATTTCTGTCGGATTTGGATCAAACGTGGCGTTTAAATCTGGGACAGCTCAGCTCCCCGGGTGGGAAAGTGCTTGGAGCAGCCGAGAGCTGAGCTGTTTTTGAGAATTCCAAGCGTTGTGTTCTTACACTCCTTAATACAACGTTTAAATAATTGATCCTGAATGGAGACAGTATCAGGGGGATTTGTTAGAGGGGCAGGGATGTTTTTTCACCTGGCAGTGTGTTGGGATCGTCAAGACTCCTTATGTCAGAATTAATTGGTCTTCCTTCTTTTCCCTTTTGTTCTTTCTAGGTTGTGGCTGAGTGGGGAGAATATTTGGGATAAAGAAACGAAATGCACGAGGGAAGCTTCGCGTTCCCGTGAGGATGCTTTAGGCGCGTGCAGCTTCTGAGCTGCACCGAAACTTGAGGCTCCCACAGAAGCCGTCCGAAGCTGGAAGGGCCGGGGAAGAGAATTCCAGGAGAGGTGTGGGAAGCGCTTTCTGCCAGGTCTGGACAGCACCGAGGTGGGAATGACTTCAAAGTGTTCCTTGTCCCTGTCCTGTTCCCAGGCCAGGACCAAGTTGGTGTTCCCTGAGCGGCTGCGGTTCCCTGGATGTGGCAGGAGGAGGTCTCTGCCGGGGAGTGGGAGAAATGTCCCTGCCCAGTGCCGTGTCCTTGGCGGGCAGAGAGCGCCGCTCGTGGCAAGGGGGGTTTGTGAGTATGGAATCAGTCCTGCCTATGGCACTGAGGGGAGAGGGAAGCACTGTGGCAGAGTACGGAGAAACTCGGAATTTCAGGTGTGGCTTAACAGAAAGCTCAGGGTGCAAAAAGGGGGGTTTTGTGTGCCCAAATTGCCTCGAGACAGCTTTGCTGTCTGTTCTCTGCAATTGTGCTTTCTGAACACGAGAGCATTTTACTCGTGGTGCTGTGCCCAGCAGTTCTCACAGTGCTGGGAAACAGACGATGCTGAAAATTGAAGGAATTTGGGCACGTAAAAACGAGCCGTTCGTTCTTCTCTGGTGCGAGGGGTTTGATGTTGGTTGGCAGTAAAGTTTCCTGGTTGTCTTCTACTCCTCTTGCTCACTCTCAAAGTCAGTGTAGGATTTCCAAAGAACCTGCAACAGAAAAACCTCTCATCGTGTTTGTTCTGGGCCCACGGAGACACCGGGAGGGGAAGAGAAGGGGTGAAGGTGGAATTTCCCTGGGAGAAGGTTCGGAGATCGGGGTGCGTTCCCTGGCGCCACGGGCTGGGATTGGGGCTGAGTGGCACCGAACCCGGTGCTCATCATCCCCTCGGCTTTCCCCTCCTGTTGCAGCAGGGGGTTCATGGCCCTGCCCGGAGACAGATGTTAATTAGTGAATGCCGGGCCGAGCCGTGACAGCAGCAGCTTCTGTGTGAGCCGCTGCTTTACTGGCAGCTTCGTCAGCCACCCTCTCTAATTAAAGTCCTGGCGTTTGCTCCTGATTTTCTTTCACTCTTCCATCCAACTTTCCACCTCTTTTCTTCTCTCTGTCCAGTGTGTCTTTTGTGTTGCTTTCTTGTCCTGTGTGCTCCCCATGCCATTCCCTTTCACTGCTTCACTCTCTTGTTTTTCTTCTAAGAAATAAATACTCAATCTTTATTTAATAAACACTGCAGAGAGGAGAGGGGGGAGAAATGTTCCCCGACAGCTGTGAAGTTGAAGCAGGCAGCAGAGTTCTGTGATAGGGATGTCCTGGTGTTCTTTTAAGAAATTCGTACTGACCTTGATTTAATAAATTCTGCTCAATCCCTCTCCCTGTTCTGTCTCTCTGTGTCTCCCTCGCCGCCTGCATCTTTCTCTTTCCTTCTTTCTTGCTCTCCTTTTTCCTTTGTGCTGCAGTCTGACTGTATTTCTTTGTCCCTCTCTCTGTCCTTTTGCCTGTCCCTGTCTGCATTGGCTGCTCGGTCCCTCTCCCTCACGGTACCCTTCTCTTGGGAGCCCCCTGTCCTGCTGCCCATCCCTCTCTTTCCCCATCCCTCTGCTGCGCCTTGCCCGGGCGCGCTCATTTCCTCCCTCCGTCCTTGTTTCCCTCTCTGTCTCTGTATTATCCCTCTGTCTTTGCTGTGTGTTTAGCGCTCCGTCTTTCTCTCTGTCCTTCTCCATGCCTCACTGCTGTTCCTTTTTATTCTCGGGGGATCCGTCGTGCTCCCTGTGCCGTTGTTTCTCACGGGATCCTTCTGTCCCGTCCCCTGCCCCTGTTCTTTTTTAATCCCTCTCTGTCGTGCTGCCCATCGCAGGTGGGGTTTTTTTCAGTTTCATCCTGCAGCCTGCTCTTCCTTTTCCTCCTGTGTCCCCTCTGCTCCCGCTCCCTCTTTCTGCCTCTCCTGGTCTCTCCCCCGTGCTCCCCCCGCAGCGCTCGATGTGTCCGTGAGCGCAGGTTGGGATCCCGGAGCCGCAGCCTGGCGGGGGCAGCAGCGGCGCGCTAGGGAAGGGATGGGACAGCTCCTGCCCCTGCCCCGAGCGCAGGAGCGGAGCCGGAGCGGGAGCCGCGGCAGCGTCGTGGGGCCGCTGCCCCCGTGCCAGCCCGGGACACCGGAGCTGGGGAGGAGCTCCGAGCCTGCTGGGGGCTGCCCCCCTTGGCTGTGCCTGCCGAGCCCCTTTCTGGGGGATGTTTGCATGGAAATGGCTTTATGAAAGTGCCGTGCTGCCGTCCAGGGCAGTTTGTCTCATTTTGTGCATTCTTTGGGGGTGAGGAAAAAAGGCTGGGGGAGGGGGGTGGAGACTCGGGGGCTCTGAATGTCACTTGGGGCCCCCCAATGTCGCAGGGAGAGCCACGATGCAGTGGAGGAGCAGGTGAGTGGGGAATGAGGGGGGGCCAGTGCTGGGTGCCCTCCCCCAGAGGGGCCCAAAACTGCCAGAAAATCCACTGGGAGGGATGTGTGTATGACAGTGTAAAATACTAAAAGCTGTTCTTTGTTTTTACATCTATGTGTAAATAATAATATAAATAAAAATAAACACTGCTACTGATTTAGATGTAAATTCATTTTGAAATAAGCCAGCCCTCTCTCTCTACTCTGTCGCATACAGCAATATAAGAAGCTGGGAATAGAGATCCGCAGGTTTTGAGAATAAGGAGCCGGCGTTTTTCTGTAGGAAGGAAAGCAGCAAGCGCCTGGCCGCAGGAGCCGAGACGCTCGGGCTGCAGGAGCTGCAGAGCGCCCGGAGCCGGCTTTTCCCTGTGCTCTGTGCCTGCCCCCGGGCTGAGCTGGGCGGCGCTGCTGCCGCCCGGTGCCGGCTGAGCCGAGAGGGCGGCGGCCTCGGTGGCTGCCGAGCGTGGCAAGGAGCGGGAGCGAGCGGGGCCGGGTCTGTCAGCGGAGGGGAGGGGCGAAGGGCGGTTCGCAGCGCCAAGGGACACGGCCGTGCGTGAGCGGGGCCACAGCTATGGAAAGGAGCGGGCGCCGTGCGGGGCGGTGACCGCGGGGAATGACAGCGCGGGGGGCGGCCCGGCGGGGCCGGTTTTGCCGGGCAGCAGAGGCGCGGTCGCAGCGCGACCCGGGCGGGAGGCACCGGGCGGGCACGGTCGGAATCGAGCCGCCCGCGTGTCGCTCTCAAGGAGGCGGCTCGGAAAGGAAGGCGCAGTTCCGCGCTCTCGGGACGGCGTTAAGTGACGTTTTTATTAGAATATGACAGTCTTTATTTTATTTTATTATTTTATTATCTGCCAGGACCTTGCAGAGGGTGGTTTACACTTCCGCCACACTCAAGATGGCGGACGCAGTAGGCCCCCTGCGAGAGGTGTCCCTGCCGATGCCTGCCGCCGGTCGCGGAGCCGTCGCCCGCCTCCGGCGCGGCTGACCCCGCCAGCCGTGTCCTCGCACCGGGAAGCACGGCGGAAAATCGCGCGGAAAGCGCGGGGCCGGCGTCGGAGTCCGGGCCGGATTCAGGCAGCCGAATAGACAGACGCCCTTGGGGCGCGGGGGCCTTAACTGAACCACACTAAAGATGGCGGCTTGACCGGAAATGGCTTCTGGCAGCACCCAAGATGGCGACGGCGGGCGGAAGTCACGTGACAGCGACACAGAAGATGGCGGTAGTATTCGCGGCTTTTTGGACCTTCTTAAGATGGCGGCCTTGAAGGACCCCCACCCCCCTCCGCCATGCTCCATCTACTCGGCTGCCTGAACGCGACGCCGACGCCAGAGCAGCGCTTGCACGCAATTTTCTGAGGCGTTTCCCGCTATGCGGACAGCGACTGTGGGGCCAGCGGCGCCTGGGGCAGGCGGGAGCATTCAGGCAGCCGGATAGACGGAGCGGGGTCCTTCCGGCCGCCATCATGAGAAGGTCGAATAGCCACGGACCCGATCGCCGCATCGGTGCGGTACCGGTGACTTCCGCCCTTCCTCGCCGGGAGCGGCAATGGCGGGGAGCCCGGGGAGCAGCGCTGCCGGGCCGGGGGCACCGGCGCGGGTGCTCCGGGCTCGGAGGTGAGCGGGGAACGGGGACAGCCCCGAGCGGACGGTGGGGGCCGCGGGGGATCGGTATTCCGGCCCAGGGATGGCTGCCCCGGCCCAGGGATGGGTTCCTGGACTATCTAATTATATTATATAACGGTCGTACAAGGAGAGCTATATAAAAAATCCTCCATGGTCATCCTTCTCCCAGCCCCGCTGTGTTTTCAGGACCTTGGGGGCAGAGTTTGGGTCTGGACAAGGCTCTCGGGCACAGGGTGGGATTCTTGGGGTGCAGGGCCAGGATTTGGACTCGATGCTCCCTGTGGGTCCCTTGCAGCCCAGGAAATGCTGCGATCCTGTGCCTCTGAGGGTGAAATAAAGGGGAGCGGTGGCGTTTGTGCCCGCTGTGTTCACGGCCCCGCCGGCTCAGGGCGGGTTAAAGGCGCGGCTGCCCCGAGACAGCGGGACCGGCCGGGGCTGCTCGCTCCCGGTGCTGCCGCCCCGTGGGGAGAGCCCGGCACTGCAGCCCGCGCAGGCGCTGGACCACGGGATGGGCGTGGAACAGCAGCGCAGGGGATGCTGAGGCAGCGCAGGGAATGCTGCGGTCCCAGGGAAGGCTGAGGCGTCCCAGGGAATGCTGAGGCAGCCCAGGGAAGGCTGAGGCACCCCAGGGAATGCTGAGGCTTCCCCTGCCCGGGGCACTCGGCAGCAAATCCCTGATGTTGAGCAGAAAAAGGAAAGTTCTGGGTTAGTGGGAGGAGGTTTCTGGAATGGAGCTGGGACAGGTGCTGATCCACGCGTGGAATCACGGGCTGGTTTGGCTTGGAAGGGACCACCAGGATCATTTACACTCTGTTTGTTGTCTGATTGCACAGCGAAGAACATCCAGAACTGCCGCCTCACCCTCACGGACAGCAGGAATGTCTTCCATAGCTCTTGTTTTGGAATGGGAATGGCTGTTGGGAGCTCTGGCAGGACCAGGTAAGAAGAGAAATGGGATCATTGTGGCTGCTGCTGGAGGTGGTTTTCTGCTTTCCGGCTGTTCTTCTCATTGATCCTTTCACAGCAGTGTTCCTGGGCACATTTGAGGGTAATTCCAGGAATTTCAAAACAGTTGGAAAATGGTGGGGAAAAGATGTGAACCTGATCCATTTCTAGTAATTCCAAGCTTCTCTCACAGCACTGTTCCAGGGGAAAGCTGATGAAAGGATAAAGATGCAGAGGAACAAGTGCTGTAAACCCCCCAGGCTCTCTGACAGAGCAAACCTTCCAGTAATGCCAGTACATCGCTCTGAGAGACTCTGGGATCACAAGGTTTTCCAGGAAAGCAAAGCAAGGGTGGAGATGAGGGAATAGGCTTCCAGTTAAGAATGGTTTGGTGGGTGTAGGAATGATTCTTGTATGTTTGATGCTTCCCTTTTTATTCCTGAATAATTTAAAAATGATTCCTTGAATAAATCATCTAAATTTGGGAATTTACATTTGAGAGGGAACAGTGCAACATTAATACAGGCAGAGATCATGGAATGATGGAATGGTTTGCATTGAAAGCCCCATCTCTGAGCCTGTTCTGGGCAGGCTCCTGCCCATCGGCCACTCGTTGCAGGTGGACATGGAAGTGATGGAGGCGTTCAGGGAACGCTGATTGGTTTTCCCTGCCTCTGGCAGTCAGGTCATTAAAAAGACTAATTGACCTCTTCCAGTGGGGAGACATTTAAACAAGAGGTGCCAAAAAGAATTGGAGCTTCTGCACGATGAAATCTGCAAGTATCCAACTTAAAATCCCCCCTGGATCGTCACCGGTCCGACTCCCACGGACTGGTCACCTTGGCCAGGAGTGTCCAATCCTGCTGTCAATGCACTGGGCCGGGGTCTCATTTTCATTTCATGTAAAGACCCTCTGGGTGCCCCCCAGTCACTGGAAAGACCGGACTGGGCTCCCAGGGCAGTAATTCCAGGTGTTCTCTTCATGGGAATAGCACAGGAGCCTTCCCCTTGGCCAGAGGAGCGGCCAGTGCCTCCCTCAGTCCACAAATCCCCAGGACAGAACACAGAGAAAGCAACAGGAATATGGAAATCCCCCACAGTGGGAGATTCTGGTGCTCTGGATTAGATTTTGGATTTATAACGTTAAAGGGAGGGGTTTCAAAGACTGAAATATTATGTTTTATGACTCAAACATTTTCTTAAAAGACTTTTAAAACTGTATTACAAAAGCTGCAGAAGACTCCCACACCCTGAATGGGGCCCCGAGGCCTGACACTGCTCGCTGATGAAGGTAAGATAAAGTAACAGCTCAGGGCTGGGGATATTCACGGAGCTCAGGCTTAACACCTCCAAGATGAGGAGCACAGCCCCAGGGCTATCAGCTGCCCGGGCTGGCACCAAGGGGTGGAGGGAGGAGAGGCTTTGGGTACCTTGGAAAAGCCGGTGGTCACAGCCGCAGTGACTGCCCATCCTGCACTGTGCAGAGCCCGGCTGCGGGGTCCTCACCGGGGGGAGGAAGCTCATCCACAGCAGAAGGGGTGACATGGCCCAGCACAGGGGCCCCCAGACCCTGCACCAGAGCACCAGAGATGATGCAGCAGACCCTCAGTGTTGCAAGGGACAGCGTCAAGCCGGCCCCTGCAAGAGAGGCACGTGGGCGTTCCCAGCTGGCCCAAAGTGTGCATTAACCCACGGAATTCTGCACCCTTCGGCTGGGGCAGCGTGTGGCGGCGTGGCCACGGCGCCCACGGGGGACCCTCCCCACCGGCAGGGCGGATGGAGGGGAGCAACGAGACGTCGTTGGCACCCTCAGATGGGTGATGGGCTTCCATCCAACCCCTCTCCCTGTTCCCCACGCACCCTACCCTTCTGTTTTCTATTTCTCTCTCTTCCCTTCTCTTTGTCTCTCTACTATTAAATAAAATACATCCATTTTTTTGGCAACAACATCTAGCCTCGTTTGGTTTTAATCTCGTTTCTGGGGATATTTTGAACCTTCTAAGTTCTTTCTGGTTTAGGCACAGAGACTGAGCTTGCTTTGCTTTTCTGCGTTTAAACCGGATCATAACAGGGCAGGTGTGGAGGGGTTTTTCTCCCTCTCCTGTTCATTAGTGTTACCACTGCTCTTGTTGCTCTCACTGTTACTATGTGTTGTCATTAATCTCAAATGATTGTATTTGTCTTGGTTTCCATTCTTAAACTGTTCTGAGCTGGAATTTTGTCTCTGGTCTCTTCCCCATCCCACGGGGGGGTGAGGGAGCGGCTGCTGGTGCCCAGCTGGGGTCCAGCCGTGGCCCCGGGCACTTCTGGGGGCTCCGAACCCGAGGGACAGGAGCGGTTTTGGGCTCACAAAAAGAGACCCAGTGCTGCGTTTCTGGGGCTCAGAAGCAGGCGCAGAGCTTAAAAGCAGAGACTAAATCCTGCATTGTGGAGTCCTATTAGCGCAGGCCGAGGCCCTAGGGTATATCACTGTCCCACAGCCGTAGGGAGGAGGAGGAGGAGAGAAGATCCGGCAGGCAGGAATTGTGCAGCAAGATTGATTAATTATTTTACAAACTCTTTTATAGACTTCTTTCTTCATAGTCTAATTGGACAAAGGATCAGCCTCCCCTTGGGGGTGATTGGCTAAAATCCTAAAACATCTATTGTCAAAATATTTTTCTACTGTACCATAAAGAAGACTTTTCAAGGTTGCAGGTGGCTTGGTTGTTTACATAATTCTGCTACCTCTTCTGTGAGAGAGAAAAGTCTCTCACAGAAAATAGCAAGAAAATCCTTGCTAGCAGCATTTCTCGATCTACAGAGTCCTGAGAGCAGGCTGGTATGGCCAGAGTTGGGACTCAGAAACAGTGACTAAATCCTGTTCTCAGGGCTTGAGGAAGAGAGCGAGTCCTGTGTGTTTGGGCTCACAAAGAGAAACGGAAGTGCTGCGTGTTGCTGGACCTGAATTAAAGGCCAAGTGCCGTGTTTTGATGCTCAAAGCGGGCTCTTCGGGCCAGGGCGAGTGTGTGTCTCTGAGCTCCGAGTCCTGCCTCAGGCACAGCCCGAAGCCGGGCTCGCCGGCCCCACGCAGAGCTCGGGAGCAGCGACTCAGCGCCGCGTCCGAGGCTGGCGGCAGAGCCCGGGGCCGCGTCGTGGGGCCCAAGGCGGGCTCCGGGAGGGGCTCAGGGCTGAGAGCGGAGCCCGGCCCGGCGCGTCGGGCCCGGCTCGGGATCCCGGGGCTGCCCGGGCGCCGGCACAGCCCCGGCTCCCCGCGGAGAGCCGGCCGGAGCAGGAGCGGCAGCGCCGGGCTCGGCCCCAGCGCCCGTCCCGGAGCGGCTCCTGCCGGTGCCGATCCCAGCCCCGATCCCGCCGGGGGAGAGGCGGCACCGCCCGGGACCCGCAGCGGCCGCCGGCACGACCCGGAGCCCCGGTCGCGGGAGCGGCCCCGGTGCGGCCCCGGTGCGCGGGGCGGGCCCGGCCCGGGAGAGAGGGGCGGGGCCCCGAGCGATGGAGCCGCCCCCGTGCCGGGCAGGGCGGGCCCCGGGGCCGGGCGGGGCCGGGGCTCTGGGGCGGGGCCGAGCGGGGCCGGGGGCGGCTTCAGGGGCGGGGCCGGGCCCGGCTCAGGTGCGCGGGGCGGGGTCCGCACAGGTGCGCGGGGTCCCAGGGCGGCTGCGCAGGGCGGGGCCGAGGTGATTTAAGCCCCCGAAATCGCCCCTGCCGCCATTTGCTCCCTCAGAGCTCGGGGAGGCTGCGGCCGGGCCGGGCTCCCCCGGCGTGGCCCGGGAGAGGCCCCCGCTCCCCCTCTTTCTTCCCCGTCTTTCTTCCCCCTGTTTCTCCTGCCCTTATCCTCCTCCTTCTTCCCCCGCTTATCACCTCTTTCCTACCCCCCCCCCAGTTTCTTTCTCTCTCCCCCACACCCTCCCTGTCTCTCCCAGCCCCCTGCCTGCCCTCTCCCCAGCGCCCCCCCACCCTCTCTCCCTGCTCCCCTGTGCATCCCCGACTCCCCCAGACCTTTCTCCCCCACCCCTCCTTTCTCCCCTCTCCGTACCCCGCTCCCCAACCCGACTCCCCTCTCTTCCTCCTCCTCTGACCATCATCCCTCCCCCTCACCCGACCTTTCCCTTCCCCCCTCGTTCTCCCCAACCCACCCCGACTCCTCTCCCTACCCCATCTCATCCCTCCCCGTTCCCTCTTTCCCCCGCAGCCGCGGGGCTCGGGGCGCCGGAGAATAAAGCCCAGAGGGCCGGAGCCCGGCGCCCCTGCCCTCGCTGGAGCCTCACACGGGCCGGGCCCGCTCGGCGAGTCCCCCGTGCAGTACAAAAACAGCGCCGGGGCTCCGGCTTTCCACACATCACACTGGGGATCCCCTCCTCAGGAGGGGTTCCCGGGGGGGGTGGTGGGTTTTGGGGAGGGTGGTGGGTTGGGGTGGGCCCCCTCCTCAGGAGGGGTTCCCGGGGGGGTGGTGGGTTTCGGGGAGGGGGGTGGGTTGGGGTTGGGGTTGGGGTGGGCCCCCTCCTTAGGAGGGGGTCCCGGGGGGGTGGGTGGGATGGGCCCCCTCCGGAGGAGGGGGTCCCGGGAGGGGGTCAGGGTGGGCCCCCTCCGGAGGAGGGGGTCCGGGGGAGGGGGGTGGGGCGGAGGGGGGACTTTCCCCCCCTCCAGTCCCCGCCCCCTCTCCCGGACCCCCTCCTCCGGACGGGGCTCACCCCGGCCCCCTCCCGGGACCCCCTCCTGCGGACCGGGGCCCCGGGGGGAGGGTGGGGTGGGGGGGTCCGGGCGGGAGGGGCTGTTGGTTTGGCCTGTGGTCTCTATGTCTGTTCATGCCACAGAGTGACGTGACCCCCCTCTGCTTCCCCACCCCCCTCCCCGAGGCCCCGGTCCGGAGGAGGGGGTCCCGGGGAGGGGGCTGGGGTGAGCCCCGTCCGGAGGAGGGGGTCCGGGAGAGGGGGCGGGGACTGGAGGGGGGGAAAGTCCCCCCTCCGCCCCACCCCCCTCCCCCCTCCTCCGGAGGGGGCCCACCCTGACCCCCTCCCGGGACCCCCTCCTCCCGAGGGGGCCCACCCCAACCCACCACCCTCCCTGAAACCCACCCACCCCCCCGGGACCCCCTCCTGAGGAGGGGGCCCACCCCAACCCACCACCCTCCCCGAAACCCACCACCCCCCCGGGAACCCCTCCTGAGGAGGGGATCCCCAGTGTGATGTGTGGAAAGCCGGAGCCCCGGCGCTGTTGTTGTACTGCACGGGGGACCCGCCGAGCGGGCCCGGCCCGTGTGGGGCTCCAGCGAGGGCAGGGGCGCCGGGCTCCGGCCCTCTGGGCTTTATTCTCCGGCGCCCCGTGCCCCGCGGCTGCGGGGGACAGACGGGACAGAGGATGGGAATAAGGGAGCAGAGGGGGTCAAAGAAGGAGCGCAGGTGGGGGGTTCGGGGTGTGCAGGGAGAGGTGGGATGGGGGGACAGGAAAGGAGGCGGGGGGAAGACGAGGACGGAGCACAAGTGGGGGGTCAAGGTGCAGAGGGGAAACGAGGGAAGAGGAACAGGGGGAGGTGGAGGGGGAAGGAAAGGTGGGAGACGGAGGGAGAGGATTGAGGGCAGGTGGGGGGGAGGGGAAGGGGAGCAGGGTGAGGGGGCAGGGGGGACCCGGGATGGGGGCGAAGGAACGGTGGAGAAGGGGAGAGAGGGTGGAGGGGTAGGGCAGGGTTGGGGTGTGTAGGGGGACAGGGAGGGGGGATGGGGGGGACCGGGCCGGGGGGGGAGGGAGGGGAGGGCTAGGGGGGAGAGGGGGGGGGGTGGGGGGGGGGTGTAGGGGGTGGGGGAGGGGAGGCAGAGGGAGGAGAACGGAGAAGGGTTAGAAGAAGACAAACAAACACAAATATAAAGGAAAAGAACTACAGAGACATAGAAATATGGAAATACAGAGATCTAGAGCCCGGTCCGGCCACAACCGTTCCCACCGAGCGCCGAGGGAGCAAATGGCGGCGCCGCCGATTCCCGAGGCTTAAATCCCCTCGGCCCCGCCCCGCGCAGCCGCTCTGGGGCCCCGCGCACCTGTGCGGACCCCGCCCTTCACACCTGTGCCGGGCCCGCCCCGCCCCGCCCGCGCCCGTAAATGCCGGCGGATCCGCGCCCGCTCCGCTTTGTGCGGTGGATGCTCATCCTGCTCCTCCCGGGCTGTGGCGGGACCGTCGTTCGGAGCGCTGTGCGGAGCACGGCACCGGGGGCTGCTCCCGGCGCTGCGCCGAGCCCGAGGCGCTGAGGTGGGAACGGGACCCGGGCCCTGGGATTCGGGGCTGGGTCCTGTCGGTGTCTGCTGGGGGTCCCGGGCCGAGCCGCTTGTCTCTCGGCGGGCGGGGTGCGGCTGCCGGGCTCGGAGAACTGAGGTGGGATGGGGGATGGCATTAGGCATCGGGATCGCCGCGGCTGGCAAGTGCCGCTCCGGGATTGGCGCTGGCGCCGAGCCCGGCGCTGCCGCTCCGGCTGCGGCCAGCGCGGGGCTGGGCTCCCGCCGGAGCTCCGGCTACGCTCCCGCTACGGCCGCGGGGAGCCGGGGCCGTGCCGGTGCCGGGCCCGCCGGGAGGGCGGCGCTTCCCCGCAGCAGGCGCTGGATCGCGCCTGGAAGCGGCCGGGCCGCGGGGACCGCCCGTGCCCGCCCCGGCACCCCCCGAGGCCGCTGCTCCCTCAGCGCCGCCCGCCCTGTGGGGCGCCCCCTGGCGCAACCGGAGCGCCGGCGCTCCCGGCCCGGCCCCGCCCGCAGCCCCCGCGGGGACGCGGAGCTCCCCCAGCCCCGGCACTGCCGAGGCCGCCGCTCCCCCTGCGCACGGCAGCGCCCGCCTCCCCCTGCCCCGGGCCGCTCCCCCGGGGGCCTCCCGCCCGCCGCGCCCCCGCCCAACCAGCGCGGCTGCAGCGGGACGAGCCGCTGCCCCGGCCCGGCCGCTGGCGCCGAGGCCGCTGCTGCCGCTCCTGCTCTGACTGCGCCCGCTGCGGGACCGGGGCCTCGCCGGGGCTCGCTGCTGCTTGAGCCGCTCATCCCACAACTGCCGCTTGAGACCTGATGCTCTCCTTCCTCCCCCCCGCTTTCTCTGCGGCTTGCACGCTCCACTGCAAAAACCTCTGGCTTTAAAAGGCCAGGGAAAAATGTTTCTTCTTTATTTCCAGAGCACAGGAGATCCTGAGTGGCAATGGCTACACAAGGACCACCAAGTCGAACCCTTATGTGAATGGCTCCTCTGGCCACTGAACCCACACCTGGGCACTCTCAGCACCCTGCTCCAGCCAAGCCAATCTCAGCTCCTGGCAATGTCCTGCCTGGGATAGGAATGCCAAGTGCCAGCAAAATCATTCCTATGCAAATATAACTCCTTCTTTTATGCTAATGCTGCTTGCCACACCAGCCCCTGTAATTGCCATAGGGCAGAGCTCCATGGCCAGCACCTGATCATGCAACAACACAGGTGAGCAGTTGTGTGACAGCACTGAACTCTTCCCATAACCCTGATTTCCTGCCCTTTCCAGGATTTACCCAACAGCTGTAAAGGTGCTTGTTCCATGGCCCTTTCCAGGGAGAAATGAGCAAGGCAAGTCCTGAGGGTTCACTTGCTCCACAGCCAAAGCTCTTCTGGAGAGGGTCAGGGCTGCTCCTGCCTGCAGAGGGGCCTTTCCCACAGGTGAGTGTTCACAACCCAAAATCCCAGGGGCTGCTGAGGCCGGGCCAGCTTTTGTGGCTCAGAGCTGCACAGAGCTCTCAGCAACTCCTGCTCACTGCCAGGAGTGTTCCTTGGTGCTCCTTCCGTGTGTCCCAGCTGGCAGGGAATGGGGGGAAGGAGAAGGCCAGGAGGCCCAGGAAGGGAAGCAGCAGCTCTTGTGCTTTGGATTTGCAGAGAGGAGCTGTGCCTGCAGTGTCCTGCCCGTGGCACGCAGCGTGCCAAACACACATCCCCGGAACGGGCACTGGGCTGCCCGGGCAGCGCTGGGATGGACATGGATAAAGGGCTGCCCGCGGCCCCTCGGCCAGGGGCTGCTCTGAACAGGCACCCAGAGATGCTTCAGTCCCGACAGACCCCACTGACACCCCAAAAATGCCCCAAGGAACAGCTGGCACTGGGCAATGTCAGAATGGGCTGTTTGCAGAGGGGCTCAGACAGCAATTCCCAGTGCTGACCTCCCACACACCTGCCAGCTATGTCCCAGCCACCCAAAATGCCTTCCCTTCCAGCCTGAGGCCATCATCCCTCAGCAGTGTTAAAGCCAAGGCAAGCTTCCCCCACAGCAATGAAATGCCAAGCAATGCCCTCAGAGATGCCTTCAAATGAAAGGTCAGAGTCAGAGAAATCTCTTTGGATTGAGTTGGGAGTTTTTGGGGAGCCAGCTGGAACTGCACAACTGATGGAAAGCTTTCCCAGGTGGCTCCCACTGCAGGTGCCCTGAAGGCAGGGATGTGCATCCCTTTCCTGAGGGAAAAGAACTTGCAGAGGCCACTCCTGAGGCTCTGGAATGAAATCAACTCCTGCAGGGAGAGAAGTCCTCCCGTGGGCACAGGGGCTGCCTCAGCACGGGCTGGGAGCGTGTCCAGCCAGTGCCTGTTCCTGCTTTCAAATATCACCTGGAGCCCCAGCTCGGGGGGTGCAGGCAGCTGAATTCCAGGGAACTCTGTCAGGTGCCCCCAGGGACATTGGGGGGGGCTGGGGGATGAGGGTTACAAACAGCAAATTCTATGGAACATGAAGCTGTCCTTGCCCTGACCCTGCTGAGCTTCCCTGGAAGCTCTGCTGGGTCCTGACACAGCTGGTGTTAAATAGGCAGCTCTGCATGGGAATATCCATGCTCCAGGAGGCGCTGGGAGGCTATGCCAGTGGCAATTCAGCAGGGAATTCAGGGCTTTGGGTAGAATTCATCTGAACTAGCAAAGCCAACCCCCAAATCTGCCCACCACCCAGGGAACAATCTTTGTGCTGCCCTGGCAGCCAAAGCCCCTGGGCTGGGAAATGTCAGCAGGCAAATGGATGGAATGATCTAAATGCCAGCATCCCCCAAAGGGACAATGCCATCACCTCCCTTTGCTCCCCAAGTGTCCGCTGTGTTCCCCACAGGTACCCTGGGGATGCCAGGGAGGTGCCTTTGCCCACAGTGCCTTTCTCCTGCCCCTCTCCAGCCTGAGGCCTCTTCTCCCTTCCCTGCCAGCTGCTGCCAAGGAAGGAGGACACAGTGAGTGCTGAGTTGACCTCCAAATAGTCCTTCCCTCACCTTGAGATGACCTGAGATTTTACCCCCAAAATGTCCCCATCTGCCTCCTTCTGAGTTCCTCATTTTTTACAAGGAAGCATTCTTTCTCTGCTCTGGAGATTACCACAAGATTTGCCCCCAAAACTTTCCCCACCTGTCCACTACCTCTTTCCTCATTTCCACCTCAATCTTTTCATTCTTTGCCCTACAGATGCTTTCAATTTTTACCCCTCTGAACTTCCCTACCTGTCCATAAGTGATTACCTCAGTTTACCCCATCAAGTGCATTCTCTCTGCTACAGATCACCTCAGATTTTACCTCCAACATTTTCCGTACATCTCCACCACTGACTGAGTACTTTATTTTTACCTCCAAATACTCATTTTCTACCATGGAGATTCCCTCAAGTTTTACCTGCCAGATTTACCCACCTGTCCACAGCAATTCCCTCAGTTTACCTCAGGATGCTCCTGCTCTCTCCTAGAGATGACCTCACATTTTACCCCCTCAGTTTTCCCTACCTGCCCAGTTCTGATCACCTCCTTTTTACCTCAAAACATGAGTTCTTTCTTCTACAGATGAACTCAGATTTTATTACCAAAATGTCTATTTTGTCCCCTGTGCACTGACTAGATTTTAAAACCCAAACCACGCAGGTTATGTCTGTCTTACCCCCAAAATGTTCATTCTGTCCCCTACAAATTAGGTCAGATTTTTTCTCAAAACCACTTATGGTTCCTACATAATTACCTCAGGGTTTGCCCCCCACATTCTACCTCATCTTGACTACTGATCACCTCATTGCTTCCTCAATATGTTCATTCTTTGCCCTACAGATCTTCCCAAGTTTTACACCCCAAATTTCCTTGCCTAGCCCCAGTGATTGCCTCAGTTCATGTCAGTGGTCACACTCTCCCTAGAGATTACCTCAAGTTTAACCCCCAAAATTTTCCTGAACTGTCCACAACTTATTACCTCATTTTTACCAAAAAAGATTCATTCTCAACCTTTAGATCATTTCAAGTTTGACCCCCCAAAATTCCCCTACCTGTCCACTACTGACTCCCTCATTCTTCCTTCAATATTTATTTCCTTTCTACCATGTAGCTTCTATCAAGATTTACCCCCAAAGTTTTCCATCTGTCTACTACTGCTTACCTCATTTTTACCTCAAAATGTTCTTTCTACAGCTTATTTAATATTATTTTTACACAAGTTTCCCTATCTGCCCACAACTGATTCCCTCATGTTACCTCAGTGTGTTCATGCTCTCCCCTAGAGATTAGCTCAGATTTAGCCCCCAAATTTTCCCCACATGCTCAGTATTCATCACCTCCTTTTTCCCTCCAAGTGTTCATTCTCTGCTCTTGAGACTTTGTCAAGTTTGGCCTCCAAAATTTTCCTTCTTTGTCTATTACTGAGTACCTCATTTTTGCTCCAAAATATTCATTCTGTCCCCTACAGATTACATCAAGTTTTACCCCCCAGTTTTTCCTTCCTGTACAATATTAACTCTTTTCTGCCCCAAAAATGTGCATTCTTTCCCCTAAACATCACCTCAGCTTTTCCCTCAAAAATGCCACCTTGCTCTGCTTGACATCCCCTCCCATTTTCCTACACAAACAATTCTTGTGTCCCCTCTCAGTCACCCCAGGTTTTCAGCTAAAAATGTCTCCTCTGTCCCCTCAAAGTCATCCCAGGTTTTCCCAGTGAGGAGCTGCAAGGAATTCAGGCAGGGCCAATGACACCAGGGAACAGCTGTAAATTCAGAGGCAGAGAGAGAAGATCTACCAGGAAAGGGGAAAGATTCAGAAAACATTTCTGCAATTAATTAATAATTATTTCCAGTTCCCCACTGAGAAGAACACAACCTCACAGCTGTTAAGGCCTGACAGTTCCCTGCAGGGAGAGCTCAGCCCATGTGCCCAGAGGCAATCGCAGCATCTGCAAGAAAGAAAGAAGCAGCAAAAGGTGATTGCTTCTCTTTCAAAGTTATTTCAAGTGCTCACACCCAAACCCACCTTTGCTCTTGATTCTGGCCAGGTGCATGGTGAGCGCTGGGCACAGGTCATGTCATCCATGCTGGTGTGAGTGATGCTTTCTGGGGGAAAGCAGCTGATCTCCAAAGTTCCCTTCCTGCCCCATGCCTGATCTGCACAGGAGAAAACCTCTTCCAGGAAGGGACTGTGCTCCCTCTAATGCCATTTGCCCAGTCTGTTCCATGGGGATATTGCCAGCCTGGGGCAGCAGAGGCACACGCAGCTCTCAGCACTCTGCTCCAAGCACAGCTCTGGGCTCCTTTGCACATTGCCTCTGCCGTGGGGTTTTCTCCAGGAGAAGCCAAGGAATTGCTCATGGAAGGGTGCAGATTAAGTTATCCCAAAGGGAAGCAAAGAGTAAGTACTCCAGGAAGAGCCCTTGGGATCTGCTGGGCTGAGGTGGGAAGGGGACATTCATTCCCTGCAGGGCCAATACACAACAACCTCCAAGCCAAAGCCCAGACTGGCAGGTGGGGTCTGACAGCAGCACTCTGACAAACCTCCTTGTCATTCTTCCCTGCAGTGACTTTTGCAAGCAAACTCTGAAGCTGACAAGCCCAGAAGCTCCATCCAGCCACTCTGGAAGGAAAGGATACTCCCAGGGATGAGGCACATTCCCAGCAAACTCTCCCAACACAGCCTGGAGGCAGCGCTGGAGCTCGGGTGTGGGGCTGGGAAGGGCTGCCAGGAGCACGCAGCCCCCAGGTGGGGTGGCAGCAGCAGCAGCAAATTCCCACAGGCTGATGGCACAGCAGAGAGACAAAGGCCAGCAGTGCCCATGGGAGGTGCAGGGTTAATTCTGCTCCCTGCCCTGCCCCATCCCTGCAGGAAATCTCCAAGGGGGAGAGAAACTCTCAGGGTGCCCAAAATGCAGCATCTGTCACCCTGATCCAGCTTCAACTCAGCATGGGGGGCCAAACTCCCCCCACAGGTAAACACTGAGCTGACCTGGTCAGTCTCAAACACAGCCCCAGTTCTCACCTCCAGCCTGCTCCTGGGGCTGCTGCCACATTCCTGACAAGGAGCCCCTTTGGACAGGGCTCTCTCTGTGTCTCAGGTGCTGGGCACTGCAGGGACCAGGGCAGCCCCCTCTGGGGACAATTGGGGATTCATCCCACACCATGGGCAGGACCAGGGGCCCTCCAGTACAGGCTGGTGGGGCCAGAGCCCCTTGGGTTTGGCTGCTCAAACACCAAAGCTTTTGGCAAAGATGGGACAAGTTAAGTGGGTTTTCCTGGCCTGAGAGAGAGAAGAAATTGTTGAAATTAAGCATGGCAATTAAGTCCACTGTGGAAGTCAAAGGCTCCTGGCTTTCCCACTCCTGTTCTGATTGCTCACTAGAGGGTTTTATCCATAAAAAAATGAGAGGTGGCACCAAATAAAAGAGCTCTTTTTCAACATTTTTCCCCTACTTACTTTCATACCTAAAAAGGATGTCCATTTTTTCTTAGTGCATTCTTTGCCTAATTTTAACAGAACTGTTTTCCTTCCAGGCCCCACTTGTGGGTTCTTCACTCCTTTGCCATTGGACTTTGGACAAAGGAAGAGAAGCATCTGCTCCAAACGGGTGTCATCCTATGGGGAACACCCCCTGTACCAGCCCCAGCCTGGGCCAAGCACGCTGCCTCACTCTCCCCATTCTGGATGCTGGCTCCAATCCAGTCTGAGTTTTCCCCTGTTTTCCATGTCTAAGGACAGGAACTTGTCCTGGTCAGGGTGTAAGGCCTTAAACTGCACCTTGATCTGGGGGGCTGGGACTGGGATTCCAGCAGGGAATTCATTGTTTTACAAATAAAAGTTATTCCAGGGAGCTGCTGCTTTACCACACAGTGTCAGCAAAAGAGAGAGAACACCAAAGGTGTATCCGAAAACAAGGATGGAATGATTCCTCCTGCTTTGAGTGGGATCAGGGCTTATGCTGCCCTGGAATGACAAAGAACTTCTCCCTCAGCCCCCTAGAGAGCCCTCAAAAAGCCAAAGTGCAGCAGGGAAGGAAGGAAAGGCACCTGCTGGGGACAGCACAGCTCCAGCTGCTCATGGGGACTGGGACTGAGTCTGGAGCCAAAAGTCCCTTCCCAGGCTGGAGGGGCTTGCCTAAAGCACCACCTCTGGGAAGCAAAGGGCTATGGAAGAAATGGAGTGGGAATTTACAATAATAATCATAATGGATCGGGAAAGAGCAACAACAGAAGCAACAATCATTCCAAGGGAGCAGGAGGGATGCTGAGCTTTAAACAAGGTTTGAGTGAGGCAGCAGCTCCTGGCAGTTCTAACCCACAGCTCCAGCTCTGCGATTCCAGGAGCACTGCAAGCTCCTCCTGCCCAGTCCCTGGCTTTGCCTCCTGCCAGTACTCGGCACCTCGGGCACGGGTGGCTGCGAGTGCTCCAGTGCTGCTGCCCCGAGGGAGCGGGAAAATGGCCACTAAACCCCTTCCCACTGGGCTGGCTCCGAGCTCTGCCTGGGGAAAACATTTGGCACCCCTGGCATTTCAATGCAATCAGTTTCCATCACTTTGAAGATGCACTGAATAAACCCAGGGCACATAAGTAAACCTCTCCCCATAAGGAGAGCCCCAGGGAATACACAATTCTTCCTATGCCTGGCCAAAGAAACCAGGAGCCAGGTTTTGGGGAAGAGACTCCAGACTCTTATCTCCTTCCCTGGCTGTAAACCACTTGCAGAGGCTTTGGAGTTCATACAAGCTTGTCAGGATTTGGCTACTTCATTTAAATTCTATTCAGATACTGGAATGGAAGTGTCCTAAAGGCACCTCACTCAGACTTTAAGCCCTCTACCACCAAAGAATTTAGATGCTCTTTTCTTAGGAACACCCCACCTCTGCTTCTTTAGGTGTCTCCATGTGGGACATCAATTAAATGCGGACAAATTTTAGAATGCAGCTTCCAAGTCAAGTTACCTGCTAGGAAATGACTCCAGCTCTCTGGCACCTTGGGCTGTTTTAAACACAGCCTGGCCCTTCATGGCTGAGGCTCTGAGCTACACAACTTGTGAGCTGGCAAGTAACAGCAGCTGAGGTCTCATCCCAGCTGTACACAAAAACAGGGAGTGGGGGCTGCACTTGGATACATGCAGGCAGGGTTGGGCCCCTTCTGAAAGCTTCAATCCCTGTTTTTCAGAGACTCAATCAGGGATAATGACATTTTCACAAAGCTCTCTTAAGGCACGTGAAAACCCGAGCAAGAAAATGGAATCAAAGCCTTTGTTCCGCTGGCCTCACGCCCCAAATTCCAACGGGACAGACAAGTCCCTCTCCTCGCAAGGCAACGTCTCCTACCTGGATCTGTGCCTTCCCCAGCCTTTGGTGGCCGTTGTCTCCATCCTCCCACACCTCCTCATCTTCCTCCTCAGCAGGCCTGGCTTCCTCATCCTGCAGAGCAAGCACAGGGACACTCACCAGCCTGCTCATCCCAAACCTGGGCAGCAGGGATGGACTGCTGGGACCCCCTGGACAGTCACCCCTCTGCTGGCCACCATCCCTGCTCTGCAGTCCATTCCCGTTCCTGGCCTGGCATCTCCTTTGAACGGGATGTTAAACCACAACCACTTGCTCTGCTGGGTTTTGGGACATCAGAGACTCCTCCAAGGCAGTGGACAAAGCTCCTGTTCCCACACCCTCTGCCTCCCAAAGCCCTGCTAGGGCCAGGCAGAGCAAGGGAAACCCCTCAGTTCCTGCTGGAAATTTCCTCTTGTGCCCGTAAACCCAGGGAAATCGTGGCTGCCCCATCCCTGGAAGTGTTCAAGGCCAGGCTGGCCGCAGCTTGGAGCACCCTGGGGATGGAATGAGGTGATCCTTAAGGTCCCTTCACACCCAAACTATTCTGCCATTCCAGGATGATTCTGTGATCTCTCCCTGCATTTATTTTGCATCGTTTCCTCTCTAATCTGAATTCCCAAATCGAAATGATTTTTTAAAGAAATCATTTAAAATTATCCCAGGAATAAAAAGGGGTGCATCAAACATACAAGAATCATTCCTACCTCCATCAAATCATTGTTAATTGGAAGCCTATTTCCTCATTTCTGTCCTTAGTTTTCCTTTCCTAGGAAACCTTATGATCCCACAGTTTCTCCAAGAGATTTACTGGGATTGCAGAAAGGTTTGCTTTGTCAGGGAGGCAAGGGGGTTTACAACACTTGTTCCTCTGCATCTTTATCCTTTCACCAGCTTTCCCCTGGAACGGTGCTGCAAGAGAAGTTCAGAATTACTAGAAATGGATCAGGTTCACCTTTTTTCCTCATTCTTTTCCAACGACTTCCAAATTCTTGGAATTATCCTCAAATGAGGCCTAGCAAGCTACTGTGAAAACATCAATCAGAGGAACATCTTGACAAGAGAAAACCACATCCAGCAGCAGCCAAAACAATGCCACTGCTATTCTTACCTGGTCTCCAGGTGCTCCAGCCAGAGCTCCCAACACCCACTGCCATTCCATGAGGGTGAGGAGGCAGTTTTGGACGTGTTCTTTGCCACGGGATGGGATAACAGAGCCCAGAGGGTCTTTGTGTCCCTTCCAAGCCACCCCATGATTCCATGATACCATCAGCACCTATACCAATTCCATTCTGGAAAGCCCAATTCCATTCCTCCCATCAACTCAGAATTTCTCCCTTCCTCTCTCTGCTCCACATCAGGCATGTGTTGCCACAGGCATGGGATGCCTCAGCACTGCCTGGGAATGCCACTCAAGGCTGCCCTGGTGTCCTCAGTGCTCCAAAATGCCCAGCTGGCTCCCGTTCCAGTCAGGAATGTCCCAAACAGCAGCGTGGGGTGTGCCCTCTGCCATCCCACCATTGGGGCAGCTCCCATAGAATGTGACCGACTTACTGGGTTTGGAATTCCTGGCTTAAAAGTCAGGTGGTGGAATATCCTCTCCTGGGAATATCCAGAAGACCAGAAGGCTCCCTGGAAGCCACAGGTCAGGGACAGAGTCAGATGAACGATCCTGAACTGGTTTTCAGGGGATGCATCCCCAGCCTGTGGCTGCAAAAACTCCAGAGCTGTTCCTTCCCCTTGGGACAGCCAGGGAAAACGTCCCCAGCATGGATTTCTGACAGGAAAAACCTCACTGCTCCAGGCTACTTGGCTCCTCCCAAATCCAGGCCAGCACTCCAATAGGCTCTAAGGACAAAACAACAGCAAAGACCATCTCAGGGCACACGCCACGAGCTGGGCGTCACATTCCTCACTGGAACTGGGCTGTTCCCACATCCCTGGGACAGTCGGGAGCATCCCCCGTTCCTCACTCTTCCATTCAGGACAAAGAGACAACAGAGCTGTCAAACAGCCAGTGTGTAACCCCAACAATCCAGGGAAAACCACCTTGCTCTGGGGAGAAACATCATGCCCAGTTATGGAAAAAGCCAAAGAACAGTACTGGAAACACTCCCGGGCATGGAGGCTCCCAGCTCCGGAAATGCAGCTCACAGGCTTCTTCCCATGGGAACCCCAATCTTGCCCGGGACTGGGCTCAGGGAGAAAGTCCTGCCCATTCCACCACTCTGGCACAGACACCCCAGGAAGGTGTCCCTGACCATGGCAAGGGGCTGAACAGGATGGTCTGTAAGGTTCTTGCCAGCACAGACCATTCCAGGAGTTTAAGGTGGATTTGAGCAGCTCCTGGGGACATGAACACCACCCACACCTCCCAGCTGGCTCAGCCCAGAGTCCATCCAGCACTCACAGAGAGCTGCTGGGAGCTGAAATTCTCCCTGCTCCCCCTGCCTGGGAAACCCTGCCTCCGGCTCCTGGGAAAGGGGAGCTGCATCCTGCTGGGTGCCCCTGGCTCTGGGCAGCTGCCGCCTTCAGGCGGGGGGATGGCTCGGGCAGCTCCGGTGACTGTTCCACCTCGATGATTTTGTGTTTTCCTGCATTTCCCTGGGCTGGAGGGGAGCAGGGGGTGCGGTGGGAGTGCGGGAAGGCAGCGGCGGGGAGGGCAAGGAGTGGGGCCGGGCACCGCACGGCGCAGGGGGGCTTCTGCTGGCACTGGAGGGGCGCGACCGTACGGAGGCGTCCCCGCCGCTGCCGGCCACTGCCCACGGGGCTCCTGCCCGCCCCCGGCGCCACTGACCCCACACCCCGTGTCCCCACACTGGGAACCACCACGGAAAATCATGCTGGAACCTCTAATCCTGAGCCCGAGCCTTGACCTTTTATCCCCTGACCTTTGACCCCTTGACCCATTCCTTGACAACCCGACCTTTGATCCCTTACCTTTGACCATCCAGCAAGTGGCCAAGATGCCCGCGGGTGGCTACGCCAGCGAGTAGGTGAAATGGAGACCGTGGCGATCGTGCCAGACCCGAAGGCGAGCTCCTCGGGCAAAAAGATCCACGATGATGTCGAGACTCAAAGGCCGATGACAGAGATGGGTGGGAACTGCCCTGCCCAGCAAAGGCTCGGGTGATGCTGAGGAGAAACCCTCTCCCTTTACTTCCAAGGGGCCCTCCCACAACAGCCCTCTCCTCTAAGCTAACTTCCAATTGCCTCCTGGAACTCCAAAGGCCTTTCCCTTCTCCCAACCACCGCTCCCAACACTTAGCTTTCTGAAGACAAACGGACAAAATCCATCCTTGGCAGAAAAAATGCATCAGCACCTCGGATGTCAACACGTTCCCCACGGTCCGCTTTGGCAGCTGCGAAAGATGGAGAACAAGGAGAAAATTCAGCCTCTGACAACACACGCCAAAAGAGACCCCTTCCGCAAGGCCCCCTCCCTCGAAACTGCTGAGGCTCAGCGCTTACCTGCTCTCTCCAAACTTCAGCTCCACACCTGCTCACGGTACCTAAGACAACAAAACAGAAAACGTCACTGTTGCCCTCCAGAAGAGCATCCCCGGGCTACTCCACACCACTGCCCCGGCTCACCTCAAATCCTGATCTGACTCTGGAGGTGGCCAGGACAAACCTGCACAATGAAAAGGGACACGCTCAGCACGCTGCCATAGACCGCTGGCCTATCAGCCACCCCACCTAAATGCCAACTCACCTGCTCGCCTCTGGCCCTTGGCACGCCCAGGGCAGCAGCAGCACCTGCAGAGAAGCAAAGCAAAAACACACAAAACATGCTGAGAGACTGTGAAACCACAGCCTCCCTGCTCCGACTGAAGTACACCACACCTATACCTTAGGCTTGCACGCTCCAGCATCCAGGGCCAGGACATCCTGCAAGTGGACCACCTAAAACACACAAACAACAACGGATGCTTAGAGCTGCTCCAAACATTGAGACCGAGGCCGTAACAACTCATTCTGTCCACCGGTCACTGCTCACCTCGCTCCATCGCCCCTGACTGCCAATATCCGGCATTACTTCCAAAAAAAAAAAAAAGACATGGAACAATGCTGTAACATAGTAGCATGACATAGCCCAGCAGGACTGCAGAGAGGGGCAGAGAGGGAAAGCCGGCCAGGATCTCGTTCCCAGCCCTGAGCAGGGGCTTTACTGGCCTGACTGTCCTGTACTACCCGAGCTCTGGGGACAATGAACCAGGCTCAGTCCCTGCCTCACCACTGGCACCCTGAAATTCTGGCACTGCAAGAGTCAGGGGAGGTTTCAGCAGTGATTTCAGCAAGGTCAGAGCTGCTCCCAGCAAAAGCTGTTCTTAGACTACTCCTGGCTGAAGAACCCAGAGTACCTGCCACTGCAGGATGCTTGTGACTTCCAGGTGGAGGAGAAGGGTGGAAACAATCCAAGATGAAGACAGAATGATGAACACAGCAAAGAGGATTTCTGTATGCTCTGCACTGTTTTGTCACGTTCAGCCCTTCCTGGGCTGTTCTCTGCTTGTTGTTCTCAAGATCAACATCTCCGACTAAGGGCGGGTGATGTGAATTCCAAGGAAGTACAATTCAGTTCTCCCCTAGATCTTTCCCTAAAGTACAAGATACTGATTCACCTCCCTTCCCACCAGAGCCAATCAAAGACTATCCAAAAACGTAAATGATGATAATGCGGAATCTGGTCTCCATTAGAAAAATTAATGTAGTATTTTTTATCAGAGCTTTGGTTAAATGTAACAACGCAGGAAGTGCCTGTGCTCAGGTTATTGGAGAGTGCGAGGTTTTCTCATCGCATCAGCCCTGTCAGCTGACAAATGTGGCTGTGCACTAAGGCACAAAGCACCGACGTTTGCACACTACAGCTGGAATCTGCTATCTCCGTGTGCAGACACAACCACTGCTCATCACAGATAAACCCACAAGGGCTGCTCCAGCACTGACTTACCTGGGGAAAAACCAGCACTAAGAGGAGCAAAATAAAAAGCATGGGAGTAGTAGTTTCACCCTGAGCAGCTCCGTGAGATGGGCAGGAATCAGAGAATCCCCTGAGTAACTCTGAACTTGCTTTTCCTGATCACCTTTCACAGAATCCATAGCAGCAACCCATGGACATCCCGTGTGTAGGTTTATTCCAAAACCCACTCGCAGAAACATCAGGATATTGCACCTAAAGCTGCCTCTGCCAGAGGGAAGCAAGAGCTGGGGCTGGGAGAGGAAACAGGCAGGAACTTGCTCTCAGGAGAGGCAGCACGTGGGCTGCTGGCACTGCCAGCAGGAGGACGCAGGTGGGAGCAGGTAAAATTCCAATACAAAATGCAACTGGGGAATGTGACGGTGCAGAGGCTGTAGGTTGGCAGTCTAAGACTTTGGGGTTTATCACAGCTCTGTGAAAGCACCGAATTTCGCCAGCAGGTACCACTCATCCTCCTCAGGACAAGCTTCCAGAGTTCATCTCTCAATTTGTGCCCCAGTGTGGGCCAAGTGCTGGTGGAGCCTGGGCTGGCACCCCGAGCTCTCACCCCAGCTGGCACCCCCAGGCCTTTCCAATGTGCCACTGCCACCCAAGCCACAATGGTGGGGCCTGAGGAAAGGAAGGAATGAGGAGGGACTTAGGACACAATCCTGCCCTTCAGACAGGCAGATTTACCTGTGCTCCAGTCTCAAGGGGGCTCTCAGTGGATAACTCAAGCATCCCGCGTGGGACACTGGGGCCAAGGAGCAGCTGGAGGCAGCTCTGTCACCTGGGCTACCTGTGTGTAGCCATATTTAGCAATAACTGAATTGATTGAAATAAAGGGTAAAAGCTTGACTCAGCCTGTAACTTTCACCTTTCTTTCAAGTGCAAAAAGAAGCAGAAAAATCCATTCATATTGATGCTTTCCAGCTATGTCTCTTTCAGATTCCCAGGTATTCATCCCCTCACAGAGTTTTAGCGGTGACACAGAAGAAAGTTCTTTGCGTGCTGCCAGAAAAACGAGATTTCTCCCATTTTTTATTTTCACACCTAAAGTATGAAAACATTATCATCACACAGAATAGTTCTGCACACTCTCCTCTGGGCAAGGGGAAGATTCCCTGATAGGCAGATTCCAACCCCTCCTGTCCATATTTACATCCCTAAGGCCTCAGACCCTCTGTAGGTAACCACGGGGTTCCCAGGTGAGAGGAGTCACTGTGAGAACAGAATTAAACCCCAAAGCACCTCTGAGGAGACAGCGCCTGACTCTGGGAGTGCCTCCCTCTCGCGTGGAAGGTGTGGCTTACTCAGGAGTTACTCCAGGAGTTCCTACTCTGCCCAGGCCAGGCCTGCTCCGGACACTCCCCATGCCCTCAGAGCCACAAACCCAGCTCAGGGCTGGGCTCAGAGCTCCAACACCACCAGGAATGAGCACTTCCTGAGCCCCCTGCCCTCCCAGCCCTGCTCTAGGCTGGGCAGGCACTGAGGGGCTCACTGACACCTCCAGGGTGGCTCTTTAAAGGTGGTGGCACAGGTGCTCCACAGCAGACCTGTGCCAGACCCAACTTCTCCACGGGCAAGGAAGAACCTCCCAAAGCAGGTGACACAAAAAGCTCTGGTGTGGCCCAGGGACTGCTCAAGGTCACAACCAAAATTAGTTCTGAGCTCAGGGTGGTGTCACTTCAGTTCCCTGCCACTGCTGCCACTTCCTGCCACCTTCAGCTTTTGCTCCAGGCACCAAAATATGATTTTTTCAAGGCCAGCCCATCTAAACTATCTGAAATTGCAGCCTGGCCGATCTCGGGAGCTCCCAGACTCACTCATGAGGATGAAGTGACAGACCAGCAGTGAGCACTTCTCCCTCTTCCAGCCAAGCTGTGAATTGCTCCTCCCTCAGCTTCAGCAACCACTTTTCGTGCCAGTTCCTGAAGAGAATCTTGTGCTGAACATCCATCACTTTTTCAGTGCAGAGCATTTGGCTTCATCCTCAAGCCCTAGAAACACTCAGCTAAACCAGCACTAAAACCTGATTAAACTTGCATCCTGCACAGCACAAAGAACTTGGACTTGGGCAGGAATCAGAATATCTGGGAATGAAGAGAACCCAAGAGCTCGGAGAGGTTTGCTTTGCCCTTGTCCTGCCTTGGGCTCCTGGCTCTGCCACAGCAGTTACAAGAAGCAGAGCAGCGACCTCCCCTCCCCTCCTCATCAACACAAACCCCCAAAAGCAGAGTTTGTCTCTCTCAGACCCACCTTGAGCTGTGTCCGCAGCAACAACGAGGCTGTTGAAAGCAGCAACCCCACAGCTCGGCGTCTGCAGGGCTGCACCCTCTCCATCCTACAGCCTCTCCACCTCCCCACAGCTTGGAGTGATCTGTTCTCCCAGTTTAGAGAAGGCGACACCAACCTCACTTTGGTTTGGGTACAAACTCTGAGGCAGACACTGAAGGCAAAGGAAGACGAGGCCTTGGTGGGAAGGGACCTTAAAGCCCATCCAGTGCCACCCCTGCCAAGGGCAGGGACACCTTCCACTGTCCCAGGCTGCTCCAAGCCCCAGTGTCCAGCCTGGCCTTGGACACTGCCAGGGATCCAGGGGCAGCCACAGCTGCTCTGGGCACCCTGTGCCAGGGCCTGCCCACCCTCACACGGAAAGATTTCTTCTGCGTATCTACTCTGAACTGAAGTTTAAGTATCTAAGCTCAAGTTTAGTTATTGCTGAGCCTCTGCTGAAGATAACTGAGACACCATAGTAGGAGAGAAAGGAAACAGGCCTGTAGAACAAACCACAGGCGAGTAACAAACCAAAATGATGTGGCCAAGAACAATTATTGCCACAGAAAAGAAACCTCAGTCACCAAAAACTCCAGTCTATTCCTACATCCTCACCCAGGGGGACTCCAAACACGACACTGCAACTCATGCTCCTCCCAGCTCCACACACACATTGCTGGGACCTCTTGCAAGCTGCTCGAGCTCTCTCCACGTGCCAAATCTGCCCATGGCAGAGGTGCTGCTTTCCTGGCTCAGCTCCCAAGACTCAACTCTCAGTATTTCCACCCTCAATACTGTAAATTTCTGGTGATCTGGAGCAAAGATTTCTGGCTTGCTGTGTGGCTTCTCACACAGAACCTGACCCCAGGGGCTCAGTCTCATTCTCTCTGTGTTTGACACAAGTCATAAAGCAAGAACTGCAAAGACATTTCGAGGCAGTATCAGGGGCCTGAGACAGCTTTTGAGATCAAAGTTGAAATCTACTGTTTTCTTTCATTGCTGTTAAACTGTACTGGAGTCCTGGGGGCACTTTTGGGCGCCACAGTATACAAAAGATACAAAGCTGACAGCATCCAAAGAAGGGACATGGGGATGGGGAAGGGTGTGGAAGGACCATGAAAGAGCTGCTGAGGGCACTGGGTTTGTTCTGGTAGAGAAGCGTGAGGTCAGAACACATCGGGGCCTACAGCTCTGATCTCCGCTCCCTGGGACACAGACAGGACCCAGGGAGCAGCTGGAGCTGGGCCAGGGCAGGCTCAGGCTGAGATCAGGGAAAGGCTCTTCCCCCAGAGGCTGCTGGGCACTGCCCAGGCTCCCCAGGGAATGGGCACGGCCCCGAGGCTGCCAGAGCTCCAGGAGCGTTTGGACAGCGCTGCCAGGGATGCCCAGGCTGGGGCTGTTGGGGGGTCTGGGCAGGGACGGGGGTGGGACTGGGTGATCCCTGTGGGTCCCTTCCAGCTCAGGATATTCCAGGATTGTCTCACTCCCCAACAGGGGAGAGTCTGCTCTCACACAGAGCTGCAAACACACTGTGCAGGAGGCAGCAAATGACAACAATTGACATTGATACATTAATAAAGCCAAGATATTAAGCAAGCCAAAAGATAAATTTTCCCTTTTGTTCCTGACCAACAAGACCTGTCCCAGTCCCAGTCCAGCCACTAAGCAACTCCAGTGTGACACAGGGACTGTCTCACACCTCGAGGCCGACACACAACAGCAGCACAGCACCGGGAGTTTAATCACGTTTCCCTCATTAGAGGAGACAATTAATGACCGCTCAGGTGCACAACCACTCCTGCAGAGCGCTTCACTAGACCCCGTTTTGCAAGAACTCCCCCAGGCTGCAAAGCCCCATTTGCCAGGGACCTGAGAGAAGAATTCGGTAGTTTTAAAGGAATGTCAGGAACTAGGAATACACCTGAGTGTAGGAACCGAGAGTGCCGAGAATATTTCTCGGTTTCCATCTCGCCCGATCCATGTGTTACGGCGCAAGGCAGAGGCAGGTCCCTACCTCCCGAGCCTGGGGTCCTCCCATCAGATGAGCCATGCGCGCGGCCAGGGGCGGTCCCGGAGCTTCCATCGGGCCCTCCCGCTATCCCCACGCGGCCCGGGTTCGCGGCCGCTTCCGCGTTTGAACGGCGGCGCCTGCTGCTGACGTCATCACTCCCGCCGCTTCCATCCCGGCCTTACTTCCGCCTTCGGGAGCCCTCGCTTCCACGCCTGCGCGGCGCGGCATCGGCCGCCCCTCCTCAGTGCCGGTTACCCCGGCAACGCCGCTCGCGGCTCGAGCCGCTCCTGGCCCGGCCCCGGCCCTGCCCGGGACGTCAGCCCCGGCCCCGCTGCCAGCCCAGCCCCGGCCCCGCTGCCAGCCCCGCCCCGGCCCCGCTGCCAGCCCAGCCCCGGCCCCGCTGCCAGCCCAGCCCCGGCCCCGCTGCCAGCCCCGGCCCCGCTTCCAGCCCCGCCCCCGCTGCCAGCCCAGCCCCGGCCCCGCTTCCAGCCCAGCCCCGGCCCCGCTTCCAGCCCCGCCCCGGCCCCGCTTCCAGCCCAGCCCCGGCCCCGCTTCCAGCCCCGCCCCGCTCCCGCTTCCAGCCCCGGCCCCGCTGCCAGCCCAGCCCCGGCCCCGCTGCCAGCCCCGCCCCGGCCCCGCTTCCAGCCCCGCCCCGCCCCCGCTTCCAGCCCAGCCCCGGCCCCGCTGCCAGCCCAGCCCCGGCCCCGCTGCCAGCCCAGCCACGGCCCCGCTTCCAGCCCAGCCACGGCCCCGCTTCCAGCCCAGCCCCGGCCCCGCTGCCCGGCACCAGCGCTTCCCAGGCCAGCCCGGTCCCGCCCACGGTCCCGGCCGCCCGCCCGGCACCTCCAGCCGCACACGGACGCTTCAGCTGCCACGCCGATACGACCGATAAGCACAGCACCTCCAGCCAGCAGTGCAATTCGTTCGGCTACTGCAGTTCCATCCTAGGAGCTTTCGGCAGCTACACCTCCTACCAGCTCTGTGTCCACACAGCCCCCGTCTGCACCGCAGCCACAGCCGTGGACACACAGCAGAGACATTTCAACAGCTGCCGTGTCACCACGGCATGTACCCCCTATCATCACTCTGATAACACCACTCAGAGGATTATCACAACAATCACACGATGCTGAACCATGTTTCCCGTGCCATTTCAGCGAAACAAATACGATTTTATCTCCAGAACAGAAAGAGGGCTTTCTCAACTATACGTGGACACCTCTTCCATCACAACAGGACCAAGCACGTGTTATTAATAGTGACGTCTCGCATCGAGACATTCCATTTCATGCACATTCTTCTCGAACTTCTCAGGGACATTCAGCTGATTTTATGGGACTTTTTCATCCTCAAATGCCTGCTCAACACTTCAGTGAGAAGGATATAGTGACCAGCACAGCTTCAGAAAGCATTCCTCTATCTTCCCAAGCTTCATCTCCTTTTTTTACAACAACCAATACAACTCCAACTTCTCATATGCCTTCTTCACAGCTTCGAAATCCACAACAGGCATCTGATCCCTCATTTTTCCACCGTCGCTTTCAGCGTTCGGATGACTTTGTTCGTCACCTTTATTTCCGACTCAGAGAACGTGCAGATTATCTGCCTCCAGAGGTTGCAGCACTGGGTCCCCACCCCTCACCCATCCCGCATGCTGGCAGTACCCTACCCAGATCCACTGCACCCTCTCCTCCAGTGGCCAGATCACAGCCACCTGCGATGGCAGGTTCAGCCACTCCTCGTTTATTTCCTTACAGTGCACAGCCGCAAATACCGACCCCTATTCCTCATCCAGGAGGGGGAGAAGAACATGGAATAATAATAAAATAAAAATTTAAAGTTGTTTATTTTATATTAATTTTTTTTAATTTCATAAGAGAACTACATACCCCATGACATTTGAGTTTCAATTATTAATTCAGTTAAGGTTCTCTTTAAAGTTTGTTTCATCCTCTCTACCCGTCCTGAACTCTGTGGGTGCCATGGGGTATGTAGTTCTCTCATAAAATAATAAAAAAAAAACAAACAAACAAACAAACAAACAAACCTTTAAAATTCTTATCCCTTAGACCCTATGTTTCCCACCCAGCATGAAGCATACTTGCTTTCTTCTGTGTTAATGAGTTCTTTTGAATTTATAAATACTTGTATTAGCGGTGATGGCGCCCGCCCGCGGAGTGATCCGCCGGAGGGACTATTTGTGATGCGCTCCTGCCCGCGGAGGGATCAGCGCTGATGCCGCCCCGCCCGCCCAGCTGCTCTCGCTGCCTTTTCCCGCTCTCCCCTCTGCTCCCAGCGCTTCTCCTGCAAAGGGCGCGGCTTTTCCTGGGCTCTTTTCCTGCCGGGCTGCAGCGAGCGCTCCCCTCAAGGAGCAGGGGCAGCTTTGCTCGCGGCGGCAGCGATTCAACAGAGCAGGCCCGGAACAATTCCTGCTTAGCCGGGCTTTGAGCACATTCCTGAGCCAGCACCAGCAGCAGCGAGTGAGGCAGCGGCACATGAAGGAGGCTGCGGCTCTGGCCAGGCTGGGGAGGGGTTCCTCTGTAATAGAAGAACAGGGAGAGACAAACCAGAAAGGGCAGGAAAAAAAGAAAAAGCCAAGACAAACTAAACTTTTTTAAAAAAATAATCTGGATCCAGAGGGACTTCTGGCTGGAGAACTTCCTGGGGAGCAATCCTGCCCCTCTGGGAGGCAATGCCAGGGCAACTCCAGCTGAAACCTGCACACAAACACCACAAAGATTTCAGATATTTGGCAGGAAGCATCCACTTAGCAACTGCTGCTTAATAATTTATTCCCTTTCCCATTAAATGGTACATTCAGTCCACAAGACTTCAACACCTTTCTGGTAGTTTTATTTACAGTCTGCAGCGTGTTCTGTAAAACACAGGAGTGCACACAGACACACACGCACAAACATTTAAAGAAGTACAGTTTATTCCAAAGGAAGTCTACGCACTACTTTTTCCATAAAAATTATAAAAAATACTTTAGTTACTGTATTCTACCTAAACCAAGATACTTGAGAATTCTTCCACAAGTGATGCCCCCTCCCCACAAAGGGCACTCCGACAAGAAGAAATTCAGGAGACTGCATCACCAAATAAAATCCTAATGGCAACTGCTTCAATCCCCCAGAAGAACAATGAATTCCCACTCTGCATCCAGCAATCCCTGCTCTGCAGCCTGTCTGCATCTGCTTTTGTAGGGCTTGTGGGGCTTTTGCATTCACTTCCTTCTCCAGGGCAGTTCCCACAAACAAAGAATGACTGAATTTCTGCAGACTGTCACTCGGCAATCCTGCATTTCACACATGCAAAGGGAAACACTTTCCTTTGAGCCCTTTATTTCAAGGAGTCTCTTTTTTACTGAGCATCCAGTGAGAACAGTGCCCAGTTGTGGCTGTTATTATTTCTCTGCTTTTGCTGCGTGGCAATATTGTGCTGGAGCTCTGCAGAACACCCACTGCAGCCCTTGTCTCACTGGGGCACACCGAATTGACAAAAAAAAGGCACAAAGATGAAACTCCTAAAGCAGCAGCAGCCCCAAGTCACTGAGCTGCTGCTTCCCACCACCAACACTCTGTGTCTCAGCAAACACTTCCAACGCACGAGCCAAGGCCACAGGGGAGTGAAAAGCCCAGAGCCTGCGGGCAGGACAAGCACTCCATTGATCAGTAACAAACCAACACAGCTCAGCTGGATGGTGCACTTAAGACTGGACCTGGAAGCATCAGGAAAAGCCATTGGAACACAAGCTCAGCAGCACAGAATCCATTTGGCACCAGCTGATGAGATGGGAGGCTCTGTGTGGGACACGTTGTGCATTCAGCTTCAACAATGCCACAGCTCCACAGCAGCGCTGAAAAACTTCTGCTTTTAACAGTTGGAGAGGATTTTCTCAATGGAAGTGAAGCTGTCATTAACAGAGGAACAGCACACGATGCACAACATAACCTGCAATAAAAAGCTTTTGCTTTCCAGCATGTAAGCATCCAGGTTACTGGACTTCAGCTCATGGAAACGAATCTGATGATAGATTTTTTTTTAATTTTTCTTGGAACTAAAAAAGTAAAATCTTCCATAAAAGGATAAAGCACAAAAATACTCTCTCAGTACGTCTCAGGAAGCCATTTAATACCTTCCATGTCCTAGGAACAACTAGGCAAAACACTTGGAAAGTGTGAGCAGTAGAAATGTTGACCATTGAATGTTTGGCAGCCGTGTGCTCCAGCCCCTGGGAGGGGCTTGTCCCCCACTCCACACCAGTCCTGCAGCTCCCCAGCTATTTCTTCTTCTTCTTCTTTGGGGGCTCATCCTCAGAGCTGCTGCTGCTGCTGCTGCTGCTGCTGCTGCTGCTGCTGCTGCTGCTGCTGCTGCTGCTGCTGCTGCTGGAGGAGCTCGGATCCGAGTCGAAGTCGGAGGAGGAGGAAGAGCTGCTGGAGGAGGAGGAGGGGGAGGAGGAGGAGGAGCTGTCCTCACTGTCACTGTCCTCGGAGGAGGTAGAGGAGTCCTGGCTGTCAGAGGAGTCGCTGGCTGAGCTGTCACTGCTGCTGCTGCTGGAACTGGTCACACTTTTGGACCTGGGAGAGAACAAAGAGCTGAGCACAGCCCTGCCAGAGCCCATGGCACCGTGTTCTCTGCTCTGCTGTAATTATCCAAAGATCAATTTGTTGCCTTGAAAATTTCCAGGCCTCACCACCTAAGATGAATTCCTGTGCCCTCCCTCCCTCCCTTTCCCACTCCTGGATGAGTGGATTTTGGCCATTTGAGCAACGGCAGAGTGGCCCCAGGGCATGACATAGGCCAGCAGGACTGCAGAGAGGGGCAGAGAGGGAAAGCTGGCCAGGATCTCGTTCCCAGCCCTGAGCAGGGGCTTTACTGGCCTGACTGTCCTGTACTACCTGAGCTCTGGGGACAGCGAACCAGGCTCAGTCCCTGCCTCACCACTGCAGCAGGAATTCTGTCAGTTGTGACCAAACTTGTCCAGTGAACACATCCTACAAGCTCCTTCCTGGGCAGTTATTAATAAGGAAAACCAAGAGACTGTAAACAACCTTAAAGCAGGATACCAAGCTCCAGCCTTTTCTTTGAGAAGCAAATATGGCTAATTTGTGCCTGCTCAGAATCAGAAGGAGCAGCTGATCTCCTGGCAAGAGCCCAGGGTGGAGCACGCAGCAGAGCTGGGACACTGTGGTGGGGTCCTGCCACGTTCCTCACCATGGGGCTGCCGAGTCCCTGGGAAGTGCCCGTTCATTGGGTCACCCTGCTGCCAGCAGTTGTTTCCCACTCCACATTAATGTTTCATCTCCGGCATTTCAAATGCTTTGCATTTCTGTAGGAGCGGGGAGCCTGTCTCCCATGGCAACAGTGCCAGGAGTCCAGGACAGGAGAAGGAGCTGAATGGGAGCACAAACTGGAGAGGTTTCTCACCACAGCTCAGCTGATTGCTGTTACTGAAACCCAGTTCTTGCAGTAAATCAATCCCAAGTGTTTGCTCCTCCATTCTGCCACAGCTCACCTCAAATACCACTGGATTTGGAGCCTTTCAGTGGCCAGGGCAGCTCCGGGTGCCCCAGGCAAGACCTTGGTGGAGACTTTCCCTTGTCAGCAGTTTGCCAGGGGACCCTCAGAACACCTATCCTGTTGTTTTCATCCATGGAACTAGTGGGATTCTCAACCCTGCAAGAGGCAGAAGCACCAGCAATTCTGGCCCTTCCTCACTAGGACTTTCAAAATAAGCCAAGGTCTTCTGTGTCTGTTCAAATTAGCTTTAAAGGCACTGATTTAACAGAGAGGGTATTCCCCCCCTCCTGAAATTCATTGGGAATTAGAAATGGACACAAAATAAAAATGAATGATTCCTACTCCTCCATCCCTTACTCTTCTCATCAGTCCACAACACTCGCCCCATGTGACAGAAAAGAGAAGGCACACTCAGGTTAGGGTTAAACTGTGTTTACGTTCTCTTTTCAGGCCAAACTAAGGAAGCACATCCAAAACCCCCGTGCTTCAGAGTTGGTGCATTTCCTCTTCAGGCTGCTGGAACTGGTAAATCTTATTCCCAGGTCTCACTGGGAACTCCTTTTATTTCTAGTTCACACTTACAAGTAGATAGATTGTGCAACAGGGTTGGAAAACTGCTCATACCTGGCCACAGCTTTCTCAGGAACTTCCAGAAGCAATGCCGGTTGTTCCTGGCCTCTGATCCGGTTTGAAGCTTGAAGTAAATACAGGAATCCCAGCAAATATGAATCCTTCCACCGGGTCAATAAGGCATTACTGTGAACAAAAGGGGCAGCCAGCTGGAGTCCCCACTGGGAATCTGTCTGGTCTCACCTTCAGGCAAATACGGCTCAGTATTTGCACTGAAAATGCTTGGAAGCAGAAATCCCAACTTGGAAAAGGAGCCACAAAGGAATAGCAAGATACTTTCCATTTTTTGAAGTGTCAGCTTCTGACACTTCACTCGTCTGTAACAACAGCTCATTTGTAGATCAGCTCTTCCTTTGACTCCAATCCAAAAAAATCTCATGTTCCCTTGAACTGTCCAGTCTCCTTCAAAGACTTAGGTTGATGTTTCTTGCAGTGACTGAGCTGATCCAAGGATCAGCTTTGTCTTCGATTCCTGCTCGTCTGTGTGTCCCTGGTTTGACATTTTGACCGTTTCCTGCAAGTTCTCTCCTCTTTGTGTGGTTTGTGTGTGACTCAGATCATCAACAGCTGCGGTGGCCCCGAGCTGGCCCCGTCTGTCCTCAGCCCACTGCTTTCTAAAGACACCACCGATTTCCTGAGAGGACACCTGACACCCAAAGAGATAAACCTCTGGGATTCCCTGGGGGAGACATGGACCAGATCCAGGTAAGGACAGAGCTGCCATCTCCCCAGGCTCCCCACGCAGACGGGATGCTTGGATTCCCTGATGCTCCTGCTTCTTCTTTCAGGGGATGCCCTGAAAGACACATTCTTCGTGAATGTCCCCTCATATTCCCACTTTCTGTCCTAGAGCCGAGTGGCCCCGAGACACGAACATCCCCACCTACATCCCCAAATTCCACAACGGCTGGGAACCACCCACAGAAATCTTCTGTGGAGCTCCCTGGGAAATAGACATTGGACACTTGCAAGAGGAAGGTTAGTCCTGTGTCCTTGTCTCTTCACTCTCCCTCCTCCTTTTCCGGAGAAATGGAGCCGCAGGGGTAGTGGTGGCATGCAACAAGTAGTTGGCTCAAAACTCAGTTGGATCTGGTTGCCCCAGTTAAATACAGAAAGCAAATGAGGCTGGAAAAGGGCAGCAATAATGAGCCTCTCCCAATCCAAGGCAACAGCACCCTACAGCGTAACTGAGCTCCAGGGACACAGGCTTCCCTGGAGAACACCTTGACCAAAATCTGCCAGACCATGACTCATCTACCACTATCCCTCTCCTTTTCTCCGATCAGCTTTCCCCTTTCCTGGTAACACTGACTCCATGTCTGCCTTTCCAGCTCTCCTCAGCCAATGGATATCCTTACTGGAACTCCTCACTCAAGCATGGCCAGACGGCTGAGCAGACACAGGTCGGGGATGCCTTCAAACAGAACATCACTCCACATGGAAATAGGTGATGGATCCGCACGCCCGGAGCTTTGGCTCCCACCTCGGAACCTCATGAACGCACACGGACACGTACAGTGACACTGGGACGTTTGGGCATCCTGGAGACAACTCCCTGCCACTGTTAATAACCACCAAGGGAAGACAAAGATCAGCTGAGGGGTTATTCCCATAAGCACTGTCTGCTGTTTAACCCCCAGCAGCTCTGCAAGGAAAGGAATCGCAGGTGTTTTCCACCGCAGGAGGCAAAAATATTGACTGACTTCATCAGTCCATCCATAGGTCTTGTTTCCCAACATCAGCCCAGCAAAGTGACCTTAAGGATCAGGTGCCAAAGATGCTGCACTGCGCTTTGGCTCTCCATGTGTGTAGAGACGCTGGAATCATGGAATCACAGAAGGGATTGGGTGGGAAGGGACCTTAAAGATTATCCCGTTCCAACCCCCTGCCATGGCCAGAGACACCTTTCACTATCCCAGGTTGCTTCAAGCTCTGTCCAGCCTGGCCTTGGACACTGCCAGGGATCCAGGGGCAGCCACAGCTTCTCTGGGCAACCTGTGCCAGGGCCTCAGCACCTTCACAGGGAAGGATTTCTTCCCAATATCCCATCTAAACCCACCCTCTGGCAGCGGGAAGCCATTCCTCCTTGTCCTTTCACTCCAGGCTCTTCAAGTCCCTCTCCAGCTCTCTTGGGGCGCCTTTAGGCACTGGAAAGGGCTCTAAGGGCTCTCCAGAGCCTTCTCTTCTCCAGGCTGAACATTCCCAGCCCTCCCAGCCCGTCTGTGTAATGCTCTAGCTCTTGGAGCACTTCCTGGCCCTTCCTGTCTGATATTGCGCTGGTTTATTAAAGGAAATTCTGACTCTTTCTGCTATCTCTGTGTATTTATCTCCAAAGGACTGTGAGTACGGAAGAGTCATCCCCTATGTTCCTCAGCTCTTCTTTGGGGAACTCACCTATAAATGGAACTGCAGAAATGGGGAGGGAGGAAAAGGAAACAGGATGTGAATCGAGCACCTGCATAGTGACCACAGATGTCCACTGCTAGACAGACACTGATGTCAGGCAGATCATGCCCTCCAAATAGTGCTCAGAAAGAGAACAAGTTTGGGATTCCTGAAACTGCTCTGAATTGGATTTGCTTAAACAGATGTCATTAGTAAAAGCAATCAAAGAAAGAGTTTTGATCCCTCTTCCAAGCTGATGCCACTTATCATGTATCTTCCCTGCATTCTTCTAGGGAAGCTGTTTTTGATGTTGTCCTGTCCTTCTTTTTATAAGGGAGCAAAAATACTTTATTAAGTATTACTCTTTCAGTTTTGTTTCCTCTCATCTTCTGAGATACAGTAAAGTGAACATTCAGCAGAATAGTTTTGTATTTTTTGAACACAATTCTTCTTTTATCCAATTGAGGCCCTTCTGTGATCATGAAAAAACAGAAACTGTTGTGAACTACAGTTTACACTCATAAGAGGTTGACATGGGTCAGTTCTCCAAGGTTATTCTTAGTTCAACTGCTGTGTAAACTGTTGATGTCACTGACTGGAGGCTGCTCTTCAGGACATTATAGATATGATAATTATATGACAGAAAATGCAACATATAGTTGAATCTGACCTTCAAGTTCACTAGCTTAAAAAAGGAAAAAAATGTCTGTAAGAAATTTGCTGCTTTTCCCATTACTAAGATGTAATAGATGCCTTCAAGTTTATACTCAGTCGACAGCATATACACATGGACAGCAGTGCCCATCCATCTTCAAGCCAGGGTACATTTTAAGTGTCAATGATCACTGCCTCCAGAAAGCATTTTTGAGACAAAACAGGCAAAGTCTTTTGCATATCTAGACAATCATCCAATACTAGGATCTTCACTCCCACATAAACACTTCATGTTTTTCCACAGAGGAATCTGAGATAGATTTTTCTGAGAAATAACAAACCACCAAAAATTAATTAAATGACAAACAAGGGAAAAGCACCACTTCCTCACTCAGCACATTTTCCTTGATTTTCATTAAGCATTCAGATTTACAGATGCTGATATTGCCACAAGAGCAGTTCTTTTCTGGTTTAACTTCCTCTTCCAGTAGAGCAAGCACAGCTGCAAAATGCAAGCTCACTTCCAGGCTCTCTTACACATCACCAGTTTACCACATTCCAACCAGTCACAGCTGTGCAACACCCCGTCAGGGTACTGGGATTACTGCAGTGCCACAGACAGTTTAAGTGAGGCTCATGGAGCTGTACAATTTTAACTATGTTTTATATGTATAATTAAATGATGCATGACATGGAAATAAGCCAGCTGTACTGAAACTGAACAAACTAACTGCTCTGATGCAACAGTTAAGCATCTCATCAGTTCTAAAATGAAACAGGTTTAAAGCAAAAACAATATAGAGAACAGAATGCTTGACACTGTTAAATAGCATGGTCAAAGGATAATTTTTGAACATTAAGGAAATGCACTCACCCAGTCAAATTTTCAAAAGAATTCCTGGCACCAAAATGTTCTCTGTTTGCTTTTTCACCATGTTTTAAGAATGGATCACTCTGGGGGAAGGAAATCCTGTGCGCAAAACACTGCGTGAAACTAAACAATCCTTAAACATGGCTAATTTCCATGTGGAGCTGATGATTTAGCACTGTCATCCTTCAGCAGAGGAGAAAGAACTACCTGTCTTTAGTTTATTTAGGTAAGATGAAAAAAGTGAAGAGCGTGAATTTGATCTTGCTTCAATTTACTTCAGTGGAAAAACTCTTGCCATGACTTCAGTGAGAATGAGACTGCATCTTAATTCATTCTATATGGAGAAAAACAAATCAGCTGAGAATAATGCTTTTGTTTATTAGATGTAAATTACTACCATAGTCGTTTTTAACAGTGCTAAGTAAATCCTGCTTTAAAAGCCAAACGTTGCCTTCAGTCCTGCTTATTCCTCTGTACTGTGTCACAATGCAGGATTCCTGGTCCTCTGACCAAGTCACCACTGTCACAGTAAGCATGGCTTGCTCTGGGGAATGGCCACATTCCCACACGGGAATGATAGATGTTTGTGGATGTCACTGGTGACAATGTCCAAATCTGGGCTAGGGCATGCCCCCCAGCCAAGAAACTAGGGTGCACACTTTTGTAATATAAATGCATTCACTGAGAACACAGACTACACTTACTAAAATGTCCATGAAAAGCAGCCAAGTAAATCAAATCAATAGGGTTAAATTTGCAATTAGGATTCTCTCTTTCGGCAGGAAAATTTTAGGATAGCCACAAATTGAGAAAAATTTGCTTTTTTTTCTTCTTTTTCTCAGAAGGCAATCAACCTTCTGGTCTGGCTATTCTTTACTTCTCCCCATGAAGTAAAATCTAAAAAGACACACACACGATATTTATGGAAGGACCTCCCAATGAATTAGGAAAAATTATTACTCAGAAGATCAAACAGAAACAAGACTGTCTACACTGTATGAATTAAACATACATGAATTAGGACACTGAGCCTTCCATTCTTTAGTAACAGAACTGATGCTGTCCTGAAAATGACATTAATGAATTAGACTGGTATATGAAAACCTTCTGCATCTGCTCTAGAGGTTGGAATGAGGATGTTAAATGAGGCAGCAGACAACAAGGACGTGCTGCTTAGGGAAGCTGAATATCACTTCTGTGCTTGTGGAGTTCTGCAGTTTGGATGAAGGTCACAGGTTATCTCCAGCTACATGAAAATGAGTGATAAATACACACTGTTGGTCTTAGACTGAAAGCAGTACTAGGCAAAGAGAGTCAAAATATGGAATATTACTCAAAATCATCCCCTGGTTTTCTAAAGATCATAATCTTCTATTAGAAGACAGTTTGTTACCTTCTCCTAATATTAAAGCTGTAATAGTAAAAGCACCTCAATCTTGTAGAAGTATCTAAGATACACAGAATAAGTAAGGTATATGGAGTGAGAGCACCCTAAAAACATCACAAGAGGAGTGACAATTTCTGGGATAGTAATGACATGAATGAGTATCTAAACGTTAAGTCTGAGTGAATAAGAGAATTTTTCAACTAATGGATCAGGGAAAATGTGAAAGGATGAGATATGTGATTAAAGATCATAGTGTATTCGGTTAACACAGGTGGAAAATATATGACTTTGATTCTGTACTACAACATATTTTAATTGATTTGTGTGTAGTTTTAGTTTTATACATGCACAATTTTTTAGAACACATCTTTAGACTCGGACAAACAATAAAGGAAATCCATTGTATGACTTTACATTGATCCCAACATCACTCACTGGAATATCTTAACATTTCCTGCACAGATTCCCATTCGTTAAGATGACAACCTTGAGAAGAAGGAAACCTATAACTGCCATTCAGAGAAGGTCTAAAATTTCAATTGCTGTTTGAACACAAAGGAGCTTTGACATGCTGTGGTTTATTGAAGCACTCCTGCAGTTATAGACACATCTTTAACCACCCTACCCTCTCCCTCTTCCTCCATCCACCACTGATTGATGCAACTGGAAGCTTCAGTAACTGCAGAGCAAAGTCCCGCTTACTTCCAGCTCTCCTGCCCCAGCAAATGCTCAGCTCTTCTGGGAAGATGGAGCTATGCCATAAGCACATTGCACCTGAAAGGAGATGAAACCTTCCCTTCAAAGACACATGTGACCAGGTTTTTGGAACTGCCTGATGTGGCCAGTTCTCATCTGTTTTCCATAAAGAAGGAAAAGAGCCCTGTATTCTCCTCTTCATGAGAGTTCAAGTATGAATTCCAAAGAACAGAGATGCCAGGACTTGTCAGTGACATGACTAACAATTTTATGAGAACTGGCAAAACAGTTCATTTCTCCTACATCTTATTCTCAGAAACCTTGGAATTGTTTTGTCTGAAAGATTTGGGGGGAGGAAGGTGGACTTAATTCTCACAACTATATTAAATATTCAGTACATCTGATATTCTGTTGTCAACACGCAAAATATAGTTTAATTATGATAAGCCATACTGGAATCATTTACAATACATAAATGTGAAAAAACAGCATTAAATTATTTCTTGTTCCATGTGGAAAAATATACACCTTCCAACCCCCCAAGAAAGTAAGACAAGGCACAATAAATTCTGGTAATTCTCTTTCTTCTGACTTTTCAGTTCCATCACAGCTCTCAAAACTAAGATTTATGTGCTGTTTTGCATCTGTATCTGTTGTTGATTTTCCCCCCCTACAGGGATATAGGTGAATAAGTTTGGACAGGAAACGGTATCCCTCAAGCCAAACTGAAAGGTTTATAAAGTTGCTAAGAAAAGTTTGGGTCAGGGCCTAAATATCAATCATCTGCTCACTGTCTTTTTAAACGAGCTCAGGCATTTTCCCAACTGTTCCCAGCAGGTCTCTGCCACTATTTTAAACTAAGATTTCAGCCATTTTTTTTCCCCTGTGTTGACCTCACTAATTTTTCTTTCTCCCCCTCTTTACCTGCCAAAGGCATCCATCAGGATTTTGCCAAAGGCTATCTGCTTTTGAAGTTGAGAGGAATTCACTAATCATGAGCGTCAAATCCACAGTAAATGCCATGGCCATATGGTATATGCTGCTTTTGGGAATTAGCTCAAAAGGCCTAGCTGTGAGAAGGCCGGCTGTATGTCAGGAGGGTTTTACTGCTAACTTTCATAACTCATGTCAGCTCTTTCAGTTTCTGTATGCATTGGCTTCAGGGAGTGCAACTGTTCCCTGAATTTATAAAAATGTTGTCAAGATCCCTTGATCTTGCTTCCTCTGTCTCTCTCGCACAAACACATCCAAACACATTTATATACACAGTGGAATAGCATGCACAGTGGCATGCAAATCTAGCAAAAGAGAAGCTTGTAAATAAATAGCATGTCATTCTGCTTACTCAATACATTTCTCTGGGTGTTAAACTCATGATAAACATATCATAAGCCCCGATGAAGGCTCTACAGCCTGTCCCATCACACCATCCTGAGTGTAACTCTGCAATGCATAGGAAGACATAAGTTTGAAAAACAGAGCAGAAATAGCTCCCCTAAGGGCAAGGTGCTGACATAGCTGAAACATAACTAACTGGAGAGCATTTGTTTTCACTAAAGAAGGAAGTGTCAGTGACACATCTCTGTGCCTGTGGAGGTGTACTGTACATTCAAAGCAAAAAGAAATCCACCTTCTTTAAAAAATTGGCCATTAATACATAAATATGTCTGTGTTGAAATCCCTCAGACGGTACCATTCTTAACAAGAACTACACACAAGACTAAGAAATTCTGCAGAGAATCACGCTTTTGTGATCCAAAGAGGCAAGGAGAAAGAAAACCACATATGAAGAGTTTAACATACCCACTTAGTGATAGAAAAAGAATTATTACAAAAATAAATGTCAGTCCCCTTGAAACACTTGAGTCAGCGCTCTCAACTTTCTCTGATGCTGTAGGAAGGTGTGAATGTCCTCCATGTGTCACATCATCCACACCAGCCACACAGGAATGTCTCCAATGCACCTCAGAGCCTTTCAAGGACCACTCCCCTCTAATTTATGTAGAGTCTGTTAACATCCTCTTGGAGCAAACAGAAATAATACTTTTAAAAGACATTTATACTTCAGAAACATGTGCCCCGACACAACAAAAAACCCAGATTTTAATACTGCCCCGAGGCAGAATTCATCCATCTTTAAGGCTTCTATTATGTATTTCCTGGTTAGTAATACAAAAAGAACTGCTGGCAGTATCACATCGAAACCAAAGTGCCAGAATCAGAAAAACTACTGAAAAGTTTACCTTTATAGGAAAGCTTCAGTCTTGGGATATTTTGTTTTGACGTTCCAGTGACTGGAAGGAACAGCATCGCTAAAGACAGCAGGCTGCAGGCATGTGGCACTTGCAAAGCTCTCATTCTGCTCTCCTCTTCTGTATCTTCTTTTGTACTATGGTGAAATATCTCCCCACTTTTCAAACAATCCAAGTTTTATCTGGAAGAAAAAAAGAAAACATCTGTAGATCTGCTTTACTGCATAAGCAACAATTCTGTAAGCAAGCCAGACCTATTTCTAAAGAGCACCTCAGTTAATTTCTTTGCTACGAAAGTATTTTTCCTCTAGTACAAGTAAATATGTTTTGTTTCTTTAATACTAAATTTACACATTTTGACATTGGAAAAATATGTAAACTTTTCAGACACCAATGTCTAGCCTAGCTAACGTTTAAGCACAAATTAAATTAATGCAGTATCCATAAAAAGAACATTTGACATTCAAAAGTGACCATGCAACTTGATAGTTAATACCAGTCCATTGGATATCTTACATGTTTTATAACTCTTTTTGTCTCAGTACAACAGCTATTGTGTGTTTATGCTATGACTAGAATGAACTGTAATGTCTCAGATGCCATGGGGGTACAAGCTGAGTTAACAGTGAGTACTTACCCATCAAAAACTAAACTAAGAAAACTGGAAAGAGCAAGCAGTTGTGTTTAGTTTTAATAGAGAAAAAAGTCAAAGCGGATGATGGATTTAAAAGTGCTTTCAGTATGATATTTCCAGCAGAACAACTGCCTCAACTCATCCACCAAAATGTCCTATAAACTTTAATGAGTGTTTCAGGCTGGGGTCAATAGGCTGATAGGGGATTTTGTTAGCACAGTGTGCAACTAAGCCAGCTTTGCAACACTTTTCACTTAGTAAGAATCATTCATATTCCATAAATCTTGAAGTGTTTTACAACTGAAAGCAATTATCACTGCCCTTATTTTCCCTATGCAAAAACGGAACCATAAAGCTGCAGTGAACCTATTTCCTCAAGGTCACACAGCAAGCACAGTAGTTGAAAAGAAAACAGCAACAGCAGTCCTGCTGTCCTTTGTACCCAGCTATCAAGGATCCCTTTTGCCCAATAACTCGACTTTTGCACATGAAATTATTTGAAATGGCATCTTGAGTTCTGAAGGCAAAACTTCATGGTTAATAAATCACAGAGATCAGAGTATGAAAATATTTGTGAGACCAGATCCTTCCCCCTGCAAGTGCCTGATGCTAGAGGTCAAGGGAGATGGCTGGTGAAATGACAAATGTCAGTGTTTGAGTAATGCTGTAAAACCAAGGAGTAAGGAAATGTTATGGTTAGTCAAGAGATTAATGGCTCATGATGTGCCATGAAAATTCTTTTCTGAAAGGTACTGGAGCTGCCTGATTAAAAGAGCAATCCTAGTGCCCACATCAGCCAGCACTTGCACAGACACCAAAGGAGAGGTTCCTTGCAAGTCCATGAGAGATGCAGCACAGCTTGTGGCCCCTGAGCCTTTCCACCGGTCTGTTATTTGAACTCCTGCAGCACTGGGTCTTGCAATTCTGTGAGCTACAGCAGCACCCAGAACCAATTCGGCACCTCCTGATACAGGCAGTTCATCCTTCCTGGCATGAAAGGATGGAAACAGAATCCCTTCCGTTCTCTCTGACACAGGAAATCTTTCTCAGATGAAACTTGGGCTTTCTGAGCCTCCAGACTTTCGCTCAATAGCAAAAGACAAGGAAGTGTGCAAGAAGAGCATGATGGTGAAAAAGAGGGAAACAATGCGTAAAATCCCCAAAGCATAATTCCTATTGCAGAACACTAAGCTTCTTCCTTCTCAGTCCCCTCTTCAACACTCATATTCAGTGTCTGAATGCACTACCCTTGGCCAAGTGTGAGTACATGTTCACGAAACGACATGGAGAGAAAACAGACAAACATGAAATGCCTGTTTCATCTTTCTCTTCCCTTTATTACAGTATCAGATCCTAAGAGAACACCCTTACTTCTTCTGTGCCAACACATCTATCTGAGGGTGGACCACGAAGGACTAAAGTGGATTAGACTATCCCAGGGTTAAATCGCCTTGAAGAAATTTATTTAGAGGTGAAAAAGGGGAAAAGAAGGAGAGGGGACGAGGGGGAAGAATATATGAAGATGAGACACCAGCCCTGTTCATCTTCAGCAGGATGATAGTGACAAACCATACTTCAAAAAGAAGCAATTAAGAGGGAGCCAGTCTCACTGCAAGTATGTTGAGAAGTCACGGCCTGAAGGTCTGGGCCTCAGCCAACAGGGAACTCACCAAAGGATATGGGGCTCATTTTCTTGAGGCAAATTACTGTGAAGAATCAGGACTAAATTTGACTAAAAAACCAGTTGCATCAATGCACTGTCATTTGCTGAATTGATTGAGAATCAGCACCAAACTCGGCCCTTCGGCCATAGCTCACAACCTCACTTTTTCATGTAGGCTTTTTTTGCTAATGGGAACCTTCCTTTTTTCTTGGTTGGGTTTTTTTTCCCCTTTCCCCTTTTATTTGAATAATGTCTGTGAAAAACCATTTGCTTTCACGAGGCGGTTAGTTTACACTGGAGGCAGCAGCTCTGTGAGCTCGAGCCAACCCTGTCCTGTCTTTAGATTCATTGCAATCTGGCCACATTGTCACATATATTTTTAGTTTATGATGATCCTCTAATACAATTCCAGCTTCCACACAGAGTCCTTCCAACAGTCTAGCTCAGGTTAATGAACTTCAGGCCACTTCTCTTCTGCAGGAATTTCGAGGCCCAGGGGGTGGCTGTGCCCAAGAGATTTGCCAAAATCCGCTACGATTTCACCGCGCGAAACGCCAATGAGCTCTCGGTGCTGAAGGATGAAATCCTGGAGGTACGTGACCGCTCCTGGAAAAGGTGTGTCCCCCAGGGGCAGGAGAGAGCTCGGGATAGCAACAAGCACCAACTCCATTTTCCCTGGTGGTATCTCAGCAGTGACACAAAGCTTTGCTCAAACCCAAAGCTGGAGCAGGCTGCCTGTGCTGTGTCGTGTCATTTCCTCAGCTCAAAGACATCGGTCCCATTTTAACCACAGTGAGGAGGGAGGACAACAACTCGCTCTAGAGCCCTGCTCATCCCCCGCTGGGTCGGTTCCTTATCACCACTTCCTCCTCCACGAGGATTTGTTTTCTCTGAAAAGCACCTTTCTCATAACCTTTCTCTTACTGCAGCACTGTTGGCAGCTGGACAAGGTGGGACGTGACTTGGGCTGACACTGATCTGTGACCTGAGGAAAAGGTTTCTCTGCAAAATGTGGCTTTTTATTTATTTAATTATTTATTTTAATGCAAAAAGACATCAGAAACTCAGTCATTAGGAAAAAAAGGTCTGGAGAAACAGGGACATTATGTAGGAACTATGAGTTCTTCAGCACGCAGAGGTGCTCTCCTGTTCATCCTTACGATACATTCTGATGCTTTCCAGGAAAAGTTTCAGTCCTGGATTGCATCTGAGAGCAACAGATCTGATTAGAGCTCCTGGCCTCAGTGATGTCCTTCTGGCAACTTCACCTTTTGGATGGTTCGGCCCCGCTATATCCTGGTTGTTTATGCCTGAAATCCCATTTTCCCACAGCAGATTTATTTTTGTCCCTCTCTCAGGTGTTGGAAGATAATAAGCAGTGGTGGAAGTTGCTCAACCGGAGTGGGCAGGCCGGTTATGTTCCGTACAATATCCTGGATGTGGTGAAACTGGAAGAGCTCAAACAGGTCTGTAGTCAGGTAATACCTGACTGGTATCAGCTGCAGGGCACAATCTGCCTCTGGGAATAATGTTGTCATTAGACCTCCCTGATTTCTTAGGATACTATGCACCAATCAGGACAGACCTTCAGAAGTAGACAAAGCCAGGAGATTCCTGAGTCTCCTATGATAAAATTCACATTTTGCTACGATCGTCTTCCCAAATAAGGCCTATCCTTCCTATTTGTGCACCAGCCTCCTGCTTTCCATATTTTTCCACATCAAGATTTTTCTTGGGGGTTAAATTAAAGATGGACACTTCCCTCAGCCAGTTCAGTTCAGCACCAGGAACACGTTACTGGAGTGGAGGCAGATGGAAACACCATCTAAGTGAGAATTAACTGAATACTGCAACTTGCACTGCAGAAATGTGGAGCTGGAGTGTTCTAAACACCCTAGGGAAGCATGGAATTGCTTCCCCATTTTGGTATTGCAGCGTTTGGGCAAAGCCTAAGGCGGCCCAGCAGGCTTCTGGATAAATCCCTGCTAGTTTAATCAAAACGTCAAAAAACTTTCCAGTCCGCTCCAGGCCCTTGGCAGTGGTCCCGCTTCACATCCCAGCTACGGAGCAGTGAGGCTCTGCCTTCCAATGAGATCGAACATGTTTGGCACAACTAGGAATTCCCTTGCGCAAACTTCAGACTTTGCTTTGGGTTCTTCATTCCCAGAAATTAACTTCTTCCATGCAGCTCCACCTGAGGTCTCCCCAGCCCCACATCAGCACAAGGAGAACACGGCAGTTTGTCCCTCCGTGGGTGTGAGGCAGAAAGCTTAGGAAAATTAAAAACGACCAAAAAAAATTCTTACTTTTCTTTCCCTTTCTAACCAGTCTAACCAGAGCTACAAAGGAGACCTGAGCTCCAGGGGCTATGGCCCATCCAGCCCAACCCACAAGCTGCCTGCCAGCTACGCCGGGGATAAGTGGGGCACTGAGATGTTGTCGCGCCACTCTGCACAGGACGCCAAAGAACGCACGTGTGTGTCCCACTCTGGGCTCCCCTGGGTTTGGGCGCTCGGGGGACCAGACCTGCCCAAGGGGCTCCCCTGCACCTTTTACTGATCACAGCAATGCAGCAGCACTGTGTCTGGAGGCCATTCCAGGCAGGACAAGAGCCAAGAGAGCAGCCCTGGGGCTTGTGACACCGCCGGGGCTCTCGGGCGGCCCGGGCCGAGCAGGGCAATAAGTGATCACCCCATGCCTCCTTCCTCCAGTTCTAACTTCCTCCTCCTCCTCCCAAGGAGAGAGTTTCCTTTCTCTTCCAAAATGTTTAAGTGTGTCTAAGGAACAGCTCAGGTCAATCCCTTTCTCTCACTTCCTTTTGCTCATCTCCCGGCACACACACAGTGCCCGCCTGGCCGCTTCCTTCATGTGGTTCCACAGAATTCCCGGCCAAACAGGAGATCCGCATCACTCCCTCACCCTGCACGTGCTGTGGGGCTCACAGAGCAGGAGAGAGATCAGGGGCCCTGCTCACCTCACCCCTTATCCCACCCTGTCCACTCCTGGAAGCAGGAGCCCTTCTGGGACGACAGGAAGCCCCACAATACAAGGACACAAATCTGTTCGTATCACTGAGTTATTCTCCACAGTCTTCAGGAGTTTCATGGGGAAAGTGATACTGGATGAAGAGTCACTGGAGTTTTCACAGAAGCACAGGATGCCCTGGGCTGGAAGGGACCTTCAAGCTCATCCCATCATGAGTGTGTTGCTCATTCCCAGTTTGTGCTTCCTGCCGCTTCTGTTCTGTTGCGGAGCAAAACCTGGAGCTCTGCGATCAGCAAATTAGTGACTAGAAGCAGCAGAGAGGACTGAAAAGGTCTCAATTCCAAACCTCCAATTGTAGATTCTCACAGAACTGTGCTTCCACATCAGGCAACAGCCAAGGGGTGATGGGAGCAAAATAAATGGCAACACAGGGGCACAGGAAAATGGGAATCACTTTTCTGGGCTGAATTTAAATAAGAATGTTGAGCCACATCCCCATTTGCCTTACAGTTTCCCCACAAACATTTAATGGCATTTTTGACTGAAGACTTGCTTTCATTCCCTACTTGTTTCTACAGAACTTATTCACCAAACGGATGAGCTGAACGACGAGCTGCTAAAGAAGATCACAAACAATAAAATTCAGCCTCCCCACAGGAATTTCAAAGTGGAAAAGCCTCAGCAAGTTTTCGTGCCCCTCACCTTTGAATCCAGCACTGAAGAAGTCAAAGCCTGGCTGGAGGCCAAGTCATTCAGCAAAGAGTAAGATTTGCCCTATTGCCACGTGCAATGCTCGTCCTTCCCTGGAGAAGGAGCGGGGGAGGCCACCGGCACCATCTCACCTGGGACAAGCCACTTGGATTTACTTACAGAGCCTGTGTTGCAAATTAGATTTCAACCCTGTTCAATCCAGGCTCTATAACCAGAATGTTCAGAGCCCAAAGTCACTCCCTTTCTCTGGTATAAATATTTTCTTGGAGATAAACCGTTAACTAACTAAATCCAAGGCCTGAAATGCTACTGGAATTGCAGCTGCCACCTTGGAACAGCCCCAGGGCCCCGTGATATGGTCCCACTGCAGCTCCTGGCCTCCCATCTCCAACTCCTCACCTCTGGCACGAGGCCACGTGCAGCACAATCGTCACCTCCCTACTTTGTGTCTCCCCAGGACCGTGGAACACCTGGGCATCCTCACCGGAGCTCAGCTCTTCTCCCTCAACAGAGAGGAGCTGAAGAAGGTGTGCGGTGATGAGGGAAACAGAGTCTACAGCAAGATCACAGTGGAGAAAAACCAGCTGGAGGTAAGCATTTTTCTGGATAATTCCTGCTGGAATGGGGGCTGTACCAGCAGCGTCAGATAGCTCATTAAACAGGCATTTTAAAAAATACAATTGTGGGGAAAAAAAATGCAACCAAACCTACACCAGCAATAAAACACACGTAAAAATTCCGAAGTGTCTTTTGAGCAAATCTGTAAGATCCCCCTGTTTCCACTAATTAATCTGCTTTTTACTGATATCACTTATCTCTTTGAAACTAGCTCTACTTTTACAGCATTAATTAAATACTGTCACTTAACTGCAGCTTGAAGTTCAAATCCAAACTGCCTGTTTTGTTTCCATTCCAGAAAAGCAGAGGGGAGTCGGAGCTCCAAGAAATCACGAAGCGCCGCCAGGAAAGGATTGATTCTGCAAATTAAAGTCTCTCTGCTTTATTTCAGCTCTTAGCCCTAAGTAGTGCAGAAAAAAAGGGAATGAAAGCAGTGATTCCTGGCCCAGGCCAGATGCAGCAGAGCTCCCCTTGGGGTCCAGCTGCCATCAGAGTGACAATTCCTTGAACACTGTTGGGAAGGGTTGACAATAAGACCATGTCCCACTGGGAAAGGTGTTTTAATTTTGCATGAAGTATTTTTTTTATAACTATACATTTTATACTGAAATTTTCCGTGCATGCGATCAGAGCAGGATTCACACGGGGCTGGATGTACAAGGGCTGGCTTCAAGCAAAAAAAGACCTCCAAAGCTTTTCTCCGAGGGCTGTCCCCTGCTCCCCACTCTCCCCTGGCAGAGCAGGCGTGGCACACAGCACAAGAGAGGCCAGCCTCAAGGCTTGGAGCCTGGACCAGAGGAATAAGGCTTTAGAACCCTGCAATGGTTTGGGTTTAAGGAAAGGACATTAAAGCTCATCCCACTCCACCCCCCTGCCATGGGCAGGAATGCCTGTCACAAGCCCAAGTTGTTCCAAATCTTGTCCAACCTGGCCTCGGACACTTCCAGGAATGGTGAGTCATGACCTCTCTGGGCAACCTAACCCTTTCTATTTCCATTTCCATTTCCTCCTCAGTGCAGGTGTCCCCTGCAGCCCACGAGGGCTGGTGACAACTGCCTGTCCTTGTCCTGTCCCCCTGTGCCCCCTCGTTGGACAAGGCTAGAATGGCAACACACATTCCCGAAGTCTGGCTGCTTCCTTAAATCCATGGACCAGCTAGTGCTATCTCTGAACAGCTGAAATGAGCTTTCAGTGCCTAGAAATGAGCAGGAGTGACAAACAAAGGGATTTGAATCTGGAAATAGGTGAGTTCCACCCGCCCACCGCTGCTGATGCAGAGGCTGGGGCTGGGGGCAGCTGTGCAGCCCTTCCCTGGGGCACGGATCCTGCACTGGAATGTTGCGGTGGTGTTGCCAAACCGGGCCTCAAACCAGGAGAAGATAAGCCCTGACCGTTTGCTCCCGACCCAGGCACACCCACAGCCCTTCCCAGGGTGTTGCTCACTTGTCCCCATCTTCACATTTTCACTGCAAAAAGTCAGCTGAAATGATTCCCAAATAGCTGAAACCCCAAAGCACACTGGGAAAGGCAGGTTTAACACAAATTAAATGGCCACAAGAAAAAACCCCCTCTAATTTAGCACAGGGTGTTGCTCTTTACTTCCCGTTTTCCTTCATAAAGTTATGTGCATTTGTATATAGCAATCTGTAAATAGGGGTGAGGAAAATCCCTCTCCCTAGAAGCAGAATTAAGTGATTATGCTTCCAAAATTTACTCACCATTTCAAAACTCAAGCAAGCAGCGTAGTTCCTGTCCACAGCAAGTTTGGCACATTGCATTTCTAGCTCTGTTTGACTGACAGACCAATCTGATTGCAAAGCAGTGAAGCACACAGAGCTCCAGAGCTGCCCACAGCCCAGGGACAGCTGGGTTTTCTCTCTCAGCACATGCTGAGTCTTTGTCCAAATTTGTGCCTGTCATTGCACATTTAATGGAAAAAGCTTTAAAACAGCATCTGGGGAGCTCATGTCTAAAACTGAGAACACCAGTGCACCTTAGTTTTGGCTTCATTCTTAAGCGTCTCCAATGGATAATCTGTTTTCTTCATTTGAAACAGGACACTGCTCTCACCAGCAGAATTAGGGTGCAGGCAGGGGAGGATCCTGGGTTTAGTCACAGCCCTGCTAGGATCTGAGAAGGGCACTCACCTTGTCAGGGAGGGATGAAGAGGACAATCCTCCTGAGAAGCCCTGGCTCCGGATTAGGGTGGAGATGGGAGGCAGGATGGCAAGCACGGGAGGCGAAAAAGTTTCTAAAATGAAAATAAAAACGAATGTTGAGCTAGGAAACACACCATCTTCTAGTCCTGGGGTGTAGAGGAAAGCAAATCACAGGGAATTACAGTTATCTGGGATTTTAACAGGAGTGTACATGACAGCTCTGTAAAGCCGGGAGCCACAGGAGCACTTCCTAAAACAAATAGCTCAGTAGACCTTATTGCAGAGGCCACTTTTACAAATTTCCACGCGACTGAGCTGTGCATCTGTTCTGTTTGTACTGCCTGCAGACACTGCTATAAAGTACTGTACATTGATGTAACTGAGCGAAGGAGACAATGATATAACCATGCACTGTACAGGATTTATTAAAATAGTTAAGTTATAACTCCATCTCCGTCTCTTTCACTGGGTTTTCATAATGCTTTGTCACTGAGAGTCTCAGAAACTCAGCAGAATGTCTGAAACCACACATTTCCTTTTGGGTTTGGGGACTGACATTCAACAGGAAGGATGTTACGGCCTGGATAGCTGTGTCTTAAGAATAGGGGCAAAGCATGAGAAGGCTGCACAAAAGCACATTCTTGCCTCTCTGGAAGGGGAACGACTGTGGCAGCTGTCCCAAGTGGAACCATACAGAAAGACGGAACAGCATAACCCCATGACTAGGAGCCTGTTACACGGATTCTCCAACATTTCCAGCCAAGAGCCATCCTGTTTCCAGAAGCAAAAGTTTGTCTTCTCTTTTCCTTAACAATTAAATTACCCAGCTGAAATAACTGGTAATTCCTTCTGTAGATGTTTTGGAGAGTACAATTTCCAAGTGGGCCCACACTAACAAGATCACCTCTTTTACAGCCTAAATAAAGTTCAGGCGAACCACGAGCCCAAAACACCTGCCTTACTGGGCCGAGGGCTCTCTCAGCGCCTGGAGCTGCACTCGATAAACCATTTCGAACCTTGCCACAACGGCGGGGAAGGGAGCCCAGAGCGCTCAGCTCCTGCAGCGGGGCACCACCGACGCGGCCCCGAGCCTTCCCTCACGGCCGCCTCCCTCAGGGGCTGCCCGCCGCCACCTTGCCCGCGCGGCCACGAGGGACGGGTGGCTCAGGGGCGGGTCGGGCGCCGTACCGGCCGCGGGGAAGACTGCCGGGGGTTCTGGCGACACGGAGACTCCGGGGACAGGAGGTTCCGGGCCCGAGAGATCTCGGGGCCAGGAGACTCCCCCGATACGCTCCGTCGGGGGACGATGGCGGCGTCACGGTCGCCAAGGCGAACCCCCGCCCGGCCCTCACGAACCAGCCAATCAGAATCGCTCTCCCTCCCGCGGCCTCGTCCGTCTCCTGTCCGCGCTCCTGATTGGCCGCTGCCGCCCAGCCAGGCTGGGATTGGCGGCGGGCGGCGGGAGCGCGCGGGCCGGTGGCCTTCGGGCACGTACCGTCCCTCCTGGGCGCGCGAGTCCCCCGGAGCCGCGGACGTGTCGGTGTCCCCCGTGAAGCGGCAGAAGGTGGAGTCGGCGCTGGACCAGCTCAAGCACCACACCACGGTGGTGGCCGACACCGGGGACTTCAACGGTGAGAAGCGGCATGAGGGGATCCTGTCTCCGCAGCTTCTGCTTAGCCCCCTCTCCCGCCCCTCTTCACGGAGAGTGGGCGAGCCCGGCCGAAGGGGCGCGCGCTGCGGGGACCGACCCACCCTGGGGCCGGAGGGGGGGCGAGCGGGACGGCGCTCGGTGGCGGCGCTGGGTCTCCATCCCAGGGCAGACCCCGCCGTGATTTCTCCCAGTTTGCCCTCGAGTGTGCCCTGACCACTCCGTTCAGCTCTGCGTGCTGTCAAGGAGAAGTGCCAGACTGAAGCCAGGCTCTGCTGCTCTAATTAATTTTGGGTTTTCTTCCAGTGGGCTGTCTAGATCTGGGACTTGTTTGGGGTTTTTCAGACTCACGCTTGGACGGGGCTTGGAGCAGCCTGGCCCAGTGGAAGCGAGTGGAACTGGATGAGCTTCAAGACTCCTTCCAACCCAAACCATTCCAGGATTCCATGATATGCTTAAAAACTGATTTGGGGTTGGAGAGAAAGAAGGGAAATGATGCTTTTTATTTGTTTCACTTGAGCTGTACATTGATCTTTTCTCTTTTTGCATTTCCAGGATGCAGAAAGTGAGAAGGAACTTGAGGAGATGTGCTCAGTCCAAGAGAAATAATTTTGAAAAAACTCATCTCACTGGATACTGCAGCAACAGTAAAATCCCAAATGGATTTCATGATCCTGACAATTCTGAGTGCACTTCAGGGATAAGGCACAAGATCTTACAGAAAAACAGATGCAGCAGCACAGATCCAGGAAAACATCTTGGAATTAATGGCATAAAATCGTGGTTTATTTTCCTGCATCTGTTTGATTTTAGGATCCCTAAAAATGTTACATTCCTAGCATCAGAGGTCAGGGGGTAATTTAGAGGTAGTTGGTGATAAATAGTTTTGGTTAGATGTAGGGCAGATATTTATGCCTTACATAACTCTGTAATATAAATATGTATTATATAGTAGGGCATATAGCTATCTATTTATATATAACCTATTTTTTATGTGTGCCCAGATATAGTTTATATCAGACACTGTGCCTGTCTGAAGGCCTTGCTACTGCGCTCCTAACTCATTCCTGAGGAAAACATCAGGCAAAAGTTGTTAGGTTTAACTGGTTCCTCTTTTCCTTAATAATTATTTTACTCAGTTGGAATAACTGAGAACAGCTGTTAGAGATGTGCAGTTCCCAGTGGGACCAAGGCACTTTTTTGCACAACGCAGAGTGGCGTTTAAGGTAGTCAGTAGTCAGAGAAGTGAGGATTAGGATTTTGAATGCTCGTGGGCAACAAGGCTGGCCAGAGATCCCTCCTAACTCACTGTGGGACAGCAAAAACCCCACAGCCAAGGGGAACCAGGGATTGTGGGGATGGAGAATTTAATGGCATCAGGTGGCAGCAGTGCCAGTTCAACTGATAAAAAAGTAAATCCATGACTGCTCTAGAGGAGTATTGTTCCTGGACGTGTGTAAATACAGGGACACCTCTTTACTCTCAACTGAGGGAGGTTTGTGGTTGTGGTGCCAGTTTACCCTTGAGAGTTCCAGGCTTTATTTCAGCTCCCCTGGCCCGGCCTGATGTGCGGCAGTGGTGCGAGGGCCGGAGCCGTTCGCTGGCTCTGGGAACGCAGATGCCATCATGGCCCAGTGGGGGGGGGGGAGCTTAGGCTGTGGTGGCAACCTCAGAAAGGGATCAGATGGCTCCTGGAACTGCCCAGAGTGCAGGAAGGGAGGGGGAACTGAACTGCTCCCACAGACCCCTGCTGGGCTATGGTTCTGGGCCAGGCCCATCAGAAAAGTGGCAGCATCAGTGGCACCTCAGTTGTTACTGTCCTTGGAGCTCTCAGGATCAGGATGAAATCATGTTCATGCACTACTGGGAAAGCAGGGAGCAGGATCAGTGCTCTAACTCTCTACACTCTCTCTCCAGGAGTGCCTTGGGTCATGGCAATTTAATGTGTGGAATAGTTTCCTGTGTCTGCCTGGGCAGCTGCACTTATTGCACAGGCATTCAGGGCTGACAGTTCCCTGCAGGGAGAGCTCAGCACATGTGCCCAGAGGCAATCCCAGCATCTGCAAGAAAGAAAGAAGCAGCAAAAGGTGATTGCTTCTCTTTCAAAGTTATTTCAAGTGCTCACCCCCAAACCCACCTTTGCTCTTGATTCTGGCCAGGTGCATGGTGAGCAGTGGGCACAGGTCATGTCATCCATGCTGGTGTGAGTGATGCTTTCTGGGGGAAAGCAGCTGATCTCCAAAGTTCCCTTCCTGCCCTGTGCCTGATCTGCACAGGAGAAAACCTCTTCCAGGAAGGGATTGTGCTCCCTCTAATGCCATTTGCCCAGTCTGTTCCATGGGGATATTGCCAGCCTGGGGCAGCAGAGGCACACGCAGCTCTCAGCACTCTCTGCTCCAAGCACAGCTCAGGGCTCCTTTGCACACTGCCTCTGCCATGGGGGTTTTCTCCAGGAGAAGCCAAGGAATTGCTCATGGAAGGGTGCAGATTAAGTTATCCCAAAGGGAAGCAAAGAATAAATATCTCATTTTTCCATCAAAATGCTCATGCTCTTTCCTACAGATTATTTCAAGTTTTTCCCACAAGCTTTGCCCTACCCATCATCCCATTTTTACCCCCAAAAGTAATTTTCTCTGTCCTCCAGAATGTCTCAGTGTCTATCCCCAAAATTTTCACTGTGTCTCTGCAAGTGACTACCTCAGTTTACCTCATGCTGTTCATTCTCTCCCCTGGGGATTGCTTCAGATTTTCCCTCCAAGCTGTCCCTGTCTGTGCACTTCTGATTTCTTCTTTTTTACAAGAAAGTATTCATTCACTACTCTGGATATTAGCTCCAGTTTTACCCCCCCAAAATTGCCCTAACATTCACTAGTCATTGCCTGATTTTTACCTCACTATGTTCATTCTCTCCCCCTAGAGATAACCTCAGGTTTTACCCCCAGTATTTTCCCTACCTGCCCACTAACTATTTACTCTTTTTGACCTATAAATATTCTCTTTCTATCCTGGAGATTTCATCAAGTTTTACCCTGAAATATTTCACTATCTTTCCAGTACTGTCTCACTTTACCTCAGGATGTACGCTCTCCCTGCCACACATCACCCCAGCTTTCACCTCCAAAATTATTGCTACTTGTCCACTACTTATTACCTGATATTCACCTCAGTATGTCCATTCTCTGCCCAACAGGTCATTTTAATTTCTACCCCCCAAAACTTGTCCAACCTGTCACCTAGTGACTGCCTCAGTTTACCTCAAAAATGTTGTCTCCCCTAGAGATTACCTCAGACTTGACCCCCACATTTTTTCCCTGTCTGCAAGTTACTACCTCCATTTAACTTCAGTATGTTCATTCTCTGGACTACAGACTCAAGTTTACTCTCAATCTCCCTGCCTCTCCAACACTGATTACTTCCTTGTTACCTCAAAAGATTCATTTATTTTCTACCATGGAGGTTACATCAAGTTTCACCCCCAGAATTTACTAATACTTCCACAACTGATTCACTCAGTTTACCTCAACAAGTGTTCATTCCCTCACCTAGAGGTGACCTTGTATTTTACCCCCAAAGGTTTCCCTACCTGTGCACAACTGATTGCTATAGTTTACTTCAAAATCTTCATGCTCTCCATTACAGGTCACCTCAAGTTCACTTCAAAAGTTTTCCCTACCATTTCCATTAGTGATTATCTCAATTTTTACCTCCAATAAGTCATTCTCTACCTACAGACACTGGATAGTAAATCATACAAAGATCTAAAACACTGCACAAGAAACAGCAGAAAGTTTTCCATGAATAGCACAAGTTCCTTTTTTCCCCTCCTCCGCCTAGGACTGCTACCAGGAGACAGGAGAGCTGCTATCAACACTCAAACCTCCCAAGCGTTGTTATTGCTCAGAGAGCTGCGCCGGCACTGAGCTACTCCCATGCGCCTGCAGGGCTCTGGGGAGGGGGAAGACGACCTCCCACTCCTGCCTGGAGAAATTTCAATGCCCTAAAAAGTCATTTCCCTTCTCTCTCTCTGACCCACGGCCAAAGCAGCTGTGTAGAACAACATGGACTACTCATGGAAGGGATGATTCAGTTGTGGGAAAAATGCTAAAGAAAGACTATCACCCCAAATTTCAGGGTGAAAACACACTGCTTGTTAACAGGAGCACACAAACTCATTTAAACCAGAGAGCAAACTGCACACCAGGAAAAGAGCTGAAAGATAGGCCCTGCCTTGATTGATAATTCCAAAGGAAATTCCCCACAGATCATAGGCAATTACCTATAATTTTACCTCCCTAATCACTGGATTTCTGACTTGGGTTGCTGTGGAAGTGTTTCACAGATGCCTTAAGGGGTCAGGGGCTTGGCTGGATTCTTTGTGGTTAGTCCTGACAGGCCCAGGCCAAACCCACCCACCTGCATTGCTGCTCCACCCCAAATTTGCATGAAATACTGAGAACAGGTTATAAATACTCCCCTTCCCTGTCCTTCCTGACACATCCATGGAGCAAATGTACTCTATCCATTGTTCCCAAGAGCACCTCTCCAGCCCAAATCCCAGTTTTCACCAACACAAACCAAACAGACCTAAGACAATTATTCCATCAGTGCCTGCAATTCTGAGCTCCCTGTTCCCTGCCACTCACACAGCAATCTCACCTCAGCCCAGAGACTCCCTGTCCCCAAAGGGAAACACAACCTGATGGGGCACAGCTCTGGCACCACATTTCCCCTTGTTCCTGGAAAGCCCTAGGTAAATCCAGTCCCTCAGACCTTGCATCCCTGAACACCAGGAGAGCTGGAGTTTTACCCAGATCCCAGTGCCCTGCACGGCTGCGCTGACACGAGCACAGGCCGATCGCTCTGCCCAGCACCATCCCTCATTTTCCTCCCATTGCTCCCCAAGCAGCCCCAAACCACCCCAGCGTGTCTGTGCTGGGGCCAGGGCCTGCCCCGAGCCCGACCAGAGGCTGTCACCCAGCCCTGCACCTGCTCCCACCCCTGGGAGAGCTGGGAATGCACTGAGAGCTCGGCTCCCCAGTCCTCAGACACACAAATAATGCCCAACCTGCCCCTCAGGGCACAGCCAAACACCACAACTCCATCATCCCCAAGGAACTCTGGCAGTCGCCTCTTCACCTCTGCCCTTGTCCAAAGGACACAGGTAGGACTGGGCTGTCAGAAATGGTATTCCCTAGGCAGTTCATCCCAGCACAAAGGAGAAGAGGAACCCTGTGTCCCTCTGACTGACCCCACAGCATGGGCAGGACCAGCTGGGTTCTTCGTATTCTAAATTTTAAAATGAACTGAAGAACCTGAAAGGCAAAAAACAACACACATATAAGGTTAGAGCCAGTCAACACACACAGACAGACACACTCTCAGACACCCCTTCTTCAGCTTACACGCTGACTGCAGCCCTTACTAGAAACAGTCCCCCCTAAAGAAGATGCTTTAACATCTTCTTCCATCTGCTGCTCCTTGATGTGGAACAGTAGATCCTGGGAAAATTGGTAGCATCAGTGACCATAGGGATCAAAATTTGCCTCGGGGACCTGCAAGACAGCATGAGGCAGTCTGCAAGTAGCTGACAGCTAGGAGTTATCCCCACACCAGCCCCATAAACTTTCTACCCAAAAGCCCATAGGCAGGAGAGGAGAGTTCTAAAACTGTTCAAACTAGCCAGGACTGAATGTGCCAGGGCAGGGCAGCTCCAAGCATAAGTGGCACATGGACACACAGTGCATCAAATATAAGCAAAGATGACATGAAGACTTGAGATAACACCTCAGAAGATAAGTTTTTGAGACCAGGATGCTTTGAGGCGACAGAAGCTACAAAACTACTGCAGTGAGGAGGGTCTAGTACACTTCATACAGAAGTCCAAGGGAACGGCACATGAAAAAAAAAGATACTACCAAAACTGAGAAGGAAGATGGATAGGAACACCTTGTGTACTTCTTCTGGTCTCAAAAAGCAAAACCATAAAGATGCCAGAATAAGCTCGATCCAGGAAAGTATGCAAGTGCTCCTGCTGCCGATATGGCCCATAACGATGCCTGTAAAGCATTGAGACATCACAAAGCCCTATGACACTGAAGACAACGGACACAGACCACATAACAGACACAAACTGAAA